>NC_092707.1:189858136-191330629 GCF_047496885.1 Scyliorhinus torazame | reverse complement strand
GGAGTCAATAGGCGAAGACCAGACGGGATTCGTGAAGGGGAGGCATCTGGCAGCCAACATCAGGAGGTTGCTTAATGTGATCATGTTGCCTCCAGCGGGATGAGAGGTAGAACATAGAACACAGAACATTACAGTGCAGTACAGGCCCTTCGGCCCCTCGATGTTGCGCCGACCTGTGAAACCATTTTAAAGCCCATCTACACTATTCCCTTAACGTCCATATGTCTATCCAATGACCATTTGAATGCCCTTAGTGTTGGCGAGTCCACAACTGTTGCAGGCAGGGCATTCCACACCCTTACTACTCTCTGAGTAAAGAACCTACCTCTGACATCTGTCTTATATCTATCTCCCCTCAATTTAAAGCTATGTCCCCTCGTGCTAGACATCACCATCTGAGGAAAAAGGCTCTCACTGCCACCCTATCCAATCCTCTGATCATCTTGTATGCCTCAATTAAGTCACCTCTTAACCTTCTTCTCTCCATGGACACAGAGAATGCCTTTGATCGAGTGGAGTGGGAATATCTTTGGGAGGTCCTGGGGCAGTTTGGGATTGGCAGGGATTTGTGGACTGGGTCCAGGTGTTGTATCAGGCACCGGTGGCTAGTGCGCCGCCGAACTGGGTGAGTTCAGATTATTTTAGGTTGCACCGGGGGACGAGGCAGGGGTGACCACTTTCCCCACTGCTGTTTGTCCCAGCTGTACAACTGCTGGCAATGGAACTGAGAACGTCGACGGTCTGGCAGGGGATAGTACAGGGGAGGGGGGGTGGAGCACAGAGTCTCGTTTTACGTGGATGATTTACTATACATTTCAGACCTGCTGTGGGGCGGGGAATTGGAGGGATTATGAGGACATTAGAGGAATTTGGTCGGTTTTCGGGGTATAAATTGAATATGGGCAGGAGGGAGGTCTTTGCAATTCAGGAGAGGGGGGCATGAGAAGAGATTGGGGAGATGTCGTTCAAGGTGGTAGGGGGGGAGCTTTCGGTATTTTGGGTATCCAGGTGGCACGGGAAGGGGTATCCAGGTGGCACGGGAAAGGGAGCAGCTGCACAAGCTGAATTTGGGTTGGCTGGTAGAACAAATGAGGGGGACTTTAGGAGGTGGGATGCACTCCCACTGTCATTGGCGGGGCAGGTACAGACAGTGAAAATGACGGTACTCCAGAGGTTTTTGTTTGTCTTTCAGAGCCTTCCAATTTTTATCCCCAAGATGTTCTTTAAAAAAGTAAATGCGGTGATCTCGGAATTTGTTTGTTAAAACCTCGTGGGTGAAGGTGGTGTTGCTGGAGCGGGGGCGGGAGGGGGCAGGCTCTTCCAAATTTTATAAATTATTATTGGGCAGCAAATATAGCTATGGTCAGGAAGTGGGTACTGAGGAGGGGTCAGTTTGGGAGCGGGTGGAAGTGGCCTCATGTAAAGACACGAGTTTGGGGGCACTGTTAACGGCACTTCTGCCGTTCTCGCCGGCTCAGTACTCCACAAGCTCGGTTGTAGTGGCAGCCCAGAGGGTGTGGGGGACAGTGGCGGTAGCACATGGGGCTGGAAAGGATGTTGGTGTGGGCACCATATGTGGAAACCTTGGGTTGTTCCGTGGGCTGGATGGGGAGTTCCGGAAGTGGTTGCGGGCGGGGATCAAGAAATTTGGAGATCTCTTTCTTGATGAGGGCTTCCCGAGCTTGGAGGAGTTTGAGTTGCCAGGTGGGAATGGGTTCTGGTATCTGCAGGTGAGGGACTTCGTGCGGAGGCAGGTTTCAACTTTGCCGCACTGGGACTGTAGGATAAGGGTGGTGTCGAGAATAGGAGTAGGTGGAGGGGGAAGGTTTCAGAGATCGACAAGGAACTTATGGAGTGGGAGGGAGCCCCGATAGAGGAGGTGAAGAGAAGGTGGGAAGAAGAGCTGGGTGGGGAGAAGGAGGTCGGATTATGGGAGAAGGCCCTGAGACGAGCGAATGCATCCTCGTTGTGTGCCAGGCTCAGCCTGGTACAATTCAAGATGGTCCACAGGGCACACATGACGGTGGCCAGATGAGCAGGTTCTTTGAGGGTGTGGAGGATAGGTGTGGGTGGTGTGTGGTGGTGGGGGGGGGGGGGGGGGGGGGGGGGGGGGAATCATTTTCACATGTTTTGGGAAAGCCCAAATTTGCAGGGTTTTGGTGGGGGTTCGCTGGTGTGATGTCGGAGGTACTGGGGGTGGAGGTGGTCCTGAGTCCAGAATTGGCAGTGTTTGGAGTGTCGGAAGACCCGGGAGTCCAGGGGGTGAGAGAGGCTGATGTTTTGGCCTTTGCTTCTCTGGTAGACCGGAGACGAATCCTGTTGGGGTGGAGGGACTCGGAGCCTCCGAAGCCGGGGGTATGGATGAGCAACCTCGTGGATTTCCTTAGGCTGGAGAAAATTAAATTTGCCTTAAGAGGGTCGATGGAAGGGTTCGCCCAGAGAGCAAACCATGCATTGACTTCTTCCAGTACAGTTAAGTCAGCAGAGGGAGGAGGTGGGGTTAACAAGAAAAAGTGGAGGCAGAGAGGGTGGGGGGTTAGGTAGTGAGGGTGGTGTCATGATATTCAAACACACACATCATGATGGACACACTAACAGGCAAATCAGAGTACACAACACCACAACCAATCACAGACAAGAACACCAACCACATAAAAAGCACGAGCACGACACCTGGTGGTCAGTAGGTCTGGGGAGAAAGGAACAAGAAAGAGCTGTTAAAACACCACAAGCAGGGAGCCCCCCACGTGCAGAGTGCAAAGACCAAATTGTAAATAGTGAGTTTAAATAAAGAAGCGTTGTACCATATGCAACTGTGTTGGCTCATCTGTGTGTCAGAACACCCAACACCACATGGTACAGGAGTGGATCGATACCTGCCTACTAACCTGCCATTCTGGACATGGACCACACCGGCAAACAGCAGCCGATGCAAGTCACGGGGAACCTAGGCACCAACTGGAAGCTCTACAGGCAGCGATTTGACCTGTACATCCGTGCCACCGAAAAACAGAATGTCTCGGATGATTCGAAGATTGCAATGCTCCTCTTCTACGCAGGCCAGCACCCAACCGATGTCTTTAATTCACTGGTGTTCGAAGAAGGCGAAAACCAGGCCAAATATGACACGGTCATCCTCAAACTGGACCAGCACTTTCAAGTTGAAGTAAACAAAAGTTTTGAAAGATACATCTTTCAGCAACGCCTGCAAGGTAAGGAGGAGCTTTTTCAACCCTTTTTGACGCACCTCCGGATTCTAGCGCAGTCCTGCGGTTACGGCACCACTACAGAGTCCATGATCAGGGACCAGATTGTTTTTGGCGTTGCCTCTAGTGGCCTACGCCAGCAGCTTCTTAAAATGAAAAGCCTCACCTTAGCGTCTGCTGTGGAAGCCTGTGTCCTCCATGAAAATGCTACCTGCCGTTTTGCCCGATTTCAGGCGTCCGAGTTGGCACGGAGGGGGTCCCCAGCCGTCGAATCGGCAAGCCAGGCCGCCCACGACGTCGAACGCATCCAGGCCGTCGATTTCTTCCCGCCCCACGGCCCGGACGACAGCGGCCGCTTCCCGCGCTTTTCGCGGTCTCCCGCGCAGGTGCGCGCCAAAAATAACGGCCACAACGAGGGACGCACTGCGCAGGCGCGCCCACCGCAAGATCGCACTGCGCATGCGCAGTGGCGCAACGAACGCCGTGACGTCATGACGTGCAGCAATTGTGGAGGTCTACACTTAAAAGGGCAATGTCCTGCAAAAAACCGACAGTGCAACAGATGTGCCATGATGGGCCACTACGCAGCCCGCTGTCGTGCGGCTCAACCCATGGATCCGGCGCATCCTCGACAACCTCGCACACGAGTCAGGACCGTCCAGCCCACGCATCAAGACTTCCAGTTAAGTGATGCAGATGACCAGGATGCCTTCCGAGTTGCCGTCATTGATGTCAACAAGGTCAATGCCATCAATCCAGCCGATGAGTGGTGTGCCACCCTGACGGTCAACCGATCGCGCGTCGCCTTCCGTCTGGACACCGGCGCATCCGCCAACCTGATTGCTTACTCTGCAGTCCAGGCCATGAAGGTCAAACCACCCATCACACCATCCCGGCTTAAGATGGTTGACTATAACGGGAACGTTATCCCGTCCATAGGATCTTGCCAGCTACAGGTGACTCACAAGAGGTACACGGCCACACTCCCCTTCGAAGTTGTGGGCTCATCAAAGGACTCGTTACTGGGCGCACAAGCGTGTAAGGTCCTTCACCTGGTACAGCGCATTATGTCTCTCTCTCCAGATGAGATATCCGACTTCCCGGATGCTGAGTTCCACGCGAATCTCCATTCCCTCCTCGCTCACAACCAGGAGGTTTTTGAAGGCATGGGGACATTGCCACACACGTACAAGATTCGACTCAGACCGGACGCCATCCCTGTCGTTCACGCACCTCGCAGGGTTCCTGCGCCTCTCAAAGACCGCCTCAAGGCACAACTGCAGATTCTTCAGGACCAAGGGGTCCTATCCAAGGTCACGGAGCCCACGCCATGGGTCAGCTCCATGGTCTGTGTAAAGAAGCCCTCTGGCGAGCTCCGTATATGTATAGATCCAAAAGATCTGAACAACAACATCATGCGGGAACACTATCCCATCCCGAAACGAGAAGACCTCACCAGCGAGATGGCGCGAGCCAACATATTCACTAAATTGGATGCGTCCAAAGGATTCTGGCAGATCCAACTGGACCCGGCCAGCCGAAGACTATGCACATTCAACACCCCTTTTGGCAGATTCTGCTACAACCGGATGCCATTCGGCATCATTTCGGCATCTGAAGTATTCCACCGCATTATGGAGCAGATGATGGAAGGCATCGAAGGGGTACGTGTATATGTGGACGATATCATCATTTGGTCCACCACTCCGCAGGAACACATGCATCGTCTTCGACGTGTCTTTACCCGCATACGGCAAAATGGCCTGCGTCTCAACCGTGCGAAGTGTGCTTTCGGCCAGACGGAGCTGAAATTCCTCGGGGACCACATCTCAAGGTCCGGGGTCCGTCCCGATGCAGACAAGGTTAGCGCCATCACAGCCATGCCACGACCGGCTGACAAGAAGGCTGTCTTAAGATTCCTGGGCATGGTCAACTTCCTTGGGAAGTTCATTCCCAACCTGGCTTCTCATACAACAAACATGCGCCATCTCGTAAAAAAATCGACGGAATTCAACTGGCACCAATCGCATCAGCGGGAATGGGAGGAGCTCAAGCACAAACTGGTCACGGCACCAGTGCTGGCTTTCTTTGACACGACTCGCCCTACAAAGATCTCAACAGACGCCAGCCAATCTGGTACTGGAGCGGTACTCCTGCAAAAAGACAGCACGTCATCATGGGCCCCGGTTGCGTATGCCTCACGAGCCATGACCCCTACCGAACAGCGCTACGCGCAAATCGAAAAAGAATGCCTGGGCTTGTTAACTGGACTGGACAAGTTCCACGACTATGTGTATGGCCTGCCACGATTCACGGTCGAAACTGACCACCGCCCCCTGGTCAACATCATTAACAAAGACCTGAACGACATGACTCCTCGCCTCCAGCGCATCTTACTTAAACTCAGGAGGTACGATTTTGAACTGATCTACACTCCGGGGAAGGAACTCATCGTGGCGGACACTCTTTCCCGAGCAGTGAGCACACCACCAGATGCAGAGGGGTTCGTGCGTCAAATTGAGGCACACGTGACTCTGACAGCAGCAAATCTGCCAGCTGATGATCCTAGTCTGGCCCACATACGCGCAGAGACGGCGACTGACCCTCTGCTGCAGCGAGTGATGCGCCACATGACGGAAGGGTGGCTAAAAGGGCAGTGCCCCCAGTTTTATAATGTGCGAGATGATCTCACCAATATAGACGGGGTCCTTATGAAATCGCATAGGATCGTTATTCCACACAGTGTGCGCCAGATGATTCTTCGTCAACTACACGAAGGCCACTTGGGCGTCGAAAAATGCAGACGAAGGGCCCGGGAGGCGGTATATTGGCCGGGTATTAATGAAGACATAGCCAACATGGTGCTCAACTGCACAACCTGTCAGAGGTTTCAGCCAGCGCAACCTCCGGAAACACTTCTACCACACGAGATGGTGACGTCCCCCTGGGCGAAGGTGGGTGTTGACCTATTTCACGCGCTCGGCAGAGATTACATTGTTATTATAGACTACTTCTCAAACTACCCGGAAGTCATGCCTCTCCATGATCTGACGTCGTCCGCAGTCATTGGGGCCTGCAAGGAAACGTTTGCTCGCCATGGCATTCCAAGGACTGTCATGTCAGACAATGGACCTTGTTTTGCCAGCCGTGAATGGTCGTCCTTTGCCGCAGCATATGGTTTCACTCATGTGACATCCAGCCCTCTGCATCCACAATCGAACGGGAAGGCTGAAAAGGGTGTCCACATCGCAAAGCGGCTCCTGTGCAAGGCGGCTGATGCCGGATCGGACTTTAACCTTGCCTTGCTGGCCTATCGATCGGCCCCGTTATCCACGGGCCTCTCGCCAGCGCAGCTACTAATGGGTCGCTCCCTCAGGACGACGGTACCTTCCGTCCTGGCACCGACAACAGACAATGAGGCGGTTCTTCGGAACATGCAACTGCAGCGTGATCGCCAGAAAGGTCGGTACGACACACGAGCGACGGACCTGCCCCCCCTGTCCTCCGGAGACAAAGTACGCGTCCATCAACCGTATGGTGGCTGGTCAGCACCGGCCGAAGTCCTCCGACAAGTGGCTCCCCGCTCGTTCCTGGTTCGCATGCCGGATGGTTCCGTGCGTCGCCGCAATCGGCGCGCCCTTCGCCGACTTCCACGCTCACAGCCACACAGCACGCCAGATCCTCAACAGGCTTCCGAGGATGACTTTGTGGAGCTGCCGCACATCACGCCCTTTCCATCGCCACCCATGGCCATGCCTGCACAGCAGCCGGTGGTTCTTGATCCACCCTTGAGGCGGTCAACCCGAATTCGTCGCAAACCCATTAGAATGGACTTATAATACAGTTCATATGTTTAATAAGTTGGACAATTTTACATGATAACCTGTTGTTGTTTATCGTTCCAGATGTCGTCTGACTGGACAACTGTTCAAGTTTTTTTTTCTTCTTCTCTCGTTCGTATTTCTGTTATGTTATGGTACAACTGGATTCATGTGACGCACTCGACACCGCCCCATGTACATAGTTCCGTCATAGACACATGCTGCACACGGCACGCACACACTCTTAGATGCACTCACGTCACGATCATATTTAATACCACGTAGGCACATATCTTTGTAAAAAGGGGGGATGTCATGATATTCAAACACACACATCATGATGGACACACTAACAGGCAAATCAGAGTACACAACACCACAACCAATCACAGACAAGAACACCAACCACATAAAAAGCACGAGCACGACACCTGGTGGTCAGTAGGTCTGGGGAGAAAGGAACAAGAAAGAGCTGTTAAAACACCACAAGCAGGGAGCCCCCCACGTGCAGAGTGCAAAGACCAAATTGTAAATAGTGAGTTTAAATAAAGAAGCGTTGTACCATATGCAACTGTGTTGGCTCATCTGTGTGTCAGAACACCCAACACCACAGGTGGGTTGCGGTTGTTGGCTACTTATTGAGTTATGCTGTGTTCTTCTGCTTGTTATTTGTTGGTTATCTTTTTAATCTTGGTTGTGGTTTTATTTGATGTTTATTTATAAATGCATTAATAAAAATATATTTTTTAAAAACAATGCAACTCCACCACCTTTTCCTTTCTGTCTGTCCCTAAACACTGAATAGCCCTCAATGTTTAGTTCCCCTCCTTGGTCACCTTGGAGCCATATCTCTGTAATCCCAACTATATCATATCCCTATACATCTATCTGCGCAATGATTCAGCCATTTTATTTTGAATACTCTGCACGTTCAGGTACAAAAGCTTAAGGCTGGTCCCTTTAATGTTCCTTCTCCCATCCCTAATATTCTTTTACAAATGCTTCATCCTTGTTTTTTGCACTGATGTGGTGGGCATCATTGAAAATGGGGATATTTGACTTCCGGTTGCGGCGATGACCAGCTAAGCCGCACGTTTCGGCACCTCCTGTTTCAACGGACTTTTGGGCTCTTATCGGGAGCCCCAACGGAAATTCTTTGTGGCCAAACCCAGTGTGAGGTGACAAAGGAAGGAGCCCCCCCGGGTGGGATGGAAAGGAGCGACAGTAGTGGCCAGATTGCGGAGGATCCTTTGGAGCAGCGGCAAAGAGAAGGGAGAAGCAAGATGGCGGCCGAGGGAGCCCAGATGGTATGGGGCCCGGAACAGCAGGAGTTCCTCCGACGATGTGTGGAGGAGCTCAAGAAAGAGGTGCTGGCGCCGATGTTACTGGCAATCGAGGGACTAAAGGAAACACAAAAGGTCCAGGCGATGGAGCTCTGTGGAGTGAAGGCAAAGGCAGCCGAGAACGAAGACGAGATACAGGGCCTGGTGGTAAAAACGGAGACGCACGAGGCACTACACAAGAGGTGCATAGAAAGGCTGGAAGCCCTGGAGAACAGTTCGAGGAGAAAGAACCTACGGATTTTAGGTCTCCCCGAAAGAACAGAGGGAGCTGATGCTGGGGCGTATGTGAGTACGATGCTCCATACTCTAATGGGAGCTGAGGCCCCAACGGGCCCCCTGGAAGTGGATGGAGCGTACCGGGTCCTCGTGAGAAGACCAAAGGCAGGGGAAACACCAAGAGCAATAGTGGTGAAGTTCCATCGCTACAGGGACAGGGAGATGGTCCTGAGCTTGGCTAAGAAGACACGGAGTAGCAAGTGGGAGAACGCGGTGATACGCGTGTATCAAGACTGGAGTGCGGAGGTGGCGAGAAGGAGGGCGAGTTTCAACCGGGCCAAGGCAGTGCTCCATAGGAAGAAAGTCAAATTTGGGATGCTGCAGCCGGCGAGATTGTGGGTCACACATCAGGGCAAACACCACTACTTCGAGACGGCGGAGGAGGCATGGACATTTATTCAGGAAGAGAAATTGGACTAAACTTGAGAAATTGCCCGGAGAAGGGTAGCGAGGTGGTGGCACAGAAATGTAAAGTGGGGAGAGGGGAGGGCTAATGTATAATAATGTTGGACGGGGAATTTTTCTCCCCCTGATGTGGGGGACATGAAGAAATGTGGGTGCCGGTGGAAAAGGGGACAGGGAAGGGGAATGAGGGAACTGCGCCATTAGGGGGGGGGCGAGAGGAAGGCGCGGGTATTTTCCCGCGCTATGGAAACTATGGCGGGAAAAAGGGCGCAGGAAGGAAGGGAGCCTCACACGCAGGGAGGTCAAAGGATGAACGGGGGTAGCCGAGGTCAGCCAGAGTTAGCTGACTTCCGGAAGCAATATGGGGGGAGTAATCAAGCTAAAGGGGGATCTGGGGGGGGGGGGGGATTAACTGGGTTGCTGCTGCTGAGAGTAAGGGGGAGCTGATACGAGACGAGGTGGTCGGGACGGGAGGGTGCCGTCTGGGGGACAGACGGGTGCGTGAGACCTGGGTGAGGAGGTGGTTTAAAAAAGGGGATGGCTAGTCGACGAGGGGGGGGGGTAAATGGCCCCCCAACCCGGCTGATCACATGGAATGTGAGAGGTTTAAATGGGCCGATTAAGAGGGCAAGGGTGTTTGCGCACTTAAAGAGACTGAAGGCGGACGTAGTTATGCTCCAGGAGACGCACCTGAAGTTGGCGGATCAGGTTAGACTAAGGAAAGGATGGGCGGGACAGATATTCCACTCAGGGTTGGACACGAAAAACAGAGGGGTGGCAATACTGGTGGGGAAAACGTGTATCGTTCGAGGCTAAGACCATAGTGGTGGATAGTGGGGGCAGGTATGTGATGGTGAGTGGCAGATTGCAGGGTGAGGCGGTTGTGCTGGTGAACGTATATGCCCCGAACTGGGATGACGCGGGATTCATGAAGCGAATGCTGGGACGTATCCCGGACCTGGAGGTGGGAAACTTGTTAATGGGGGGGGACTTTAACACAGTGCTTGACCCAGGGCTGGACCGGTCCAGATCCAGGACCGGGAGAAGGCCGGCAGCGGCCAAGGTGCTTAAGGGGTTCATGGAGCAAATGGGGGGAGTAGATCCGTGGAGATTCGCCAGACCGATGGGTAAAGAGTTTTCCTTTTTCTCCTACGTCCACAAGGTATATTCCCGGATAGACTTTTTTGTTTTGGGAAGGGCACTGATCCCGAAAGTGGCAGGAACGGAGTACTCGGCCATAGCTGTTTCAGATCACGCCCCGCATTGGGTGGAGTTGGAACTAGGAGAGGAAAGGGACCAGCGCCCACTCTGGCGATTAGACATGGGACTACTGGCGGACGAGGGGGTATGTGGAAGGGTGAGGGGATGTATCGAAAGATACCTGGAGGTCAATGACGATGGGGAGGTCCAGGTGGGAGTAGTATAGGAAGTGCTGAAGGCGGTGGTTAGAGGAGAGCTGATTTCCATCAGAGCCCACATGGGGAAACAAGAGGGCAAAGAAAGAGAGAGATTAGTAGGGGAAATCTTGAGGGTGGATAGGAAGTATGCGGAGGCCCCAGACGAAGGGCTATACAGGGAAAGACGAAGATTACAGACAGAGTTTGACCTGCTGACCACGGGAAAGGCAGAGACACAGTGGAGGAAGGCACAGGGGATACAATATGAATATGGGGAAAAGGCGAGCCGGCTGCTGGCCCAACAACTTCAGAAGAGGGGGGCGGCGAGCGAGATTGGAGGAGTTAGGGACGAAACGGGAAAGATGGAGCAGAGAGCAGGGAAAGTGAACGAGGTGGTCAAGACATTCTATGAGAGGCTGTACAAGTCCCAACCCCCGGAGGGGAAAGAGGGAATGATACACTTTTTGGACCAGCTAGAGTTCCCGAGGGTGGCGGGGCAGGAGGTGGTAGGTCTGGGGGCGCAGATTGAGGTGGATGAGGTGATCAAAGGAATTGGGAACATGCAAGCAGGGAAGGCCCCGGGACCAGATGGGTTCCCGGTGGAATTTTATAGGAAGTATATGGACCTGTTGGCCCCGCTTTTGGCGAGAACCTTTAAGGAGGCTAAGGAAAGGGGTACATTACCCCCGACAATGTCGGAGGCGACGATATCGCTAATCCTGAAACGAGACAAAGATCCGCTGCAGTGCGGGTCATATAGGCCCATCTCCCTCCTAAACGTAGACGCCAAACTGCTGGCCAAAGTGATGGCGACAAGGATAGAGGATTGTGTCCCAGGGGTGGTACATGACGACCAGACAGGGTTTGTTAAGGGGAGACAATTGAATGCCAATGTACGAAGGTTGCTGGGGGTGATGATGATGCCCCCACCGGAGGGGGAAGCAGAGATAGTGGTGGCGATGGATGCAGAGAAGGCATTCGATAGGGTGGAGTGGGACTATTTGTGGGAGGTGCTGAAGAGATTTGGGTTCGGGGAGGGGTTCATTAGATGGGTTAGATTTTTGTACGCGGCCCTGGTGGCAAGCGTCGTTACAAACAGGCAAAAATCGTGATACTTGCGATTACATAGGGGTACAAGACAAGGGTGCCCCCTGTCCCCGTTACTGTTCGCGTTGGCAATTGAACCATTGGCCATAGCGCTGAGGGACTCTAAGAAGTGGAGAGGGGTGCTTAGAGGGGGAGAGGAACATCGAGTGTCACTATATGCAGACGATTTGCTGCTATATGTGGCGGACCCGGTAGAGGGGATGCCAGAGGTAATGCAGATACTCAGGGACTTTGGAGAGTTCTCGGGATACAAATTAAATATGGGAAAGGGCAAACTTTTTGTGATGCACCCCGGGGAACAGGGCAGGGGGATAGATGCTCTGCCACTGAGGAGAGTAGCAAGGAATTTTCGATACCTGGGGATTCAGGTGGCCAGGAACTGGGGAACCCTACATAAACTTAACCTGACGCGATTGGTAGAGCAGACGGAGGAGGACTTTAAGAGGTGGGATATGGTGCCCCTGTCATTGGCGGGCAGAGTACAGGCGGTTAAAATGGTGGTCCTCCCGAGGTTTCTTTTCGTGTTTCAGTGCCTCCCCATCCTGATTACAAAGGCCTTCTTCAAAAAAATAGACAGGAGCATTATGAGCTTTGTGTGGGCGGGAAAGACCCCGAGGGTAAAGAGGGGGTTCTTGCAGCGCAGTAGGGACAGAGGGGGATTGGCACTGCCAAGTCGGAGTGACTACTATTGGGCCGCCAATGTGTCGATGGTCTGTAAGTGGATGAGGGAAGAAGAAGGTGCGGCGTGGAAAAGGTTGGAGACGGCGTCCTGTAAGGGAACGAGCCTAAAAGCGCTGGCGACGGCGCCACTACCGTTCTCCCCGAAAAGGTACACCACAAACCCAGTGCTGGTGGCGACCTTGAAGATCTGGGGGCAGTGGAGACGACATAGGGGAGTGACGAGTGCCTCGGTGTGGTCCCCGATAAGGAATAACCACAGGTTCGTCCCGGGGAGGATAGATGGGGGATTTCAATGTTGGCAGCGAGCAGGAATTAGTCAGCTGAAGGACCTGTTTGTGGACGGGACGTTTGCGAGTTTGGGAGCATTGGAAGAAAAATATAAGTTGCCACCAGGGAATGCTTTCCGATACATGCAAGTGAGGGCATTTACGAGGCAACAGGTGAGGGAATTTCCGCGGCTCCCGACGCAAGGGGTCCTGGATAGAGTGATTTCGGGGGCATGGGTTGGAGAAGGTAAAGTGTCTGAAATATACAGGGAGATGAGAGACGAGGGGGAGGCGATGGTAGAGGAGCTGAAGGGAAAATGGGAAGAGGAGCTTGGGGAAGAGATTGAGGAGGGGCTGTGGGCAGATGCCCTAAGTAGGGTAAATTCCTCGTCCTCGTGTGCCAGGCTTAGCCTGATTCAATTTAAGGTTCTACACAGAGCGCATATGACGGGAGCAAGACTGAGCAGGTTTTTTGGGGTGGAGGACAGGTGTGGGAGGTGCTCGGGAAGCTCGGCGAACCACACTCACATGTTCTGGTCGTGTCCGGCACTGCATGAGTTCTGGGAGGGTGTGGCAAGAGTGATCTCAAAGGTGGTGGGGGTCCGGGTCAAACCAAGCTGGGGGTTGGCTATATTTGGGGTTGCAGAAGAGCCGGGAGTGCAGGAGGCGAAAGAGGCCGACGTCTTGGCCTTTGCGTCCCTAGTAGCCCGGCGAAGGATTCTACATATGTGGAAAGAAGCGAAGCCCCCGGGCGTGGAGGCCTGGACAAACGACATGGCAGGGTTCATAAGACTGGAACAAATAAAATATGCATTAAGAGGATCGGCTCAGGGGTTCACCAGGCGGTGGCAACCGTTCCTTGACTATCTCGCAGAACGATAATGGAAAAACAGAAAAGACAGCAGCAGCAATCCAGGGGGGAGGGTGGAGGGAGGATTATTCCGTGTTCTTGTTTTTTCTCAGTTAGTTGTTGATATTTGCTTTTTGTTTATTTCTTTTTCCATCTGTTGTTAGTTTAATGTATTATTTAAATAACGTTTAATGTATATTCCTTTATTAAGTTGTAAAAACGGAAAATCTTTGTTTGAAAAACTTCAATAAAATATATTTTTAAAAAAAGAAAATGGGGATATTTGTGGAGCCTCATCGTCCTCCTGGGGAGGCAGTGGCACTGTCACTGGACTAGTAATCCAGGGCCCAAGGGTAATGTTCTGGGGATCAGGGATCGAATCCCACCATGGCAGATGGTCAAATTTGAATTCAATAAAATATCTGGAATAAAAAATCCAATGATGACCATGAAACACCATGTCAATTGTCGTAAAAACTCATCTAGATCACTAATGTCCGCTGGGGAAGAAAACCTGCCGTCCTTACTTGGTCTGGCCTACATGTGACTCCAGGGCCACAGTAATATGGTTGAATCTTAATTGCCCTCCGGGATGGGCAATAATTGCTGGCTCAGCCGTTAGATGCCCACATCCCATGAATCAGGGGCTGGTTTAGCACAGTGGGCTAAACAGCTGGTTTGTAACACAGAACAAGGCCAGCAGCGCAGGTTCAATTCCCATACTGGCCTCCCTGAACAGGCGCGGGAATGTGGCAACTAGGGGCTTTTCACAGTAACTTCATTGAAGCCTACTTGTGACAATAAGCAATTATTATTATAATGAATAAAAAAAATGTCCAGTACCATTCACCACTGGATGTGGAAGGACTGATGAGCTTAGATCTGATCATTTGGTTGTGGGATTGTTTAGCTCTATCGCATGCTATTTTTGTTGCTTGGCATGCAAGTAGTCCTGTGTTTTAGCTTCCCCAGGTTAACACCTCATTTTTAGGTGTGCCTGGTGCTGCTCCTAACATGCCTTTCTGCACTCTTCAGTGAACCATGGTTGATCTGTCTCAGTGGTAATGGTATGGTGGGGGATATGACGGGCCTCAAGGATACAGATAGTGGTTGAGTACAATTCTGCTGCTGCTGACGGTCTACAGTGCCTCAGAGATGCCCAGCCTTGAGTTGCTGGAAATGTTCAAAATCTATCCCATTTAGTATGGTGGTCGTGCCACACAACGCAATGGAGGGTATCTTCAATGTGAAAACAGGACTTCATCTCCACAAGCTCTGTGCAATGATCACTCCTACCATTACTGTCATGGACAGATGCATCTGCGACAGGTTAGTGACAATGAAATCAAGTAGATTTTTCTGTCTTGTTGGTTTTCTCACCACCTGCTCTTGACCCACTCCAGCAGCTATGTCCTTTAGAAGTCATTCAGGTCAATGCTGCTGAGCGTGTGTGACTGTACAGTAGCCTGGTGCACTGAGCCACTCTTGCTGATGGAATTTGAAGTCCCTCAGCCAGAGTAAATGTTGTGCCCTTGTTACCCTCCAAGTGGTATTCAACATGAAGTAGTACTGATTCATCATCTGAGGGGTGAGGGGGAGGGGGGGCAAGAGGGTGTTTCAGTATGTGGTAATCAGCAGAAGGTTTTCTTGTCCATTTTTGACCTGATGCCATGCGACTTCATGGGGTCTGGAGTCGATGTTGGGAACCTCCAGGTTCTTCCCTCCTGTATACCACTGTGCTGCCGCAAATTCTGGTGGGTCTGTCCTGTGGGTGGGCCAGGGCATACCAAGGGATAGTGATGGTAGTACTGTTTCATTGTCTGTAAAGTATGATTCTGTCAGTTCAACTGAGTCAGACTGTTGCTTGACTAATCTTTGGAACAGCTCTCTTAAATTTGACACAAGCCCCCAGATGTTATCAAGGAAGAATTTGCAGGGTCAACAGGGCTGGGTTTTTTCTATTCATCCATGGGTTATAGGCTGGGTCTGCAGTTGTTACCTATCGTAATTGTCCTTGAACTGAGTGGCTTGGTAGGCCACTTCAGAGGGCATTAAGAATCACCCGCATTATTGTATATCTGGAGTGACATCTAGGCCAGTAGATTTCCTTCACCAAACGCGCATTCGTGAACCAGGTGTTCTTTTTACAACAATGGTTCCATGGTCACCACTACTGAGACTATCTTTTTAATTCCAGAATGATTAACTGAATTTCAATGCCACCAGCTGCCATGTTGGGATTAGACCCTATGTTCCTAGAGCATTAGCCTGAGCCTCTGGATTACGAGTCCAGTGACAATCACAGTACCACTGCCTCCCCTGTTGGGATTACCACCTTGGCCAGGCCCAGGAATATTTCCACCTGGAGTGTCTTCAATCTGTTCACTCCCATCTGCACCAGGCGGCCAAAGACCAGGAACATGGGACTGAAGTGCAGCCAGTATTTGAGGAGGAGCTCCCTCAGGTAATTCAAGAAGGACTGCATGGATCATGGGTCTGAATTTTGGTGTTTTCTTGCTGCTGATAATTAAAAAGACTTTAAAGCCTTAATAGCTAATATTTCTACATTATAAGACTTTAAAATGGGCAAATAGATTTGTTTTTAAAACACAGACCCTTGATATCAGCCTTATGTAAGAACTTGCAGCTTTTGTTGTATTTTCAAGCTCTCAGAGTCCCAAAGTACTTTACAGCCATTTGATTATTTTGGAATGGATAGCCATTGTTGCTTCTGTAGGCAAACACAGCAGAGAATGTGGACACAGCAAGTTCTCTTAAATATCAAACTATTAACTGAATTACATAGTATTTTTCATGGTGTTGGTTAATAGTTCTTACAGCCAGAACACCACAAGAACTCCCTGCACTATTTTGAATCGTGTCTTGGGATCTTTTGCATAAAACCCAAGTAGGCAAATTTGGGTTACAATCTGATCCAAAAGATGTCACCTCCAATCAACCAACACTGCCATAGCACCGTGGTGAAGCTTTATAAATTTTGTGACAGGCCACTTGATAACCAGATTGCCGGATACAATGGAAAGCAATGGGCTACCTTAAGGCCACTGCTTCAAACAGAGCATACATAATTTGTCTTTTTTTGAACTTTCTCTAATTTATTTGGCCAGGCATTCGCTTCAGTAAAAGGTATCGGCCAAATATTTAAACTTGTCTGACAACAGCATATGGAAGAACTTTTTAACATTGAGGCATAATTAAAGAAAAATTGATGCCAAACCAAATAATTGGTCATCAAAATGGTGATTTTTTTTTGCAGAGTTTAGTTGGGAGAGATATGCAGAAGCTTAGGAAGGGAATTCCATAGTGTAGGGTCTCAACAGCTGAAGGCTGAGCTGACAATAATGGACCATAGGAAGTGGTGGATATGCAGAGGGTCAGGTTTGGAGGAATGAAGAGTAATGGGGGTAAGGGGGCAGTGTACGGTTGCAAAAAAATTATATAAGTGAGCAAAACTATGAAAATATTGAAGCAAATAAATAAAACTTTTTAAAGTTGGAAGCAATGGGGCCAGGAGCTAATGCCAGATACTTCCCGGTTGGAATTCGGAAAGTTGCTGTTTCACTGAATTTGAGTTGACAGAACGCACAATACAATGTTGATTTCTTTTAATCTTGATTTGAGTTGAACATGAAGTTAAATTAGAAATGCCAAATACATAATAATTATCTCTGTTGCTAATATACCCATCACTACTTAAGCACAACCACCTGACACTATAGTGACTGAAGAACATTTCCTTTGCAGGCTGAAGACACCAGCTGTCATGGTGGTATTTGAACCCATGTTCCCGAACATTAGCCTGGGCCTCCAGATTACTAGTCCAGTGATATTTCCATTTTACCGCCATGTCCTCTTATATCCTGAATTGTCTAGTGTTTGGGCGGCAGGGTAACACAGTGGTTAGCACTGTTGCTTCACAGAGCTAGGCACCCAGGTTCGATTCCCGGCTTGGGTCACTGTCTGTGCGGAGTCTGCACGTTCTCCCTGTGTCTGCGTGGGTTTCGTCCTGTTTCCTCCCCCAAGTCCTGAAAATTGTGCTGTTAGGTAATTTAGACATTCTGAATTCTCCCTCCGTGTAGCCAAACAGGCGTCGGAATGTGGCGACGAGGTGCTTTCCACAGTAACTTCATTGCAGTGCTAATGTAAGCCTACTTGTGACAATAAAGATTATTATTAATTAAGGTAAATTAAGCAGATTGAAGAGCAAATTGCTCAGACAAATGAAAAAAAATTAAGGAAATAGATTGTAATCAATGGCATATAATTTCTCCATGACTAAAATAGTGGTGCCACAACTTTAACAATTTGGGACACAGCCTCCTCCAGGCAGGCCATTGTCATTTTATTGTTCTCTTTCCTGATCTTGGAAGTACAGGTATCATCATTATATAATGAAGTGGAAGCCATTGCACCAAACTAATTTTTATGTTACAAGCATTATATTCATGTGTCAATATCATTTGATTGCAAAGAAAATACTTGCATTTACGGAGTGCATGTCATGACTTCTGGCCATCCGGCAGTACGGTGGCGCAGAGTAGCACTGCTGCCTCACGGCGCCGAGGTCCCAGGTTCGATCCCGGCTCTGGGTCACTGTCCGTGTGGAGTTTGCACATTCTCCCCATGTTTGCATGGGTTTCGCCCCAACAACCCAAAGATGTGCAGGGTGGTGGATTGGCCACGCTAAATTGCCCCTTAATTGGAAAAAATTAATTGGGTACTCTAAATTTTTTTTTTTTTTTTAAATGACTTCTGGCCATCCCACAGTTCTTTCCATCACATTAAGCACATTGACTGTTGTACAGTCAAAAACATAGCAGCTAAGTTGTGTACAGTAATGACCCACAAACAGCAATTTAATAATAACCAGGTTATCTGTTCTTAGATGGTAACTATGGGATACGGCACAGTGGTTACCACTGTTGCTTCACAACACAAGGGTCCCAGGTTTGAGTCCCGGCTTGGGTCACTGTCTGTGCGGAGTCTGCATGTTCTCCCCGTGTCTGCGTGGGGTTTCCTCCCACAAGTCCCGAAAGACGTGCTGTTAGATGAATTGGACATTCTGAATTCTCCCTCAGTGTACACGAACAGGTGCCGGAATGTGACGACTAGGGGCTTTCCACAATAACTTCAGTGCAGTGTTAGTGTAAGCCTACTTGAGACAATAATAAAGATTATTATATTAATAAAAAATTGCTCACAATGGATTACTTTGAAATGCAAAATGTTCTGTTTGATTTGCATTCTACAAGTTCCCACAAAGTGCAGAAATCTTTTTAATGGTGCTGACTGTGGGAGGACTGTTGGCCAGGACATGAGAACAACCCTGTACTTCTTTGAAAAGTGCATTCATGCCCACCTAAACAACAGGTTTTTTGTCAAAAACACAACCCCAATAAGGCAGCATTTCCTCAGGAACGTCAATCTGGATGGCATGATCGAAGTTTTGTCTCAATTCTATCACGTTGACAGGACTGCTGCAAGCCTCCCCCCCGCCGTACTCGGTCTGTTGTAGTTCCCTCCCTCTCCCATTCTCCTCTCTGTTGCGGATCTGCGGTTGTTTCCCTCCGGACAGTTTGTGGGGAAACACCCGGACGTTAACCTGCGCCGTTTCCAAGTTTTGTTCCCATAGAAACAACGCGCGCGCTGGAGCTCAGCAACAGGGATAGAGAGAATAGAGAGATAGAGTGGGATAGAGAGAGTGGAAAAGAGAGAAATAGAGTGGGATAGAGAGAGTGGAAAAGAGAGAAATAGAGTGGGATAGAGAGAGTCGGAAAGAGAAATAGAGTGGGAAAGAGAGAAATAGAGTGGGATAGAGTGGAAAAGATAGAAATAGAGTGGGATAGAGAGTGGGAAAGAGAGAAATAGAGTGGGATAGAGAGAGTGGGAAAGAGAATAGAGTGAGATTGAGAGAGAGTGGGATAGGGACAGAGAAAGACAGGGGCAGAGAGAGAGAGTGGGGCAGAGAGAGTGGGACAGGGAGAGAAAAAGTGATAGAGTGAGCGTTGGATAGAGAGAGCATTAGATAGAGAGAGTGTGGGATATTGAGAGTGGATTATAGAGAGAGTGATAGTTGGATAGAGAGAGTGAGAGGGAGAGAGAGTGAGATAAACCCGGATACAGAGTGTGAGGCCAAGATAAATTGGGATAGGGAGAGATAGTGATTCTGGGAAAAGCCTGGAGAGAGAGAGAGAACAGGATAAAGAGAAACACAGGATAGAGATAGACCGGAATAAATTGGGATAGAGACACCAGAAAAGAGAGAGCAGGATAAACCAGGATAGTGCAGAGAGAGACAGACCCAGATAGAGAGAGAGTAGAGGTAGTAAGAGAGTGTCAAGGATAAACCAGAATAGAGAGACAGAGCAGGATAGCTGTGACTGAGAGATTAGGGAATCAGGGATAGGCAGGAAGAGAGGGATTGGATAAATTGGAATAGAGAGAGAGAGAGAGGGTGAGAGTGAGACCAAGACCAAGATAAACCAGGAGAGGCAGGGTGAATCTGAGGCACAGAAGATGATTCCTCCAATAGACTCGTTGTTAAAGTATGACCATCCACTGCTTGTCAGCAGGAATATGGAGAAAAAATCTGCCAAGGTGAGGCTGTGTGCTATTTTAACCTATAATCCACCTAATTTCTTTACAGCTTTTCCTCTTTCCTTCCTGCTAATTACCCATGTAAGCCTGGTCTGTACTGATCTCAGCGGGCCCAATGAGCTCACCACAACTGTTTTCCATGCTTCAAAACCATCATAAACCTTCAAACCCTCCACCCTCACAAACTGTTGTCTCATTCCCAATCTAATTTTTATCTGAGATTCTGCAATGTTGTCATCACCTAATTCGATGCACGCCTCCCTATACTTCAACCCCTCAAGTCCAGTTTTTAATCATACAAAGTATGAGCAGAAATAGGCCATTTGGTCCCATGGGCCTGCTCCACCATTCAATAGGATCACGACTGATCTGTGTTTCTCATTCCACATTTTGTTCTAGCCTTGATTCCCTTGCCTAGCAATAATCTACCTCTATCTTAAAAATATTCAGTAGAAGATAGCACGGTGGCGCAGTGGTTAGTTAGCACTGATGTCTCATGGCGCCGAGGACCTGGGTTTGATCCCAGCCCTGGGTCACAGTCCATATGGAGTTTGCACATTCTTCCCGTGTCTGCATGGGTCTCACCCCCACAATCCAAAGATGTGCAGTGTAGGTGGATTGACTATGCTGAATTGCCCCTTAATTGGAAAAGTCAAATTTAAAAAATCAGTGATCCTGCTTCCACTGCCTTCTGAGGCAAAGCGTTCCAATGTCGCACAACCTTTGGAGAGAAAAAAATTCAACTAATCTCTGTCTTAAAAGGGCAATGCCTAATTTTAAAACTCTTGCCCCTATTTCTGGACTCACCCACCAGAGGAAACATCCTTTCCATGTCCACCTTGTCAAGACCATTCACGATCTTGTACACTCTTCTAAACTCCAGTCAAAACAAACCTGTTCAACCTATCCACTTAAGACAACTCGCTCACTTAGTTATCAATCTAGAAAACCACTTCTGAATTACCTCCAATGCACTTACATCCTTCTTTAACTAAGGAGAGCAAACTACAAAGTAGTCGAGATGCGGTCTCACCAATGTCCTGTATAACTGAAGCATAACCTTATTTTTATGTTCAATTCCTCTTGTAATAAAGGATAGCTTCCAATAGCCACCTTAATTACCTGCATACTAACTTTCATACTAACGTTTTGTGACTCATGCACGAGAACGCCAAGATCCCTCCATACCTCATCATTCTGCATTCGTCCCTCATTTAAGTAATGCTCTGCTTTTTTTTGTTGTTCCTGCCAAGATGACCAACTTCACATTTTCCCACCAAATACCCCTTCTGCCAGATTTCTGCTCACTCACTCAACCCATTTATATGCATCTGCTAACTCGCTATGTCTTCACAACAAACGTACTTTCATACCCATCTTTGTGTCGTCTGCATGTTTAGCTACCATGCCTTTGCTCCCCTCATCTAAGTAATTGATGTAAATTTTAAAAAGTTGAGGCCCAGCACAGACACCTGAGGAACTCCACTTGTCACGTCCTTTTAATCAAATAAACACCCATTTATGCATTCTCAATTTTCTCCGGCCAGTCTTCTATCTAGGCTAATATATTACCCCCTACACCATGAGCTTTTATTTTCCGTAATAACCTCTGATGTTACACCTTATTACATGTTTTCTGGAAATCCAAGTATAGTGGGCTGAATTCTCCGCCATCGGGATGTTCCGTTTTTCCGACAGTCCGGGGGTATCCCGACCGCTTGGGGCTGCCCCACAACAGGAAACCTCATTGACCAGCTGGCAAAACGGAGAATCTCGACGGCGTGCTGAAGCAGAAATCTGACGCGGCGGGATGGAGAAACCCGCCCAGTACGTCTACAAGCTCCCCTCTTATCCACAGCATATGTTACTCCTTCAAAGAACTCCAACAAATTTGTTGAACATGATTTCCCTTGTGTAAAGCCATGCTGACTCAAGTGCCCAGCTCTTTATTAATCAATTCTTTATAACCTCTTTATTGATCAATTCTTAAACCTTCCCCATGATAGACATCAAGTTAACTGGTCTATAGTTTCCTGTTTTCTGCCTCCCTCCCTTCTTGAATACAGGGGTTATTCCCTGCTTTCCAGGTGGAACCTTCTCACAATCTAGGGAATTTTGCAAAACCAACACCAATGAATCTACGACATCATCAGCCACCTTTTTTAAGACCCTAAGATGAAGTTCATCTTGACCCAGAGACTTGAAAGCTCCCAGCTCTATCAGTTTGCTCAGTGCTCCTTCCCTGGTGATTGTAATTTCACCAAGTTCCTCTCTCCCTCCACCTCTGATTTACAGCTATTGCTGGAATGTTTTTTAAATTCTCCATATTGAATACAGAAGCAAAATATTTGTTCATTTCATCCACCGTTTCCATATTATCCACTATTAACTCCCCGTTGTCCCTCTCTAGAGGATCAACACTCATTTTACTTACACTTTTCCTTTGTAAATACATGTAGAAACTCTTGCTAGTTCCCCTAACTTCCTTAGTTACCATGGATCCTCCTTAAGATTTATTCGTTATATTAGGAATATACTTATTCTGGTATGTCCCCTTAAATGCCACTGCTGGGATTTCTGGTGACAGGGATGTGCTAAGAAATAACACACCAGATTGCTCTCCTCCCACGAACCTGAAAAATAGTCACTTTCTGCCTGAAAGACGCCTGCAAATGAGGCAAATCCTCCCACATACCACCAACAAAACAAAGACAGACAGAAAGATGCCAAATAACAGTCAGCCCAGAGGACGAGTGGAGACCAGGAGTGGGAAAAGCCTGGAAAAACAGCAGTCGGCCGAGCCGCCCAGCGCACGAGGCGGCGAAACTTGGACTTCGCCAGAGCGAGAGGAACCGACCCGCTGCACATGAAGCCCCCCCTCACCAGGAGATGGATGGAGGAAAACCGAGATGGGACGAAAGCAGACATACAAGATGCGGTGAAGGGTACGGTGGCCGAAGCGCCGGCGAACATGCAGATGGCCCTGGACATAGTCAAAAAGCAACTGGGGGCAACGATTAAGGATCTAGAAAGGGCTGCAACGGACCAGAGTGACCGGATCGTCGCCCTGCAAAAATAGGTGGCAAAGCTGGCAGCGACACAAGGCAATCTGAGAGGAAAGGTTGAGGACCAGGAGAACCTGTCGAGGCGGCAGAACCTACAGATCGTGGGCCTACTGGAGGGGATCAAAGGTAGGAACCCTACAGACTATGTGGCCCAAATGCAGGGTAATCTGGTGGGAAGGGAGAGCTTCCCATGCACCAGAAATCGACAGAGTGCACTGGTCGCTCCGACTAAAGCCCAAAACCGGGAACAGCCGAGGGGATAATTGCAAAAATGCACCAGCACCAAGACCGGGAGAGAATCCTGCGCTGGGCCAGGTAGTCCAAAAACCGCAGCTGGGAAGGTCACAAGATCCGGATCTACCAGGACATTGGGGCTGCCCTGGCCAAGCGCCAAGCCAAATTGAACAAAGCAAAGGCCGTCTTGTACAGAAACGGCTTGAGATTCGGAATGCTGTTCCCAGCCAAGCTCTGGGTACATGTCAAGGCAGGGAACACTTTTTCACAGTCCCTGCGCATTCTGGCAAGTTTGTCGCAGAGACGGCCTGGAGAAGTGGCAGCAGAGGGAGTGATGAAGAGCCCGCAGAATGAGACGTTGACATGCAATGTTTGAACAAAAAAAGTTCTCCCCCTTCTACAGTCTGTACAGCCAATAGTAGACCATTGCCACAGCAACTGCTTTATGTGGGAGAACACTGCCTTGTTTTGGAGACGAGAGCAGTAATAATAGTAATATTAAATCTTTTTAATCACAAGTAGGCTTACATTAACACTGCAATGAAGATACTGTGAAAATCCCCGAGTCGCCACATTCCAGCGCCTGTTCGGGTACACGGAGGGAAAATTCAGAATGTCTAAATTATCTAAATTTCGGGACTTATGGGAGGAAACCGGAGCACCCGGAGGAAACCTAAGCAGACACGGAGAACATGCAGACTCCACACAGACAATGACCCAAGCCGGGAATCGAATCTGGGACCCTGGCACTGTGAAGCAATAGTGCTAACCACTGTGCTACTATGCCGCCCGGTGATAGAGATTGTGGGTTTGGAAGGTGAGCTAAGTACAGCTAAGCACAGGGTAAATGGTGGAAAATGGCGGACAGAGAGCCCAGAGATCGGGCAACGGAGGAAGTGCAACAACTCCCACGAGGAGGGCCATCACACTAGCGAGGTAGCAACCACCGGGATTCATGAGAAGAAAAGAGGCTGCAGCACGTTCCCACCAAGGGGGAAGGTGCCTGGAAGAGGGGGGGCGATAACGGATTTGGGGGGGGCGGCGGTAATCAGGGGAAGAAACAGGGGCAAAGGGGGTTTAGCTATGGGATGGGGGGGGGAGGGGGGGAAGAGAAGACAGGGGGGGTGGGGTGGGGGGGGGGCATTAGACTGGCTACAGCAGGCCACATGTGGCGATTTGGAACAAAATGGCGCTGCAAGCAATCACTTGGAAATGTCTCTGGACAAAGGGAAACTCTGGAGTGCAGGGGCTCATCCACATGGCGAACGCATGGTTGCCGGCCATGTTGGATGCCACCTGGACAAAGGGAAAACCCGGAGCGCAGGGGCATGTCAACCAGGTAAATATGGTTGATCCCACTGGAGCGGGGGGGGGGAACAAAATAGTCCTGTACACGGGGGACAGGATAGTCACCTGGAATATTAGGCGACTTAACAGCCCAGTGAAAAGATCCAGAGTCTTCGCCAACCTGAGAAATATGAAAGCCGACATAGCCTTCCTCTAAGAGACCCACCTGAGGGAGAGGGATCGACTGCGGATAAGGAAGGGCTGGGTTGGACAGACCTGCCATTCCTCCTATGGGACGAGGGCCAAGGGGGTAGCCATTTTGCTAAATAAGAGGACAATGTTCACAGCGACAAGGGTGGTTACGGATCCAGGGGGACGATACACGTGGTCAGCAGTGTGGTAGGCCTCGTTAACGTGTGCTCCCAACTGGGACGATACAGAGTTTATAAAGAAGACTATGGCGGAAATCCCTGATATAGATATGCACCGACTGATCATGGACTTTAACTGTGTACAGGACCCACGAACAGCCAGGTCCAATCCCAAAACGGGAAGGACCTCTAACATGGTGAAAAAACTCAGCCTATTTATGGAGGAGATGGGGGCGGTGGACTCATGGCAATTCACCCATCCAGGGGAGAAGGAGTTCTCCTTCTTCTCCCAAGGGGATAATGTCTACTCAAGGATCGACTTCTTTGGAGTGGAAAAATCGGTGCTTCCAGGGCTGGTAAGGGCGGAATATTCTGCGAACGTAATCTCTGACCACGCTCCACATTATATGGATATGCGGTTGGGGATGGGCCGTGTCCACGCCCAAATGGAGGTTGGACACGGCCCTTCTGGTCGACGAGGCTTTTTGCGAGAAAATATCACAGGCCATAGACGAGTATACTTCTAACAACCAGAATGGGGAGTTCGCACCCTCCACATTCTGGGAGGCGCTGAAGGCTGTGATCAGGGGAGAAATGATCACTTATAAAGCACGAAGGGACAGGGAGGAGAGGACGGCTAGGCAACAGCTGGTTTACTCCATACTGGAGGCAGACCGGCGATACTCCGAGGCCCGCACTGTAGAGCTGGCGGAGAGGAAAACGCTACAAATGGACTTTAATCTTCACTCCACAAGGAAAGCAGCGCACCAACACCGCCAGGCACGGAGGACCCTGTATGAACATGGAGACAAGGCTAGCCGCCTGCTGGCTCATCAGCTGAGAAAGTAGGCAGCCACAAGGGAAATAGATAAGGCATAGCAAAGGCAAATTAGGAGCGGAACCGGACAAGAGCAACAAGGCCTTTGAGACCTTCTACCAGGGACTGTACACCTCGGAGCCCCCAGCAGGGGACTCGGGGATGAAGCAGCTCCTTGATGTACTGGACATGCCAGTTGTGGGGGAGGACAGGAAATGGGGCCTGGAGGTACCGTTAGAACTGGGCGAAGTCATGGAGAGCATTAGCTCCATGCAGTCAGGGAAGGCGCCGGGACTAGATGGGTTCCCGGTGGACCTCTGCGAAAGATTCGCGACAGCACTGGCCCCGCCCCTGTGGGAGATGTTCACAGACTTGCTGGCGAGGGGCACACTACTGCCTGTGCTAGCACAAGTAGCACAAGCCTCAATCTCTCTGATATAAAAAAGACAAAGACCCAACAGAATTCCTACAGACCCATCTCGCTACTAAACGTGCAAAAATACTGGCCAAGATCTTAACCAAAAGGCTGGAGGACTGCGTACCGGTGGTCACGGAAGACCAGACAGGCTTTGTCAAGGGTAGACAGCTAACCTCGAACATCAGGCACTGCTGAATGTGATCATGACCCCATCTGGGGAGAGAACACCTGAGGTGATTGTTTCCCTGGACGCTGAAAGACCTTCGACAGAGTCGAATGGAAGTACCTCATAGAGGTACAGTAACGGTTTGGGCATGGAACAGGGTTCCCTGCCTGGGTGAAGCTCCTGTACAATGCTCCCACGGCAAATGTACGGACAAACACCACCAGCTCCAAGTACTTCCAGCTGCATAGGGGCACAAGGCAGGGATGCCCGTTATCCCTGCTGCTGCTCGCCCTAGCGATCGAGCAACTAGCGATTGAGCTCAGGGCGGCAAATAATTGGAAAGGGATCCGGAGAAGAGCACAGAGTCCCGCTCTATGCAAATGACCTGCTCCTCTGAATCTCGGACCCGCAAAGCAGCATGGAAGGAATCATGGTGCTTTTGAAAGAGTATGGAACCTTCTCGGGCTACAAACATAACCTGAGCAAAAGCGAAACCTTCCCGGTGAACCCGCCAGGGGGAGGGGCAGAGCTGGAGGGGCTGCCGTTTAAACAGGCCCAGCACAAATTCTCCTACCTGGGGATCCAAATTCCCCAGGCCTGGACCGGGATCCACAAATGGAATCTGACCAGCCTGACTGAGGAAGTTAAAAAGGACCTGCAGCGATGGAACACACTGGCGGGGAGAGTGCAGACAATCAAAATGAACGTACTGCCTAGGTTCCTTATCCTCTTTAGATCCATCCCGATCTACATCCCCAAGGCCTTTTTCAACTCACTGGACAAACTGATAAATGGCGTTTATATGTGAGTGGGTGGGGCGGCATAATGCAAGGATCCCAAAGAGAGTGCTGCAGAGATCGAGATCCAGGGGGGGCCTTGACCTCCCAAACCTACAATATTACCACTCTGCAGGAGGCATGTAGGGGAGGTGGGAGCATCGGTCTGGTCTCCAATAAGTGACAACCACCAATTCGCCCCTGGGAGTATGGACGGTGGATTCCGAGCGTGGCGGCGGGCGGGGGTGGGAAGGATGGGCGATATGTTCTTGGGGGGGAGCTTCTCGAGCATGAGGGCCTTGGAGGAGAAATTCGGACAAGTAAGTGGGAATGACTTTCGGTACTTGCAAGTGCGTGACTTCATACGCAGACAGGTCCAATCCTTCCCACGCCTCCCACCAAATGGGATCCAGGACAGAGTAGTTTCTCGGGGAGAGGTAGGAGAGGGGAAAGTCTCGGATATTTATCGAGGGCTTATGAAAGGGGAGGAGTCCCAGACAGAGGAACTGAAGCTCAAGTGGGAGAAGGAACTCGGCGAGGAGATGGAGGAGGGGGTTTGGGCGGAAGCCCGGAGTAGGGTAAATTCAACTGCAACATGGGCTAGGCTCAGCCTGATTCAGTTCAAGGTCATCCACCGGGCCCACATGACGGTCAGTAAATTGTTTGGGGTGGAGGACAAGTGCGCTATGTGTGCGGGAGGGCCAGCGAATCGCGTCCACATGTTCTGGGCATGCCCAAAACTTAGGAGATACTGGAGGGATTTGTGGACATCATGTCCCAGGTACTGAAAACTAGGGTGGTGATGAGTCCAGTGGTGGCAATTTTTGGGGTCTCGGAAGACCCGGGGGTCCGGGAGGAGAGGGAGGCCGACGTCTTGGCCTTTACTTCCCTGGTAGCCCGGCGACGTATATTGCTGGCATGGAGGGACTCAAAGCCCCCGAAGACCCGAAGCATGGCTCTCGGACATGTTGAGCTTTTGGGGCTGGAAAAAAATTAAGTTCGCCATGAGAGGATCTGTATTAGGGTTCACCCGAAGGTGGCAACCATTCATCGACTTCTTCGCGGGGAATTAAACGTCAGCAGGGGAGGCGGGTAGATTAGAGTAGAATAGCATGGATAAGTAGGCAGGTACTGTTTACGAGAGAGGATTGGTCTTTTGCACTATGTTTCTGATTTGGGTTGATATTTGCACAATTACTGTATACTGTAACTGTTTGCAATGCCAAAAATACCTTAATAAAATTGTTTATTAAAAAAAATATATATTACCACTCTGCAGTGACCGCAGAAAGAGTAAAGGGGTGGATAAAGGAAGCAGAAGCTGAGTGGCTGCTCATGAAGGAGGACTCTTGCAGAGGGACCTCCCTCGGGGCCGTAGCCACGGCGGCACTCCCATCCCCACCTAATAAATATTTAACAAGCCCTGTGGTGGTAGCAAAACTCCAGTCGTGGAACCAACTGCGACAGCATTTCGAGCTAACCAACATGTCCGACAAAGCCCCCATCTGCAACAATCACAGGATCACGCCGGCGACCATGGATGCTTCCTTCAAAAGGTGGAAACAGATCGGGGGGTGCTGACAGTGAGGGACTTATACGCCAGCAACAGATTAACACTCCAAGAGCTGGCAGAAAGATTTCAGCTAATGGGCGGCAACAAACTTAGGTATCTACAACTCAAAAATTTCCGACGAAAAGAAACGAGGACGTACCCACAACGACCACTACAGTCACTGCTAGTGGACCTGTTGGACGTGGACATCTTAGGAAAGGGGAACTGTGGTGACGTATACGGATGACTGCTAAGTGGGGCCAACGCCCAACTGGATGAGACAAGGGTGAAGTAAGAGGAAGACTTGGGGTTTGAAAAAGGGTGGGGACTGGAGCGAAGCACTGCACAGGGTCAACTCCACCTCCACATGCACAAGGCTAAGCCTAATGCAGCTAAAAGTGATACACAAACCCCTCTTAACCAGAACCAAAATGAGCAGGTTCTTCCTGGAGGTGGAGGCAGATGCGAACGGTGCCAAGGAGGCCCGGCCAACCACGGCCACATATTCTGGTCTTCCCCCAGATTTGCAGGGTATTGGACAGCCTTCTTTGAGGCAATGTCCAAAGTGGTTGGGATAAAGGTGGAGCCAT
This sequence comes from Scyliorhinus torazame, assembly GCF_047496885.1. Taxonomy (NCBI): domain Eukaryota; kingdom Metazoa; phylum Chordata; class Chondrichthyes; order Carcharhiniformes; family Scyliorhinidae; genus Scyliorhinus; species Scyliorhinus torazame. The sequence continues at coordinate 191,301,383 of NC_092707.1, read as the reverse complement.
GCCCAAGAATGGCAGTTTTTGGGGTATCAGAACAGCCAGATCTCTTCATGGGGAGGAGGGCTGATGCTCTTGCCTTTGCCTCCCTAATCGCCAGCCAGAGAATCCTACTTGGCTGGCGGTCAGCAGCACCTCCCAAAGCTGCAGACTGGCTGTGCGACCTGTCGGGATTTCTCCAAATGGAGAAAATTAAATTTGCCATCCGAGGGTCGGAAGAGGAGTTGCGCAATACGTGAGGGCCATTCACTCGGTTGTTTCAAGACATGTTTGTGGTCAACAACGAGATCAGGAGGGGGTAGCCACGACACAGTAAGGAAGGGGAGGGGACAGTGGTCAGGGGAACAAAGAACTCAAAGGAACTCAGCCGAGCCCAACAAAGGAACCAGGAGACACAAGGGGGGGGGGGGGGGGGGGGCGCGGCAGGGGCAACAACAACCTGAACCAAAGGGAAGAAAAGCAAAGGGGAAACCGGTGGGGAACGTAACGCAGGGGACCACAATTACCATGGCAAACACTGCAAGGAAGGGATAAAAGAAAGAGAAGGGGAAACTGAAATATTTATGTAAATAAAACCGATCATGGTGTAAATAGTTCTAGTTTTACTTATATATTCTCCTGTTTAACTCCCACTGTTTGTTCCTATTTATATTTGTTTTGTATACCAAAAACGCAATAAAAACACTTTAAATGCCATTGCTTCTGTCTTGATCTATCTATCCCCTAGCCTAGAATCCAGTTTACTCCAGCTAGCTCAGCTTTCATGCCCATACAGTTGCCCTTATTTAATCTTAAGATACTAGTCTTAGATTCACTCACCTCCCTTTCATTCTGGATGTAAAATTCAATTGTATTGTGTTTGTTGCTACCTAGTGGTGCCTTTCCTCTGAGGTCATTAATTAATCCTGTCACACTATGCAATACCAAGTCTAATATAACCTGCTATTTGGTGGGTTCCAGATTGCTTTAAGAAACTAACTTGAAATCATTCTACAAACTCCTCATCCAGGCTACAATGCAGTCTGATTTTCTAGTTTATACATAGATTAAAGTTATTCTTTTACCACAAGCACTCAATGTCTCTTCTTGCATACTTAGTTCAGATTGTGGTTACTGTTAGTAGACCACTCCCAGTAGTGACTTATTTCCCATTAACAATGCTATCCCTCCAACTTTATCGAGCTTCCTACTCTACTTGACTGTCATATACCACTCAACATTCAATATTGAGAGGTGGAGTAAATCTTGAAAGCTGAACAAGCTGGCTTTCGGCGATGGTGAAACATATGCAACCAGATCCTTGCCCGAACCATTTTCTTTGAAAATAACCTCAAAACCTCTTTCTCGATCTCACTGCCGCATATGGCATGGTCTTTGTAAAAATTTCAAGAATCCTCCCTTCGTAAGTAACTGATGCCATGAAACTATTACTCCGAGACAGGCGGTTCAGGGTACACATGCATGATGAGACAAGCGCCTGGAGAAAACAATCCAATGGGCTTCCCCAGAGATCTGTTCTAGCCCCAGCCTTTCCAATCTCAATGATCTGCCTCCAACCCTGTCTCGGAAGTTCATCTATTCTGACGCTATCTGCTGTGCCTCTCAGGCTCAGACATTCTCTGAACTAGAGGCAACATTAAACAACCATGTTGTAAAGCTGGCCAACTACTGCCAGACATGATGCCTTTAGCCCAGTAGCAACAAAACAGTCTCAAGTATATTCCAGCCCCACAATGCCAGGGCCAAGAGGGAACTCAACATCTCCTTGAATGACAACAGACTGACTCACAAACAACATCCCGTTTATCTTTGTGTTACCCTTGACCTGACATACAAAAGACATCTGAGCAACACAACAGCAAACGTCAAAACTTGCTGACTCTCCACAGGGTGCAGAAGCTCAAACCTTAAGGACCTCAGGTCTACTCGATTGTGCACCAGTATGGTACAACCCATCCCACACCAGTCTTGTAGATACCCGCTCAACACAACAATACGTATCATCCCAGGAACCTCCGACCAACTCCACTCCCCCTGTTCCCAGTGCTGAGCAACATCCCACCCCCTCACAAGAGGAGGGACATTGCACTAAGAAAGCTCCTGGAGAAGGTTTATATCAACCCAAGCCTGCCTCTACACACCAATCTTACCAACCCACGTACTGTTCGCCTCCCAGACAAAATACAGCAGAGGGCTCAGAGAGCTCCATTTAGCCACTGTGGAAGTTATTGCCGGCTTGGGAATTATTGCACCTGTTTTTTTAAATTCTGGGTCCACTCCTTGCCATCCTGCAGTCAGGCTTCTGTAATGGCTATCAGATCATATTCACTTACTTCAACATCCCCCATCAATTTGTTTACTTTGTTCTATTTGTATTCAGATAATGAGTCTTTAGTTTGTCTTTATTATCTATGTAACATCTAATCTTGATTCCGTGTGTATTCTTACGTTTTCTCTCTGTCCCTTCCTTCCACTCTTATGACCCTCACGATTTTTCTCTCTTAACTTGATTCTACTCTTTGACATACCACATCTTTCCACATTTAATCCTTTCTATTTAGCTCAAAACCTTCTCTACTTCCCTAGTTCCACAAGAACATTAGTCCCAGCACGGTTCATGTGTAGACCACCTCAATGGTACAGCCCTCAATTTTCCCAGAGCTGGTGACCATAAACCAGAACCTACATTTCCCACACCCGTTTTTGAGCCACTCATTCATTTAGATTTAGATTTATTGTCACGTGTACCGAGGTACAGTGAAAAGCATTTTTCTGTGTACAGTCCAGTCAGATCATACCATACATGAAAAAACATAGATACACAATGTAAATACATAGACATAGACATTGGGTGAAATATAGTGTAGTGCTACATAATAGAGAAGATGGGTGGAGAGATCAGTTCAGTCCATAAGAGGGCCATTCAGGAATCTGGTAGCAGCGGGGAAGAAACTGTTTCTGAATCTGTCAGTATGTGTTCTCAGACTTTTGTATCTTCTACCAGATGGAAGAGGTTGGAAGAGAGAATACCCCGGATGGGAGGGGTCTTTGATAATGCTGCCCACTTTCCTGAGACAGCGGGAGGTAAAGACAGAGTCAATGGATGGGAGTTGGGTTCATGTGATGGACTGGGCTGTGTTCGCGACTCTCTGTAGTTTCTTACGGTCTTGGGTCGAGCAGTTGCCATACCGGACTGTGATGCAGCCAGATAGGATGCTTTATATGGTGCATCTGTAAAAATTGGTAATAGTCAATGTGGACATGCCGAATTTCCTTAGTTTCCTGAGGAAATATAAGTGTGTGCTTTCTTGATGGTAGCGTCGACGTGAGTGGACCAGGACAGATTGTTGCTGATGTGCACACCTAGGAATTTGAAGCTGTCAACCACCTCCACCTCGGCCCCATTGATGCAGACAGAAGTGTACGACACTTTGCTTCCTGAAGTCAATGACCAGCACTTTAGTTTTGCTGACATTCAGGGAGAGATTGTTGTCGTTGCACCATGCATTAGGTTCTCTATCTCCTTGTATTCTAACTCATCATTGTTTGAGATCTGACCCGCTACGGTTGTGCCATCAGCAAACTTGTAGATGGAATTGGAACCAAATGTTGCCACACAGTCGTGTGTGTATAGGGAGTATAGTAGGGAGCTAAGTATGCAGCCTTCCGGGGTCCCGATATTGAGGATTATCGTGGAGGAGGTGTCATTGTTTATCATTTTTGATTGCGGTCTATGGATCAGAAAGTTGAGGATCTAGCTGGAGAGGGAGGAGCCAGGTCCTAGGTTTTGGAGATTTGGTATGAGCTTGGCTGGGATTATGGTGTTGAAGGCAGAGCTGTCGTCAATGAATAGGAGTCTGACGTGGGAGCTCTTGTTGTCAAGATGCTTCAGGGTTGAGTGTAGGGCCAGGGAGATGGCATCTGCTGTGGATCAGTTGTGGCAGTATGCAAATTGCAGTGGAACCCTGTGAAATGGTGACAGGGTTTTGGGAGGGGGGGGGGGGGAGGAGGGGGGGGGGGGGATCCCTCTGCAACTGGATCCTCGACTTCCTGACCCATATACCACAATCAGTAAGGATAAACAATGACACCTCCTCCACGATAATCCCACCCACTGTGATTTATAGGGCTTTCAACCGTGTCTGACCCATCTCCCGTACCTCTGCCCTCGCCCCCTCTACCAGAACCAGGATAGGGTCCCTGTTGTCCTCACTTTTCACCCCACTAGCCTCCGCATTCAAAGAATCATCCTCCGTCAGTTCCACCAACTCCAGCATGATTTCACCACAAAACACATCTTCCCCTCACTCCCCCTATCAGCATTTCACAGGTACCATTCCCTCCGGGATACCCTGGTCCACTCCTCCATTACCCCCAACACCACACCCTCTTAACACGGCACCTTCCCATGCAATTGCAGAAGGTATAACATCTGCCCCTTTACCCTGCTTACTATCTCAAGCCCTAAACACTCTATTCAAGAGTTTCACATGCACCTCCTTCAATCTGGTCTATTGGATTTGCTGCTCCCAGTGCGGTCTCCTACAGTGGAGAGGATAAATGTGGACTGGGTGACCGCTTTGCAGAACACCTCAGGTCCGTCCACAAGCCGGACCCTGACCTTCCTGTCACTTGCCATTTCAACTCACCGTCCTGCTCTCACGTCTACATATCTGTCCTTGGTCTGCTGCAATGTTCCAGTGAAGCCCAGCGCAAACTGGAGAAACGGCACCTCGCCTTCCGATTAGGCACGTTACAATCTTCCTGACTTAACATTGAGTTCAAAATCTTCAGACTGTGAACTCTCTCCTCCACCTTCACCCCATTTTTATTTCTATCAATTTATAGAACATAGAACAATACAGCGCAGTACAGGCCCTTCGGCCCACGATGTTGCACCGAAACAAAAGCCATCTAACCTACACTATGCCATTATCATCCTTATGTTTATCCAATAAACTTTTAAATGCCCTCAATGTTGGCGAGTTCACTACTGTAGCAGGTAGGCCATTCCACGGCCTCACTACTCTTTGCGTAAAGAACCTACCTCTGACCTCTGTCCTATATCTATTACCCCTCAGTTTAAAGTTATGTCCCCTCGTGCCAGCCATTTCCATCCGCGGGAGAAGGCTCTCACTGTCCACCCTATCCAACCCCTTGATCATTTTGTATGCCTCTATTAAGTCTCCTCTTAACCTTCTTCTCTCCAACGAAAACAACCTCAAGTCCATCAGCCTTTCCTCATAAGATTTTCCCTCCATACCAGGCAACATCCTGGTAAATCTCCTCTGCACCCGCTCCAAAGCCTCCACGTCCTTCCTATAATGCGGTGACCAGAACTGTACGCAATACTCCAAATGCGGCTGTACCAGAGTTCTGTACAGCTGCAACATGACCTCCCGACTCCAGAACTCAATCCCTCTACCAATAAAGGCCAACACTCCATAGGCCTTCTTCACAACCCTATCAACCTGGGTGGCAACTTTCAGGGATCTATGTACATGGACACCTAGATCCCTCTGCTCATCCACACTTTCAAGAACTTTACCATTAGCCAAATATTCCGCATTCCTGTTATTCCTTCCAAAGTGAATCACCTCACACTTCTCTACATTAAACTCCATTTGCCACCTCTCAGCCCAGCTCTGCAGCTTATCTATATCCCTCTGTAACCTGCTACATCCTTCCACACTATCGACAACACCACCGACTTTAGTATCGTCTGCAAATTTACTCACCCACCCTTCTGCGCCTTCCTCTAGGTCATTGATAAAAATGACAAACAGCAACGGCCCCAGAACAGATCCTTGTGGTACTCCACTTGTGACTGTACTCCATTCTGAACATTTCCCATCAACCACCACCCTCTGTCTTCTTTCAGCTAGCCAATTTCTGATCCACATCTCTAAATCACCCTCAATCCCCAGCCTCCGTATTTTCTGCAATAGCCTACCGTGGGGAACCTTATCAAACGCTTTGCTGAAATCCATATACACCACATCAACTGCTCTACCCTCATCTACCTGTTCAGTCACCTTCTCAAAGAACTCAATAAGGTTTGTGAGGCATGACCTACCCTTCACAAAGCCATGCTGACTATCCCTGATCATATTATTCCTATCTAGATGATTATAAATCTTGTCTCTTATAATCCCCTCCAAGACTTTACCCACTACAGACGTGAGGCTCACCGGTCTATAGTTGCCGGGGTTGTCTCTGCTCCCCTTTTTGAACAAAGGGACCACATTTGCTGTCCTCCAGTCTTCTGGCACTATTCCTGTAGCCAATGATGACATAAAAATAAAAGCCAAAAGTCCAGCAATCTCTTCCCTGGCCTCCCAGAGAATCCTAGGATAAATCCCATCAGGTCCTGGGGACTTATCTATTTTAAGCCTGTCCAGAATTGCCAACACCTCTTCCCTACGTACCTCAATGCCATCTATTCTATTAGCCTGGGGCTCAGCATTCTCCTCCACAACATTATCTTTTTCCTGAGTGAATACTGACGAAAAATATTCATTTAGTATCTCGCCTATCTCTTCAGACTCCACACACAATTTCCCATCCCTGTCCTTGACTGGTCCTACTCTTTCTCTAGTCATTCGCTTATTCCTGACATACCTATCGAAAGCTTTTGGGTTTTCCTTGATCCTTCCTGCCAAATACTTCTCATGTCCCCTCCTTGCTTGTCTTAGCTCTCTCTTTAGATCCTTCCTCGCTACCTTGTAACTATCCATCGCCCCAACTGAAACTTCACACCTCATCTTCACATAGGCCTCCTTCTTCCTCTTAACAAGAGATTCCACTTCCTTGGTAAGCCACGGTTCCCTCGCTCGACGCCTTCCTCCCTTCCTGACTGGTACATACTTATCAAGAACACACAGTAGCTGATCCTTGAACAAGCCCCACTTATCCAGTGTGCCCAACACTTGCAGCCTACTTCTCCACCTTATCCCCCCCAAGTCACGTCTAATGGCATCATAATTGCCCTTCCCCCAGCTATAACTCTTGCCCTGCGGTGTATACTTATCCCTTTCCATCATTAACGTAAACGTCACCGAATTGTGGTCACTGTCCCCAAAGTGCTCTCCTACCTCCAAATCCAACACCTGGCCTGGTTCATTACCCAAAACCAAATCCAACGTGGCCTCGCCTCTTGTTGGCCTGTCAACATATTGTTTCAGGAAACCCTCCTGCACACACTGTACAAAAAACTACCCATCTATTGTACTCGAACTATATCTTTTCCAGTCAATATTTGGAAAGGTAAAGTCTCCCATAATAACTACCCTGTTACTTTCGCTCTTATCCAGAATCATCTTCGCCATCCTTTCCTCTACATCCCTAGAACTATTAGGAGGCCTATAAAAAACTCCCAACAGGGTGACCTCTCCTTTCCTGTTTCTAACTTCAGCCCATACTACCTCGGAAGAAGAGTCCCCATCTAGCATCCTCTCCGCCACCGTAATACTGCTCTTGACTAGCAGCGCCACACCTCCCCCTCTTTTGCCTCCTTCTCTGAGCTTACTAAAACACCGAAACCCCGGAGCCTGCAACATCCATTCCTGTCCCTGCTCTATCCATGTCTCCGAAATGGCCACAACATCGAAGTCCCAGGTACCAACCCATGCTGCCAGTTCCCCTACCTTGTTTCGTATACTCCTGGCATTGAAGTAGACACACTTCAAACCACCTACCTGAACACTGGCCCCCTCCTGCGACGTCAAATCTGTGCTCCTGGCCTCTATACTCTCATTCTCCCTTACCCTAAAACTACAATCCAGGTTCCCATGCCCCTGCTGCATTAGTTTAAACCCCCCCAAAGAGCACTAACAAATCTCCCCCCCAGGATATTTGTGCCCCTCAGGTTCAGGTGTAGACCATCCTGTCTGTAGAGGTCCCACCTTCCCCAGAAAGAGCCCCAGTCATCCAGAAATCTGAATCCCTCCCGCCTGCACCATCCCTGTAGCCACGTGTTTAAATGCTCTCTCTCCCTATTCCTCATCTCACTATCACGTGGCACGGGCAGCAACCCAGAGATAACAACTCTGTTTGTTCTAGTTCTGAGCTTCCGTCCTAGCTCCCTGAAAGCCTGCCTGACATCCTTGTCCCCTTTCCTACCTATGTCGTTAGTGCCAATGTGGACCACGACTTGGGGCTGCTCCCCCTCCCCCTAAGGACCCGGAAAACACGATCCGAGACATCACGTACCCTTGCACCTGGGAGGCAACATACCAAACGTGAGTCTCTCACGCTCCCACAAAATCTCCTATCTGTGCCCCTGACTATAGAGTCCCCAATTACTAATGCTCTGCTCCTCTCCCCCCTTCCCTTCTGAGCAACAGGGACAGACTCCGTGCCAGAGGCCCGTACCCCATGGCTTACCCCTGGTAAGTCCCCCCCCCCACAAGTATCCAAAGCGGTATACTTGTTTCTCAGGGGAACGACCGCAGGGGATCCCTGCACTGACTGCTTTTTCCCAGTCCCTCTTACAGTTACCCACATATCTCCAATCTTTGGTCTAACTAATTCCCTGAAGCTGCTATCTATGACCCCTTCTGCCTCCCGAATGATCCGAAGTTCTTCCAACTCCAGCTCCAGTTCCCTAACTCGGTCTTGGAGGAGCTGGAGATGGCAGCACTTCCTGCAGGTAAAATCAGCAGGGACACTCACTGATCCCTCACCTCAAACATCCTGCAGGAGGAACATTGCACTCCCTTCCCTGCCATTCCTCTAACTTTCTACCAATTTATTTTCATTTCTTCCATTGATCTGTTTTTCTCCTCACCATTAATCCTCCCCTCCCCCCACTCCAATTGGGCCAACTGTTCCTAGTTGCCCTTTGACACACTGCTCACCTTTGTTCTGCCATTCATACATTCAAATCTCTTTATGTGCCAGATCAGCACCCTTCTTAGCCTTAATCACTCCCATATACATTCCCTTTGTCTTCTGTCCATGACACCTTTGTCAATCTCCACCTATCGCTGGCCCCCTATCCAGCCAGCCCCTCCGCTCTCTTCCCCCACCCCCCCCACTGCAGTATAAATCTAACCCCATTTCCAGTTCTCTCTAGCTTTGACAAAGTGTGATCCAGACTTGAAACGTTGGTTCCCTTTCTCTCTCCACCGATGCTGTCAGATTTGCTGAGGTTGTCCAGTATTTTCTATTTCTGTTTCATCCCAAGTAATTTGCTTTTATCCAGATAACTCAGCAATCCTGATGTATCACTGAGTCTGCAGTTCAGCCTCCAGCTCAACAACTCGGAACCAAAGTTCTTGAAGCCACAAACACTTGCTGTTTACTCTAGATTACAATGTTATCCAGGAGCTTCCACACACTGCAGCCTTGACACTTACCTGTCCTGTCATCTTTAATATGTCTCGAATAATTTCTTAATTATGCTATTCACTTAATGGGGTTGTTTTATGATAAATTTTATTAACTTTACCACCATTATTTTAAACCTTAGTGAAAGAATAGAACTTACCCACTTAGCATATACGTAACAAACAGCTAGTTCCTTCCCCTGTAGGAGAGTAAGTTCCGATTCCTACAGGGTGAGAAATATAGAAAAAGGAAATGGGCGCGTCCTTCCCCAACTCCCCACCCACCAAACTCCAAGTCTGAATGCAGTTTTCCAAGCTGCATTAAAGAACCCTGAATTTACACCAAACAGAACTGGGGCTACAATCTCCTTCAAGCCAAATTAAACTAGCTAATTAACTACAGGGCTCAATTGAGGGTGAATTTATCCTGTCTAAACTGAAAGAAAGAATGTAAACTGATTACGTTGTCCATGGCATAGTGGTTAGCACTACTGTCTCTCAGCGCCAGGGATTCTGGCCTTGGGTGATTGTGTGGAGATTGTACATTCTCCCGTGTCTGCGTGGGTTTCCTCCAGCTGCTCCAGTTTACTTCCACAGTCTTAAAATGTGCAGGTTAGGTGGATTGGCCATGCTAAATTGCCCCTTAGTGCCCAAAAAGATGTGCAGATTGGGTGGGGTTATGAGGATTGGGCAAGAGAGTGGGCTGAGATAGGGTGCTTTACGGAGACTTGGTGCAGACTTGATGGGCCAAATGGCCTCATTCTGCACTGTAGGATTCTACTTTATAGTTACTACTAATTAAAAAATATATTAGATTGAAGAACAAAATATAAGAACAAAATTATTAAACTATCCAAACCAAAATACTGAGACATTCCTAGCCAAAGCCACCAATCATATCTTGTGTGCCTGTGACCACTGAGTTATCACTTTTCAGCTCCTGACTTTATTACAACCTTTGTATAAACATGGACAAAAGAGGGGAACTCCAGAGGTGAGGGGAGAGTGACTGCCATTGACATCAAGGCAGCATTTGGCCCCGGTGAAGGCGGCGGTATTGAAGACAGTAGCCGAGGTACAGGAGCAAGGAAAGAAATTGAAGAAGTGGAGGAAGCTCTGTTGCAACATCGTGACTAGTTCACCTCGATGGGTGATGAGCTGTGGAGGGTGGTGGAGGCCAACAAAGGACTCCGAGCCTAGGTGGAGGACCTGGAGAACAGTTCGAGGCAGCAGAATTTAAGAATTGTGGGCTTGCCAGAGGGGTGGAGGGCCTGCGGTCGACTGAGCACTTCGCAAAGATGTTGGCGGAGTTGTTCGGGAGAGGGATGATCTCTCCCAGTACGAACAGGATAGGGCTCATCGGTCACTCAGGCCCAAGGTGAAGACAAATGAGCCCTCAAGGGTGGTCATAATTTGTTTCCACAAATTACATGTCAAGGAGAAGGTCCTGAGTTGGGCAAAACAAAGGCATGAGGAGGACTGGGAAGGAGCTTGTATTCGTTTATACAAGGACTTAACAGTGGAGCTGGCGAGAAGGCGAGCGGCCTTTGGTCGGGGGAAGATGGCACTCGACAGTAATGGTGTGAAGTTCGGCCTGGTCTACCCAGCGAAGCTGAGGGTGACCCATAACTCAAAGGACTTCTACTTTGAGGCGGCGGAGGCATTCGTGAAGGCTGAAGGACTGGGGTTAAAATGAGAGATGGGACTGTGGTTTGGTTCTGGACAGAGGGATAGGGGGTGAAATGCAGCCTCCTTTCTTGTTTCAAGACGTTTATTTTGTATGTGGGGGAACAATTGCGGGTTTGGTTGGTTTTTAGGTTGGTTGGTGGGGAAGGGTAGTGTACCCTCTGCTATGGGTTACAGTGGGTAGGATAGTATTGAACTTTGGGGTTATGTTGGTTTTCTGGAGTGCGTTTGTTTGCACTTGTGTTGTTTGTTAGTTTGTCTTTGTTTTGAGGGACTGGGTTATGGGGAGGGGGCCTGGCAGGTGCCTCCACACTAGCAAGCGAAGGTTCGCCAGTGAATATGAGTGTGGTGGGGGGAGGGACGGCGGTTTTTGGAACCTGGTCGAACAGGTTTTGATGAGCCTGGGAGTTATGAAAGGTGGGGAGATGGGATCGATAATGGGCGAGGTGTTTTCAAGAGGAAGTGGATGGGATTCTGGGAGGGAGGGGGGAAGGGTTCGACGGCAACAAGGGACAGGGCAGGTCAGGCCAAGTGGGCAGAACCCAGAGTGATGATGATGGCAGATGGGAGGAGGGTGGGGGATGAGAGACCCCGGTCAGATTAGTAACGTGGAATGTGAGGGGGTTGGGGGGACCGGTGAAGAGGTTGAGGGTGTTTGCACATTTAAAGAGCCTAAAGGCCGACGTGGTGATGCTGCAAGAGATCCATTTGAGGGTGAAAGATCAGGTGAGTTCAGGAAGGGCTGGGTGTGTCAGGTTTTCCATTTGGGGTTTGATAGTCGGGTGCGGGGGGTAGCGGTGTTGGTGGGCAAGAGGGTGAGGTGTCAGATGGAGAAGGTGGTGGCATACCAGGGTGATAGGAATGTGATCGTGATGGGGGCGTTAGAGGGGAGGTTGCTGGTGCTGGTGAGCATGTATGGCCCCAACTGGGATGATGCACGGTTTGCGGACAGGTTGCTAGGTGCCATCCCGGATTTGGACCCCCACGAGTTAATAGTAGGGGGAGATTGGAATATGGTGCAAGAGTCGAGGATGGACAGGTCTCAGCCACGCTCGCTGCCCTCTCAGGCAGGCCTATGAGAGACATGGGAGGAGTAGACCCATGGAGGTTCCTGCACCCGAGGGAACAGGATATTCGTTATTCTCCCCGGTGCATAAAGTGTACTCGAGAATAGACTTTTTACGGTGGGGAAAGCGTTATTGGCTGGGGTCAAAGTGTCAGGGGTATTCAGCAATATTGATTTTGGACCACAATACGCCACATTGGGTGGATGTGGTTCTGGAGAAGGGGGTGGCCCAGACACCGGGGTGGAAAATGGATGTAGGGTTGTTAGGGGACCGGAGTTTTTGCCATAAAATTGGGAAGGTGATTGAGGAATATGTAGGATTTAATTGCACCGGGGAAGTTTCACAATCGGTGGTTAATAATAATAATAATCGCTTATTGTCACAAGTAGGCTTCAATGAAGTTACTGTGAAAAGTCCCTAGTCACCATATTCCGGCGCCTGTTCGGTGGTTTGGGAGGCTCTGAAGGCAGTAGTAAGGGGGAGATGATTACATTTATGGCTAAGGTGGACAAGAAGAGAGGGAGGAGCGCCAAAAATGTATAGAATCATAGGATAGAGGAGATGATGGAGGTGGATAGGAGATATGCAGGGGATCCGGGTCTGGCCCTTTTGGCCAAATGGAAGGAGGTTCAGGCAAAGTTTGACCAGTTGTCCACATGAAAGTGGTGCGCCAGTTGAGAAGGGTGAATGGGGCAGTCTATGAATATGCGGAGAAGGCAATATGTTGGCCGACCAGCTCCAGACAGAGACGGCGGCGAGGGAGATAGCCGAGGTGCGGAATAAGATGGGGAAGCTAGTGGTGGCCCCGGGGCAGATCATAACGTTTTTGAGGAGTTCTGTGAGAAGTTGTATAGGTTGAAGGCACTGGGAGAGGAGCAAGAGATGAGGGAGTTCTTGGACGGTTTGGAGTACCCGAGGTTGGGGGAGGAGGACAGGACAGGGCTGGAGGGGTCGTGGGGGAGCAGGTGGTGAAGAAAGCAGTTGGGAGGATGCAGTCAGGGAAGGCGGCGGGACCGGATGGATTCCCAGTGGAATATTAGAAGATGTTGAAGGAAAATTTGGCGCTGGGAATGTTTTAGGAGGCGCTAGGTAGGGGGGTCTTGCCACAGACATTGGGGCAGGCTTTCTGTTGTTAAAAAAGGATAAGGACCCGGTGGAATGTGGGTCGTATCGGCCCATATCTCTATTGAATGTAGATGGCAAGATATTGGCAAAGATGCTGAAGGCAAGGTTGGCTCCCAAAGGTGATCGGAGAGGATCAGACGGGGTTCGTGAAGGGAAGTTAGCTGTTTTTAAATGTGAGAAGGTTGTTAAATGTGATCATGTTGCCGCCGGTGGAGGGAAAGGAGACGGAGGTGGTGGTGGCACTAGATGCAGAGAAAGCGTTTGATCGAGGAGATGGTGGTTTTAGAAACATTTGGGATCGGGCCGAGGTTTGTGGCATGGGTACAGTTGCTGTATAGGGAGCCGATGGCGAGTGTTTGTACTGATAGTATGAATTTGGAATACTTGGTACTTTGCTCTGCTCTGGGGTACTAGGCAGGGTGCCCTATGTCTCCCCTGTTGTTTGCATTGGCTATTGAGCCTTTGGCCATCGCGCTAAGGAGCTCGGGGTTGTGGAAGGGGACAGGAGGGTGGGGGGGGGGGGGGGGGCGGCAGTGGAGCATTGGTTATCTTCATATGCTGACGATCATCTACTGTACATCTCCGAGCCAGGCACAGCGGTGGAGAATATAATGGGGCTGCCCCAAAGATTTGGGTCGTTCTCGGTATTTAAATTGAACCTAGGCCAGAGCAGGTATTTTATGGTGTGTCAGCCGGGAGTGAGAGTGGGGGGGCAGCCATTTTGTATGGCAGCAACCCACTTTAGGTACTTGGGGGTGCAGGTGGCATGGGATTAGGGTGGGCTCCGAAGGTATAATTTTACTAGTTTGGTGGGGAAGGCCGATTTGGCAAAGTGGACAACGTCCCTCTGTCATTGGCGGGCCGGGTGCAGGCAGTTAAAATGAACGTGTTACTGCGATTTTTGTTACTATTTCAGTACCTGACTGTTTTTCTACCAAAATCTTTCTTCAGGGAGGTGAACAAAGTGATCACCTTGTTTATTTTATTTGGGTGGGTGGAGGGGGGCAGGGTTAGGAGGGTGGTCTTGTAGAGAGGGCAACAGGCAGGGGGTTAAGCCTCCCAAACTTACTGTACTATTGCTGGGCGGTGATTGCGGAGAAGGCGCGGAGCTGGGCTAAGGCCGGGGGGGGGGGGGGGGGGGGGGCACGGTGGGTCCCAATGGGTTAAGATGGAGGAGGACTCGTGTAGGGGGTCGGGGTTGAGGATGCTGGCAACGGCGCCACTCCCGAAAAGTACTTTTGAACATCAGACAGTACAAGGTACAGGATCTCTTCCCATATCCCACATCACTGCATTAGGTACCTGAATATACTGCAGGTGGGGTGCATCAGATTCGATGGAGCACAGCGTATTCTGTCTTTGAGGCCATGGGTCAGTTGGGTCCACCGATCACTGATCCTGTATTGTCTTGTCCTGGCTGCTTGTCGTGAGGGGCGGGCGATGGCCGAGCTGGCCGCGTCATTCCCGCTCAATTCAGATCGGGGTTAAGTTGATGTTGTGGGTCATGTATGTAACTCCCCTTAGAACTGGAATTTTCATGTATTTTCTTTGATTTTCATAAGGATTGGCATGATGAACCTGTTCCTGGCTCCTACATAAATGCAGATGGGTTTGATATTCGAAGAGAGGAGGCTCTTATGGGTTGTTGATGCCTTTAGCGCTGCTGGGGTCTAGGGAGTTGTACATTGGTGCACACCTGATCAGGCCACAGGAAATTTATCCTGATTTCCTGTGATGATTGTGGACACGTAGCGTGGAAGGGTGTGCACCGTTTTGCCATGTCTTTATGACTTTATCCTTGATTTGTTATGTTGTAGGTGTAACATAAGCGGCTTCCTTGTGCTGCACTTGACAAAGGATGGTTCAGACGTGGAGATAACTTCAACATGTTTATTAAACTATTTATACTTCTATTACTCGGGTTCGACACTACTGCTAATCCTACTATAGCTACCCTGACTGACTAACCAGCTGCTGCATTCCACGAGGTGGGTGTAATATTGAATCAACCCTGTGTCTCTACTCACTGACTGTTTCCACTGGAAAGAGGCAGATCATGTGTGTGGTGTCCTTTATATATGGGTTGGTGTAATGCCCCCCTGTGGTTGTGTCACCTCCATGTGTATCGTGAATGTCCATTGGTCGTATCCTATCTATCTGATCTATTGGTTGAGTGTGTGTGTGTGTGATGTCTTTGGTGCTCCCTCTAGTGTCTAGCTAGACTACATGCATTTACATTGATGCACATCACCACAATCCTGCTTCCCCTTGATCTTTGATGGGGCCATATGAGTATCTAGTTTTGTCCAGTAATTGTATATAGCCAGTTGTGATGTCGTTCTCCTGTTCCATACTGTACTCGTGTATCTTAAGCCATTTCTGCATGTTTAAAGCAATGTGTTATTTTGTTGCGTTAGTCTCGAAAATATAAAATCTTAATAAATATACTTCAAAACAAAATAGTGCAGTTTGAATCAACTTCCTAAAACTTGGCATCATATTTTTCTTGGGCGGTACTGGAAAGTCCCAGACACCAATTTCTTACAGGGTAGGACCCCTATTATGTTTTAATGATCCCACCATTCCTGGCAGTCAACTAATAGTTGTCTACCAATTTGATGGCAGCTACATTTTCTGTGAGCTTCTGGCATGGGCATGCGACTGTGAAATTTGCAAGTCCAACTCTGATTTCACATTCAGCTTTTGGCAAGATACAAAGGAATTTCTGTTTCATCTCCTCCAAAAATGTAACACCATCTCCAACCAGCTAAGATGCAGTGCTCAAATCTTGGGTGGGGCTTGAATCCTCAAACTTCTACTCACAGTTAAGAATCCTAGCAAGTGAGCTGAACAATCACAGCAGACATATTTTCATAGCCTAGATTTTGTTGTGTTGGAAAAAATCTAGATGGTTTTTGCTAGTCTGATCATGAGAAATATTTTACCTTCATATTTTTAGCTTTCTCTATTGTAACCGTTGAAAAAGAAATACGGGACAGAAGCCAATTATGTGGGATATATACAGTGGTGCAGTGTTTTATTATATTGTGCTGTAAAATGTCACTAAAAATCAATAAGTGGATGCATTCTCCACTGGGATTTTTGGTCAACGTCACACAGTACCCCTGAGCACAGAAGTGGGCACTTTGAAAAGGAAAGGGTCTAAGTTGTTTTTGTTTAGTTTTGAAAGTAATATTTCTGGCTCACAGAAGGATCAGGGATTTGTATCTGCTGGAGATTCCAGCACATGGTAGGTCAGTGTTGCACTGCAGAATTCAATTTGTCTTTTTATCCATTGCAGGCTCGGCCCTTCAAAGTGAGCTCCCAGCAACCTACATCTACATCACCAATTCCAAATCCTCCAAAAGCCAAACCAGTTACTTTAGATGGCACCAAGCAGACTGAGGAGATTTTAAATGCAATTTTACCCCCCAGGTATTAGTGTCAAATTTGTATTTATGAACTCGTGCTATGTTAAGGTGCTATATAAATGCTAGTTGTTGTTGGTTGAAGGAACCCATTGACTAGGATATCAAGCAAACTCTTCAAAAACTGCCATAACATCTTTTACATTCACCTGGACAGACAGACAAAGCCTTAATTTAATGCCATGTTATGTGTGTTCTGCCTGAGGGCAGTTCCTTGCCTCATTGTCTGCTGATGTTTCATCCTGAGCTTTTTTCTTGTCACTGGTGGTTTGTCGTTGCCTTACACTCTCAGGGGCAGGACAAAGTTCCAAGTCCACCTCAGCTGGAGCAGGAGTTGAACCTTGGTTTAATGTCTCATCCAAATGTAGCACCTGAAACAATTCAGCACGTCAGTATTGATACACCATCAATAATAGACGGAGTGATAAACGTAACTGAGGCTTTAATACACTAAACAGCAAGCCTGCCTCGGGACTCGAACTGTGTCCGGAGGCGGAGACTTGCCACTTTTATACAGAAGCCCCGAGGGGAGGAGCCACAGGCGGAGCCAGCCTGGACAAGCCCAGGCATGTATAACACAGCACAGTGAATATAATACAATAAACAAATAACGTGGCTTACCACATTCACCCCCTGTTTAAAAAAAGTCCGGCGGGGGTGAAGTGGTGTTAAAGATCAAGTCTGTTGGGGACCTTGACCTTCCGCTGTGACCGCCTCAGTCCCAGCTGTGGTGTTGGCGCCGGCGTCGAGACTTGCGCGTCCAGGAGTGTGTTGTCATCATCTTCACCCAGATATTGAGTCGGCGAAGGGGGGGGGGGGGGGGGATGTATGGGCGGGGGTGGTGGTGGTGCTTGTCCTCGGTGGGCCTGCTGGAGTCAGTTCGTGAGTGAGGTGAGCGGAGGTGGGGTGAGACGATGTAGGGTGGGGTGTGATGGTGATCGTCACCGGGGAGCCTGCAGGAGCCAAAACCCGAAGGGAGACCGTGTCCTGGTGTGTCACGTGGGCATATTGGGGGTTCACATGGAGCAGCAGGACCTTCTCAATGAGGGGGTCGGTTTTATGGCTCCTCGCACGCTTGCGGAGGAGAACGGGCCCCGGGACTATCAGCCAGGACGGAAGCGAGACCCCGGAGGTGGACTTCCTGGGGAAGGCAAACATACGCTCAAGCGGAGTCTGGTTAGTGGCCGTACATAGAAGTGACTGGATGGAGTGGAACGCATCGGGGAGGACCTCCTGCCAGCGGGAGACTGGGAGACTTTTCGACCATAAGGCCTGGAGAACGGCCTTCCAGCCCATCGCGTTCTCCCTCTCCACCTGTCCGTTTCCCTGGAGGTTATAGCTGGTCGTCCTGCTGGAGGCGATGCCTTTGCTGAGCAGGAACTGTCGGAACTCGTCGCTCATAAAGGAGGAGCCCCGATCACTGTGGATATAGGCGGGGAACCAGAACAGGGTGAAAAGGCTGTGCAGGGCCTTGATAATGGAGACAGAGGTCATGTCAGAGCAGGGGATGGCGAAGGGGAATCTGGAGTACTCATCAACGATGTTGAGGAAGTACACGTTACGGTTAGTGGAGGGGAGGGGCCCTTAAGTCCATGCTGATGCGCTCAAAAGGGCGGGAGGCCTTTACCAGATGTGCTCTGTCTGGTCGATAGAAGTGCAATTTGCACTCCTCGCAGACCTGGCAGTCCCTGGTCACGGACCTGACCTCCTCGATGGGGTAGGGCAGGTTGCGAGCCTTGATAAAGTGGAAAGAGTGGGTGACCCCCCCGGGTGACAGAGGTCATTGTGGAGGGCCCTGAGTCGGTCTACTTGTTTGCTGGCACATGTACCGCGGGAGAGGGCATCTGGGGGCTCATTGAGCTTCCCGGGCCGATACAAGATGTCATAGCTGTAGGTGGAGAGCTCGATCCTCCACCTCAGGATATTGTCATTCTTGATTTTGCCCCGCTGTGTATTGTTAAACATGAAGGCAACCGACCGTTGGTCAGTGAGGAGAGTGAATCGCCTGCCGGCCAGGTAATGCCTCCAATGTCTCACAGCTTCTACTATGGCTTGGGCCTCTTTTTCGATGGAGGAGTGTCGAATTTCAGAGGCATGGACGGTACGGAGAAGAAAGCCACGGTCCTGCCTGCCTGTAGCGGCCAGAGCAAAGTCCGACCCATCGCTCTCCACTTGGAAAGGGATGGACCCGTCCACAGCGTGCATCACGGCTTTGACGATGTCTGCTTTGATGCGATCGAAGGCCAGTCGGGCCTCAGTCTCCAGGGGAAACGTGGTGGACTTGATCAGTGGGCGGGCCTTGTCCGTGTCGTTGGGGACCCACTGGGCATAGTAAGAGAAGAACCCCAGGCATCTCTTCAGGGCCTTGGGCAGTGGGGAAGGGGGAGTTCCAGGAGGGGGCACATGTGGTCGGGGTCGGGCCCTAGGACTCCATGTTCCACGACGTAGCCGAGGATGGCCAGGTGGGTTGTGCGAAAGACGCATCTCTTTATTATCAGTGAGGTTCAGGAGTTTCGCGGTGTGGAGGAAGCTGTGTCATGGTCCTGCTGGTCATGGCCGCAGATGGTGACATTATCTAGGTACGGGAACGTGGCCTGCAGCCCGTACTTGTCAACCATTCGGTCCATTTCCCTTTGGAAGACTGAGACCCCGTTGGTGACGCCGAAGGGAACCCTGAGGAAGTGATAGAGGCGGCCGTCTGCCTCGAAGACAGTGTATTGGCAGTCCTCCGGGCGGAGAGGGAGCTGGTGGTACGCAGACTTCAAGTCGACTGTAGAGAAGACTCGATACTGCGCAAACTGATTGACCATGTCAGATATGCGGGGGAGGGGGTACGCATCGAGCTGCGTGTACCGGTTGATGGTCTAGCTATAATCGATGACCATCCGGTGCTTCTCCCCAGTCTTGGCGACCACCACTTGGGCTCTCCAGGGGCTGTTACTAGCTTCAATGATCCCCTCTCGCAGGAGTCGCTGGACCTCTGACCTGATGAAGGCCCTGTCCTGGGCACTGTAGCATCTGCTTCTGGTAGCGACGGGCTTACAGTCCGGGGTGTGGTTTGCGAAGAGGGAGGGTGGGGCGACCTTAAGGGTTGCGAAGCTACAGACGATGAGGTGGGGCAGGGTTCCGTTGAACTTTAGGGTAAGGCTCTGGAGGTAGCACTGGAAGTCGAGCCCCGATAATAGGGCAGCGCAGAGATGTGGGAGGACGTAGAGCCTAACGTTGGTGTACTCTACGCCTTGCACAGTGAGGGTCGCGACAGAGCACCCCTGGATCTCCACTGCATGGGATCCGGAAGCCAGGGAGATTTTCTGGGTCGCGGGTAGGATGGGGAGGGAGCAGCGCCTTACCGTATCTGGGTGTATGAAGCTATCCGTGCTCCCGGAGTCGAAATGACAGGCCGTCTCGAGCCCGTTGATCCGGACAGTCATTTGTAGACTTCGCGAGGTGGTGCGGCCGGGACTGGTCCAAAGTGACGGAGGCGAGTGTCGGAAGACGGTCGGCGGAAGCGGCGGCCAGCGTAAGGTCGGCGAGCTGGGTTCCCGGGAGGCAGCGGAGGGGTCCCAAGATGGCGGCCCCCATGAGTCGCACGTGGCGGGCGTGGTGCAAGATGGCGGCCCCCATGGTTAGCACGTGGCGGGCGAGGTGCAAGATGGCATCCAAGATGGCGGCCCCCGTGTGTCGTACGTGTCGGCTGAGATTAAAGATGGCGGCACCCACAGGTCGCACATGGCGGGTGGTGCGGCAGCTGGGTTGGCCCCGACCGGCAGCATGCAGCGCTGCTGGGCCTAGAAAATTTAGGGGGGTGGTCGGGCCTGGCAGGCTTTTGAGAAGTGGCCCTTCTTCCCACAGCCGTTACAAGTAGCATTCTGTGCCAGGCAGCGTTGTCGTGGGTGAGTACCCTGGCAGCAGAAGTAGCACTTCGGGCCTCCGGCATTGGCGGGCCGCTGTGCGGCGCAGGCTTGCGTTGCACCCGGGTCAATTGATGGCTGCGCCCACGAGGCCCACGAGGGTGCCGCGCGGTTGGAGGTGTAGGCCCCCATGTTCTGGGAGGCCACCTCCAGTGAGTTGGTGAGCTGGACTGTCTCTGGGAGGCAGAGTGTCCCCCCTTCTAATAAACACTGGCGGATATAGTTCGAGTGCATGCCCACGACATAGGCGTCCCTGATCAGCAGCTCCGCGTGCTGGGTAGCCGATATCGCCCGGCCGTCACAGTTTCGACAGAGGATGCGCAAGGCGCACAGGAATTCCGCGAGTGATTCCCCAGGGTGTTGGCATCTCGTGGCGAGGAGGTGCCTAGCATATACCTGGTTGACGGATTTCACATAATGTCCTTTTAGCAGCGTTATCGTCTCCGCGTACGAGGGGGTGTCCCTGATGAGGTTAAAGACTCTTGGCTCACCTGTGCGTGGAGGACCTGCTTCTTCTGGAGTTCCGTGAAGTCTTCATTGAAAGATGCGAGGTAGGCCTCGAAGCAGCTTAGCCAGTGTTCAAAGGCCTCTGTAGCATTGGCTGCTTGGGTGTCCAGTTGCCAGCGATCAGGCTTGAGTGAGGAGTTCATCTTGAGTGAAGAATCCATCTTTAGAAGTTTAGTGTATTAAATTGATACACCATCAATAACACACGACGAGTGATGAACGTAACTGAGGCTTTAATACACTAAACAGCAAGCCTCCTGCCTCTGCACCCGAACTGGGTCCGTAGGCGGAGACTTGCCACTTTTATACAGAAGCCCCGAGGGGAGGAGCCACAGGCGGAGCCAACCTGGACAAGCCCAGGCATGTGCAACACGGCACAGTGAATATAATACAATAAACAAAATAACGTGGTTTACCACAAGTATTGCACTGAATTGCCAACCTACATTATGTGTCCACTGTCAGGAGTGAGACTTGAACCCACAACCTTTTAATTCAGAAGCTAGAATGCTAGCATCTAGGCCAGGCTGATGCCTTACTGTTGCCCCAGATGAAAATAACTAGCACTACGCAGTCTAGTGACTGAACCATGTACATTCCAGTCCATCTTGCTCAGTTACAACTGAGGCTTTGAGGAGTAAATTTTAAAACAAAACAAAGGGAAATCTATGAATATAATAGTTCAATTCACTCACTAAGTAACACTTATTAAATTATTAAATATTTCTGATTCGAATAAATCGAGTACCAGGGATGCACTATGTTCATAATTCCCAACAACTAGATCAGAATACATTATTACAGGCAACAATCAGCATCCAAAGAATAATCAGATTTTAAAGTATGACTATGCAAATAGGGCAGCACGGTGGTGCAGTGCACTAAAGTCTACAATGCTGAGGTCCCAGGTTCGATCCCAGCCCCAGGTCACTGTCTGTGTGGAGTTTGCACATTCTCCCCCTGTTTGCGTGGGTTTCACCCCCACAACCCAAAGATGTGCAGGTTAGGTGGATCGGCCACGCTAAATTGCCCCTTAATTGGAGAAAAATAATTGTGCACTCTAAATTTATTTTTTTTAAATGACTACACAAATAACTGGAATGTGTGAGCATGCACCTCTGATTACAATGTGCAACCTAGTACATCAGTTAAAATTCAATGAACACAAGGCACCTTAACTTCCAAAATATCTGTCCCACTGATAATTGATCTACATAATTAAACTTTCAGTTAGCACCCGTGTGTAGATGACAATTGACAAACGTTTTAAATAGCTCAGTCATAACCATACATTCCAAAATAGTCTGACTGGGAAATTAGAATAAAGTAGAGCAAACTTGTTGTCACTGATTCAATGGCATTAAAAAAACCTTAAATGACCAGCTCAAAAAGATTCACTTTTCTTCTTCTTGCCACTTCTATGATGCCATGATATGTGTCTATAATCACCCTTAACATTGCTAAGGACTCTACGTCTTAGTTTCCATTCATGATCAGTATAAAGGTCATCAATTTGTAACATTTTGCAGGATTTTCCCTCCAGGGGTGTAAAACAGAGATCAGGATAGTTTCCAGGTCCAAATCTCACTCCCTTGGAGATAGAGGGTGGAAGGCATTCATTGTGATTTTTATTGTGTGCTCCCTCATTTGGCATAATGGAAGGCTCCCCATCCTATTAATGACACCAAGTGGGCTCTCAAAATTGGAGGACAAATCAGAGGCCTTCCAGCTTAAAATGAACTCAAGCAGGCTGCAATAGAGGCTAAGCGAGTAAGACAGCACTTTAAGGTGGAGACACCAACTCTCCAATTTTTTAAACATAAAGTAAAAAGTCGACCTTGCAGCAAGGCCGCTGCTGGGAGGACACCCCTCCACAGGGGCAGCCTGTGGCTACTTCTGCATCCAGGCAGGAACAGAGGGACTCTTGATCTACCTTTTGGCTTCCCGCAGACCACACCCAGTCACCAAAACAGGCCCCTGGCACTTCTGTGAACTTGGAGGCTAACTGGAAAAATTCCAGTGGGCCTCCTTAATTCCGGCTCTGCAAAAATGGCCTGCAGCTGGGTAGAATCATGGAACTGGCACGCTGGTTATTGGGGTTATTTTAAGCTCTTGCCTGCCTCCATTCTTGGCCTTGATGGGGCTCAAAATCCTGCCTGGTTCTCTCTGCAGAATCGGCCTTACTGGCTGAGATTTTCACTGTTTTCTGCTTTTGTTTCAGACAGAGGTTAACATGACTTTCCAGGCTTTGTACAGGTGATTTTAATCTGTGGGATGAATTATCTCCATTGAGATTTACGATCTTAAACCCAGCCGTCAGAAAACAAAACTGTTTGCTATCTGTTACTGGATTGCCATCCCACTGAAAATAGAACAAGGATGGCTGACTGGCAAAATAAATGCTCTTCTGAGTTAGAGATGAGGTGCATTGTGAGGGCAGGATAGAGAAAGCTTTATTATTCCATGTTAAACCAACTTGGTATTGGGTGTTTTCAATCCTGACAGATTTCAAAAATATTTTAAATCCATGGCTGTTGTGTACACCAGTTGACAAACTGAGAGGGAGAAGATGCAAAGCGGATAACATACCAATTCCCAAAAGATTATTGCACTGTTCCATTTCATTAGCGCTTATCACCCTCGGCCAATTTACATTGTGTTGCAGAGAATGGACGGAGAACTCGCAGCTGTGGATTCAGCAGGTATCCAGTACTCCCTGCACTCGGATTGATGTTGTCCATCTGCAGGAACAACTAGACCTCAAGCTGCAGCAGCGGCAAGCTCGGGAGACTGGAATTTGCCCAGTCCGTAGGGAGCTCTACTCGCAGTGCTTTGGTGAGTCTCTTCAAGGCCGCATAGCTTTTGTTACATTGATAAAACGCATAAAAATTAAGGATAATTCTTCAGAGAAATTCTGTAATCTGGCTCCCTTTCATCATAAGAATCTCTTCATCCCACAAAAAACACTAAAATCTAACACATACAATGTACACAAATGGAAATGGGTGCAGAAGCAAAATGTCCCTGGTGCTGTGAAACAGTGCTAACCACTATGCCACTACTGATTAATTTATATAATTGATGACATTTTAGTAATTTAATAGCCAGAAAAATTAAATCCAACACAGCTGCTATTTATTAACACCAGCAACACTGAAGAATATTGATTAAGGATGAAAATTATCACTTTACTTTACTTGAAGTGGAAATTACTGTACTGAATGATCACATTATGTTAAATGTAATAAAATGCATGCTGCCATACTCCTAATTAATGTACTTAATTTAAAAACTGGAATTAGACATGCTGGGAATAGGCTTTATTAGACTAAGAACTATGCTAGAGCTGAGACATGTGCTGACTGCTGCACAGCCCATGAGGCAACCCTTTATATATGGCTCACAGATGGGCGGAGCCAGAGGCGGAGTCCCCAGGGTTCCAAGCCCGGTCTTAAAGGGGACATCACCTTACATGATGATAAGGCAGTAACCATTCATCACAGCACTTTTTGTGATGCAACATCAAGAGGCTCTGCTGCTGTGACACATGAGCTATGTAGGCCGAGACGGGGGCTGGTTTAGCACACTCTGCTAAATTGCTGGCTTTGAAAGCAGACCAAGGCAGGCCAGCAGCACGGTTCGATTCCCATACCAACCTCCCCGAACAGGCGCCGGAATGTGGCGACTAGGGGCTTTTCACAGTAACTTAATTGAAGCCTACTTGTGACAAGCGATTTTCATTTCATTTCATTTCATTTTCACAGGTAGATTCAGAAAGAATGTTCCCGATGGTGGGGGAGTCCAGAACTAGGGGTCATAGTTTGAGGATAAACCTTTGGGGCAGCACGGTAGCATTGTGGATATCACAATTGCTTCACAGCTCCAGGGTCCCAGGTTTGATTCTGGCTTGGGTCACTGTCTGTGCGGAGTCTGCACATCCTCCCCGTGTGTGCGTGGGTTTCCTCCGGGTGCTCCGGTATCCTCCCACAGTCCAAAGATGCGCAGGTTAGGTGGATTGGCCATGATAAATTGCCCTTAGTGTCCAAAATTGCCCTTAGTGTTGGGTGGGGTTACTGGATTATGGGGATAGGGTGGAGGTGTTGACCTTGGGTAGGGTGCTCTTTCCAAGAGCCGGTGCAGACTCGATGGGCTGAATGGCCTCCTTCGGCACTGTAAATTCTATGATAAAGCATAAGTTATTTTTTTCGAGTTGTGTTTGTCTTTCACAGATGAACTGATCAGACAGGTGACCATAAACTGTGCTGAGCGTGGCTTATTGTTGTTGCGAGTCCGCGATGAAATCCGTATGACCATTTCCGCCTATCAGACCCTGTACGAAAGCAGTGTAGCTTTTGGGATGAGAAAAGCTTTGCAAGCAGAAGAGGGCAAAACAGATATGGAGAAGAAGGTAAACATTTGTTGTTGGTTAAAATTGTAATTTAGTGACTTGTGCAAGTAGATAGTTTTTTTTTTAAAGAATCCGATTTTTTAAATGGTCATTATTACTGTACTTCTCGTCAGAAAGTTGTTAACTGCACATAGGGCAGCAGTTATGAGTACTTGGTAGAAAACTAACATTGTGTCATAATACAGTACGGACTTTAATGTCTCAAAAACAAAGGGAAAAATCAACATATACACAACTTATACCTTTCTAACCATCTCTAAAGATTTATTTCTCTTTAAGGGGTAACTAAAGAGTCAGTGTGTTTGAGGATTCTATTAAATTTATATGCTTTACTGTATGAATGTGGTAGCACAGTATTGGTGATCACAAAGCTGCTGGAATGTCGTAAAAATCCATCTGGTTCACTAATGTCATTTAGGGAAGGATATTTGCTGTCCTAGCAGGTGTGGATCGTAAGTGATTCTAAATCCATAATAATGTTGTTGACTCTCAGCTGACCTCTAAATGTCCTAGCAATCAACTCAGTTGTGTCAAATTGCTGCAAAAGTAGTTGAATAATTTTTAAAAAAGACACTTTGACAAAAGCATACCCATCTCAATCAACCTTTCAAAGTCCTCTTCACTAACTGGGAACTTGTGCCAACATTGGAAAAAAACTAGACAAGCAACAGTTGCAGACAGAGTCATACTCACAGAACCATACCTTTTCATACATTTCAGGCTCCCCCATCCCCTAGATATATCCTTTGCCACATGCAGGTCCGACACACCAGAGGTGGTGGTGCGGAGGTACACTGTTGAGAGGGAGTGGCCCTGGGAGTCCTCAACATTGACTCCATAAAGGCTTATGACTTCAAGTCAACACATGCAAGGAAACCTCTTGCTGATTACAATCATTGGCCCTCATTCAGCTGATGAATTAGTACTTCTCATGTTGAACACCACTTGGATATGGCAATGAAGATAGCAAAAGTAGAAAATGTACTCATGGTGGGGGACTTCAATGCCCATCACCATGAATGGCTCATAGCACCACAATGAACTAGATAGCCAAGTCCTGAGAATATAGATGCCTGACTGGGCCTATGGCAGATGGTGAGATAAACAATATGGGGGAAAAGCCTTCTTGACCTCTTCCTCACCAACATACCTATTGAAGATGTATTTGTACATGACAGCATCAGTAACAGTATTGGTAGGACAGTTCTTTTTTCACATGTAGGTCAGTCTCCATTGTGTTGTGCGGCACTACCACCTCATCATAAAATGGGATAGATTCAGAAATGGTCTAAAAATTCAAAGGTAGTCATCCATGATGTGCTGTGGGCCATCAGCAGCTGCAGAATTGCATTCCACCACAACCTGTAACCTCGTGGCCCACTTTATCCTTCGCTCTACTATTATCACCAAGTCAGGGGACCAAGCATGGTTTAATGAGTGTATGAGAATGTGTCTGGTGTAGCACCAAGCATACCTTTCTTTTCTTAAATTTAGAGTACCCAATTCATTTTTTTCCAGTTAAGGGGCAATTTAGTAAGGCCAATCCATCGACACTGCACATCTTTGGGTTGTGGGGGTGAAACCCATGCAAGCACAGGGAGAATGTGCAAACTCCACACGGACAGTGACCCAGAGCCGGGATCGAACCTGGGACCTCGGTGTCGTGAGGCAGCAGAACTAACCCACTGCGCCACCGTGCTGCCCTGCATCAAGCACCCTAACAGGTGCCAATCCTTGAAGCTACAATGCAGGACTGCATGCATACTAAACAGTGGAACAGCATGCTGTATTTAGAGATAAGCACTCCCACAACCAATGGATCAGATCAAAGATCTGTGCTGTTAGTTGTGAATGGTGGTGAACAACTCAAAAACTAATAGGACAGGGAGACTCCATGCACATCCCCTCCTCAATAATGGTGGAGCCCAATACTTGATTGCAAAAGATAAAGTTGAAGCAACGATCTTTAGCCAGAGTGCTGAGTGGATGATCCAGCTTGACTTCCTCCTAAGGTCCCCAGCTTCACAGATGCCAGTCTCAGCCAATTCAATTCACTCAATGGCTGAATGAACTGGACCCCGTAAAGGTTTAGAATCATAGAATCCCGACAGTGCAGAAAGAGGTAATTTGGTCCACCAACTCTGCACTGACCCTCCAAAAGAGCACCTTACCTAGTCGGTGGGAATCAGGGTGAAAACCTTCCACTTGTTGTGTTATACCTAGCACAGAAACGTGATTGGGGTTGTTTGAGGTCACACAGTTCATTCCCAGGATTTTACTACAGGAGCTCCTCAGGGCAGTATCATTGGCCTAACCATCTTCAACTGGTTCATCAAAGCCTTTTGTTCCATCGTAAGTCAGAAGTGCAGATCTTTGCTGATGATTGCAGTGTAAAGTTCCATTCACAACTCCTCAAATAATGAAGCAACCTGGAGCTTGCATACTGAAACATTTGGGCTGGGTTAGCTCACTGGGCTAAATCGCTGGCTTTTAATAGCAGACCAAGGCAGGCCAGCAGCACGGTTCAATTCCCGTACCAGCCTCCCCGAACATGCGCCGGAATGTGGCGACTAGGGGCTTTTCACAGTAACTTCATTGAAGCCTACTCGTGACAATAAGCGATTTTCATTTCATTTTCATTCATTTCATTTCATTCCATTTAATTTCATTTCATTTCATTTCACATTAAGTCCTGTGATTTGGCAAGAAACACTTGTGCCACACAAGTGCTAGATAATGATCATACCCAACAAGAGAGAGTCCAACCTCTTCCCCATGACTTTCAATTGAATTATCATCGCTGAATTCCCCACTATCACCATCCTGGGGTCCGACAAAACTTAACTGGATCAGCTGCCATCTTTCTATCATTTACAATGCATGAGTTTGGAGTGTGATGGAATACTCTCCATTTGCCTGGATGGTGCAGCTCCAACAACACTCAAAATTCTTGACACTATCCAACAATAAGTCTGGTTGATTGGCACCACATCCATCATGTCAAGGATTCACTTCCTCCACTGCTGGCACACCACAACTGCTGTGTGCACCATCTACAAGATACGCTAGAGCAACTTGCCAAGGCTCCTTCGATAGCACCTTCCAAACCCACAACCTCTACCACTTTGAATGACAAGGGCAGCAGGATCATAGGGACATCAACACCTTCAAGTTTTTCCCTGAAATCGTGCACATTCCTGTCTTGGAAATATATTGCCATTCCTTTTTTGCTGCTGTGTGAAAATCATGGGTGCCCTCGCCATCATCACTAAGGGTGTAACCTAAACTTCATGAACAACAGTGGTTCAAGAAGGTGGTTTATCACCACCTTCTAAAGGGCAGTTAGGGATGAACAATAAGTGCTGGCTTTCACATTGGTATCTCCATCCCATGAATGAAAAATGATTAGAATTTAGTCATAGAGTTTTACAACACAGAGGCCCTTCAGCTCATCATGTCTGCACCAGCCATCGAGCACCTAACTATTCTAATCCTATTTTCTAGCACTTGGTCCATAGCTTTGTGTGCTGTGGTGTTTCAAGTGCTCATCTAAACGCTTCTTAAATGTTGTGAGAATTCCCACCTCTCCCAATCTTTCAGGCAGTGAGCTCCAGACTCCCACCACCCTCTGGGCGAAAAGGTTTTCCCTCAAATCCCCACTAAATGTCCTACCCCTTGTCTTAAATCTATGCCCTTGGTCACTGACCCCTCTACTAAGGGGAAAGTTTCTTCCCATCTACCTTATCTATGTCCTTGATAATTTTGTACACCCCAATCAGGTCCCTCCTTCTCTGCTCTAAGGCCCCAGCCTAACCTAGCTGAAACGTTCCAGCCCAGGCAACATCCTGATGAATCTCCTCTGCACTCTGTCCAGTGCAATCACACCCTTCCTACAGTGTGGCAACCAGAACTGCACACAGTACTCTAGCTGTGGCCTAATGAGTGTTTTATACAGCTTTATCATAACCTCCCTGCTTTTATATTTTATCCTTTGGTTATAAAGGCAAGTATCCCATATGCTTTTTAACCACCTTATCTGCCTGACCTGCTGCCTTCAGGGATTCATGAACATGGAGCCCAAGGTCCGTCTGGTCCTCTATACTTCCGAACATCCTACCATTCATTGTGTATTCCCTAGATTTGTTAGTCCTCCCAAAATGCATCACCACACACTTTTCAGGATTAAATTTCATTTGCCACTGTTCTGCCCATCTGACCGGTCTGTTTATCTCATCCTGTCACCAAAGGTTTTCCTCCCCACTATTTACCACCACCAATTTGACTTAATTAACCATTCCAGTATGTATAATAGTTTCTTTGCATATTTTCCCCTGGCTAGATCATTGATCTGGAAGCAGAAAAGAAAGAACTGGAGAGACAGCTCAATGAGCAGAAAGCGAAGTGCGAAGCTATAGAGAAAAGGGAGAACGAAAGGCGGCAAGTGGAGGAGAAGAAGCATGCGGAAGAAATACAGTTTCTCAAACGAACTAATCAGCAGCTTAAGGTGAGTGAAGCAAGTTAAGCTGCAGCTGGAATCTTATAATTAAAACCGGTTAGACAAAATATCTAGGGATTCCATTGATATTTTGTTCTTTGCAACTTTCATATCATCTGTTACTAAGTTTTATTTAATGTTTCAATATAGAATTAGCACATCTGGTAAATCCTCATTTCATGTACATTAAAAATAAATGAATTTTCCCAGGTTAGTTGAATGTCTACATACAGCATAAGGGTTGCATTTTCCCAGTTTTAGGGTCATCCTTGCAGTTTTACTGGCTAGGATTCTAGACTCAATTCCAAATCATGGCCAAATTACTGAGGAAGCAGGTGCTACTGTATGCTGTAAGACACAAACGATTGATTCATTAATTGTGTGTTGAACCAAAGTGAATATGCACAAGGAGATCAAATTTAATATTGTCGCTGGAGAGACTATGTTGAAAAGTTGCTGAATTGCTCTCCTCCATATGTCTTCATCTATCTGCTTTTCTACATGTAAACTGACGTTCTTCTCCTGGTGGTTCCTTGCCAGATTCCCCGCCTTTTCAATTGTTAAAACACACTGGTCTCAGTTTTCTAATTACAATACTGACTTCAGGCCACTTAGTGTCAATAGGTTGCAATCAGCAAGACAATTGGTACACTTGGGCTTAAATGTCCCTTTAAATCAGTCAATTAAACAACTTAATGAGAGAAAGAAGTTCAGCATGAGAGAGGGCAGAAAAATTTGCAACATCTTCAGATGATCCATCTTGACCTTCTCCTGAGGTCCCATCACAAAAAACATTCTTGAGCCAATTCAATTTACACTAAGTGACACCAAGAAATGGCAGAAGGCACTGGATACAGAAAAGGCTATGGCCCTGACAACATCCCAGCTGTAATACTGAACACTTGTACTCCAAAACTAATCAAGCTGTTCCAGTACAGTGACAACACTGGCATCTACTTGATAATGTAGAACATTACCAAAGTATACCCTGAACACCAAAAGCAGGGCAAATCCAATCTGGCCAAATATACCCAATCTGTTCATCCCAAGCATCAGCAAAGTGCTGGAAGGTGCCACTCACCACTTTGGACTCCAACAGGGCCACTTGGCTGCAATCCACATTACAGCCTTGGTGCAAAGGTGGACAAAAGTGCTGAATTCCAGAGATGAGAGTGACTGCCCTTGACATCAAGCAGCATTTAACTGAGTGTGGCCTCAAGGAGCCCTAGCAAAATTAAAGTAAATGGGAATCGGGGAAAACTCTCCACTGTTTGGAGTCATTCCTAGCAAAAAGAAAGATGGTTGTGGCTGTTGGAGACTGATGGCAATGGCCACCTCCAACAAGAGAGAAGGTAACTGCCTCCCCTTGATATTCAATGGCATTATCATCACAAAATCCCCACCATTAACATCCTGGGGGGGGTTACCATTAATCAGAAACCTAAGTAGACAGCCGTATAAATACTGTGGCTACAAGAACACATCAGATGCTGGCAATTCTGTGGTGAAAATCAGGAGTGTGATGGAATACTTTCCTTTTTGCCTGGATGAGTGCAGCTCCAACATCAGTCATGAAGCTTGACACCATGGAGGACAAAACAGCCCACTTGATCAGCACCCCATCTGCCACCTGAAACATTTCTCTCCCACTACCACAGGGTGGCTGCAGAGTGTACTATGCAGAAGATGCACTGAAATAACTTGCTGAGATTCCTTTGACAGAAGATCAAGTGCCGCAGATGCACGGGAACACCACCAACTGCATGTTCTCCTCCAAATCACTTACCATCACGACTTAGACATCAGCTATATCACTGCTGCTTCACTGTCAATGAGTCAAAACCAGGAACTCCCTTCCTAACAGCATTGTTGGTGTAACTCCAGCACACAGACTGCAGTGGTTCAAGAAGGTGGCTCACCACTACCTTCTCAACGGCAATTAGGGATGGTCATCTGAAAAATCAGTATCATTTAAATAATTGGGTATCTCAATCTTTTTAAAGTTTCAGTCTAATTAAGGCCTATATACTCTTGAAAGTATATACATATAAAATGGGGTTTATCAGTATGCTTTATTACCGTCAAGCTTAATCTCTGCTTGTGCTTTCAAAGATTATTGTCCAATTATAATAGATTGGAAATTACATTGTTTTTAAAAAGCAGTATTCGTTATTAAATTATTTTTTTCTTGTCTTAGGCACAACTGGAAGGCATAATATCTCCAAGGAAATGAAACCATTGCATTTACTCTCCAATACAACATTTTACGCATTCCATGTACTCGCAATATTACTGTAATTTAACCAGTATACAGATTCCTGTGCAGGCAAAGACTTCTGCCTACTGAATAGAATCTCAATTATCCAAAGCTAGTCGTAGATATAGAGTTGAGACTCCCAGAATGCATAAAGACGACGCAAGTACAAAAATAATTTATTTAGTCAGTCACTATTATAATCCTTTTTGATCCTCACACTCCAGACATGTCCAGGAAATATGTTGCCTGGTCCTGTCAATGTTGTATCTTTTACACCATGGCCATGCAATAAACACCCATAAAGCTATTCCTCTGCCCTGAATACATTTGTTATAGTAATAACTCCAGAACTAGTTTTAATGAAAACCATTTCATTAAAAAATATTCCTCCTTTAAAATTATGATAATTAAGCTATTTCAGATCAGTCCCATTGTCAATCTCAATTAAAATCTTTCAACTCAACAGGGGGAGAAGCCTATCCTTAATCAGCAGATATTTTTTAAAAAATCAATAAGAATTAAATTTTATTTAAACGAAGAGTTACTGATAGAGGTAGCAGTTAATTTATTTGATCCGTGAAGTACTGTCTGAGGTCGTGCTTTTTTCCTGCACCAAGAAGCTATCTCTAACGAACATGGAGAGATTGCATTTAACTGTAACAAGGGATTGCATATGGGCAGAGTGCAGATAAGCGTCAACAAAAATGCCTCAAGAAACAAACTTCCAACTGCTGATCGAATTATGAGGAAGTAAAACTAGTTACAAAGGAGTTAAATTAGACAATTAGTTATCCCCTAATGGTTCTAATGAGATTTTGAAGTACTGTTCCATGCATTTTCTTTATTTTCCTTTGACAATGTTACATTATTCTTTATTATATTTGTGTATTTTTGTTACTGGTTAATATGTCAAATTCTGAAATGATATCTCAGTACAAATTGTGCTGTAAATTTGACATAAACTGTTCTTCCAAACACAGCAATATTTCTTGAAATAAATTGTTTTTAATCTATTTATGTTTGAAGTCATCATTGTTCATTATTTGTAATAAGTTCTATACAAATAATGTATAGCAGCTTTTTGTAATATGAAAGTATTTATGTCTTTGGATTGGCAGCTTGTGGATTAATACATAAATGGTATTGTGAAGATCCAAAAATACGCCAGTTCTTAAAAAATGAAAATAGAAATTTGGCATTAGTTTAAAATAAGGCAACCACAAAGTCATAAAAATCCAGCTGGTTCACGCATGACCTGCCATCTGTCCCTGTGGCTCAGATGTGACTTGAGGTCCACACCATGTTTTAATTCTTAACCGTCTTTATCAGTGACCCAGTAAGTGACTCCATCTTATCAGACAGACAATAAACGCTGACTTTGTCTGCTCCCGATTTGATTGGGTTTCATACCCTTCACCTTCCTAACCCTCAAGACCCCTGTCTAAAAGCACATGGAAGAAATAAATAAAAAGGTTAACTCACTCTGTCCATACTAGTGTACATCAATAATCAATTAACAGTTGTTACAACTAGGGTGGCTACTGACGGAGGTCCAGACCAACCAGCGCTGTAATGAACATGCAAATAATAAGGAAAGGAATGAGCACATGCCTTTGCTTTGTCTATGTAAGACACAGAAACGATTCACTTAAGGGCAGTAGCCGTTTGCATTGTTAGTGACCCCAAAATCAAAATGTAGACATTAAAGGTGCAGGACCTACCAACTGGAAACGCACAGTATAAAACTGAAGGAATGCCCACCTTAGGCTGTAAATGATTAATCTATAAAAGCTGAACCATTTCTCTTGCACTCGTAAAATGTTGTTCATTTCATACCTCTGAAACTTTTTTTAAAATTGGCATTTCACTACTTTTCACTATGCACTCTCCCTATAGTCTAAAACTTACGGTTCCACTTCCCATATGTTGATGGCTGACTCACCAAAACCAGTAGATGGCATCAGTACTCCATGGCTTTGTTACAACATATCTGGGCTCTGAAATCAATTACACAAAGACAGTTATAGCAGTCAATAATGGAATCCATATTTCTGCTCTTTGAATCACATCATCCACTTGCACGAGTTGAAAGTTAATTATTTTTCTTTTTGCAGCCTGGACAGAAAAGCAATGTTGAAATTTCCAACATCTCAAAATCATAGGTTGCTGCAACTGTGCTAGCTTTATGGAAAGATTATTTATTTTTGAAGAAAAATAACCTTTCTGGAATTCCAAATTATAGTGGTCCACACTTTCCGCTTTGGGCACAATCGGCAGCCTGGAAGTCGCTCAAAATTGTTCTATTGATTTGGATATCAGTGAATGCAAAACCTGTCAAGGACCAGCACAATAAGATAGAAATTTGTACTTTATTTTGTTAAAAGTTACATTAAAAAAATCCTTATATTTAAGAATAGTCACCAGATACATCTTTATTAAGATAAACTTGTTTTATCAGAGAAAATAAGCATTTTTAATCCTAGTCGCCCATCAATTCTGAGTAACCTGATTTCATATAATTGAAAATAGCTCAAAAACAATTGAGAAGCATTTACTAATTACAAAGCAGTGGCCATGTTCTTCGTAAATAATAAAGCTGTTATGGCACCCTGTGCTTAAGGTGCGGTCAATTCTAGCCCCCTTGACTCGGAGTCGCAACACAATTGAATTATCAAGTAATTCTTAGAAAAAATACCCCAAGTCTTTGGCCCTTGGCTGCCCAATAATAGTCAACAAGTTCATAAATTTAAACACAATTACTTTTTACAATAAGAACTATAATGAAATATGCAGCAAATACAACTGGTTAACTATTATCCAATTTCCAATTCCCAGCCGTCATATACACACACTCAGAACTGAGTGGCCTGCTCAACCATTGAACAGTCAACCACATTGCAGTGGATCTGGAATTACATGTAGGCCAGACCAGATAAGGGTGGCAGATTTCCTTCCCCAACGGGCATCAGTAAAGCAGATGGTATTTTACGACAATGGTTTCATGATTAGCATTAGACTTAATTCCAGATTTCTTTCACCATTCGCTGTAGTGGGATTTGAGCCCAGGTCCCCAGCTCATTACCCCAGGTCTCTGGATTACTAGTCCAATGACAATACCATTACATCACGCTTACCAGGGTCACAAAAGTAATGGCCCTTTTGTAATGCAGAAGCAAGATATGATTACTAGTAGCCTTGTACTAGATGTGGCAGGAATGGCATAGGATAATACATTGAATGTAGAGGCTGGTGAGGTGGAAGCTGAGAGTGAAGGTAAAGAATGATGGAAAAAAGTGGGAAATAGGAACATAGGACCACAGGAACATAGGAATTAGGAGAAAAAGTATGCAATCCAGCCCTTTGAGTCTGCTCTGCCATTCAATCAGATCATAACTGATCTCTTCCTGATCTCAGATCCACCTCCCCACCTGTTGCCTAACCATTTTTTTTTAAATATCAAAAATATATCTATCTCTTTCTTGAAACCATTTTATGACTCACATACCACTGCACTTTGGGGCAGAAAATTCCTTAAATTCACCACCCTCTACGAGAAGTAGTTCCTCCTCATCTCAGTTCTAAATCTACCGCCTCTGGATTGGATTGGATTGGTTTATTGTCACGTGGACCGAGGTACATTGAAAAGTATTGTTCTGCGTGCAGCTCAAACAGATCATTCCGTACATGAAAAGAAAATACATAATAGGGCAAACATAAAATACACAATGTAAATACATAGACACAGGCATCAGGTGAACCATACAGAAGCATACTACTGATTAGTACTACTCAGTAGAGATGATATGTGAAGAGATCAGATCAGTCCATAGGTCCATCTGTCCATAAGAGGGTCATTTAGGAGTCTGGTAAGAGCTGGGAAGAATACGTTAGTACGTGTTCTCAGACTTCTGTATCTCCTGCCCGATGGAAGAAGTTGGAATATTGAGTAAGCCAGGTAAGAGGGGTCTTTGATTGTGCTGCTCGTTTTACCAAGGAAGCAGGTGTAGACAGATTCAATGGATGGGAGGCTGATTTGTGTGATGGACTGGATGGTGTTCACGACTCTCTGAAGTTTCTTCCAGTCTTAGGCCGAGCAGTTGCCATATCAAGCTGTGATGCAGCCAGATATGATGTTTTCTATGGTGCACCTATAAAAGGTTGGTAAGAGTCAATGTGGACATGTCGAATTTTCTAAAGTTTCCTGAGGAAGTAGAGGTGCTGTTGTGCTTTCTTGGTCATAGCGTCGACGTGGGAGGACCAGTACAGATTTTTGGTGATGTGTACTCCTAGGAATTTGAAGCTGTTAATCATCTCCACCTCGGCCCCATTGATGCTGACAGACGTGTGTACAGTGCTTTGCTTCCTGACGTCAATGACCAGCTCTTTAGCTTTGCTGACATTGAAGGAGAGATTGTTGTTGTTATACAACTCCACTAGGTTCTCTATCTCCCTCTCAACCTATATCTGTGACCTCTCATTCCAGAATTCCACACAAGAGAGAACATTTGGTCTACGTTTATTTTATCAATCCCATTTAGTATTTTATACACCTCGATCAGATCCCCTCATCCTTCTAAGCTCCAGCGAGTATAAGCCCAAACTGTTTAATCTCTCCTCATCTGTCAAGCCTTTCATCCCCGGAATCAATCTGGTGAATTTCTTCTGAACCGCTTCCAATGCCACCACATCCTTCCTCAAATAAGGAGACCAAAACTGGAAACAATACTCCATGTGTGGTCTCAACAACACTTCTCTACTTTTATACTCCAGTCCCTTTGAAATAAACACCAACATTCCACAAAGGTGGCACATGGTTAAAGCTCTGTCAACCACAATAGAGTTGAATCCTCCACTTTGGAAAAAGGTTAACATTTTGAGGTACTGGTGTGGACGGTGGCACAATAGATCCAATGGCAAAATGGGAAGAATGTATAGGGTGCTTACAAGAACCGGGATGTTTGGAAGTATAATTAAGATAGCTGTGGGAATCGATCCAGTCAATGAAGAAAATCCAACTGTCCTCTTATTCGGACTGGCCTCATCAGTAGCAAAGTGGATGCAAGTGGCAGTACTGGCAAACACGGCACTGGTCACCAGAGAAATGCACTTTGTGCAGCCGACTGCAAAACCCTGCAGCTATCACCAGCAGACCCCTGGGTGGAGCTGAAGGTGGAAACATTCAGGACTGTAACTTTAACTGACAATACGAGATCACCTGGAAGAAAGCCTTGGTCAGGAGGTTGCAGATTTTAGCAAGTCCGTGAAAGTCTGCAGGTGGGATTCTCCGCCGGTGAGATGCTCCGTTTTGCTGGCAGCCCGGGGGTTTCCCGGCAGCATGGGGCTGCCCCACAATGGGAAACCCTATTGACCGGCTGGTGTAAGAGAGCATTCCGCCGGCGGGGTGAGGCAGAAATGTGGCACGGCGGGACGGAAAATCCCACCGTGTATCTCCAAAGGCACAATTGTTCAGTCTTGACCAAAAAACTAATATTTTTATAATGTGTAGCAGGAGGCTACTTCAAGCTTCAGCACTTCAAACTGATTTGTTCACCTCATCCTCCGGAATGGTGAAAGATGTCTTATTTGCCACTTATACCCACCCTGTTACAATGAAGTCAGTCAGAACCAGAGGACCCTTCGATTTTCAGAAGAGAAGGCAGCTGCTGCTGTTCCTCTTGATCCTCCGAGGTTCATGCTGGATGGGGCTGAGATGGCAGACAGCAGGAATGTGCAGATGAAGGTCAAAAAGTCCAAGGTAATAGAAAGGAACTCCAAACTGTTGGAGAAACAGGAAATGCCGGAAATACTCACCGAGTCTGGCATCATGCGTGAATGGAGAAACAGAGTTAACTGAGTCGGATGTGATTTTTCAGAATTGAAAGTGGAAGGAAACTTGATAGCTTTTTTTCAAAAAACATTTTATTAAGGCATTTGAAAATTTTTAACAACAATTTCAAGAGAAAAAAAAGTAAATAACCCACCCAGCTAACAACCACACCCAGCCAACATGGCTTAGACACACAGTTCACCAGTAGCCCTTCCCCACTTACTAATCCTGCCTCAACCATCCCCCCTATCTCCCTCCCTCCCTAACCCCTCCCTCTTTTTGTATCTGGTGACAGCTTAATTTTCCCCAAAGATGTTCATAATCGCTGCCACCTCCGGATGAACCCTAACGTCGATCCTCTCAGGGCAAACTTGATCTTCTCAAGCCTGCGAAACCCGGCCATGTCACTAACCTATACCCCCGATTTCAGGGATTCCGGGTCCCTCCACGCCAATAAGATCCGGTCTCCGGGCTACCAAGGAGGCAAAGGCCAAACCATCAGCCTCTCTCGCCCCCTGTACTCCCAGGTCTTCCGTCACACCAGAAATCGCCACCTCTGGCCTCGGAACCACCCGTACCTTCAATACCGTGGACACAACATTGGCAAATCCTTGCCAGAATCCCCTAAACTTCGGACATGCCCAAAACATGTGGACATGATTCGCGGGCCCTCCCGCACACCGCCCACACCTATCCTCCACCCTTTCAAAGAACCTGCTCATACAGGCCACAGGCATATGCGCCCCGCGGACCACCTTGAATCGTATCAGGCACACGACGAGGATGCGTTAACCCTAGTCAAGGCATCCTCCCACAATGCTGTCTCTTCCTCCCATTTTTGCTTTACCTCCCCTATCGGGGTTCCCTCCCACTCCTCCCACACCCATTTTAGAAACTACCGTGTCCTGTATTCCCGGGGCGGTAGAAGCGGAAAGGTCGAAACCTGCCTTCGTGCAAAGTCCCTCACCTGCAGATACCGGAACCCATTCCCTCCCCCCGCCTCCCCCCGGGCAGCTCAAACTCCTCCTCCAAGCACAGAAAACTGCCGGCAATAAACAGATCTCCTAACCGCTCAATCCCAGCTCGCTGCCACCTCCAAAACCCCCCATCTAGCCCCCCCCGCCGGTGCAAACTGGTGGTTGCCACAAATTGGAGCCCACACCGATGCCCCCTCCACTCCCACATGCTTCCGGTCTGTCCCCACACCCTCAAAGCTGCCATCACCACCGGGCTTGTGGAGTATCGAGCGGCGAAAACGGCAGAGGTGTCGTTACCTGTGTCCCTAAACTTGCGCCCCTACACAACGCCGCCTCCACCCGCTCCCACATTGACCCCTCTTCCACTACCCACTTCCTGATCATTGCTATGTTCGCCGCCCACTAGTAGTTCCTGAAATTCGGTTGGGCCAGCCTCCCCTACCCTCTCCCTCGGCCCTGCTCCAGCAGCACCTTCTTTACTCGCAGGTTCTACCCGCCCATATGAACTTAGAGATCGCCGTGTTCACCTCTTTAAAAAAGCCTAAGGAATAAAAATAGGCAGGCACTGAAATACAAACAAAATCTTGGGAGAACCATCATCTGTACCGTCTGCACCCTCCCCGCCAGTGACAACGGAAGCATATCCCACCTTCTGAATTTCCCCTTCATCTGCTCCACTATCTGAGCCAAATTCAACTTGTGTAGCTACTCCCACACCCACGCTACCTGGATTCCCAAATACAGGAAACTCCCTCCTACCATCTGGAATGGCATTCCCCCCAATCTCCTGTCTTGTCCCCTCGCCTGAATCGCAAAGACCTCGCTTTTGCCCACATTCAATTTATACCCTGAAAACTGACCAAATTACCCGAAGATCCCCATAATCTCCCCAATCCTCCCCAGTGGGTCAGAAATATACAAAAGTAGATTGTCCACATATAACGAGACCCTGTGCTCCACTACCCCCGTGCTATCACCTGCCAGCCCTTTTGACGCTCTTAGCGCCACCACCAGTGGCACTATAGCCATGGCAAACAACAGTGGGGAGAGTGGATATCCCTGCCTCGCCC
Organism: Scyliorhinus torazame; assembly: GCF_047496885.1. NCBI lineage: Eukaryota > Metazoa > Chordata > Chondrichthyes > Carcharhiniformes > Scyliorhinidae > Scyliorhinus > Scyliorhinus torazame. The sequence goes on along the minus strand of NC_092707.1, from coordinate 191,261,302 downwards.
CCCCCGGTGCAGCCTAAAATAATCTGAGCTCACTCTGTTCTTCCGCACGGTCGCCACCAGTGCCTGGTACAGCAACCGGACTCAGTCCATAAAACCCTACCCATACCCAAACCGCCCCAGGACCTGCCAGATATTCCCATTCCACCTGATTAAAGGCCTTCTTCGCATTCATGGCAACCACCACTTCCACCTCCCTTCTCTCAGAGGGCATCACAATCATGTTTAGCAGCCTTCTGATGTTAGCCGTTTGCTGCCTCCCTCTCAAACACCGTCAGGTCCTCCCCTTTCACCCCTGGTACACAATCCTCTATTCTTGAGGCCAAATCTTGGCAAACAGCTTGGCGTCTACATTTAGAAGGGAGATTGGCCTGTATGGCCCTCATTGTTCCGGGTCCTTATCCCGCTTCAGGATAAGAGAGATCGAGGCCTGTGACATCGTTTGGGGGGGGGAGGGGGGGGGTACCCCTCGTCTTGTTGAATGCCCTTACCAGCAAGGGCTCCAGCACTCCTGAAAACATTTGATAAAACTCCACTGGGTACCCATCCGGCCCCGGGGCCTTGCCCAACTGCATAGCGTCCAGCCCGTCCACCACTTCACACTGCCCAATTGGGGCCCCTGGGCTCTCCACCAGTTCTTCTTCCACCCTTGGAAACTCCAGTCCCTCCAAAAACCGCCTCATCCCCTCCACCCCAGCTGGGGGTCCTGACTCGTATAACCTACTATAAAATTCCCTAAACACCCTTTTCACTCCCACTGAGTTAAAGATAGTGTTCCCCCCCTCTAGCCTTCACTCTCCCTATCTCCCTTGCCGCCTCCAGTTTCCTTAGCTGGTGTGCTAGCATCCTGCTAACCTTCTCCCCATATTCATACACCGCTCCTCTTGCCTTTCTCAACTGCCCCACCGCCTTCCTTGCAGATAACAACCAAACTCCATCTGCAGCTTCTGACGCTCCTTCAACAACCCCACCTCCGGGGCCTCTGAGTACCTCAGGTCTACCTGAAGAATCTCCTTAGCTAGTTGATCCATCTCCACCCGCTCAACCTTCTCCGTGTGCCGGTATCGAGGTAAACTCGCCTCTCACCACTGCCTTCAATGGCTCCCATACCGTGGCTGCTGAAACCTCCCCTGTATCGTTTATCTCCACATATCTCCAAATGGCTTCACTCACCCGCACACACACCTCCTCCTCCGCTAATCGTCCTACATCTAATCTCCAGCGTGGGCACTGGCCCTCCTCCTTGCTCACCCGTAAATCCACCCAGTGTGGGGAATGATCTGACACGAGCATTTGAGCATTCGACTTCAACCACCCCCGCCAGCAAGGTCCCATCCATGACAAAACGTCAATCCGGGAGTACATTTTGCATATATCGGAAAAAAAGAAAACTCCTTAGATCTTGGCCGCCTAAACCTCCATGACGGGGAGGGATTGAGGATCATTGTAAAGATGCTCAAATAGGAGGATGTGCATGGGTGGATGTCCCAGATCATGAGAGGGCTGTAGGACAGGGCATGGTCAGAACACCCCAGCGCTCACTTTGATGTTCTCTTCCTTTCAGTTTTTGATTCAAGTGAATCATGACAATTCTTTTGATAGCAATCGAGCAGCAGCAGCGATATCAGTGTGCCGCTGCACATGGCCAGGACATGCAGCCTGTAGGGGAAGAGGAGGCTGGGCATGCTGATGAGATCCAGTTCCAGAGAATACGGGCTACACAGCGAAGCCGAACAGTATCTCTGGCAGCAGCGCACCCCTCCCCGATGAACTCAATGCATTCTATGCTCAGTTCGATCAGGTAACCAACAATCCACTGTCGAGTGCCCCAGCAGCCCATAATTCACCCATACCTACCATCACAGCTTCCGAAGTCAGATTGGCCTTCCTGAAAGTGAACCCTCGGAAGGCGACGGGATCCCTGGTCGTGCACGCAGAGCCTGCACGGACCAGCTGGCAGAGATATTCACGGACACCTTTAACCTGTGCCTACTCCACTCCGAGGTCCCCGCCTGCTTCAAGAAGACCACCATCATACCGGTACCAAAGAAGAACCAGGCAACATGCCTCAATGACTACCGACCAGTGGCCCTGACTTCAGTCGTAATGAAGTGCTTCGAGAGGTTGATCATGAAGCGCATCACCTCCATACTCCCAGAACGCCTTGATCCACTGCAATTCGCATACCGCTGCAACCGGTCCACATCAGACGCCATTTCCCTGGCCCTACACTCATCCCTGGAAACTCTTGAAAACAAGGACTCCTACATCAGACTCCTATTTATTGACTACAGCTCCGCCTTCAACACCATAATCCCAGCCAAGCTCATATCAAAGCTCCAAAACCTAGGACTTGGCTCCCCACTCTGCAACTGGATCCTCGATTTTCTGGCCAACAGACCACAATCAGTAAGAATGAACAACGACACCTCCTCCACAATAGTCCTCAATACCGGGGCCCCGCAAGGCTGCGTACCTACCCCCTACTCTACTCCCTGTACACACACGCCTGCGTGGTAAAACTTGGTTCCAATTCCATCTACAAGTTTGCTGACGATAAGACCATAATAGGCCGGATCTCGAATAATGACGAGTCAGAATACAGGCGGGAGATAGAGAACCTAGTGGAGTGGTGTAGCGACAACAATCTCTCCCTCAATGCCAGCAAAACTAAAGAGCTGGTCATTGACTTCAGGAAGCAAAGTACTGTACACACACCCCTGTCAGCATCAACGGGGCCGAGGTGGAGATGGTTAGCAGTTTCAAATTCCTAAGGGTGCACATCTCCAAAAATCTGTCCTGGTCCACCCATGTCGACGCTACCACCAAGAAAGCACAACAGCGCCTCTACTTCCTCAGGAAACTAAGGAAATTCGGCAAGTCCACATTAACCCTTAGCAACTTTTACAGATGCACCATAGAAAGCATCCTATCAGGCTGCATCACAGCCTGGTATGGCAACTGCTCGGCCCAGGACCGCAAGAAACTTCAGAGAGTATTGAACACAGCCCAGTACAACACACAAACCTGCCTCCCATCCATTGACTATCTATTCCTCCCGCTGCCTGGGGAAAGTGGGCAGCATAATCAAAGATCCCTCCCACCCAGCTTACTCACTCTTCCAACTTCTTCCATCGGGCAGGAGATACAGAAGTCTGAGAACACGCACGGACAGACTCAAAAACAGCTTCTTCCCCACTGTCACCAGACTCCTAAATGACCCTCTTATGGATTGACCTCATGAACACTACACCCTGTATGCTTCATCCGATGCCAGTGCTTATGGAGTTACATTGTATATGTTGTGTTGCCCTATTATGTATTTTCTTTTATTCACTTTTCTTCCCATGTACTTAATGATCTGTTGAGCTGCTCGCAGAAAAATACTTTTCACTGTACCTCGGTACACGTGACAATAAACAAATCCAAATCCAATCTAATCCAGACTGCATCTGTCCTGGGGGAAGGTAGACAAGCTGTGCCAGGTGATGCAAGAGTTGGCATTACATGAACTGGGAGGTCACCCATTGCCTGCCGGCCCTGAAAGTCACTGCCCTCTGAACTTCTCTGCCGGCAGCTCGTTTCAGGGTTCCACAGGGTTCCATATGCCCTGTGCGGCATATCTCAGCTAGCAGCATACGTGGGGTCACAGATGCTCTATTCGTGACAGCCGACATGTACATCAACTTGGACTGGGACATCCACAGGGTAGGCATGCCCCAGGTCCAGGGTGTCATCCACTGTGCTCACGTGGCTCTGCACTCCCCTGGCTGCAAAGGCCTCTATTTGTATTCTGCAAGGGAAACCACTTCCACAATGTACAGATCGTCAGTGCATCATGCAGGTGTGTGCTCATTTCCCGGGGAGAATCCATGATAGTTACATCTTTGGCACTCGCCGATCCCAGCGGTTTTGAGGGAGAGCAGCGGCTGGAGGGATAGTTCCTCGGGGACAAAGGGTATCCACTCAGGAGGTGGTTAGTGGCACCAGTGCTGAGACTCACAACAACAAGGCTCAGGCGTCAGTGTGTGCTGGTCAAGCAGTTAACCGGACTGCTCAAGATGCGGTTCCGGTGCCTGGGCTGTTCGGGGGAAGTCCTCCAATATAGCCCCGAGAGAATCTCATGTATAAGAGTGGTCTGTTGTACTCTCCACAACCTGGCACTGCAGCAGGGCGAGCAGCTGGATGAGGAGGACATGGAGGAACACCTCATCTCCTTGGATTAGTATGTCGAGGAGGGCAGCGAGGGACAATCCACGGAGGCAGGACCTCAGTCAATGGGCAGGACCTGCATGGGGCACAGGACTAGGGACGCCTTCGCTGCCTCTTGGTTTGGGAATGACCAAAACTAGGGCGTCAAGGCCTCTCACATCATTGGGGTCTCACATCTTCTCACTACTGTGGGGCCTGCGAGAGGTCATTGTGATGGTCTCATCATCACTGGGCAGAGCCCTAAAGTGACTCACTGGACCCTGCAGGAGAATGATTAAGTGAAGTGAGGACAGAGCGATGCTCCTCTTTTCCTCTGCAAAATGTCTGACCTCTGCCTGAGAACTGAGCGCGAACTGCCGCTGAACAGTGTTATCTAGGGGCCAATTGAGGCTGAATGACACATCTGCAGCCGGATTCTCCGTTCCTGAGACTAAGTATTGACGAAGTAGCAGGATTCCTGGCGTTCTACGACAGTACAACTTTCGCAGCACCTGGATCAATTCACCGACCATTGAGGGGCTAGAACCGGCGCCAAGTGGAACACAATCAATTCCAATGAAAAACGGGGTCAGCTTCACCGGGGTCGGGATTGGCACTCGAGAGGCTGACAAGCTGTAGCCGCATACAAGCACTCCACTGCCCATTCTTCCCAGCCAACAAGATGGCACTGGTTGCGCTGGAGCGCACCCATCCCTTTGATGGTTCGGCTGGGGGCGGATGGTACCTAGGTGGTTGGTCTGGGGTGGGGCATCTATATGACCAGCAGTGCGTCAGTGGTGTGTGCAGCCAGGCTGCGGTAATGGTGTTCTGTGCCCGTCCACTCCGACCCCACAGCTCAATACCTGGCCACCTCCCCCTCTTCCCCCACCACCCCCTTCCTCTCCACCAACCCCCCTCCCCCTCCCAGCCCAACACACCTCCTCCCCCGCCCCCCCCCCACCAGCTATTCTCCCAAGCCCTGACAGAAGCCCCTAGCCAGCAGCACAACAATCAGAACACTATGGCAATGTTGGACACTCTCCGTACCCCTTCTCTCCCCCTCATGAACCACGGCGACTGTTTCATGATTTTTGAAAGCACAAATGAACCTCACCGTTGCGAATTCCCCCCAGTGGAGGCGGAGGATCGCAGAGGCCCAGGAGAATACCCTGTCGGGCCCACTAATGATATGCCAACAGCAATACTGTATGTGCAGAGTGGAATGCATTGGCGCCGCTGTCGAGGCACAGAATTGCGAGTTGGCGCTAACTCAGCGCCTGCCACGATTTCGGTGTTAAAACCAATTCTCTGCCTAATCGCAGATATGAGAGGACTGAGCATTGCAGTGAAGGGGTGGGGTGAACTTTCCATGGATGGGGGGTTTGGTGGTGGAGGAGGGGAGTTGAGAGAGAAGGGGGGGTGGGGGGGAAAATCGCACCAGTAGCGGTGCAGCTTTATTGAGTCAGTGTGGGAGGTGGGAGAGACACAGCGCTGCCATTCTCTCACTGTACAGGGAGGAAGCTTCAAGTTTGCCCCAGGATGTGTAGAGAATGGCTCCATGACCGTGCAGAGACTTTTAATAGGCGAGTTATTATAATGGTGACGTATCTCTACTAGTTCCTAGGTTCACCAGTACCCACAAGGTGCCTGTCGCTTCTTACTCTTCCTCACCTTGCTGGCTCATCTAGGTGTATCCCCAGGATCCACAGCTTAACTTGAGGCAGCCAGCTGACTTCCACGTCCTGTTGCCCGAGACAACCGTGACAGGCACCCTTTGGGTGGGGTGGGGGAGGGGGGAGAGAAGGGCTGGACCTGGAGGGTCCTGGCCTGCTTCAGTTTTGCAGTGCTGCTTTCCTCGGTGTGCGGGGCTGGAGGTGTGCCTTCACAGGCAGGAGTATCAGATGGGTGGACACACCCAGGATCTCCTGATGTAAGGCCCCATACTGCAGTCCTGCTTGTCCTTTTCCCTTCGGGTGCCTGGTGGCCCTTAGCCTCCTCCACCGGATAGAATTGAAGCTGGAGTGGGGTCCACAAGCCCTGCTGTCTTCTGGCGCAGACACTTATGGATTCCGACTCGTGCCTGCACCATGCAAATAAAGCCCTGCGTCATAGAGCTCTTGCCCTCAGCCATGGAGATCAACAGCTGAACCATGGAGCAGACATCCCCTGCCATGGAGTGCACAACCTGTACCAAGGTCTCCACTGTGAATGTCACCCTCCAGTGTTGGTCTCGTTGCATTGGAATGACATCACCATTTCCTCAGTCAGGTGACGGGACTCCCCCAGTCGGCCTCGTAGTCCGAGGGATGCGATCATCCCTTCCTGATGCTTATGACTCTGTCTTTGCAGCTTTGGGATGACCAAAACCAGGGACACTCCATCAGCCTCAGGTTCAGCAGAGGCCTGGGATCTGGCATCCCTCCAAGTCTGGATCTCTGGGACGTGTCTCCATGGCTAGATGTGTTCAAGGTTGGACTGTAATGGCTCAAGAAAGCAGGGCCAACGTCCCACAAAAGAAAATTACGAGGCATTAAAATTAAAAAATGTCAACAGTTAAATTTTGCTGCATACTCTAATTTAACAGCACCATGTGATATACGTAAATGAGGCTCTTTTTGACAAGTTCTCTGTTGAGGAAATGTTCATCATGTGCAGCACCCATCAAGCATCTTACTCAAAATAAAAACAGAAAACGTGAAAAATACTCAGCAGGTTGGGCATCATCTATGGAGAGAGCAACAGTTAATGTTTCAGGTCAATTACCTGTCATTAAAAGGTTGACGATTGGTCATCAACACAAAATGTTAACTCTGTCCCTCTCTTCACAGATGCTGCCTATTTGGAGTACTTTTTATTTCAGATTTCTAGCATCTTCTGTATTTTCATTTTGTAAGCATGTTATTAGTCTGTCAATTGCACTGAAGCCCGAGGTTTGTGTGTCTGTCACATCTGTAATTTTTTCAAACAGATTTTTTTTCAAGATCTTTCACGAACCCAAGCTTTCACCATGTTTCATCTGAATGAACCTAAATAATTTCCCCTCAAACTAAAGAATTCTCCACCTGTTGTAAATGTCAACCAAAATTATACTTCAATTATAAATTACCATAATTTATGAAAAAGACACTGAAAATAGAAAAATAAATAAAAAATGACTTACCCACGATTTAGATATTTTGTGCTGATAATTGTAGAAATCATTGCTGGGTCAGCAGGTTAAGATGTTGCCCACAGAAATGGGTTCAAATGGTGAAAGTTTTAGGATGAACATTATTATAAAACACTAATATCTTCAGAAATCTAACACTTTTAAGAACAACATTTTCACAGGAGCACTTAGCATTGGAGCAAAATGAAACCAGCAGAACAGCTCAGCATTTTAAAACACGTGTTTCGTTATTCACATTTCACTTATTACTTCCGATGGTGAAGCTCTAAGCTTTTTTTAATAATCAATTATCAGGAAATGTGAATTAAACTAGTCAAGCAGGGATAACATTTTTATCAAAATATTTCCTCTCTGGATTCCATTGTACAAGAGAACTACACTAGTTATTAGACTAGTTAAATTTAGGGGAGCTCTGAGAATTTGCACGTGTGAATTCCGTTTGCAGCCATGCACTTAACATCAACAGTCAATGCATTGAAATTGTGTTTTTTGTGATTAAATACAGAGGAATGAACATTGACAGCCACCACCCCAGTATTCAATAAAGTGTGAAATATAAAGTTCAGGACACGTGTAAAAATAATTTTACTTTTATTGCACAAAAATAACCTAGTCATTTTATTTCAAAATTATCGTTTCTTTTTAAATTTCTGCAGCTTGGAAGCACTTCTGTTTTTGTTTTTATTCTTGTTCTTGACGTTATGCGTTTCATAGTATCGAACTCCGACCTTCTTTGAGTGTTGCAGGCGGTTGAGTCTTCGCTTCTGCAAATATAAAATTAAACAGGTAAGTTTAACAGCTCAACGAACTGAATGCTTCCCATTAGATCATCAATACAAAATTCACAAATAACACCCACATCTTACCTATTTAAGTTTTACAGAGTTCCTCTAAAAGTAAACCCGTGCTTGCTGTTCTTTAAAATAATGGCATTAACTTGTACCACTACATTTAATGATTTATGTATGTACCCCATTTAAGTTCTATTGTCCAAGCAGCATCATCCCGGTTCTGATGAGAAAAATTGACTTATCTCTGTTGATTCTCCCCCTCCCCAATTCTATCACAACCGATTCACAAGTTTGATTCCTTTGTTAGCTACATACTACATAGTTTTGAAGACAATCTAAAACTGTCTTTTAACATGAATGTATCTTAACTGAATCATCAGCACATTCAGTTGGAGATTCTTTTTGAATGAACTCACAGTTAGATAATGGAAATAGAGAAGGATGTTTGAAATATATTGCCACACAGGAAAGAGGATTCTCTTTAGGATTGGGCTCCATTCTAATACAATTGCGCGTAGAAAACAAGGAGAGTTTACCTCTTTGGATGAGAGCTTGGCAGGAGGTTGTTCATCATCAGGCTCGTTTTGAGCTTTTCTCTTTCCTACCGTACGACCTGTAAATTGTTAAACAAAAGTTTTATACAAAAATATCTACTTCGAAAAGGCTGCTAGAGACAGATGATACTGGAGGCAATCTTTACTCATTTATTTACAGAGTGTAATATTCCAAGTTTTTAACCTCCTAACTCAACAATATCAGTTTTGTTCAGCGTCTGCTCTTATATGCTAAAGTGAAATCCCAATTCATGCCCTCCATCTTTTTTTTTTATTCTTTCAAAGGATGAGTTTCACTAGCAAGTGCAGAAATTGTTGCCCATCCCTAATTACCACTGAACCGCTGCAGCCTAATTAATACATAACTAAACACAATTGATATACAATTAATAAACACAAACCTGTCAAGAAAACACCAATCCTTTGAATAGGAGCCATATTCTACATAATGATCTGATAGTGGGACAGGGAGAGGAAAGAGGAGAGAGCCACACTTTTTCCCAAAATTGCCTGGGCCATGCCTTCAGATTTTTATTTAAAAACAAAGAAATCGCAGATCGCTACAAATTGCACAGCGTAACCATTCCAATTATTGATTTAGTTTAGAATACATTTAAGGCATTGAGATTCTTTAAGAGTACTGAAAACAACAAACGTAATACAGCATTGTTTTTGCGATCTGCATAAACCAGTGTTTTAAAAACACTATTTCCTGATGTTAGAGTTAACTATTTCCTGATGATAAGAGTTAAAGGCCATAAATGAAAATAATGGCTGCAGCTTAACATTCGTAACTTAAGAGACGGTTACTTGAAAATCTTAGCACAAATTTTACAATTCATAATTTAAACACATATTTTAACTGATTTCTGTGAATAGGACTACAGAGAAGTTGATGATGCCCAAGCTGCTTGAACTTACCCGTTTCTTCTGATTCCTCCTCTTGATCAGTGGCCTTTTGCCCAGATTTGGCAAGCAATTTTGTGGTAAGTTCCTTGGGAATCCTAAAACATTAAAATTTTGCACTTAGAAAATCTCCAAAATAATTGTGCTGCAGCACAATCTCAAATTTAAATTAGAGAGATGTTTTATTCTGACACTGAAATTTGGAATAATGAGCATTTGCTGCAATTAGGTACAATCTCGTACAGTTTTTGTTTCAACTTCAGCTCGGCGGTAAAAGAGTTGCTGGATTATTACAGAAATTATGTCAACTTCACCAATGAAAGTAGCCATAAGCTAGATTTATCTAAGCTCTACTCTGGCGCTAGACAAAAAGTATAAGCAGGAACCAAAACGCAAAAGAGATCCACAGCAATATAATCAAAGAGCTCAGTCGGTGGAGAAGGTTATAAACACTTTGAAAGTTAAGGAGAGAAAATGACCCCCCCAAAAATTGAACAAAGTAATGCAGCATGGGCAAAACTCACAAATATCAAATTGCTATTTATCTTCAAGGACACAGTCAAGTATTTGAGTAATATTTTCTAAACACTAAGATCATATGGTTCACTTCAATAAGGTCAAAATAATTAAATAGCATTTTATTTTATCCTCCTGGAACTATAATTTTTGCTTAAAGTTATAATTCAAAAAGAGGTTTCTTTTATCCACTGGTGGCACAATCTATTCTGAGCAAAGGGAGGCAGTCGATTCCATTTTGTAACCGACTGTTAGGAGACAAGGCCCAGGAAGATTCTTCCCGATCAAAGACTGGAGCGGGAAAACTCCGAATGAAACTAGTACATGATGCTCTGTCTTGCACACATTTTGAATAATACATGAATTCCCTCGCTATTCAAATGCCTTCAAGCCATTAAATTAAAGTTGACAAGCTGTGGATGATACCAGTGCTCAGAGTAGGGCACAGTACTTCCTGCCAAATGTTAAATGTGGCAAAAGGCTGGATTTTGAGATGATAAAAACTGAAGCTTATTTTAAAAAACTGAAATAATTCAAAAAACATCTCAATGCTTCTTGTGGATAATTCTGAAATGTATGTACAAGCATATTATTATGTGGAGATCCCCACCACACTGCTCAATTAAACTTCCCCTACTAAATGGGTTAAAGAGAAAAACAGATACGACGGCTTGAGCAGAATAGCCTCATTATATGCAGGTCTATTTTCTGTCTAGTATTACAAGAGGATGATAGAGGATAATTACATAGAAACAAAATGCTTAAGAGGTAAGATTATTGAAGGTTTAGTCCAGCAGTGGGAATTACGGCATTAATTCAGTCTCGAGTCCACTTTGGCCAGTATGGATTATGGAACGCGACACTAAACCTCACTGCAGATAATTTGTTCAAGGACATATCCCTTGAATTTGATAACCCGTACCTTTTTTCTCTCTCTATTTTCAAACCATACACCAAGAAAAGCCAAACAGAGGACTGCACAGCAGACCATTATGCACAATGTTACTACTGGTCTGGAAATACAATCTGACAAGTTAAAATTCCACTCCCTCCATCATAACAACTTGCATTTATAAGGCATATTGAATACAGTAAGGGAGGAAGCATCAACAAAATTTGACATCAAGTCACTTTAGGAAATATGACAAAAGCTTAGTCATTGAATTAATAGAAAGAAACCCTGCAGTGCAGGAGGTTGCCATTCGGCTCATCGCGTCTGCACTGGCCCTTGGAAAGAGCATCCTACTTAAGCCCACGCCCCACTCTATCTCTGTGACCCAGTAAACCCACCTAACCGTTTGGACACTATGGGGCAATTTTATCATGGCCAATCCACCTAACCTGCACATCTTTGAACTGTGAGAGGAAACCGGAGCACCCGGAGGAAACCCACGCAGACATGGGGAGAAAGTGCAAACTCCACACAGTCACCCGAGGCCGGATTTGAACCCGGGTCCCTGGAACTGTGAGGTAGCAGTGCTGCTTTGTCGCCCATGGTCACGTAAAGAAACACCCAAGAGCTATAAGACCATAATCCATAGGAGCAGAATTAGGCCACTTGTCCCATCGAATCTGCTCCGCCATTCCATCAGGGCTGATATTTTCTCATCCGCATTCTCCTGCCTTCTCCCCATCACCCCTGATCCCCTTATTAATCAAGAGCTGGTCAGCACCTAACCATAACATAGCCAAGATTGACAAATCATTGAGGTTGAATATGAAGTTCTGCAATCACTTCGCTGTATCTCTTTGCCTGTCCATTGTCTGCACTAAGCATTTGCAACTTTGGCATCTGATTTGACACCAAGCTGAACGGAGCTTCCCATATCCTCTTTGTCATCAAAGCTATGTACTTCCACGTCCTTAACACTGTCACTCTCTGATTCTTCCTCAGTTTATCGGCTGCTGAAGCCCTCATCCATGTCTTTGTTACCGCTAGACAAGATAATTCAATCCTCTACTGGCTGGCCTCCCACCCTCTATAACCTCGAGTTCATTCAAAAGTCTGCTGATCTTATTCTAACTTGCACCTGCTCCCAATCATTCATTACTCCTGTAGTACCTGATTTATTTTGACTCCTGGTGCAGCAATGCTTCGATTTTAAAATTCCTATCTTTGTTTTCAAATCTCGCCTACAGCCTTACTCCTCCCCACCCCACCATTGCTCACTCACCTCCAGCACTACTCTGTAAAATCCCTGCACTCCACCAATTCAGACTCCTTGAGCAGACCTGATTAAAAATCATCACCATTTGAGCTGACGTCACCCCAAGCTCTGTAATTCTTCCCTTAAACCTCTCTTACCTCCTTTAGGATGCTCCTTAAAACCTAGCTATTCAACCAAGCTTGTGATTGTCTGTTCTAATGTCTCTTTATGCGGTTGTCTCAATTATTTTGATAATGGTCCTGAGAAGCACCTTGGGATATTTTAAAACCGCTATATAAATGCAAGTTGCTGCAGTGTCCAGATTTCTACACAAAAAACATTGCACTTTTCCTTTTAAATCCTTCCCTTCTATTCCTTCCTGTTTTCAATATGATCACAGTAGGGACTTGTAGTAGTCCAGGGTTGGGGCGCGTGGACAGTGGAGAAGGCAGAACCCTTCCAGAACCTTGTCCACGTCACCATATTTCACAAACAAATGCTACTTATTATAGACAGGCTACTCATCCACCCCATTGAACTAAGTTGCTGCCGGTGCAGCCTCAATCAGAGACCTCCCATGATATCAAGGGACCTGCCCATGGATTGTTTCCATCCAGAGATCCTACAACAAGGCAGAAAAAGCCACTGTTGGCCAGTTAGCTTCAGCAGTGCTTGTGCTGCCTGTTGCAACACTCTGCATTAAAAAGGAAAAACGTTACCCTGGAGTTTAGGAACTTTCCATTTGGGCTCGAATTCAGAATCTATAAACCAGGAATAGAATCAGTGCAGTGTACTGCACCTTTGCTACAGCTCTAATCTCATTAGAATATCTCCTACTACACAGGAATGATAGTATTCCATTTTACATGTCAACCATCCAGGGATTTGTTTTGAATGAAAATGCCAATTTTGTGCCAACTTGTGCGAGCCTTTGCCCATTCTGAGCTGAAGTTAAACTCAGGAGTGCAAGGCTAATCTATTGAAATATCTCAAAGCATTTGCCCATTTAGAACAAAAAAAAAGGGATGTTAACCAACTTGCCTGCCACTTAAATTGAATTCTGCATAGATTCTCACTCACCGAAAGCCCACATCCTCACTGACCTACTCTGACATCTGGCTATGAACTGTCTCAAATCCTAGTCCTCGTCTCAATACTATATGGGAAACTGACCTATCCAATTTTTGTAATTCCTCTAGTCTTCCAATCTCCGAAACATTGTTCGTTTGAATCCAACCACTTGTGTACCCTACTATTGGCAGCCTTGCCTCCAGCCCCTTCAGATCCCTCTTGCTTTCTAATCTTTCCTTTGGCTCGGTATCAACCTGCTCACACCTCTGAAATGCTTTTGAGATACTAAAAGGTGCTTTATAATAAATTATGTAGAAACGCCTCAAAAGTTTTAACGAATGGAAGGTCACACCAACTAGTTTTGGCACCATCAGGGTTCAGTAAATATTCCTCTGAAGAAATTTTTTGTATAAATTTATTCTGTATAGGGGAAGAGGAAGCTTACCTAACAGCCGAGAATCTCTTTGCTTTGGCTTTATCCAAGAACTTTTTGTATTTAGCAATCTTTTCATCCAAATCCTGCAGTACTTGTTTTGGTTTTACTGATTTGCTCTCTAGTTGAAGACTATTTTCTTGAAGTTTATTTAGATCAGCCCCAGTTGATTCTTTTTCTTCATTATCCTCGATTTCCTGTTCCTCCTCCTCTGAGCAACACTCTTCATTGTCAGAAATGTTGACAGGTAGGAGGTCTGTCTCTGTAAATTCAGGTGCCACATTGATTTTTCCAAAGTTTTGCCTAACTTGTGCAACAATTTGTTGTGTCACACTGGACTTTTCAGTTTTTATTGGTTCACTTTCTGCATTTACTTCTTCCAACGACTCCTTCACTTGACTAACGTTGTTAGGTTCTTTGCTCACTTTCAATGTATCCAATAGCTATACATGAAAAAAAAGGGAAAGCTATTAGACAGGGAATCAGGCTATACGTGAGAATTTTGTGGAACACGAGCTCAAATGTAAGTTACACGAAAAATCCAAACTAAATATTCTATACTGTAACCTCTCCAGTTCAGAACTCCAAAATCCAGAATTGTTTGGAAATGTTTTCACCTGGTCCTGCAACTCTCAGGATTGCTCCATTCGGCACTTCATTGAATCGCCGGCAAGCAAAATTCAGAGACATGCTGATGTGCCCAGAATGCAAAACATAGAACGATCATGCGGCTGAGCTGGGAAGGAGCCTGGCTGGTTCAAATGTTGCTGTGTTTCTGTTCCTGTCTGCCCTGCACCGGTTTCTTATCCTGGACGGGTGCTTCACTGGGAATGGTAGCTGGATCAAAAGTTTGGGAAGCACTGGTAGAGGGTACAGGTCAGGTACGAACTTGATCTAACCTCAGGTGTCTTCAAATGTGTACTGAATGCATTGGCATTTACAAGCCTTAAAGAACATTTCAAAACAAATGTATTGCCTAATTTTTGATGAAGCTCAATTTTATTCGGAAGCCGTTCACAGTAGTATATCAGCTCATATTTTCAAAGGAGAAGATTTGAAAACATGCGTTTTCATGCCGTAACACTTAATTTGGTATGCTTCTTGCCTCAGGTTATATATTTATATTCGGTTCACTCATTGTGGTTAAGCATTTAGGGGAGGATGGCGGCATAACAGTAATGTCATTGGACTGGTAATCCAGAGACCCAGGCTAATCTCTGAGGACATGGGCTCAAATCCCACCATGATATCTGGCGGTATTTGAATTCATTTAATAAATCTGGAAAATTAATGGTGATGGTGACCATGAAACAATTATCGATTGCCAGAAAATCCCATATGTTTCACGAATGCTCTTTAGGGAAGGAAATCTGCCATCCTTACTTAGATGACCTATATGTGCCTCCAGACCCACAGACTGCTATGTGGATGACTCTTAGCTGCTCTCAAATGGCCTAACAAGCTACTTAGTTCAAAGACTAGGATGGCAACAAATGCTGGCCTGGCCAGAAATGCCCACATCCCGTTAAAGAATATAGAAAAATCATTCTGATGTTATTCAATAATCCAGAAATGCCTTGGTTCCAAGCACTTTGGACTATAGAGGTTAAAGTGTGTATATGTTTTTGCATGAAAAATTGCAATCATGAAGGTACATATCACATTAAACACCAACTCACCAATGAAAAACCAAACATAATGATTTGTGTAGCTCAAGCCAAATAACTCTTAATTCAGGATTACTCAAAAATATCTAGTTGTCAATTTTTTTCCTGTTTGAAACAAATTGGCGACACTAATTGAATGTGAATAGCTTTTTATAAATATTGTGTGAAGAAAATGAATTGGCCCCTCAATCAATTTGCTGCACAGTGTATTTTGTGCAATGTTGAATCATTATAAAATTTTATACGCTCTGATAAAACAGATTTTACTCCACCTGTAACATTACCAGCAGTTCAAATTGTAATTGGCTGCCGAAAAGAAAACAATTCCTTCACAGACTGTGAATTTCTAAGCAGATATTAAAAATCAACAAATTATTTTGCATAGCTTTACTATCTTAGTAAAATTAATATTAACTTTTAAAATCTTCTATTATTCCAGCGTTGCGACAATCTATAAAACAGCGAGTACTGATGGCATTGAGGAATTTACTGGCAGTTATGTGCATCAATTCCTCCTGACTTAGATCAATATTCAACAAATTAAAATAAAAACAGACCGAGGAAAAATAGACAAATAATGGCCCTGAAGAGACTTCTCATTACACAGCTTGAAGGTTTCATGTTGCAGCGATATCTAGTTGATCCGAATCATTTCACTATACATGACAAGACACAAACATTTCAGAAATTTAGGTATTGAACACCACTATAGGTACTTCTGTGCTCTGGATATAAGCTGTCTTTAGGCAGATATTATGGAATCATAAATATTTTATGTTCAATTCAGCCACTGAATTAATTCAAGGCTCAATTTTTTTTAAAAAATCAATGTTACAAAAGTTGCCTACAAAGAGATTTCTGTAGCAACAAGACATCAGAAGGTTCTAAAGGTAATCTCTACAACTGCTTCCCCGCATTCTCTTGAGAAGCAGAGCTCAAGTTTCCTGACATAATTGGAATAAGTTATTCTGTTTTTATGCAGCCCATTAGCACCAGTGCCCAGCACAAATCAACGCAGATGTCATTGTTTATTTTGATAGTAACAAAATGGTCTTATCAACCCTGCTCCATCCTATGCCCAGGTCAGGTTGGTAGAAATGACAAGTCACAAGTGACAGGATATTGGAATGATGTTCTGCAAACAGCAGCAAACTGAGACAAGGCCAACCTTGGTCTTCAAGGGTTCCATTGATATAGTTCTAGCTCAAGAAGGTGAAGTGAGAGGGACTGTCCTTGGTATCAAGGTGGTATCTGACCAAATATGGCATCAAGGAGCCCTAGCAAAACTGGGGTTAATGGAAATGAGGGGGAAAACTCTGCACTGAATAATCATACCCAACACAAAAGGAAGATTGTGATTGCTGGAAATCAACCATGTCAGTCCGAGACTTTGTTGCAAGAGTTCCTCAGGATCATGTCAAAGGCCCAAACATCTTCAGCTGCTCCATCATTGAAACACTCTCCATCATAAGGTCAGAAATGGGGATGCTCACTGATGATTACACAATGTTCAGCACCATTCGCGACTCCTCGGGTACTGAAGATGCCCGCGTACCTGTGCAGCAAGAACTCGGACAACATTCAGGTTTGGGCTGATGAGTGGCAAGAAACATTCATGCCACACAAATGCCAGGCAATGACCATCGCTAATGAGTGAATCAAAACATCTTTCCTTGACATGCAATGGCATTACCATCACTAAAATCCTCACCATTAACATCTTGGGGGAGGGGGCGCGCACAAGTCAAGAATGTGATGGAATATTCTCCAGTTGCCTGGATGAGTGCAACTCCAACAACATTAAGAAGTTCGACACCATCTGGGACATATCAGCCCACTTGAGTGGCACCTCATCCAATAACTTAAACATCTACTCCCTCGATCACTGACACAGTAGCAGTAGTGCGTACCATCTACATGATGCACTGCAGCAACTCACCAAGGCTCCTTAGGCTACACCTTCCAAACCCACAACCTCTACCACCTAGAAGCATCAGGGCAGCAGATGCATGGGTACACCACCACCTGCAAGTTCCCCCTCCAAGCCACACACCACTCTGATTTGGAACTATATCTCTGTCCCTTCATTGTCAGAGTCAAAACTCCCTTCCTAACAGCACTGTGGGTATAGCTACACCATATGGACAGCAGCAGTTCACAAATTCCATATCCTCCCGAAAATGAAGTAGCACCCAATATGGACAATACACACATCAACGTGTATTTATATTTTGAGCACAATTTTTATAATCAAAAAATATATTACCTGTGAATTTACTTCTGCATTTGGTGGTTTCACAAAGAAAGGTATTCGACCTCTTTGCCAATCATTCAGTACCATTTTGGCTACAGTTTGTATGTCTGGCTCTCCACCCTGGAAAACAATAAAAGGTGACAAATTGGAAACCAAAATTGGCCCTTGGAAGAAAAAGCAAGCATAAACACTATTGTTAACAGAAGATATTAGTTATTAATCTTCCAAACCAAGAGACATTGCACTACAGACAAACATTTCCAAAGCCACGTTCAAACAGTGATCCAGTACAAGTACACCTGCAATATTCAGCTGTTTTACATATCATGTTTAACCATTCCTTTGCATTCCATGGTGATTATCATTTTCTTTCTCAAGCATATAAACTAAGTTTTAAATGTTCTGATAAACTAAGTTTTAAATGTTCCTGTACTTACACTATGTTGCTCAAACATTAGTTACCACCTTTCCGTAAATTATTGTAAACCAAAATTTTCAAGAGTAATTGTAATGAATAGGTGCACCTATTCACTGTTAGGTTCCTATGTACAAAATTTAGTTCCTTCTGTTGATGTGCACTGTACTGAATCTGAATGATTTAAAGTGCCACAATACAGTGGGTAATTAACACTATCAGCCCTGTAAATGAAGAATTTATTGCGTCAAGCAATCAATTTAGACAAACATCCTACTACGCACAATACAAATGAAGCTGTTTTGTATTTTCATCCTCCAACTTGTCTTCTGGGTCTAATACTTAACAGCCGGCTGCACCAGACCACCAGCATAACTTTATGTCACAGTCATCCTACCCACAGGGAGGTGGCCAACTTGGAAGATAAAAGTAGCTGCACTCAAAACTGTATTCATCAATGCTCCATGGCATTTGGCATTAATGCAAAACAGCAATTTAAATAACTTCTTTGCTTTCAGATTTCTTCCAATGCATTTGGCAGAACAGTTAGGTAAATGGGGAAAATCTGTTATGTGGGATGGTAAGGGAAAACTTAATGCCACTCTTTACTGCTGTCTTGTAGAACTTCCCCATTGGTCAAAGTTTATTTGTAAAGCAATTGTCCTTTTATGCAAAAGCAAGACATTTAAATATTAGTAACATTAAGCTTCTTTTATTTCGTCACCAAACAATTAGAAACCCAGGGATTGTTCACATTTGGAACAGAAACAATTTTTGATTTGAATTGGAAATAAATCGATTTTCTTTCTTCCACAATTCATATCCTCCACAAAGTAGTTCTGCCAGTTACCAGTTTCTCTGAGCTTGCACTTGGAGCAGGCAGTTGTGAAGTACATCTTTATTCTCTCTGCGTGCAGGTTAGTGGATGAAGTGTTTAAGACTTCTTCACAGACTACATTTTAACAAGCTATTATTCACTCAGTGTGTTTCAGAATGAGGTATGTATTAGTAATTTTGGAAAGAATGACAAAATAATCACCTTCAAAAGCTTCCCCATCCTGAAAGCAAGCTTTTCTAAGAAATCCACTGCATGGCTCCAGCAATCAATCTTGTAGGTCTTACTGATATATTCGGATTTAGCTCTTTCCAGCACTGCAGCAATATGATCCTCAGGACATTTAATTTTCTCCACTTGAACCTGTGTGCAGAGGAATGAGAAAAATAAACCAATTTAGGTAGGCAGGGTCTCACAGACCTAGTCAGCATTGAGACTTGCTCTGAACTTGGTTCCTAATGCGGTCAATAAAGTCAGAAAATATAGAGCTCATAGGAAGTCACTGGTGATCAACAGTAAATTACATCAACTTGTATATATATACACACACAAGTCTTTAACACAAAACGCAGTCAATGAACCCAGAGTGAGAATATCACAATCATGGGTGCCAATGATCTAGAATAGGCTGATCATTGTGTTCAACATTAACAGCTGCTTTCAGCATGAAACAATACGTCACATTAAGTTGACCAAAGCAGCCAACTCATGGATAACTGCAAAGCAGTAATCTATTCATGGGTCAGATGAAAGACAACTGCAGTTAATCATCCAAGTTGTTCAATTTAAATGTCACGATTGTGTTACTACCTTATAATTACTTACGTGAATCTATTATTCTCAATGTTAAGTACATAATCTACAAATGAAACACACGTTTTCATGTTTCACTACATGTTCACTTCCAGGAAGCTGTAAAGAAAGTGATGATTTTCATGAGATTTAAATGATTAAACTTAGTAATTCATGGAATCACAGAATTCCATCGAATTATGAAGCCACAAATAATTTTTCTCTCAACATGCTGAACGCAGACAAGAGTGACTACATGTCACTCAAGAGTGAGTAAGTGCAGTTGTTATATGCAGGTTGTATGAAAAGCACGTACAGTCTCAATGTGTGGGGTGTAGGAAGAGAGAGTTCAGCTTCTCGGTCTTTTTCAGATTTTACACTGACTGGTCTTTTATGTTATACATGATGTAGGCAGAGCAACACAAGTTTTTCCTTTCACTTCCAAATTTAATTTAAAATCGGTCTGTGAAATGGCAGCAGCGAGTAAGCACATGCACAGAATGACTTTGATAAATGAGACATGACACATCTACAATATAATTCATTGAATCAAATGTTGATATAAAACCCAAAACGTGGACATGACTAGGCATCCAATAACATGATGCAACAGCATGGAATCAGAAAAAGTGTTGCGTATGACTGCTTGTGCAGCACTTTCAATAGGCACAATGAGAACATAAAAACGTAACAGACAGGGGCAGGAATAGATCATACACGCGCTCGAGCCTGCTTGGCCATTCAATATCATGACTGATCATCTTCCACAGCTGCACTTTCCTGCTGCCCCCCATATCTCTTGATGACCAAATATCTGTCTATCTCGACTTTAAATATATTCAACGATGGACCAAAGTCAATCCGTTAGAATAGAAAATTCCAAGCATTCACAACCGAGTGATTAAATTTCTCCTCATCTCAGTCCTAAATGCTCTTTCCGAGTCTGAGACTGCAAAACTGTGCTGTAGATTCCCCAGCCAGGACAAAAAAAAAATTAGAATCTTAAACGAGATCATGTCGCATTCTCCTAAACTCCAGAGTTTATTAGCACAATTTACTCAGCCTCTCATCCCAGAAACCAATCTAATGAACCTTTGCTGTACCACCTCCTTATTCTTCTTCCTCAAACATAGAGACCAAACTGTGGACAGTACTCCAAATGTAGTCTCAGTGATGGGGACCCTGTGGCAGATATGACAATTCAGAGGAAAATGGGTCTTCCAGGTCACACACTAACAAAATCTGAGTGCTTTAACTTTACCTACTCACTGACAGCAGGAGACCCAGATTATGGAAGCTCGATGCTGAAGAATAAATAATAAATAGTTTGATTTAATGTATTTGAAATCCTCCCACAAGGTTTGATAGCAACAGCAGCAATACAAAGGCCGCATTTTGGGAGCAGAAAGTGAAGAGGAAGAAAGCAGAAATTCATGATCAAGTACAGAAAGATATTGTTACATATTTCTCTAACAATAAAAATATTCAACCTCAAAATTGTCAATGTCCTTAGCAATTTTGCTAAGAAGGATGACCATTTTTCTCTCAACGTACTAATTATTGCAAAATGGAATTATAAAAAGAATTCTGCTGCATCATTATCATCTTGCAAAAATAACAACTCTTACTGCTGTTTCAGGTCATATCGACTTTGGTGAAAAGTCATCGACTTTGGTGAAAGTCAACAACGCAATTTACAGCTTTGTGCTTTATAGGCTCACTTTACTATTAAATCCATAATGATAATCCTATTGTTTTTCTAGAGCCATGTAACCTCAAAATTTAGACTTACCACTCCTTTTAACACAATTTCAGTCTCAGTATCACCAGACGGATAAACAACACCAGGGCAATCAATTAGGAAAATACGTCGCATCAGTGTGATGTACTGCCAGACCTACAACAGGGAATGAAGGAAGACAGAAATTATTGCAACATTTAATGTCATGAAATTATCACATTACATTGGAAATAAAAAATACTAAGAGCCATACATCCCATTTGAATTATGGAAAATAAAATCACCAAGAGAAAAGCACACAATGGTCAAAGTTAATCAATTAATGCAAGTTAGTCATTTTGAGGTCTTCATGATCAAGCGAAGGATGGTAGTGTTGGAGAATGGAGCATTTTTATGGGGCCCAGGTTAAGTCCTCCTGGATTAAAGAAACAGACTAAAGTCATTTTTCCACTGCGTCACAATGTAGCCTCATGTAACATGCCAATTTCCCACGTGTGCTATCTTTAGAAGATTGGGATTGAATGTAAAAATACAACAGAGATGTGACTCTACAATTCCAAGGGAGATTGTCGAAGTGAGCAGCTTATCTCCGAGATCAAATTGGACGAGTATCTTGGAAACACACTAGGAAATGTAACAGTTCACGTCTTTTACAGTTTCAAGAGTTTCTATGTTTCTTCAGTAGAGCATGCTGTGTTAACTGGCTGCCCCTGGTGATAGCATCAATCAGTACAATGGAGAATGAGCTAACTACCTGTACTGAAGATCTTAGACTCCCAGCTGTTCCATTAGGATCAAAGTAAATCTGTTCACCAATCTATCATCTTCTAATAACAATTACCTTAATTTAATGGATCTGGAAAAAATGCTAAATCTCACTTTCTAGATGCAGAATAAACCTTTTAGCTCCGTCAGAATGTGAGCTTATAAATCATATAACACGAAAGCAAAATACTGTGGATGCTGGAAATCTGAAATAAAAACAAAAAATGCTGGAAACAGTCATCAGATCAGGGAGCATTTGTGGAGAGAAACAGAAAACAAAGTGCAGCAGGTTCGGGGAGACAAGTTGGAGGGAGTGAGCAGATAAATTGAGACAGCTGATGTCAAGCCAATAGTTTTCAACGAAAGGATCTAAAGAGGGTAAAAGGCCAGGAGCAGGGGTGGTTCAAGTGGAGGGAGAATATCGGAAATGGGTGAAGGCACTCGTTAAGTTGGGGCAGACCACTGATCACATGTTGAGCTTGAAACTCATTGAGGTGGGGTCGTAAAGGGACAAAGCTGCAGCCTTTGGAATTGACAAAACGGTGACGGATGCATTTTTTATTTTTATTTCTTGCTAATCAGTCTTGTCAAACAAAAGAGGGTGTAAAATGACCACTTATTTACAAAACCCAGGCCAGTTCATTCAGCTGCAACACTGACCATGAGTCATTAGAAGATAGAGCAAGTTGTATTGATGACTCATGATTATGTCTGGACAGGTGGACACAGAGAAAACATTTAAGTATTGCTGAAAAAAGCGACATGTTGTCAAAGCTTTTCATCTTGTAACTGATCAAAACAGTTCACAAGAATGTCAATAGTAAAGGGAACAATAAATTTTACTGCATGAGAGGAGACTGCTGATTGGGTGGCAAGTATACACTGATTGGTAATGACTCAGGCTAAAAGGTTTGACACAAATGAAAGCTTTAACAGTCATACACAGCAAGGTCTTCGATTCAATTTCTCCTGTTATTAGATTTGGTTAGACTTTCAAAGTTCTAGTTTGAGAAGATCGAAGTCTACGATACGTACCTTCGTTTCACCTGCAATAGGTGCAACTTTGCAGACTTTCTTGGATCGAAGTGCATTAATGATAGAGCTCTTGCCAACATTAGGATAACCAATGAATCCCACACTAATCTGCTTTTTGTCACCGTGTAGCTGTTTAAAAAGGGGATAAATTACACACAATGTATTTATAATATTAGTTTGCTCTAAATAACAGGACAGGTAACAGTTTAAAAAGTAAAACACTGGATTTTTTATCATTGTATGAAAAATTCATCCTCAGATATTCCAGTTTTCACTGCAGGGCTGTACAAACTATGTTCCTCCCTTCCCTTCTGTGTCTATTTTGGGAGGAAAGAAGGAAGGTGGGAGGGGGAGAGAGAGTGCTCACGAACACATCCAAGAACAAACAAACCGCTAGGATTTAGAAGGAAGTTACCATTATATTAAATGGTAATTCCAGATTAATAAAGACGCTAGCGCAAACCAACAGTTTTATTCCATCTTTCAAATTCTTAGTGCAGCAGCAAGATTTGGTCGCCCATTAGAATAGCATCTGGCAGTTACGAACCGATTTGCCAAATGTAAACGCTTCTATTCTTAGGGGTCTTTAAAGTTCTCTTCACAGACAGAGCAACAATATTGTAACTTCCAAAGAAAAGAAATAAAGAATTCCAACAAATTAGAAAACCAGAATCTCATTAAAATAACACATTAATCTTCATAAGCTGGAGTTCAGATCCATTACTAACTCCACAGGTAGGCTTTCAACATGTTGGCAAGAAAAAATCCAGAAAACCAGTTAATTCCTCAGATGCAACATGGGACTGTCTTTCCAGTGTATTGAAAAATTACCTTTTATTTCCAGAAACGAGAGTAGAAAAATAATCCACAACTATTTAAATATCTCTCACAAAGCAAATCTTTAATTTACTAAAAGCAGGCACCAGCCTGCAGGATGTTCTGACTTTAAATACAGTTTGTTAGTGTTGAGGGATATTCAATGTTTAAGCATCTGCTCAAGTGTTTTATACAATAGCTTGCACTTCTGTGTCTTTATAATGAATGATAATTCTGACTTTAAAGGATTTTGGACTATTCAAGTACAGTAGAATTTCTCAGCTTTTATTCCTAGAGATTTGGTCTCTGTGGTGAATCAAGACTTGCATTATCCATAAACAAATTCACAACATCTAAAAGTCCAGTCACTTATCAAAGGCTTTAGAAATGCAACCTACAGTAATGTCACACTGATTTATATCTTACAATATAATTCAACTTCTGTGCATTAATTACCCTGTAAGTAAATCTGACCAAGTAGTTTTGGCCTATATACATTGGTCTGTCGTGTATGCTCATTTCCATCTTTCAGAAGGATGAGGGATAAACAGTGGGCATGATTGCCCATAATTGTGCAATCCTTTAATTATTTTATATGATTACGATCCTAGATCCGACCCCAAGGTGCTGATACGGTCCGGTTAAGGACCAATAATGTTTTGTTTAAAGTAGACAAAGTTTGAGATTCAAGACACTTGCTCAGTGAACAAAGTTACAAGATTCCGTGGGTTCTGAACAAGCAAAACCAAACTCTACTCCACAAGGTCAGAAAGAGGAAACAATTTACAATATCCAGCCTATACTCTAATATTCATGGTTAATCAAGGTACAAGTGAATTAACATGTGAACTGTGGTTAAACACACCACACTACATAATAAATGGCAGATGTGACTGAGACAGAGTCCATGGATTTCTCAGTGGCCGACCCAACTGTCAGTAACTGCGAGTCAACAACCTCACTGAAACTCTGCCTCTCATGAGGGACTCGTCTTCACCATTGCAGATCTCACCTTGGAATTGTCTCCAAAGTTGCTCAAAACACAAGATGGCATTAACAACGCCCACGTCCCAGGGTTTCAATCTCTTCACCAGAGATTTCTTTCCCCTTGATTCCCAAGTATACATTAAAGGACAAACTCACAAGCACAATTTCAGCTCTTCGGCTGCACGGAGCAGAAACCTACTGCACCAAGGGGATTCCTTTGCTTCAATGGCACGCAGCATAGAGCCCCCAAACATTTGCGGCATTCTTGGATTTTCAGGGCCTCACTTGAGCTTGCTTCAATTACCAAGCCCACACCTGAGCCTCGCCAGCCCGTTCTATACTTGGAGCCCCTTTCTCTGCTCCTCTCTTTATAACTGAACTGGGACCATTTCCTGTCCCTGTCCTATCTGGGACCTCTCCCAACTCCCTTTGGGGCTTCTGCCCTGTCCGGGGTACTTGGCTGAAATGGAACCACTCAGTCGGTCATCCGACCTGGGTTTTCTCGTCGTTTTCCATTTCTGTGCTGGTGCACTGGCCCATCTTCAGCCCAAACAACTAAGACGAAGACCCGTGCATGCATAGTCTGCTCCTGGCTCATGGACACAAAGCCCGCCGTCGGCTCGTGCAACAGGCCTCTGGCCTGTGCATGTGCAGAAACTCAGAAATCTGTTGCAATTGGTAGGTGCTAACTGCTGTCTCGGACGAGAAGGTAAATCTAGTGCTTATTTTAATGATCACCTATAATTCAGTTATCATAGAATTTACAATACAGAAAGAGGCCATTCGGTCTATCGAGTCTACACTGGTCCTCGGAAAGAGCACCCCACCCAAGCCCATGCCTCCACCCTACCCCTGTAACCCCATCTCACCTTTTTGGTCACTAAGGGCAATTATCATGGCCAATCCACCTAACCTGCACATCTTTGGACTGTGGGAGGCAGCCGGAGCACCTGGAGGAAACCCATGCAGACACGAGGCGAATGTGTAAATTCCGCACAGATAGTGACCCAAGCCGGGAATCGAACATGGGACCCTGGAGCTGTGAAGCAACTGTGCTAACCACTGTGCTACCAAGCTGCCCATAAATTATGAATACTTGTTTTATTTGTATTGTGTAAGGATCCTTCTGTTAATCCCCATTTGTCCCTTGTTTATTGCCTTTATGTTCTTTTGTTTTTGCTTTTAGAATTTTTGTACCTGGACAATTACTGGGACCGACACCTTTAAGATGGACTTCACCTTTAATTTTAATAAAAAGGAATCCAGCAGGATGACTCCTCTTGATGGACTTTGCTGTCGTCCAATGAACCATTTACTTTGCCAAGCTCTTGGCTGATAGCATCAATCAGCATAGACTGACTGTTCCGGAATGTTCTGCCGAGGACAGGAAGGCTTCATCTGCTTTTTAAGTTTTGGTTTGATCAAGAAGCTGGAGGGCCACATCATTGATCTTTCTCTCAATCTGATGGACTCAGTCTAAAGGTTCAAAGTAAGGACCTTTCCCCTCTCTACAGCCAAGATTCACCTGCAAGGAAGTTCAGTCCAGCAGTAGCTCAAGCAGGGCCAGTTGTTTAAAGATCCCTCTTTAAAATCTCATGAGAACTCTTGTTTTTCCTCAGTAAAACTAGGGGATATTCTGGTGGAGTTGGAAGCAAATAGGAACTACACAGGCCTGAGGAAGAGTGAAAGCCCAGGTTAATACAAGTGAAAGCGACTCCCCGAGAGACTCCTACAGCTGAGGATACTGACTGAACACTCCTGCTAGGAGATGATCTCTAATCATACATTTGTGGCTTTGATCCTTAAGCATTCTGGAAGGACAGCTTGCTGCAACAACCTCAACATCCAAAGCAAGGACACTCATCTTCCATTTCATATTAATCCTCTTTCCTTTTACCTCCCCCATCCGGTGCGTGTGTCTTGTGCGTGTTTGGGTAGAGGGCGAGACGGTAAAATGGGGAGCAGTAGATTAGCTGGTCTTTATATTATTATAATTATTGCATGTCTTATCTCTATTGTTGTTATAAATAAACAGTTGTGTTTCACTTACAAATCTTGTACGTGTAAGTCATTGGAGCAGTCGCGGGTCAAAAATCTCAGAAACGTTATACAAATTATTGGTTAATTCATTTGGGAATCAGGGGTCTGTTGGACTGGAATTGACCGCGAATTAGCCCAGGCTGTCGTAACAATAGTCATCTCAACTCACCACCTCCTGTTGTGAATGAGGATTTTTCAATTAACCAAAACTGATTATGCACTTAAATCTGATTAGTTCACCTGACATTAGTCAAACATTATCCACCTTTTATTGTTTTGCAGGGAAATAGTAAGACTCATAAATGTACATTATCCAAAATGTATCCATTTAGAATCATGCACAACGGACTTTCAAAGCGCGTTTTATTTTCTATACCCTTTCTATTGACACCCAAGTCAGTATTTACGTAAAGACATCTTACCTTCCCAAACTGCCGCAAAAGTTGGATGAGAGCTCCTTTCCCAAAGGGATTGGTGAGGCTAGCATGAAAGGCTAGAGTTGGATGTTCGTGCGATAGGACAGCAACCCATCGTTTCTAGGATAGAGAATTAAATTGTTCATTTCTAATGCTGTGTCTTAAGTAAACATGTCACTTGCAGAATCATTCTTTTCTTTCAACACTTCATTGTAAGAAACGTACGTGCTCAACTAATATTGCAGAGCTTCATGCTAAATCTATATGAAATAATATCCCATTGATTGCTAAATGGTTCAACTACTTCAATAATCAGTGAAGCTTTTTAAGTGTTTTTAATTCATCATTGGGTTATTCAGAACTGATCTGCTCAAATGGCAAGTCAGAATCCAGGCCAAAAATATCTTAAATCAGGTCTCAAACTCACTCCACCATAGGGTATGCACAGATTCCCCACTTCTTGAATTATCGTGATTCATTCCTACATTTCATTTGAGGGTCTGACTTTGGTGGTACCGTGACATCGCATGATAGTTTTGCAAGGTCTCCAATTCGTAACAAAATATCAGGTTGCTAATATCATGTAGTGTAACTTCAACCCATTCACACTTCCTATGGAATTCCAGACTCTATGACACTAACACTTGGATCAATGGACTAAATTATCATCCTGATATAGAATTGCAAAGAAGTATTAAATGTATTAAGCACAACAAAAGCAGTTGTGTATGATAATCAATATTCATACTTCAAAAACTGAGGCAAGAGCTTTGTCAAACTATTTTGGTGATGTATTGCATTATTTTAGCAGTGTGTCTTTAAAAGACCCGTACTTCCCCCGGAGCGGAGAAATTACATCTTCTGCGCAGCCTCAAGACGTCATCGATGAAGACCAACATCTTGCCAAGGTCATCCCCATACCCCCACTACTTGCCTTCAAACAACCGCGCCACCTCAAATAGACCATTTTTTGCAGCAAACTACCCAGCCTTCAGAACAGCGACCATGACACCACACAACTCGGCCATGGCAATCTCTGCAAGACGTGCCAGATCATTGACATGGGTATCACCATTACACGTGAGAAGACCATCCACCAGGTACGTGTTACATACTAGTGCAACTTGGCCGACGTTGTCTACCTCATATGCTACAGGAAAGGATGTCCCGAAGTGTGGCACCACATCGGCGAGACCATGCAGACGCTGCGACAACGGATGACAATCGCCAGGCAGGAATGTTCCCTTCCAGTGAGGGAACACTTCAGCAGTCAAGGGCATTCAGCCTCTGATCTTCGGGTAAGTGTTCTCCAAGGTGGCTTTCAGGATGCGCGGCAACGCAGTATCGCCGAGCAGAAACTTATAGCCAAGTTCCTCAACCAGGACCTTGGATTCATGTCGCATTACATTCACCCCCGCAATCTGGCCTGGGCTTGCGAAATCCTACCAACTGTTCTGGATTGAGACAATTCACACCTCTTTAACCTGTGATTGTCCCTCTCTCTAGTTGCTCCGTCTGGACCTGTAAAGACTTAATTACCTGCAAAGACTCACATTCAAGGTACCGTCTTACATCATTGACTTGGCCTATATATACACATGTTTCTGGAACCCACCTCTTCATCACCTGAGGAAGGAGCTGTGCTCCGAAAGCTAGTGATTCAAAACAAACCTGTTGGACTTTAACCTGGTATTGTAAGACTTCTTACTGTCTTTAAAAGAAAATACAGAACAGGACTTATAATTCACAATTTCCATTTTGAGAATTTGCTCTTTGAGCTCGGCCATTACATGTACCAGAAGTTGCCACCTTTCCCACACTAAAAGTAAGGTAATCATATTCCAATGCAGAAGTTTTAAGCAAAATGAAAATCAAAAACTTACAGTTGCCCAGGTAGGTACAAGGTCACACTTGTTGAACACAAACACCAAATGTTTCCATGGCTTTTCCTTCTTTATGTAAGCTTCTATGTGGGGTGAGCGTGTTCCTATTGGATCTCTAGCATCCAGCACTTGGATTATAACATCTGATGAATCAATTACCTAACAAAAATGATTATTTCTTTTGTTAAATGGGTAAAAAGAAAGCCATATTTGCCAATTTTCGGGCAAAGAAACATGTTAGTCCTCAGCCTACACTGAAGCATCATAGAATCCCTACAGTGCAAGAGACCATTTGGCCTGTCGAGTCTGCACCGACCCTCTGAAAGAGCACTCGAACCTCAAAACACTCTCCGCAGTATTCCCGTAACCTAACCTACAGGTCAATTTTAACACGGCCGATCCACCTAACCTGCACAACTTTGAACTGCGGGAGGAAACCGGGTGAGCAGCCGGAGAATACTCTTGCAGACACGGGAAGAATGTGCAAACTCCACACAGTCAGCCAAGGCCAGAATTGATCCCGGATCCCTGGAGCTGCAAGGCAGCAGTATTAACCACTGTGCCACCGTGCTACCATTCTATTCAAACGGTGTACAATCATTAGTGATAAAACGTTTATACATTTTATATAAAACAGATGGGTGGAAAAAAACAGAAGACATGACAAAGACCACCTAATATATCAGAAAGTAATGATCTTTATTAGCGTCACAAGTAGGAATACAGTAACACTGCAATGATATTACTGTGAAAATCCCCAAGATGCCACACTCCGGTGCCTGTTCGGGTACACCGAGGGAGAATTCAGAATGTCCAATTTACCTAACAGCACGTCTTTCGGGGCTTGTGGAAGGAAACCGGAGCATCCGGAGGAAACCCAAGCAGATATGGGGAGGACGTACTGCTCCGCACACGGTGACCCAAGCCAGGAATCAAACCCGTGTCCCTGGTGCTGTGAAGCAAAAGTGCTAACCACTGTACTCAGCAGGTGAGGCAGCATCTGCGAAGAGAATAGTTAATGATTCAGGTCCGTAGCCTGCTGAGTATTTCTAGCATCCACAGTGTATTCAGCTTTTCAATTTTAATCAAGTCCCTGTTTGGTGTGCAGCTTGACGTTTCATCATGCAAACATAGCAGAAAATTGTCTAAGGAAATCACTCGACGCCATTTAAGACGGTGTGGAAAAAAAGAATGTTTTATAATAAATATAAATGATGTCTAAAGAAACTTTTGAAAAACAATGATGGCATGTAATTCAGAGGTGTCCCCATTATAATTCTTATTGATGGTCACTATTTTGCTGATAACAAACGTCTGATTATTTGATTTACAATTACACTTAAATTATGTTATCTGCCAATGCCAATAAGACATCCATTGATATTCATAAACAAAACACCGACCTTGTATAGCTCACCCCATATTCTTTTGGACTGTCCTTTTTTGAAGATTTCTTCTCGGACTTCATCCCTAAACAAAAATAGAAATCAACAGTGCTTAATCTGCAATAATATCCATTTTCCCTTGCAAGTCAACACATCATACTGACTTGGCTACTTATCATCATTCTTTCATTATTGACAAACTAAAACCCGAGTACACCCTACCCAACTGCATTGTGCAAATACCTTCAGCACATAGATTGCTGCAGTTCCACAAAACAATCCACTACAACTTCAAGGCCAAGTAGCTTCATCTTGGGCAGTCCTTCAGTGTCGGGTATGACCTGCTTCCACTCCGGGCAGGTGGATTTTGTAGTGGTTGAATAGTCTGATCCTGGATCCGCAGACTCTGCCACAGGTTGGAAAGGTGATGCTTAATGAGGTGGGTAGATGGGACGCTCTGGATTCTGCGCTCTTCTTCCGCTGTTTACGCCTGGCCTCTGCGGGCTCCACCCTATGACTTTAAAGGTGATTGGCACCTTCGTGGATGCTTTTTCTCTGGTTTGTGTGTTTTAAAGGCCAGCGATTCCCATGTGTCGGTGGAGAAGTTGCATTTATTTAGGGAGGCTTTCAGAGTGCCCTTGCAGCATTTCCTTGGCCTCCTGGTGATTGCTTGCCGTTGCAGAGCTCCGAGTAGAACACTTGTTTTGGGAGTCTTAGAATTTACAGTGCAGAAGGAGGCCATTCGGCCCATCGAGTCTGCACCGGCTCTTGGAAAGAGCACCCTGCCCAAGGTCCACACCTCCACCCTATCCCCATAACCCAGTAACCCCACCCAACACTAAGGGCAATTTAGCATGGCCAATCCACCTAACCCGCACATCTTTGGACTGTGGGAGGAAACCGGAGCACCCGGAGGAAACCCACGCACACACGGGGAGGATGTGCAGACTCCGCACAGACAGTGACCCAAGCCGGAATCGAACCTGGGACCCTGGAACTGTGAAGTATTTGTGCTATCCACAATGCTACCGTGCTGCCCTTGTATCGGGCATGCTCGCAATGTTGCCTGCCCATCGCAGGTGGTCGAGCATGACCAGTGCCTCGATACAGGCGAGATTGGCCTGGCAGAGGACACTCACGTTGGTACGCCCATCCTGCCAGTGGATTTGCAGGATTTTACGAAGGCATCGTTGATTATATCTCTCCATGGATTGAGGAGTCTATTGTACATTGTCCCACCTTTTATGCATCAGAAAAATGGACAATGGTCCTCTGTAGACCATGAGCTTGGTTCTCGGTTTGAGGTTTCGGTCTTTGAATACACTGTTCCTTAAGTGTCCAAAGACTGCACTGGCGCATTGGAGTTGATATTGGATTTCGTCGTCAAATGTCTGCTCGCACCCGAGAGGACGCTCCCGAGGTATAGGAAATGATCCACATTGTCCAAGGGTTCTCCGTGGATATTGATGGTTTGGGGGCAGTTTTGTGCTGTACGAGCAGGCTAGTAGAGAATCTTTGTTTTCCGGTGATGTTTAGTCTGAGGCGCATTCTCTCATATGCCTCAGCGAATGCGCAGATGGTTTGTAGCTCAGTCTCTGAATGTGCGCAAACAGACGTTGTCTGCCTACTGCACTTCGATGACATGAGGTTGGGGTGGTCTTAGTTCTGACCCAGAAGCATCAGAAGTTGAATAGTTTCGTTCTTGTCCGGTAGGTTAGCTCCTCTCCAGCAGGGAACTTCTGGGTGACGAGGAGTGTTGCTGCAAGGAAGATGGAGAAGAGCGTAGGTGCGATGACGAGGCCCTATTTGACCCCAGTTTTCACATGTATTGGGTCGGTGGTGTTTCTGTTGGTGAGGATCACAGCTTGTACATCATCGTGGAAAATGGTGACAAATTCCTGGGGCAGCAGAATTTGAGGAGGATGTGCCACAACCCCTCACGATTGACAGAGTTGATGACCTTTGCGAGGTCGAAGAAGGCCACATAGGGAGGTTGACACTGCTCCCAGTACTTTTCCTGGATTCTATAAGTATAGATGGGCAATAAATGCACATCTCACCCAGTGCCACCAGCACCCCAAAATTAACAATTTATTTTACGACGATCACTCTCGGCATCAAATCGCCCTGATTTAAATCTCACCCCGTAATGAAAAGCTGAAACAGTGCTCAAATATTCACAAACAGTGCTCTTAAGCACACAAATGTTGCTCAGAGAGCATCTTGGGGCACTTTCTGCCCAACCAGGAACTGGCCTACACTTAGAAATCTTTCCCATAACAAGCCAGCTGAAATTGGAAACTTAGGCTATAACATATCCTACCACACCTATCCAGCATGGTAATGATGAAATGCACTGTATTAGCCTGAGATGTAGCATCTTTTTCAGCCTTTGCAGCAACTTTAAGGTTTTCTTGATGAGAGACAGAGTAAATTTTGAAAATGTAATGAGTGGAATATAGCATTTAACCACTACTGATATTGACAACATAGATGTAAAAACATAGTGAACCTTTGTATTACCAAAATGTGTGATTTTTCCCATAAATGTTGAGTAATTGTTAAGATATTTAGGCATTATCTTTGTAATTTGAGATGCAAATTTTTAAATTAACAAAAATACTTGTGTTTGCCTCAGGTACGATAAAAATTTCAGTAATAAATCTGCAATATCCAAAAACAAGCGGTACATTAGTGCAACATAACACGTCAGGACCCCAAAATTCACGCACCGTACTCCAGTATCTTCCACAACTAGATCTCGGTCCTTTTCTAGGTCATATTCTTCTGCCAATGTTTCAGCTTTTTCCACCAGACTCTGCACATCACATACACCAAGATTTGGTCTCTTTCGCTGAGCTTTAGGACCAAAGGTTGTTTCAAATGTCTCCGTATCCAGAATGTGTACTCTTGAATTCTGCAAGCAAATAATTTTCCTTTAAGCATTCATTACTTTGAAACAGATACAGCCCTACCCAAATATGTCAATCTACTCAAATATAACTTTCCCACCCAAGCTCAGTGAACAATTTACTGCAAAGCGCATATCGAGAATCAGGATAAAATGAGAGATGACAAATTGCAATCAAAAGGGTAGACTTTAGATTTCACTGTCTGAACAGCAATCAGGTGGAATGGAGTGGACCCAGCGTACAAGCAACAGAAGCTGCCTAATTTTCAATCAATGGGATGATTACCAGTCAACATAAAAATATATTGATCCCCCTGACTATCTTAGAAAGGTTATGAAGATTGCACTCCTGATAATAATTAAGTAAACTCCACTGAGAAAAATGGATCAGTGGATACTATTTGAGAAAACAACTGAACTTGACTGCTTTGCAAACACACATCATCCAAACTCAGAGAATGTTCACTTGTTAAGGTACGCAAGGAGTGCCTGCATCTGCCACATTCAAAAAAGCAGGGTAAAGGGGAGAAATGAAAAATTGTAATTATTTATCTTCCAAATAGATAAATTTCCATTAATATAATTCCTCATACAGTTGAAAAAGCGGTCAGCTTTAATAAGCAAGATGACTATTTTCAGCACAAGAACTTAAGAATCAAAGATGTTAAAGAATTTACTCTACAAATTTGCCAACCGTAGCTGGTGGAAATGCTGTGCTAGGAGCATTGTAGGAATTTGAAAACTTCCCCATCTGCTTTAGCTCAACTCATGGGGAATTTTTACAATCACCTTTTGTTTTGACTATAAACTTTAAAAGAAACTATGGCTTAGGTAGAAAAATAAATGTTTTTATAATAGCCATCTATGTCAAGACATGCCTTGGAGCAAAAACAGCAATTCGGACTTGGGGAATTCTCTGCTTTTTAATCACAATCATTGAGTCAAACATTTTTTAAAATGCAGATAACTTAGAATGTCAAGGATCTAAACTTAAGAGGAAGTTTCCACAACTACTGGGATACTGCCAGCCTATGATATCCAAAAACCTTCATTTCAAACAATAATGTATGCTGATTCTAGACCTAGAGCAGAACTTTCATCATGCCCCAGAAACTACATTGGGAAAGATTAATTGTAGAGTGAAGCAAATATCAACGTATACAACTGACAGGTGCATCAGTGAATACGGCAAGAATAATAAATAGAAATGAATCGAGTAAAATGAACTGCGCGCTCCAAATCACATTACCTGTGTAATGATGCAACACACTGTCTGGAATTGAGTGAGGATCGGATAGAATTTCTACCACATAACGGATGTTAACTCATTTGGGAGGAAGAAACAAAAAGTAACAAATATAAATGAATACTTAGTGAGGCCTAATAATTAGAACTGCCGGTAGGTAAGCACTCGAATTTATATAGGAAATACAAGAAAGCTGATTCCTCCAAGCTTATCTACTATACAAGTCTTTCACAAGCAGAAATATATTGAATGCGGGAAGAGGCTCGGAGAACGAATGGCCTACTTCTGTACCCACATTGAATTGCATCTGTAATTACAAACTGACTGCCAAAAGCATAACATTAACCTCCATACTATCCCCCCATTTTTGAAAAATTCATATAAAACATGAAACGTGTGTCTGTGACATTTTTGTGGGATCGTAAATGTGCAATTGTCTTTTGGTCTGGTTAATTTTTAGGTACTTGGTTATCCTTACAAGCTCGTAAATTCCTCCATGTTCAAGAGGTCTGTCTGCATTTTAATATGGTTAATATGGTAACAGAGCATTACATTCCAGGTTAAAACTCATGGTCAGGTTTGTTTACAAGTCAGGTAATTGCACACAGGTAAAAACACATTGCAAATTACCAATGGCACAAAAACTTTAAAAGTAATATGACTCCACAATGGTTAAAACATTTTTCTCAGTCTGATATTCTTCAATCATTTTGGAAAAACAATTTTTCAAGGATTTCAACATGAAATTTGGGCGAGGCAATTCCAGAAACTGCAAGCGTTAATTCTAGAAACCAAATGAAGAGTTCATACATACTACAGTCCAAAAAGTATTCAAATAAAGAAAGATCAATAAAGTTCACCAGCATATCTTGTGCACAAAACTGCTTGAAGAGCAGCTGCTCACACCATTTCCAGGTCTCTCACGTTTCTCAATATTTTGCTCATTAATTGTGGCAGCACGTAGGACAAAGCTTCTGTACCATAGCTAACCCACAGATCAAACTGCATATTTGGGCCTTGCAGAGAGCTAATCTCTGACAACTAACTTGAAGATAAGCAGCTTTCACTTTAATATCCATTTCTGAAATAAGTTGTAATATGCCTAAAGATACAGAAGATTATGTTATTTGGCAGAGGACAAAATTCTACATTTGTAAAAGTTTATATATACCAATTCTGTGAAAACATATCTTCACATGTTTAGTATGAAGAGCAAATACTGCAAAATTATTTTATGATTACCAGAGGGGTCTTGCTTTAACTGCTGGTTTAACAATTTAAATTTCAGCTCTGGATCTTGAGATCAACTTTCTGCACAGTTCTGTATATGGGCAGTTAGTACACCGTCACTCCTGAAAATGCACAGCTCACAATGAATTCTTACTACCGTTATCATCTTCTCAAGGGCAATTAGGGATGGGCAATAATGCTAGCCTAACCTACAACGTCCAGATTCCATGAAAGAATAGAAAAGACCTCCATGTCTGTTGAAAAATAAGATTTGCCAGAAAAGATCAAAATGCTTTACTTATTTATGTTTTTGATTAAATTGCGGCACATGCCAAAGGGCAAAAATATCTTAGAAGTATCCCACAAATTCCTTTGAAAGAAAACCCTGCTTTAAAGGAATTAGTCACGCATCTCCTCAAAAGTTCTAAAGGTTCTTTTGAATCATTCCAAATGTGGCTGCATCAGGATAAAATGCTTCATTTCAAGGGAAGTTATACCTATATTGAATGTGACTTCAAACAGGCTATAACTGTCACAAGGCTAAAGCTTAGGATACTACTGAACACATAAAAATGCATTCAAAAATACAACAGTCCAAAAGCCACAAGTTGTACTGTTGATTAAAAGAACAGAGTTTAATTATTTCCAGCCAGCATTGCATTTAGGCCTCTCCGGAGGGTGTTTTGAGCTTTTTTTCCAATTAGGATTCACTATTTAACTTTTAGATTCCCACTTAGAATTTATAAGATAAACCTTTTGACACTGTACTTTCTCCCAAATACACAGTCATCATCAGGAATATGCCATCAGGGTTTGCATCACCACAGCCAGTGAACGCAACAGTGAACTACTTCAACGTCTATCTTGCCAAGAAATGTAAATTACCTGAGATGGGAAAGAACCAGAGCATTTTGGGGGACATATTTCCAAATTTTAAGTTCATTGAATTTTAGGCATAAGCAGTGAGAAATCTAAATGCTGCAAATACTCTCCATTTCAGTTGATATGCAATGGTGCATTAAAAACTGCAATTAACAACCACTAGCTAAAAAAGAAAATCAAAAGACTACCGACTGTTCACCAGGTTCCTCATTTTCTACCCAATCAACAAAAGAAAGTCACTTACATGAGGTTTGATTCGGTCATTCAGAAGAGACATTGGAAGTTTGGTCTGCTTCATAACTACCCTGTAAGGATCTTTCATAACGTTGCCCATCTCATCTTGGAACTTTTGCAGTAATGACTGCTTTATGACTCGAGTGTTACCTGTTCATAAACCAAAAGGATTTGACAGCATTATATCCTTTCTCAAACAAAGTAGTCTTTTTGTCAGGTTTGAGAAAAAAAAATCTGCTCAGTGTGTCACGATCAGACAGAAGGTACACAGTGAACTCTGTTCCCAGGTTACTGCTCTAGGATCAGGCCGCTAGCATGTGGATGATACTTCCATCAGAATTGATTTCCTTAGTTCAGTGCTTTTCAAACACTTTTACCCGAGACCCACATTGGCCAACCTTTGCGATCCATGCCTCATTCGCATACCTTTAATGTGAAAAGGGAACCTGCTGGGTCTTCACAATCTCACTTGAATCAGGTTCAAAGGAGATGGGGGTAATGCACATATCAGGTGCAGCCTTCAGCCAGTTCCTTTGTGACATCTTCAACTTTATGAAAACGGAAAATCCAACTCGCATACGTAGGTCGACGTGAAGGGCAATAGCAACAAATGCTTGTTTTACTCAGCACTGGATACTCCTGGGAGATGCTACTCTTGGATGCTGACAACCTCAACCGTATTTGGCATGTTTTTAATGTGGTGTCACCGGTCAGCTACAGCATCGTAGTATTTTAATTTGGAGTCAGCTGTAAGTTAATAACTGACAAAACACATTTTTCGCCCAACACTTCACTTTCAAAATCTGAAACTTCTCTCATTTGCCAGGACTTAACTGCATAAAACACACATGGGCTTCACATCCTTATTTACAATGGCATAATTGGCAAAACCATACCTCACATCATCTTTATATTGCTTTGTTCCAGTGTTTTCTTTGTAGGCTATAAACCAGAGGCCCTGGAGCTCTGTACAGAGGTAACACTAGCAGTGCTCTGTCCTGCCCTGAACTCTTGTGAGCAGCTCTCTCCAACAGATTTTGTTACAAAATCCTGTCCGTCCAGTAGCTACACTACCTATTTGATTCATCTTCACAGTACTCTTGCCTTGCTTGCTAGCAGCTAGGAAATAGAAGCGGCTCTCTGCCGTGATTTGGCGCCAAAAGCACATACATAGAGGGCGCTTGACACCGACACCAAGTGTACATGCAGGGCATGTGACCTGCTCACTGTTACCGCTGCTGGCTGAAGACTGTACATAGCCTTATTTATTTTCATTTAAAATGCGGCAGTGGTTGCCATTCCCAATTTAAAAGCTGGTAGTGGCCATTTGGAACTTCTCACCCCATCTGGACCCCCCCCCCCCCCCCAACCTGCAGGCTGTGACCAGCATTTGAAAAACCCTGCCTTGGCTCATTGTTTCATCTAATTGAGGAACTGAGGTAATACACTTATAAGGTGGGGAAATCTTGGAAGTACGCACCTTATGATCCAAGAGCATCAACATTAAGCCACCAAACAATAAATAAATTAGCATGGTTCAATTAAAAGAGGAAAGAATATTTAATTCATGTGCACAGTTGAAACATCTACCAATTCTCTTAGGTTGATTATTAATTCAACTCCCTCATTCCTTCACTCCCAGCAACTCCTATTAAGTTTCTAATATGTCATTATGTTCTGTTAAAAATAAAATATTAAGCTCACACAAAAATAGGCCCCCAAAAATGTTTCTTCCTTATATTTAATTTGAACAAAAGGGTCTCAGTTACTGTAAGAGCCAATGAATAACATCTATCTCTGGAGTCTAAAGTTTGCAATACCTGAATACTCAATCATATTTAGATGACAAATGTTACTTTGTAATAATTATAGGTTGTACAGGCACTAAAAAAGTCTGAACAGAAAATAAGTACACTGACTTCATATGGATTTCTTTGCATTGTATTACTGCAAAAGTGTAATAGACTTATTTTAGCTGCAGTTTCTGTAAAACCCTGGACAGTAAGTTCCGACCACCCATAGCCAGTGATCACTATGAATGCTTTCAGTTATGTATGCAGGTATAGCTCGTGCATACTATACCCACATTCTATCTGCATGGAAAATATGAACTCACCGAACCATTTGATATTTGGCTCCACACGGGCTACGGTGCCAGATGAAACTGTTGACTGGTATTGCAAGGGTTTGATAACCTTTCCTGCTTTGTTTCTTGGAGGGAAAAAAATTTTTAAAAATAGGTATGCTTGTAAGATTTTACATTGCTAAGGAAGTTGCTACATGGTGAAGTAATGCAAAAATATAACACATTGATAAATTCAAAGTAGATGGGGTCAACAGTGCAACATGCACCATCACAAAATCTGGAATTTAATTTCTAACATTCTTAATAGAAACTGAAGCAAAACCACAAAGTGGATAAGGCATAAGGATGCAATTACCGACTATGGCTTAATAAACCATATTCATCCTGATGCAAAAATATTTTAATTGTAGGGACATTAATTCAGAGATCATGGGCGAAATTCTCCGGAAACGGCGCGATGTCCGCCGACTGGCGCCCAAAACGGCGCCAATCAGACGGGCATTGCGCCGCCCCAAAGGTGCGGAATGCTCCGCATCTTTGGGGGCCGAGCCCCAACATTGAGGGGCTAGGCCGACGCCGGAGGAATTTCCACCCCGCCAGCTGGCGGAAACGGCCTTTGTTGCCCCGCCAGCTGGCGCGGAAATGACATCTCCGGGCGGCACATGCGCGGGAGTGTCAGCGGCCGCTGACAGTTTCCCATGCATGCGCAGTGGAGGGAGTCTCTTCCACCCCCGCCACGGTCTCCACCGTGGCGGAGGCGGAAGGGAAAGAGTGCCCCCACGGCACAGGCCCGCCCGCGGATCGGTGGGCCCCGATCGCGGGCCAGGCCACCGTGGGGGCACCCCCCGGGGTCAGATCGCCCCGCGCCCCCCCCCAGGACCCCGGAGCCCGCCCGTGCCGCCGGTAAGGTAGGTGGTTCAATTTACGCCGGCGGGACAGGCAATTTATCGGCAGGACTTCGGCCCATCCATGCCGGAGAATCAAGCGGGGGGGGGGCCCGCCAACCGGCGCGGCGCGATTCCCGCCCCCGCCGAATATCCGGTGCCAGAGACTTCGGCAACCGGCGGGGGCGGGATTCACGCCAGCCCCCAGCGATTCTCCGACCCGGCGGGGGGTCGGAGAATGTCGCCCCATGTTAGAAAGCACAACAATGGTAAACCTCCATTTTACCTCACAGCTGCGTGCTCAATGTAACCCAGTAATCTTCTACCAGGTCTCTTGTCAATATTGTCATGGATTGACTGCAATTGACCCTTTGTCCAGCCATCATTGTAATTTTGCACAGCTATAGCGCGGATCTCTGATATCTACTCATGTTGCTAAAATTCAAACAGACAAACCACATCTGTAGCACCATGTGTTTGTGTTTAATGTTACAGCATCAGTGATTGCTTGAATCATGTTGTGGAGGTATCGTTTCCTAGGTTATTTTCAGTTGATGTCACAACCTAGAGCTTACCAGGGTCCTATTAACATCTCACTTCTCTCTCCCCCTTCCCTCGCACCCTTTTACAAAGATACAGCAGGCCAATAAAGTTTTGGTGAAATTAAATTATGGAGTTGCATCGTCATTTCGAACTGGGTATTAACTACTGTACAGATAATTTCTGTTATTTGTTCATTGAACTTCACACCAAGAAATAATTGGGACACCTACCTTCGTTCTTTCTGTCTGTACATATTAAGGCGTTTAATAGTTGCCCGGTCCCTCCAGTGGCCTCCTGCATCTTTGGGCCGATCTGCAACAAAACAAAAGAACCAATAAATTACAAACAACTGACCACATTTCAAACTGCATTGATTAGTCTGATAATTCTGTCACTTTACCACTAAAATAAAATTCTGAATCATAGAATCACTATGGTGCAGAAGGATGCCATTCGGCTCGAATATACACTGACCCTCCAAAAGAGCACCCTAACCTAGATCCACTCCCCCACCATATCCCTGTAACCCCACCTAACCTTCTTGAACACCAAGGGGCAATTTTATCATGGCCATTCCATTTAACCTGCACATCTTTGTACTTTGGGAGGAAATTCACGCTGACACGGGGAGAACGTGCAAACTCCACACAGCCAGTCTCCCAAGGCCGGAATTGAATCCAGCTTCCTGGTGCTGTGATGCAGCAGTGCTAACCACTGTGCCGAATCAGGGATCAATCATGTATTAAGGTTGAATTAAGTTTTAATGAAGAGGAACCCATCCTGTGAAACATTCTATGATTTTTTTAATGTTTCATATTTATGCATGTGTGATATCTCATAACCAATATGTATGTTATGACTAGCTGGAGAAACAAGTTGACTTTGCAGAACAGGGAAGGCAGAAAAAGAATGTTAGTTGTTTCAGATTTTTAGTTCAAATAATTTTCTCCAACAAGCCGGTAGAAATCTAAAATTTGCCTTGCAACTCCCTAAACATTTAGTGACTCAATTAATGATTGGTATCTGTTTCTTCCCCGAGGCTGATCTCAAGTAGTTGTCAATTTTTTAAAAGTTTGGTACAAGCTTAGAGAAGAACAGGTAAGGTGGTGAACAAATAATAAATATTTTTATACTGCCGATTCATTAGATACCAAAACTGTGCAAACCTACTTGGCATAACCTTCATAATCAATGAGACTATACACTTCTAATTACAATCTTTATTTACCCAACAATCTTTAGGTTTTCCTGAACAGTTTTGATTCATTATTTTCATTGAAATCGTGAGATATGAACAGGAAAGCATACTCATGTCATATAGACAATATTTTTTTCTGTCAGATTCTTATCCTTGTCTATAAATCCCTCCCTGGCTTAGCCCCTATCTCTGCAATCTCCTCCAGCCCTACCACTCACATCCATTCTCCTCTTATTCTGGCCTTTTGAACATTCCATATTTTAATCTCTCCATTTTTAGCAGTCTGCCTTGGTCGTAAGCACTGGAATTCCCTTCCTAAACATCTTGAACCTCTTTCGTTCTTTAAGATGCTCCCTAAAACCCACCTCTTTGACTAAGCTTTTGGTGGTCACCTGCCCTAATATCCCCTAATACCTCAGGTAGATGCCTGCACTGATCGTGGATTGAATCAGTGAAGTGTGTTAGTGTGAAACGGAGGGGAGGGGAGCAGGAAAGAGATGAATGCCTTTGTGACCTGAGAGGCAAAGGACTTTCCTTTGTCAAGTAGGAGCAAGGGATGAGAAGAGTGCCTTAGTTTTGAATAGTGAGGAAAGAGAATGCGTAAAACAAAATAACCTCCATATTTTTCATATCAAGTTTGAGAGACTCTGGTCAACATTGTCCTTTCCATGCCTCAGTTGGTACATGCTTTGGTGTGTGGAACAGATGCACGTAAACCAAGAATATCTTGGATAATCTATCCTTTTAAATCCTAAACTACAACCAAAAAATTGATACATCACAGACGACGGCCATTTGGGCCGTAGGGACTGTGTTTGCTCTTTGGAAAAGCTATCCAATTAGTCCTATTCACTGGTCTGCCCCAATGGTCTTGTAATATTTTTCCTCTTCAAGTATGTATCCAATTCCCTTGGGGGGAAAAGCATCAAACCTGCTTTTACCATCCTTTCAAGCAGAAACAGAAAATACTGAACAATCTCTTTCTATTGCAATTATTTATGCTTTCGACCTTGTCATGACACCTTGGGTTAAGGATCTCTGATGCACTGGGATGAGTTTCAGTCAATGTCTTTCTGAAGTTCAGGCTTTTGTTTCTTCCTTCTAGGCTTGAGATAGTTTCCCTGCCAAGATGTCTAGTTTCTCTGCAGACTGAACGTCTTTCTTCTAGGCTAGAGATGATTTTTCTCTGGCACAAAGTTGACTACTTTCTCTGCAGACTCAGCATCATTTCAGCAAAGGCTGTGCCAGGCACTCACTGCTTTCAGAACAATACAGCAGTTTTTCCACTTCAGCAAGCTAAAGATAGAATTCCTTTCACTTCCAAGGTCTAAACACTTCTGCCAAGTTCTCTTTTGACACCGTCTATTACTATTTTAACTCTAACTGTCCCCTTTTCATTATGGACTGGTTTAGCACAGGGCTAAATCACTGGCTTAGAAAGCAGACCAAGGCAGGCCAGCAGCACGGTTCAATTCCCGTACCAGCCTCCCCGAACAGGCGCTGGAATGTGTCGACGGGGGGCTTTTCACAGTAACTTCATTTGAAGCTTATTTGTGACAATTAAGTGATTTTCATTTCATGGACTTCCAGTCCCTACATCTTCAGCCTTCACCAGGATGGTATAAGTTTCTTCCTTGAACCAAAGATAAACCAGCCCCCATCCATCACCACTGTCCCTCACCTCTCTGAACTTGTTTACATTCAACAATTTCTCTTTTGACTCAGCTTATTTCTCCCAAATAAAACGTGTTGCTATGAGAATCCATGTGGGTCCAAGCTAAGCCTGTGGAACACGAGGAACATTGTTTCAGCTATGTTTGAGTCCCCTCCCTCACAGCTTTCCCCAGTACATTGATAAGTGCAAGTGTTGATTTCTATTCTCGCCTCAAGACTAGAAAACTTCAACGATGTTGTTTTCAGTTTTCACCC
This sequence comes from Scyliorhinus torazame, assembly GCF_047496885.1. NCBI lineage: Eukaryota > Metazoa > Chordata > Chondrichthyes > Carcharhiniformes > Scyliorhinidae > Scyliorhinus > Scyliorhinus torazame. The sequence goes on along the minus strand of NC_092707.1, from coordinate 191,217,353 downwards.
TTCCCTCACTTGGTCCATCCCTACTCTTCCCTCCCCTTCCTCAGCTTTTCTACCCCTAATTCAGTCTGCCGTCAGGTATTTGAACCTTTAATTTTCTGCTCCACTCCTGCACTGACCACTGTCTTTGACCTTCTATACAGTTCTAACAAAGCTCAAGGAAAAACACTGCATAGGAATGGGGTGGTCATAGCTGTATTGCTGCTGGATTGGTAATCCAGGGTAATGCTCTAGGGACACAGGTTCAAATCCCACCACCATAGGTGGTCAAATTTGAATTCAATAAAAAAAAAATGGAATTAAAAGTCTAATGATGGCCATGAAACCATTGATTATTGTTGTGAAAACCATCTGGTTCACTAATGTCCTTGAGGGAAGGAAACATGTACGCTATCCTCATCTAGTCTAGACTAGACTACATGCGACTCCACAGCAATGCGGTTGACTCTTAAATGTCCTCTGAAAGTCTCATCTTCACATTGAGGATGCCCTCGACATTGGGTGACACAACACCAACATGCTATACGTGATAGATTTCGAACACATCTAACAACTCAACAAATCATGAAGCAATGTGGGCCAGCAGCAGCAGAATTATACTCAACCACAACCTGTAAACTCATGGCCTGGCATATCCCCCACTCTATCATTACCACCAAGCCAGGAGATTAACTCTGGTTCAATGAAGAGTGCTGAAGGGCATGTCAGGAGCAGTACCAGGCATACCTAAAAATGAGGTGTCAGCCTTGTGAAACTACAACACATGACTAGTTGAGTGCAAACAGCAAGTGATAGACAGAGCTATGCAATCCCATAACCAAAGGATCAGACCTATGCTCTGCGGTCTTGCCACATCCAGCCCTTAATGGTGGTGGAAAATAAGGCTACTCATTCAGGAGGTTCCACAAACATCCCTAACCTCAATGATGAAGGTGCCCAGCACACCAGTGCAAAAGATAAGGCTGATGCATTTGCTACAATCTTCTACCAGAAGTGCCGAGTGGACGATCCATATCAGTCTCTTCCGGATGTCCCCAGCATCACAGATGCCAGTCTTCAGCCAATTTGATTCCCTCCTCATATCAAGAAACTGCTGAAGGCACTGCAAAGGCTATGGGCTCTGACAATATTCCAGCAATAGTAATGAAGACTTATGCTCCAGCCACAACATTAGCATCTACCTGGCAATGTGGAAAATTGCCCATGTACATCCTGTACACAAAAAGCAGGACAAATCCAACCTGGCCAATTACCACCCCATCAGTCTACTCTCGATCATCTGTAAAGTGGTGGAAGAGTCATCAACAATGCTATCAAGCACTGTGGGTGTATCTACACTACATGGATTGCAGCAGTTCAAAAAGGCAGCTCACCTGCAGCGGTTCAAAAAGGCAGCTCACCACCACCTTCTCCAGGGCAACTGGGGATGAGCCAGCAAAGTCCACATCCCTCAAATGAATAAAACAAAACATAGAAAGAAGCCACCTGGTCCTTTGAACTTGCTCCACCTTCATTAAGACCATGGCTGAACTGGTTGAGGTCTCAGCTCCAATTCCCTGTCTGCCCCCAGAACCCTTCATTACCTTGCCTAACATAAATCTCTCTAACCCTCCCTTAATTTTAAGACCCATCCTCCACTACTTTCTGGGGAAGAGAATTCCACACATTACCAGCCCTTTGGAGAAAAGGTTCTTTTCACCGGTCTTAAAAGGGAGACCTCTTATTTTTAAACTATGTGTGCTTAGTTTTAGTCTCAAGAAGACACATCCTCCAGGTAACAGCCTATCAACGCTACTCATATTTCAATAAGATCTCCTCTCGTTCTTGTAAACTCCAATGGGTATAAGTCTAACCCTTTCAACCTTTCTTCATAAGGCAACCCACTGCATCCCAAGAATGAGTCCAGTGAACCTTCCCTAAACTGCTTCTAAAGCAATTACATCTTAAATTTGTATAAAAACAGAATTATTGCCAGAAATCAGTTCGGCACTTCACAGCCATCTAAACTCAACAGCTTCAGATCATAACTACGTCTCGCATTTTTTCATTAAGAAGCCTTGCAACACCAGGTTAAAGTCCAACCGGTTTGTTTCAAATCAATAGCTTTCGGAGCACAGCTCCTTCCTTAGGTGAAAGAGCAGTGCTCCGAAAGCTAGTGATTCGAAACAAACCGGTTGGACTTTAACCTGGTGTTGTAAGACTTCTTACTGTGCTCACCCAAGTCCAACGCTGGCATCTCCACCTCATTTTTTCAGAGAGTGGATTATAGACCAAGATTCTGTGTTGTAATTTTCAACTCTTCCAGACTCATCTTTTGTTTCTTTTATTGGACCATTTCTACAACCAGTTCTTTTTTAAAAATAAATTTAGAGTACCCAATTATGGGGCAATTTAGCATGGCCAATCCACCTAACCTGCACACCATTGGGTTGTGGGGATGAAACCCACGCAAACACGGGGAGAATGTGCAAACTCCACACAGACAGTGACCCAGAGCCGGGATCGAACCTGGGACCTTGGCGCCGTGATGCAGCAGTGCTAACCACTGCACCACCATGTTGCCTTCTACCACCAGCTCTGATGAAATGTTGTAGACCTGAAACTTTCACTTTGTTTCTCTCTCCAGATACCGCCTGACGTGCTGAAAATTCCAGCACTATTGGTCTTTATTCCAATTCCTCTAGCCTTGCACCATTATCCCTCATCATTTCATCTTTATCCTCCATCTTCCTTTTTGTATATTCCACTCCTTCGGCTGCTTCTGTACCTGTTACATCCGTAACCTTATGCAGTTCTGATCAAAGGTCAAATTTGCTCCATTTCTCTTTCCACTGGTGCTACCTTTCCAGCACTTTCCATTCTGACGTCAGATTTTGAAACACGGGTGCCTGTGGCAGAACAGGCATATCCGAGAACGTTTGAAGATTGAAGTTAGAGCTCCTGCAATTTGAACCCATAACACCCGTTGTTATGTTAGATGTGTTCGAAGTGAATACATATCCAGGCTAGATAACTTGAGTAGTGCCAGCCTTTCACGTTGTTTTCGACAGCCTTGTGCATCAGTTTCTCTCTCCCGAATACCTCCCTTCATGAGCAATACCCCCCACCTCCCCACCGCACCAGCCTCTGCCTGCTCCATCAATTTTGTCATTTTCACCATCCGCCTGCATCCACACATCCTGGTAGTTCTCCCAATTGAAGCTTCCACCTTACCCCCGTCTACTCAACGCCCAAACTATCGCTCCTTGCTGCCCACTTTTCAGTCCCTCCTCACCCCACCTCCTAGTCTGACCCCGCCACATTTCTCTCTCGCTTCCCCACCGCACCCAGTCTCTCCCTCTCTGGCCCTCCCCGTCCAATCTCTCTCTCGCCCTCCCCGTCTCTCTCTCTCTCCTGCCCTTCCTCACCCCGTCTCTCTCTCCCACCCTCCCCATCCGGTCTCTTTCGACCTCCCCATCTCGCTATCTGCCACCCTCCCCTTCTCTCCCCGATCCCACCCAGTCTCTCTCTCTCCCCCCACCTTGTCTCTCTCTCTCTCTTTCCCCCACCTTGTGTCTCTCTCTTTCCCCCACCTTGTGTCTCTCTCTTTCCCCCAACTTGTGTCTCTCTCTTTCCCCCACCTTGTGTCTCTCTCTTTCCCCCACCTTGTGTCTCTCTCTCTCCCCCACCTTGTGTCTCTCTCTCTCCCCACCTTGTCTCTCTCTCTCCCCCCCACCTTGTCTCTCTCTCTCTCCCCACCTTGTCTCTCTCTCCCCGCCCCCCACCTTGTCTCTCTCTCTCCCCACCTTGTCCCTCTCTCCCCCCACCTTGTCTCTCTCTCTCCCCCCCACCTTGTCTCTCTCTCTCCCCCCCACCTTGTCTCTCTCTCTCTCTCCCCACCTTGTCTCTCTCTCCCTCCCCCACCTTGTCTCTCTCTCTCCCCCACCTTGTCTCTCTCTCTCTCTTCCCCACCTTGTCTCTCTCTCTCTTCCCCACCTTGTCTCTCTCTCTCTCTCCCCCCCAACCTTGTGTCTCTCCCCCACCTTGTCTCTCTCGCTCTCTCCCCCACCTTGTCTCTCTCTCTCTCCCCCCCACCCTGTCTCTCTCTCCCCCACCTCGTCTCTCTCTCTCTCCCCCACCTTGTCTCTCTCTCTCCCCCACCTTGTCTCTCTCTCTCTCCCCCACCTTGTCTCTCTCTCTCCCCCACCTTGTCTCTCTCTCTCTCCCCCACCTTGTCTCTCTCTCTCTCCCCCACCTTGTCTCTCTCTCTCTCCCCCAACCTGGTCTCTCTCTCTCCCCCCCCACCTGGTCTCTCTCTCTCCCCCCCACCTGGTCTCTTTCTCCCCCTCATCCCGTCTCTCTCTTCCCCACCCCACCCCTCATCTCCCTCTCCCATCCCACCCAGTCTTAATTCCTCTCCCCACCACATCTCTCTGTCCCTCTCCCACCCAACCCGTCTTCCTCCCTCTCTCCCACCCAATCTCCCTGCCTCCCCCAACCCACCCCGTCTCTCACGCTACCCCACATCCCCAGTCCCCCCTCCCCCATATCCCCAGTCCCCCTCTAAAGTCATTGTGTTGGTCTCCCCCAGCCGCCCTTCCCTGTCAGTGTGTTTCCACCAGCTCCCCCTCCCCAGTCACGGTCTGTCTCCCTCGCCCCCTCCCCCAGTCACTGCCCGTCTCCCCGAGTTTCCCCCTCCCCCAGTCACTGTCTCCCTCCCTCGCCCCCTCCCCCAGTCACTGCCCGTCTCCACGAGCACCCCCTCCCCAGTCAGTCTGCACCCCACAGCTGACCCCGCCCGTTGCTCCCAACTCCCCTCCCCAGTCACTGTCCGTCTCCCCCACTCCCTCCCCAGTCACTGTCCGTCTCCCCCACTCCCTCCCCAGTCACTGTCCATCTCCCCCACTCCCTCCCCAGTCACTGTCCGTCTCCCCCACTCCCTCCCCAGTCACGGTCCGTCTCCCCCACTCCCTCCCCAGTCACTGTCCGTCTCCCCCACTCCCTCCCCAGTCACTGTCCTTCTCCCCCACTCCCTCCCCAGTCACTGTCCGTCTCCCCCACTCCCTCCCCAGTCACTGTCCGTCTCCCCCACTCCCTCCCCAATCACTGTCCGTCTCCCCCACTCCTTCCCCAGTCACTGTCCGTCTCCCCCACTCCCTCCCCAGTCACTGTCCGTCTCCCCCACTCCCTCCCCAGTCACTGTCCGTCTCCCCCACTCCCTCCCCAGTCACTGTCCGTCTCCCCCACTCCCTCCCCAGTCACTGTCCGTCTCCACCACTCCCTCCCCAGTTACTGTCCGTCTCCCCACTCTCTCCCCAGTTACTGTCCGTCTCCCCCACTCCCTCCCCAGTTACTGTCTTCCCCAGTCCCCCACTCCCTCCCCAGTTAGTCTTCCCCAGTCCCCCTCCCCAGCCACTGTCTGCATCCCCCAGCCAGACCCCCCTCCCCAGTCACTGCCCATCTGACCCACCCCATCCCCAGTTACAGTCTCCCCCAGTCCACCCTGCCCAGCCACTGTCTGCATCCCCCAGAAGCCCTTTGCCCGTCACTGTCTGTACCCCCCATCCGTCACTGTCTGTCACCCCCAACCCCCTCCACCCCAGTCACTGTTCATCTCCCCCACTCCCTCCCCAGTTACTGTCTCCCCCAGTCCCACCTCCCCAGCCACTGTCTGCATCCCCAAGCAGCCCCCCAGATCGTCTGTCTGCAGCCCCCCAGATCGTCTGTCTGCACCCCCCCAGCTCACCCCGCCCGTCACTGTCTGTCGCCCCCAACCCCCACACCCTAGTCAATGTTCATCTCCCCCAGCCCCCACTCCGTCTGTCTCCACCAGTCTCCCATCCCAGTCACTGCCTGTCTCCCCCAACGTCCTCCCCAGTCACTGCCCGTCTCCCCCAGCCCCCCTCCCCAGTCACTGGCTGTCTCCCCATCCCCCCTCCCCAGTCACTGCCCGTCTCCCCCAGTCACTGCCTGTCACCCCCAGCCCCCCTCCCCAGTCACTGCCTGTCTTCCCCCAACCCCCTCCCCAGTCACTGCCTGTCTCCCCCAACCCCCTCCCCAGTCACTGCCTGTCTCCCCCAACCCCCTCCCCAGTCACTGCCTGTCTCCCCCAACGTCCTCCCCAGTCACTGCCCGTCTCCCCCAGCCCCCCTCCCCAGTCACTGCCTGTCTCCCCCATCCCCCCTCCCCAGTCACTGCCCGTCTCCCCCAGTCACTGCCTGTCACCCCCAGCCCGCCTTCCCACTCACTGCCTGTCTTCCCCCAACCCCCTCCCCAGTCACTGCCTGTCTCCCCCAACCCCCTCCCCAGTCACTGCCTGTCTCCCCCAGCCCCCTCCCCAGTCACTGCCTGTCTCCCCCAACCCCCTCCCCAGTCACTGCCTGTCTCCCCCAACCCCCTCCCCAGTCACTGACGGTCTCCCCCAGCCCCCCTCCCCAGTCACTGCCTGTCTCCCCCAGCCCCCCTCCCCAGTCACTGCCTGTCTCCCCCAACCCCCTCCCCAGTCACTGCCTGTCTCCCCCAGCCCCCCTCCCAAGTCACTGCCTGTCTCCCCCAGCCCCCCTCCCCAGTCACTGCCTGTCTCCCCCAACCCCCTCCCCAGTCACTGTCCGTCTCCCCCAGCCCCCCTCCCCAGTCACTGCCCGTCTCCCCCAACCCAGTCACTGCCTGTCACCCCCAGCCCGCCTTCCCACTCACTGCCTGTCTTCCCCCAACCCCCTCCCCAGTCACTGCCTGTCTCCCCCAACCCCCTCCCCAGTCACTGCCTGTCTCCCCCAGCCCCCTCCCCAGTCACTGCCTGTCTCCCCCAACCCCCTCCCCAGTCACTGCCTGTCTCCCCCAACCCCCTCCCCAGTCACTGCCTGTCTCCCCCAACCCCCTCCCCAGTCACTGACGGTCTCCCCCAGCCCCCCTCCCCAGTCACTGCCTGTCTCCCCCAGCCCCCCTCCCCAGTCACTGCCTGTCTCCCCCAACCCCCTCCCCAGTCACTGCCTGTCTCCCCCAGCCCCCCTCCCAAGTCACTGCCTGTCTCCCCCAGCCCCCCTCCCCAGTCACTGCCTGTCTCCCCCAACCCCCTCCCCAGTCACTGTCCGTCTCCCCCAGCCCCCCTCCCCAGTCACTGCCCGTCTCCCCCAACCCAGTCACTGCCTGTCTCCCCCAACCCCCTCCCCAGTCACTGCCTGTCTCCCCCAGCTCCCCTCCCCAGTCACTGCCTGTCTCCCCCAACCCCCTCCCCAGTCACTGCCTGTCTCCCCCAGCTCCCCTCCCCAGTCACTGCCTGTCTCCCCCAGCTCCCCTCCCCAGTCACTGCCTGTCTCCCCCAACCCCCTCCCCAGTCACTGCTTGTCTCCCCCAACCCCCTCCCCAGTCACTGCCTGGTTCCCCCAGCCCCCCTCCCCAGTCACTGCCTGTCTCCCCCAACCCCCTCCCCAGTCACTGCCTGTCTCCCCCAGCCCCCTCCCCAGTCACTGCCTGTCTCCCCCAGCCCCCTCCCCAGTCACTGCCTGTCTCCCCCAGCCTCCCTCCCCAGTCACTGCCTGTCTCCCCCAACTCCCTCCCCAGTCACTGCCTGTCTCCCCAACCCCCTCCCCCAGTCACTGCCTGTCTCCCCCAGCCACCCTCCCCAGTCACTGCCTGTCTCCCCCAACCCCCTCCCCAGTCACTGCCTGTCTCCCCAACCCCCTCCCCCAGTCACTGCCTGTCTCCCCAACCCCCTCCCCCAGTCACTGCCTGTCTCCCCCAGCCCCCCTCCCCAGTCACTGCCTGTCTCCCCCAGCCCCCTCCTCAGTCACTGCCCGTCTCCCCCAGCCCCCCTCCCCAGTCACTGCCCGTCTCCCCCAGCCCCCCTCCCCAGTCACTGCCCGTCTCCCCCAACCCCCTCCCCAGTCACTGCCCGTCTCCCCCAATCCCCTCCCCAGTCACTGCCCATCTCCCCCAACCCCCCTCCCCAGTCACTGCCCGTCTCCCCCAACCCCCCTCCCCAGTCACTGCCCGTCTCCCCCAACCCCCCTCCCCAGTCACTGCCCGTCTCCCGCAACCCCCCTCCCCAGTCACTGCCCGTCTCCCCCAACCCCCCTCCCCAGTCACTGCCCGTCTCCCCCAACCCCCCTCCCCAGTCACTGCCCGTCTCCCGCAACCCCCCTCCCCAGTCACTGCCTGTCTCCCCCAGCCCCCTCCCAGTCACTGCCCGTCTCCCCCAACCCCCTCCCCAGTCACTGCCCGTCTCCCCCAACCCAGTCACTGCCTGTCTCCCCCAACCCCCTCCCCAGTCACTGCCTGTCTCCCCCAACCCCCCTCCCCAGTCACTGCTTGTCTCCCCCAACCCCCCTCCCCAGTCACTGCCCGTCTCCCCCAACCCCCCTCCCCAGTCACTGCCCGTCTCCCCCAACCCCCCTCCCCAGTCACTGCCCGTCTCCCCCAGCCCCCCTCCCAGTCACTGCCCGTCTCCCCCAACCCAGTCACTGCCCGTCTCCCCCAACCCCCCTCCCCAGTCACTGCCCGTCTCCCCCAGCCCCCCTCCCAGTCACTGCCCGTCTCCCCCAACCCAGTCACTGCCCGTCTCCCCCAACCCCCCCTCCCCAGTCACTGCTTGTCTCCCCCAACCCCCCTCCCCAGTCACTGCCCGTCTCCCCCAACCCCCCTCCCCAGTCACTGCCCGTCTCCCCCAGGCCCCTCCCCAGTCACTGCCTGTCTCCCCCAACCCCCCTCCCCAGTCACTGCCCGTCTCCCCCAACCCCCCTCCCCAGTCACTGCCCGTCTCCCCCAACCCCCCTCCCCAGTCACTGCCCGTCTCCCCCAACCCCCCTCCCCAGTCACTGCCCGTCTCCCCCAACCCCCCTCCCCAGTCACTGCCCGTCTCCCCCAACCCCCCTCCCCAGTCACTGCCCGTCTCCCCCAACCCCCCTCCCCAGTCACTGCCCGTCTCCCCCAACCCCCCTCCCCAGTCACTGCCCGTCTCCCCCAACCCCCCTCCCCAGTCACTGCCCGTCTCCCCCAACCCCCCTCCCCAGTCACTGCCCGTCTCCCCCAACCCCCCTCCCCAGTCACTGCCCGTCTCCCCCAGGCCCCTCCCCAGTCACTGCCTGTCTCCCCCAACCCCCTCCCCAGTCACTGCCTGTCTCCCCCAACCCCCTCCCCCAACCCCCTCCCCAGTCACTGCCTGTCACCCAGCCCAGCCAGTGTCTGACTCCCACAACCTCTCCCCCAGAGACTCGCCCTCTGCCGCCCCCTCTCACCCGGGTTGCTGCTTGATGTTGACGGGTTGATGCTGGCTCGGCCCTTGTAAAGAGGCTTCACCATCCTGTCGCCGTTCGAGCTCCCGATCAGTCCACAGGCACCTCGCGGCCTTGCGTCATCAACGTGCGACCAAGGCCGCTGACGTCATCACCCGCCGACTACCTGCATGAGCAGAGCTACTACTGTACTCTGGATTTGTCTTCACTGAGTCTTTAATATGAGAACAAACAAAGGAAATGCTGGGAATTCTCAGCAGATCTGGCAGTATTAGTGGAGAGAGAATCAAAATAAGTGTTTCAGGTCGACATTCTTTTGTCACTTTAATCACTTTTAATGTAAAGAAACAGTTGCACATATATCATCCTTCACAACCTTCGGGTATTCCAAAGTGTGGTTTACAGCCAATGGACGACTATTTTATGATGGCCATTGCGGTAACATTGGAAACGCATCAGCCATTTTGTGCCCATCAGCAAGTTTCCACAAGCAGCTGTTTGGTGTCTGGCGTACTGACCTTTATCTCGGCCCATCGAGTCTGCACCTACACTCTGAAAGAGCACCCTGCCTCGACCCACTCCCCGTAACCCTGTTACCCCACCTAACCTTTGGACACTAATTCTCAGACACTTCCTCCTACCTTTCCCTGCACCATAACCCCATGACTGAATACGGAACCATTATTTCCAGGTCTGTCACGGACCTCATCTCTTCTGGAATTCTTCACTCCACAGCTTCCGACGTCATAGTCCCCCAACCCTGCACTGGCCGCTTCTACCTCCTTCGCAAAATCCACAAACACGGTTGCCCTGGTAGACCCATCGTATCAGCCTGTTCCTGCCCCACTGAACTCATTTCTTTTCATCTTGACTTCATTCTCACTCGCGTTGCCCAGTCCCTTCCAATCTATATTCGTCATTCCTCTGATGCTCTATGTCATATCAACAGTTTCCAGATCTCTGCCCTAACTGGCTCCTCTTCACTATGGATGTTCAATCCCTCTACATCTTAATCCCCCATCAGGAGGATCTGAGGGCTTTCCACTTTATCCTTGAGCAGAGGCCCAAATAGTCCCCATCCACCACCACTCTCCTCTTCCTAGCTGAACTTGTCACTCAATAATTCCTTCTTTAACTCACCTCACTTCTTGCAAATAAAAGGTTTGGTTAAGGGTACCCGAATGGGTCCCACTTATGCATGTCTTTTTGTGGGGTAAATGTGGAACATTCCTTGTTCCAGTCCTCGTCAGGCCCTCTCCCACAACCCTTTCTCAGTTACATTGATGGCTAAATTGGTGCCACTTCATGCCCTCACCTGGCTCTGAAAAAAATTATCAATTTTATTTCCAATTTCTACTCCTCGCACCTTCACCTCTCGCACCTTCACATGGTCCATATCTGACAGCTCCCTTCCCTAGCTTGACCTCTCTGTCTCCATTTCTGGCCACCAACATTCATTACAAGCTGTGGTGAATGTATTATATCAATAATCCACCATTGTATCTGTGCTGTGCTGTTGCCCTTGTATTTGTATCTGTGCTATGCTGTTGCCCTTGTGGGCTCCACCTTTGGGCCATCGTATGGCATTATCCATAAAGGAACATGTTGAGGCCAGTATGGGCCTGCCCATGGCTCCTCCCCTTTGACATGTTGGGTGTTCTGATGCACAAATGATCCAACACGGCTGTAGATGGTACAACTCTGTTTTATTGTCGAAACAACGGTAACAACTAACTGCTGGCTTGGGTAGTGGATCCAGCCCTAACACTATCTTGGAGAGGCACTCAGCACATGGTCTATGTCAGAGTGGCACGCTGTGACCTCTGTGCTCTGAGCTATCTCCTGGTCGAATGAGCGGGAACTGTGGTGTTCCCTGTTTTATAGTGTGTGTGCTCTCACTGGTGATTGGCTGCAATGTTATGCGTGTGCTGGTTGGTCCAACTGCCTGTCCATCAGTGTGTGTGTGATTGCACCATGATATGCTGATCTGGATATCATGACATCCCACCCTTTCACAAAGGATATGTGCCTACATGCTAATAAATAGAAATGTGTACTGAGTGCATCTGAGTATGTGTGTGCAATATTTACAACATGTACGTGAGGCTAAACTATATACAGAGGAAGATGTCAGGTGCAACAGAACAACGAGGTTGGACCAATAACAGAACAAATGCAATCAGCAAACGACGAGAGAAAACTTCTGGAACAATGAACGACAAGAAAAGAAACTCGTTAACAGTATTGTAAAACAATTCAGTGAGTCCAATGTGCGAACAGGCTCATAAGTCAAGTCTCTCAGGTGGGCGACGAATTCGGGTTGACCGCCTCAAGGGTGGGTCAGGGTCCACCGGCTGAGGAATGGGTCTGGCCACGGGCGAGAGAGGAAGAGGCAGAGTGGCAGGAACCCAACAAAGTCGACATCAGGTTCAACAGGAGGGCGTGGCACCGGTGCATGATCTCGTAGCGAGCGCGGAACCAGACGAAGGGCCCGCCAATTATGGCGGCGAATGGAGCCATCAGGCATGCGAACCAGGAATGAGCGGGGAGCCACATGACGGAGAACCTCAGCGGTTGCCGACCAGCCACTCTCCGGTAGGTGTATGCGGACGTTGTCTCCAGGTGCCAGGGCAGGAAGATCAGTCGCCCGAGTGTCATGTGCGACCTTCTGCTGAGCACGCTGTTGTTGCAACCTTCGCAATACTGGGGCATGGTCGAGGTCAGGAACATGAATGGACGGCACAGTGGTCCAGAGGGTGCGACCCATCAACAGCTGGGCTGGCGAGAGGCCCGTGGACAGTGGGGCCGAGCAATAGGCCAGCAGGGCTAAATAGAAGTCAGATCCGGCATCAGCAGCCTTGCAGAGGAGTCGCTTCACAATGCGGACGCCCTTTTCCGCCTTGCCATTCGACTGAGGATGCAAGGGACTGGACGTCACGTGTGTGAAGTTGTATGAAGTGGCAAAGGAAGACCATTCTTGGCTCGCAAAGCAAGTCCCGTTGTCAGACATGACGGTGAGTGGAATTCCATGGCGAGCAAACGTTTCTTTGCATGCCCGGATGACAGCTGATGACGACGTGTCGTGCAGGCGTATGACCTCTGGATAACTTGAGCAGTAGTCAATCAGAATAATGTAGTCCCTGCCGAGCGCATGAAAGAGGTCCACGCCCACCTTCGCCCAGGGGGACGTGACCAACTCATGGGGCTGAAGGGTCTCAGTGGGTTGCGCCGGCTGAAACCTTTGGCAGGTGGGGCAGTTGAGCACCATGTTGGCGATGTCGTCACTGATGCCCGGCCAGCACACAGCCTCTCGGGCCCTCCACCTGCACTTTTCAACTCCGAGATGGCCTTCGTGCAGTTGTTCTTGAACAAGCCAGTGCATGCTGTGTGGGATCACGATCCGGTCCAACTTCAAGAGGACACCATCAATGACGGCCAAGTCGTCCCGGATGTTGTAAAATTGAGAGCACTGCCCCTTGAGCCACCCTTCCGTCATTTGGCGCATCGCACGCTGTGGATCCTTGTCCCGCTTCAGGGTCAAGGAGATCAGTGCCCGGGACATCGTCGGGGGTAAAGCCCCCCCCCCCCCCCCCCCCCCTCCCTTGCCTCATTGAAGGTCCTAACTAACAGCGGGCCCAACAGGTCCATATATTTTTTCCAGAACTCGACCGGGAAACCATCCGGCCCCGGTGCCTTCCCCGCCTGCATGCTTCCTATCCCTTTGATCAGCTCCTCCAGCCCAATCGGGGCCCCCAGTCCCACCACCAGTCCCTCTTCCACCTTTGGAAACCTCAATTGGTCCAGGAAACGGCCCATCCCTCCCTCCTCCCGTGGGGGCTCGGATCGGTACAATTCCTCGTAGAAGTCCCTGAAGACCACATTGATGCCAACCCCACTCCGCACCACGCTCCCTCCCCTGTCCTTAACTCCCCCGATCTCCCTAGCTGCGTCCCGCTTCCGAAGCTGATGCGCCTGCATCCGGCTTGCCTTTTCCCCATACTCGTAGACCGCCCCCTGGGCCTTCCTCCACTGCACCTCCGCCTTCCTGGTGGTCACCAGGTCGAATTCGGCCTGGAGGCTGCGCCTCTTCCTCAACAATCCTTCCTCAGGTTCTTCCGCATACCTCCTGTCTACCCTCACCATCTCCCCCACCAGCCTCTCCCTCTCCCTCCGCTCCTTGTGAGCCCTGATGGAGATCAGCTCTCCCCTCACCACCGCCTTCAGTGCCTCCCATACCACCCCCACTCGGACCTCCCCGTTGTCATTGGTCTCCAAGTACCTCTCTATACTTCCTCGGACCCACGCGCTCACCTCCTCGTCCGCCAACAGTCCCACCTCCAAGCGCCACAGCGGGCGCTGGTCCCTCTCCTCCCCCATCTCCAAATCCACCCAATGCGGGGCGTGGTCCGAAATGGCTATTGCCGAATACTCGGTATCCTCTACTCTCACTATCAGCGCCCTACTCAAAATGAAAAAGTCGATTCGAGAATAAGCCTTATGGACATGTGAGAAGAATAAAAATTCCCTAGCCCCCGGCCTTGCAAATCTCCAAGGGTCCACCCCTCCCATTTGGTCCATAAATCCCCTCAACACTCTAGTCGCCGCCGGCTTCCTACCCGTCCTAGACCTGGAGCGATGCAGTGCAGGATCCAACACCGTGTTAAAGTCTCCCCCCATTATCAGGCCCCCCACTTCCAAGTCTGGGATCCGACCCAACATACGCCGCATAAAAGCCGCATCGTCCCAGTTCGGAGCATACACATTGACCAGTACCACCCTCTCTCCCTGCAACTTACCACTTACCATTATGTACCTACTGCCATTATCTGCCACAATGCTCGACGCCTCGAATAACACCTTCTTTCCCACCAAGATCGTCACCCCTCGATTTTTGGCATCTAGCCCCAAGTGAAACACCTGACCTACCCACCCTTTCCTCAGTCTTACCTGGTCTGCCACCTTCAGGTGTGTCTCCTGGAGCATAACCACATCTGCCTTGAGCCCGTTCAGGTGCGCGAACACGCGGGCCCGCTTAACCGGCCCATTCAGTCCCCTTACATTCCAGGTTATCAGCCGGATCAGGGGGCTACCCGCCCCCCTCCCCCGCCGACTAGCCATGACCCCCTCCTCGGCCAGCCACGCGCCGGCACCCCACACCCGGCCCGTTCCCCACAGCGGCATACCCCCGTCTCGACCCACCCCACTCGCTCCAGCTCCTCCTTGATCCTAGCAGCAGCAACTCGATTCCCCCCCCAACCCCACCCCCGGCTAGGTCCCATCCTAGCTGGTTTACTCCCCCCATTGCACTTCCGCAAGTCAGCTGACTCCTGCTGACCCCGGCCACTCCCACCTCCCCTTCGACTCCTCCCATTGTGTGGCACACCCTCCTCTCCCGCTCCCCATTCACAGGCTCTCCCCCTCCATTCTAAGCGCGGGAAACAATCCTCGCATCCCCCCCCCCCCCCCCCCCCCCCCCCCCCAGTCTTCGGCGCAGGAAAAAATCCCCGCTCTCCACCTACCAGGCCCCGCCACCAACCAAAACAGTGCCCAACCCGCCCCATCCACCCTCCCCAACCCGAAAGAGAAAAACACAGAGAAAAAGAAACCCAAAACAATGCAAAGGCCCCCCCCCACCCCCCCGAACCAGAAATAGGCATAACATCCACCGCAGTCCCCAGTCGCCCATCCCGACCCTCAGTCTGTGTCCAGCTTCTCGGCCTGAACAAAGGCCCACGCCTCCTCCGGAGACTCAAAATAATGGTGCCGGTCCTTGTAGGTAACCCACAGTCGCACCGGCTGCAACATGCCAAACTTCACCCCCTTCCTGTGCAGCACCGCCTTCGCTCGATTGTACCCGGCCCTCCTCTTCGCCACATCCGCACTCCAGTCCTGATATATCCGAACCTCCGCGTTCTCCCACATGCTGCTCCTCTCCTTCTTGGCCCACCTGAGCACACACTCCCGATCGACAAACCGATGGAACCGCACCAGCACCGCCCGCGGAGGCTCGTTAGCTTTGGGCCTCCTCGCCAACTCTATGGGCCCCTTCCAGCTCCAGGGGCCCCTGGAAGGACCCCGCTCCCATCAGCGAGTTTAACATGGTGCCCACATAGGCCCCCACGTCCGGCCCCTCCAGCCCCTCCGGGAGGCCCAGAATCCGCAGATTCTTTCGCCTCGACCGATTCTCCATCTCCTCGAACCGCTCCTGCCATTTCTTGTGGAGCGCCTCGTGCGCCGCCACCTTTACTGCCAGGACTAAGATCTCGTCCTCATTGTCAGAGATCTTTTGTTGAGCCTCTCGGATCGCCACCCCCTGGGCCGCCTGTGTCTCCAGCAGCTTATCAATAGAAGCCTTCATCGGCTCTAGCAGGTCCGTTTTAATCTCTCTGAGGCAGCGCTGGATACCCTCCAGTTGCTCCTCCGCCCACTGCCCCCACGCTGCCTGGTCTCCGCCCATTGCCATTTTGTCCTTCTTCCCTCCCTTCTTCTGGTCCACCACCACCTTTTTTGTCACCCCGCTCCTAGTTAAAGCCATATACTGACGGGGAGCTATTATTAACTCCTTCCCACACCGGGAAACATCAAAAAAGTGCCCTTGGGGGCCCTGAAAAGAGTCCAAAAGTCCGTTTTTGCGGGAGCTGCCGAATGTGCGACTTAGCTCCGCATAGCAGCAACCGGAAGTCTCGAGAGGGAATCCTTTTGGCAGTGTTCGCTTCACCAATCTGCCCCAAAATGTCTGTGGAAACTCCTGAAAAAGGTCTAAGAGTCCGTTCCAGACGGGCGCTGCCGAATGCGTGACCTACTCCTCCATGGCCGCCACTGGAAGCCTCGTCCCCGCTTCTTCAGTGGCCTTGGTGAGATCTTTTCACAGTTGTTCCCTCTGCTGATAGAATTCACTTTTGATAAAGGCCCTCAGGTCAGTTTTCAGATTTAAGCTTGCCCTTCCCCCGCCTGCATGCTGGAAGAGGCCCTGTTTATCCTGTTGCAGCCAAATCTTTTACTGTTTCTGCCGGGTCTGGTAGCCAAAAGACATAACATTCCTGGGGGACACTGTCAGGGGAATGTTGCAGTCTTCTTGCCACACCGGGAAATGTCAAACAAATGCCGTGGGGGCCCTGTAAAAGAGCCCAAAAGTCCATTCCAAGCGGGAGCTACCGAATATGCGACCTAGCTCTACATAGCTGCACCCGGAAGTCAGCAGTGCAAACCATTGTGCAACTTGCTGCCCCCAAACTGTGAACTTTCCCTTCCATCTTCACCCCTTTTTGCTTCCTTGGTTTGTCCCCATGCAAACAACCTCCCTCCTCCACAGGGCCTCCTGTTCCTTGTTTTTTAATTTTGCTTTCACTGAGCACTGACCTTTGTTCTCCTATTAACACATTCTGCAATCTTACCTTTATGTCATTATTAGCACTTTTTTCTTCCTTAATGCCACCATTATGGACAGGACACCGTGGATGACTTCCCTGCTCTGGTTCATATAGGGCCACAGAAGCCTTTACATCCAATTTTTCTAGGGCCTAGCTCATCTCCTCTGCAAGACAGAGTGTCAGAAACAACTATGAGCATTTCACCTGGATAATTTAACAGATATCTTCCGATGTAAAACCTTCAATCATATAAAGCAGCCATCTTCTCATCCTTGAAAAAAGTTGACTCTGTTTGGGGTAACTGCCATGCCCGTTAAGTGTTCTTAAATATGTATAAATAAATAATAATCGTGTGAGACAGAAGATCCACCATTTCAAGGATAGGGGAACCAATATATAATTTAAAATAGAATAGTGTGTGTGTGGCCTTATGGTTTAATCATTGCAGATTGTCAAAATGACTGCTGGGGTTAATGCAGGCTGCAGACCAGAACTCTGGCTTTGTGGCAAGTTAGTTAACATGCTGAGGACAATGGAACCATTAATATTTGTTATATTTTAAATGATTTCTTATCTAAAATATATATATTACTCTTGAATTTACCAGGATGATAAAATGACCAATAGTCTTCTTGTTGAAAGATGAACTATTTAATGAGTAATAAAATAATAAACTGTAAGTCCTTTTACACAATACTAAACTAACAGTAAAGAAATAAAGTCCAATACAGATAACTATATAACTATGCACTATTATAATAAACTAGTTCTAACTTCTCTCACTCTAGCTATTCTATGTCTTGCTTGTTCACTGTTCTGGATCACATCATCAGCATCATCTGACTTAGAAAAGGCGGAAATCCAATTCTTACAGTATCTGACTATGAGACATCTAGTGTTGAAATGGACTGTACTACATTTACATACATTGATCATGTATATTGATATCTGAATATCACTACATCCCCCTTTCTTTTTAACATTTTCTTTGAAAAGAAAATTTACATAAGAAATGCAGTATAAACAATATGCAGTAATCATTAGATTATTGAAAAAGTTCACAAATTCAGATGATTGGGTCTTCTTCTTCTCCTTGTCATCTTCTCAACTTCAAAGGTGATGAAGAATTCTCCAGTTTGTTGTGAATCAGTACATTGGATTGCATTCTTCTTTCAAGGTGTTTGGAAATAGTCTGGTTCAAATCAAGATCTGGAAAAATGTTGACAGTATCTTTGACTTGAAGTAGATCTCTTCTATTTATTCTTAGAATGGTTCCATAAGAAGTTCTGATCAGATAAGATCTTGGTAATAATTGCCTAATTATGTGAGCTTTGTCAGACCAACCTTCTTCAGGAAGTCTGAATCTAACTATATCATCATCAGATAGAGTAGACAGTTCTTTTGAATGTTGATCAAAATATCTTTTCTGACTAATTTTCTGTTGTTGCATTCTTTTAAAAAGATTTTGTTGTTCTTGACCAGGAAAGTGTAATTGAGGTAATGTTGTCCTCAACACTCTGTTGTATAACATTTGAGATGGAAATAAACCTGTTATAGAGGAGATGTTCCGTAATTGAGTAAAGCTAAGTAAAAATCAGAATCAGATTCTTTAGATTTGCTAAGTAGCAGTTCCATGATGTGAACACCTTTCTCTGCTTTTCCATTTGATTGCGGAAAGTGTGGGCTTGAAATAACATGTTGAAAGTTGTATTTCAATGAGAAATCATGCCATTCATGACTTGAGAAACAAGGGCCATTGTCAGGCATTACATTACTGGGAATACCATGTCTGGCAAATATCTCCTTGCATGCCTTCATAACATTGTTGGATGTGATGTCGTTCAGTTTCACTAACTCATGAAAATTGGAAAAATAGTCAATGACTACAAGATAGTCATTTCCAAAAAATTGAAAAAGATCAGCACCAACCTTGATCCATGGTGACGTTACGAGATCATGTGGTTGCAATGGTTCTTTGCATTGCTGACTTTGATGGGATTGACATGTTGAACATGACAATATCATGTTCGCAATATCATTATTGAGACCAGGCCAATAGAGGGACTGTTTGGCATGTCTTCTACATTTTTCAATGCCTAGATGACCCTCATGTAATTACATAGAATTACATAGAACATACAGTGCAGAAGGAGGCCATTCGGCCCATCGAGTCTGCACCGACCCACATTAATCCCTCACTTCCACCTTATCCCCGCAACCCAATAACCCCTCCCAACCCTTATGGACACTACGGGTAATTTATCATGGCCAATCCACCTAACCTGCACGTCTTTGGACTGTGGGAGGAAACCGGAGCACCCGGAGGAAACCCACGCGGACACGGGGAGAACGTGCAAACTCCGCACAGACAGTGACCCAGCGGGGAATCGAACCTGGGACCCTGGCGCTGTGAAGCCACAGTGCTAATCACTTGTGCTACCGTGCTGCCCTAATCTCGACAGCATTTCAGAACGCATGCTTTCTGGAATTACAATGCGATCTTGTCTCAGCAGTATACCATCTACAATAGTCAGTTCTTTTTTTTTTAGAAAATATTTTATTGAAGCATTTGTAATTTTCACAATTTAACATGTTGGCATTTCTAAAACAACCGCGCGGGCCGACGCACAAATACCCCCTAAAAGAACAACAAACAATAAACCACGTTGCCCACTTCTCCTGCCCTGTCCCCAATTACCCGTATACTAAGCTCCCTGTCCTTATATAACATTACCCTGCCTCCTGTTTTCCTACCCCCCCCACCTCTTCCCTGTTCCCCTTACTGCTGACGTTCAATTTTTGTTAAAGAAATCGATGAACGGCTGCCAACTCCGGGCGAATCCCTGTATTGATCCTCTCAGAGCGACCTTGATTTTCTCCAGACTGAGAAACCCTACTATATCACTGACCCACATTCCTGACTTTGGGGCCTCCAAGTCCCTCCATCTCAGCAAGATCCATCTCCGGGTCACCAGGGAGGAAAAGGCCAGAATATAGGCCTCCCTCCCCCACTTTGCCCCCGGATCCTCTGACACCCCAAACATTGCCAATTCTGGACTCGGAGTTACCCTACCTTCCAGGACTTCTGACCATAACACCCACACATCCCTGCCAGAATTCCCTCAGTTTCGAACATGCCCAAAACGTATGAGCATGGTTGGCCGGGCTACCCCCATACCGTCCACACCTGTCCTCCGCCTCCTCGAAGAACCTACTCATCCGGGCTACCGTTATGTGGGCCCTGTGGACTATCTTGAACTGAATTAAGCTAAGTCTAGCACAGGACAAGGATTAATTTACACTTTTCAAGGCCTTTTCCTACAGTTCAGTTTCCAGCCCCCCTCCTAGCTCCTTTTCCCACTTCCTCTTCATCTCGCTGATAGGGGCCCCTTCCCACTCTAACAATTCCCTATATATCTCCGAACCCTTCCCACCTCCAACCTGTGTTTTTGACAGCACTTTATCCTGTAGTCCCCTCAGGGGGAGGCGAGGAAAACTTTGGACCTGCCTCCGTACAATGTCCCGCACTTGAAGGTTCCGAAACCCGTTTCCATCCGGCAAATCAAACTCCTCCTCTAATGTCTCCAAGGTCGGGAAGCCCTCCTGGATGAATAGATCCTCAAACCTCTCAATCCCTGCCGCTGCCATACCTTAAAGCCCCCATCCAGCCACCCTCCGGGACAAACCGGTGATTGTCACAGATCGGTGACTACAGTGACTCCAGTCTCATATGCTGCCTCCATTGCCCCACACCCTTAGGGCTGCTACCACCACCGGACTTGTAGAGTACCGAGCAGTAGAGAACGGCAGTCAGTAAAGCCTCCAATCTCGTACCTTTGCAAGATGCTGCCTCCATTCGCTCCCAAACTGACCCCTCCCCACTACGCACTTCCTGACCATCGAGATGTTGGCAGCCCAGTAATAGTTGATAAAGCTCGGGAGAGCCAAGCCCCCTTCTCCGCGGGACCGTTCCAGGTGTGCCCTCTTTACTCTCGGGGGTTTTACCCGCCCATATAAACCTCGATATCGCCGCATTCATACTTCTGAAAAAAGTCTTTGGGACAAAAATCGGGAGACATTGAAAAAAGAAAAGCAGCCTCGGAAGGACCGTCATCTTCACCGTCTGAACCCTCCCCGCCAGAGTCAGTGGGAGCATGTCCCATCTACGGAAATCCCTTCTCATTTGATGCATTGTTTTGCCCAAATTTAACTTGTGAAGCTGCCCACAATCCTTGGCCACTTGAATCCCCAGACATCTAAAACTCCTCCCAATCACTTTAAAAGGTAACTCCTTCAGTCTCCTTTCCTGCCCCCGTGTCTGGATCACGAACATCTCACTCTTTCCCATATATAACTTATAGCCTGAAAATTGCCCAAATTCTCCTAATACCTCCATGATCCTATCATCCCCCCCCGCCGGGTCCGTGACATAAAGCAGCAAATCGTCCGCATAGAGAGAGACCCTGGGCGAAATTCTCCGTTATCGGCGGAAAGTCCGCCGATCGGCGCAAATCCGACTTGCGTCACGTCGGAAAAATGGGTCGATAGTCTCCGGCCCGAAATGGGCTAGCAGCGACGTAACGGGATCCGCGCTTGCGCAGTGGTTCACGCCGTGCAGCGTCATACGCGCTGCACGGCGTGACGGCTCATAAGGCCGCGCTGCTCCCCCCCACCCGACCGGAACACCCGACCGCAACACCCGACTGGATGGCTGGCCGTCGCTCAGCCCCGAGGTTCGAGTCACGCGATGTGGAGGCGCTCCTGGACGCGGTGGAGCAGAGGAGGGACGCCCTGTATCCCGGGCACGGCCGCAGAGTTGCCCCACGCCACAGCCGGCGTCTGTGGAGGGAAGTGGCAGAGGCCGTCACCGCTGTGGCCCTGACACCACGGACAGGCACCCAGTGCCACAAGAAGGCGAACGACCTCGTCAGAGCAGGCAGGGTGAGCCTCCCCATATCCCGCCCTCCCCATATCCCCCCCTCCCCCATATCCCCCCTCCCCCATATCCCCCCTTCCCCCATATCCCCCCTTCCCCCATATCCCCCCCTCCCCCATATCCCCCCCTCCCCCATATCCCCCCCTCCCCCATATCCCCCCTCCCCCATATCCCCCCTCCCCCATATCCCCCCCTCCCCCATATCCCCCCCTCCCCCATATCCCCCCCTCCCCCATATCCCCCCTCCCCCATATCCCCCCTCCCCCATATCCCCCCTACCCACCCCTCCCCCATATCCCCCCTCCCCCATATCCCCCTCCCCCATATCCCCCTCCCCCATATCCCCCCTCCCCCATATCCCCCCTCCCCCATATCCCCCCTCCCCCATATCCCCCATATCCCCAAGTGAATCCAGCCCTAACCTTAACCTCTGCAATGCACGCGCAACCGATGGCCTGCATTCATATACCTGCCTAACACTGTTGCCTTTTACCCCTGCCCCCCCCCCCCACAGGAGAAGCGCGCACACAACAATAGGGAGCATGTGAGGACTGGAGGAGGGCCCGCTGATGAGAGGCCACTGACCGTACACGAGGAAAGGGCCCTGGAACTGGCTGGCGGACCTGAGGACCGGGAGGTTGCTGATGCAGAGGTCGGGGGCGTACTAGCGAGTGAGCCACCGACAGCCCGTTCCCATATCCCCCCTCCCCTATATCCCCCGCCCCCGTATCACCTGATCACTGCCTGATGTCTAACCATGCATGCTTCATTGTGTATCGCAGGACCAAACGTCCAGACACCCATCCCCGCAGATGCAGACCGCCCGCAGGATGCCCCTCGGAGACCACAGGAGACGGAGAGACCCGCACCCTCCAGCATGCGACGCCCGCAGGATGCCCCTCGGAGACCACGGGAGACGGAGAGACCCGGACCCTCCAGCATGCGACGCCCGCAGGATGCCCCTCGGAGACCACGGGAGACGGAGAGACCCGGACCCTCCAGCATGCGACGCCCGCAGGATGCCCCTCGGAGGCCACGGGAGACGGAGAGACCCGGACCCTCCAGCATGCGACGCCCGTAGGATGACCCTCGGAGACCACGGGAGACGGAGAGACCCGGACCCTCCAGCATGCGACGCCCGCAGGATGCCCCTCGGAGACCACGGGAGACGGAGAGACCCGGACCCTCCAGCATGCGACGCCCGCAGGATGCCGCTCGGAGACCACGGGAGACGGAGAGACCCGGACCCTCCAGCATGCGACGCCCGCAGGATGACCCTCGGAGACCACGGGAGACGGAGAGACCCGGACCCTCCAGCATGCGACGCCCGCAGGATGACCCTCGCACACCACGGGAGACGGAGAGACCTGGAGCAACAGGGAGACGACACCCCCGTCACGTGCGGGAGCGACCACCCAGCGACGAGGGGGGCAGCCACAGGCCCCCGTCACATCCAAGCCAGGACACCAATACCCAGGACACCACTACCCAGGACACCCCTACCCGGGACAGCACTACCCAGGAAGACGAAATACCGGACAGTGACTCAGAGTGGATGGGTGGAGACGAACCCCCACCCCAAAGTGCCATGGACTCAGAGTGGGACGAAGAGCACGACACAACGCCACTGCTGTCACCAACACCCTCCACCATCGCAGAAACACTCACCACGGTTGGGCACTTTAGTGATGAGGCGTCTGGTACACTCACTGGTGCGCACAACACAGCCGTCCCGGTACAGCAGGTGGAGGTAGGAGCAGCAGAGAGACCGGGCGGTTGGAGGGCAGCCCAGCCCAAGCGAACATCTGCCGCCCAGATGGATCCCGGGTTCCTGCAGTTACCACACCCACACATAGATCCGATGCAACCACCGACCCGGAGACGAGCGAAGAGGGTGACGGGCGGCTTGCGGCGGCTGCGGTCGCAGGTGGAGGAGTCCACCCGCGTCCTGGAGCTGGGAGTGGTGCCGGTCATGCGTGCCACCCAGGCTGACACCGCACGGGTGGCGTCCGCGGTGGAGGCAATGGGTGCGACGGTGTCAGACATGGGGAACGGTTTGCGAGGCCTGGGGCCTTCCGTGCAGGCGGCGTCTGTGGCCCAGGAAATGGCTGCCCTCTCACAGGAGGCCATGAGCCAGTGCCAGCGCCAGATGGCAGAGGCGCTCAACGCCATAGCCCAGTCTCTGCAGGCCATGGCCCAGTCTCAGCAGGCCATGGCCCAGTCTCTGCAGGCCATCGCTGAGGGCATCGGCGCCAGTGGCCATGTGCGAGCCGGCGTCGCACTGTCACAGACAGGATTTGCCAACCCCCTGGGCTCCATGGCTGCAAACCTGCAGACCCCTGTCGATACCAGCACGGGCCTCCAGGACTGGCAGCGTCAGATGTCGGGGGGGCGTCGGATGGCCAGTCCGTTCGCATCCACCACCCATGTAGAGGCCTGGGGGCCATCGGGCACCCCGAGGGAGGAGGAGGTGGTGTGGTCCGTCCCGGCTCCCTCTGTAGGGGAGGTCCCGGTACACCGCGACACCTCGAACTCCCCCCCTTCCGTCCCAGGTGCATCGGGTGGGCAACGGGCAGGACAGGCTGGCAGCTCGCCATCCCAGTCGCCCGGGCTGCAGCCTGGCCCATCTAGGCCAGGACGCCCCAGGAAACGGCCGCCAAAGGGATCCAGTATCAGAGGACAGGAATCACAGGAGTCCACCTCCAGTTCTGCTGTACCGTCTGGGGAACCACGTAGACGTAGTCAAAGGGCCCGTAAGGCCAAACAATTAGACACTGAGTAAGTTGGCACGGGTGCAGGGCACAGATGAGTTTTAGGGGCTAGGGCACGTGCATGAACTCCTTTGGTTATTAAAGTCAATGTTACACCTACCGAAGCTGCCTTTGTGCTCTGTCCAAAGTGTGCGGGGGTGTCATGTACGTTGAACGCAAGTGTGTGTGTGAGGGGTGGTCTTACCTCAGCCCCAGGTGAGTCTGCCCCCTTCCCCCTGGGCCGCCATCAACATCCCCCGGGCAGAGGACGGGACCGTGCGCTGCAGTGTCACAGCCGCATGCAGGGATGGTCCGGGTGGATGGTGGTACTGTGGCCATGGGTCAGACATAGTCCAATGATGTAGAGCCAGGAGCTCATCGCAGGGCGGGTTGTCATCATCCTCCATGGCCTGCGATAGACACGCATCCACCCGCAACTGTGTGAGCCCGGCCCGTTGTGCCGCAGGTGGATCGGCAATGGGGGGGGGGGGGGGGGGGTGGTGTGCATGCGGGTGGGGTGGGTGGGGTTGGGGAGGGGGGTGAGGGTGCTGGGTGGGTGGGGGTTGTGGGTTGTCAGCTGTTGCCATGGTGTGCGGTCTGTGGCCATACTACCCGATTCCCACGCCCATCTAGTCAGTGAAGCGGGCGTCTATCAGTCTGTCCCGTGCCCGCTGGGCCAGCCGGTAACGGTGGACAGCCACCCGCCTGTGTCTACCCCGTCTGCCCTGACCATTGCCCCCATCCCCCTCATCTGGGGAGGACTGGGCCTCTTCCTGCTGCTCCTCCACTCCGCCCTCCTCTGCCTGCAGGACATCGCCCCTCTGCTGGGCTATGTTGTGCAGGATGCAGCACACCACAATGATGCGGCCGACCCTATCTGACCGATACTGGAGGGCGCCCCCAGAGAGGTCCAGGCACCTGAAACGCATCTTCAGCACACCAAAGCACCTCTCGATCACTCCCCTTGTCGCTACATGGGCATCATTGTAGCGGTTCTCCGCCTCATTGCGTGGCCTCCGTATAGGCGTCATCAGCAAAGATCGCAATGGGTAGCCCCTGTCGCCCAGCAACCAGCCCCTCAGCCGGGGATGGCGTCCCTCGTACATGCCGGGGATGGATGACCGCGACAACACGAATGAGTCGTGTACACTGCCTGGGTGACGGGCGCAGACGTGCAGGATCATCATGCGGTGGTCGCAGACCACCTGTACGTTCATCGAATAGGTCCCCTTCCTAATAGTGAACACGGCCCTGTTATCTGCAGGTGGCCGCACGGCGACGTGCATCCCATCGATCGCGCCCTGGACCATGGGGAACCCGGCAACGGCAGAGAAGCCCACGGCCCGGGCATCTTGGCTGGCCCGGTCCACGGGGAAGCGGATGTAGCGGTGCGCCATGGCATATAGGGCATCTGTCACTGCCCGGATGCACCGGTGCACCGATGTCTGCGATATGCCGGACAGGTCCCCCCCATGCCTGGAATGACCCCGTTGCATAAAAGTTCAGGGCCACCGTAACCTTGACGGACACGGGGAGAGGGTGTCCCCCGCCAGTGCCACGCGGTGACAGGTGTGCCAGCAGGTGGCAGATGTGTGCCACGGTTTCCCGGCTCATCCGGAGTCTCCTCCTGCATTTCCGGTCCGTGAGGTCCTGGTATGACTGCCGGGGCCGGTACACACGGGGCGCCCTCGGGTGCCTCCGTTGCCGTGGGGCCGCGACGTCCTCCTCCCCCTCCTCGTCCTGTCGGTCAGGTGTCCCTCCAGCCTGGGCGGCTGCCGCCTGCCCCTCTGCGGCAGCCTGCGCCGCCTCTCTGGCACGCTCCACCTCCTCCTCATCCAGGGCAACATAGACATGAGCGGCTGCCACCACGGCGGCCAACATCGCTGCATGATCTGAAAACATGACGGCCTGGTGGGGGGGAGGGGAACGACGACATGTCATCATTGCCCATATCCCCTCCTCCCCCCAGCCAGGTGGCATGGACCGCATGGGTCCAACTGATGGAGGCTGGCACCTGGCCAGGTGGACCAACTCACTTGCCCTCCCATCCCCCTCCTCGGCACGGACCCCCCCCAACCTCCACCCCAGCACGGACCCCCCCCCAACCCCCAACCTCCACCCCGGCACGGACCCCCCCAACCTCCACCCCAGCACGGACTCCCCCCCAACCTCCGCCCCAGCACGGACCCCCCCCCCAACCTCCACCCCAGCACGGACCCCCCCCCAACCTCCACCCCGGCACGGCACGGACCCCCCCCAACCTCCACCCCAGCACGGACCCCCCCCAACCTCCACCCAGGCATGGAACCCCCCAACCTCCACCCCAGCACGGACCCCCCCCCAACTCCCAACCTCCACCCCGGCACGGACCCCCCCCAACCTCCACCCCGGCACGGACCCCCTCCCGGCACTCCCCCGGAGCCCAGCCTACTCTAACCACCCCCCCCCCCGCCGCACACACACACACACAACCCGAGACACACCTCTCCTCACGCAATCAGACTGCGGCCACGCCATTTCCTGCCCAGAGCCAACCCCCCAGGCCGTCACTCACCTCCACGCTGGTCGGTGTGAGCCTGGAGCACCGGGTCACGCCGATGAAAAGGAGGTTTGATTCACGTCGACGTGAACGGTCATCACGTCGACGGGACTTTGGCCCATCCGGAAGGGAGAATATCGGCAGGCTGAAAATCGGCTGCCTTGCGCAGACCCGTGACATTCTCCACGGCAGCGGCGCCATTAATGCCCCGCCGACTTTTCTCCCTTCGGAGACTTCGGCAACCGGCGGGGGCGGGATTCACGGCGGCCAACGGCCATTCTCCAACCCGCTGGGGGGTCGGAGAATGACGCCCCCTGTGTACAGTAGTCAGTTCTGACTGAATGGATTGATATTGCGGCCAATTGCCTTTGGGCCACTCTTCTTGAAGATGTTTCATAACTTTCATCAAAGTGGTATCTTTCTGTGTTTCAATGTGAGTTTGCTGAAATTTGACATCTGATACAGGTAGTAATTCTTTGAATAGTTGCAAATGTAAATCAACATCATTGATGGATTTTTCTTGGAGGGAGATTGTTAGTGGTGACTGACCTAGATAAAGTCTCAGCAATTACTAATTTTTTACCTGGTGAAAGCGTATCTTCTCAATTTTTCATCAAACGTTGAAGTCTGGGAGTCATGTCATTTAAGTTTTGTTCTATGATGTCCAGTGGACAATGGTCAGTTTCCACTGTGAATTTGGGTAGACCATATATGTAGTCGTGGAATTTGTAAATTCCCGTGACTAACCCTAGACACTCTTTTTTGATTTGGGCGTACCTACACTCAGTGTCAGTCATTGATCTTGACGCATAGGCAATAGGAACCCAATTATCAAAACAGTCCTGTTGCAGTAAAACAGCATCAATGCCATGTTTACTTGCATCAGTTGAAATTTTGGTTGGTTTTGTAGGATCAAAGAATGATAAGCATGGAGCTTCTATCAATTGTTGTGTCAAATCAGTCCATTCTGCAGTATGTTTGTCAGTCCAGATGAATTCTGTATTCTTTCTTATCAATTGACGTGGAGCAATTGTTCTCGCAGATAGATTTGAAATGAACTTTCCTGGAAAGTTGACAAATCCGAGAAAGCGTAAGACAGCCTTCTTTTCTTTGGGAATTTGCATTGCCTTGATAGCTTGCACTTGTCTTGATCTGGTTTAATGCGTTCAGCTGTTATGTTGTCACCTAGGAATCTTAAAGACGAGGCAGCAAACATGCAAGTAAACATGGCATTGATGCTGTTTTACTGCAACAGGACCGTTTTGATAATTGGGTTCTGTAGCGCACAAAGACTCCGAGAAACGAATAGAGTGAAGTCGATGAGGCTTTATTAAGCGTGACTGTTCCCCCGCAGTTCAGTAGTAGACTGCCTGCGGGGGAGGACTCCTGGTTCTTATACTCCACCTTCAGGGCGGAGCTAGAGGTCAACGGCCAACCAGGACCCGGGATCTGTCAGCCAATGACATCACGGCTTCACAGTCCCACATGACCCCTAATGCATACTACCACAGGTTCCTATTGCCTATGCGTCAAGATCAATGACTGACACTGAGTGTAGGTACGCCCAAATCGAAAAAGAGTGTCTAGGGTTAGTCATGGGAATTTACAAATTCCACGACTACATATATGGTCTACTTCTATGGGTTTATGTTGACGACATAATCGTCTGGTCAACAACGCCTGAAGAGCATATCAAACGTCATCAGGAGCTTTTCAAGAGAATTGACAACTATGGTTTAAAGTTAAACAATTCTCTTGAAAAGCTCCTGATGACGTTTGATATGCTCTTCAGGCGTTGTTGGCCAGACGATTATGTCGTCAACATAAACCCGAACTCCTTCTATGTTCTCGGTCATCTGTTCCATTGTTCTGTGAAAAATTTCAGAAGCAGACATGATACCAAAAGGCATCCTATTGAAACAGTACCTTCCAAAAGGTGTATTAAAAATGCAAAGAAGTTTGCTGGAGTCTTCTAACTGCATCTGCCAAAATCCTTGAGATGCATCAAGCTTGGTAAATATTTCAGCATTTGTCATCTCAGCAGTGATATCTCTTTTATTTGGTATTGGATAATGCTCTCTCTTGATACTTTTATTGAGAACTTTTGGGTCCATACAGATTCACCTGTAGGTTTCTTTACACAGACTAGGGCGCTTACCCAGTCAGTAGGTTGAGTAACCTTAGAGATTATTCCTTGAGTTTGAAGTCTTGACAATTCAACTTTCAGTCGATCTTTAAGTGGAGCAGGAACAAGTCTGGGTGGATGGATCACCGATGTGGCATCCTTTTTCAATTGAATTTTGTACTGAAAACGTAACGTGCCCATACCTTGAAAAACATTTGAGTTTTGCTGTAAGAGTTGCTGAACATCATCATTGAGTGCACTTGATTGACAGGTATTCATGAAGATTTTCTGTATGTGTTGCAAATCTTTGCATGCTTGCGCTCCAAGTAATGATGAACGAGTATCATTGACTATCTCGAACCTTACTTGTTGTTGAATGTCCCTGTTTGCGACACTTAGGTAGCAGGATCCATGTGAAAAAATGGGGTTGCCATTGTAATCAGCAATGAGCATTCTGGAGGAATCATTTCATAATGACTCTTTATCTTGGACATGTCCTTGGAATTCAAAAGATTCGCCGAGGCGCCAGTATCTAATTTAGGAAGACCTGATGGCAATCTCATTATGCAGCTCAACAGACCACTCACATATTTGTGAATTTGACCAAGATGACCCCGTGCATAGACCAGAGAGCATAGTAATCTCGAGTGACGAAGAGCAAGTGAGGATACTCCAGCAAGCCAAGAAAGGGTGGTACCTGTACCCCCAGTTCCAATCTTCACTCAGGCACCAGAAACCAAAGTGTTCCAACATGTCAGCGAGGACATAGAAGTGGGCATGGTCATACCACCCAAAGATGACGCGACGCCTGAAACTCTGTAGACCTCTGAGCACACGATAACAACCAGCACCACGCCAGAGGCTGCGACACCAAAACACAAAAGCATGAGATGCCAAAATATCTACCATCGTGTTCTCAAAGTAAAGAGGACTAAGAGGAGAAGACTGGGAGAGCTAGCTCATCCCACCAACAAACCAGCAACGGAAACAACGGCATGTAGCCAGAAAGTGCAAAAGAAAGAGACTAGTGACATAAGTGTGGCATTTATGGACACAGGCCTTCCAAAAGCACAGAGCAAAGAGGAAGATAAATAAGAGGCCGGCAAGTAAACCGGTCTTCGAAGAGGCTGGCAGCAGCTCGAATGATCACAGAGGTGATCCCATAAGGGAAGCACAATGATCTGTGCAAAAGAGACAGACACTGGCCAGGCACATCATGTTTATGAACACCCCAGTAAAACTTGTTCACTTTGTTCGATAAATATCCTGATTGTATAAAGTTAAAAGATCAATGTTGCTTGTAAACATATCTTAATGTTTTGTGAAGAAGGGGGATGTGGTGTTATGCCTCTGGGTTATATCATAGATGGATGGTATGCGACCTCCAACCATTAGGTGGCGGTGCAGACACACAATGCGGTCATGCGATTAGCCCCTCTGGTCGGTGCTAGGTGTAGTTCCAGAGGAGTAATAAGGAAACTCCATGATAACGTGCTCTGTAACAGATCACTATCTTACCACATGAGACTCAATAAAGATCCTGGTTTTTACAAGTCAAGGTGTTTGGTGGATTCCTTTGCAAGGATAGTAGACCAAACACAACATGGTACCATGAGTGCTAAAGATTTAAAGAGAGCGACGGCAGTGACCACTTTAAGCATTCGGCTGGAAGACCAATCTGGTAAACTGCAGCCTGAGGTGAACCTTCAACTATCGTTGGCAGGCTGGATGCAGGCGGTTAAGGTGAGTATTTTGCTGCGGTTTTTACTTTAATTTTTCATTCCCTTTTTTACAATTTAGAGTACCCAATTGTTTTTTTCCAATTAAGGGGCAATTTAGCGTGGCCAATTCACCTACCCTGCACACCTTTGGGTTGTGAGACCAACGCAAGCACGGGGCCAATGTGCAAACTTCACACAGACAGTGACCCGGGGCTGGGATCGAACCCGGGTCCTCAGCACCATGAGGCAGCAGTGCTAACCACTGTGTCACCGTGCTGCCCCCTTTTTACTTCTATTTTAAACACTGGTTAAATAGAGGTAAAAAGACAGTAAAAAAACACACAATCTGGCAGCTGGGTTTGAATCCAGTCCAGACTGATAGATGTTATTCTCCACTCTGTAGGGGTTTGGTTCCACAAGAGCTGCAAAATTTGTTTACAATTTGATCCATTTGGCATACGACTAGTAGTTTTGGCACAGAGGGAGTCCTTTGATGTTGGGGCTTAGGCACATTGTAGTAGTGAGATAGAATCTATAGAATCGCTACAGTGCAGAAGGAAGCCATTTAGCCCATCAAGTCTGCCCTGACCCTCCGAAAGAGCACCCTGCCTCGATTTCAGTTTACTACATACCTGTCACTGAAATCAAATGAGAAGTAGCATTATGTTCAATCTCCAACAGTGGTATTTCTCACTTTCATTATACAAAGTTAACCCCAAAATGTGAAGAAATTAGCTTTGAATGTAAAGGGATGCAGTTGAAATAGTTGTTTGTCCATCAAACATCTGGAACTTAGCATAAATCATTCCTCGGATCTACACGATGTATATATGTATAACAAAGATCCAGTTATCGAGTGGTTGGGTGTCTTGTGGTGTAATGGTAACATCCCTACGCCTGAGTTGGAAGCTCTGGGCCATTGTACAATTGTACAATTTTGATAATACTACAAATTTTTAGAATTCTATGTTAGTCAGAAGTAATATCTATGGATTAAATTTTAACCACTTTTAAACAGTTCTGTTTGAATTTCTGTCAGTGAGACTATGGGCAGTAAAGGCCATTGGGGAACGGGAAGGCAGTTTCTGAAAGAACTATACTTAACAAATTTTGTAACTTTGAAGGTGCTTTGAGGGCCTCGGTTCAAGAGTTCTGTCTTAATTCTGTTGTGTGCAATAAAGAGTCTCTTCATCAGCTTTGACAAAACGGCTAAAAGATAGCTTGAATTTAGGTTGACACCTTGGGGTGAATTCTCGATCCTGGGATGCCCAAAGCATTTCTTGATTGGATGGAGAATTGAAAAACTGGGATTAGTGTTGGGTATAAGCGGGTGCTGTTCTGAACGTGATGATCCGACCCCCACTAGTGGAGGGATCGAGTTTAACTCCCCTGTGCCAGCGGGAGGATATATGCATCCATTTAGCGGGCATGGCACCCTAATCTCTGGTCCTCCGTGATTCTCCGGTCCCCTTGGCCGGGAATCAAGTGGGCAGGGATTACTACAGTTCTCACCAAACGTGAGCCTGATGTGGTGATCCATGCAGTGGGCCAAGTCCATCTGAGGGCCATCCTCCCCTCCCCACAATGCACTACGCACCCACCCCTCCTCTACCAGACCTCTCCCCCTACAACCCCCCAAAATTACCAAAATGGGAGAGCCCCCCCAAGTGACCCTTTAATAGGGAGACCCCTACAGGGACCCCCGAGGGACCCCGTAGAAGGGTGAACACCCCCCCCTCCCGCGGGATATCCTACCTGAAAGATCCCCCCACAGAGACCCCCTAACATAAAGGGACCACCCACAGCGATATCCTAATTAAAGGAACAACCCACAGGTTCTCAATTTGGTGAGACCTGTAGTAATCCCTGCTTGAATGATTGGAATGCACTTACTTCTCTTTGATGTGGTTGATGTTTTTAAACATTGGGGTTTAAGCACTTGGTTTCACTTATCCATGAAGGGGATAAATGAATCAAGGCTGCAACTACTAGAAAGGAATGAATGGCTTGTAAATAATGGATCTGATGGGTTGCAACAAAGGTCACAGCTATTCTCCTTCCAGGAATAGACACTTGTGGAGAATCCAGGTAAGTGTTACAGCTGTAATCTTTTTCACTGCCCCTATCTAGAGTGCTCTCTAGCATTCAGACAGGGGCCTCTTTGCTGAGGGTAGGGTGGGTCTGTGGCGGGAGGGGGAGTTGTGTGTGAGGTGGGGTGTGTCCATTTCATCAGAGGATCCCTGTGGGTGGGTCCCTTTAGTTAGGGGATCACTGTGGGGGTTTCCTTCAGTTAGGAGGTCCCTGGGGATTCCCTATTACAGGGTCCCTGGGGGAACTCCCTATTCAGGGGGCCCCTGTGGGGGTCCCTTCAGTTAG
Source organism: Scyliorhinus torazame (assembly GCF_047496885.1). Taxonomy (NCBI): domain Eukaryota; kingdom Metazoa; phylum Chordata; class Chondrichthyes; order Carcharhiniformes; family Scyliorhinidae; genus Scyliorhinus; species Scyliorhinus torazame. The sequence goes on along the minus strand of NC_092707.1, from coordinate 191,184,330 downwards.
AGGTCTCAGTTGGGGTGGACCCTTTAGTCAGGGGTCTCTATGGGGTTCCTTTAGTTAGCAAGTCCCTGGGGGAGTCTCCCTATTCATGGATCCCTAATCAGGCATCGCTTGGGGAGTCTCCCTATTAAGGGGGTCCCTGTGGGGATCTCCCTATTAAGGGGTCCCTGGGAGCTGACTCACTATTAAGGGGTCCCAGGGGTGGGGGGGGCTCCCCCGTTAGGGAGTCCTGGGGGTTGGGTCTGGTCACCCCCCTACATGGGGACGGGTGGGATACCCAAGCAATCCAGGGATGGGAGGCTGCTTTGCGGTGCGGGGAGAGATGGGCGGCTGATTTGTGGTGTGGGGGAATGGGGGTTGCCTAGCTGCGGGACCTTGCTTTTGGGCCGCTCGGCCGAAATTGTGGCCCAATAGTGGGCTAAATTTGCATGGCAAGGGATGGGGAATTGCTTTCTGATCTGTGCTTCCAGGGGGAACCTAAGTCGGTTGCAATTCTTCTCCAGCGGGAGAACATAGTCTTCTAAATGGAGAATCTCGCCCCTTATCTTTGAACAAAACCATGGCCAGGATTGTAGGGCCCCACCAATGCGTTTCTCCCCGCAGAGAATGTGGCAGGCCATTTACTTCAGCAGGACTGAAATATCTCACTGGGCAGGATGGGCTGTAAAATCCTGGCCCAATGTACTGGTTTAATTAATTAACCACATATATAAGATTAAAGCTGTGTGCTGGAGGAAACCCTTACATTTTTGACATTATGGCAGGAAGTGTTATTGAATTAACTGTGGGACTTGGGTTAAAATATGTTGAGGTGAATGTTTATAATTAATAAAAGGATGTTAGTTTGCTTGTAGCAGCTCTGGGTCTAGAAAGATGTGTCATTTGTTCACAATGGAATGTAACTCAGGGGGCCAGGGAATAAGAAATGGGCATTTGTCTACCTGACTCTAGTCTACAGAGGTGGGACAACAACCTTACCCTAAGACAATGGATGAGGCAAAGTTGGACTATTTCTAAAAGAGGGATGAGAAGTGGGGATAGCCTTCATTGGCACAGTTTACCATGGTTTCTATGGTATGATTCTTTGAGACACAGTGTCATGATATACATAAGCAATCATGTAAATAGTAATAGATACGACCTCCAACCAGCAGATGACAGTAAAGAACAACCACGTGACACTGTTATCTCGGGGAGTCTGGAGATCGTTGTCGTAGTAGATAGTCGCATTTGTAGTAGCTCTTAGATAATTTCTGATAATAATATAGTACTTTGTAGGTTTTGATAGTTTTCTTATTGTTATCTGACCCTTGTTATTTTTTAACAATAAACATTCAACTAGTCAAGCACCAGAACATAACACAGAGCAAGATTCTCTGGCCTCCCCACAATGTGATTCTCGGTGGCGGGATGTGGCCTGCTGTTGACTGGTAGCGGGATCTTCTGGTCCTGCTGCAGTCAGTTGGACTTCCTGTTGAATCCACCCCATGTCGCTAGGAAACCGGTGGTGGGGTGTGCCGTCAGCAGGACCAGACGTGAACAGCCAGAAGATCTCGTCCAGGGTAAAGTTGCTTCAGTGACAGAAGAAGAAAGGCATTGCCTATGCCTGCAGCACTTGAGGGATCCTAGGACCTTGAAGGATGAGAAACTTCCATGTTATCTTCACTGACTTTTGTGAAATATATGTAACATCTTGCTTAATAAATGAGTCATTTAATATTACTAGATATTGTTAGGTCAAGCACAACTGAGGACCCCATTGTTAGAAATGAAGAATTCTGAACTTCGAGATTTTTAATTAAAACCATTTTATACCTCAAAATCCTAAAACTTAAACGCACTGGGGCTTGATGGCCATTGAGGTCCGTTCATAATGTAAACTTTTCCAAGCATAACTATGGACCAATACATGGAAGTCCACGGTGAGAGAGAGAGCGATGTGATAGAGAGAGAATGAGAGAGAGATCCGAGTGGCTATGGTACTGGGTTAACAGCCCAAAAACTGGAAATACAAACTCTCACAAAGGAAGCTATAAAACTGAATTTAATAAATGTGTTCATTTATTGACTGGCAATCTGCTGGATCGTCATGAAAACTCAACTTGTTCACTAATAACCCACAAAAAGGGGAATTTGCCAATCTGGCCTCCATGTGATTCCAGTCCCACACTTCATGTCTGACTTTTAATGTCCTCAGGGCAAGCACAAGCAGGGATGGGCAATATTTGAAACTTATCAATGTTACCCAAGAATTTTTTTTAACAACAAAAAACAAATAAAATACAACTTGTCTCATATGTCCCATCATAAACCATTGCGGGAGTTAAGCAGACGCCACAGATTTCATTCTGATGAGGCTCTTCATTCCATTATTATGATGGATTTTGTTTTGATATTCTGACTTACAAATCTCTTGTGCTCTTAAAACTTTCATTGGGTTAATGTGTGTGAGCGTATCTGTGATTTGTGTGCATGTGTCTGTGAGATCTGTTTGTGTGTTGTGTGTGAGGTTGTGTATGTGATAGGTGCTTCTCTGAGATATCTCTATATATCTCTGCAGGGGAACTCTGTTGCTACCAAGGCTTTTCATCTTGCACTCATAAGGACAAACACCAAATTTCAAATGATCACAGCAATTTATATTGCAAATCACACTTTAGTCCTGTAGTATGAATTGTTGTGATTGTTTGAAATTTGGTATTCTAGCATTTATCCTAAGGAGTACAAAATGAAAAGTTTCAGCAACATGTCTCTCTTTTCAGAAATATTCCAGTTCTGTACTACCAACCAACTGTAAGTGTGTTTATAGCTGGATTCTCCGGTTCCCCTGCCACGCCTTTCTCAATGGCGCATCATTCGCCGGTGGCGGGATTTTCTCTTCTCGTTGCTTGTCAATGGGATTTCCTTTGGAAACCAGTCCACGCTGCCGGGAAACCCATGGGCGGAGGTACGCTGCCAGTGGGAAAAGAGAATCCCAACGGCTGGAGAATTCAGGCCATCTATAAATGGCTGGTGTTTGGCAATAAGATTTGTGTTCATGGGGTGTGTGTGCATGATATGTCCATGTGAAGGTGTGTGTGTGTGAGCAACTTGTATATGTATCTGTAGTATGCGTGAGATCTCTCTGCATTTGTGTGGAACCTCTGTGTCTAAATATGTGTGATACATGTGGTTTATAAATGGAATCTCTGAATTTAAGCGGGTGTGAGAGTGTATCTTTGAGATTAGATGTTGTTCACCTACCATCTCCAGCGACAACATTGGGAATAAAACCAGATGTCTGATTGGGTGTTCATTTCCTCTCATTTTCCCTCTCGTCAAGGTCAGATGTATGGCTAAATGTTCAGAGCTAGATATATGGAAGATTGTTTCCAGTGGAGTTCCACAGGGCACTACTCATTTTTGATTTTCATGGTATATATCATTGACTTAGAGTTAAACGTAGGGAGCATGATTAAGCAGCTCACATAAAATATAAAAATTGACTGTGCTTGACAGTGAGGAAGGAAGCTGTAGACTGCAGGAAGAAGTTAATGGACTGGTCAGGTTTAAAGAAAAGTGGCAAATGCTATTCAATACAGGGAAATGTGAGGAAATGTATTTGGAGAAACAAAGCAAGGGAGTACACAACAAATCTCCCTTCTTTTTAAGCAGTCCCTTAGGATTGAGGATGACTTGCTTCTACTCCAGTTCGTTGGGTTCTCAGGCGACTGAGAAATCCATTGTGCAACTTGCTGGGCATCTGATGCTTGAAGAGTTGGGCAGATGAGGGGTTTTGAGGTTAGTGAGCTCTCTCTGAAGCCTTCAATTCGCCTCGTGTTCTCCCGACGAAGTCTCACCATGCCACAATAAATAGTAGGAGACTTTAAAAAATAATTCATTTGTGGGATGTGGGTGTCGCTGGTGTGACATTGAGAAATGTACAGAATTGTTATGTCTGAATCAACCAATAGAGGGAGCTGGATGCAGAACTATATAAAGCATCAGATGCTAAACCTGCTGGAAGAGTGTTGAGGATGTCATGATATTCAAACACACACATCATGATAGACACACCAACAGACAAATCAGAACACACAACACCACAACCAATCACAGACAAGGGCAGGGACAGTATAAAAGGACAAACACGACACCTGGTGGCCAGTCGAGCTGGAGACCAGGACAAAGACAGGACCTGTTACACTCCACACTCAGGGAAACACCACGTGCAGAGTATCCAGACCGAATTGTATAAAGCAGTTGAAATAAAATAGAGTTGTACCAAATACAACTGTGTTGGCTCATCTGTGCACCAGAGCACCCAACACCACATGGTACAGGAGTGGATCGATACCTGCCGGCATACCTCAGTGTACAGAGACAACCAGCAGTACCCAGGCAAGATGTATTGGCTCCCGGTTCCGCAGCCGTTCCAGTGCCACGGCGATCTCCGCGAAAACTGGCGGCGATTCCGGCAAGCGTTTGAATTATTCCTGGTGGTAGCTGAACTCAAAGACCTGGATGATGATGAAAAAATTGAATTTCTCCTCACCATCGCCGGTGCAAGAGCAAAAGAAATCTTCACAAAATTCAAGTTCTTCAGGAGGCAACAAAGGTACGATTACCAGGCAGTCCTGGACAAATTCGCCAAATACTGTGAGGAAAACGCACTCCAATCGGCAAGTAAAGGTAAGAAAAGCGGCAGTACTCACCTCGTGGCCGGGATCCTGGAGACCGAATTCCCAGAGGCCGAAATCCCGGGCCTGAGAGAGATTAGGGTCGAGGTCGGCGGCCATCTTGCTAAAGGTATCACGCTAGCACAGTTGCGCGAGCAGTGCGCAGAACCGGAAGTTTCGTTTGCGCATGCGCGAGACGCTGCGCATGCGCAGTCAAGAAAACGGCCATCGGCACAGGAACCGCGATCTGCGCATGCGCAGTCACTTCCTACGTGTTACATACCGAGCGTCAGGATGTCAGAGGCCCCAGACCAATTTAAAGGGGAAACGTCCCAAATCCAATTTAAAAGGGGAACGTCCCAAGTCAAAAAAACAAAAATCTGTTAAAGCTGTAAAACAACCTTCCCTCACCTGGAATGACAGCACATTGCCGCAAATTGACCCAGGAGATGAATTTGACCTCCGAAGTACCCTGCAACAAGCAGTTACCTACGCACAAGCCGATGATTCCGACCTTGAATACTTCGATACCGATCTTTACATTTTTTCTGGACCTCGCGAGCCCAATGATAGCTCCGTGGTCCTATACGACTACGACTCGGACGAACCTTTCATGTTGCACATTGGCGGCCCCCACATTGAATCCGACGCAGATGCGGATTCATTTTTCGGATTTGAAGATCTTCAACCCAGCAGATATGACGTCCCAACTCATCAGTGCAGGATGATGCTGCAGCCTGAAATTAGGAGACAGGGAGCGGTGCAAGCCCACAGAGAGCGGCCTGCTGCCACACAGAGCATGGTCCACGTCCCGCTCAGCGTTCCCGAATCTATGAAAGAAGACATGCAAGACTCCAGAGCGCAGTCCTTGCAGGAACAAGAAGTGACTCCAGAGTCACAAGCCTCCACAGCGAGCTCGTGGACAGACTCCACGATAGAAGGAACGCAAGACTCCAGAGCGTAGTCCTTGCACGAACAAGGAGTGACTCCAGTGTCACAAGCCTCCACAGAGAGCTCGTGGACAACCTCCACGATAGAAGAAACGCTTGACTCCGATGCGCAGTCCTTGCAGGAACAAGACCATGAGGGTCTAGTAACCTCCCCTGACCAACTAGCGGCAGACGATGCAAGTCTGTCATGCTCACGTAAACAGAAAGAAGGCTATAACAGCCTACCATGCTCCACTGCACAGCAGCATGACCATGACGGTCTCTCATGCTACAATGAAGGGCACAGCGCTGATGACTGTTCAAGCCCAACTGAAGACAAGCCAAAGCAATCGCCTGTTCCAAGCCCGAAGAAAAAAGGTTTATGCGCTGACCTTCAGGATCATTATAGCCGAACAGAGATTAATAATGCTGCACGGTCACAGAAGGATGCTGAGGATTTGCTAAAGAAATTACTTGTATGTTTAACTTGCAAGGAGCAGACTGAGAATTGCCAGTGTTTTAGTACGGATCGAAAAAATGGACAAGACATTGATCCTCAGGTAATGGAAATAACACAACCTGAATCATACCTACAGCAGGGACAAATGTCTCCCTTCAACACAACATCGCAAAGTCCCAACTTCGGAGACCAGCAGTTAGTCAGTAATGACTCTTCAAACCTTGAGGGGAACATTATTTGCATTGAACCTATACACACTCCACTGATAAATGAGCAGAACATTGGAGCAAGAATCCTGAGGACACCGACATCGAGTAGCCAGATAAAGAACTTAAAACCCGCAGCAGTTTCAAGTGAACCAATTGTGCTTTCCACTGATGGTGAAGATGCAGATAAGGTCGACCCATCTATCCATTGTACCACAGTAACCCCAGAGATTAAGCAGTTATGTCTGGGGAGTACAATGTGGGCAATTGAGAACACTAAAAGAGAGACTGTGACTATGCCAGTCCCAGCAAAATCAGACCCAGCGACTATGAAGGCATGTACATTAAACAAAAATACATATGAAGTCACTGAAAAGAAAACTGAAACGGAATGTTCTTTGGAACATAGTACAATGTCGAAAGAAACATTGGATCCAACATTTGAGGCCATACATATGGGAGAACTTGAGGGTAATAAACAAGGTTCTGCAATGTCTGGGGGAAGATTTAAAATTCCAAAGAAGTAAAGCCCAAATGAAGGACAACGGCAAGACAATGACAGTCCACCGACATGGTTTGCACCACCAGATGAAAACTCTGACAATTTACCCAACCCTAGTGAACAGCAAGCTGCCAGTGGGGATCCATCCACGGGGTGTGAGACGAGTGACGGCGGCGTCCCACTTCCCATGCAGGGGGTGCAAAGTGACGGACCTCGCCTAGTGCGTACGGAGGCACTCAACGATCACGGTGGGACGACTGACAACTGCGGTGACACCGCACCACTTCCACCCTCAATGGCTCAAACCTCTCCACTAATCAATGCACTCCTGCATGTCCCGACTCCACAAGTGCAGCTTCACGAAATCTCAGCTGTCTCCAGTGAGCCTGCTGGGACTCCGGACGGGGAGCATCGGCGGAAGACGGACCGGACTCCAGATGGGGAGCGGCCAGGCGCCGACTCTGATTCACGTACGCCAGACTTTGCTCCAGACGGGCAGTGTCGCGGCCTCGGTGGTGGCACGCTCAGGGTGACAGCGGATGCCACAGCGACAGGGAATGGATCACGTGACAATCACACTGGGTCAGCAATAACAACCAGCACCGACAGTCCAAGACGGATACACCAATTTATACCACAGCTATTGTCATGATATTCAAACACACACATCATGATAGACACACCAACAGACAAATCAGAACACACAACACCACAACCAATGACAGAAAGATATAAAAGCACAGACACGACCCCCGGTGGTCGGTATTAGCTGCAGAGGAGGACCAGGACACATCTGTTACCAAACACACTCAGGGAGACAGCACGTGCAGAGTATCCAGAACGAACTGTATTATAAGAGTTATAATAAAATAGAGTTGTACCACATACAACTGTGTTGGCTCATCTGTGCACCAGAGCACCCAACACCACATGGTACAGGAGTGGATCGATACCTGCCGGCATACCTCAGTGTACACAGACAACCAGCAGTGCCCAGGCAAAATGATAGAGCTCCCGGTTCCGCAGCCGCTCCAGTGCCACGGCGACCTCCGCGAAAACTGGCGGCGATTCCGGCAATGGTTCGAATTGTTCCTGGTGGCAGCTGAACTCCAAGACCTGGATGATAGCGAAAAAATTGAATTTCTCCTCACCATCGCCGGTGCAAGGGCAAGAGAAATATTCACAAGGTTCAGGTTCTTCAGGAGGCAGCAAAGGTACGATTACCAGGCAGTCCTGGACAAATTCTCCAAGTACTGTGAAGAAAACACAATCCAATCGGCAAATAAAGGTAAGAAAAGCTGCAGTACTCACCTCGTGGCTGGGGTCCCGGAGCCCGAATTCCCAGAAGCCAAAATCCCGGGCCTGAGAGAAGGCTGGGTCGAGGTCGGCGGCCATCTTGCTAAAGGTATAACGCTAGCACAGTTGCGCGAGCAGTGCGCAGAACCGGAAGTTTCGTTTGCGCATGCGCGAGATGCTGCGCATGCGCAGTCAAGAAAACGGCCATCGGTAAAGGAACAGCGATCTGAGCATGCGCAGTCGCTTCCTACGTGCTACATACCGAGCGTCAGGATGTCAGAGGCCCCAGACTGCACCAATTTAAAAGGGAAATGTCCCAAATCCAATTTAAAAGGGAAACGTCCCAAATCAAAAAAACAAAAATCTGTTAAAGCTGTAAAACAACCTTCCCTCACCTGGAATGACAGCACAGTGCCGCAAATTGACCCAGGAGATGAATTTGACCTCCGAAGAACCCTCCGACAAGCAGTTACCTACGCACAAGCCGATGATTCCGACCTTGAATACTTCGATGACGATCTTTACAGTGTTTCCGGACCTCGCGAGCCCAATGATAGCTCCGTGGTCCTATATGACTATGACTCGGACGAACCTTTCGTGTTGCACATTGGCGGCCCCCACATTGAATCCGACGCAGATGCGGATTCATTTTTCGGATTTGAGGATCTTCAATCCAGCAGATATGACGTTCCAACTTATCAGTACCGGATGATGCTGCAGCCTGACATTAACAGACAGGGAGCGGTGCAAGCACACGGAGAGCGCCCTGCTGCCACACAGAGCGTGGTCCACGTCCCGCTCAACGTTCCCGACTCTATGAAAGAAGACATGCAAGACTCCAGAGTGCAGTCCTCGCATGAACCAGAAGTGACTCCAGTGTCACAAGCTTCCACAGCAAGCTCGTGGACAGACTCCACAATTGCAGAAATGCAAGACTCCAGAGCGCAGTCCTTGCACAGACAAGAAGTGACTCCAGTGTCACAAGCCTCCACAGAGAGCTCGTGGACAGCCTCCACGATAGAGGCAACGCAAGACTCCAGAGCGCAGTCCTTGCACGAACAAGAAGTGACTCCAGTGTCACAAGCCTCCACAGAGAGCTCGTGGACAGCCTCCACGATAGAAGCAACGCAAGACTCCAGAGCGCAGTCCTTGCACGAACAAGAAGTGACTCCAGTGTCACAAGCCTCCACAGAGAGCTCGTGGACGGACTCCACGATGGAAGGAACGCAAGACTCCAGAGCGCAGTCCTTGCAGGAACAAGACCATGAGGGTCTAGCAACCTCTCCTGACCAACCAGCGGCAGACGATGCAAGTCTGCCATGCTCACGTGAACAGCAAGAAGGCTATAACAGCCTACCATGCTCCACTACACAGCAGCATGAACATGACGGTCTCTCATGCTACAATGAAGGGCACAGCGCTGAAGACTGTTCAAGCCCAACTGAAGACAAGCCAAAGGAATCGCCTCGTCCAAGCCCGAAGAAAAAAGGTTTATGCGCTGACCTTCAGGATCATTATAGCCGAACAGAGATTAATAATGCTGCACGGCCACAGAAGGATGCTGAGGATTTGCTAACGAAATTAATTGAATGTTTAACTTGCAAGGAGCAGACTGAGAATTGCCAGTGTTTTAGTACGGATCGAAAAAATGGACAAGACATTGATCCTCAGGTAATGGAAATAACACAACCTGAATCATATCTACAGCAGGGACAAATGTCTCCCTTCAACACAACACCGCAAAATCCCAACTTCGGAGACCAGCAGTTAGTCAGTAATGACTCTTCAAACCTTGAGGGGAACATTAATTGCATTGAACCTATACACGCTCCACCGATTATTGAGCAGAACATTGGAGCAAGAATCCTGAGGACACCGACATCGAGTAGCCAGATAACAAATTTAAAACCCACAGCAGTTTCAAGTGAACCAAGTGTGCTTTCCACTAATGGTGAAGATGCAGATAAGGTCGACCCGATTATCCATTGTACCACACTAACCCCAGTGATTAAGCAGTTATGTATGGGGAGTATAATGTGGGCAATTGAGAACACTAAAAGAGAGACTGTGACCATGCCAGTCCCAGCAAAATCAGACCCAGAGACCATGAAGGCATGTACATTAGACAAAGATACATATGAGGCACCTGAGAAGAAAAGTGAAACGGAATGTTCTTTGGAAAATAGTACAATGTCGATAGAAACATTGGATCCTATATTCGAGACCATACCTATGGGAGAATTTGGGGGTAATAAACAAGGTTCTGCAATGTCTGGGGGAAGATTTAAAATTCCAAAGAAGAAAAGCCCAAATGAAGGACAACGGCAAGACAATGACAGTCCACCGACATGGTGTGCACCACCAGATGAAAACTCTGACAATTTACCCAACCCTAGTGAACAGCAAGCTGCTAATGAGGATCTATCCACGGGATGTGAGACGTGTGACGACAGCATCCCACTTCCCATGCAAAAGGTGCAAGGTGACAGACCTCGCCTAGTGCGTACCGAGGCACTCGACGATCACGGTGGGACCACTGACGACTGCGGTGGCAGCGCACCGCTTCCACCCTCGATGGCTCGACCCTCTCCACTGGTTGGTGCATTCCTGCATGTTCCGACTCCAGAAGTGCAGCTTCAGGGAATCTCGGCTGCCTCCAGTGAACCTGTTGGGACTCCGGACGGGGGGCATCGACGGAAGGCAGACCGGACTCCAGATGGGGAGCAGCCAAGCGCCGACTCGGATTCGCGCACGCCAGACCTTGCTCCGGACGGGCGGTGTCGCGGCCTCGGTGATGGCACGCTCAGGGTGACGGCGGATGCCACGGCGACAGGGAATGGATCGCGTGGCAGTCCCACTGGGTCGGCAGTGGCAACCAGCGCCGGCGGTCCAAGATGGACACACCAATTCGCGCCATCGCCAGACGTTGATGCGAGCAACAATTCTCTCTCCAAGGCGACATGCTTCGACGTTTCTCTGCGGAGTCGCCCTTCCGGCACAGCAGGTGGCCGGAACCAGCGTACACGGTCTCGGCCAACTTCCACATCTGGCACAGTCATCGCCTTGCATGATATTAGTGATGGTGCTACTTCGATGGCAACGACCCATCGGCTACAAGATGCCGTCCACCACAAACATAAAAAGAAAAAGACTCCACCTTGTTCCTGGCATGCAGGGCGGATGGATTGGTGCGTAGGCGCAATCAGCGAGCTTTGCGCCGCCTTCCACACTCGCAACTGAACCGTACGCACACGACGGATCCTCCACTGGTTCCCAAGGATGACTTCGTGGAGATGCCACGGATCATGCCCCTTCCATCGCCACCAGAACCAAACCACAGCCAAGGCACCACTAACAAAGATGTTGAATGTTATATTTGCACGAATGAAAAAACCAAGCACTGCACGAAGTACAACAAATGGTAAAGTAGAGGCTTCGGCAACAGCATCACCTCCAACAGTCCAAGGTGAACCAGTGTGACCCCAAATCTCCACAGCTGAACCGGCTTGAGGACCAGCCCATTCTTGAGGCGGTCACCCATTAGACTGGACTTATAACGCTGTTCATACGTTCAAAAAGTCAAACACTTCTGTATTATAACCTGTTGTTGTTTATTGTTCCAGATATCGTCTGACCAGACCAATGTTCAAGTTTTTTTTTTCTCTCGCATCCAAGTTTTGTTATGGTACAACCTTGTTAGTGTGACGCACCCAACATCGCCCCATGTAAATAGTTACGTCATACACACACTGTACATAACACACACACACACTCTTCGATGCACTCACGACACAATTATATTTATAACCACGCAGGCACATATCTTTGTAAAAAGGGGGGATGTCATGATATTCAAACACACACATCATGATAGACACACCAACAGACAAATCAGAACACACAACACCACAACCAATGACAGAAAGATATAAAAGCACAGACACGACCCCCGGTGGTCGGTATTAGCTGCAGAGGAGGACCAGGACACATCTGTTACCAAACACACTCAGGGAGACAGCACGTGCAGAGTATCCAGAACGAACTGTATTATAAGAGTTATAATAAAATAGAGTTGTACCACATACAACTGTGTTGGCTCATCTGTGCACCAGAGCACCCAACACCACAGCTATGTCCACACATTTGGTCCACACCGACAGTGCGGCCAATGACAGCTCATGCTGGACAGACCCAGTATTCAAGCCTACAGCAGCCGGCAGTCTATGCAGCATATTCTCAAACAGGCCAACACTGTGCATTGCCCACTAATGAAATCAAGACTGAAGGAGGACAACCTGCATTTCAGACTGGATGCCTTAGTTACTGCCCAGGATTTGCTGCACCACAGCCTAGCCACATAGCGTTTTCCTATCTGATGCAAGGTTCTAGTTTCACACCATCACCAGGCATTGATGCGAGCAGCAATTCTCTCTCCAACGCGACATGCTTCGACGCTTCTCAGCAGAATCACCCTTCCAGCACAGCATGTGGCCAGAACCAGCATGCACAGTCTCAGCCGACTTCAACATCTGGCACATTCATCGCCTTGCATGATATTAGTGATGGTACCTCTTCAATGGCAACGACCCATCAGCTACAAGATGCCATCCAACAGCACCACCACAAACATAAAAAGAAAAAAGACTCCACCTCGTTCCTGGTATGCATGGCGGATGGATTGGTGCGTAGGCGCAATCGGCGAGCCTTGCGCCGCCTTCCACGCTCGCAACTGAACCGTGCACACACGCCGGATCCTCCACTGGTTCCCAAGGATGACTTCGTGGAGCTGGCACGGATCACGCCCCTTCCATCGCCACCCGTGGCCAGGCTTGCACATCAGCCGGTGGTTCTTGACCCACCCTTGAGGCGGTCAACCCGAATTCGTCGCACACCTATTAAACTGGACTTATAACACTGTTCATACGTTTAAACGTTAAACACTACTGTATTATAACCTGTTGTTGTTTTATCGTTCCATATATCGTTTGACCGGACCACTATTCATTTTTTGCATTCATGTTTTGTTATGGTACAACCTCGTTAGCATGACGCACCCGACATCGCCCCATGTATATAGTTATGTCGTATGCACATGCTGTAAATAACACACACACACACTCTTAGATGCACACACGACACAATTATATTTATAATCAAGTAGGCACATATCTTTGTAAAAAGGGGGGATGGCATGATATTCAAACACACACATCATGATAGACACACCAACAGACAAATCAGAACACACAACACCACAACCAATCACAGACAAGGACAGGGACAGTATAAAAGGACAAACACGACACCTGGTGGCCAGTCGAGCTGGAGACCAGGACAAAGACAGGACCTGTTACACTCCACACTCAGGGAAACACCACGTGAAGAGTATCCAGACCGAATTGTATAAAGCAGTTGAAATAAAGTAGAGTTGTACCAAATACAACTGTGTTGGCTCATCTGTGCATCAGAGCACCCAACACCACAGAGGAGAATGCTAGGAGAAACACTGTAGGAAAGCTAGTGTGAGTGAGAACAGATCATAGTTATTGTATCAGTTTAGAGATTAGTGGTAGATATATTAGTTTATTGTCAATTGTTTATTATATAGAAGTAAGAGGTCAAATTCAATTAAGTAGTATAAATAAATCTTTAGCTTTGTTTAATACAAAAGCTAGTTGTGGTCTTTGTGAACATTACGCCAACCATCCTAGGATCTGAACCACAAAGAACACCACAGCTGAGTGGGCCAGCATTTATTGTCCATCCCAAAATTGCCCTTGAACTGAGCAGCTTGCTAGGCTAGAATAGTATAAAAGGAACAGAGGGGTTTTGAATTGATGCCTTAAATTCCTGATGGAATGGTAGATAAGATATTTAAGAAACCATGTGGGATACTTTCCTTTATTAGCTGTGCGATCGAATATAACAGCTAGGAGATTATGCTAGAATTGCATTAAACTAGTGAGGCCACAGCTTGAGGACTGCATACATTTCTGGTCACCATATTATAAGAAGAACGCGATCATGCTAGAGAGGGTGTAGAGGAGATTCACAAGGATCATCAGGAATGGGGAATTTTAACTATGAGGAAAGACTGGATAGGCTGGCATTGTTTTCTTTGGAGCAGAGGAGGCAGAGGGCAGATTAATTGACATCCATGAAATTATGAACGGCCGAGATCGAAGAAATAGGGAGGAACTATTTCTCTTGGCAGACAGATCAATAACCAGAAGTGTGGATTTAAAATAATTGGCAGGAGGATTAAAGGGATGTTGAGGAGAGATTTCTCGACTCAGAGGGCAATAGGGTTGGGGCTGTGTTAGGGACAGAAACCCTGATTATTTAAAAGAAAACTTGGGTGCGCATTTGAAGTGTTGTAACCTGCAGGAATATGATGACCAAGAGCTGGAAGATGGCACTGTACTGATGACATTGCGCTTATTCTGCTGGGGCAGACATCATGGGTCAAATGACCTCCATCCATGCTGTGATTTTTCAATGGGTGGGATTTTCCAGCTGTTTTTGAAGGCAGGATTTTCTGGTCCCGCGGATGGCTACGCCCTGCAGTGGGTTCTCTGGTGTGTGTAGGGTGCATGTAGGATTTGACCGCGGCGAGACCGAAAGATCTCACTGCCGGCAAATGGCAGGCCACCTCCCCCATCGTTAAACACACCACGGAGGGTGGGTGGAAAGTCCCGTCCAATGTTTATAAATTCATGGTTGAACATATGTCAAATTGGCTGCCAAAGGGAGGAGGTCAAATGTTGCTAACATTATGATCTTTGTGCTTCGGGCACAAATCTGTATTTTCTTTTGCAAATGCCCCTTTAATTCAAAGTTAAACCAAGGAGGATTCTGGAAGGGTATAATTGGACTTTGTAGCAAGCATTTTAGTTTCAAGACATATCCATGATGTTGTATTTTAGGGCCCAACCAACTAAGTAGAAGAACATTAACTGAGGGATAAATTAAAAGGGGCCGCTTCGAAAAGACAAGTGGAGCACAGCCCAAAAAAGAACAGAGGAACAGAAACTTCAAAACATTAAATCAAAATGTGAAAACTGGGGTCGATGAAACAATCCAACCCCTGCGGTGCCCACCGAGCACGGAAGGCCTCGAGTGGGCCCGTGTACACCGCATACTCCCTCTCCAGGGACATCCGGCCGCAAATAAAGCTGCGGAAGAGGGGCCGGCAGCCCCAGATGTTGCTCTGGGGATGAAAGTTAGAAGACAAAGGGGTAAATAGATCAGTGATTGGGAGATTGAAATACAGCTGGCCTCGAACGTGGCCTTAGTTCTGAATAGATCCATAAGACCATAAGACATAGGAGCGGAAGTAAGGCCATTCGGCCCATCGAGTCCACTCCACCATTCAATCATGGCTGATTTCAACTCCATTTACCCGCTCCCTCTACCCGCCCTTAATTCCTCGAGAAATCAAGAATTTATCAACTTCTGTCTTAAAGACACTCAACGTCCCGTCCTCCACTGCCCTCTGTGGCAATGAATTCCACAGACCCACCACTCTCTGACTGAAGAAATTTCTCCTCATCTCTGTTCTAAATTGACTCCCTTTTATTCTCAGGCTGTGCCCCCGGGTCCTAGTTTCCCCTGCTAATGGAAACAAATTCCCTACGTCCACCCTATCTAACCCAGTCATTATCTTGTAAGTTTCTATTAGATCTCCCCTCAACCTCCTAAATTCCAATGAATATAATCCCAGGATCCTCAGACGTTCATCGTATGTTAGGCCTACCATTCCTGGGATCATCCGTGTGAATCTCCGCTGGACCCGCTCCAGTGCCAGTATGTCCTTCCTGAGGCGTGGGGCCCAAAATTGCTCACAGTATTCTAAATGGGGCCTAACTAGTGCTTTATAAAGCTTCAGAAGTACATCCCTGTTTTTATATTCCAAGCCTCTTGAGATAAATGACAACATTGCATTTGCTTTCTTAATTACGGACTCAACCTGCAAGTTTACCTTTAGAGAATCCTGGACTAGGACTCCCAAGTCCCTTTGCACTTCAGCATTATGGATTTTGTCACCATTTAGAAAATAGTCCATGCCTCTATTCTTTTTTCCAAAGTGCAAGACCTCACACTTGCCCACGTTGAATTTCATCAGCCATTTCTTGGACCACTCTCCTAAACTGTCTAAATGTTTCTGCAGCCTCCCCACCTCCTCAATACTACCTGCCCCTCCACCTATCTTTGTATCATCGGCAAACTTAGCCAGAATGCCCCCAGTCCCGTCATCAAGATCGTTAATATATAAAGAGAACAGCTGTGGTCCCAACACTGAACACCACTCGTCACCGGTTGTCATTCCGAAAAAGAACCTTTTATCCCAACTCTCTGCCTTCTGCCTGACAGCCAATCATCAAATCCATGTTAGTACCTTGCCTCGAATACCATGGGCCCTTATTTTACTCAGCAGTCTGCCGGGAGGCACCTTATCAAAGGCCTTTTGGAAGTCAAGATAGATAACATCCATTGGCTCTCCTTGGTCTAACCTATTTGTTATCTCTTCAAAGAACTCTAACAGGTTTGTCAGGCACGACCTCACCTTACTAAATCCATGCTGACTTGTCCTAATCTGACTCTGCACTTCCAAGAATTTAGAAATCTCATCCTTAACGATGGATTCTAGAATCTTGCCAACAACCGAGGTTAGGCTAATTGGCCTATAATTTTCCATCTTTTTTCTTGTTCCCTTCTTGAACAGGGGGGTTACTACAGCGATTTTCCAATCCTCTGGGACTTTCCCTGACTCCAGTGACTTTTGAAAGATCATAACTAATGCCTCCACTATTTCTTCAGCTATCTCCTTTAGAACTCTAGGATGTAGCCCATCTGGGCCCGGAGATTTATCAATTTTTAGACCTCTTAATTTCTCTAGCACTTTCTCCTTTGTGATGGCTACCATATTCAACTCTGCTCCCTGACTCTCCTGAATTGTTGGGATATTACTCATGTCTTCTACTGTGAAGACTGACGCAAAGTACTTATTTAGTTCCTCAGCTATTTCCTTGTCTCCCATCACTAGATTACCAGCGTCATTTTGGAGCGGCCCAATGTCTACTTTTGCCTCCCGTTTGTTTTTAATGTATTTAAAGAAACTTTTACTATCATTCCTAATGTTACTGGCTAGCCTACCTTCAAATTTGATCCTCTCTTTCCTTATTTCTCTCTTTGTTATCCTCTGTTTGTTTTTGTAGCCTTCCCAATCTTCTGACTTCCTACTACTCTTTGCCACATTATAGGCTTTCTCTTTTGCTTTGATGCATTCCCTTACTTCCTTTGTCAGCCATGGCTGCCTAATTCCCCCCTCTGATAACCTTTCTCTTCTTTGGGATGAACCTCTGCACTGTGTCCTCAATTACTCCCAGAAACTCCTGCCATTGCTGTTCTACTGTCTTTCCCACTAGGCTCTGCTCCCAGTCGATTTTCATCAGTTCCTCCCTCATGCCCCTGTATTTAACTGTAACACCTTTACATCTGATTCTACCTTCTTTCTTTCAAATTGCAGACTGAATTCTACCATATTATGATCACTGCCTCTAAGTGTTCCCTTACTTTAAGATCTTTTATCAAGTCTGGCTCAAGACATAACACTAAATCCCGAATGGCCTGTTCCCTCGTGGGCTCCATCACAAGCTGTTCCAAAAAGCCCTCCTGTAAACATTCAATGAATTCCCTTTCTTTGGGCCCACTGGCAACATTATTTATCCAGTCCACCTGCATATTGAAGTCCCCCATGATCACTGTGACCTTGCCTTTCTGACATGCCCTTTCTCTTTCGTGGTGCATTTTGTGCCCCTGGTCCTGACCACTGTTAGGAGGCCTGTACATAACTCCCATTATGTTTTTTTTGCCTTTGTGGTTCCTCAACTCTACCCACACAGACTCCACATCATCTGACCATATGTCGTTTAGTGCTATTGATTTAATTTCATTCCAAATTAACAAGGCAACCCCGCCCCCTCTGCCCACCTCTCTGTCTTTTCGATAGGTTGTGAATCCCTGGATGTTTAAATGCCAGTCCTGAACCCCCTGCAACCACGTCTCTGTGATGCCTACCACATCATACCTGCCAGTCACAATCTGGGCCACAAGCTCATCTACCTTGTTCCGTACACTGCGCGCATTTAAACATAGCACTTTTAATTCTCTATTGACTGCCCTTTTTGTTTTCTTAGTGTGGTGGACCTTGGTTTACTGAGCCTTTCCATACACTGTGTCATATTTTGTGAGATGGGGACTATCGTAACCTCTCTTGAGTTCTGTCTTTTCGTGCTTTTTTGTACTCCTAAGCAGCTACGCTTCCCACTGATTACTTCACCTCTTGGTTCCCTGACTTTCCCTTCCCCCCCCAATCTCTAGTTTAAAGTCCTATTGACCACCTTATTTACTCTTTTCGCCAGAACACTGGTCCCAGCTCGGTTCAGGTGGAGACCATCCCAACGGACTCTTTATCCTGCTCACAAAGGATACTATCTATCCTCCTGATAATAGAATCCCCTACAACAACAACTTGCCTATTTACTCCCTCCCCTTGAATGGCCTGCTGAACCATGGTGCCTTGGTCAGCTGACTCATCCTTCCTGCACCCCTGTTCGCCATCCACACAGGGAGCAAGTGCCTCGTACCTGTTGGACAGGGTCAAAGGCTGAGGCTCCTGAGTTCCTGACTGTTGGTTCCCTTTACCTGCCTGACTTGCAGTCACACCCTGCTGTCCCTGGCCAATGGCAGGATTTAAACTACTTACTCTGACAGGTGTGACTGCCTCCTGAAACACAGTGTTCAGTTAAGTCTCCCCCTCCCAGATGTGCCTCAGTGTTTGAAACTCAGACTCCAGCTCATCAACTCTGAGCCAGAGCTCTTCGAGCAGCCAACACTTACTGCAGATGTGGACGCTGCAGCTCGCAATGGGATCTGCCAGTTCCCACATCAAGCAGCTCAAGCACATCACCTGACCAGCCATCTCTAATTAATTAATTAGTTTAATTTACATTTACGAGTTTAGCTGTGTTTTTAAAAAAATTTGGGGCAGATTTGCTATCAATCAATCAGATCACAGCTTCCCTCTGACGTCACTTTTGAATAAAAAAGTGGAAAACAGGAAGTTACCGTTAGGTTTTTATACTCACACAGAGACTGCTCCTCCTCCTCCGAACGGCTCCCGAAACTAGGCCGCGATCCCCGGGTTAAAGTAGGTTTTTATACTCACACAGAGACTGCTCCTCCTCCTCCAAACGGCTCCTGAAACATTCCTGGTTACCTCACTGCACCAAATTACCAAGTTTCAAATTCCCACTCTGGATGTGTCTTACTCACTCAGGATGTGTCTCCTTGACCTGCGCAATGCTTCATGATAAACCAGGAGAATACTCTGAGAACAGGGTAGGAACTGTGTTATTTGGCCTTCACTTACTCAAAATGGCAATCAGAGTTGGACTGCCACTCTGCTCCTAGGTTTTTACCTGAACATTGTTTGGATCCAATATCGCCTGACCTTCCGAATTAGGCTGGGTGAGATCTGGACAGCACAGCGTCCCCCAGGGCTTAACGTTGAGGGCATCTCAGTCAATTGCAAGGAGGCCAAATTTAAAGGTCTTTGACAGGCCTGGGTGAAGGTAAGTGTTGTAAGGGTCCTTCCTGTTGACTCCCTTATTTAACCTTTCCTTACTTTTGCTGTTATTATTTTGATCCATGGATGCTTAATGGACATGTACCTGTAAGTTGAGCAGGGGAAGTGAGGAACTCAAAAATTACAAAGGAGAACACTGCTAACTTTTGGACAGCAGAACTCTGACTTTTCAGCAGCCGAGAGATTGGTGGGACTTAGTTCGAATGGTTGGCGTGGTCAATGAATTGGCAAAAAGGTCGTACTCTGCCCAGTAACGGGTGGTGATTGGAGCCCTTTGGATTTCGGCGGCAGCGGTGCGCAGGGGCCCTCTGGGAGGTGAGTAGTGAATTTAAAAACTCTTACCTTTACAGGAGCAGCCCTTTGGATTTCGGTGGCAGCGGTGCGCAGGGGCCTTCTGGGAGGTGAGTACTTACTTTAAAAAGCCTTGCCTTTACAGGAGCAGCCCTTTGGATTTCGGCGGCAGTGGTGCGCAGGGGCCCTCTGGGAGGTGAGTACTTACTTTAAAAAGCCTTACCTGGTCCCGTGTCTGTTCTTCTTTTCTGTTTTATTTGTTTTTATATAAGGCGGGAACCGGAAGTTCGACCCGCGGACCTCTGGGAAGTCCCCCCCCCCCCCCAACCAATAAATTCTGGTGGAGAGGAAACCCGAGACACTACACGTGTAGTGTCTCCCACCCGCCCTCCTCCTCTAACCTAATAATAAGACCCATTGGTGTAAGGTAAGTGCCATATTATATTATTATTATATTATTAGCATTGTGCAGGTCAAGGTTCGGAGGTGGAGGAGCAGTCTCTGTCAGCGAGAGAACCTGAGAACATCTAAGACACTCAGAAGGTAAGAAGGTAAGTAAGTGATTTTTACTTATTTTCACTTTTATACCTTTTTTCAAATTGTGTGTGTCGGGGGGAAACTGAAGTGACATCACAGAAAAGCTGTGGCCAGAGTGGCTGGTTGGGATTCTACCCTAAATTTAAATTTTTTTTTGAGTATTTGGTAACTAATTAAACATAATAACTTAATTATAATTTAGAGGGATATCTAAGCCAGAGATCGGAGAGTATTATAGTTAGCTATCGCATTTCTATTAGAAATCTAGTGCTAGGAAACAGATAGTTGACAGTAACTTTGAAATTAAAAAAAAAATATTTTAAAAAAAAGACAAATTTTAATTTTAATTTTAATTAATTGACGCAATGTCAGTTAGAGGGGTGCTGTGCTCTGACTGTGAGATGTGGCAGGTCCGGGAGGCTTCCAGCGTCCCGGATGGCTTCATCTGCAGAAAGTGCACCCAACTGGAGCTCCTCACAGACCACATGGTTCGGTTGGAGCAGCAATTGGATGCACTTAGGAGCATGCAGGTGGCGGAAAGCGTCATAGATCGCAGTTATGTAAATGTGGTCACACCCAAGGTGCAGGCAGAGAAACGGGTGACCACCAGAAAGGGCAGGCAGTCAGTGCAGGAATCCCCTGTGGTTGTCCCCCTCTCGAACAGATATACCCCTTTGGATACTGTCGGGGGGATAGCCTATCAGGGGAAAACAGCAGCAGCCAGAGCAGTGGCACCACGGCTGGCTCTGATGTTCAGAAGGGAGGGTCAAAGCGCAGAAGAGTAATAGTAATAGGGGACTCTATAGTCAGGGGCACAGATAGGCGCTTCTGTGGACGTGAAAGAGACTCCAGGATGGTATGTTGCCTCCCTGGTGCCAGGGTCCAGGATGTCTCCGAACGGATAGAGGGAATCCTGAAGGGGGAGGGCAAACAGGCAGAGGTCGTTGTACATATTGGTACTAACGACGTAGGCAGGAAGGGGCATGAGGTCCTGCAGCAGGAGTTCAGGGAGCTAGGCAGAAAGTTAAAAGACAGGACCTCGAGGGTTGTAATCTCGGGATTACTCCCTGTGCCACGTGCCAGTGAGGCTAGAAATAGGAAGATAGAGCAGATAAACACGTGGCTAAACAGCTGGTGTAGGAGGGAGGGTTTCCATTATCTGGACCACTGGGAGCTCTTCCGGGGCAGGTGTGACCTGTATAAGAAGGACGGGTTGCATCTAAACCGGAGAGGCATAAATATCCTGGCCGCGAGGTTTGCTAGTGTCACACGGGAGGGTTTAAACTAGTATGGCAGGGGGGTGGGCACGGGAGCAATAGGTCAGAAGGTGAGAGCATTGAGGGAGAACTAGGGAATAGGGACAGTGTGGCTCTGAGGCAGAGCAGACGGGGAGAAGTTGCTGAACACAGCGGGTCTGGTGGCCTGAAGTGCATATATTTTAATGCAAGGAGCATTACGGGTAAGGCAGATGAACTTAGAGCTTGGATTAGTACTTGGAACTATGATGTTGTTGCCATTACAGAGACCTGGTTGAGGGAAGGGCAGGATTGGCAGCTAAACGTTCCAGGATTTAGATGTTTCAGGCGGGATAGAGGGGGATGTAAAAGGGGAGGCGGAGTTGCGCTACTTGTTCGGGAGAATATCACAGCTGTACTGCGAGAGGACACCTCAGAGGGCAGTGAGGCTATATGGGTAGAGATCAGGAATAAGAAGGGTGCAGTCACAATGTTGGGGGTATACTACAGGCCTCCCAACAGCCAGCGGGAGATAGAGGAGCAGATAGGTAGACAGAGTTTGGAAAAGAGTAAAACCAACAGGGTAGTGGTGATGGGAGACTTCAACTTCCCCAATATTGACTGGGACTCACTTAGTGCCAGGGGCTTAGACGGGGCGGAGTTTGTAAGGAGCATCCAGGAGGGCTTCTTAAAACAATATGTAGACAGTCCAACTAGGGAAGGGGCGGTACTGGACCTGGTATTGGGGAATGAGCCCAGCCAGGTGGTAGATGTTTCAGTAGGGGAGCATTTCGGTAACAGTGACCACAATTCAGTAAGTTTTAAAGTACTGGTGGACAAGGATAAGAGTGGTCCGAGGATGAATGTGCTAAATTGGGGGAAGGCTAATTATAACAATATTAGGCGGGAACTGAAGAACATAGATTGGGGGCGGATGTTTGAGGGCAAATCAACATCTGACATGTGGGAGGCTTTCAAGTGTCAGTTGAAAGGAATTCAGGACCGGCGTGTTCCTGTGAGGAAGAAAGATAAATACGGCAATTTTCGGGAACCTTGGATGACGAGTGATATTGTAGGCCTCGTCAAAAAGAAAAAGGAGGCATTTGTCAGGGCTAAAAGGCTGGGAACAGATGAAGCCTGCGTGGAATATAAGGAAAGTAGGAAGGAACTTAAGCAAGGAGTCAGGAGGGCTAGAAGGGGTCACGAAAAGTCATTGGCAAATAGGGTTAAGGAAAATCCCAAGGCTTTTTACACGTACATAAAAAGCAAGAGGGTAGCCAGGGAAAGGGTTGGCCCACTGAAGGATAGGCAAGGGAATCTATGTGTGGAGCCAGAGGAAATGGGCGAGGTACTAAATGAATACTTTGCATCAATATTCACCAAAGAAAAGGAATTGGTAGATGTTGAGTCTGGAGAAGGGGGTGTAGATAGCCTGGGTCACATTGTGATCCAAAAAGACGAGGTGTTGGGTGTCTTAAAAAATATTAAGGTAGATAAGTCCCCAGGGCCTGATGGGATCTACCCCAGAATACTGAAGGAGGCTGGAGAGGAGATTGCTGAGGCCTTGACAGAAATCTTTGGATCCTCGCTGTCTTCAGGGGATGTCCCGGAGGACTGGAGAATAGCCAATGTTGTTCCTCTGTTTAAGAAGGGTAGCAAGGATAATCCCGGGAACTACAGGCCGGTGAGCCTTACTTCAGTGGTAGGGAAATTACTGGATAGAATTCTTCGAGACAGGATCTACTCCCATTTGGAAGCAAATGGACGTATTAGTGAGAGGCAGCACGGTTTTGTGAAGGGGAGGTCGTGTCTCACTAACTTGATAGAGTTTTTCGAGGAGGTCACTAAGATGATTGATGCAGGTAGGGCAGTAGATGTTGTCTATATGGACTTCAGTAAGGCCTTTGACAAGGTCCCTCATGGTAGACTAGTACAAAAGGTGAAGTCACACGGGATCAGGGGTGAGCTGGCAAGGTGGATACAGAACTGGCTAGGCCATAGAAGGCAGAGAGTAGCAATGGAGGGATGCTTTTCTAATTGGAGGGCTGTGACCAGTGGTGTTCCACAGGGATCAGTGCTGGGACCTTTGCTGTTTGTAGTATATATAAATGATTTGGAGGAAAATGTAACTGGTCTGATTAGTAAGTTTGCAGACGACACAAAGGTTGGTGGAATTGCGGATAGTGATGAGGACTGTCGGAGGATACAGCAGGATTTAGATTGTCTGGAGACTTGGGCGGAGAGATGGCAGATGGAGTTTAATCCGGACAAATGTGAGGTAATGCATTTTGGAAGGTCTAATGCAGGTAGGGAATATACAGTGAATGGTAGAACCCTCAAGAGTATTGAAAGTCAAAGAGATCTAGGAGTACAGGTCCACAGGTCATTGAAAGGGGCAACACAGGTGGAGAAGGTAGTCAAGAAGGCATACGGCATGCTTGCCTTCATTGGCCGGGGCATTGAGTATAAGAATTGGCAAGTCATGTTGCAGCTGTATAGAACCTTAGTTAGGCCACACTTGGAGTATAGTGTTCAATTCTGGTCGCCACACTACCAGAAGGATGTGGAGGCTTTAGAGAGGGTGCAGAAGAGATTTACCAGAATGTTGCCTGGTATGGAGGGCATTAGCTATGAGGAGCGATTGAATAAACTCGGTTTGTTCTCACTGGAACGAAGGAGGTTGAGGGGAGAGCTGATAGAGGTATACAAAATTATGAGGGGCATAGACAGAGTGGATAGTCAGAGGCTTTTCCCCAGGGTAGAGAGGTCAATTACTAGGGGGCATAGGTTTAAGGTGAGAGGGGCAAGGTTTAGAGTAGATGTACGAGGCAAGTTTTTTGCGCAGAGGGTAGTGGGTGCCTGGAACTCGCTACCGGAGGAGGTAGTGGAAGCAGGGACGATAGGGACATTTAAGGGGCATCTTGACAAATATATGAATAGGATGGGAATAGAAGGATACGGACCCAGGAAGTGTAGAAGATTGTAGTTTAGTCGGGCAGCATGGTCGGCACGGGCTTGGAGGGCCGAAGGGCCTGTTCCTGTGCTGTACATGTCTTTGTTCTTTGTTCTTGACCTTACCCAAGAGTGATGAGTTTCAAAAAACTAAGGAAAGCAGTGGGGTACTGAACACTCAGAGGAAAGGAGCACTCAGTCTCTAATTTTCTCCAGAAAACATATATAGGTGCTGTATTTCGAAACTACAGAGACATGAATGCATCTACAGTGAAAATAATTACAGACTGAAGGTGGAAACTTTGAACTGAAAGCGTAGGTTATTATTTTTACACCCCTCCTTCCTCTCTGTGTTTGTTTGACTGCCTTGTATGTGTGTGTATAAAGAAGGTGGGAGACGAGTTAAAAGAGGGTGTTAGGAAATATATTAGTTAGCCTGTTGTATTTGGTGCATATTTAATTATATTTATTGTTATCAATAAAATTAATTGTATTTAACTTTACAAACCTGATGACTGAGACCAAAGATTTGGGGTATTTTCGAAGAATTATTTATTAATTTCAAGTGGGGCTAGAATTGGGGGGGAAGGGTGGTGGTGGGGGCGGCGGCCTAGTGGGGAGGGAGAATGGGTCTAATCTTGGTTTGGGGGAGTGTGTCCTGTTGTGTTGGGCCTGGGTACCCTTAGAAGTTGGAAGTGGTATTAATTCTTCTAACTTTTTATTGGTAACCATTGACGCACCTCAGTCAGAACCATGCAAAATGTGTGATTTAAATAGCATTTTCGATTGGTTCCCAGTGCAGGCCAATTGTCCAGGGGATGTTAGCACTTTCAGGCAATTGCCATGCAAACCTCACCTGTTAACCTCATGGACTCTTTTTACTAAGTCCATGATCATATATGCTTTATTAGCTGCTTTCTCAACCTGCCATGCTGCTTTCAATGACTTGTGCACATATACCCCCAGATTTCATAGAATTTCATCGAATCTCTACAGTGTAGAAGGAGGCCATCGAATCTGCACCGACTCTCCGAAAGAGCACCCTATCTAGGCCCACTCCCCCACCCTATCCCCGTAACCCCACCTAACCTTTGGACACTCAGGGGCACAAGTCTGGCTTATTGGTATATCTAAGGAAAAACAGTGGTCATAATGTTGATTCTTGGGGGAACCCTGATATGCACTTTCCGCCAGTCTGATAAGCAGTCGCTCATGACTGTTCTCTGTTTCCTGTCACTCGCTAACTCTGTACCCATGCTGCTACTGTCCGTTTATTAAAAGCTGCCTTTTCTCCATTTGATTGCTTGAAGGACTCTCTGCGCAGTCCCAGCATTTGCTGTTCTTACTTTAAATGGGATGTTGAGTCTGTATTTTCTCCTCTAGATTGTGGGAGCTGTAGTAAAAACCTGCAGTCCAACAGAGGGCACCAGAGCCCTTCGTTCACTGCCTCAAACTGAATTCAGTCAGCTGTGATTTTCAAAATCTTCCCATTTCATCTTTTTTGTTTGTCAATTAGCTTGGCTGATTTTAAAAAAATATTATACCTGATTTCAGGTCGATGTTTTAGCCTTCTATTTTTCCTTTTTGAACTTTCTGTCCTGACTCTCGTGAACTGAATTAAATCCATATTTGGTCTTCTTCCTCCAAACTCCTTTCTGTAATTGGGGTCAAAGGATTAATTTATTTTGGGCAATGTAAAAGGCAGAACTACAGTAAGTATTATGTAGACAGAAGGGGGAAAATGTCTGCTGGCATTAACAGGCAATTAATATTTATTTTGTCTCATTGTGTATGCCCTTTTACTAATTGGGCCCTCGCTTAGGCCTCTCCATAACATGTACTGTTCTCTGGCTAAGAAAGACTGTTGAACCTCTGTCAAAGCCACAGTTACTTCAGCTCCTGAGTGATCAATACAAGCAGTGTGGGCATGTGCTACTCTTTAATTTTCCCATCTCTCTGCTTTCTGATGCTCGGCACCATTCCTTGTAATTCAGAGTTCTAGCATTTATTTCAAAAAGTAACATATTGGGACACGGTTTATGGGCAATCTGACATGCGGCAAATGTAAAACATACATGAGAGGAACCTGTGACTTTGGACCTATTGGCTTTTAAATTTGGTGATACCATGACTGTTTCTTCAGGTGATTTTTGGTTTACTAATATGGTGGGCAGCAGGAAGTGTGCAGAAATATCTAAGTGTGCCATCTGCTTTGGCAAAGGGAATAAAATAGGTGACCAGGTGACCATGCCTGAAGCACACCCGAATTTCTAGACTATGGTTCCCAAACTCTCCACTATCTTGTCTGGAACCTTTAATTTCCTGAAATCAATTGGTCTGATGAAGTAACATCTCCATTATTGTGCCCTGTGGCCACCAGGGTGGTAAAAGGTGAAGTGGATGGATCTTCATCCTTGTTTGTCAAGAAATGTCTGTGGTCCATCCTGCCCTCAGCTGCTCCCTGCACAGATCCTTTATCAGAATCAATTTAATAGAAATCAAGTCTTGTAAGACTCGCCAGACCCACTTCATTAATGCTAGTGGTGGAGTGGGATGAAGTCAGGTTCACCCAGCCCCAAAGCAGAACCTCTGTGGCCATGGGGGCCGGTTGCTTGGAAGGCTCATCTTGATTCTCTGGGACTTTGCCCCAGTTGTGTTAGAAGACTTTAAACCCTCCAGCCCTCACCCCTCATATTCCCCCCCGCCCCCTCCGCCAACCGTGCTAGTAGCCTCTTACACTTTCCATGCCAATTCATATAAATAACAGCAAAATAGTGCAGATTCTCGATGTCTTAAATAAGTGCTGGACAAACCCAGCAGGTCTGGAAGCATCTGTGGGGAGAGAATCCAAAATGACTCTTCTTCGGAACTATCTCTAACTTTTTGTAAAATGGACGAATGATGGGATCATGTGATTTGCTCTGAATGTTGCCCAACAACAAGCCTGGATGGCTCAGATGCTATGGGAACAAGTGGGACCCAAGTCAAGATACTTGCTCAGAGGGTGCAATATGTTTACGCTCTGCAGGCAACAACAAGTGCTGGCTGTTTATCTGAAAATCTCAGAGGGAGGTGTCAGGAATGTCAGATTTTGTGAACAGTTTACGTTAAACTATCTGTTCGATTCCAAGATACGATGAATGTTGGTTCCAGAGGATAGCTCATTACCATTTATTTCCGGACTCAATGCCGTGAAAGAACAAAGAAGAACAAAGAAAAGTACAGCACAGGAAACAGGCCCTTCGGTATCCAAGCCTGTGCCGATCATGATGCCCTTACGGAAAAAAACCTTAAAGAAGAACAAGAAACCTTAAAGAAGAACAAAAATCTCAAAGAAGAAAGAGAATTAATCGGTAAATCTCGCTATAAAAATGGGCCGGTAAAAATAGGCGTGACCTAGATTTGCATATTTAAGTGTGCAGTTACTTTATTTTTACACACCTGCATACACACATATGAGAGGAGTTTCGCAACATTTTGCACTCACACAATAAATGGTCAAGAACAAAAGGAAAAGGTTCAGGGCACGACCACAATAAAAATACAAGTTATGGTTTTACCTGTGTCTAGAATCCAGAATCCGAGGTCCAATGGAATGGTTCTTCAGAGGGAGGATGGCTGATATTTGCTGGGTGATCTGTCTTTCCAGAGCTAGACATCCCCGATGGGAGAAGGCACATGGAGGGAGTTAGTCTTTGAGGCTCAAGTTCCAACGTTGCAGTAGTTTGAAGTTTTGATGAGGACCAGGGTTCTTGCTGCCACCATTTGCTTGATGGTTAAGATGGTTGACAGTGAAGGCTGCTTGCCGGGAGTCCTCATCTAATAATAATAATAATCTTACAATAATCTTTATTGTCACAAATAGGCTTACATTAACACTGCAATGAGTTACAATGAAAAGCCTTTCGTCGCCACATTCCGGCGCCTGTTCGGGTACACAGAGGGAGAATTCAGAATGTCCAAGTTACCAAACAGCACTTCTTTTGGGACCTGCGGGAGGAAATTGGAGCACCAGGAGGAAACCCATGCAGACACGGAGAGAACGTGCAGACTCCACACAAACCATGACGCAAGCCGGGAATCGAACCTGGAACCCTGATGATGTGAAGCAACAATGCTAACCACTGTGCTACCGTGCCGCCCGTTTGCTAGAGATCAAACAGTGACTGACTATAAGGTCCAAGGACTAGAATTAAAGGGGTTCAGACAGCCCAAGTCTCGCTCACATGTACTGGTTGTGCACCGAGGTCCCCTTGTTGACAACATTGTGTTAGAACAGTTAGCGCTTCGGCGATTTGCACCATTATTGGAGATTTGGACTTGCAACCACTTGCCTTTGTTCGTATCTAGCTAGGGGAGACAGACCGTCTGACAGGCCATTGTGTTAACTTGGCTGAAATATTCATGCTATGTAAGGGGTGTTACATTTCTGGACGTTTGAGGTGTTAGCCATTGATTGCTTTGAAACTGCTCGGAAACCTCCACAAGCCAGCGCGTTACCAGCTGAAGCCATCTTGTCAGCTCAGCAATTATCCATTTGTTTTCCTGTCTGGACTGGGATAGTTTCTTCCCTTTGTTATGTTATGCTGTTTGATTAACATAAGTTGCTACTGACCATAGACGATGTTGAAAGACACTCCAGTCCTTGAAGTAAGTTGAAAGGATTTATTCAGTAACAACAACTAGATAAATGAGTTTGACACCCTGCTGATCTAACTCTAGTAACTCAGTGATAATGACTAACTGTACAACTGTACAACTATTGCCCTTAGTGTTGGGTGGGGTGACTGGGTTATGGGGATAGGGTGGCGGTGTTGACCTTGGGTAGGGTGCTCTTTCCAAGAGCCGGTGCAGACTCGATGGGCCGAATGGCCTCCTTCTGCACTGTAAATTCTATGATTCTAAATTCTATGATCTAGGCCACATGTGGTGACCCATCCTGAGATCTAAACTATTCTGGTACTAATCCTGCAGACCCTGCCAGGAGTGAGAGGGAGGGTCTAGTGTGTGTCTGATTTTATAATGAGTTGTGTAGTGCCCTCTAGTAGCTGTGCCACAGCCGGGTGTTCTGATTAACCCCTTAGTTACATGTCAGTCTACATATCATTACACTTCACCACACTTCAAAAGGACTCCATTGGCTGTAAAGCGCTTTGGAACAGCCTGACACAACGAAAAGTGTTTTTGTCTTCTTTCACATTCATTTTTGTTTAATCAAATGTGACTTCCTGATTTCCTGTCTCACCAGCCACATTGATGAATTTTACTGACTTCTGCTAATCAAACCAGCCAGGTTCTTTAGAACAGAAATTGTGGCGGCAGATATGTGATCACAAAGTTTCTCAATATTGGGGAGAAAGGAGCTGTGTTTACAGCTTGGGGTGCGTTGTGATTGTTGGGGATTTTGCACCACAACCAACAAAGAAAAATCAAACATGTGCAGGTTAGGTGCATTGGCCATGATAAATTGCCCTTAGTGTCCAAAATTGCCCTTTGTGTTGGGTGGGGTTACTGGGTTATGGGGATAGGGTGGAGGTGTTGACCTTGGGTAGGGTGCTCTTTCCAAGAGCCGGTGCAGACTCGATGGGCCGAATGGCCTCCTTCTGCACTGTAAATTCTATGATGATAATGACATCCAAGGGCCAAATGTAAGCACAAACAGGCTAGCTAGTAGCACAATTCGCAGTACACACAACTTGGCAAGAAATTCATTTATTTAATACATTTTAAGATTATCTTCCTTGTTGTCAAATCCCTCTGTGACTTCAGCCTCCCAATCTCTCTCTAATCCCCTCCAGCCCTACAAGCAAGTAAAACATCTACACTCCTCCAATTCTGACCTATTGTACCTTCCCGATTTATATCCCTCTGCAATTGGCAGCTTTGACATCAGCTGCGAAAGTCCGAAGCTTTGGAATTCCCCCAAACCTCTGTCTCTCAACCTCACTCTCTTGCTCGAAGATGCTTTTCAAAATCGCACCCTCATCGAGTTTTTGGTCACCTGTATTATCAGCTCCGTTCGTGCTCAGTGCCCAAGCTTGTTTGAAAATGCTCCTTTGAGTCCCCTCAGGATGATTTTGTACACTAAAGGTGCTACACAAATGCAAGTTCTTGCTGTTATTACAACTTGCAGCTTTTGCTCATTTTGCAAACTAGTTACTGGACAAGGAATTTAGAAACCTCGGCTAAAAATCCCCAGTACCCAAGTTCAAATCCCGCCATGGCAGTTTTGTGAATTTAAATTCAGTTGAAAAAAGACGAGAAATAAAAAGCTGGATCATTAAAAGTGACCATGAAGCAGTCGGATTTTTCGAAAAGCCCAACTAGTTCATTCATTTGCTTGAGGGAAGGTAACCTACAATCCTCACCCAGTCTGGCTTGCGTGTGGTTCCTGTTCCAAATCAGCCTGGCTGACTCTGAGCTGCCCCCTGAAGTGACTGAGAAGGCAATAGTTGTGTCACCACCTTCTCTAGCATGTGGAATAAATACCAGCTTTGCCAATGACATCCAAGCCCTCCTGAGGAATAAATAGAAAAAGAAAAGGAGTAATCATCTAAAACGCAAACTAAGTGGTTCATTCCTGAGAGCTGCCTGCCAGATCCCTACAATATAAATGTGCAACGCAGCAGTGGCTTTAACTGAAACTTGCAAGGCATATTGAATGGTTAACTGCCCCTAGAAGTCTTTGCCAAACTGATGGAACACTCAGTCACATGTTTGCTGATAAATCTGTATCTCCTTCTCCGCTGTTCCTCCAGCTTGCTCAGGGGCACTGATTTTGTTTCAAAGCCGTGGACACAACAAATCTTTTCATTAAATCTTTCCCATTATGTTCATGCATCTTTGAAACCGTGACACCACAGAGTGCACCAGACAGAAGGGGCAGTGTCCATGCATCCTAAACACCGGTGTCAATCAGCCACCTCTGAAGGAGTGTTTTTCACTGGCTGAGATGTGGGTGGCAGCTTTTAATAGTCGTCGTATATCTTTACCAGTGAGATGAAGATCCTGCTTCCTTGTTTCCGTGTCTTTCTTTGTATCTCATTCTTGTAGACACTGTGAACAAAAATACGAGGAGAACAAAATTCATAAACGGAACAGGGACTCACATGCAGCATTGGTAACACTGGAAGTCTTTCTCGAGGCCCAAGAACTGCGAAATTTTAAGAATCTCTCTGGCAGCAAATCGTGATCACAAAACACAATATAGCACACAGTACCCTGATCAGGAAACACAGCAATGTCCCAATAGCATGCCTTTTAAATACAATGTGAGATTTAGTCAAAGCCTGTCAAACAGACTGCTGCCAGGTCTCCAGCACTGTTATTTTCATATCTATGTGGCAGCAGCGTGTAATCTAGAAAAAGTCATCACCATTGATTTCAGAACTATGCTTATTACCTTCTGTTTTTCAGCAAGAATAATGTAGAGCTACGTCAAGGCTGAAAAGATAATGAGTGACTACTTGTTGAATTACCTACTCGCTAATTTCCACTTTGCTTTGCAGTGTTTGAAGCAGACGGGATAGGAGGTAATACCATTGGCCATCCTAATTTCCTACTACACCTGTACCTGCATGTTAGCCTTCAGTGACTTAGTTTAAAAAAATATTTTAATTCTCCTCCTTTTTCACATTTTCATCCAAATTTACACCCACCAACAAATGATCAACGATAACAAATACAATGTCAATCTCCTGCCCAACAATCCCTCCCTCTCACCAACCCTCAAACAACCCTCAACATTTTAAATACAAACATCAAAGAAAAGGATTCAGGAATCCACCATCCACCCATACATAGTCATCAACAATATCCAGAGTCCAACCGCCCCCCCCCCCCCCCCACCCCAACACCTCCCCTTAATGCTCAATGTCATCCAATTTTGAAAGTGCGTAATAAACAAAGCCCATGAATTGTAGAATCCTTCCATCCTTCCCCTCAACTCAAATTTCACCTTTTCGAGTGTTAAAAACTCCAACAGATCCCCCCACCACGTCAGGGCACAGGGTGGCGAGACTGACCTCCACCCCAACAGGATCCGCCTTCGGGCGATCAGCGAAGCGAAGGCTAAAACATCTGCCTCCGCACCCGCTTCCAACCCCGGCCAATCCAATACCCCGAATATGGCCTCCAGAGGATCAGCTCAAGCCTCCCATGTACCATCTTTGAAATGACCCTGAACACCACCCTCCATAACCCCTCCAGCTTTGGACAGGACCAGAACATATGAACGTGGTTTGCGCCCCTCGCCCCTTAACGTTCACAGACATCCTCTACCCCCCAAAGAGTCAGCTCATCCTCGCCTTTGAGGTGCGCCCTTTACACCACCTTCAGCTGTATCAGCCCTAACCTCGCGCACTAAGTTGAGGCATTTACCCTCCGGAGCACCTCACACCCCAATCCCTCCTCCATGCTCCCTCCCAACTCTTCCTCCCACTTTGTCTTAATCCCCTTCAGCGGTGCATTCTCTTCTCCCAGAATCGCCCCATAAATCGCCGACACCACCCCCTTCTCCATTCCCCCTGTCGTCAGCACTTCCTCCAACAGTGCGGAGGCCAGTGCCACCGGAAAGCTCTGTATCTCCTTCTTAGTGAAATCGTGGACCAGCATATACCTAAACATTTCCCCCTGCCCCAACCCATATTTCTTCCCAGCTCTGTCAATCCCGTAAACCGGCCCCCTAGAAACAAATCCTTTAATGCCCTGACTCCCTTCTCCTCCCATCTCTGAAAACTCCCATCTTCGAAAACTCCCATCCCACTTCCCAGCTGAAATCTGTGATTCCCCCGAAATGGCATTTCCCTTCACCCAGCTCCGAGCCTAAAGTGCTGGTGCAACTGCCTCCATATTTTCAATGTCGTGACTACTACCGGACTCCCTGAGTATTTCCCTGGGGACATCGGGAGCGGCGCTGTTGCCAACGCCCTTAGCCCTGACCTTCAGTGACTTATTGATGAGGACTCCCAAGTCCTTTTGTACATCTACACTATCTAATCTCTTACCAATTAAGAAATATGCATCTGCGCATCTGCTCCTCCTACCAAAATGGATTACCTCACATATTATTATTATATTCCATCTGTCATGTTTTAACCCACTCACTAAGTCTTGTCCAAATCCACTTGAAGCCACTTTGCATCTTTCTCACAACAAACATTTCTACCCAGCCCTCTGTCATCTGTAAACTTGGAAATATTACATTTGGTCCCCATATCCTAATCATTGATATATTATATATATATAGTGAACCACTGTGGTAGCCCACTCATCACAGCATGGCAACACAAGAATTACCTGATTAGTCCTACTCTCTATTTTTCATCTGTCAATCAACCCTGAACCATTCCAGTGTATTACCTCCTATCCTGTTTGCTTTAATTTTGCTAACGCATCTCATGTGGGGGACTATATCTAAAGCCTTCTGAAAATCCAAGTACACTACATCCACTTACTCCCCTTGATCAATTCTTTTTGGAACATACTTGAAAATCTCCATAAGGTTTGTCAAACATGGGGCTGGATTCTCTGCCCCGCCTCATTTCTGTCCCGACCCGCCGGCGGGATTCTCCGGTACGCCGGCCGGTTAATGGGGTTTCCCATTGTGGGGCAGCCCCACGTCTTCTGGAAACCCACGTGCGTCGGCAAAACGGAGAGTCCCGCCGGCAGAGAATCCCGCCCATGATTCCCAATTCATAAGCAAATGTTGACTGTTACCAATTAGATCATTATTAGACAAATGTCCATTTATCACATCCTTCATAAAAATTCTAGTCTTTTCCCCACTACCAATGTCAGGCTAACAGGTCTGTAGCTCCCTGTTTTCAGTCCACCTCCCTTCTTAAACAGTGGAGTGACATTTGCCACCTTCAAGTCTGCTGGAACCATTTCAGAATCTATAGAATTTTGGAGGATGATCACCAATGCATCCAGTATCTCCACAGCTACTTCTTTCAACACTCTGGGAAATAGGCCAGCAGGCCCCGGGAACTTATTCTCCCTTTTCTTGTACTAGTTTCTTGGTCCTCCTTTGCTATATTCTAAAATCCTCCCAATCCTGAGGTTTACTATTATTTCTGGCAACTTTATCGGCCTTTTCTTTTAATCTTGTACAATCCTTTAACGTCCTTTGTTAGCCACTGTTGACTGACTTTTCTGTTTGGGTCTTTGTGCCTCAAAGGACTAAGTAATTGCTTTAAACTATGTAATAATTCTTTAAAGACTATCCATTGCATATGTATGGTCATATCTTTGAATGTATTTTCCCAGTCCATCTCAGCCAATTTGCCCCTCATAACTTCATAATGTTCAAATTTAACACCTGGCTTCAAATTGAGTTACCTCACTTTGAAACATAATGTAAGATTCCAGCATATTATGGTCACTGGGATGAGTTGATGCAGGAGAGATTGACTGTGGTGATCACTTTTGCATTAATTGAGAATAGAGTCTGAACACTGGCTGGGATATTACGAATGAGGCACTTCCTTCTCAAATACTTTCTGATATCCAGCTAAGCAGTACATTTGCAGTACACCTTACAATGGATAATACCGAGTCCATCTCCCAGAATCCTGAACCTCTCTCTGGATCATGGTGTTCCTGAGTTTCTCAAGTAGTGTCAGATCTGATCTGACACATGAGCCATGGAGTTAACTGAAGAGTTTTTTTCTGAAAAGGTTTTGCACTCTTCAGTGTTAGGAAATTCATCTCTTCCAGTTTTACATACCCCTGGCAGCGGATTTTAACTGGGCCTGGGATTTGATTGGAACCAGAGGCAGGGGAAGAGATAAAGGGCAAGAAGTTACTTTCAAAATGTTGATGACAGAATGATGCAAGTTGCCCTGCAACTTGTGATGATTGATTTTCACAAGGTTTCTATTCCTTCCCACTGGCATTACTTATTAGTTATTTGATGACTTATACTTGATTTGTACCTCTATTTTATTTCCTCAACTCATTTAGTGCACTCCCTTTCCCTCTAATAATCCATTTATCACTGTTGAGTAGAGTTTCAGCGGCTAGGCCTGGTCCAAACACCTCTGCTGCCATCACTCGGTTACCAGATGTTGGAGGTGCACTGAAGGTGACAGAGGTTACTTAACCTCTGGATCGCAACTCCCCCAAACAGTCTAGATGCAGTTACAAAATTGACATGTGTTAGGACATTGTTGTAAAACCTTTTGTCTGTTCTGTGTTCCTCTTTTCATTCCGTCCTGCTGCCTGCTTTGATCTACAGTCATCTGGTTAGCTGCTACAATATTACTGCACCTTTTGGGATTTCTGTTTAAATTACAGTCTTTGGACACTGGAATACCGCTGTCCCGATGGAC
Source organism: Scyliorhinus torazame (assembly GCF_047496885.1). Taxonomy (NCBI): domain Eukaryota; kingdom Metazoa; phylum Chordata; class Chondrichthyes; order Carcharhiniformes; family Scyliorhinidae; genus Scyliorhinus; species Scyliorhinus torazame. The sequence continues at coordinate 191,148,284 of NC_092707.1, read as the reverse complement.
CAAGCAGAACGCGTGATGTCAATCTGATAGCCTTGGCAAGCAGCTAATCGATGTATGTAGGATTCTCAACCAGCTCCTATTGTTGCCTGTGATTGGTGGCACTAGTCAGAACCTTCCAGGAAGAGAGGTGGGTCTTCTGTAGAGTTCCATCTTTTTTGTCAGTTCTGTAAGGAGCTTGCAGACTCTCTCTCTCCTCTCTCTTTACCAGATGATTTTAAGAGGTATTCTAGCTCAATCTGTGGAAATGTCCTTGTTTAAAAGGGCGCAGACAGTGATCAGAACTGGGAAAGAGATCTTTTGAAGGTGAAAGCCATTTTCCACTCATCAGTAATGATCTAACTCTGTGTCGCATGGCTGGGAAGAACTAAAAATTGAAGCTTAAAATGAGAATATTCCTTAAAGTGCGGCCAGAGTTCCATAGAAACATAGAAATAGACATAGGAGGAGGCCATTTGGCCCTGAGAGCCTGCTAATATGATTATGGCTGATCAAGTTCAATGGGGTGGTATGGTGATACAGTGGCTAGCACTGCTGCCTCACATTTCCAGGGTCCCGGGTTCAATTCCGGCCTCGGGTGACTGTCTGTATGAAGTTTGCACTTTCTCCCTGTGTCTCCGTAGGTTTCCTCCGGGTGCTTTGGTTTCCTCCCACAATCCAAAGATGTGCAGGTTAGGTGGATGAACCATGCTAAATTGCCCCTTAGTGTCCAAAGGTTAGTTGGGGTTACTGGGTTACGGTGACAGGGTGGATGCATGGGCTTAAATAGGGTGCCCTTTCCAAGGGCCATTGCTGACTTGATGGACTGAATGGCCTACTTCTGCACTGTAAATTCTATGAATTTTCTGTTCAATTACCCTGATCCTGCCTTACATGTCCCTTGATTTCATTAGCTCCAAGATCGATATCTAATTCCTTAAAAAAATTACACAAAATATTGCCCTCATCTACTTTCTGTGGGAGCGAATTCCACAGATTCATCACCCTCTCGGTGACGAAATCTCTCCTCACCATAGACTGATAGAATTGCTACAGTGCAGAAGGAAGCCATTTGGCCCATCGCATCTGCACCGACCCTCCAAAAGAGCACCCTTACTTGACCCACACTACCACTGCATCCCTGTAACGCCACCTACCCTTTTGGACAATAAGGGGCAATTTACCACGTCCACTCGATTTAACTTGCATATCTTTGAACTATGGGAGGAAACCGGAGCACCCGGAGGAAACCCCATGCAGGCATGGGGAGAACGTGCAAACTCCACACAGCCAGTCACCCAAGGTTGGAATCGAATCTGGGTCCCTGACTCTGTGAGCAGCAGTGCTAATAACTGTGCCACCATGTTGCCCCAGTTCAGGTGTAGAGTTCAGACAAAGGGTAATAAACTATGTTTACCCAATCAGGAAGCTGTAGTAGTTGCACAGGGAGATGGAGCTCCATCTGGTGGTAGAGGAGCAGAATTGCTCTGATAACTTAAGAACATAAGAACTAGAGGCAGGCGTAGGCCATCTGGCCCCTCGAGCCTGCTCCACCATTCAATGAGATCATGGCTGATCTTTTGTGGACTCAGCTCCACTTTCTGGCCCGAACACCATAACCCTTAATCCCTTTATTCTTCAAAAAACTATCTATCTTTATCTTAAAAACATTTAATGAAGGAGCCTCTACTGCTTCACTGGGCAAGGAATCCCATAGATTCACAACCCGTTGGGTGAAGAAGTTCCTCCTAAACTCAGTCCTAAATCTACTTCCCCTTATTTTGAGGCTATGCCCCCTAGTTCTGCTTTCACCCGCCAGTGGAAGCAACCTGCCTGCATCTATCCTATCTATTCCCTTCATAATTTTATATGTCATCCTTCTAAATTCCAACGAGTACAGTCCCAGTCTACTCAACCTCTCCTCGTAATCCAACCCCTTCAGCTCTGGGATTAACCTAGTGAATCTCCTCTGCACACCCTCCAGTGCCAGTACGTCCTTTCTCAAGTAAGGAGACCAAAGCTGAACACAATACTCCAGGTGTGGCCTCACTAACACCTTATACAATGGCAGCATAACCTCCATAGTCTTAAACTCCATCCCTCTAGCAATGAAGGACAAAATTCCATTTGCCTTCTTAATCACCTGTTGCACCTGTAAAGCAACTTTTTGCGACTCATGCACTAGCACACCCAGGTCTCTCTGCACAGCAGCATGTTTTAATATTTTATCATTTAAATAATAATCCCTTTTGCTGTTATTCCTACCAAAATGGATAACCTCACATTTGTCAACATTGTATTCCATCGGAGTACAGTGTGCACAGTATCATCTGGTGGCCACTGATTGGAATTGCACTGACCTGAACACCCTGCACCTAACTCCATCGGGTGGTGGAAGGGCGGAATTGTACCAACCTGCAACTCTTGTGTAAAATGCCATCAGGTGGCCAAAGGACAGAATTGCGCCAACTGAAACTCTTGAGTAAATTAATTCCCAGAGGCCATAACCACTGCAGTGAAGACTCACCTCAAACCATTCCCTTTACTCCCTGTCCTTTTTGATCCTCTCCAACCCTTACCTTGTATCCGCCTTGTGTGTGTCTGGATGGAGGGTGGGACCCGGTTTTTGGGATTAGGTAGACAGGTAGACCATGTCCTGTCATTTCTTTACATATTCATCTTTTCCCTTTTGTTCTTAATAAACAGTTTGTTAATGTTTTACTTATAAATGTGGTGTCTGTAACACAATGGAGCAGTAAAGAGTTAAAGATCTTTGGAAAACACAAATTATTGGTTAATTCACTTATGTTGAGGCTCCGGGTTCTGTGGGGCTGGAATTAACCACATGCTTGCCCAGGGTGTTGTAACACATGTATGGACCTTGGGTGCATTTCACATTACCTCCATAGCAGTAAAGCAAACTAATAAATGTGTAAGATCTCAGAGCATTACATTACTTTCTTCAATACCGATACTTTTACCCCAGGCCAAAATCAATATTATTTAGTCATTATCACATTGCTGTTTATGGGACCTTTCTGTGTGCAAATTGGTTGCTGTGTTTTCTACTTTACAACAATGAATTCTAAATTGCTTTGGGATACCTTAAGGCCTTGCAAAGTGCAATATTCATGCAGTATGATTGAATTTTAAATCAGGTTTGAAAGGGGAGAAGAGTGGGTTTCAGACTAGTATTCTACATTTAAATAAGGATAAATAAGTGAGCATGAAAGCTGAGCTATCTGAAGTAAACAGGTACATTAGGCTAGAGGAGAGATCAATAGAGAAGCAGTGGGCAGACATTTAAGGGTTTTTCAGAATATACAAAATAAATACTTTCCACTCTATAGAAACATTTGAAGGGCCACCATCTGTGGTTAACTAAAGAAGTCAAAGAAAGTGTCAGACTTAAGGAAAAAGCAAATAACTATGCAAAGATAAGTGGCAGGTCCGATGATTTGTAAGAATATGAAGAACGATAGAGAATGACTAAAAGGCTAATCAAGATAAATAAAGCAGAGTATAAGAAGAAGCTAGCTAGAAATGGCAAATGGAAAACAAGAATTTCTGCTGGTATTTACAAAGTAAAAGAGTAAAGAAAGTGAACATTATTCCAGAGTGGGACAATGGGGAGTTGTACTGGATAATAAGGAAATGGTGGATGAAATTAACAAATATGTTGCTTATGTCTTCGTTATGGAGTATACAAAAATATTTCAGATAAATCAGGAGGTGGAGGGGAGGGGGGGCCGGAGGAATTTGATGAAATTACAATCACCAGAGAATCAGCACTGAGAAAACTAAAGGAGCTGTGGGCTGACAACTCTTCAGGTCCAGATAAATTTCATTGTAGGGTCTTAAAATAGTGGCTGATGAGGTTATAGATGTGTTGGTGTTACTTTTCCAAAATGTACTAAGTCTGGGAAGGTTCCATCAGGCTGGAAAGTAGCAAGTATAACCCCTCTATTCAAAAAGGGAGGGAGGCTGAAAACAGGAAACAATTGCCAGTTAGCTTTACATCTGTCATGGGGAAAGTGTTAGAATCGACCATTAAGGAGGTTATGGCTAGGCACTGAGAATCACTCAAGGTAATCGGAAAGAGTCAACAGTTTTCTCAAAGGGAAATCACGTAAAGGGAAATTTATTGGAGATTTTTGAAAGAGCAAACTGTGCTGTGGAAAAAGGGGAACCAGTCGGTGTTGCTGTTCTTAAATTTCCCAAAGGGATTTGATAAGGGTGCCATATCAAAGGTTATGGTGGAAACTAAAGGCTCATGGAGGGGCTTGTTAGCACAGGGCTAAATCGCTGGCTTTGAAAGCAGACCAAGGCAGGCCAGCAGCACGGTTCAATTCCCGTAACAGCCTCCCCGAACAGGCGCCGGAATGTGGCGACTAGGGGCCTTTTCACAGTAACTTCATTTGAAGCCTACTCGTGACAATAAGCGATTTGCATTTTCATTTTCATTTCATGGTGTAGAGAGTAACATGCTAGCATAGATATAAGATTGGCTGACTGGCAGAACAACAATGAGTATGCATAAATTGATCTTTTTCTGGTTGGCAGGTTTGACAAGTAGAGTTCTGCAAGGGTTTGTGCTGGGGTCTCAACGTTTTACAATTTACATGAATGACTTAGATGAGGAGAGGAGAAGACATGGCCACTAAATTTGCAGATGACACAAAGATAGGTTGTGAAGAGGATATAAGGAGGTTGCATAAATAGGCTGAGTGAGTGGCAAAGACCTTGCAAATGGAAATTGTGGGAAAATACAAAGTTGTTCACTTTGGCAAGAATAATAATAATGTATTACTTAAACAGATAACAGTTGCAGAATTCTGAGGTGCAGAGGGATGTATGTTTTTAGTCAGTCACAAAACATTAGTATGCAGTTAGAGCAAGCAATAAGAAGGAAATGGTATGCTATGCTTCTTTCAAGAGAAATTGAATATTAAAGTAAGGATGTTATGATTTAATTATACAGGGGTATTGGTGAGACCGCCCCTCAAATAATGGGGGTGATTTAGTGGCCACGTTGCACCCACAATGCTGCTCGCACTGGCACAGCATGGCCGATAGAAGCTGGGAGACCATGCTCCCGGATCTACCCGGCTTCAACGCCTTACGGATCTCGCAAGATGCTGCGATATAAATCCCGCCCTTGTGGGCGGAATCACATTTGAGCAAATCTGCATATTAAAGAAAGACAGCTAGTCTTACTTTAATGTGCAGGTTCCCAAGTTACCCGAGGCATGGGATCAATCTCCCTCTTGCTCGGAGACCTCGGGCGAGTGCCGTTCAGTACTCGTCTCCACAATCAGGGACCAGATGGAATGGCACTTGTGGGGGGTCTCCCAGGGGATTGGAGGCCCTCAGGAGCATGTCCTTTGGGAGAGTGGTACCTGTTATATTACGATATTGTAATATATATATTACGCTTTATGTCTAGCCAGCCGAGTTGTTGAAATATAGATGGAGTCTTCCAGTGATGATAAAATAATTTAATGAATAATATAAAGTAATCTTGTGAGTTCTTTTTACTTAATACTTGATGTCCCATTAATTACCACGAGACGAGAATGGTGAAACAATCGAGGCTTTATTGCACAAGATGTGCCTCCTGCAGCTGGAACCAGAATGGGAGCAGTGCAGGGGGACATACACTTTTATACGCTGCCTGCTGGGAGGAGCCCAGGCAGGCTGGGATTTACTGTAATACAGTGGCAGTACCATAATACATGCAATGTGTTACTAGTGGTGTTTACCACATTCACCCCCTGTTTAAAAAGAGTCCGGGGGGGTGAAGAAAAACATACAGATTGAGTCCTGTCGGGGCTCTGACCCTCCGCTGCGATCGCCTCAGTCCTGATGGTGATGTGGGTGCCGACATGGTCACCTGCAACTCCGGGAGCGTGTTGTCCTCTTCTTCGTCACCCCTTAGTGGACCCAGTGAGGGGACGGATCCTGCTGGGGTGGGGGCTGCAGTGAGGTTCGCTGGGTGGGAGGGTGGGTGGCGCAGGGGTGAATGAGGCAATCGGGGGGGGGGGGGAAGGAGCGGTATCAGGTCGGGGTTCTGGGTGGGGACCCAGCGGGTGTCAGGTCCCCGGAGGGAGACTGTCTCTTGGCGCCCGTCGGGGTGTGCCACATAGGCGTACTGCGGGTTTGCATGGAGGAGGTGGACTTTCTCACCAAGGGATCCGATTTATGGCTCTGCACATGCTTCCGGAGGAGGATGGGTCCAGGAACTGTCAGCCATGTTGGGAGCGAGACGCCGGAGGTGGATATCCTAGGGAAGGCAAACACACGTTCGTGAGGGGTCTCATTAGTAGCGGTGAACAGGAGCGACCGGATGGAGTGGAGCGCATCGGGGAGGACCTCCTGCCAGCGGGAGACCGGGAGATTTCTAGACCGAAGGACCAGCAGGTCGGCCTTCCAGACCGTTCCATTCTCCCTCTCCACCTGCCCGTTTCCCTGGGGGTTGTAGCTGGTCGTCCTGGCTCGAGGCGATGCCCTTGCTGAGCAGGAACTGACGCAGCTCATCACTCATGAAGGAGGAGCCCCGATCGCTGTGGATGTAGGTAGGGAAACCGAACAGAGTGAAGATGCTGTGCAGGGCTTTGATGACCGTGGCAGAAGTCATGTCGGGGCATGGGATGGCGAAGGGAACCGGGAGTACTCATCAATTACGTTGAGGAAGTACATGTTGCGGTCGGTGGAGGGAGGGGGCCCTTTGAAGTCCATGCTGAGGTGCTCAAAGGGGCGGGAGGTAAGGAGTTTGGCGGTATGGAGGAATTTTTGGAGGTTTGCGTCATGGTCCCTGGCTGATCATGGCTGCAGATGGTGACATTATCTAGGTACGGGAAGGTGGCCCGCAGCCTGTACTAGACAACCATTCGGTCCATTTCTCGCTGGAAGACCAAGACTCCATTGGTGACGCCGAAGGAAACTCTAAGGAAATGATAGAGGCGGCCATCTGCTTCAAAGGCAGTGTATTGGCTGTCCCGAATCCGGGCGGATGGGGAGCTGGTGGTACGCGGACTTCAAGTCTACTGTGGAGATGACTCGATACTGCGTAATCTGATTGACCATGTCAGATATGCGTGGTAAGGGATACGCGTCGAGCTGCGTGTACCAGTTAATGGTCTGACTGTCGTCATGTGCTTCTCCCCGGTCTTCACTACCACCACTTGAGCTCTCCAGGGGCCTCAATGATCCCTCCCGCAGAAGCCGTTGGACTTCTGACTTGATAAAGGCCCTGTCCTGCGTACTGTACTGTCTGCTCCTCGTGGCGACGCAGTCTGGGGTGAGGTTTGCAAACAGTGAAGGTGGATCAACCTTAAGGGTCGTGAGGCCGCAGACGGTGAGGGGGCAGGGGTCCGCCGAATTTCAAAGTAAGGCTTTGGAGGGAGGCATTGAAAAATCAAGACCTAGTAATAGGGCTGCGCAAAGATGGGGGAGGACGTAGAGCCTGAAGTTGCTAAACTCTACACCCTGAACATAGAACATTACAGCGCAGTACAGGCCCTTCGGCTTCGATGTTGCGCCGACCTGCGAAACCACTCTAAAGCCCATTTACACGATTCCCTTATCGTCCATATGTCTATCCAATGACCATTTGAATGCCCTTAGCGTTGACGAGTCCACTACTGTTGCAGGCAGGGCATTCCATGCCCTTACTACTCTCTGAGTCAAGAACCTACCTCTGAAATCTGTCTTATATCTATCTCCCCTCAATTTAAAGCTATGTCCCCTCGTGCTAGACATCACCATCCGAGGAAAAAGGCTCTCACTGTCCACCCTACCCAATCCTCTGATCATCTTGTATGCTTCAATTAAGTCACCTCTTAACCTTCTTCTCTCTAACGAAAACAGCCTCAAGTCCCTCAGCCTTTCCTCATAAGGATCTTCCCTCCATACCAGGCAACATTCTGGTAAATCTCCTCTGCACCCTTTCCAATGCTTCCACATCCTTCCTATAATGCGGCGACCAGAATTGCACGCAATACTACAAATGCGGGCCGCACCAGAGTTTTGTACAGCTGCAACATGACCTCATGGTTCCGAAACTCAATCCCTCTACCAATAAAAGCTAACACACCGTACGCCTTCTTAACAACCCTCTCAACCTGAGTGGCAACTTTCAGGGATCTATGTACATGGACACCGAGATCTCTCTGCTCATCCACACTGCCAAGAATCTTACCATTAGCACAGAACTCTGTCTTCCTGTTATTCCTTCCAAAATGAATCACCTCACACTTTTCTGCATTAAACTCCATTTGCCACGTCTCAGCCATGCGCTGCAGCTTATCTATGTCCTTCTGTAACTTGTAACATCCTTCCGCACTGTCCACAACGCCACCAAATATACTCACCCATCCTTCTACGCCCTCCTCCAGGTCATTTATAAAAATGACAAACAGCAGTGGCCCCAAAACAGTTCCTTGTGGCACACGACTAGTAACTGGACTCCAGTCTCAACACTTCCCATCAACCACCAACCCTTTGTCTTCTTCCAGCTAGCCAATATCTGATCCAAACGGCTAAATCTCCCTGAATCCCATGCTTCCGTATTTTCTGCAGTAGCCTACCATGGGGAACCTTATCAAACGCTTTACTGAAATCCATATACACCACATCAGCTGCTTTACCCTCGTCCACCTGTTTCGTCACCTTCTCAATAACTCAATAAGGTTTGTGAGGCACGACCCTACCCTTCACAAAACCGTGTTGGACTATCTCTAATAAATTATTCTTTTCCAGATGAGTATACACCCTATCTCTTATAAACCTTTCCAAGATTTTGCCCACAACAGAAGTAAGGCTCACTGGTCTATAGTTACCGGGGGTTGTCTCTACTCCCCTTCTTGAACAAGGGGGACAACATTTGCTATCCTCCAGTCTTCTGGCACTATTCCTGTAGACAAAGATGACTTAAAGATCAAAGCCAAAGGCTCAGCAATCTCCTCCCTAGCTTCCCAGAGAATCCTAGGATAAATCCCATCCGGCCAGGGGACTTATCTATTTTCACACTTTCCAGAATTGTTAACACCTCCCTCCTTATGAACCTCAAGCCCTTCTAGTCTAATAGCCTGAATCTCAGTATTCTCCTCAACAACATTGTCCTTTTTCCTGCGTGAATACTGACGAAAAAATATTCATTTAGCACCTCTCCTATCTCCTCGGACTCCAATCACAACTTCCCACTACTGTCCTCGACTGGCCCTACTCTTACCCTAGTCATTCTTTTATTCCTGACATATCTATAGAAAGCTTTAGGGTTATCCTTGATCCTACCTGCCAAAGACTTCTCGTGTCCCCTCCTGGCTCTTCTTATCTCTTTCTTTAGGTCCTTCCTAGCTAACTTGTAACTCTCAAGCGCCCTAACTGAACCTTCATGTCTCATCTTTATATAGCCTCCTTCTACCTCTTGACAAGTGTTTCCACTGCCTTAGTAAACCACGGTTCCCTTGCTCGACCACTTCCCTCCCTGCCTGACAGGTAACATACTTATCAAGGACACGCAGTAGCTGTTCCATGAACCATCTCCACATTTCCATTGTGCCCATCCCCTGCAGTTTTTCCTCTCCATCCGATGCATCCTAAGTCTTGCCTCATCGCATCATAATTGCCTTACCCCCAGATATAACTCTTGCCCTGCGGTATATACCTATCCCTTTCCATCACTAAAGTAAACGTAATCGAATTGTGGTCACTATCACCAAAGTGCTCACCTACCTCCAAATCTAACACCTGTCCTGGTTCATTACCCTGTACCAAATCCAATACGGCCTCGCCTCTCGTTAGCCTATCTACATACTGTGTCAGGAAACCCTCCTGCACACATTGGACAAAAACGGACCCTCTAAAGTACTCAAACTATAGCGTTTCCAGTCAATATTTGGGGAAAGTTAAAGTATCCCATAACAACTACCCTGTTGCTTTCGCTCCTATCCAGAATCATCTTTGCAATCCTTTCCTCTACATCTCTGGAACTTTTCAGATGCCTATAGAAAACCCCTGACAGGGGTGACCTCACCTTTCCTGTTTCTAACCTCAGCCCATACTACCTCAATTGACGAGTCCTCATCAAACGTCCTTTCTGCCACCGTAATACTGTCCTTGACTAACAATGCCACCCCTCCCCCTCTTTTACCACCTTCCCTGAGCTTACTGAAATATCTCAAGCCCGGCACCTGCAACTACCATTCCTGTCCCTGCTCTATCCATGTCTCCGAAATGGCCACAACATCGAAGTCCCAGGTACCAACCCATGCCGCAAGTTCACCCACCTTATTCCGGATGCTCCTGGCATTGAAGAAGACACTTTAAACCACCTTCCTGCCTGCCGTTACACTCCTGCAACTTTGAAACAGTGAGGGTCGCGACACAGTACCCCCGGATTTCCACAGAATGAGATCCAGAGGCCAGGGCGATTTTCTGGGAGACGGGGAGTACCGGGAGGGAGCAGCGCCTTACCCTAGCAGGGTGGATGAAACTCTCTGTGCTCCCGAGTCAAAGAGGCAGGTCGTCTCGTGCCCGTTGATCTTTACTGTCGTCGTAGTGGTCACGAAGGTTGCGGGGCCGAGACTGATCCAGGGTGATATAGGCGAGCTGCAGAAGTTGTTGGGAGGTCCCGGGCTGATCAGCGGTGGCAGAGGTATCAGCGGGCAGCGAACAGCCTGACGAGCAGGGGTTCCTGAGGCGCGGTCCAAAATGGTGCCAAAGATGGCGGCGCCCATGGCGTGCGACGTCAAAGGTGGCGGTGCCCATGGGCCGCACGTGGCTTGTGGTGGAGAAGATGGTGGCGCCCCTGGATCACACGTGGGGGGTGTAGCAATGCCGGGCCTGGAAACAGCGGCGACCGACCGGGCCTGGCAAACGGAAACAAAGTGGCCCTTCTTCCCGCACCTGTTGCAGGTCGTGCTCCGCGCCGGGCAGTGCTGCCTGGGATGTCTGCTCTGGCCGCAAAAATAACATTTGGGCCCTCGGGAGTTGGGGGTTGCTGCGTGGCGCAGGCTTGTGGTGTACTCGAGTCGGCAGCTGGTGGGGCCTACGATGCCCATGAGGGTGTCTCGCGGTCGGAGGTGTAGGCCACCAGATTACGGGAGACCACTTCCAGGGAATTGGCAAGCTGCACAGTCTCTGCAAGATCGAGCGTACCCCCTTTCCAATAGCCGCTGGCGAACGTACGCAGACTTAACGCCCGTGACATAAGCGTCTCTGATTAGTAGTTCGGTGTGTTGGACTGCCGAAACTGCCTGGCAGTCACAGTTCCTACCGAGAATCTGTAGAGCCCGCAAGAAATCGTCCAGAGTTTCCCCGGGAGTTGCTGTCTCGTGGCCAGGAGGTGCGTGGCGTACACTTGATTCACCGACTTAATGTACTGTCCCTTTAGTAGCGCCATCGCTTCTGTGTATGTGGGCGCATCCCGGATGAGGGGAAAAATTTGATGGCCCACCCGTGAGTACAGAACCTGGAGCTTCTGTGAATCCGAGAGTTCTACAGTGGCTGCTCTGAGGTAGCCTTCAAAGCAGGCTAGCCAGTGCTTGAAGGCAGACGTGGCATTGGCTGCATGAAAGCTCAGCTCCAGGTGATCAGGGTTGATTAGGAGATCCATCTTTTAAAATCTTGTGCAATAAATTGATGTACCGTCAATTACCACGAGATGAGAATTGTAAAACAATCGAGGCTTTATTGCACAAGATGTTGTCCCTCCTGCAGCTGGAACCAGAATGGGATCAGCGCAGGAGAGTGTCATGATATTCAGGTAAACATCATAGCACATACATACATACATACTGATGGACAGATCAACGGACCAATCAACACACACAACACGACAGCCAATCACAGGCAAGAGCATACACAGCACAAAACAGGGAACACGACACTTCCTGGACACTCGAGCAGGAGACGGCTCAGGGCACAGAGCTCATTACAAGCCACTCAGACATCCACCATGTGCTGAGTGCCACTACAAGATAGAATTAGGAATAGGTCCACAGAATCAAGGGTCATGATCGAACCTCAGTAAACAGTTTACCAGTGTAAATAGATGTTTGAAATAAAACTGCGTTGTACCATTCGCAACCGTGTTGGTTCGTCTGTGCAGTAGAGTACCCAACACTTCATAGTACCAGGAGTGACTTTGGTACCTACCTACAAATCCTCCGGAATCTGCCATCCTGCGCCATGTACACCGTCAACACACCGCAGCCGCTGCAAGTCGCTGGAAACCTCGGCGTTAATTGGAAGCTGTTCAAACAGCGCTTCCAGCTCTTTCTGGAAGCCAACGAAAAGGAAAGCGCCTTGGACACCAGAAAGATCGCCATCCTTCTCACCACGGCAGGTCAACACGCCATCCATGTCTACAACTCCCTGGTGTTCGCGGAAGGCGAGGACAAGGCCAAATACAAGACGGTCTTTCTCAAGCTCGACCAACACTTCAACGTCGAGGTCAACGAGAGCTTCGAGAGGTATCTCTTCCAGCAGCGCCTGCAAGGTAAGGATGAGCCCTTTCAGTCATTCCTTACGCATCTCCGCATCCTCGCGCAGTCCTGCGGTTACGACACCACCTCCGATTCCATGATTCGGGACCAGATCGTTTTTGGGGTCACCTCGGGCACCCTACGCCAGCAGCTCTTAAAAATAAAAGGCCTCACCTTAGCCTCCGCAATCGAAGCCTGTGTCCTGCACATAAACGGGACCAGCCGCTATACCCAATTTCAGGCGAACAAATCGGCGCGGCAGGGGTCCTACGCGGCCGGATCGGCGAGGCAGGCTCCCTACAAGGCCGAATAGGTCCAGGCGATCGTGTTCCTCCCAGCCCGCGGTCCGGACGAGGGCGGCCATTTCGCGCGCTTTTCGAGGCCTCCCGCGCTTGTGCGCGCCAAAAACTATGGCAGCACTGAGGGACGTGATACGCAGGCGCGCTCGATGCAAGACCGAACTGCGCATGCGCAGTGGCACAACGAACGCCATGACGTCACGACGTGCGGCAACTGTGGAGCCGCACATTTAAAGCGGCAATATCCCGCAAGAACCCGACAATGCCTCCACTGTGGCAAGGTGGACCACTACGCTGCTTGCTGTCAAGCAGCTCAACCTGTCAATGTTCCCCAACTCCGACAACCTCGCAGGGACGTGCGGACCATTCAGCCTCCTTATTATGAGTCGTGCCCAGACGATATCCAGACCAGTGACACAGACGACCGGGACGCCTTCCGTGTTGCGGTCATTGATGGGAACCGAATGTCTCCAGCCAGGACCCACCAGCCGGTGCAAGTTAACACGATCAATCTGGGTGATGAATGGTGTGCCACCCTAACGGCCAACCGATCACCGATAACATTCCGTCTGGACACTGGCGCCTCCGCCAACCTCATAGCATGGTCAGCCTTCTACGCCATGAAGGTCAGACCACTAATTCGGCCGTCCCGTTGCAGGATGGTCGACTACAACGGGAACGTTATCCCGGCTATGGGATCCTGCCAGCTCCAGGTGACACACAACACACACACGGCCACACTCTCATTCGAGATAGTCGGCTAATCGAAGGACTCCCTGCTGGGCGCACAGGCATGCAAGGCTCTCCACCTCGTGCAACGAGTCCACACTCTCTCTCCAGCCGGTACATCTGACTTCCCGGATGCAGAGTTCAGCGCACAGCTCCAATCGCTCATCGCCCACAACCAGGAGGCATTCAAGGGCATGGGAACACTGCCCGACACCTACAGAATTCGGCTCAAACCAGACGCCACCCCGGTCATTCACGCACCTCGCAGGGTCCTAGCGCCACTCAAAGACCGCCTCAAGCAGCAGCTGCAGGATCTCCAGGTCCAAGGGGTGCTATCCCGGGTCACGGAGCCCACGCCATGGGTCAGCTCCATGGTGTGTGTTAAGAAGCCCTCCGGCGAGCTCCGGATCTGCATTGATCCAAAAGACCTCAACAACAACAAAATGAGGGAACACTACCCCATACCCAAACGGGAAGAGATCACGAGCGAAATGGCCCGGGCTAAAATCTTCACGAAACTGGATGCCTCGAAGGGTTTTTGGCAGATCCAACTGGATCCGTCCAGCCAAAAGCTGTGCACCTTCAACACCCCTTTCGGCAGGTTCTGCTACAACCGAATGCCATTTGGCATCATCTCGGCAACCGAGGTCTTTCATAGGATCATGGAGCAGATGATAGATGGCATCGAAGGGGTGCGCGTCTACGTGGACGACATCATCATCTGGTCCACCACACCACAGGAGCACATCTATCGTCTCCAGCGCGTCGTTGTGCGCATACGCGAAAACGGCCTGCGCCTCAACCGAGCCAAGTTTTGTTTCGGCCAAACCGAGCTGAAGTTCCTGGGGGACCACATTTCCCGGTCAGGGGTCTGTCCGGATGCAGACAAGGTGAGCGCCATTACAGCCATGCCGCAGCCGGCAGACAAGAAAGCAGTACTACGCTTCCTAAGCATGGTCAACTTCCTGGGGAAGTTCATTCCCAATCTTGCCTCCCACACGACAGCTCTGCGCCACCACGTCAAGAAGTCCACGGAGTTCCAGTGGCTACACACACACCAGCAGGAATGGGAGGAGCTCAAACTTAAGCTCACCACAGCACCGGTATTGGCGTTTTTCGACACATCTTGTGACACTAAAATCTCGACTGATGCCAGCCAGTCCAGCATTGGGGCGGTGCTCCTACAGCGGGATGACACTGTGTCATGTGCCCCGATTGCGTATGCCTCGCGGGCCATGACCCCCACAGAACAGCGCTTCGCGCAGATCGAAAAGGAGTGCCTGGGCTTGCTAACCGGGTTGGGCAAGTTCCATGACTATGTTTATGGTCTCCCCCGGTTTACCATTGAGACTGACCACCGCCCCCTGGTCAGCATCATAAATAAGGACCTGAACAAGATGCCCTCTCGCCTCCAGCGCATCCTACTTAAACTTAGGAGGTATGACTTCCAACTGGTCTACACCCCGGGTAAGGACCTTATCATTGCGGATGCCCTATCTAGACCAGTGAGCACGCCGCCAGATTCGGAGGGGTTCGTCTGTCAGGTCGAGGCGCAGGTGACTTTCACATCGGCAAATCTGCCAGCTGACGACTCCAGTCTGGCCTGTATTCGCCGAGAGACTGTGGCTGACCCCCTTCTACAACGTGTGATGTGCCACATGACGGGAGGGTGGCTCAAAGTGCAGTGCCCGCAGTTCTACAATGTCCGAGACGACTTGGCCGTCATTGATGGTGTCCTTCTAAAGCTGGACCGGATTGTGATTCCGCACAGCATGCACAAGCTGGTCCTCGACCAACCACACAAAGGCCACCTGGGGGTCGAGAAGTGCAGACGGAGGGCCCGAGAGGCAGTATACTGGCCGGGCATCAGCGATGACATTGCCAATATGGTGCTCAACTGCCCCACCTGCCAAAGGTTTCAAACGGCGCAACCTCCTGAGACGCTTCTGCCCCATGAGCTGGTGACGTCCCCCTGGGCGAAGGTGGGTGTGGACCTCTTTCACGTGCTCGGCAGGGACTATGTCATCATCATTGACTACTTTTCCAACTATCCAGAGGTCATACACCTGCACAATTTGACATCATCCGCTGTCATAAGGGCCTGCAAAGACACCTTCGCTCGCCACGGCATTCCGATGACTGTCATGTCGGACAATGGGCCCTGTTTCGCCAGCCAGGAATGGTCAACTTTTGCTGCCTCGTATGGTTTCACACACGTGACGTCCAGCCCTCTGCATCCCCAGTCCAATGGAAAGGCGGAGAAGGGCGTTCACATTGTCAAGCGGCTCCTCTGCAAGGCTGCTGCTGCCTGATCGGATTTCTGCCTAGCCCTGCTGGCCTATCGCTCGGCCCCACTAGCCACTGGCCTCTCATCAGCCCAGCTGTTGATGGGTCGCACCCTCAGGACCACTGTGCCTTCCATTCTGGCACCCACAACCAACCATGCTCCGGTACTACACAGAATGCAACAGCAGCGCGGTCGCCAGACGAGGGCATATGACACACGGGCAACTGATCTTCCCGCCCTGGCCCCTGGAGACAAAGTCCACATCCACCTACCAGAAGGTGGCTGGTCAGCACCTGCCGAAGTTCTCCGACGCGTGGCTCCCCGCTCGTTCCTGGTTCGCATGCCTGATGGATCCATTCGTAGGCGCAATCGTCGGGCTCTTCGCCTACTTCCACGCTCGCTACGGGGCCTTGCACCGACACCGCGCCCTCCTGTTGTTCCTAATATCGACTTCGTGGAGCTGCCTGCCACCATGCCCCTTCCGTCGTCACCCGTGGCCAGGCCCATTCCTCAGCTGGTGGATCCAGACCTACCCTTGAGGCGGTCAACCCAAATTCGTCACCCACCTACTAGACTGGACTTATGAGACTGCTTGTACATTGAACTCATACTACCACTGTGTTAATATATTTCTGTTCTTATCGTTACAGGAATTTGTTTTGTCGTTCAACATTTCCCCGTTCTTTGTTTATGGTACAACCTCGTTGTTGTGTTGCACCCGACATCGCCCCTTGTATATAGTTTAGCCCCAGGTACATGCTGTAAATACTGCACACACACACATTTAGCTACACTCAGTACACATCTCTATTTATGACCACGTAGGCACATGTTCTTGTAAAAAAAGGGGGGAATGTCATGATATTCAGGTAAACATCATAGCACATACATACATACATACTGATGGACAGATCAACGGACCAATCAACACACACAACACGACAGCCAATCACAGGCAAGAGCATACACAGCACAAAACAGGGAACACGACACTTCCTGGACACTCGAGCAGGAGACGGCTCAGGGCACAGAGCTCACAGCAAGCCACTCAGACATCCACCATGTGCTGAGTGCCACTACAAGATAGAATTAGGAATAGGTCCACAGAATCAAGGGTCATGATCGAACCTCAGTAAACAGTTTACCAGTGTAAATAGATGTTTGAAATAAAACTGCGTTGTACCATTCGCAACCGTGTTGGTTCGTCTGTGTAGCAGAGTACCCAACACTTCAGAGAGCATACACTTTTATGCGCTGCCTGTTGGGAGGAGCCGGCAGGCTGGGATTTACTGTGGTACCTGTAATACATGCAATGTGTTACTAGTGGTGTTTACCACAATACTAAACTAGTAAACAAACAAATAACTGTAGATCAAACTATTAAATAAGATAAAGATAATTACTGATACCTATTAACTACCTCTCTCTCGCTCTGTACTCTCTGCACTCCAGACACACACTCCTCTAGGAAAGAGCGGAAAAACACTTATAGAGGTCCTGATAGTGTAGCCATCTAGCGTTCAGTTGCCTGTACGAGCTTAACATAGTCTGATCATGTATTACTACATACAGAGATCACCACAGTACCCTGGCACTGCTGGTCCCACCCAGGCACCCTGGCAGTGCTAGCCGGGCATTCATAGTATGTTGGGGCTTGGAGGGGAGTCGGGGGGTCACTTCAGGGGCCTCAGAGATTGGGTTGCCATTTTGAAATGGTGTCCCAATCTCTCGCTAAACTGATGAGATCTGGCGAGCAGAGCTCCTCCATGTATAAAACAGGGCTATTTGCAGCCTCAGCCGTGCATTCCTTGTTGAGGCCCCTTATCAAATGTGAGTCACGTTTTATAGCCTTGTGTGTCTCGACGCTGTGAATGTCGGGAATCAAGCCGCTAAACGTGCTCGCTATGGGATTTTGTACCATTTAGTTAAATCGCACCCATTGTGTGCAGTTTTGGTCTCTTTATTTAAGGAAGTATATAAATGCATTGGAAGTGGTTCAGAGGAAGTTTACTCGATCGATACCAAGAATGGGTGGGTTGTCTTATGAGGAAAGGTTGGACACACTGTGCTTGTTTCCACTGGAGTTTCGAAGAGTGAGGGGTGAATTGATTGACCTATATAAGATCCTGCAAGGTCTTGACAAGATGGAAAAGGGAAGGATGTTTCCTCTTATGGATGAGGCCAGAACTAGGGGGCACTGTTTGAAGATTAGCAGTCATCCTTTAAGGACACAAGAGAAACTTTTTCTCTCCGAGGACTGTACGACTGGAACTCTCTGCCTCAGAAATTGGTAGAGCTGCAGTTACTGAATATTTTTAAGGTGGAGGTAGATGGGCTCTTGTTAGGCAAAGGGATTAAAGATTATCGGAGGTAGTTTCCTCTGACTGGGGGGGGGGGGGGGGGGGGGGGGGCTGAGGGGGTGTTGACTCTGTGGAATTCTCTACCACAGAAGGCTGTGGAGGCCAAGTCACTGAATATATTTAAGAAGAAAATAGATCAATGACTAGACATCACGGGGTATGGGGAGAGAGTGGGCGTATGGCATTGTGATAAGAGAATCAGCCATGATCATATCAAATTGTGGAGCAGGTTCAAAGGGTCGAATGACCTCTTCCTGCTCCTATTTTCAATGTTTCAATGTTTCTGGATAGGAATGTGGAATGTGAAACACAAGCAGATCAGTCATGATCTTGCTGAATAGTGGAGAAAGTTCGAGGGGCTGAATGGCCGACTCCGAATCATATTTTGCATATTCACACGTTCGCAAGTTCTCCTTTCCCTCGAATTTGTGTGCTCTTATATGAAATGGAAGCGTTTTCTTTGTTTCAAAGGTAAATGATTAAACAGAATGGGTCTCATAGGGGCTCATTTAGTACAGGGCTAAATCGCTGGCTATGAAAGCAGACCAAGGCAGGCCAGCAGCACGGTTCAATTCCCGGACTAGCCTCCCCGAACAGGTGCCGGAATGTGGCGACTAGGTGCTTTCACAGTAACTTCATTTGAAGCCTACTTGTGACAATAAGCGATTTTCATTCATTTTTCTTATGATGCCTCAATCAAGGATACATTTAATTCATGATATATAATACTGCATCAGTATGTATTCATCAGGGATTGTACTTTGCTTGAAGATAAGAGTGCAATAATTTAATAGTGGTTTGATAGCATTTGACAGATTCAAATATAAACGATGAATCATTGCCAGATTTTTATGGAAACAAGAATTTAGATTTCAAAAGCAATCCTCATGTGTAGGAAAATGTCTGAAAGAATTTTGTATTACAAAGGAGAAAGAGTAGATGCTAAGCAGGAGGTGAAATGGGAAACATGCATGGTTGGAGGAGGTGGCAGAAGGAGGATTAAAAAGGAGATTTTTGAAAACAATGTGGGAAGTCATACATGAGGGATTTAAACGGAAAGTCAGCTCTGTTGCCTGCCTGGTGCCAGGGTTGGGACATCTTGATTTCATAGAATTTACAGTGCAGAAGGAGGCCATTCGGCCCATCGAGTCTGCACCGGCTCTTGGAAAGAGCACCCTACCCAAGGTCCACACCTCCATCCTATCCCCACAACCCAACCCAGCACTAAGGGCAATTTTGGACACTATGGGCAATTTAGCATGGCCAATCCACCTAACCCGCACATCTTTGGACTGTGGGAGGAAACCGGAGCACCCGGAGGAAACCCACGCACACACGGGAAGAATGTGCAGACTCCGAACAGGCAGTGACCCAAGCCGGGAATCGAACCTGGGACCCTGGAGCTGTGAAGCCAATTGTGCTATCCACAATGCTACCGTGCTGCCCTACTCCGGGCTGGAGAGGAACTTGCAGTGGGAGGGGCAGGATCCCAACGGATCTCCAACAACGTAGGAGAACGAGGAAACGGGTTTGGCATTGAGAGTTTGGGGATCTAATACAGAACCTCGGGCGGCATGGTGGCGCAGTGGTTAGCACTGCTGCCTCACGGCGCCGAGGTCCCAGGTTCGATCCCAGCCCTGGGTCACTGTCCGTGAGGAGTTTGCACATTCTCCCCGTATCTGCGTGGGTCTCATTCCCACAATCCCAAAGATGTGCAGTGTAGGTGGATTGGTCGTGCTAAATTGCCCCTTAACTGAAAAAATAAATAATTGGACACTCTAAATTTAAAATAAATAAATAAGCAAATAAACAACAGAATCTCCAAGGTTATAATCACTGGATTATTACCTGAGCTGCGTGCAAATTGGCACAGGGTACATAAAATTAGCAAGAGGAATATACTGGTGTGGGAGAAGTCGGTTTCAGTTTGTAGGGCACTGGCATCAGTACTGGGAAAATTGGGGGCTGTACCATTGAGACGGCCTCCATCTGGACCATGTTGGAACCAGTGTCCTTGCCAATTGCATAACGAGGGAATTAGAGATGGCTTCAAACTAAATATACAGGGGGATGGTTCTGAAGACAGGGTATGTAGGCATGTAAAGCAAAAGGATATGGTAGCATTGCAAGGCAGCTATTTAGATAATTTTTACCCAGAATATAACTGGAAAGGACAGAGTATGCAAACATGAACAAACAATAACAAATAGGGTCAAAGGGGGGGAACAATGGTAAAAAGGCAAAATTAATGTCTTTTTACTTAAATGCAAATAGCATTTAGCACATAATAAATAAATTAATAGCAATTACAGAGATGTAGTTACAAGGAGATCACAGTTGGGATCCAAATATTTAGGGGTGTGTGACATTTCGCAAGGACAGGCAGAAGGAAAGGGTGGTGGGGTAGCTTTGTTAGTATGAGCTGGAATAAGTACAATAGCAAGAAATTATCTTGGATGATCAGTTGTATGGAAAATTCGAAAATCAAAGTTGAGGGAGAAGGTGAGAGTGCAGGTTAATGGTAAGGACTTTAAATGAGTAAAAGGGGCTGAGGGCTTAGGAGAGGTTAGTAAAGTTTCCAGAACATGTAATAGAACAGAGAGTATAGAAAACAGCAGGAATCTAACTTGAGGCAGAGCAAAAAAGGAGAAAATATGAGAAGGGGGGCGGCAACGCAGAACTGAGGGTGTTGTACCTAAATGCATGCAGTATACGAAACAAGGTAAATGAGCTTGTCGCGCACATTGAAATTGGTGGATACGATGTTGTGTGCAACACATAGAACATAGGACATTACAGCGCAGTACAGGCCCTTCGGCCCGCGATGTTGCGCCGACCTGTGAAACCAATCTAAAGCCCATCTACACTATTCCCTTATCATCCATATGTTTATCCAATGACCATTTAAATGCCCTTAATGTTGGCGAGTCCACTACTGTTGCAGGCAGGGCATTCCACGCCCTTACTACTCTCTGAGTAAAGAACCTACCTCTGATATCTGTCCTATATCTATCTCCCCTCAGTTTAAAGCTATGTCCCCTCGTGCTAGCCATCACCATCCGAGGAAAAAGGCTCTCACTGTCCACCCTATCTAATCCTCTGATCATCTTGTATGCCTCAATTAAGTCACCTCTTAACCTTCTTCTCTCTAACGAAAACAACCTTAAGTCCCTCATCTTTTCCTCATAAGATCTTCCCTCCATACCAGGCAACATCCTGGTAAATCTCCTCTGGGATGTGGCTGCAAGGGGAGCAGGGCTGGAATCTAAATATCCAAGGACAGGTGTCCTATCGAAAAGACAGGCAGATAGGCAGAGGGGATGGGGTTGTATTGTTAGTAAGAAAAATCGATAGCAAGAAATGATATAGGACTGAGAGGCGTAGAATCTGTGCACGTAGAGTTGAGCAATCACAAAGGAAAAAAGACCCTGATGGGAGTTATGTACAGGCCCCCTAGCAGTAGCCAGGATGTGGGGCAGAAAATAAATCAGGAGATAGAAAAGACATAGAAGAAAGGCAATAGTACAATAATCATGGGGCACTTCAATGTGTAGATGGAGTAGGAAAATCAGGTTGATAGCAAATCTCAGAAAAGGAATTTGTGGAGTGTCTACGAGATGGTTTTTTGGAACAGCTTGTGGTAGAGCCCACTAGGGAACATGCAATTCTGGATTTGGTATGTGAAATGAGGTAGACTTGATTAGGGAGCTTCAGGTGAAGGAACCCTTAGGGGACAGCGACCACAATATGACCGAATTTACCCTGCAGTTTGAGAGGGAGAAGCTGGAATCAGATGTAATGATATAACAATTAAATAAAGGTAACTACAAAGACGTTAGGGAGGGCTGGCCAGAGTTGATTGGAAGGGGTGCCTAGCAGGGAAGACAGTTGAACAGCAATGGTAGGGTAATTTAGGAAGCACAACAGAAATTCATCCCAAGGAGGAGGAAACATGCTAAGGGGAGGGGGGGGGGCATGGCAACCATGGCTGACAAGGGAAGTCAAGGATAGTATAACAGTAAAGGAAAAATTATATAATGTGGTAAGGATTAGTGGAAAGCCAGAGGATTGGGAAGCCTTTGAAAGCAAGCCGAGGACAACTAAAAAAACAATAAGGGGGCGAGGATGAAATCTGAGTGTAAGCTAGCCAGTAATATAAAATAAGATTGCAAGAGTTTTCTTTTGATATGAAAAGGTAAGAGAAAGGCAAGAATGGACATAGAACCTCTGGGAAATGAGGCTGGAGAAGTAATAATAGGGAACAAAGCAATGGCAGAGGAACTGAATAGTACTTTGCATCGGTCTTCACAGTGGCAAATCAGAACTTCAAGAGAGTCAGGATACAGAGGGGAGTGCGGTGACCATCACTAAGGAGAAGGTGCTGGGGAAACTGAAATGTCTGAAGGTGGATAAATCACCCCAGGGTTCTGAAGGCGATAGCTGAGGAGATTGTGGGGGAATTGATGGTGATCTTTCAGGAATCTCTGGAGGCAGCAAGGGTCCTGGAGGATTGGAAAATGGCTAATGTAGCACCCCTGTTTAGGAAGGGAGGGAGGCAGGAGACAAGAAATTACAGGCCGGTTAGCCTGACTTTGGCTGTTGGTAAAATTTTCGAGTTTATTATTCAGGATGAGATTGCAGAGTATTTAGAAGTGCATGGTAAAATAGGACTGAGACAGCATGGATCCATCAAGTGGAGGTCATGCCTGACAAATCTGTTAGAATTCTTTGAGGAGGTAACGAGGAAGTTAGATGAAGGAGAACCGGTGGATGTGAACTATTTGGAGTTCCAGAAGGCCTTTGACAAGGTTCCTTCAGGAGGCTGCAAAATAGGATAAGAGCCCATGGTGTTTGCGGTAAGGTACTGGCATGGATAGAGGATTGGCTGACTGGCAGAAGACAGAGAGTAGGGATGAAGGGGCCCTTTTCAGGATGGTAGCCAGTGACTAGTGGTGTTCCGCAGGGGTCAGTGTTGGGACCATAGCTATTCACAATATACATTAATGATCTGGAAGAAGGAACTGAGGGCATTGTTGCTAAGTTTGCAGATGATACAAAGATCTGTAGAGGGACAGGTGTGTTGAGGAAGCAGGGAGCCTGCAGAAGGACCTGACAGGCTTGGAGAGTAGAAAAAGTGGCAGATGAAATACAATGTGGAAAAGTGTGAGGTTACTTTTGTTAGGAAGAATAGAGACATAGACTATGTTCTAAGTGGGAAAAGGCTTTGGAAATCAGAAGCACCAAGGGACTTTGGAGTTCTAGTTCAGGATTCTCTTAAGGTTAACATGCAGGTTCAGTTTGTTGACACAAAAATAGGTGGGAAGGCAGGTGGATGACACAAAGATTCTACAGAGGAATGGACACAGATTAAGTGAGTAGACAAAAACATGGAAAATTGAATATAAAGTAGGAAAACGTGAAGTAATGCACTTTGGTAGGACGAACAAAGAAGCTGATTATTTAAATGGAGAAAGACTGCACCAAACTGCAGCACAGAGGGATTTGGGGGTTTTCTGCATGCCATGCGAGTGTCTCTTTAAGAAATATTTTCGTCTTATCACATGGCTTCAGTGATGTCATTGTATGGGTGGAGCTGGGCTGTGGCTCTGTGAGTTTACTTTTGCTTTTGACTTTCACTTTTGCTTTTGAGTTTGGACTGGTTTGTACTGCATCGGTTGAAAGAAAGGCTTCTCTATCTTCATTTTGAAAGCTGTTTCCAGACTGCTTGATCACTTTAAAGAGACAATTGCTTTCTAGAAGGAATTCAAACCTGTTGTTTAGAAAGGAAACAAGGGTATCAATAACAAGTCTTATACCAGTAAGAGCACCGTATGCTGGGCAACACCTTTGAAAAGGGAGTTCTGGTTTTTACTTGGATCTTGTTATTAAATTGGAACAGTAAAGGAAGGATTCATTAGGGTTATACATAGATTACTGTAGCTGTGTGTGGTATTTATGTTTGTAGTTGATAAAAAGTCTTGCATGTGCGTGTTTGTACAAATGTTAACTAAATTTGTGGAATAAAGTTTGTTTTTTTGATTAAAAGCGCCTAAGAACTCTGTTGAATAACACCTGAAAGGCAGGTGACTCATCCCAGCCACATTCAATGAACAGTTGTAGGTCAGGTGAACTCCATGATATACTTTGGAGTTTTCTACACCCTGGTTCATAACACTGCTTAAATAATAAAAAGCTGGTATACAAGTTCAGCAGGAAAGGCAAATGGAATGTTGACACTTATTTCAAAATGAATGGAGTATAAAAATAGGGAAGTCCTGCTAAAACTATGCAGAGCACTAGTTAGACCACACCTGGAATACTGTGAACAGTTTTGGTCCCATTATCTAAGAAATGGTATACAAGCATTGGAGGCAGTCCAGAGAGGTTCACTTAGGTTGATCCAGGTATGGAGGGATTTTTTTATGAGGAGAGGTTAAGTAAAAAAACCTCATAGAATTTACAGTACAAAAGGAGGCCATTAGGCCTATCGAGTGTACACCGGCCCCCGAAAGAACACCGACCTAAGCCCACACTTCCACCCTGTCCCCATAACCCAGCAACCCCACCCAACTTTGGACACGCCAGGACAACTGAGCGTGACCAATCCAGCTAACCGCACATTTTTGGACTGTGGGAGGAAACCGGAGCACCCGGAGGAAACCCACGCAGACACAGGGAGGACGTGCAGACTCCACACAGACTGTGATCCAAGTTGGAAATCGAACCCGGGTCCCTGGTGCAGTAAAGCAACAGTGCTAACCACTGTGCTACCGTGCCACCCAAGCTTTTAGACCGCTTCTGAATCTATCCCATTTAACTGTGCTCATTAGAGTTTAGAAGAGTCTACAGAGGGATATTGACAGGTTAGGCGAGTGAGCAACAACTTGGCAGATGAAGTATACTGTAGGAAATTGTGAAGTTATGCACCAAGGTAGGAAGAATAAAGAGCTGAATGTTATTTAAATGGGATTTTCAGATGAGGAGGAGTTGAGTAGGTTGTGCCTACACTCAGGATTTTCAGGGGGCTTGACAGAATAGATGGTGAGAGATTGCTTCCCCTTTGTTGGAGAATCTAGGACAAGAGGACATAATGTCAGATAAGGGCTCACCCATTTAAGACAGAGATGAGGAGGAATTTCTTCTCTCAGAGGGTAATGAATCTGTGGAATTCTTTACCGCAGGGGGGCTGTCGAGGTTGTGTCTTTAGGTATGTTGAAAACTGAGATAGACAGACTTTTAATCAGTAAAGGAATCAAGGGTTATGTGAATAAGGCGGGAAAGTGGAGTTGAGGATTATCATATCAGATCAGCCATGATCTCATTGAATGGCAGACCAGACTTGGAGGACTGAATGGCCTACTTCTGCCCCTACATTTTATAGTTTTAGGTCTTATGACTCAAAAGCAGAAGCATAGTTGTTGAAAGCGTTGGTGTGAGAAGGTACTTGTGTATAGGATGGAGGGGATCAGAATGGCTGGGCGGGGACAAGAGATTTGAAATAAGAATAGAAATGGTGTTGTCAAGAGCCAGTGGGATTTGGAAAGGACAGCAGCTATTGGATTGAGGAAGTTTACACAGGTGAAGGTGTGCACTGTGCATTACAAGACATCATAATTTGCAGTTGGGTTGGTGGGAGAGCGGGAAGCAGATAGCTGGTTACAAGAGCATACACATCGTAACAACAGAGGTGCTTGATGGAGCAGTGGGGAAGAGGAAGGGAAGGAGACAGGCAGTATGATGGAGGAAGAGAAAAGAGGAAAAGAGCGAGTTGAGTTCGGTGTAGTTTGTGGACATCCTGCAAATGGAATTTCAAAATATTGGATCCACTGCTTTGATGAACAAAGATAGATTTTTTCAGAGTTGAAACACAATAGGGGGATCTTCTGGCCACTCTCACCCATGGGATGCTCCAGTCCCTCCCATGGCAACCCCACACTGCGGATTTCCCGGTGGTGTGGGGTAGATTCAATGGGAAATCCCATTGACAGGGGCGGGAACAGAATATGCTGGCCAACAGCGGGCCACCGTGAAATATGGCGTGGAGGGCGTGGAAAATCCACTCCCAGTGATTCTGCATTGATTCCCTTGGGCCACTGACCTTCATGTCTCTTTCATGTCAAATCAATAAACTATATTCCCTGCATTTAGGAGCAAATCAAGTTGAAATATGCAGAATTCATTGCTCGTTTCCATTTGTTCCTGCAGCACCGTTCTTGGCCTGAGACTCTTTTGGATGTATTAACATTGTGTATTAAAAAGTAACAGTAAGTTATGTACAATAAGGAGAGAGTTGAAACTAAAGGCATGTGAGTAGATACTGAATCCATTCATTACAGTCCTTAAGACAGGTTTCAAGAGGAATACATTTTATAGTTGATACAACGATATGTAAATGACATATTCTCAATGTTATGTATTCAACGAGTGCCTTAGGCTGAATTCGCCCCAGCAATGGTAGCTTAACCGGTCACATTTATGTTGAGAACCTTGTGTTCCAACTAAATCAAACCTAATGGCACACAATCAGACATCAAAACTTTTTCATAAAAAAAGGAAGGCTAGAAAACCTCTTAATATGTCTCAAACCCTTAAACATGTTGAAATTATACTTATTTAGATATGAAAAAAATCATTTTCTATGGAATTTGTCCCTGTTACTTTAGTAAAACTGGTCTAATTAACTGACCAAATGCCTCTGTTAGAATATTAATAATCAGAAAGTGTGAAATTAAGGGGCGGGATTTTCCATTGCCCGACGCCGAAATCGGGAATGGCGATCAGGCGGAGAATGGCTCCCGATGCTGGAATTGGGCTAGGCGCCAGTTTGACCCGCGGTGCAATTCTCCGCCCACTCCAAATCGGTGTCATCGGGACATGCGCCGCAGTCGCAACCCTGTTGGTACGTAATTAGCTAGCCCAACCACGATGCTCTGCCTCCAATGGGCCAAGTTCCCGACGGCGCGGGCCACGTATGGTCCCAGCGGTCAGGAGCCTGGCGTGCCCCTGCAGAGAGAGAGAGAGGGCGTGCGGACCTTGGCGCTGTCACACTCGGCTGAGATCCAAGCAGCTGGCCGGGGGGGGCTGCTGGCAGGGCTGGAGGGACTGGTGGGGGTTGGCCAGGAGGAGGGCTGTGGGTACACGGTCCAGCACGGCTGTCGCCATCTTTTCCAGCGCGGTCGGTGCGTGTGTGTGTGGGGTGTAGGCATACGCATGGCAGCAGCTTGTCAGCCCTGCACATGTGCACATGTGCAGCACGGAACCGGTGATTCACCGGCCATTTCACGCAGCACCGGTGCTAGCCCTTCACTGGTAGCGGAATTGGTGATGGTTTTGCGCCAATTTTCCCGTCGTGAAATGTCACGGATCCTCCATTGGCATCGGCACGTCGTCTCAGGAATGGAGAATCCAGCCCCATGTTCTCCCGCCTGAGGTGAATTGGAACTGATTTGCGCTCCCAAGCAATTCAGTATCACTCAGCATGAAAATCTATGCATAGCAAAGACTATGAAGGATTGCCAATGCAATCCCACTATCGGGCCACCATATTGAGTGGATGGCTGCATCCCCCACCACCGACATCTCAATGCAGCTCCCCAACCAACCTTCATTGCAAAGCAGCCCCCACCCTACTGCATCGTGATTCAGCCCCCCACCCAGAATTTTCAGAGACCCCATCACTCAAGTACCAGGGTGACAGCCCATCCCCCAGAGATCCCTTGAACAGGTGCCCCCCCCCCCAGAGACCCCCTAACTAAAGGAACCCTTTCACAGACTCCCCAGAAAAGAGCCCCCTGTCTGGAAGCTAGCGAGCAGTCCAGACAGGGGCAGTGAAAACTGAGGGCCGGAGAATCGCGAGATCCAGGACACTCTGGTGCCGGACTCACTAAGTGGATGAAAATGGGTCATTAGGACCTACTTACATTCTCTCCCTGGCATGTGGACATGAACTCCGATCCCACCGCCAGCAGGAGACCAGAGCATAGTGCCTGTTTTGGTGCTAGGCGCGAGCCTCAATTTTGGCAAGATGCCCGATTCTCAACTCGATTGTGACCTGTGTTGCTGGTGTCGCAGGGTGGAGAATCGTGTTTCAATATTAAATAGGGTAAAGTCCTTGTTTCAATTTGTGGTTGGGTTCCTTGAAATTATGACTTAAAGTGAAACAACTTTAAGTGAATCATTGGTTCCCATAGTAATCAATGCTGAAGCTAGAGTTTGGTTCCGTCGGACATTTCTCATTCATAAAAAAACAATGTACACGTTGAAATGCTGTACTATACTTGTGCAGCACTGTGCATTCCTAGCTGAAATAACTTGAAAAATGAAATAAACCACTACATTTTAAAGAAATCCTGTATAAATTCAAATTATATTAGTTAACAATGAAGCAGCAGGGTATTCTTCAGCAATCTCTGCATCAGTGGATTGACCAGAAGTCACAGTAACATGATTGGGTTGTGTGAATGGTGTTTCCACTTGAGGTAGTTCTGTTGTACATGGTACTGGCACATTATTACGTGTAGATAGCAGCTGATCTGTGTGTCGTCTCCACACTAACTCAACTCCCGTTTGTACAGCATAAGAGATTGGACCAGTTATAGCCAATACAGTTGCAGGAACCCACTTCTCGGGAGTGGTATAGCTGCGTTCCAACACTTGCTCTCCTTGTTTAAGCGTCTTCTTGAATTACCTTCTTTTCTCATGATCTGCGACTGCTGATTACATTCCACTATCTCAGATGTCTTATGATGAATGTAAAAAATTGGTATGTATTCATATTTCATATTTGTGCCAGTAATATTATTAAAAACCCTGGTTTAAAACACATACAAGCAATATGTCTGCAAAAGCTGTATTAAGGTGTGGTAAAAGAATGAAGTAATAATTCATTCCAACCACTTACTTGGTTATAGATAAGGGGCTAATGGAACATTGCTTATATTTTGGATGGTTCCCTGGAATGTAGATTATTCATGAGGGATTGTATTTTGTCTTATCTGAGCAGGTCATGGAACTTAGTGGGATATAGATAATGTAATTAATTGGAGGAGTCAGGTCTGTCTGTAGTTTTACAGTCTGTTATAAGATTTTAAGTTAAACAACATTTGCCACAGGATATGAGAGTGACAAGACAAAAGTAGCCTGGATCTGCTCTTGAAAGGGTCTCTCTCTAAAGGTATCGACACAGATATGCAAGTAACCTGTTTTGTTAACTTTATTTATAAGTAGCATTTGAACTGTGCTGGGTTGTTTAATTGGAATTAGTAACCGGTGTAGATAGCAAGTTCAAGTTTTTCCTTTTATTTAAGAACAGTTTAACTGATAATTGAAAAGCTATTTTTTGATGTTAATTAGTTAATTCTGTAATTAGATTAAAGTTTGCTTTAACACAATATATACCTATTGGTCAGAGTCACCACTCCTGGGGTGAAGTATCCTTTCCCCCCAGTTTTACAACCAGAAAAATTGTTTGGCGTTCTCATCCGGTATCCTAACTAAAGTTGGGGTCTGGTTCAGTATCCTACCAGTTTCCTGCGATAAGAGTAGATCAAAGGTAGTTCTCAGCTTCCTCTTTATTTAGCAGTAAAACTGGGGAACTCTGTGTAGTCGCATGTGTGGTTCTGTGATAGATTGGCAAGACACTGTTTAGGCGGCAATGTAATGAACCTTAGTCCTTAGAGGTATTCAGTGCATCATGTTTCCAAGACTGAACTAATCTTTCGGCTAAATTGTTCATGGATGGGTTGTAAGGTTCTGATTTTATATCTTGAATACCACTCATCTTTAAAGAGTGCTCAAACTCCTGAGCCGTAAAATGTGGATCGCTGTCACTCATGATTTGTTCTGACTTTCCAAAACTGGCAAAAAATGTCATCAAGTTTTTCAATGGTTTGATTCACAGTTGTTGACTTCATCAGGACCACCTCAGGCCACTTGGACTATATGTCTGCTATGACCATGAACATATGCCACTTGTATGGACCAGAAAAATCTATCTGTAGACATTGCCAAGGCATTTTTAGCCACTCCCATTGGTGTAATGGGGACAATGGCAAGGCGTTCCTTACCAACGCACATGACTGGGACAGTCCAGCTTTTTCCTCTATCTGGGCATCGATTCCTGGCCACTAAAAGTAGCTCCGTGCAAGTTCCTTCATTTGAATTGTACCAATATTCTTCATCACAGGTTGAGAGGGATTATTACCCTCATCTCCCAGTGCAGGCATCCTCCCTATATTGTGGACTCAAGTTTCCTGGAAATATATGGCTTTAATTCAGGATGCATTCCCGCTTGCCCCCCTTGAATACCATTTCCAGTACCTTGCTCAACACAGGATCATTTTTGGTATGTAGTTGGATTTGAGCTGCATTCACTGGAACGTATTCTATCTGCACTAGATAGAAGATATTTACACCACTGGATGTTATCTGACCAGCAGACACAACATGATGATACATCAGCATTGGCATGGTTCCCTATCAGTTTTTGATCTCATGTGAATGTGCAGATAAAATCAAAGACCATCATTGGAGTCTACTTGTTGCCAAGAAGGAATACCTTTATGTGGCCCAAAAATAGCTGTTCAGTGCCTGTGATCTGTCAACAAGGTGAAGTGATGGCTATTCGGTATTGAGGAAGGACATTTTCTCATACCAAAAATAATACTTGGTGCCTCCTTCTTCAACTGAGCATAGTTTGACTCAACACTTGCCAAGGTACGTGATGCAATAACTATTGGTCTTTCTTCCCATGAAGGTAGTGTGTGTGACATCACTGCTCCAACTCCATATGACGAAGCATCACAGACAAGTTGTAATGTTAATTTTGGGTTGAAATGCACAAAAACTTCAGACTTCTTCAGCGCTTGTTTATACTTTTTCACATTCTGGTGTCCATTGCACCATAGAAAGCATTCTTTCTGGTTGTATCACAGCTTGGTATGGAGCCTGCCCTACCTACGACCGCAGGAAACTACAAAAGGTTGTGAATGTAGCCCAGTCCATCAGCAAACCAGCCTCCCATCCATTGACTCTATCTATAATTCCCGCTGCCTCAGAAAGGCAGCCAGCATAATTAAGGACCCTACTCGCCCTGGACATACTCTCTTCCACCTCCTTCCGTCAGGAAAAAGATACCAAAGTTTGAGGTCACGTACCAACCGACTCAAGAACAGCTTCTTCCCTACTGCCATAAGACTTTTGAATGGACCTACCTCGTATTAAGTTGATCCTTTCTCTATACCTTGCTATAACTGTAATATTATATTCTGCAGTCTCTCCTTCCTTCCTTATATACGGTATGCATTGTTTGTACAGCTTGCAAGAAACATACTTTTCACTGTATACTAATACATGTGACAATAATAAAATAAAATAAAATCGTTGTCAAGCTTGTTTCATGCACAATAAAGTATATTCTGTTCCCCCACAGCGCCATGGACTCAGGTTCAATTCCAGCCTATGATGACTGTCTGTGGAGTTTGCACTTTCTCCCCATGTCTGCGTGGGTTTCCTTTGCATGCTTCGGTTTCCTCCCACAATCCAAATATGTGCTGGTCAGGTGGATTGGCCATGCTAAATTTGCCCTTAGTGTCAGGGATGTGTAGGTTAGGTGGGATATAGGGATAGAATGTGAGAGTGGGCCAAGGTAGGGTAATCTTTCAGAGGGTCAGGGCAGACTCGATGGGCCAAATGACCTTCTTCTGCACTGTAGCACTTCTATGGTTCTATGATCTTAACTGTGGTATATTTGTTGGTCGTGGAACATTCATTATAGCTTCCATCTTCTTAGTTGCCCTGTGTAAACCTTACTATTGATTACATGGCCTAGATATTGAACTTATGTTTGAAATAAATCACACTTATCTTTCCTCACGCAAAGTCTGAAGGTTTCTAATTTATGTCAGTGCTCTTGTTCATTGGTACCAGTATATTATCGAATTAACACTGTACCCCCTGTAGACCACTAAGTTTGGTCCATGGACCGTTGAAATAAGGTAGGTATTATCCTAAAAGGTAATTTCTTATATTGGAAATGGGCTTTATGTGTGACAATGGTGAGCAGATGTTGAGATTCAGCTGCAACATTCATTTGCAGGTAAGCCTGCAATAAGTCGATTTTACTGAACTTCTGTCCTCCTGCTAGGCCTAATCCTCAATCAATCGTAGCGGGTATTGATCTGCGCATAGAACTGGATTCATAGTTGTTTCAAAATCTCCACAGAAGTGAATTGTCCCATCCTGCTTCATTCCAAGCATAATAGCAGTTGCCCATTCATTGGTAGAGATGGGTTCTAAGACTCTTGTATTCACAAGTCTCATTAGTTCAGATTCTACCTTTGGATAATGCAAGGTATTACTCTATTTTATTTGATCTTTAACGACACTTATACTCATTTTATGTTCTCGTGTCTAGTGTGAGCTCAAATAAACTGCTGTATTTTTCTAGAATGGTCTGTAAATAGGTCTTTGAATCAACTAAGCTATTTACTGCACTCCAGTTTCATTTGACCTTTTCTAGCCAGGATTGGCCAAAGAGAGCTGGAAATCGTCCTCGGACCACATGAGGTGGCACTTCCGCAGTTTGTCCATTTAACATTACTTTGACTGTTTGCAACATCTTAGAGGCACCATTTCCTCAGTGTAGGTCCTCAGGATGACATATGATGGCTTCAATGGTAGGTGATTTAATTTCTGTTCATAGATGGTCTCAGAATTAAAGAAATGACAGCCCTCCTATCGACCTCCAAATTTGCAGATTGTCCATTCAATTTTGGAACTACTCAGAACTCATGTGATTCACCTTGTACAGATAGTACATTCAGCTTCAGTTCCTTATCAGATCCATGTACTGTTTTTTCATTTTTGTTACTCTTAATTTCTTCCAGATTGTGAATTTTCTTAGCTGAATTTGGTTTATTTCTTCTTTTAGAAGTGTTGTGTTTTTCCTTGAATGCTCTTCTTTGGAGAGACAGTTTTACTCCAGCAAGCCTTTGCTGTGTGGCCAGTTCTGCTACAATTTTTGCATTGGCTATCCTTGCTCCAGCAATATGCATGTGAATGGCTCGTTTTTGTGTCTGTAGCTGGGTAGCCATTTTTTGGGCAGCAGTGAGTTTATGGATCCTCATGCCTGCTCTGCGTTGAGAAACCTCTTTAGCAGCAAGCTCATTGAAACGTCAATATCTAATGCTGTTTTCAAACTTAGGTTTTGTTCCATTAATAATCTTCTCTGAATCTTCTCAACCCATAAACCAAGTGATCTCTAAAGGTATCATCAAACGAATCACCATGAGGCACTTGACGGTCACAATCAACTGCACAATGCTTTCCCCCTCCAGCTGATTCCTTCGGTGACTTTGAAACCTCTGCGCAATAATTAATGGCTTTGTGCATAATGGTCGTCAAATATGTTCACCAATACTTGCTAATTGTAGTCACCGGGTTTCTCACGTTGAACCAAACGTCGGAGCAAATTAAAAGTTTTGCTTCCAATTCTACTAAGAGAGCAGGGACCTGAATATCTTTTGAAATTTTATTGATGAGGATATAATAGTGGAATCTCTGCATATAATTTCCAGTTTTCTGAATCTTCCTCAAGTGGACCCATAGCACCAACGTTTCCCACCATTTTTCAGTGATATTGGAATGTTCTCGCAACTTCCCTTATATCAATGCCCTATGGTTAATAAGCCGATTGTATTAGCTAGCGAGGCCCAAACTATTTTTCTTCCCCCTCTATCTCCGTGTCTTACTCTACTGCAAGTGATGAGCTCTGCAGCTCAAACTCCTTGGAGTGCTGGTTTAAATTCGAAATGGACTTTTGCCTTGAATTTATACACAAAACCTTACCAGTTCTGATGCCAGGTGCAGGGTGCTATATGTGAGATGCAATCATTGTCACACTGTTGATCTGCCTCAATGTTGACTGTCGAAAATTTCTATTTTCTTTTCACATTGGAAAATACATTTTTTCTGATCCGATCCTCATCGCCAGTGTTCTTTTTATACTATTTTGTATTGTACTTGTAGAATAAAAAGATTGGGTCTTGCCGAAGCACGTGGATTGGACTCAATAATCAATGGAGGTTTATTAAATGGTTCTTAACTGTACAAAGGTTTGGTCTAGATTGACTCTAAGCGCACGACTGATGCCAATGAGATCATGGGCTATCATGTGACTTAACTCTAAAGGGATCTTGCAACAGCACAACAATAACAACCCACATATATAACAGTTGATGGTTATGTTAATTAGACAACGATTTTGGTGTCAACGTAAGTATGAGATTAAAGAGAGATGACCAAGAAATTCCAAGGGAGCAAAATAGAACAGTGTGTGTCCAGAGAACTTTTGATGTGGTCTTGGATGTAAGTAGTGTAAATAAGCAGTTTTAAGAAAATCTAAGTGCTGACTCTCCCCAAATCACTCACAGATCAAGAGAAACCTCAATGAGCCAGAAGTAAAACACTCTGAGCCAAACCACGAACTGGATAGGTGTGGACTAAATCTCCCAGAAAGAATAGTTTATTTCAAGGTGTAGCATTGTTCCTTCCTATTGTGCGGGTTTAGTACACAATATTGTACACTATATTTTGCACACGGCTATATCCTCCCTTGTTACAGGTAGGAAATAGTTAACGGCAATTTTTCAGAATATAGGATGGTACCTGGAAAATGCTCTGACAATTTGGCTAATTTCAATATTGCAATTGTTTCTTGTCTACGTAACACTTCAAGGACACTGCTGGAATTAACTTCACCTGATGGCACCATTCCCTTTTGGCAGCCTGGAAACATCCCTTCATTCGCAATGCCAAATGTAGAAAAAGTCAGTAAGCCAGCTATCACTCAACTAATTTCACCTTCTTAACTTTCTTCTAACTTGAGGTGAAAAGTACATGATTTGTTGAAAGTATTTAAATAATTTATATCTTGTGACAAATCAGTAATATATGAGAGTATTGTTGTCCGCTGCAATACAAGGTAAAGATACTAGTTTGCGCTCTGTGCCCCTGTTACGAAGAAAAGGCATGGGACGGGATTCTCCAACACCCCACCGAATCTCTGGTGACGGAGACTATGGGACACGGCGGAGGCGGGATTCACACCAGCCCCGGCGACCCCCCACCGGGTCAGAGAATCTCCGGGGGCTGGTGTGAATCCCGCCCCTGCCCCGTCCCGAAGTCTCCGCCACCAGAGATTTGGCGGGGGCGGGAATCGCGCCACCCCGGTCGGCGGGCCCACCCCCGACGATTCTCCGGCCCGCGATGGGCTGAAGTCCTGCTGCTGGAATGCCTGTCCCACCAGCGTGGATTAAACCACCTTTTGAATGGCGGGACAAGGCGGCGCGGGCGGGTTCCGGGATCCTGGGGGGGTGCGGGGCGATCTGGCCCCAAGGGGTGCCCCCATGGTGGCCTGGCCCGCGATCGGGGCCCATCGATCGGCGGGCGGGCCTGTGCCGTGGGGGCACTCTATTTCTTCCACCTTCGCCATGGTCTTCACTATGGCAGAGGCGGAAGAAACCCCCTCCCCTGCGCATGCGCGGGGATGACGTCAGCAGCCGCTGACTCTCCCGCGCATGCGCGGACCTGCGTCGCCTGGCGAGGACCTTTTGGCCCCGGCTGGCGTGGCGCCAAAGGCCTTTCCCGCCAGCCGGTGGAACGGAAACCGCTCCGGTGCGGGCCTAGCCCCTCGAAGGTGAGGTCTTGGCCCCTAACGGTGTGGAGACGTCACCTTTGGGGTGGCCCGACGCCGGAGTGCTTCACACCATTCCATCACGCCGTGACCCCCCGCCCTGCCGGGTAGGGGAGAATCCCACCCATGATGTGGAGTTGCCGGTGTTGGACTGGGGTGAGCACAGTAAGAAATCTTACAACACCAGGTTAATGTCCAACAGGTTTCTTTCGAATCACTAGCTTTCGGAACACAGCTCCTTCTTCAGGTGAATGAAGAGGTGGCCTCCAGAAACATACATATAGACAAAGTCAATGATGCAAGACGATACTTTGAATGCGAGTCTTTGCAGGTAATTAAGTCTTTACAGGTCCAGATGTAGCAACTAGAGAGAGGGCTAATCACAGGTTAAAGAGCTGTGAATTGCCTCAAGCCAGGACAGTTGGTAGGATTTCGCAAGCCCAGGTCAAATGGTGGGGGATGAATGTAATGTGACATGGATCCAAGGTATGAACAGACATCGCGCGACAATCGCCAGGCAGGAATGTTCCCTTCCAGTCGGGAACACTTCAGCAATCAAGGGCATTCAGCCTCTGATCTTCGGGTAAGCGTTCTCCAAGGCGGCCTTCAGGACGCGCGCCAATGCAGAATCGCCGAGCAGAAACTTATAGCCAAGCTCCGCACACATGAGGACGCCCTCAACCTTGCTCTGAAAGCTAGTGATTCGAAACAAACCTGTTGGACTTTAACCTGGTGTTGTAAGACTTCTTACAAAGAAAAGGAAGCAAAACAAAATGGAACAGTGAAGCACAATTACAAGTGCTGAGGTTCTAAAGTTCTCTGGCTGGCATCAGTTGTCTATGTGGTACCATTACACCCATACCATGTATGTTGTTGTCAGTGGTCATGTAAGATACTTGCTAATTACCAATTGCCTTTCTGCATGCAATTGAAGACAGCTATGGGAATTACTACCTAAAGATGGAAAAATCTAAGGGCATGATTCAACTAAAGGGAACAAAGTCCCATAGTGAGCATTTTTGGCTGCTGTTTCCCGGCGCTCACAGTGCTGAGAAAGACATGGCTATAAAACGCGACCCACGTTAGAGAAGAGACCTAAGTGGGGAATGTGTGGCCAAGGCTGCACATAACCTGGATTTCTGTACTGAGTTGCTCTGCTTGTCGGAACTCTACAGTGCAGTGAGAGTTTGGACACCATTTTTAAATGGTGTCCCAATCTCCAAGGCCACTGGCATACCCCAACGCACTATGGAGGGTCCTCAGCCCCACCTCTCTCAACACTCACGCAGGGCACCTCTGACCCAATCACCAGCACACATAAAATGCCAGCTTGGCACATTGGCAGTGCCAACCTGACAGTGTCAGGGTTCCACCAGCAGTGCCAGGATACCAACCTGCCCAAAGGGCATGTACCTGAGGGCCTCCGATCCCCTGGGAGACCCTCATAAGTGCCATTCTGACTGATCCCCGTTTGTGGAGACCAGTGCTGAATGGTACTTGCCTGTGATCTTCCTGACAAACGGTTAGATCCCATACCTCGGGTAACTCAGGAAGCTGCACATTAAAGCTGTCTCGCTCCAACATGCAGATCCCGCCCACAATGAATTTAATCCCGCGAGGCGTTGCGAGCTGGGAAGATCCCGAGGGTCTCCCAGCTTTTATTGGCCATGCTGCGCTGCGGTGAGCTGCTTTTCAGACACAGCGTGTCTGTTGGATCGCAGCCCTATTGAGAAAATTACTGAGAGTTGGATCTGATTATTTTCCACATTTTAAACTTTATGCTTTAGGTGCACTATACATTCCAATTAAAATAGATTTAAATACTGCACACATGAAACACACTCACAGCAACTTCCTCATTTGTGCAGTGTGTGTCATCTGTAGGATAAAGGAGAAGATTGGAATGGCGTCTTGAACCTAGAAAAGATTTTACATGGAGTTCAAAATGGAGAAATGGCCCACTTGACCTAACAAATCTTTGCCGGTTTATGTTGCACATGAACCTCCTTCCACATTGTGCCAGCTCACCCAGCCAGTGCATTCTTCGATTTGTTTCTCTCATGTATTTATCTAGTTTCCCATTAAATACATCTATGCTAATCACCTAATCTTTAGGAGGCGAATTCCACTAGCTGAGTGGACAGGCTTCATCTAAATTCCCCGTTGGATGCAGTAATGACCATCTTATATTTATATTCCTCAATGTGGGCTCCTCCACAAGTGGAAATACATCTACATCTACCCTTTGAACACCTGCATAATTTGAAAGACTTCTACAGATCTGCCCTCAGCTTTCTAATTTCAAGCAGGATAACCCCAGGTGTCCAGCCTTTTCTGATTATCGTGACCTCTCAGTTTTGGTATCGATCTTGCAAAATTTTTGCAACTTCTCCAGTGCTGCTATATCCTTTTGGTAACATATGGAGCCCAGAACAGAGTGTGGTTTAACAAAGCTCTATATAAATTCACCATTTTTGCTTTTAAATTCTATCCTCGAAACAATCTCCATTACCCTGGGTCTCTGGATTACTAGTCCAGTGTCAATAACACTACAGGAGCATCAACCACAATCCCACATCATATATCAAGCTGCAGTGTGTATATTCTCTGAATATGTAGTGGTATCGATGTTTGCCCCACTATTCCACTTAGACTCCCATTTTCAAAGGTGTGAGCAGCCTCCTGTTTCTGCTGCCAAGTCTATCACCTCTATTTATCTATATT
This sequence comes from Scyliorhinus torazame, assembly GCF_047496885.1. Lineage (NCBI taxonomy): Eukaryota > Metazoa > Chordata > Chondrichthyes > Carcharhiniformes > Scyliorhinidae > Scyliorhinus > Scyliorhinus torazame. The sequence continues at coordinate 191,109,729 of NC_092707.1, read as the reverse complement.
TACAGACACACATTTACAGGATTAAAACCAATTATTTAATCTTGAGAGGGCAGCTGTACCTCAGTCAATTCCAAATCAGAAAAGACATGCTGGCATGTTGAAAACTGACTTACAAATGCTTTTGTCTGTCTATTCACAACTGAATTACTTGCAACTGTAGCTCTGAATATTTATACTCACTGCAGCTATTAAAGGATGGCTACACTCTTATTTCATGGTTAATGGCAATGCACAGCATTCAGATGGGCTTCTCAAGGGGATCAATATCCAGGTTGAGTACTTTGCAAATCTAAAGCCAGATGTGACAACACGATAATAGGTCCTTGCATGGGTGTGATATGGGAGTTGTTCAAGTGGATGCAGGAGCATCAGTCACAATCCCACATCGTATATCAACCTGCAGAGTGTACATTCTCTGAATATGTAGTAGTGTCAGTGTTTATCATATCATCTGTCATGACAGCTTTATTGAGCGAGAAACTGACTCATTTATTCAAAGTCAATTAATTACATCAGGGTTTTTAATGAGATAGCTACTAAGGTCCCTGTAGAGTCTCTGGCAAGCAACCACTCGGAAGCAATGTCTATGGAAAAGTTTGGTTTTGTTCTGGTTAAAATACCACCTCATACTCCCCAAAGGGTCTCCCATGCCCGCCCCACACTCGGGCCAGGGTATTTATATCCCAGCAGTCCTCGGAAAAGGGGGGTTAGCCCGTCCCCTCATCTAGGTAGATCGTATTCAGGTGAGGCCACAGGGACTCTGATGTTTCAGATCCCACGCCTCCTTTAAGGTTGTAACATCTCCAAATCCTGTCTTGCAGGCGACTGTATATTCTTCTCCCTTGCATTTTTCTGCAGGTCACTCAATTTTCCTGGCAGTGGACCATCTCTTTGTTGTTAAGAATCCCTTTCATCTGCTCAGTAAGACTCATTGGAGTTGAGAAGAATGAGAGGCGACCTGATTGAGACATATAGGATTCACAGGAGACTTGACAGCGTAAATGCTGAGAGGATGTTTCTTCTTGTAGGAGAGTCTAGGACCAGAGGGCATAATCTCAGAGTAAGAGGTCGCCCATACAAGATATAGATGAGAGGAAATTTCTTCTCTCAGAGGGTAGTAAATCTGTAGCAATCTATACCGCAGAGAACTGTTGAGGCTTGGTCGCTAAGTATGTTCAAGGCTGAGATAGATACTTAATTAGTAAGTGAATCAAGGGTTATGGGGATAAGACGGGAAAGTGGATTTGAGGATTATACCTGATCAGCCATGGTCTCATTGAATGGAAGAGCAGACTTAATGGGCTGAATGGCATACTTCTACTCCCACGTCTTATGATCAGAGGTTTTGACTGTTAAAGTAGAATAGAGATTTATTTAAAGGTCCCATCGATCCAGACACCTAGAATTTATAGTTATCTAGTTTTAAAGACAGGCTTCGCATTTTTATTTCAAATCTTCTCAAATTAAAAATTAATTTTATCAACTCAAAATGAATTCAAGTACAATATCATTGAAATATTATGCTCATCTTTGCCTTGAAGGACAATGATATTGAGCTTGAATTAATTTTGATTTGAAGCAAGAGGATTTTTACGGTTACGGAAACCTATGAGAAAGGACTTACATTTTTCACAACCTCAGGATGCAGCCAATTAAATGCTTTTTAAGAGCAGTGACTGCTGTAATGCAAGGAAATGCAGAAACCAATTTGTGAACAACCATTTCCCACAAATGGATAACAATCAGCTGATCTGTATTTTTAGTGATGTTGCTTGAGGGATAAATGGTGGCCATCACCAGAGAGAACTTGCTATTCTCCACATAGTTTCAATAAATTTAGCTAAACATCTCATCTGATAGCACAGTGCTCTGGTAGATCTGCATTGGCGTGTCAGCCTGCGTAATGTACTGAAATCTCAGAAACGGATTCAAATCTGGGGCTATTTTTAGCAACCATCTCAGAGGAATGAACACTTGTACACTGGAGAGCTTTGCTATGTCTTATTGTCCATCTATGCTTGTTTATCTACGCTGATATGAAACAAGAGAGTGTTTGGAGTTACATAAAGACTTTCAGAAAATAAACACCTTGCCTTCATATAGTGCCTTTCATGACCTCATGACTTTGCAACAAATTCCTTTTAAAGTGTGGTCACTGTTGTAATACAGGAAGCGCGGCAGCCAATTTGCACAAAGCAAGCCCCCACATACAGAATTGTAAGAAGTCTTACAACACCAGGTTAAAGTCCAACAGGTTTGTTTCGAATCACTTGCCTTCTGAGCGCAGCTCCTTCTTTGCCTGAAGAAGGAGCTGTGCTCCGTAAGCTAGTGATTCAAAACACACCTGTTGGTCTTTAACCTGGTGTTGTAAGACTTCTTACTGTGCTCACCCCAGTCCAATGCCGGCATCTCCACATTATACAGAATTGGGACAGTGGCCAAGTAATCGATTTGGATGATGTTGATTGAACATCATAAACATTGGATCAACTGGGAAGGATTTCCCTACTCTACTTCAAAATAATGCCATGGGATCCATTACATCCATCGGTGATGGCAAACAGGGTCTTAGTTTAACGGCTCACCCAAAAGACAGCATCTCTGATGTTGTAGCACTCCTGAAGTACTGCACTCCCACTATTAATCAAGATGATGTGCTCAAGTTTCTGGAGTTCCAAGCCTCTCCTATCTGTCCCTCCTGATCACCATGGGCAGAATAGTGAGGCTGGTGGGGTGTAACTTCTGTGCCTGCCAACTCCCGACTGCTGTTTTCAATCATGTGCTGGCCCACCAATTGAGAAACAACCAGTCGGAAAGACGCTGCAGGACAGACCAAGGCCAGGCCTGGAGGCAAAAACGACGGTGGGATGCAGGGTGGAGGACACTGGCTATGTCAAATAATGCGTGTGGTTGGGGGGGGGGGGGGGGGGCGTTGTGGTGTTTGCGGTGACTGGAAGAGATGTCCTGGTGGAATCCTCAATGCAGCAAATTTGGTTACATGTGTTGTGAGAGGGCCAATGTTCTTCTGCCAGTCCTATTGCAGGTGAGGTGTTATGTGCAGAGGAAAGGGGTTTAAATATCTTCTGGAGATTCATTTTCAGATGTCATCCATCAGCAATGTCAGAGGATTGCACATGCATGGCTCAATAGTTTACTGGTGAATCCCTACCCATCTTCTTCCAGGCTGTCAGTTGCTGGCAAGAAGTTCTCATCTCACAAGATGGCAAAAGGAGACCTCTCCATATGATGAAGCCTGGATGGAGGTGGCAGACATGGTGAGTGTAATGTTCTTGTCAGGTGGCCTAATTTATATTACAAGAAGCCTTGTTTCTAAAGCTATAAATGATTTATCAACATTAACTGTGGCTCAATTATGTACAAAATAACAGATTAATAACTATTTTTAAAAAAACTTAGAGGGGCAATTTAGCGTGGCCAATCCACCTAACCTGCACATCTTTGGGTTGTGGGGGTGAAACCCACGCAAACACGGGGAGAATGGGCAAACTCAACATGGACAGTGACCCAGAGCCAGGATTGAACCTGGGACTTTGGCGCCGTGAGGCAGCAGTGCTATCCACTGCACCAACATGCTGCCCCTCAGATGATTAACTATTAACATGCACAAGCAACCACTTGCTTCCAGCTCTCCAGTGAGTCTGAGGTCACCTGACTCTAACATTCACTTACAGACTAATGAGACTCCTAGTGGTCAGTTGGTGAATTACAACACAACCATGATATCACCACATCCCCTTTCATTTGAAGGAATAAATTAATACATTATCATCAATATGTTTACATGTGATATTATTAGCCTGTGAGTCTAACAGTATTATTTGTTTTCTTTAAAATAAAACTAGTTTAACAAATATATTATATATGCAAGAACAGCAAGCATAGTATGTATAAATAGTCCAAATCTACAAACTGAGTCGATCAGGTTTTCTTCTGACTCTGGTTGATCTTCTCAAAGTTTGACCTTGCTGCTCTGAACTTGTAGATTCAATGTTCTCCATGACATTCTCATGCTCATTAATGGCTGAACTCTCTGTCACTGCAGCTGACATTGATTCTGACTTAGACTTGTCATCCATCACGTTGTTGTGCAGTCGTCTCTCCTTTTAAAGAGTGCGTGACGATTTCTTCTTAAAAACGAACCCATCCTCTGTCTGTACATTGTAGGAATGAGGTGCTACTTCTTCAAGTACAATGGCTTTTCTCAACCAATTGCCCACATCTTTTACTCTCACAATGTCATCACTATTCAGAAGTGGTAAAGCTCTAGACACTCTATCATAGAACTGCTTTTGTCTTGCTTTAATGTTTTGCATTTCCTGCAGTACCACTGTATTCTCCTCCTTCTTTTCCAAGTATGGAAGTATGGTACACAACCTTCTATTCATGAGTAAGCCTGTTGGCGATCTGCCATGTGACAATGGTAACGCTTTGTAACTTGATTTTTGCGAGATATGGATCAGATTGGCTGTCCATTGCTTTCATCAACAATTGCTTAACAATATGCACACCTTCTTCGGCTTTTCCATTGGCTTGAGGGTCCAACGGACTCGATGTGACATGATTGAAATCATACTTGACTGCAAAGTGTTGCCACTCTTTACAACTAAAACAGTTGTCAGTCACGACGACTTGAGGAATTCCGTATCTAGCAAAAATGGACTTGGTACGCAGTATTACACTGCTTGCCTTAATGTTTGACAGGAGAGCCATTTTTGGATAGTTTCAAAAATAGTATACGATCATTAAATAATCTTTCCCTCGTTGGTGAAAGAGATCCATAGCTACTTTCTGCCATGGTGCCATCGGTAAATCAGATATTTGCATAAGTTCTCTTGTTTGCTTGCAATGATGCGTCTGGCATGTGTCACAACAACTGACCATCCTGCCAATATCCTGGTTTATACCTGGCCAATAAACAGAGTCACAAACTCTCCGTTTACATTTCTCAATCCCGAGATGTCCTTCATGTATCCTCTTTATTGCATCCTTGTGAAGAGATTGAGTGTTCAAACGAATAACCATTCCATTAATGATACTGAGTCCAGATCTTATATAGTAGAACTCCATACATTGACCTCTGGGCCAGTGTGGCTGGATGGTCCTCATCACCTCTTGAAGAGTTTGATCCTTCCTGATCTCTTCTTGGATCTCACGTAGTTCTGTATCTGATACTGGTAGTAGTGTGGAAATAAGATTGGCATGCAGACCTACATCTACAGCAATTTCACGACTAGTACTTTGTATTGGTCATGCATAGCACCTTGCTGCAGTGGCTGGAAGGGACAATGACCTTCTATGATATGTAAGGGTGAGTGAGGAAGCTATTTGGCAATGTGAACACATATCTATGGGAAGAGTTGCATGTGGTGGGCCTGGAGGTGTCTGCCAGGGGTGTTCAGTGTGGTGCACCTGCACCGTGATACCAACTGAAATTTTGGGACTCTGCAAGGATGTCAGGAGCTAGGGCATGTTGGCTGTGAAGATCACCTACCAGAAGAGCAGTGCCACACTGTGCAGTGCAGAAGGGCAAGAGATAGGGGGCTGGTTTAGCACAGGGCTAAATAGCTGGCTTTTAAAACAGACTAATGCAGACCAGCAGCACGGTTCAATTCCCGTATCAGCCTCCCCGAACAGGCGCCGGAATGTGGCGACTAGAGGCTTTTCACAGTAACTTCATTTGAAGTCTACTTGTGACAACAAGCGATTTTCATTTCTTTCATTTCAGATAAAGGCAACTTGTTTGAGTGGCTGATTTATCAGTAATGGGACTCATTAATCTATCAATGTCAGGAAAAGAGGGTGCACATTGCCTGCAATTGCTCAATGAAAGATGGTGGAGTGCCCAACATTGAAGTGTAGACCCGAATAAAGGAAGAAGCCCTCGGAACTGACCAGTCAGCAGGGGTCCAGACTTGCTGGTCGAGGTGAGGTGGGGTTATTGATGCGATAGGAATTCACTTTTTGCAATGGGGTCAATAGACTTTAGTGGGCACGGGGCAGGGATGGGTGGTTGTGATGCATGGTTTTGGACTCTCTGCATTCTCGCCACTTGTGATTTGTCACTTGTCTGTGTATGAGAAGAACACCTCTTACTTTCCCACCTCAGTTTACATGCACCCATACACTTACATTTCTTATTCCTCTATCAGGATATTTTTTGTCCCAAACATATTTCAGTCCCGAGGGGCTGAATTTGATCTCTGAGGAGGAGACATCAGACAGTGCACTGTCCCACCCTTGGACTGCACGTCGAACCAGCTCAGAAACTTGCCCATCAGTGGGAACGCACACATCTGGAAAAGCAGGGTGGACAACTGTTAAAACCGCCAGCTGTCAGAGTCCAAGCCTCTGGTACTCAAAGGAGTGTGGGAGACCAGGAAGATGCTGAGCTTCGGGCAGCTGATGAGCCTCAGGAGTTGTTTGTCTGGCAGCAAATGTTAGATGTGCAATGGGTGTGTGTGTGGAGATCTGGCAGAGTTTCCAGAGATTAGACGCGCCCTGTTATGGACAGTAGACAAGTTCATCCAGGCCATGAGCGTTGCTATGTCCATCTCCTCAGAAAGCTAGGCATTCTACATCAGAATATTGGCACATTTAGAGAGAATCACACATAGCAGCTCAGTCAAGGGTTTCCAGGTATGGGTTAGGTCCTGTAAATCTACACAATCCCAATGGTCTCATTTAACAAATTGCAGTATGATAAATGGACAGGGCACCTGGAGTCTTCTGGTTCATTTACTATGAACAACAAGTTCCAAGTGAACCTCACGTTGGTGGGATGAGTGGTAACTGTCTATATGTGGGGGCTCCTCTCTGGGCACTCTTGATGGTTACAGCAACTCCTCCTCCATGCCTCTGCCATTGACTCTAGTGCCCAAGGAGGCTGCGGCGAAGTACGAGGCTCCAGTTACTGTTCAGGAGTCCCTCGTAATGCCTGGTTCTCACAGCCTCAAGTGGCCAGAGGATGCACCCCACAGTCATCCAGGCCTAGGGAGCATCAAAGGAAGCAGCTTCCCTCCAGATTGTGATGGGGCGCACCACAGTGCAGTACTTGGAAGAAAAATTAGAAAAATACTTCAGACACGCAGGGGCCTTCAAGGGTGATATATAGATGTGTATCTTGTGTGGTGTTGTTCAGCTGCTCTTTATTAAATTGTTGTTTTCCAATAGATGTTTGTGTGATGCTTCCGAGTGGAATCAAAACTATGCTCTTCAGTGCAGCATTGCAAAACAAGGCATATCCTTCCTCAGCATCAGAGGCCCTTGAGACAGCTGTGTGTTGGAGTGACCAGAAATGTTGCTATGAGGGTCTTTTGATATGCTGATCTTAAAGTTGATGTTTGAAGGGGCATGTGGTGCCTTATTGGAAAAGGAGCTCATGGTCAATTCCTCCCTCTTTCCCCGAACACCAGAAAATTACTGTTCTGCCCTTCCACAGTGCAGTGCTACTCTTCAGGTTCCACCTCAGTGTTGCTGGTGGACTCTTCCTCTGTTAAATTTCATGGCGACCCTCCTTGACGTCATGCTTCATTCATTCACTCTGCAAAAGAGTGAGATTGTGCAAAAGCAACAATGACGATTAAAGATGCCTTATTTAAAATAAATTGGAAGGTTCATACAGATAACCGAAGCACCAAAATCTTGGGCTGGATTCTCCGCCCTGCTGCGCCACATTTCTGTTTCACCCCGCCGGCGGGACGCTCCATTACGCCGGCTGGTCAATGGGGTTTCCCATTGTGGGGCAGCCCCAAACCGTCAGGAAACCCCCGGGCTGCCGGTAAAACGGAGCATCCCGCCGGCGGAGAATCCACCCTTTGTCTTTAATAGATATGGTCCTCTTAACAGTAGCCCTTGTGGATGCTTGGCTGGCATTAAACCTCTCCTCTGTAGGGTCTGAGGATGCCTGATCCCTCATCACCCACCAACCAGTCACCCATGGGGGTGAACTGCTGTGGCACCTGGAAGTATCAGGGAATGTATGCATCATGGCAACTCCCAAGATACTGCACACAAACCTCCAGGATGTGCCCAGGGATAATAGGCCACGTGGACATTTAACGAGTGAAAGTCCTTGCGGTTCAAAAAGGCCTCTGTCTGGTCCTTGGGTACCTAAGCGCCCACGTGGACAAAATCAATGGTGCTTCGAGTCTTGAGGAAAGCCCCAAAACCTCTTGCTCTCTCCACCTGTCTCTTTTCATCAATTGTTTACATCATAATTGCCTCCATCCTCCTGGATAAAGTGTCCATTACAACTTTAATGCAGTATTGGGCAGCAGATTAAGCCACTCCAGAAAGAGTCCCTACAGCTCTTGGATGGACCCACTTTCGGGGCGACAGGCATTGTCACATATTGAAGGAATTCCACCCTTGAACAGCAAAACTTTTTGATACATCTCCAAATAGTTGGAGGGCTGCCAGTATATTCTGCCATCAGGCTACTGACACATCCACTGATGTGCTCACTCATACTTCCCTTTTTGGTTTTCATCATCGTCTTGACGGCAGACTTGTTGCGGCTGTCCCTGGCCAGCTTCACTCCCCACCCTCCTTCTTCTACCCTCCTCCTCAGAGTAGGATTCTGTACCTGAATGGACAACTCCCAATGGCTCAATGAGCATTTCTGTGCAACAACAGAGCACCTTCAAGCCCCAAATCGCCGAATGAAAGAAGGAGTGCCACTCGGTTACACAGATGCTCAAAGAAGGAATCAAAATTTTGGGCTGCACACTGCAGTAACCTCAGCAGCAGCCTCCTTGCATCTCACTCGGCCATGGTGCTGCATGAGTAGCCCATCACGATTTGTCGCTGTCTACGCGCCGACTGTGAAACTGCACGAGGATGCATTGAAATACACTTTTATTGGCCTTTTAATTGCTTTAATTGGCTTTTAATGGAGGCCAGGTGGGGCTTCCAACTCTTGGACATGTCCATCTTCTGTAATTTCAAAATTGGGAGTGATGACGTTGGGAAACTCGTCAAAGTTGCACCCGATTTAACGGCGAATCGGAATGGAGATCCATTCACTCCTCAAACTCTACCCTCAGCTCTGGCCTGTTATGTTGGACTGCAGGAGTTACTCATTAATTATCTCCATCAGGCTTCCGGCCATTAACATGGAACCCTTGCTGTGAGATTGTGAAATCCTGACAGTAATGCGTCTATTGTAATATGTACACCCAGCTGAATATGTGCCAAATTATTCCAGATACAAAACAGTACAGAGTGTACCATCGCAACTGCACAATCAATTCAGACACAGTTGACCTCTGTTTACTATCCACGGGGATGGGTCCCTCTGAGTGCCAACAAGAAATCAAAAATGATTTCCTTATGCACACCACAGATAGAAAATCTGCTCCTTCCATGTTCAGTATATAAAGTGCGTGTGGCTGAAAGCGAGAACCATTCAATCCCCTGATGAAAGATAAATGACAGAAACTTACTCACAGATTTAAATGAATGGCTTCTGATAATTTAAAAACGAGCACAAGTTTAATCCCATGGGTACTCCAACTTTTCAGCACATTCTCTCATTATCAAATGTATTAGCCAAAAGAACTGACATGGGTCCAAAAGCAACATTGTGGCCAGATCTACGAAAGACAGTTAACTTTCAAATGTAATATTACCTTCATAAGGAATTAAAGAACGTTGGTGCCACTGTGGCTATTATTAAGTAATAGAATCTGGGCTGCCATTTGGATAGCCGTCATTTAAAATGAGAACAACACGGCCAGTTTGTAACATTACAAATGATAATTGACTTCCCCTCAGCAGATGAGCTGGTTCACTTGCTAAAATCCACATGCTCCTTCTTGCAGCCAAATATCTCTCCAGAATTAGATTCCACCTTATCCTTAATACGATAAGTGACATATCCTGCTCTTTTACTGGCAAGGGAAGAACATTTGAACACTGGAAATAGCTCAAAGAATACGAGCTGGTCTGTAATGCGGGCAGAGGGAGCTATTGATAATAATGTGGAGGATGAGAATGGTGCTCTTCCATTAATTTTGAGTTTGTAACCTGGCCAACCTTCAATGAGCAGACATGGATTGATTAACAATAGGCTAATGGGGCTTTGGCAACACTTGCTCATACACCTGACTTAAGGAGATTTGTGCTGCTATTCTGCATAAGAAGCCAGAAAAGTTTGTCAGATAATTGGCTTGATAACTTTCTGGGCTACTTCTCTCTCTGCCACTTTGTAGGAGTCTTCAGAAGTGATGCTGACAGAAAAGTCGATCCTCTAGTGGACCTTGGCAATCACCCAAGAATTTCTTTGCAACATAAAAATAGGTTGTGAAATTTGTTCAAGGAGGTCGCCATGAAACAAAACAAAAATGATTGTAAAGGAACTTGGTGATAACCGAGGTGATTGGGATGTGAGTCTTATATGTGGGGGGAGAGGTTCACAGACGCGGGATTGTCGAATGCATACTATTTATAAATGGTTGAAATGGGAAAAGGCAATGGTGGAAAAGTCCCGACAAAAGTGCAGATTTGGTGTTTTTGTGACGGAGCTGAAGGGTCAGATGTTGTCGATGCCACAGAGGTGAATGGAAGGATAGACCATATTGGGGGGAGAAAGTTGACCTGGGATTTGAACAACATGCCAAGGTATTTAACAGTGTTAAGCCTGAGGTGACAGCAGGAGAAGTAGGAGGATGTTCGGAAAGACTGAGGAGGAGGACCATCAACGAACTGACTCATCCAGGTACTAATGCCAATATGCAGTTGGAGAGGGTGGAGGAAAATCATGAACAAAATCTCCAAATTTCAAAATGTTTCTATTCACCAAATGCATTTAAAATAATCCGACATTCATCATAATTCCGCCACATGCTCAAACATATTCTGGATTATACACTATCTATTTTTTCTTCACGTTTTGTTCCCTCGTCCTGCCTCTTCATTTTATTAATAAGATGCATCTCTGCTCCACCTCTCCTGTTGTTCAGTACTAGGCCTGTCTCTTTCATGTGCACATAATACTTGGTCTCAATGACTTGTAACAGTTCACATAACACTTGTACAACACTGATGGAGGAGATGCATTGATGAGGGGAGGGTGGCGGATGTTGTTTACAGGGACTTCAATAAAGCCTTTGACAAGGTGCCTCATGGCAGACTGGTACAAAAGGTGAAGTCACACGGGATCAGAGGTGAGGTGATAAGATGGATGCAGAACTGGCTCAGTCACAGAAGGCAAAGGGTAGCAGTAGAAGGATGTTTTTCTGAATGGAAGGATGTGGCTAGTGGTGTTCCACAGGAATCTGTGCTGGGGCCTCTGTTGTTTGTACTATACATAAACGATTTGGAGGAAAATGTAGCTGGTCTGATTAGTAAGTTCGCAGCTGACACCAAGGTTGGTAGAGTGGCAGGCGGTGTTGAGGATTGTAAAGGATATAGCAGGCATAGATAGGTTAGAGGTTTGGGCAGGGAAATGGCAAATGGAGTTTAATCCAGACAAATGTGAGCTAATGCATTTTGGTAGGTCTAACATAGAGGGGAAGTATATCACAAATGGCAAAACTCTTATGAATATAGAAAGTCAGAGAGATTGGGGCGTGCAGGTCCACAGACCTTTGAAAGTGGCACACAAGTGGACAAGGTAGTCAAGAAAGCATACTGAATCCTTGCCTTCATTGGACAGAGCATCGAGTATAAAAAGTACAATTGTATAGAACCTTGGTAAGGCCGCACTTGGAATATTGCGCACAATTCTGGTCACCACACTACCAAAAGAATGTGGAGGCTTTGGAAAGGGTGCAGAGGAGGTTTACCAGGATGTTGCCTGGTTTGGAGGGTGTTAGCTATACGGAGAGGCTGATTAGACTCGGACTGTTTTCATTACAATGACAGAGGTTGACAGGTGACCTGATAGAGGTCTACACAATTAGAAGAGGTATGGGTAGGATGGGCAGGCACTCTTTCCCAGGGTGTAGGGGCCAGTCACCAGGGACATAGGTTTAGGTCCTTGGGCAAAGTTTAGAGGAGATGTGCGAGGCAGATTTTTTACACAGAGGGCGGTGAGTGCCTGGAACGCATTGCCAGGGGAGGTCGTGGAAGCAGATACATTCAACGGTATTCAAAAGATATCTTGACAAATACATGGATAGGATGGATACAAGGGATACGGCACAAGGAAGTGCTAAGGGTTTTGGCCAAGGTGGGTATCCTGACCGCTTACAGGCTTGGAAGGCCGATGGGCCTGTTCCTGTCCTGTATTGTTCTTGGTGTGCAAAATAGCTGCTCACAATCCTAATGAACACATTCACAAAGCTTAAAAGTGCTGCGTGCAATTGAATGCGCAAAATCAAAAGCCCATGAAAGCTCATTATGCGTGAGTCTACAGGGAAATATATTTGCATAGATAACACTCAGTTAGTGTATGAGAGAATGTCTTGCCCTAACTTAGATGTATTGGAAAGCATTATAATTCTGTCTTTATGGCATGTTGTTGTTCTGAGATTTATATGTCTCTTTAGACGCATAATAACCCTTCGTTGGATGATAAAGGAATAACAAATTGATCTCTTACAGTTACAAATAAATTTGCTTCCAGGCAAGATTCAACAAAACCAGTTTTACCAACAAGTCTCAGGATTTACAGTAAATCTATTTCATACTCCAGTAATCTGTATTCCCCATTGGCTTTATGTAATGTTTTTATCCGATCTTCACACTCCTCTCTTGGGGCAGAATTTATTGGTCCCCTGCTGGAGGGCTGGCTGGCGACAACGGCCTGTAAAATTCCTTCCTGCTATCTTCCTGTCTGCCCCCGATCTGTCCAGACTGCAATTTTGCATGGGGTGGACGAGTCCTAGTGTGGCCTTCACTCCAGTTGAGGCCATTTAAGGGTCACTTCCCACCCAGCCTCAATTTTGAGGCTAGCAGGAGGAGCTGGGGTGTTGTGTAGGGGGAGGGAAGCCCGGCATGGCATCCTGCTCAAGCCTCAGGCGTGAAGCAAGGAGGTTGTGCACATTCCTTAAGTTCCCCTTTCTGCATCAGGACTGTTGGGAATAGAGTTCAAACCCTGCATCTTCTGACTCAGAGGCAAAAATGCTGTCACATAAGCTGAAGACTTGCTCTGGGCTTTTTACAACAGCGACTTGCATTTATATAGCACCTTTAACATGGTGAAATGTCCCAATGTATTTCAAATAAGCATTATGAACAAAACTTGACACTGAGCCACACAAGGAATTAATAGTACAGACACTTAAGACATAGATTTGTCTGAAAGAAGTCAGAGTTAAAGAGACCAAGATGTTTAGTGAGGAAATTCCAGAGAAGCAACTAAAGGCGATTTCCATTATTTAGTCACCTCCAGTTTTTACTCTGTGAACAAATATAATCTGCGAGTGACTTACAAAATGTCACCCACCCAAAATTGATCTAATGCCCGTGCCTTGGAGACCCTAAGTGAGCGTGATAAAGCACTGGTTTCAACCAATGTGGACCAGGCGTACCGGCACTTGGGAGGGGGGGGGGGGGTCTCCCAGGTGATCGGGTGCCCCTGGGTGGTCAGGTTCTGGGCAAGGTGGTACCCTGGCACCCAAATATCATCCAGACAGTGTGGACCTGCCAGCCTGGCACCATGCTGGTAGTGCCAAGGTGTCCAGTGGCATCTTTCCTGCACTGAGGATGGGCGCAGGGTGGGATACGGGAGGCTCGAGGATCCCCTGATTGGTAAGTTGGGGGCTCAGGAGGCCGTGGTGGGTGGGGTTCAGAGATCGGGGCATTATTTTTCTTCCTGCAATTGCGAGGGGAGCTTGTTAGTGCAGGAAATGGGACTAAGTGTGGCCTCGGCAGGGCATTCCTCACCAAGGCCCAGAAATGAAGCAGAGTCTCATTAAATAGCAGGGCCATTCCCGGTGCTGCCAGTGCTTGGAAACACCCGGCTAAATGCGCCCACACGGGTCTCTGTTTCATTTACATTAAATCGTGCTCTAAATGTAACATCAGCGGGGTTAATGGTGATGAGGTTAAAAGGTGTCTGTCACTGTCAGGAAGGTGATGTCCACCATTCTGAGGCAAAGGAATATCAGAATGTCAACACCTTCGATGTTCCACAGTACAAATCTGAGGTTGAAGGAGGGTCATTGTACGGGTGAAGCTGAAGGTTTGCTCAACTCGACAACTGAAGGGGAATCTGGATAATCTAAGCTAACAATAAGATGTCTTACAACACCAGGTTAAAGTCCAACAGGTTTATTTGGAATCACTCGCTTTCGGAGCGTCGTTCCTTCATCAGGTGAGTCCTGATGAAGGAGCTGTGCTCAGAAAGCTAGTGATTCCAAATAAACCTGTTGGGCTTTAACCTGGTGTTGTAAGACTTCTTACTGTGCTCACCCCAGTCCAATGCCGGCATCTCCACATCATAGTTAAGCTAATAAGACAAAGATCTCTTTATATGGTTTAGAGGGTAATGAAGGGAAAAGGAATTGTACGAGTGGGAGGATTCTCACACATGGCTCACATGTGCCTTAGCAAAGAGCGACACCTCAATGCACAGGCATGATTCAAAAGGACAAAGACTTTGCCTTAGTCTGTGCTGGAAGTACATGAGGCAGAAGGGGTTAGGGGATGTGATGGGGCATGTGCACACAGCTAATAACGCAAGTAACAGCAAGAAAATACTAGGAGGCTTCCATGAAGTGAAATGATTCATATATTTACAAAGACTGTACATTTGTGCGACCATTGTTCATTTAATACTTCTTAAATTGTCTTACCCTGCAGCTACCCGACAGTTTAGGTGCATCCTTGATGCACGCAGCAGAGATGGAGGCAGACTGCTGACTATTATGTCCTCTTGTCTGTAAAGACTTTGGCAGGCATCCTCTGGAGGCCTGGAGGGCACTTGCCTTCTTTGGGTCTCCTGATCTGGGGTTGGCGCACCATCAGGTGACCCCAGAGGGTGGAGCTTATGGGGTCACAGCCAGAGGGGACTCAGAATACATGAACTCCCTCGGAGAGTCCTGGGTGGAAGCCCCAGGGGTATCCGGCTGAAGATCCTCTGTTAAATTAATAGTAGTACTTTCTTTAGGATTGCTTGTTACATTTAGTCAACTGTCTTAGGGCTCCGTTGATGATTTTCCCTCTGATTCTCAGCTACAGTTGTTTCCCGGCCGTCTTGTACTCAATGGTTTTCACTTTCCCGTCACCATCGGTTTTGTCGGTGATCCGTGCTCTTCGGTAGGTTTGCCGCTGCTAACATGAAGTATCATTGTAAACTGTTGCAGGGTGTGTTTGCCATAGATCGTTGAGAACAAAGCCTACAGGAACTCTGAAACATTTATTAATTATATGAAACTATGTAGAGGGATAGATAAGCACAAGGTTACTTCCAGAACCATCTCTCTTTGAGCTCTGGTCTCAGGTGGTCTGACATCACTGATGATGTATATTAACCATTAGCATTATTGCCATTAATCCTTTATACTACATCCACCATATAGGGCTGGGCAGCCCTCCTAGTCCTGAAACTGGTATGACCAAAACAGCCTCCACTGGGAATTGAATCAGGAAACAAGCATACCAGTTGGCGTTGTTATTTTCCAACCCAGTCCACTTCCATCCTGACATTGGGGGAGCCTAAAACACCTGACTAAAGAGTGCAAAAAAAGAAGAATTTCAATTACTAATAAAGATGATCACTCATGAGTCAATGTTCAAATAAGCCTTATTGGAAAACGTGGCTCCATAAAAAGGAAAACAAACATCGCGCAGACAAAGTCAAATAGAAATAAAAACAAGAACTCAGTTACTGTGGTGTGCATTATAATACTGTGGTAAGATCGAAGGAGAGGAATAAGACCATGCTTGTTAACGTGGTCAATAGAAGAGAAACTTGTAGAAAAATCACAAGTAATTTTGCCATTCATCAATGTTTGCTTTGCATGACAGTAACCAGATCATTAACATATCTGGGACATCCTCAGCAGGAGAAATGATAGTCAGCAATTGTGTTCATTTCCACCCAACTCTTCCACTGCATTAACTTCTCAGTTGTCCAGTGCTCATGCCGCTCGAGAAGTTGTGAAGTAGATTTCATCAGCAGGGGTACCTGCCACTTGAGAATTCTAAGATTTGGCTGCAATTTTCTGTTTCTCAGGCTGGGTCTGCAGTACTTTACTCTGAAGTCAACTAGTTAAATATGAATCTATGATAAACATAAAACTGGGACTTATCCAAAAACTTTGCAAAAAATGCAAGTCTTGGGGTGAAATACTGCTACATTTTTGGTCAACTGATTAGCTTGTTAAGTATGTGAAATGATTAAGGATGTCAAATTTGGAACTACAGTAGCAGGTAATTATTGGCACTGGTTCATGGGCATTGATGAAGTTGACTCAAGTGGTGCTGATTTTTGTTGGCACATGGCTTGGTCACAGTAGGGAACGAAGTCTTGGCATGATGTTAGCGTAGGAAACATGAAGCACAAGGAGCCCTAGGTTGGAAGGCTGCTGAAGAAGCATAAAGCAGCAATGATGATTGGTATGTGATGGAAGAATTTCTTAAGTGGGTTATGAACTTTTGAAGTTTTCTACCCAGAGAGCAGCAGATGTTCAGTCAATGAGTATGTTCAAGATAGAGGTCAGGGTACAGTAATAAGTGAATTAAGGCATATGGAGATAATGCAGGAAGGTGGAGATAGTGCAGGCGCGAAAGACAAAATAGACTACTCCAGTTCCTATTCCCTATGTGCTTCTGTCCTTAGGTACCAGAATTCGGTGCGTGGCAACAGGACCCCGCAGTTCTCTGGCTGCATATTAATGAGGCTGAACGGGCATTCCATCTATCTCGTGCCCATTTTGGATTCTGCTTAACAATCATTTCCCTCATCCTTTACCAACTTGAGGACTGAATTAAACATGATCATCAGTGTGAGCGATGTGGTGCTTTCCATCACTGTAAATACACAAGGGGTTAATGTAAATACACGTATACTAGATAGACACGAGAGGGAGCACCAGAGACATGACACACAGACATTCAACCAATAGGCCAGTAAGATAGGACACGACCAATGGGCATTCACGATACACACAGAGGTGACACTACCACAGAGGGGCATTACACCAACCCATATAAAAGGACACAGCACACATGATCTTCCTCTTTCCAGTGGAGACACTCAGTGTGTACAGACACAGGGTTGATTGAACATCACACCCACCATGTGGATTGTAGCAGACTGGTTTGTCAGTCAAATTAGCTATAGCAGGATTAACAGGAGAGTCAAATTCAAGTAGGAGAATTGTTAATAGTTTAATAAATGTGTTAAAGTTATCTCCAAGTCTGAACCTTCCTTTGTCAGAGTGCACATCAAGGAAGCAGCTTATGCTACGTCAAGAGCATAACAAAACAAGCGAGAGACCCTCAAAAATACAAATCTAAATAAGCAAACCTGGAAATAACTTTTGCCGATGTTAGAGTTGACGAAGCGTACAGCACAGGAAGCGGCCATTTTGCCCATCAGCTCTTTGTAAAAGCTATCCAGTTCCTCACTGGTTTGCTTTTTCCTCACAGCCCTGCAATTTTGTCCCCTTCATGTGTTTATCCAATTCTGTTTTGAAAGTTATTTTAGCAGCAGACCTTTATTTTAAGCAGGCTAATGCTTAATTACCCTACAAAAGAATTACATTTTTGTTTGTTATTATTGACAAGTCATTTCTAGGTTAAAGTGTTAATTGCCACAAGGAAAAAAAAAAGGGAAATATCAGATTAATGCCGTTATAATTTTAGTTTTTGCGATTGAAAATGAAGAACTCTCTGGAAAGCAATGACTTGTGCTTATGTATTTTTTTGAGGTTGCAATTACTGGCCAGAGTTTGTGGTGTTCTTTATGTTGTTGAGTTCAGGATGGTTGGCGTAATGTTCACAAAGACCACAAAATATTTTTAACTTAAACAAAGCTATGATTTTATTTACACTACTAAACAGGAATTTGACATGTAGTCCTTAAGTATACACAATTGATCAATAACATCTAACTACACTCATCTACTGCTAATTTCACTACTGGTATTAACTCTAATCTAACCTTACTTGCACTATTTGCTCTTCTGACCTTCACTAGCTAACTCCTGCATTCACTCCTCCCCTAAGGTCCAGTATCCTTATGTACTTGGAACTGTAGCTCCCTCTACTGGCTAATTTCGACACTACATTAACCCTTGCAATGCTGATAGTTATGATAATACCACAGAGTTCAGAAGACATTATACCTTAAAATAAAGGTTGATGTCAGTGAGTAGGTACTACAACAAACTGTGTTAGGTCACCCATCTGGAAACTCCAGGGGTGATGATGAATGTATTCCCCTGCCACTATAAGAAGAGAAATGGACAATTTAGTTTATCTACACCTCCTTGTAGCAGCTCAAGATGGACCATTTAGATCTCAGACGCCTTCTATGAATACTATTGGGTAGATACTCTTCTCACATGTCCCTGGAGTTCTGATCTCCAGACAGAGCAAAGTTGTGCAACCAGAGCTCTGATTGTATGCCATGCTACTCCCTCCACATTGCAACCATGCCTTCAAGCTCAGCTGTTCACTTTATGAGGTGGAGTGTAACTAGTCTTGCTATTACAGTTTTTCTGCCTACATCTTACTTTAATAGTGTAGTTGAATCAAACTTGTCCACTCCGCAGTCGATTAACTCACAACCATTAACAAGGTTCAAGCAACTTTTGACTTAATTTCTTTTTGAACCTAGGCAAGTGAGAAATAATCCAGGACAGGGGTCCCCCAGTGCCGCAGCCTGATTGTGCATCTAGGTTAATATATTGGTCACCATTGCAACAGAGGCAATGGAGCTTCAGTCAGGTCCAAGTGACAGGGATCATGAGTGTGCGGGCTGAAGCACACAGGAAATTGTCCAATTCGCTTGAGGTCTGGGAGGCTTTTTCCCACCTCCTGATCTAACCTAGTCGGCATGTGGCCCACATCAGAAGTGGGTTTTGGGTTCAGTGGGATAGTTTGCAGGAATAATCTCCAACAAATGGATAAGTGGTTGGTGAGGAGTTTAGGAAGGCACCATAGTGAGGGGGGGGGGAAGCTCAGGGCAGGAAAGGCCTAATGTTTCCTTATGGACCAGTGGGGGTGGTTGGAGTGTGTGTGGGGGGTGGTGGGGGGGGGGGGGGGGGTGGTGGTAGATTCAGAAGAAAATAACATTTTTTTAGTAGTTCTTGAGCCGGATTCTGCATTCCAGAGACTAAGTGCTGACCCGGGGCAGGATTAGCGGACTTCTACGACAGCAAAATTGGCGTCGCACCTGGACCAATTCACCGACCGTTGAGGGGCTAGCACCGGCGCCGCGTGGAACACAATCGATTCATATGAGAAATGGTGCAGGATTCGCCGGATTCGGGATAGGCATTCAGGATGCTGACATGCTGCAGCCGAATATACACAATTCACTCCCCACACACACATCGTCCCAGCCAAAACAATGGCAGTAAGATGAGCGGCACCAAGGTTGAGGGGTACTGACCTGGAGATCCTCCTGGATGCCATGGAGGGGAGGTGGATGACCCTGCACCCCAGGGTGGGAAGGAAGCTGTCAGCTGCTGCCTTCGCCATGCCTGGAACCAGGTGGCAGAGGTCAGAGGTCATCGGAGCTGCGAGGACCAGCCAGCAGTGCCGAAAGAGCTTGCATGATATCCTCAGGGCGGCCAGGGTGACTAGGCAGCACTCTGCCCTGAGCACCAACACCCGTCACACACACCCGTAACCCCACCCCACCCCCGACCAGGAGGGCGGCTGAACCCCCATTCTGCACCACATGCGAGCACCCACACCAGCCGCCATGGCCGGGTGCCCTGGCCACTGAAGCCACCAGCCACCCACCCCCTGGGCTGCATGCATCGGACTGTCTAACACTGAGTTTTCTGTTTCCTTCCCCTCCCACCACAAGTGCCGTTCTGCCTGTTCCCTATTTGTGGAGACCAGTGCTAAATGGCGCCCAGCTGGGGTCTCCTCGATAGATACCGGGGGCTGGTTAGTTCTTGCATAGACATAGTTAAGTGTGCCTAACTGCATACTTAACTAGGCCAATCTAGATCCCACCCGTTGTGGATAATTTGATGGACCAGCAAAAGGCGTGTTGACTTTTGGCAGGAACTTCTGATTCCATGATGGGTGGGTCTGGAAAATCCCACCCTTCAAGTCTGTCACCTTCTTGCGTACATCACTCTATGGCCTTGGGATACTGTGTGACATGTGGGCAACAGTCACAAACACGATTACTTCTTGCCGAGCCTGGTGAACTGTTGCACTTCTGTGGGAGGAGATGGGAATCACAGGCTTTTTTGATATATCATTTCCCTGTGCTCCCCTATTTCCTGGACTAAATAGCCCCACAGCTTTCTCATGAAATCATCATTTTCCCCTTTCGCTGGAGTTCAAATGAGTTGCTGATCTGTTAATCACAAACAAGTGTTGCACTTGTATTCATTGTGATAATGAAGTAACTGCCTGTCAGCATCTTTATAATCTGGCTTCAAGCTAGTTTGCAGCCACTGTCTGACTGGCTCTTGCATTGTGCAACTGTCATTGAATATTTTTAAAGTTGAGTTTGATAGATTCTTCCTTGACAAGGGAGTTAAAGCGAAAATCAGCAGAGCCGGATTGAGGCTGCATTCAGGTCAAGTGTTCGGTTATCAAAAGACGGAGCAGGCTTGGGAGGATGAATGGCCTACTCCTGCTTGTAATATGTATAGTAAGCCGTCTTACAACACCAGGTTAAAGTCCATCAGGTTTGTTTCGAATCACTAGCTTTCGGAGCACAGCTCCTTCCTCAGGTGAATGAATAGGTGGGTTCCAGAAACATATATATATAGACAAAATCAAAGAAGCAAGACAATACTTTGAATGCGAGACTTTGCAGGTAATTAAGTCTTTACAGGTCCAGACGGAGCAATTGGAGAGAGGGATAATCATAGGTTAAAAGAGGTATGAATTGACTCAAGCCAGGACAATTGGTAGGATTTCACAAGCCCAGGCCAGATGGTGGAGGGGGGGGGGGGGGGGGGGGGGAGGTGAATGTAATGTGACATGAATCCAAGGTCCTGGTTGAGGCCGTACTAATGTGTGCGGAACTTGGCGATAAGTTTGTGCTCGGCGATTCTGCGTTGTCGCGCGTCCTGAAGGCCGCCTTGGAGAACGCTTAGCCGAAGATCAGAGGCTGAATGCCCTTGACTGTTGAAGTGTTCCCGACTGGAAGGGAACATTCCTGCCTGGCGATTGTCGTGCGATGTCCGTTCATCCGTTGTCGCAGCGTCTGCATGTTCTTGCCAATGTACCACGCTTTGGGACATCCTATCCTGCAGCGTATGAGGTAGACAACGTTGGCCGAGTCGCACGAGTATGTACCATGTACCTAGTGGGTGGTGTTCTCCTGTGTAATGGTGGTATCCATGTCGGTGATCTGGCATGTCTTGCAGAGATTGCCATGGCAGGGTTGTGTGGTGTCACGGTCGCTGTTCTGAAGGCTGGGTAGTTTGCTGCAAACAATGGTCTGTTTGAGCTTGCGCAGTTGTTTGAAGGCAAGTAGTGGGGGTGTGGGAATGACCTTGGCACGATGTTCGTCTTCTTTGATGACGTGTTGAAGGCTGCTAAGATGTCGTAATTTCTCCGCTCCGCGGAAGTACTGGACGACGA
The DNA here is from genome assembly GCF_047496885.1 of Scyliorhinus torazame. Taxonomy (NCBI): domain Eukaryota; kingdom Metazoa; phylum Chordata; class Chondrichthyes; order Carcharhiniformes; family Scyliorhinidae; genus Scyliorhinus; species Scyliorhinus torazame. The sequence goes on along the minus strand of NC_092707.1, from coordinate 191,088,030 downwards.
AGGGTACTCTGTCGGTTGTGTCCCGTGTTTGTCTTCTGAGGAGGTCGGTGCGGTCTAATATGTATGTTCACATGTTCATTTGTAATTGCTGTAACACACAGACTAATGCAGGTAGGGATGAGCAACAATAATGCACCGTCACTTGTTAGTTTAATCGTGCTCACGAACCCACATTTAGGCACAATTCATCTCTATTTAGGACAAAAGTAATAAGTTGTAGGTTCAAACCTTCGTGAACTTATAAAGCTGTCATAGATATAACAAGGCTTTTAAATCTTTTTTCCGAAATCATTTGGTGAGCGAGGCTTTTCTTGGCTCACCCAGCAGGGTAAAGTATCCTCTATATTACTCATCTGTCAGTATAATCCTCTTCGCTTTCCTGTAATCTCCACCATTTCACATGGTTTAGAGTTCCTGACTAAAACTGTAACTATAAAGTAGCCTGCCTGTAACACACTTCTCACTAGTTTCCATTATTGTAGCTTCCAAATACTGAGTGAGGCACTGCATTAAAATGCACTAAGATAACCCGAGTGCAGTTACCCAATATACATCAACTTGTTTAAAATTTGACATGGTTAAGTACCTGCTGACTGCTTTAATACAAATGGAATCTTGTTTGCATGAATGCAATAACAATTCAATGGTTCATTCATGGCAAGTCAATCTAACCCCAGCATTGATTTACAAAATACTTTTCCATATTTGACAAGAGTTGACCGAACAGATTTGCAGACGAATGCGACAGGAATGGTGTGGGCACATTGAGATCGCACAGGAACAGGCAGATTTGGTAAAACATGAGAAGCATAATAGAGGAATGCACTATGAACGAATGGGTAACATAAGATAAGAGAAAATACCCAGGAATTTGGCCACATATATGATGAACGTCATGCAGAGCCAAAAGCTGTATCTGTCAAAAAAGGATATGTCAAATTGAATGCAGTTGATCCAAAAATAAATTTTGGAGAAGCAAAGTCTTAACCTAGTGCGTGGAACTATAAATTCCTCGACAATCAAAATTAAAAGTGCAGAGAGAGGATATCATATTTCATTTAGCTATCCTTCTCAAAAGAAAACGTCAGTAAACCAGATTTCCAGTGATTTAAAATTAACAACTCCTTAACAAGTTGACTGATGTGAATTCGACCAGACCTTAAAAGACCATCAGTAAAATCACTAAACATTATCTCGAGACTTGGCCTGAGCAGCATATTACTTTATTCTGACAGTAGCTTTTAACTGAAACAAATACAAATGGAATCTGCTTCCTCTATGAAATTATGATAACTGCCATTTTAGAATCAGGAATCCAAAACAGTTGGTTACTCTCATCAGATGTTCACTGATTGTGCTATAGTAACTTGTGTATTATATTTAAATCATTGCAATTTATAAAGTTGTTAACATAGGTTGAATTCTACTCTTCAAAACTGTAATATCCCGCACGGGACCTACCGAGTATGAATGCTTATCTTCCCTGTGCTCCTTGTGGAGAACAAGCTCCCCCAGTAGGGGTAGGGTATCTTAATTAATCTTTGCATAAAAGGTTGGCCAGTAGGAACTGACCAGAATAGGAAGCTGGTAGGGATTTACCGGGCAGTGTACATATCATTTGTGTAAATAAAACTTTGTTTCTTATTTCACTGGGTGTGGACTCACCGTGTCCTTATTAAACTGGCGACGAGGAGTAAACTGGTTTGCTTTCCACGCTGCAACCTACTCCTGCTTTCCACGCTGCAACCTACTGCCACCTCCCTGATTTTCTGGACCCAGGTTTGGATTTGCAATGCCTCTGGGCAGTTGGATGCATTTGACGCCAGTGTTGAATCCTGGAATGAATACGCTGAACGAATACATTATTTCTTCTGGGCCAACGATATCACAGAGAACGAGCACCAAAAGGTCATACGGTTGATGGCTAGTGGACCGCATATGTTCAGGATGATCTGGAGTCTCATGTACCCGGAGACACAATAATTCAACTAGCTCCCGATACTTGCGGCATAACAATTTAACCCAATCCCGTTGATAATCGTTCAAATATATCGATTTAATATGGCTGAGCGGTCCACCGGTGAGTCTGTCGTTGAGTTTGTGTCTCGGCTACGGTAAATAGCCAAGCTTTGTGAGTATGGAACTGTTTTGACTGATATGTTCCGTGATCGTTAGGTCTGTAGCAGGTGCTACAGGTCTCCCTGTCCCAAGAAAGTGTGGAACTTGGTGTCCAAGAGATACAAGGGATAGAGGTGCACAATTTGGGGCGTTGTCCAACACATGGTAACCCCGCGGCCCGGACCGAACGCCACAGTGACTCAGGCCTCTGGATTAAGAGCCAGCTGCCAAGATGTGTGATGTTCCAAACTTGGCTGAAGGCGATTCCGGCCAATGTGCGACCTGTGGTCACTGGTCTAGGTGTATCCACAGGCTGTGGGAGGGCCAGTGCTTCAGGCACCCTGGTCGAGGTAGGTGTCATTCCCGGGGCCAGGCCTTGCATCTGGATGACCCAGAAGAGGTAGAAGGTGAGGTTGTGCCCCATGTGGCCTCTATTCATGTTCCGTTACAAGTGAATTGTCATATTCTCTAAATGGAGCTGGATACAGGAGCAGCCATTTCTGTTGTGACGCAGTGCACTTTTGATCTTATAAAACAGGGAATGCATACTTTGGGCTTTGGCTGACACAGCGGCTTGTCTGGCCACTTAGGCAGGGGAACAACCAAATATTGGGGGGCCCACCCTCACTTCGGTGGTTTATGGATGCCAATCAGTTTGCCTTCCCCTCATTGTTGTGGAAGGAAATGGCCTTAGCCTGTGGGACCATGATTGGCTACACTGGCTACAGTTGGATTGGCAGCATATCCTCGAAGTGGGATCTGGCGGTCTGTGTACGTTCTTTTTTATTCGTTGATGGGATGTGGGCGTCGCTGGCTGGGCCAGCATTTATTGTCCATCCCTGAGGGCATTTAGGAGTCAACCATATTGCTGTGGATCTAGACTCACTAGTAGGCCAGACCAGGCAACAGCGACATATTTTCTTCCCTAAAGGACATTAGTGAACCAGAAGGGTTTTTACGCCAATCGACAATGGTATCATGGTTATCAAAGAAAAAAGAACAAAGAAATGTACAGCACAGGAACAGGCCCTTTGGCCCTCCAAGCCTGTGCCGACCATGCTGCCCGACTAAACTACAATCTTCTACACTTCCTGGGTCCGTATCCCTCTATTCCCATTCTATACATGTATTTGTCAAGATGCCCCTTAAATGTCACTATCGTCCCTGCTTCCACCACCTCCTCCGGTAGCGAGTTCCAGGCACCCACTGCCCTTTGTGTAAAAAACCTGCCTCGTACATCTACTCTAAACCTTGCCCCTCTCACCTTAAACCTATGCCCCCTAGTAATTGACCCCTCTACCCTGGGGAAAAGCCTCTGACTATCCACTCTGTCTATGCCCCTCATAATTTTGTATACCCCTATCAGGTCTCCCCTCAACCTCCTTCGTTCCAGTGAGAACAAACCGAGTTTATTCAACCGCTCCTCATAGCTAATGCCCCCCATACCAGGCAACATTCTGGTAAATCTCTTCTGCACCCTCTCTAAAGCCCCCACATCCTTCTGGTAGTGTGGCGACCAGAATTGAACACTATACTCCAATTGTGGCCTAACTAAGGTTCTATACAGCTGCAACATGACTTGCCAATTCTTATACTCAATGCCCCGGCCAATGAAGGTAAGCATGGCGTATGCCTTCTTGACTACCTTCTCCACCTGTGTTGCCCCTTTCAGTGACCTGTGGACCTGTACACCTAGATCTCTCTGACTTTCAATACTATTGAGGGTTCTACCATTCACTGTATATTCCCTACCTGCCTTAGACCTTCCAAAATGCATTACCTCACATTTGTCCGGATTAAACTCCATCTGCCATCTCTCCGCCCAAGTCTCCAAACAGTCTAAATCCTGCTGTTTCCTCTGACAGTCCTCATCGCTATCCACAATTCCACTAACCTTTGTGGCGCCTGAAAACTTACTAATCAGACCAGTTACATTTTCCTCCAAATCATTTATATATACTACAAACAGCAAAGGTCCCAGCACTGATCCCTGTGAAACACCACTGGTCACAGCCCTCCAATTAGAAAAGCATCCTTCCATTGCTACTCTCTGCCTTCTATGACCTAGCCAGTTCTGTATCCACCTTGCCAGCTCACCCCTGATCCCGTGTGACTTCACCTTTTGTACTAGTCTACCATGAGGGACCTTGTCAAAGGCCTTACTGAAGTCCATATAGACAACATCCACTGCCCTACCTGCACCAATCATCTTTGTGACCTCCTCGAAAAACTCTATCAAGTTAGTGAGACACGACCTCCCCTTCACAAAACCATGCTGCCTCTCACTAATACGTCCATTTGCTTCCAAATGGGAGTAGATCCTGTCTCGAAGAATTCTCTCCAGTAATTTCCCTACCACTGAAGTAAGGCTCACCGGCCTGTAGTTCCCTGGATTATCCTTGCTACCCTTCTTAAACAGAGGAACAACATTGGCTATTCTCCAGTCCTCCGGGACATCACCTGAAGACAGTGAGGATCCAAAGATTTCTGTCAAGGCCTCAGCAATTTCCTCTCCAGCCTCCTTCAGTATTCCGGGGTAGATCCCATCAGGCCCTGGGGACTTATCTACCTTAATATTTTTTAAGACGTCCAACACCTCGTCTTTTTGGATCTCAATCTTATCATTAAACTTTTAATTACAGATTTTTATGGAAACCAAATTTTACCACCTGCAGTGGTGCGATTCAAGCCCTGGTCCCAGAGTATTATTACCCTGGGTCTCTGGATTACTGGTCCAGCGACAATACCATTAAGCCACTGCCTCCCATTGAGCAAATTCCCAGAGGTTTTCCAGCCTGGTTTGCCACATAAAAGGGGCTATGGCTAAATTCCATGTGGACCTGAAAGCCCAACCCTAATATTTTTGTGCTCGCCTTGTTCCCTCCACTATAGTGGAGAAGGTTGAGATTGAACTTTGGCGTTTAGAAATCTTGGGCATCATTCGGCCTTTGCATTTTCTTGATTGGGCCACTCCCATGGTCCCCATAATCAAGCTGGATAAGACAGTCAGCTGCTCAGAGACTATGGGCTGGATTCTCCGCAGTTGGGATGCTCCATTTTGCCGGCAGACCGGGGGTTTCCCGACCGTGTGGGGCTGCCCCACAATGGGAAACCTCATTGACCAGCTGGCGAAATGGAGCATCCTACCTGCGGGGTGAAACAGAAATCTGACGCGGTGGGACGGAGAATCCAGCCCTATAAATTTATGGTGAACACAGCTTCGACATTGGATCGTTACTTTGAGGATCTGAATGCAACATTGGCCAATGGCTGCAGGTTCACAAATTTGGACATGAGCAACGCTTATCTACAGATGGAGCTCGGTAAATCCTCATGCAAGTGCATCACAATTAATATGCACAAGTGACTTTATGAGCAAAGCCTGGTTCCCGTGTGCAGTTTTCCAGCGCGTCATGGAGAACATCCTGCATGGTTTTCCATACATTGCAGTTTACTTAGATGATATGTTGGTTACAAGCAACATGGACTATGAACATTTGCAGAACCTTGAGATGGTGTTGAAGCGGTTTTCCGAATATGGGCTCCGCCTGCGCTGCATGAAGTGCGTGTTTCACATGAAAGAAGTGTTATATTTGGGATATCGGGTGGACCAAGATGGCCTACACCCGGTCATTGAGAGGGAACGGACAATAAAATTGACCCTGCTCTGTGAGGCACCATCGAACTTTGCTCTTTTTTTGGACTAGTAAATTACTATAGATGATTTATTCTACATTTGGCTACCTTCCTAGCCCCCCCTGCACTTGCTCTTGAAGAAGCACCAGCCTTGGGCTTGGTGCAAGGCCCAGGATGCGGTGTTTAAAAAGATTATCATAGAATTTACAGTGCAGAAGGAGGCCATTCGGCCCATCGAGTCTGCACCGGCTCTTGGAAAGAGCACCGTACCCAAGGTCAACACCTCCACCCTATCCCCATAACCCACTAACCTCACCCAACACTAAGGGCAATTTTGGACACGAAGGGCAATTTATCATGGCCAATCCACCTAACCTGCACATCTTTGTACTGTGGGAGGAAACCGGAGCACCCGGAGGAAACCCACGCACACACGGGGAGGATGTGCAGACTCCACACAGATAGTGACCCAAGCTGGTATCGAACCTGGGACCCTGGAGCTGTGAAGCAATTGTGCTAACCACTGTGCTACCGTGCTGCCCTAAGATGAAGCAATGGTTGTTCTCTTCGGGGATGTTGACATATTTTGGCTTTTCAAAACAATTATACCCTCATATCTGTGCTTCACCATATGGCAATGGGGCAGTTCTGTCCCATCGGATGAGCGACAGACATGACCATTCGATCGCTTTTGCCTCCCTGATGTTGGCTGCAACCGAAAGAAAATATGCCCAGATCGAAAAAGAAAGTCTGGCAGTTGTATTTGGTGTAAAGTGGTTTCACGATTAATATAATAATAATAATAATATTCGCTTATTGTCACAAGTAGGCTTCAATGAAGTCACTGTGAAAAGCCCCTAGTTGTCACATTCCGGCGCCTGTTCGGGGAGGCTGGTACGGGAAGTACGTCATGGCCACAAATTTTTTTATCATCACTGATCACAAGTGATTGCTCGGCCTCTTCCATGAAGACAAGGCGAGGATTCGGCGCTGAACTTTGTTATTGGCTGCTTGCAAATACTTTTTTGAGCACCGGCCAGGGACCCAGAGTGTGCATGCTGGTGCGTTGAGCCACCTTCCCCTGCAGATCAAATCTGTAAACCCCCCTACTGCAGGCAAAGGGATTACTGTCCTGAATTTCATAGGGCTAGCATCAATGATTTGTAATGAAGGGCATAACCATTATCCCTCAGTCAAACTCAGAAAACAAAGGCCGGAATCCTCTGGCCGTTTGCTAACCTACACTATGCCATTATCATCCATATGCTTATCCAATAAACTTTTAAATGCCCTCAATGTTGGCGAGTTCACTACTGTTGCAGGTAGGGCATTCCACGGCCTCACTACTCTTTGCGTAAAGAACCTACCTCTGACATCTGTCCTATATCTATCTACCCCCAATTTAAAGCTATGTCCCCTCGTGCTAGACATCACCATCCGCGGGAGAAGGCTCTCACTGTCCACCCTATCTAACCCCCTGATCATTTTGTATGCCTCTATTAAGTCTCCTCTTAACCTTCTTCTCTCTAACGAAAACAACCTCAAGTCCATCAGCCTTTCCTCATAAGATTTTCCCTCCATACCAGACAACATCCTGGTAAATCTCCTCTGCACCCGCTCCAAAGCTTCCACGTCCTTCCTATAATGCGGTGACCAGAACTGTACGCAATACTCCAAATGCAGCCGTACCAGAGTTTTGTACAGCTGCAACATGACCTTATGACTCCGGAACTCAATCCCTCTACCAATAAAGGCCAACACTCCATAGGCCTTCTTCACAACCCTATCAACCTGGATGGCAACTTTCAGGGATCTATGTACATGGACACCTAGATCCCTCTGCTCATCCACACTTCCAAGAACTTTACCATTAGCCAAATATTCCGCATTCCTGTTATTCCTTCCAAAGTGAATCACCTCACACTTCTCTACATTAAACTCCATTTGCCACCTCTCAGCCCAGCTCTGCAGCTTATCGATGTCCCTCTGTAACCTGCTACATCCTTCCGCACTGTCGACAACACCACCGACTTTAGTGTCGTCTGCAAATTTACTCACCCACCCTTCTGCGCCCTCCTCTAGGACATTGATAAAAATGACAAACAGCAACGGCCCCAGAACAGATCCTTGTGGTACGCCACTTGTAACTGAACTCCATTCTGAACATTTCCCACCAACCACCACACTCTGTCTTCTTTCAGCTAGCCAATTTCTGATTCACATCTCTAAATCACCCTCAATCCCCAGCCTCCGTATTTTCTGCAATAGCCTACCGTGGGGAACCTTATCAAACGCTTTACTGAAATCCATATACACCACATCAACTGCTCTACCCTCGTCTACCTGTTCAGTCACCTTCTCAAAGAACTCGATAAGGTTTGTGAGGCATGACCTACCCTTCACAAAGCCATGCTGACTATCCCTGATCATATTATTCCTATCTAGATGATTATAAATCTTGTCTCTTATAATCCCCTCCAAGACTTTACCCACAACAGACGTGAGGCTCACCGGTCTATAGTTGCCGGGGTTGTCTCTACTCCCCTTTGTGAACAAAGGGACCACATTTGCTATCCTCCAGTCCTCTGGCACTATTCCTGTAGCCAATGAGGACATAAAAATCAAAGCCAAAGGCCCAGCAATCTCTTCCGTGGCTTCCCAGAGAATCCTAGGATAAATCCTATCAGGCCCCGGGGACTTATCTATTTTCAGCCTGTCCAGAATTGCCAACACCTCTTCCCTATGTACCTCAATGCCATCTATTCTAATAGCCTGGGTCTCAGCATTCTCCTCCACAACATTATCTTTTTCCTGAGTGAATACTGACGAAAAATATTCATTTAGTATCTCGCCTATCTCTTCAGACTCCACACACAACTTCCCATCCCTGTCCTTGACTGGCCCTACTCTTACCCTAGTCATTCTTTTATTCCTGACATACCTATAGAAAGCTTTTGGGTTTTCCTTGATCCTACCTGCCAAATACCTCTCATGTCCCCTCCTTGCTCGTCTTAGCTCTCTCTTTAGATCCTTCCTCGCTACCTTGTAACTATCCATCGCCCCAACTGAAACTTCACACCTCATCTTCACATAGGCCTCCTTCTTCCTCTTAACAAGAGATTCCACTTCTTTGGTAAACCACGGTTCCCTCACTCGACGCCTTCCTCCCTGCCTGACCGGTACGTACTTATCAAGAACACGCAGTAGCTGTTCCTTGAACAAGCTCCACTTATCCAGTGTGCCCAACACTTGTAGCCTACTTCTCCAACCTATCCCCCCCAAGTCATGTCTAATGGCATCATAATTGCCCTTCCCCCAGCTATAACTCTTGCCCTGCGGTGTATACTTATCCCTTTCCATCACTAACGTAAACGTCACCAAATTGTGGTCACTGTCCCCAAAGTGCTCTCCTACCTCCAAATCCAACACCTGGCCTGGTTCATTACCCAAAACCAAATCCAAAGTGGCCTCGCCTCTTGTTGGCCTGTCAACATATTGTGTCAGGAAACCCTCCTGCACACATTGTAAAAAAACATTAGGCTGGATTCTCCGTTTCAGGGACTATGTCCCCACGCCGTGTGAAAACTGTGGCCTTTTACGCCATAACAATTGGGGCTAGCAGGGAGCCGTCGTGAATCTCGCAGCTCCACCTGCAGATATGGCCCCCCCGCACTTCCAGTTCAGACGCCGCGCATGCGCACTGCAACGGCCTCCAGCGGCCACGCCGTGCTCCATGGCGGACTCAGACTGCATAGCTGGACCACGCAAATTGGCCGCGTGCCCAACCTGGACCGCCCGCTCAAAAGTACTCCGGTCCCGTATAAGGCCCTGTTGCTCTTTTTAGCCTTAGTCTATTTGCTCTGTTTTCGTCACCTTTGCTCATGAGTCGCCAGGTATCTTTATGATACCGCCACATGGTTCAAGTTCAGGTTATGATTAATAATACAGCACACTGCTTAGTAAGGATTAAAACAACGGTCATTTATTATATACAACAAGCAATATTAATACCCTAATACTACTTTCTATATAATAAACCTATCACTACTGGCCAATACTTAACTTAGGAAGAGCCCACCAGGTCAGGGAAATGAATGGCTTGTCCAATCAGATCTGGCCCGCGGGATTCAAAAGGCTGCTACAGGTCGGTGGCTAGGTGTCTCTACCGGATAGCGATCGCTGGATTCAAACTTACTGTTGCCGGTTGCTGTTCTTGCGAAGGTCTCGAGCAGGCGAAGAAGAGAGAGAGATCTGAACTTGGACCCTCACTTTTATAGGGCCCAGGGGCTTCCCGCCTCCCGGGGCGGCCCTTGACCCCGAGTCCCAAGTGATTGGATCTGTCCCCAATCTCTGGGGTCGATGTGTCCAATGGTGAGGCGATTCCTCGATCGGGGGGTGGTCGCTCACCTGTCTTTGTTTCGGCCACTGCAGGCGCCAACAGGTCTGGCCCGGTATTCAATTGCTAATATGTTGCAATTGTTCCCGGGGATAGCCGATTTAACTGGATGTCTGAATAGATGGGCTGCAAACAGTCCTGAATGCAACTGCAAATACCTGGGTTGATGGGCTGTTGATAGCCCTGAGTATCGATCTGGGCTAACTTCCCAGAGCCGAATATGCAATACTGTCTGCAGCTGCCTGCTTGTGTCTTCTTAGCTGCTTTTCCCAGCAGTCTTTCGGGTTATCCATTTTAAACTGGGTTTTGGCCAGATTAATTGGAACGCAGCCATTTTACGTGGCTACAGCCCCCCCCAGACTCAGTCAGCAGCCGCCAAGGAGTATCCTGAATGGCAGAACCATGAATGGTTCACGTTGTCGGGACTTCGGCTGGTCGGGGGCAGAGAATAGCGGGGTGGGCCTCTGGCAATGGCCGCAGAAAGGGGAAACACGGCGCGGCGTGCTCCCCGAGTATGCCGCTTTTTGGGGGCTGGAGGATCGAGGAATCGCCGCAGGACCCGATTCCATGTGTGGAACTGAATTCTCCGCCCTGACGCCAGACGCGATTTCGGTATCGGGGTGCAGAGAATCCAGCCCATTTTTTAAAAAAAACTTTTAAGGGGTCATTTAGCATGGCCAATCCACCTACTCTGCACATCGTTGGGTTGTGGCAGAGGAGAAGGTGCAAATTCTACACAAACAATGGTGCGGGGCTGGGATCGAACCCAGGTCCTCGGCATCGTGAGGTGGCAGTGCCAACCACTGCGCAACCGTGCTGCCCCTTGAATATTCCTGTTCATCAGGGTTTAGATTAACATTTTCATGTAGATTAGACTTCTTAACTTTTTATGTTTACAAGAATGAATTAAAATTCAGTTCTCTCAATTCTCATTCGAGAGATTGGTATCAAAATTGTTTGGACATTGCTCCATCAACATCAAGCTATTGAGTGCCTGTCACAATAACAGCCACTTCCAAATAGGACAAGAGGTGAATGTATGTAATTATTATTTATTATTTAGGTAATCATTATTATTTAAGTAATTAAATAATTAATAATGTGATTTGGGGAAGCAGTGGAACTCATCTGCAACATAGGCTGAGGAAACTGAGAGACACAAAACTCAACAGTTACAGTCCTACCATTGGCTGGAGATTGCACTTACAACATGATAGGTTGGCATAGGCAGTTAGCAATATAAATGGGGGCAGAGGAATTTATGATTCAAAAGAACCCAGAAAAGTGGGATTAAAAAACTCAACATGATTTGGTAGATAGGAAGCGCATGAGTTTTAATATTTTAATATCCACCAGATTATATAATGAAAAATAAAGACACACGCAAGAAATCACAAATCCGTAATTGCCTCTTGAAATATAGGGCGGATCGAGCATATCACCTGTTCTTTCTAAAGTGGTTTGCTTTGCAACATCTGAATCTTTCAGTGAAGCCACTATCTACAATAGTCTCTGAAATATATGTTACTCTTAACATAATCACCATGTCAGGTGAATAGTGTGGTGATATGCATCACTGTAAATACACAAGGGGTTAATATAAATACACTACGACTAAGTAAACACTGGAGGGAGCACCAGAGTCGTCATGACATGCAGACATACAGCTAATTAACACATAGAATAGGACACAACCAATGGGCAGTCAAGACACCCAGAGGTGGCATTACCACAAGGGGGCATTACACAACCCACATAAAAGGACAGGGCACACATGCTCTGTCTCTTGCCACAGGCGACATTTAGAGAGTAGGACAGGGGCAGATCAGAAGCATCACACCTGCCATGTGGCTTAGAGCAGACTGGTTAGTTAGACTGAGTTACTATAGCAATATTAGCAGGAGAGTCCAACTCATAGCGAACTGTGCTCTTGGTTCAATAAATCACATTGAACTTACTTCAATATCTGGAGTATCGTTTGGCCAAAGCTGCATCGAGTTGCTGCCTGTGTTATCCCAGAGTACAGAACACAACAAATAGGAACGTCTCCAAGTAAATTTCATCAATTATTTTCTGGCCATTATTTTATCAGATCGTATTTGGTATCATGTACAAGGAAATTAAAATAAAAACAATCTGCTCCTTTTCTGGGCAGAACCCATTGTCTCGTTACATTGAAACATAGAAGGTATGAGCAGCAGGAAGCCATTCAGCCTTTCGATGCTGCTCTGGCATTCATTCTGATCAAGGCTGATCATCTAACTCAATAGCCTAATGCTGCCCTCCTCCCATTTCCTTTGATTTCCTTCGTCCCACGTGCGAACTGCTTTTTGAAAACATACAGGGTGGGATTCGCCATCCCGGGACACCCAGAATACGTTCTCCGATGAGCTGGAGATTCAGGCATTGGAGGAAACTCTGGATCGGTGCCGCATGATGCTCCGAACCCCCACTGGCAGTGTGAACGCCATTAGCTGAAAGCCATTCATAACTTTTGAGTAGTGATCTGTGATTGACAGTTTCTACAAACCATCTGCAGCTTTGATCCATTCATCTCCCTTCATAGTTCAGTGGCCTAAGTGCTGAAACTCCCATGTTTACAAACATTGACCACATCAAAGAGAGGTAAGTGCACTCCAAGCACATTCAAGCATGTGATTTCACTGTGTGGGGAGGAGGTCTGTGTGTGGGAAGAGTCCATGGAGGGGACTTCTTTAGGCAATGGGTCACTGTGGGGGGGGGGGCATTACAGACGTCCCTGAGGGGTCCCCTTATTACAGGGCTCCTGGAGGGGGGGTTGGGTCAGCCCCGTACTTGGGGGTGGTGCGGCACACAGGCAATCTGTGGGTGGGGGGGCTGCTGTGCAGAGGGAGGGGGGGAGGTGGCCAGTTAAGGGACTTTGCTATCGTGCCATCTGCTCAAGAGCGGCCCTGTAGCAGAATTCCCTGGGAATTCTTCATTATCCATTCCATGCATAAATTTCATGGTGTGGAACACCGAACTTCATCTCGCTTTACAACCCCAAGCGGATTGTAAAACTGGTGCAATTAAGCTTTGCAGGAGAACATAAACCCCAAATGAAGAATTCCACCCACAATGTTTTGGTCTCAACTACTTCCTATGGTAAAGAATTCCACAGGCTCCGAACTCTATGGGTGAAGAAATTTCTCCTCATTGCTCCTAAATGATCTACCCCGTAGACCTCAGACTGTGACCCCTAGTCCTGGACATCCTCACCATCGGGAACAACCATCTTGCATCTACCCTGTCTCGTATTTAACTCTTCCATATTTGCTTTTGTTGAACTTTTACTGCATAAGTGTAGTTTCTGTGTCTTCAAGGCTGCTGTATATGAATTAGAATTGTTTTCCTGGACGTTGGGTCAGTGGTGGCTCATTTCTCCTGCGCACATAAAATAAATTAAAATATCTGGCTCACGATTGTCGCAGAGTGCAGATAACAATGTACGAGGCGCAGCAAAATATATATAACTTTTTTGTTGTCCAACATTTGATAGCAGTTGGAAAAAGAATAAGATTAGTGAAGTATTGATATCCAAAACTTAAATCCTGAATACAGGTCACAAGTGCCTAACTTTATCCAGACTCAATATGCAAGGCTGAGAGGAGATTATTTAAATCTGCTAGCTGTACAGTAATGTTAGAAATATAGTATGTCTGTTAGAAACTCGCCTGGTTTTATATTCTTGTTAAAACTCTCCTGTGTTGCATCGGCTTCATGTGTTGCTTCCTCCCAAAGAAGCAAAGACAAAATAAAAGGGCAGTGGGGGTAAAGAATGTGGATTCGCTGAAGGCCTAAGGAAAGAGCAGTGCAAGTCAAATGCATAGATATTGGTGCCAGCTGGGAATTTATCAACCTGTAAATTAAAGTTAGTGAAAACACTTGCATCGCATGCACCATTTGAAGATATAGGCCTGGATTTTTCTGTTGGCGGCGAAGGAAACTGACTGACTGCCTCTCATCTGACTGACTGCTTCCCACAGATTTTTTGGAGGGTTTGTCAGCAGAGATTTCCTCAGCAGTGTGGTGCGCTGTACAGAGGATATGGGGTATGTGTGAGCAGGACACACAACAACTCGGCTCTAAATCCAATCAGTTTGAAGGATCCTCACTGAGCCACGAAGCCCAGTGGATTGGGGTCATTTCAAAAAATTAAAATGCAAATGGTCTGAAACAGGAGACCGATCCACCAGAAACACTCCCGCTGCTGGTTTTAAATGAGGTGTGACAAGTGGTGAGCAATTGCACCAAGCGCAAGTACTGGGTTACCAACATACAAATTAAGAGCAGTAGTAGGCCATTCTACCCCTTGAGCCTGCTCTGCTATTTAATAAAATCATGGCTGCTCTGCTTGTGTTTCCAATTCCACATTCCCATTTACTCTCAATGACCTTTGATTCCCTTGCCTAACAAGAACCTATCTACCTCCGCCTCAAAAATACCCAATCACCCCACCTCCGCCGCCTCCTGAGGCAGAGAGTTCCAGTCGCACAATCCTCTGAGAGAGGAAATTTCCCCTCATCTGAGTCCCAAAAGGGCGACCCATAATTTTAAAACAGTGCCCCCTAGTTCGGGACTCACCGACAAGAGGAAACATCCCTTCCACATCCACCTCCTCAAGACCATTCAGGATCTTTCATACTTCAATCACGTCACCCCTCACTCTTTAAAACTCCAGTGGAAAGGAGTCCAGTCTGTCCAACCTATTGTCATAAGAAAACCCAATCATTCCAGGTGTGAATCAAGTGAATCTCCTCTGAACCCCCTTCACACATTTACAAAATCAGCCATGATTGAATGGTGGAGCAGATGCGATGGGCCGAGTGGCTTAATTCTGCTCCTATGTCTTAAGGACTCCTTTGTGGCTTATAAAACTGGCAACAAGGATTCAATTGGTCTGCGATCGTCGCTGCTACACTACTTGATCCTGCTGGACAAAGGTTAGAACTTTCATTCATTAAAACACGCCTCTGTTCGGAAGGTTATATGTGTTTGTTGCCAGTTTTGGAAGATTGGACTCAGCGTGTGGAAAGAATGCGCTACATTTTCCAGGCCGATGGTATCATGTAGAATGAACGGCAGACACCAATTTTTCTAACTAACTGCGGCACACATACCTACACTGTGATACGCAGCCTCACATATCCAGCGGCTCCAGACACTAAGACGTTCGAACAAATAGTAGCACAGGTGGGGCAACATTTCAATACAAAACCGTCCGTAATTGTGAGGAGGTATCGCTTTAATATGGTGGAAAGGACCCCGGGTAAATCTGTCATCGAGATTTTGTCGAGATTGCGGAAGTTAGCTGAGTTCTGTGAACAGGACACCTCCTTGTCCAAAATGCTGCGTGACCATTTAGTCTGCAGAATCAATAATGTGACTACCTGAAAAGATTGCTGGCCGAAGTGTCCTTAGACAGACAGCGAGCAGTTCAGATCTGGCTATCCTGTGAAAGTGCTGAGCGGGATGCAGGATATCCAGGGGATGCATGTTAATGCCTTAGGGCACACTCACTTCCATTGGGTGACCCCTCCCATGACCAGTACCTCATCCTAAACCGAGCATCGTACAGGCCTGACCATTTGGTTAAGAGTGGGTTGTCCCGATGGGCTACCTCCCCAGAATCTGCAGAAGGGGAAACAATCTGTTGTGGGTCCTGTGGTTGCAGGCCCTGACGAGAGCACAAACCGCAGGTCAGCCATTGATCCAGGTGCCCCAGTAGAGGAAGGTGTTCACAACGGGCCCCCCGCACTTTCCATCTGGATGAACCAGAGAAAGATGACTGCATGCAGCTAAATTGTGTGGGGTGGCACCACGAGTGGCTCCCACAAAAATCGTGGTGCAGGTTGGATATGGACCTCAATACTGGAGTTGCAGTTTCCGTTGTGGGACAGAAAACCTTACACCGCATTAAGAAGGGGGTACAGATATTGAGGCATAGGGACACTGAGTCTTGATTTGTCACTTATACCAGTGCACCGTTGGAAATTGTGGGAAATTGTGCGCCTCCCTCCGGTCATGGTTAAAGGACAAGGATCCAGCTTGTTAGGCCGCAATTGGCTGAGCCATCTACAGCCAAATTGACAACATGTTTTCTAGATGGAATCCAGAGGCCTATGTGGGCAACTAGGAAAGTATCTTATAGCTTTCAGTCCGAATTGGGAAAAATAAAGAGAGCCGTTGCCAAAATCCAGATCGACTCGGACACACAGCCAAGATACCTCAGAGCCCGCCCAGTCCCTTATGCATTGCTGGTGAAGGTGGAGGTTGGGCTCAGCGGCTTTAAGAATTAGGCATCATCTAGCCTGTATGCTTCTCAGATTGGGCGGCGTCGGTGGTTCCAGTGTTCAAACCGGACAAGACGATTCGGTTCTGCTGGGATTATAAACTGATGGTGAGAAAGGCTGCGCACCTGGACTGCTACCCAATGTCCTGCATAGAAGACCTTTATATAAATTGCCTCTCATTTACCAAGCTCGACATGAGCCATGCGTATTCACAGCTGGAATTAGACACAGCCTCCCGAAAATACGTAACGATAAACACATATCGAGACATGTGTGAATACACCCGGCTACCCTTCGGCATGTCGTCGGCCTGTGCCATATTTCGGAGGGTGATGGAGAATATGTTGTGTGGATTACAGAGGATAGCAATATATTTGGATGACATGTTGATCACCGGAATAACTGAACAGGGATACCTGGACAACCTGTGGGAGGTGCTTCAGCACTTCTTGGAATCCGGCATCCACCTACGGAGAGCCAAGCACGTTTTTCATGCAGAGGAGGTGATGTACCGGGCTATTGTGTGGACCGCGAGGAATTACACCAGATCGCAGATAATGTGCGCACCATTCAACAGGTTCCAGTACCAGGGGAGCAGGAATGTTGGGAAGACTGAAAGTGTTGTCTTCGCTCTTGCTCTAAACTCTGCTCTCCAGCTACTGACTCCATCTCTCCCACCTGACAACTGTCTTTTTGCAACCTTATGTCACATTTCACTCTTAGATGAGAGCTTCTTTCTCATATTTATGCCATCCCTGGCACCACCTATTTCCACCTCTGCAGCTTTGCCCAATTTCATTCCTGCCTCAGCTCATCGGCTGGTGTGACTCTCATTCATGCTTTTTTCTCACCTCTTCATTCCACAGTCGTGGCTGTTCTCTATATTCTACCCTCTGTAAGCTTGAGATCATTCATAACTCTGCTCTCTGTGCCCTTCCTCACACCAAATGCCATTTCCCCATCACCCTTGTCGTGGAAATTATAATAAAGGCAAATTCTTCAAGGCTTCGATTCAGGAAATGTATTTGACACAAATATTTGCGGAGAGGTCGTAGTCTGGCTAAGCAGCCATTCTACAGTACTCTGAATTATACAGTTAAAAACCATTATATTTATAGTGTGAAATAAACAACTTTAAAGAGATAAACCTTGGAACATATGCAAGAGGAAGTACAAATGTTTTGCCCTTGGTTTAAAAACAACTCGCTTACGCATTTTGTTGTCCTTCAGAAGAACAACTTATTATAATAAGGCCGAGTCCAAAATAATAAGCAGTATTTTGTTTACGTTACCTGACCTACTGATTTTCGTTCAAAAGCATTGTTAAAATATAGACAATATTCCCAGCATGCTTCTTTTTTTTAAAAAAAATATTTTGTTGAAAATTTTTGGTCAACCAACACAGTACATTGTGCATCCTTTACGCAATATTATAACAACACAAATAACAATGACCTATTTTATGAACAGAAAATAAATAAATAACAAAAATGAAAACTAACCCAAATTGGCAACTGCCTTATCGCAAGTAACACTCTCCAAAAATATAATTTAACAGTCCAATATATAATTATCTGTAGCAACGACCTATACGTATTATACAGTATATATTAACAACCCTGAGAGTCCTTCTGGTTCCTCCTCCTCCCCCCCCCCCCCCGATCCTGGGCCGCTGCTGCTGCCTTCTTTTTTCCATTCCATCTATCTTTCTGCGAGGTATTCGACGAACGGTTGCCACCGCCTGGTGAACCCTTGAGCCGACCCCCTTAGGACGAACTTAATCCGCTCTAGCTTTATAAACCCTGCCATGTCATTTATCCAGGTCTCCACGCCCGGGGGCTTGGCTTCTTTCCACATTAGCAATATCCTACGCCGGGCTACTAGGGACGCAAAGGCCAAAACATTGGCCTCTCTCGCCTCCTGCACTCCCGGCTCTTGTACAACCCCAAATATAGCCAACCCCCAGCTTGGTTCGACACGGAACCCTACTACTTTTGAAAGCACCTTTGTCACCCCCATCCAAAACCCCTGTAGTGCCGGGCATGACCAAAACATATGGGTATGATTCGCTGGGCTTCTCGAGCACCTCGCACACCTATCCTCCACCCCCCAAAATTTACTGAGCTCCAGTCATATGCGCCCTGTGTAATACCTTAAACTGAATCAGGCTTAGCCTGGCACACGAGGACGACGAGTTTACCCTGCTTAGGGCATCTGCCCATAGCCCCTCCTCGATCTCCTCCCCCAGCTCTTCTTCCCATTTCCCTTTTAGTTCATCTACCATAGTCTCCCCTTCGTCCCTCATTTCCCTATATATATCTGACACCTTACCATCCCCCACCCATGTCTTTGAGATCACTCTGTCCTGCACCTCTTGTGTCGGGAGCTGCGGGAATTCCCTCACCTGTTGCCTCGCAAAAGCCCTCAGTTGCATATACCTGAATGCATTCCCTTGGGGCAACCCATATTTCTCGGTCAGCGCTCCCAGACTCGCGAACTTCCCATCCACAAACAGATCTTTCAGTTGCGTTATTCCTGCTCTTTGCCACATTCCATATCCCCCATCCATTCCCCCCGGGGCAAACCTATGGTTGTTTCTTATCGGGGACCCCCCCAGGGCTCCAGTCTTTCCCCTATGCCGTCTCCACTGTCCCCAAATCTTCAGTGTAGCCACCACCACCGGGCTTGTGGTGTAGTTCCTCGGTGAGAACGGCAATGGGGTTGTCACCATAGCCTGTAGGCTAGTCCCCCTACAGGACGCCCTCTCTAATCTCTTCCACGCCGCTCCCTCCTCCTCTCCCATCCACTTACTCACCATTGAAATATTAGCGGCCCAATAATACTCACTTAGGCTCGGTAGTGCCAGCGCCCCCCTATCCCTGCTACGCTGTAAGAATCCCTTCCTCACTCTCGGGGTCTTCCCGGCCCACACAAAACCCATGATGCTCTTTTCGATCCTTTTAAAAAAAGCCTTCGTGATCACCACCGGGAGGCAGTGAAACACAAAGAGGAATCTCGGGAGGACCACCATCTTAACCGCCTGCACCCTCCCTGCCAGTGACAGGGATACCATATCCCATCTCTTGAAATCCTCCTCCATTTGTTCCACCAACCGCGTTAAATTTAACCTATGCAATGTGCCCCAATTCTTGGCTATCTGGATCCCCAGGTAACGAAAGTCCCTTGCTACCTTCCTCAACGGTAGGTCCTCTATTTCTCTACTCTGCTCCCCTGGATGCACCACAAACAACTCACTTTTCCCCATGTTCAATTTATACCCTGAAAAATCCCCAAACTCCCCAAGTATCCGCATTATTTCTGGCATCCCCTCCGCCGGGTCCGCCACATATAGTAACAAATCGTCCGCATACAAAGATACCCGGTGTTCTTCTCCTCCTCTAAGTACTCCCCTCCACTTCTTGGAACCCCTCAACGCTATCGCCAGGGGCTCAATCGCCAGTGCAAACAATAATGGGGACAGAGGGCATCCCTGCCTTGTCCCTCTATGGAGCCGAAAATATGCAGATCCCCGTCCATTCGTGACCACGCTCGCCATCGGGGCCCTATACAACAGCTGCACCCATCTAACATACCCCTCTCCAAAACCAAATCTCCTCAACACCTCCCACAAATAATCCCACTCCACTCTATCAAATGCTTTCTCGGCATCCATCGCCACTACTATCTCCGTTTCCCCCTCTGGTGGGGGCATCATCATTACCCCTAGCAGCCTCTGAAGATTTGTGTTCAGCTGTCTCCCCTTCACAAACCCAGTTTGGTCCTCGTGGACCACCCCCGGGACACATTCCTCTATTCTCATTGCCATTACCTTGGCCAGGATCTTGGCATCTACATTTAGGAGGGAGATAGGTCTATAGGACCCGCATTGTAGCGGGTCCTTTTCCTTCTTTAAGAGAAGCGATATCGTTGCTTCAGACATAGTCGGGGGCAGTTGTCCCCTTTCCTTTCCCTCATTAAAGGTCCTCGTCAATACCGGGGCGAGCAAGTCCACATATTTTCTATAGAATTCGACTGGGAATCCATCCGGTCCCGGGGCCTTTCCCGTCTGCATGCTCCTAATTCCTTTCACCACTTCTTCTACCTCGATCTGTGCTCCCAGTCCCACCCTTTCCTGCTCTTCCACCTTGGGAAATTCCAGCCGATCCAAAAAGCCCATCATTCTCTCCCTCCCATCCGGGGGTTGAGCTTCATATAATTTTTTATAACATGTCTTGAACACTCCATTCACTCTCTCCGCTCCCCACTCCATCTCTCCTTCTTCATCCCTCACTCCCCCTATTTCCCTCGCTGCTCCCCTTTTCCTCAATTGGTGTGCCAGCAACCTGCTCGCCTTCTCCCCATATTCGTACTGTACACCCTGTGCCTTCCTCCATTGTGCCTCTGCAGTGCCCGTAGTCAGCAAGTCAAATTCTACATGTAGCCTTTGCCTTTCCCTGTACAGTCCCTCCTCCGGTGCTTCCGCATATTGTCTGTCCACCCTCAAAAGTTCTTGCAGCAACCGCTCCCGTTCCTTACTCTCCTGCTTCCCTTTATGTGCCCTTATTGATATCAGCTCCCCTCTAACCACCGCCTTCAGCGCCTCCCAGACCACTCCCACCTGGACCTCCCCATTATCATTGAGTTCCAAGTACTTTTCAATGCACCCCCTCACCCTTAGACACACCCCCTCATCTGCCATTAGTCCCATGTCCATTCTCCAGGGTGGGCACCCTCCTGTTTCCTCCCCTATCTCCAAGTCTACCCAGTGTGGAGCGTGATCCGAAATGGCTATAGCCGTATACTCCGTTCCCCTCACCTTCGGGATCAACGCCCTTCCCAGCACAAAAAAGTCTATTCGCGAGTAGACTTTATGGACATAGGAGACAAACGAGAACTCCTTACTCCTCGGTCTGCTAAATCTCCACGGGTCCACACCTCCCATCTGCTCCATAAAATCTTTAAGTACCTTGGCTGCTGCCGGCCCCCTTCCAGTCCTGGACTTCGACCTATCCAGCCCTGGTTCCAACACCGTATTAAAATCTCCCCCCATTATCAGCTTTCCCATCTCTAGGTCCGGAATTCGTCCTAGCATCCGCCTCATAAAATTGGCATCATCCCAGTTCGGGGCACATACGTTTACCAAAACCACCGTCTCCCCCTGTAGTTTGCCACTCACCATCACGTATCTGCCCCCGTTATCCGCCACTATAGTCTTTGCCTCGAACATTACCCGCTTCCCCACTAATATAGCCACCCCCCTGTTTTTCGCATCTAGCCCCGAATGGAACACCTGCCCCACCCATCCTTTGCGTAGCCTAACCTGGTCTATCAGTTTCAAGTGCGTTTCCTGTAACATAACCACATCTGCCTTAAGTTTCTTAAGGTGTGTGAGTACCCGTGCCCTCTTTATCGGCCCGTTCAGCCCTCTCACGTTCCACGTGATCAGCCGGGTTGGGGGGCTTCCTACCCTTGTCGATTAGCCATCCCCTTTTTCCAGCTCCTCACCCGGTTCCCACGCAGCTGTATCTTCCCCAGGCGGTGCCCCCCCGCCCATCCCCTCCCATACCAGCTCCCCCCTCTCCCCAGCAGTAGCAACCCAGTAATTCCCCCCCTCCCACCCCCCCCCCGCTAGATCCCCCGCTAGCGTAATTACTCCCCCCATGTTGCTCCCAGAAGTCAACAAACTCTGGCCGACCTCGGCTTCCCCCCGTGACCTCGGCTCGCACCATGCAACGCCCCCTCCTTCCTGCTTCTCTATTCCCGCCATGATTATCATAGCGCGGGAACCAAGCCCGCGCTTCTCCCTTGGCCCCGCCCCCAATGGCCAACGCCCCATCTCCTCCACCTCCCCTCCTCCCCCCATCACCACCTGTGGAAGAGAGAAAAGTTACCACATCGCAGGATTAGTACATAAAACTCCTCTTTCCCCCCTTTTTAACCCCCCTCTTTGCCCCCCACATTCGCCCCACCACTTTGTTCAATCGTTCTTTTTAATAACCCGCTCATTCCAGTTTTTCTTCCACAATAAAAGTCCACGCTTCATCCGCCGTCTCAAAGTAGTGGTGCCTTCCTCGATATGTGACCCACAGTCTTGCCGGTTGCAGCATTCCAAATTTTATCTTCTTTTTATGAAGCACCGCCTTGGCCCGATTAAAGCTCGCCCTCCTTCTCGCCACCTCCGCACTCCAGTCTTGATAAACGCGGATCACCGCGTTCTCCCATTTACTGCTCCGAGTTTTCTTTGCCCATCTAAGGACCATTTCTTTATCCTTAAAACGGAGGAATCTCACCACTATGGCTCTGGGAATTTCTCCTGCTCTCGGTCCTCGCACCATCACTCGGTATGCTCCCTCCACCTCCAACGGACCCGCCGGGGCCTCCGCTCCCATTAACGAGTGCAGCATCATGCTCACATATGCCCCGACGTCCGCTCCCTCCACACCTTCAGGAAGACCAAGAACCCTCAGGTTGTTCCTCCTTGCATTGTTCTCCAGTGCCTCCAACCTTTCCACACATCGTTTCTGATGTGCCTCATGCATCTCCGTCTTCACCACCAGGCCCTGTATGTCGTCCTCATTCTCGGCTGCCTTTGCCTTCACGACCCGAAGCTCCCGCTCCTGGGTCTTTTGTTCCTCCTTTAGTCCTTCGATCGCCTGTAGTATCGGGGCCAACAGCTCTTTCTTCATTTCCTTTTTAAGCTCTTCCACACAGCGTTTCAAAAACTCATGTTGTTCATGGCCCCATGTTAAACTGCCACCTTCCGACGCCATCTTGGTTTTTGCTTGCCTTCCTTGCCGCTGTTCTAAAGGATCCACTGCAATCCGGCCACTTTCTCCTCCTTTTTTCATCCGTATCCAGGGGGGATTCCCTTCTGGTTTACCGCACAGTGTTTTTAGCCATCAAAATTGCCGTTGGGGCTCCTATCAAGAGCCCAAAAGTCCATTTCACCGGGAGCTGCCGAAACGTGCGACTCAGCTGGTCATCGCCGCACCCGGAAGTCCCCCAGCATGCTTCTAAGTGGGCAACTCATTAATTTCCCTTCCACAACCCTTGTGCCTACATTGAATCCCAGTCAAACAACTCATCAATTTTAAAATTCTAATCCTTGTTTCCAAATCCCTGTGGCCTCACATGACGAATCACATAACCCGGGACTTTGATAGGGTTTTAAACTAAGTAGTGTACGGGCGGCGGATGAGGGGCGGGGTTGTTTCAGGTGAATGGAAAATAAGAAAATCAAACTTAAAGGAGAAGATGGAGTGCAGGTTAATGATGAGGTGGATTGTTACCAGAAAAAGAAGGAACAGAACGTGTGAAAGTAATATTGCACCAAGGATCAGACAAGTGTAGGAAAATTTGATAACAGAAGAAACTTAAAGTCTTTGAGTCTGAATGCACAAAGCACACAGAACAGAACTAATGAGTTAACAGCGCAAATAGAGACAGGCGGGTATGAATTGGTAGTGATTACTGAGACATGGTTTCAAGGAGCCCAGGTCTTGGAATTGAATATCCAACGAGACTCAGTATTTTGAAAGGATAGACAGAAAGGTAAAGGAGGTAATTAGCTTTTCAAATGAAGGAAGGGATCAGCGATGTAGTGAGAAATGATATAGGCACTGGAGATCAAGATGTGGAATCAGTCTGGGTGGAAATAAGAAATAGCAAAGGAAAGACGTCCCTGGTGGGAGTAATCTATAGATCTATAATTACACAGCTAGGAAATATTGGAGGCTTGTAAGAAAGGTACAACAATAATCATGGGCGATTTTAATATTCGTATAGACTAGATTAATCAAATTGCCATTGGTAGCCTCGAGGGAGCGTTCATTGAATGTGTTAGAGACTGTTTCTTGGAGCAATATGTTGTGGAACCAACCAGGGAGCGGGCTATTCTGGATTTGGTATTATGTAATGAGGAGGGAGTAATTAATTACCTAATAGTTAAGGATCCTCTAGGAAAGAGTGATCATAGCATGATGGAATTTCAAATTCAGTTTGAGGGTGAGAAACTGAGTCCCACACTCAGATGCTGGAGTTAAACAAAGGTAATTATGTTGGCATGAGGACAATTTTGGCCCTAGTGGACTGGGCAGGAAGATTAAAAAGTAGGACAGCTGATGAGCAGTGGCAGTTGTTTTAAGGAGATATTCAATTTATCCCAACTAAATATATTCCAGAGAGGAAGAAAGACTGTAAGAGGGAGAAAAATCATCCATGGCTAAGCAAGGAAGTTAAAGATAACATAAAGACAAAAATGAAGGCAAAGGCAAGTGGCAAGCTGGGAGATTGGGAAACTTTTAAAGATCAACAAAAGGTTACTAAAAAAGTAATAAAAAAAGCAAAGGTAGATTTTGCAAGAAAACTAGTGCAAAATATAAAAAAGGATTGCAAAAGTTTCTATAGGTATATAAAAGGGAAGAGAGTAGCTAAGGTGAATGTTGGTCCCTTGGCAGATGAGACTGGGGAGTTAATAGTGGGGAACACAGGAATGGCAGAAACGCTAAATCAATATTTTGCCTACGTTTCATAGTGGAGGAGACTAGTACTGTCCCAATAGTAATAGGTAATTCAGAGCTAATAGCAAATGAGGAACTTAGAAAAATCATCATTGATAAGGAAAAATTACTAAACAAACTATTGGGATTGAAAGCAGACAAGTCCCCAGGGCCTGATGACATACATCCTAGGATTTTAAAGGAAGTGGTAGCAGAGATAGTGGATCCATTGGTTATAATATTTCAAAATTACCTGGATGCAGGAAGGTTCCAGTGGATTGAAAACATGCTAATGCAATGCATTTATTCAGAAAGGAAGGGAGGCAGAAAGTAGGAAACTATAGACCAGTTATTTTAACATCTGTCATTGGGAAATTGTTAAAATCTATAATTAAGAAAGTAATAACAGGATACTTAGAAAGTCAAAACGCAATTCATCAGAGTCAGCATGATTTTATGAAGGGCAAATCATGTTTGACTAATTTTCTAGAGTTCTTTGAAGATGTAATAAGCCATGTTGATTACGGGGATCCTGTAGATGTAGTATATCTGGACTTCCAGAAGGCATTTGATAAGGTGCCACACAAAAGGTTAATACATGAGGTATGATCACATGGGATTAGGATAATTTATTAGTTTTGATAGAAGACAGACTTACCGACAGAAGGCGGAGAGTCAGGATAAACGGGTCCTTTTCTGATTGGCAAGGTGTGACAAGTCATAGATTATCATTTCATAGAATTTACAAAATTTACAGTGCAGAAGGAGGAATGTATATTAATGACTTGGATGTTGGGATTGAAGATACTATAGCCAAATTTGCAGATGGCACTGAAAAAGGTGGAATAGTAAGTTGCAATGAGAAAATAAGAAATTTACAAATGGATATCGATACGTTAGGTAAATGGGCCAAAATATGGCAGATGGATTTTAATGTGGATAAGTGAGAGGTTGTCTATTTTGGTTGGAAAAATGGAAAGGCAACATAGTACCTAAATAGAGAGAAGCTTCAGAGTGCTTTGGTGCAGAGGGATCTGGGTGTCCTCGTGCATGAATCTCAGAAAATTAGTATGCAGGTACAGCAGGTAGTAAGGAAATCAAATGGGATTTTGGCCTTTATAACTAAAGGAATAGAGTATAAAAGTAAGGAAGTGTTGCTACAACTGTACAAGGCATTGGTGAGACCGCACCTGGAGTACTCTGTACAGTTTTGGTTCCCTTATTTGAGGAGGGATGTAGTTCCATTGGAGGCAGTTCAGAGGAGGTTCACTAGATTGATTCCAGAGGTGAGGGGTAGGATTCTCTGTCCCACGGTGTGATACGTCCCCGCCGGCAGCGGGATCTTCTGTCCCGCCAGACGGACATTATGGTTTCCCATTGTGGGCAGCCCCACAACATCAGGAAATCTGTGGGCGTGGGTGCGCTGCCGGCGGAACGGAGAATCCCGACAGCGGAGAATCCAGCCTAAGGCGTTTGTCTTAAGAAGAGATATTGAGCAGTTTGGGCCTATACTCTTTTGAGTTTAGAAGAATGAGAAGAGATCTAATTGATGTAGAAAAGGTGATAAAAGTTATTAATAAAGTAAACATAGAGCGAATGTTTCCTCTTGTGGGACAATCTAGAATGAGAGGTCATAGTTTTAGGATAAGAAGCAGCAGAATTAAAACAGATGAGGAGAAATTACTTCCCTCCAATGGTTGTAAATCTGTGGAATTCACTCCCCAGAGTGCAGAGGATGCCGGGACTTTGTGTAAATTTAAGGAGGAGGTAGACAGATTTTTAATTAGTAACGGGTTGAACGGTTATTGAGAATGGAAGGAAAATGGATTTGAGGCTGATATGAGATCAGCCATGATCGTATTGAATGGCAGAGCGGGCTCGAGGGACTGAACTTCCTCCTTCTGTTCCCAGTTCTTACGTTCTTAGGTTCTCACCAATTTATGTCTCTGTAATTTGCTCCAGCCTCACAGATGTCTGTTTTCCACTAATTCTGGTCACTTGAGCACTTGAGTCACTTGAGGTGATTTTAATCACCCCAGCTATGTCTTCAGCTGTCTTGCACCTAAACTCTGGAACCCCCTCCCTAAATCACTCCGACTCTCTGTCTCCCTTCTTTTCATTACTTGAAATCTACCTCTTTGACCAGGATTTTTGCCATCTGCCCAAATATCGCCTTAGGTAATAAAAACAGCAAATGCTGGATTAACCCATCAAGTCTAGCAGCATCTGTGGAGAGAGAAACAGAGTTAATGTTTTGAGTCTGTATGACCCTTCTAAAGAACAGGTTCAGTTCTGTACAAGGGTCACGTTGCCTCGGACGTTAACTCTGTTTCTGACAGAAATGCTGCCAGACCTGCTGAGTTTATTCAACATTTTCTGTTTTTTATTTTTTATTTCCAGCATCCAACAGTATTTTGCTTTTATTTTTGCCTTAGGTAGTGTTTTATGTGCATTGTAATACTCCTATGGAGTTTCTTATTGCATTAAATACGCTATATAAAGACTTGTTAAAATATATAGATTGTTATTATTGTTGAAAGCCCTTGTGTTACGACACCCTGGGTTAGTGCGCAGTCAATTCCAGCCCCACAGACCCCGGAGTCCCAACACAAGTGATTTAACCAATAATTCATATAACGTTTCTGAGATCTTTGGCCCTTGACTGCTCCAATGACTTACAGGCACCAGATTTGTAAGTGAAACACCACAACTCTTTATTTATAACAAAAATAGAGATAAGACATGCAATACTTATAATAGAATAATGGCCAGCTAATCTATACTCCCCCTTTTTACCGTCCCACCCTCTACCCAAACACACTCAAGACAGACACTACAGAGGGAGTGGGAGGGGTAAAAATAATATGAATTAAATTATGAAGTAGAAGATGAGTGTCCTTATTTCGGATGTTGAAGGTGTTGCAGCAGGAGACTATCTTTCCAGGGCGCGGAGTGATTGAAACCAGTGGTTGGGTTGCTAATGAGGATCTTCTGGCAAGACATTCAGTCAGAACTCCCAGGCTGTAGAAAGTTCCCTGTGGAGTCACTTTAACTTTTATTAACCTGGACCTTCACCAAAAGAACAGCATCAGGCCTGTCTCATTCTTATTTGTGTCTAACTCCACCAGAATCTCTAACAACCTTTCTCAGATAGGGCAGAGCTCCCTACACAAGATTTCAAAACGGATTTTTAAAGAACTGACCTTGCCGTAGCTGCTGCTGGACTGGATTTTATTTGCAGCTCAAACTGGCTGTACAGAGTGTTATGGGCCAGGGGTTAGAGAACCCCAAAGTGTATCATGGAGTTGACCTGACCCACGACTTTTAATAGATTGTGGTATGGGGAGCACAAGGCCCACTCTACAGGTGTGGTGCAGCAGACATCTAACAGTAATTTTTAAAGCAAAACAATGTTTATTCTATGAACTCAAGTTAACCTTTTGAAAACATACAGTGAACATCTTAGCAACCATCAATTCAAATACAACCTCCAAAGAATACAACACTAAGTTATCCTTAAACTTTCCTTTTAACATCCATAAGACATCAGAAAAAAAACTTTTAACAGAAGCACATCAGGTTTAAATTCACTACTGAGAACAGTTATCACTCTGAATTCACCAAATGATCAAGAGATCATCTTTAGATGGCAGAGAGAAACAACATTGCACCTTCTTTGGCTGGCTGCATCTCCAACACTAAAACAAAACCAAAAAACAGACACACCCAAGCTTTTCTCAAAGTGAAACTAAAAGCTGACAGACAGCCCAGCTCTACCCACACTCTGACATCACTGCAGTAACTTGGGCCGACAAACATTTCTTAAAGTGGCATTCTTATGACAAGAGAGAAAAGTCTTTACTCTGTGCCTTCAGAAAGAATCCATCAGGTGAGAAAGAAAAATCAGAGGTGTGATCCTCCAGCTTCTGTTCAAAATTAAACTAAAACTGGAAACACAGTCTCACAGAGGAAGAAACATAACAGAATGGCTAGCACCAATCAGCATAAATTATCAGCCAAACCCCGGCAATCTGAATCAGCTCATTGGCCGCCAGCCAAGTCCATCAAGAGATGTCATCAGTGATGCCAGACCAATACCGAACATCCTGTTGGAGTGCCCTATTTTTTAATTAAAGGTGAAATCCATCTTAAAGGAATAGGTCCTATTAATTGTCCAGATACAGAAATTATAAAAGCCAAAACAAAAGAAAATAAAGGGAATAAACAAAGGACAAACGGGGATTAACAGTAGGATCCTTACACTTGGATAACGAATATTTAATTTTTATGATCATAATCATATCTAGGTTGCAATTTACATATGGGAATCTCTAGGTTGCAGGCGAGATTTGTCCTTCCGACATTGATACACTTTGAAAGCATTACTAAGAAAGGGCTGGGAGACTTAGGTTTCAACTAATCCAAGTGTGGTCGAAGGAGAGGTGCACCAAATATCAAGCAGGAAAGTTCTGTATTCTGTCAAATGTCATTATGACTTATGTAGCTTGCGCTAACAATTAATATCAGCTAGCTATAGCTGAGGCATTGGGATCATTTTCACCATATCCTGCCTTGGCAGTAAAGTGGTCAGCGTGGATCAACCCCCTGTTCCTGAATCCACCTGGTCTTCATTTGCACAGAATTTCTTAGTCTCTTTGAACCAGAAGCAGGCAATGCACAGAACTCTCTCCTTTCAGATGCACTTGAACGAGTATCTCCTTATCCCAGATGGTTTTCGTAAATTAATTGCGGCAGGAGGTTTTCTCTTTGCTGTCTGGAGATGTTAATGCATGTTAATTTGCAAACTGAGGAAAGCAGTTGAACCTCTTGGAGGGTAAAACTGGTCTTGTCCAGCGCACAAAACAGACGGCAACAAATGGTTTTACACCCTGAGTGACTTTCTATTTCATTGACTGAAACAACAACAGAAATTGACCCGGATGAAAAAAGCTGCTTTGCATTACCAGCCTAGATCAATGTATTATTAATTTGGATCGCAGATTTCTTGCTGTTTAAACATATTGATATGTACAGGAAAACTAGCAATGCCTAATACTTAACTGCTTGGTCACTGAGATGAATCTATTTGATCTTCAGAAACAATAGACCTTCAGAATCCCCAAAAACTATGGGATTTAGTAATTCTTGGTAATTCGCATTGCATTTTTAGTTTATTCATTGCGCTTATATTGTGTATTCTGCTTGAAGTGATTTATAAGGGCTCCAAAGAGTCATCACCCATGTAGCATACCCATTTGAGCATGGCATTCAAAACTGAAGCTCTTTGTTTTCTGGACGGGTTTAAGTATTTTTAATTGAATTATTGCACAGTTGATTACATTGTTGCTTTTATCTTAATTGAGTGCCAGGTTGGTTAAATTAGGAACATTGTTAGCTCTGTATTTGAGGAGGATTGTGGTTCAAATACCTTGCGCACACACTCTAAGATGTTTCTGAAAGACAGTACTGAGGAAGGTACACGCCAGCAGATGTGCAATGCTTCGGAAGTGCTGTGAAACAAAAGCACTCTCGAACTGTTTAGCTGGGTGGCTATGATCCCACAGCAGTATTTTAGGAAGAGTATTTTCCATGCAGATATTTATTCCTCCAGTGACACCACAAAAAAATCATGTGATCTGACCCCCTATGTGTCTCATTTGCTGTTTGTTGGTTCTTGTAGGCAAATTAGCTGCTGTATTTGTTGACAAAACAGCAGTGGCTACACGTCAAAAGTAATCTAACAGCTGTTAAAACACTTTGAGACTTCCTGATGATTGAAAGATTCTTTGTTCTAAATAAATTGTTATTAATTTTGATCAAAATCTCTGGGCACGATCTAACCGAATCGCAACAGAGTTCCGTGTTGAGCGCATTTAGCCGGATGTTTTCCGGCGCTCGCAGTGCCGAGAAAGACCACGCTATCGAACGGACGTTTGTTGAAATCCGGGCCTCAGCAGGGAATGCACCACTGAGACCGCACTTACTCCCGTTCTCTGCACTGGGGAGCTCCTCAGTGCAGGACCCCCCGAAGTGAACCCCAGAACCCCAAAATCCCAACTCACCTATAAGCGGGTCATTGAGCCCCGCACCTCACATGGGCAGGGCACCCTGAGACTGATCCATGGCGTGGGCAATGCCAATCTGGCACCTTGTACACCCTGGCGGTGCTATCTGGGCACCTTGGAAATATCATGCTGGCATCCAAGTGTCACTACCAGGTGTCAGGCTGGCAGTACCAAGATGCCTAGGTGGCACCAATGCCCACGTGCCACTCTTCCTGGAAGACAACCATCTTGGGGCCTCCAAACCTCTGGGAGACCCCCACAAGTATTGTTCTGTCTGGTCCCCGTTTGTAGGGACGGACCAGCACTGAACAGTCCTTAACTAATGTGTCTGAGCTGCACATTAGATTGAGACTAGCTGCTCACTCTAGTATGCAGATTTGCCAAAAGCTGATCTCGCCCACAATGGTAGGATTCACATCACAATGCCTCGCGAGATCCCGTTAGATCTCATGAGTTGTGGTGAGCCGGGTAAATCCCGGAAGAGACCTCTCGTGGAATTTACCAGCTGTGTCGGGCCTCTGTTCGCCCGAAAAGGGGCAGGATACTGCCGAAAGATTGCACCCTCAATGTCTGAAAGTATTGCGTTAGCTGTGCCCCAGTGCTCAGTTAGCTGGCTTTCAGAGTGCACCCGAGAATGCAGTAGGCAGCGAATTATATGGTGTTAAAAAAGTTTCATTCCTGTGGCATGCTCTCCTAATCGTGTTACAAATAAAGCTGCAAACTCCAGTTTGCAAAATGGGTATCTACTTCTGGAAATAGCCTTTAATGATGAGCAGGAAACTTGAAGAAATCATGACAATTATTCCTTTGTTCTGATGACATTAGAGCACAAAATAGAAAAATTAACCAACAAACTGTGATATACATGTGAGTTGCTGGTTATCTTGCTGAATATCTTTGTTAAGCCGATACAGAAAATAAACACAGAAATGGCTGTCATCGGCTAGGTCACCACAATACACGAATTATCTCTGTCTGTGGTGGAGGATTCTGCCAAGGGCATTCCTGAAATGTTAACCCTATCACCAACTTACTGCTGGATAAATCACAGTAGAGTCAATTTCAGTCTTCAGACAAAAACCCTGCATTTATGTAGCATTTTTCATGTCCAGATGGGCATGAAAGATGCTACATGGACATGTGGGCAGCACAGTAGCATAGTGGTTAGCACTATGGCTTCACAGCGCCAGGCTCCCAGGTTCGATTCCCGACTTGGGTCAATGTCTGTGCGGAGTCTGCACGTTCTTCCCGTGTCTGCGTGGGTTTCCCCCGGGTGCTCCGGTTTCCGCCCACAAGCCCCGAAAGATGTGCTATTAGGTAATTTGGACATTCTGAATTCTCCCTCTGTGGACCCGAACAGGAGCCGGAATGTGGTGACTGGGGGCTTTTCACAGTAACCTCACTGCGGTGCTAATGTAAGCCTACTTGCGCCAATAAAGATTATTATTATGAAAAGCCGTCCCATAACAGCCTAGAGCAAATTAAGTACATTTTAAAGTTGCAGTTATATTATCGTATGGGAAATGCAGCAGCCAACATTTACGCACAGCGAAGTCCCACAGGCAGCAATTTGATAATGACTAGATCATCTGTTTTTGTGATGTTATTTGAGGGATAAACATTAGATAGATTCATGGAATCCCTACAGTGCAGGAGGCCATTCAGCCCATCGAGTCTGCACCGACCCTCTTAAAGAGCACTCCAACCAGGCCCCTCCCCCCACCTGATCTCTGCAAACCCACGTAATCTTTTGGACACTAAGGGCCAATTTATCATGGCCAGTTCACCTAACCTATGCATCTTTGGACTATGGGAGGGAACCAGAGCACTCGGAGGAAACCCACGCAGACAAGGGGAGAATGTACAAACTCCATACAGACAGTCAGCTAAGGCTGGAATTGAACCCCAGTCCCTGACACTGTTGGTAGCAGTGCTAATCGCTGTCCCACCATGCCACCCCAACAGCAGGGCCACCTCCTATGCTCTTTGAAGTAGGGTCTTGAGAATTTTAACATCTATCTTGGAGGGCAGACAGTGCCTCAGATCTCAGCAAAAGAAATTACCCCGAGAGTCCACCACTCCCCCTTTAATGGACTGTCAGCTTTTTTGGAGCTAATACTTGGTATGAGATGTAAATTTAAGACCCTTTTGACACGGAGGTAAGACTGCTACCCGTTGAGCCTGAGCAAAACACGACACTGAGCTACATAAACATGCACAAGGCTGGAGACTCTGATTAACATACTCATTCTTGTACATGAGACATTGGTGGATCTTAAGGGCAAACGTATTTTGTTGATTTAATGGAATAAAGAATAACTGAACCAGAAAGCAGCATATGGTGCGATTAAAACAGAAATTGCTGGAAATACTCGGCAGGTCTGGCAGCGTCTGTGGAGAAAGAATCAGAGTTGACATCTCACAGCATGATCTTTCAAACTGGGAAAAGCTAGAAATATAATAAATTTAAAGGGTTAAAGGTTGAAAATGAAAACAAACCTAAAGTCTGCAAAAAGGCAAGAGATGGGAGAAATGATGGGATTAGTTTGTCTGTGGTAGCTTGGGGTTCAGTAAGTTATTTTGTTATACGACAACAGTTGGCAACACCACTGGTGAGAGGTAATTGTTACTTTCACTGTCCAAAATGGAGGCATTGAAACAAAGGTAATTATTGTTTTGTTGTGTGTTTGGGGTGCAGATGTGGTTCTTTGGGCTTGTCTATTCCCCCAAAGTAAGCAGCAGTAGTTTATTAATGTGGTATAAGGGTGTGGTATATATGTACAGAGTTAGTGTGGGACTGAGTATAGTACTGTACAGCAGTGATGCAAGAACGCACATGACCCAGAGCTAGCATTAGCATGGTGTTCAGTAGATTCATGTTCTGACATAGACATGGAGATAGCTCTTTGCCTTTACTCGGTATATGTACAAGTAGTGAATAAAGACTTGCTGTTAATGTAAAGAAGACTACAAAGATGTTCTTAATAGACAGCCTGGGCGCCATTCTCCGCCGGCGGGAGTCTCCGTTTTGCCGGCGCCCGGGGGTTTCCCGACGGCGTGGGGCTGCCCCACAATGGGAAACCCCATTGACCGGCCGGTGTTACGGAGACTCCCGCCAGCCGGTCGGGGCAGAAATGTGGCGGGGCGGGTAGGAGAATTTCGCCCATGTTCTGTAACCGATACCATCACAACAGGTAAAACCATTACTCTTTATTTAGAGCAATATGTACATATTGGGAACTCTGCATGAGGCTGGAAATTCTCCTCCTTCCAAACCTCTGTTGCTCAATCATGTGATGGTTCATCATCACAATATGCTTCTGAAGTTAATTCTTATTCTACAGTTATCAACTTCACAGCGAGGGTGGAGGTTTCCAATTAAGGCTGGCTTGAACCTATGGCTATGGCCCGATGACCTTTGCAGTTCCAGGGGTCGGGAGGATTTAAAGAAGACTGTGATGGCCACACCTGGCTTGCTGCCAAGAGACTGCCTCTAGAGAGGATGACAGTCTCTTTATATGGCAG
This sequence comes from Scyliorhinus torazame, assembly GCF_047496885.1. Lineage (NCBI taxonomy): Eukaryota > Metazoa > Chordata > Chondrichthyes > Carcharhiniformes > Scyliorhinidae > Scyliorhinus > Scyliorhinus torazame. Next base: position 191,053,481 of record NC_092707.1, on the reverse strand, counting down.
AGGCTGCGCATGCTGTTAATTTCCTTCCCTGCCTGCCCAGGAGGCGACCCCCCAAGTGGTGTGAATGTGTCAGGGAGCCATCGAATTGCAGCTTCCCCTATTTTCCTAATTCCATCACCCCTCCAATCCTATTCTCCATTGGGCTAGGAAAAAAAGTCAGCCTGATGTTTCCAGCTGATACTTCAGATTTCTAACATCCCGTTTTCACATCAGATGAACTATTTGCCAGTTATGCAAATGGCTTGGAAGAATCAAAAACAGGACAGGCCCAGGCAATATTCTCTCACTTCATAATTTTCCTTCCTTACTATTTTGCATACTATGCTTACAATGGGAATTGATGATTATAAAAAAAATAACCTTTCTCTGCTACAAGATGGTTACGAGGTGACAAAAGCCAGCATCAGAACATTTGCAGCAGCTGGGTTGAGTTTCTGGAAGGCAAGTCAGACTTCTGTAAAGTTTCAACATCCACGATCAGTGCCAGGCTAGTGTCAATATTCCTGCGTGGATTTAACTGAGAAGAGGAACATGCCTGCTGGACAGCTGAATGGTTTTGTGTGGTTTTCAGGAGGCCGGACATCATGGGGAAAATACAAGAGGTGTGGCTGCCTTTACATCCAACAGCCTATTGTTGCAAGGTTCGAACAGGTGACAAGAGAGGCTGCCACTTACAAGAAACAAGCACTTTGCTTGACTAGGTTTGAAGTACAGTATCACTGCCACACATAAATATAATTGGTAGGCTGGACTTATCATTTTGTTTAATAAGTTACAGTTTGAATTTTCTGGAACCTAAGGTTCTGAAAAACAAAACGTGTTTTGATAAATGTGGTTAAGGATGATCATATACCTTTGTTGCATTGTTTTCTCCACATTTAGTTGTACCGTTCTTGCCCAAATAAAATACGTCATGGTTTAATTATAAGCCTTGGCCTGGTGGTGGCAAGTCTCACCCCTGGGCCACAAGGCCGTGGGTCCAAACCCCACTGCAGCCACTTGAGCACAGAATCAAGGCTAATTGTTATGGGAGAGGCGTTTCCAGAACCCCAAAATGTATCATGGAGTTCAACCAACCTCCCCCTTTAATGTACTGTTGCTTTTGAAGCACACGGCCTGTTCTCCATGTGTGATATTACAATTATGGACACGTGGGTTTTTAAACACAAAAAAATGTTTATTCCATGAACTGAACTTAACCTTTTAAATAAACATTGGATCACTTAACACCCCTTACTTCAAAGATAACTCCGAAAATAATACAACACTAAATAATCCTTCAGTTGTTCCTTTCAACATCCAAGAGACTTAACACCTTTAAACAGAAACCCATCAGGTTAAAGGCATTACTATTATGAATTTAAATCACCCAAATCATCCAGGGATAGTCTTTCATGGCAGAGATCACAGCAGATCCAGCTCACTGCAAACACAGACACCCAAGCTCTTTTTCTCAAAACTGAAACTAAAAACTGCAAAATGGCTGAGCTAAAAACCCAGCTCCACCCTCACTCTGACATCACTGCATTTCTTAAATATACATTGCGTAAACATCCATTTCTTAAAGGCACTCTCACATGACAATATATAAATGTCACACAGCTAGTGGTTTCACCTTTTTAATGAGATGAAGGCCTCCCTGCTCCCTCAGGTGGATATAAATGATCCCATGACACTACTCAAAAGCAGCAAGGTTCTGCCATTGTCCTATCCAACTTTCATTCCTCAACCATGAAACAAAACACAGGCACCAAACACTGTGGCTTAACCTGAAATAAATTCATGAAATGCTTGGAATAGTCAACAGGCCAGGCAGCATTTGCGGAAAGAGAAACAACTCCCGGAAGAAAAAAATAGTTTGGACCAGTATTCTTATTTCCCCTTTGTAATATTTCTGGTTCACCAGTTAGGTAAATAACAGCTGCAAAGTTTATTTACATATAGGGCAGCACGGTGGCACAGTGGGTTAGTCCTGTTGCCTCACGGCGCCGAGGTCCCAGGTTCGATTCCGGCTCTGGGTCACTGTCCGTGTGGAGTTTGCACATTCTCCCCGTGTTTGCGTGGGTTTCGCCCCCACAACCCAAAGCAAGGTAGGTGGATTGAACATGCTAAATTGCCCCTTAATTGGAAAAGAAATGAATTGGGTACACTAAATTTATTTAAAAAAAAGAAAAAGAAAAAAGTTTATTTACATATAACTACAATGCGGAGGTTTGCAGTCTCATGGCTGCGAGTCAGCTTCCAAGATCGAACTGATACAGATACCCGTGTTTGCTAGGGTGATCCCCCACCCTTGTCTCTGATTGCTTACCCAGGCAACATGACCCTCTCGACAGATTGCTCAATAAAGAAGACAAACACCAGGGTGGGATTCCCCGTTGCCGATATCGTAACCGACGGTCAGGCGGAGAATCACTATCGACGCCCAAATCAGGGGTGGCACCAGTTTGACGCGGTTTCAGAGTTGCTGCGCCCTCCAAAATGGCGTTGTCGCGTCGCATGCTGTTGAAACGACGTTGGCGCATCATCGAAAGGCCCTCCCGCGATGCTCCGCCCCAATGGGCCGAGTTCCCGACCGCGTGGCTGATGTGTGACCTAAGCGATCGGGAACCCAGCGTTGCAGCTGTGGGCTGTGTCCAACGCCGCCACACTCGGCCGGGATCCGTGTTGCTGGCCAGTGGGGCTTCCATGAGGACTGGGTGTGGTGGCCTTGGGGTGACCTGTGGGGCTTTATTTGGCGGGCCGGATCCATGCATTGCCAGCAATGACCGCTGCAGGTCGTCGCTGTGCGCATGCAGGGCCATGGGCCTGGCCATTTCCCGGCTGTTTTTGGCGTGGGAGCTGGGAGGTTTTACCCGGTGCTGCTGCTAGCCCCTCACCAGTCCCGAAATCGGTGAGGGTTCAGCTCTAATTTTGGCGTCATAAAACACCCGGGAATTCTCCGTTTCAGCCGGAGAACCCAGCCCCACATGAAATGAAAATGAAAATGGAAATGAAATGAAAATGAAAATCGCTTATTGTCACAAGTAGGCTTCAATGAAGTTACTGTGAAAAGCCCCTAGTCGCCACATTCCGGCGCCTGTTCGGGGAGGCTGGCAAGGGAATTGAACCGTGCTGCTGGCCTGCTTGGTCTGCTTTAAAAGCCAGCGATTTAGCCCAGTGTGCTCAGTGTGTCTCTCCCTCTCTAAGTTCTTTTATACATTGATAATAATTAATTTACTTAATTCCCAATAATTAGAACACATGCAATCAGTGCATCATGAACTGAGTCTTTCAGGTCGTTTCCGATTTCTAGTTGAGCAGCGTATCTCCTCTGTTGGGGGTGCCTCTGCTGGAGAGCTTTCCGCAAAAATCACTATCCCCAGCATCTCCTCAGGTACTGGTAACTCAGCCTGTCACAGTCTGGCTCGGTACTTCACTGCTTGGATCATCAACACCGTTTCCTGCTGGCAACATGGTTTCAGGTGGCAGTAGTGGCTGCAAGATAATTCTCCTCGTAATTGGTCTACATGCTTCCGGATGATTCTTCCTTGGACACCCACTTCATAAGGCAAATAACTCCTAAGATCCAACTCGAGCCACTTCCAAAATTTCTGACATACACAGCTTCGTCCACTGAAAACGATCTTGTTGATTTGCGTGAATCATGATTTTTATTCTGACTGCATTGACTGGCCTCTACCTTCCCCGGCAAATTTGGAAACACTAGGCTTAGTCTGGTCCAAAGACGCCACCCCATCAATAACTCTGCTGGTGGCACTCCCGTTGTAGAGTGCGGGGTGGTTCTATAGCCTAGAAGAAATCGTGAGATTTAGGTCGCCAGGGTCGCTCTGACTGCTTCTTAGACTTTGTTTCAAATACTTCCATTCACTTTGAATGGGCATCAATAAGGAAAAAAAAATTGTTCCCAAGAACGGCCCCACATAATCAACATGAACTTGCACCCATGGCTGACCCGGCCATTCCCAAGGGTGTATTGTGACTGAAGCAAGCAACCTTTGTTGTATTTGGCACTGTTCACAATGCCTCACCAGACTCTCTATATCAACATCAATGCCAGCCCACCATACATAACTCCTGGCAATATTACAGAATCACAGAGTAATACAGTGCAGAAGAGGCCCTTTGGGCCATCGAATCTGCACCAACACATGAGCAACACCTGCACTGTCTACCTAATCACATTTGCCAGCATTTGGTTCATAGCCTTGAATGTTATGATGTGCCAAGTACTCATCCAGGCACTTTTTAAAGGATGTGAGGCAACCCGCCTCGACCACCCTCTCAAACAGTGCATTCCAGACCGTCACCACACTCTGGGTAAAACTGCTTTTCCTCCAATCTGCCTGGACCTTGAACTTATGTCCCCTCGTAACTGACCCTTTAACTAAGGGGAACAGTTGCTCCCGATCCACCCTGTCTATGTCCCTCATAAACTTCGATTGTACACCTCGATCAGTTCACCCGTCAGTCTTCTCTGCTCCAATGGAAACAACCCAAGCCTATCCAACCTCCTTTCATTACTAAAATGTTCCATCCCAGGTAACATCCTGGTGAATCTCCTCTGCATCCCCTCCAGTGCAATCACATCCTTCCTATATCGTGGCGACCAGAACTGCACACCAAAGTTCTATCCAACTCCAACATGACCATCCTGCTTTTGTAATCTATGCCTCGATTGATAAAGGCAAGTGTCCCATATGTCTTTTTCACCACCCTATTGACCTGCCCTTCTGCCTTCAGAGATCTATGGTCAAACTTGCCAAAATCCCTTTGTTCCCATTGATCCTTCATTCCTCATTCCTTTGGGCACCGAGCAATTCGACTAGGGGCAACTACCTTCCTGGTACAGGAACAACTACTCTGGCTCACCAAAGTATGATGCCATCTTCGCAACTTAATTAATTCTTTCATATGTTAGTATGGTTTAATTTCTGCAGAAACTTGTTCACTGGCCCAACCTCTTCGTATCCTGACCCTCACTTTGGACAACAGCGGATCTCTGCTGGCCCAATACATGATTTGCCGCTTCAAAACTGACAATGTGTCCAAGATATTCAACAGCATAACAATTTTCTGTGGTACTGGGGGAGGTGCTACACTCTCTGGTAAAGGTAGGCGACTAAATGCATCCTCATTCGCGATATGTGTTCCAGGCTGGCGCTTGAATGTATATTCGTAGGTGGACAGAATGAATGCCAAACGCTGAATTCTTGCTGATTCGACTGGCGGAATAGCCTTATCTTCTTTAAAGAGACCCAAGAGTGGTTTGTGGTCCGTAACAATGTCAAAATGCCTCCTGTATACATCCTGGTGGAACTTCTTTACCCCATATACCATTGACAAACCTTCTCTTTCAATCTAGAAAAAGCCTTTTTCAACCTCTTAGAGGGTTCTCGAGACATAGTCGATAGGCCTTTCAGATCCGTCGTCCACCTTATGGGAAAATACTGCACCGACGTTGTACGAAGAGGCATCATAGGTTAACATCAATTCCTTAGACGGGTTGAAATGCACCAAAAAACTTGATGAATGTAAAAATTGCTTTAGTCTGTTAAAAGCTTCTCTCTGGAGCATCTTCCAAACATAACGCTGGTGCTTCTACAGTAGCATATGCAAAGGGACAAAAATGTCACCAAATTTGGTTGAAAATGCCTATAGTAATTCTCCATTCCTAAGAATGACTTGAGCTCAGATGTGTTTCTGGGGACGGTCACTCCTTTGTTGTGCTAGTCTTGTCTTCCATGGGGTGCAATCCTTGTGCATCTACATGATACCCCAGATAGTCGACCCCAGATAGTCGACCTCAGTGGTTTGAAAAGTAGTGTTTTCTTTCTTGAGGCATTCTCCAGCCTCTTGAAATTTCTTTAGCACTTCCTCTAAGTTAGCTAGGTGCTTAGCTTCTGATGGTCTAGTTATCAAAACATGACCCAGGTATACTATAACTTGTAAGAAGTCTTACAACACCAGGTTGTAAGATATATAAGATACTATAACTTGTGGCAGACCTTGCAATAGACTTTCCATTGTTCTCTGACAAAGAACATATGCCGACAACACACCAAAATATCGGCGCATATACTGAAACAAATGTGCATGTTTCTCGTGACATAACTTCAGGAAACCTTGTCTAACTCAAGTTGCTGATATGCATGGTTAATATCTAGCTTTGTGTAAGACTGACCTCCAGTCAGCTTTACGTACAGGTTTTCAATCTTGAGGATTGGATACTTATCTAACTTGGCAGCTTGATTACCTGTTAATTTGTAATCTCCACAGATGCGGGCGGTCTTGTTAGGCTTTATAGAAGGTACTAAGGGTGCTGCCCTCTCCACGAATTGAACTGAGTGGACAATACCCAGTTCTTCCAATCTTTTCATGCCCATGTCAAACCTTTCTAGAAAGGCATATGGTACTGTCTCTCTAGAAAAATGAGGGCTTGTGCTTGGATCCACATAGATCTTTGCCTGGAGGCCCTTTACTTTATCGAACTTGTTGCAAAAATGGCCTCATACTTTTTAATTGACTCAATTCGTCCCTCTTCTTGTACTTGGAAGATCTCCATTCAGCTTCGTTAAACCGGCAGGTTTCAGGGAAGTGATTACCCCCGCACCAGGAACACTCTCCTTCAATCCTAGGCAATTGATGACTCTTTTAAATCTTGTTGCTCTATTTGTGGCTGCATTTACTTCCTATTTTAAAATTACATCTTCATTTTTAGCGCCACTGCTGACTTTAGCTTCCCATCTTACCTGGTCGATTGCGGCATTTTGCGTGCCATTTTGCACTCTTCTCAGCCCTCTCCATCACCAACGCTATCTCCAGTACCTTCTTCAAATTTATATCTGTCTCTGCTAATATCTTCCTTCGGGTGGCCTCATTATTTACTCCGCAGATTAAACAGTCCTGCGGCATATCGTTGAGAGTGGCCCTGAAGTCGCAGTGCTCTGAAATCTGTAACTTGGTCCTATAAGTTGTAATATTTCCCCCAGGAATTCTCCCAGTTGAGTTAAACTTAAATTGCTGCAATATTACCGAGTAGTACTACCAGGTGGTCGTATGTTTTCACTAATGCAACTATCTCAGTGAATGACTTGGAGATGGGCGCACTTGGGGATCTGAGGCTGTGCATTAAATTGTCGAGCTGGGTCCTACAAGTACTCAGAAGAATTGCCCTTCACTTCCCCTCCTTCTCTATTTCATTGGCCTGGAAAAGGTAGCCCAAATGTTCAATGTATTGTGTCCAATCCTCCACAGAAGCATCAAAAGGATCTATCCTTCTGAATAAGGGCATATCTGCAAACACTCTTTGTGTTGTTCTCTGTTTTCCTTTACCCTCATGGTTTGATTCGTAGTGTTGATCCAAAGAACAATGAGTCTTGTTGACAAACAAAATTAACTTTACTAACACTACTTAACTGAACTGGGTTCAACACTTATCCCTAAGAAACAAACAGTTGACTTAACACATAAACCATTCTTCTCTACATCTAACTCACTACCAGATTAAACTATTCTCTATCTTCAGACTCTCTAGCTAATTCCTCACTCCTGCTGCTACCACCTTCTCCACCCGTCTATCTCACAAAACTCAGCGTAATCTCTTATATACGTATGGGATTAGCTCCCTCTAGTGGCTGTCTGCATACATTTCATTAACCCTAACATTACCTTCATGTATGATAAGATAACACCACATCCCCCCTATTTTCTAAAGAAAAATGATTACACTTTAAGATATTTTTCTTTCATCCTCATAGGATGCAGCATTAATCAGACATGCAGTAACCTTTACCATTGCTAATGACTATATATCCTATAATCTCCCTGTCTTTCTAAGTCTTGTCTTTAAGATAATTGGAGATCATTAATAACAAATACAGCAAAATCATAGTATTGTCAGTACAAGTGTTTGAGTAGTAGCCAACAATATGTAAACTGTTCAAACTTTTTCAGTCCATAACCTTGAGTAAGCACTCAGTCTTTACTGCGGTAGTGGTTACATCACCAACAAATCATCAATCCAAGCAGTCAAATGTTGGAATGGTTGAACCATGTTCGTCGTCTGATCTGGTCTCTTTCTGTGCTTGTGGTGGTGCTTTTGTGTTTCCTGTGCCTTCAAAACCTGTTTGATATCTGGTTTGACAGCAAGAATGACCACTTCCCACCCATTGGAATGTTGTTGTTTCCCAGTCAATGTCCTGTTCTTCCTGATATGAGTGCCACTCTGCGTGATGTTGGTATGGTCGACACACGCATGTGTCTGCTCTTCAATTTTTCCACCATCCATGTCCTCAGGATTCTCCGATGGACTATCAAACTCTGTAACATCAGTTCCTGTCAGATGTTCAAATGTATACTTGAACTCTTGGTGCTCCACGTCTGGAACCAACTTATCCAAGAAGTCTTCCTCTTCTTGATGGCTGTGCATCATTGCTGTGCTCTCTAGTGATCTGTTCACTGTCGCACTATTATCATCAGCCTTTGTACAGTTCAGCTGAGATCTGTCAGTCTCACTCTAACCCTGTACAACTTGAATGCTACTAGTGGTCGCTACTTCACTAGTTGTAAATAATGTGTAAAGACCTTCCTGGTCTTCTTCTTCTTGCCTGTCATCTATTTTTTCACTGTCGTCTTTGCTGGGACTTACAGTGGTTAGACTTTCATAGTCTTCTTCAGCCAGCTCATCAAATAAACATGATTGACTTTCCCAGTCTTCTTCTTCTCGACCCTTCGATGTACTAGTTGAGTAAATCCTTTCAACTAGATTCAGTGCTGTACAAGCTTGCCAACCTACTAACGAAGTCTAGAAGCGTTTCCATTTCTCCATGTTTCACTACGAGACAACGTGAACTTTTCATGACAATCGTGTTCCCATTGTAGTCTACCAGTCGACACTCAGATTTCCTCACGATTGTCATTCAATCAGCTTGACTCAGATATTTCTGTGCGATCATGTTTGCATGCACTCCTGTATCAATCCTGAATGGTGTTGCTATGCCATTAAGACTCAGTGATACAGTCCACTCTTTAATCATCTTCTGGAGAGGCATGACTGATTCTTCATCAGAATCCAGAATCTTCAAGCAGAGCGATCCCATTGACAGTCTCTATCACGAACGTATCCTCTTCAGTGAACTGTGCGAGTTCGCTTTCGTCATTCATGTTGCTGTACTTTCCGTCCTCACTTTGGACACTTCGGATCGTTCTATAGTCAGTGTAGGACTTTTTACATTTATTTCCTGGACCAACTGCTTCTTCCATGCTGTAAACTGTCATGTCAATACTGCTGCAAAGGTCTTGTTGAGCTATTAGTGGAGATTCACTCAGTGTTCTGCCCTTTTATACCTGTTTTTCCGATTGCAGGGCACTGCCTTAAGGAAGCGGGGCCACACCACCCAGGATGTCATCACATCCAGGATGTCATCAATACATCCAGGATGTCATGCGCATGCTTCCGGAGTGCGTTCTTTTTGCACGCGCGCATGCGCAACAGTGTGGACACGCGCATAATGGTCATTTTTCGAATCGCATCATTTGCTCCACTGCGCATGTGTGGAATGCCCGTTTTCCGAAGCGCACGTTATTTTTAGGTGCGCTTGCGCACATTGGTCTTCTCTTTCAATGACTTTTTTGCTGTGCCACAGCTTTACCGGAGTTTAGAATTTTCGCGCCACTTTCCCACTTCAACATTTCTGAACATCTATTTTTAGTTGCTGTATGCACACGGGACATATTACCAGAATCTTCCAGCATTACTTTTTTTTGCTTTTGCCATTGTTTACTCGTCTTTTCCTTTGTTGATAGCCCAGAATAATCAGCAAATTTTTCCATGACCATTTTGAACTGAATTTTCTCACCCTCATTCTTGTAATAGAATAAGTGATACAGCTTTACAGCCAGCGATCCAGCCAAATGTAAGAGGAGTGCTAGTTTCCTCTGTTCCGAGGCATTTTCAAGTGCGTTAGCGTAGAGAAAAATTTCAAACTGTTGCTTGGAGAACACCCGATTTTGACATAGTTTACCATCTGTTCTGAGATGATCCAGTTTCCACAGGCTCTCCATCTTGCGATTGGTCTTGATGTGTGGATTTTCTTCAGGTGTAGAGGCTTGATTGCTTCTTTCAATCTTCTCGTCCATTTATGTTATTCTTTCTAATCTACCTGTAGTCTAGTTTTTAGGAACAAACACCTGGTACCATGTGTTTGACTTTACCCTCATGGTTTGATTCGCAGTGCTGATCCAACAAGAAGTCTTTTTGACAAACAGAACTAACTTTATTAACCTACTTAACGGAACTGGGTTTGACACTTATCCCCGAGAGACAAACAATTGATTCATAACACAAACTATTCTTCTCTACATCTAACTCACTACCAGATTAAACTATTCTCTATCTTCAGGCTCTCTAGCTAATTCCTCACTCCTGCTGCTACCACCTTCTCCAACCTTCTGACCCACAAGGCTCAGTGTCATCCCTTGTGTAATTATGGGATTAGCTCTCTCTAGCGGCTGTCTGTATACATTTCATTAACCCTTATATTACCTTCATGTGTGATAATAGCACACTCTTCTGTTTCTCAACTCGAACTGAACTTCAACGTGACTTAATATCCATGATCTTGGGACCACTTTATTTTCTTTTATCTATGTTGCCAATGTAATAATTCCCATTGCATAACTAGATTGCAAAGGTTTGCAGCCTCATGGCATCGAGTCAGTTTCTAGGATCGAATTGATACAGAAACCCGTGCTTGCTAGGGTGATCCCCACCCTGGTTTGATTGGTTACCCGAATCACTTAACCCTCTCGGCAGAATACCCCATAAAAGGGACAAACACCACATCCCATTTTGCAGGTGTTTCACTTTAAAGTATACAAAGTTCAAAGCAGTATCATTTCCATGTTTTACTGTTTATTCCTTCTGGGAGAATTGACATTTCAGGCCGATGATCTTGGCCGAAATTCTGCGGCCATCGGGATTCTCCTTTCCCATCAGCAGCGCAACCCTGCCCAATGGTTTTCCAGCAGCATATGGTGGCTTCAATGGGAAATCTCATTGACAAGTGGTGGGAAGAGAGAATCCCACTGCCAGCGAATGCCTCATAGCCGAGAAACACGCAGCTGGGGGACCCTTTCATCAGAGTTGTACTGAAATATGAGGTTTTTACATTATGAAGGGACTTGGCAGGGGAGATGTGGAGAAAATGTGTTCGCTTGTAGGCCAGTTCAAAACTAGTGGTCATAAATATACGATAGTCAATAACGAATTCAATAAGAAATTCAGGAATAACCTATTTATTCAGGGGATGGTTAGAATTTGGAACTCACTATCACAAGTAGTTGAGGCAAATATCATTTAAAGGGAATCTAGGTAAACATATGAGGGGAAAAGGAATAGAAGGTTATCCTGAAGGGGCAAGATGAAGTAGCATGGGTGGAGAATCATGAGGCGCTAAATACCAATATGTACCAGTTGAGTTGTTTCTGTGCTGTAATTTCTGCATATTCCCATGAATTAATGTGAATCAGGGTCTCATTCTGTTAGTGGGATGGAGTTTGCCGTTGAAATTGGGCCTGAGTGGGGAAGTTGCAGGTGCCTCTTGCCCAATGAAGGCAAGTTGGCACTGACCATGAAGGGTGAGGAGACCTTCCAATGTAACCTACCATGCCACAGTATCTCACCCATCCCTCCAGCAAGACCCTCCCTGCTTCTTGTCAGTGTGCCTTTCCTTGGTTCCATTTGAGGCGGCATGGTGGAACAATGGTTAATGCTGCCATCTCACAGCACCAAGGACCCGGGTTCAATTCCAGTCGTGGATGACTGACTGTGTGGAAATAGCACATTCGCGCCGTGTCTGCCTGGATTTCCTCCGGGTGCACCGGTTTCCTCCCGCAGTCGAAAGATGTGCAGGTTTGGCCACCTAATTGGCTAAATTACCCCTTAGTGTCCAAAGATGCATAGGTTAGGTGGGGTTCTGGGGTTACAGGGATAGGGTTGGGGAGTGGTTCTAGGTAGGATGCTCTTTCAGAGGGTCGGTGCAGACCTGAAGGGCCGAATGGCTTCTTTCTGCACTGTAGGAATTCTATTCTATGGTTGTTTCTTGCTGCCTCAAAGCCCATTTACACCCAGTGTCTAGTAGTTACCCGTCCCTGGCAGGCAGCTAACCAGAGGCGTGAAGGAGTTAAAACATACCAGGCCTCAAACTTAAGACTTTGAGCACATTTTGGTGATCACCCTCCACCCCAAGGCTGCTGGGGGTTAAAATTAACCCTCAGATCTCTCCTCAATATTATCAGGATTCCCAAACAAATCTTCAGGCAGTTATACTGCTCTATTATCATGGAAATAGTGTTATACAGCAATAACCTATTTGAGAAATATTAAAAAAACAAGTTTATCAAATACTCTGAAAAATTGGATCACAACACTGGAAAATATTAATGTTTCCAGATCCCTGAAGTTAAAAGGGCTTTCATTCTTACAGTCTGACATTTCAGTGTTTATTAATTTTTTGTAAGAATAAACATGGTGTAACATCAGGAGAAAGTACGAATAAACAGTTTGTCTTTGTTTAAACACTGCTCTGAGGATTTCTACTCAAAAGCAGTTTAAAAAAGACTAAGGCCGTGGTAATGGTTATGAATGACAAAGTTAAATTTTGATATATGTCCTATAGTCCAGGGAAATAGGAAGGCCATTCATGTTGCAATTGTGCTGGCCTCTTTCATGTTACTGGAGATAATGGCAGGGGGAAATTAGTTGGGAATCAGCAGGATATATCTTTTCACCAGCCTCCTACTGCTCAACCTCTCTGTCACAATACTCCACCAGAGAAAATGTCAAATGTACATACTCTCAAAATATCGCTGGATTTGTTATAAATGAGATATAAACAAAGAACAAGTCATGAATATAGCACCTTTCATGGACTAAGTCACAAGACACATTACAGACAATGAAGTATTTTCTTGATGTGTAGTCACTGTTGCAAATGAGGGAAAGGGGCAATCAATTTGCACAAAGAAAATTCCTACAAACAGCGATGGTGTGATGAGCAGAAAATCGGATTTAGTTGTGTTGGTTGGGGATATATGTTGGGAGTATATATTGGGATAACGCATTTCTTACATCCATTCTGAGGGCAGACGTTTCAACAAAAGGTGACCCCTCTGACAGTACAGTGTTCCTACATTACTGCTTTTGAGTGCATTTAAGGGCTGTAACCACAATGTTAAGTGCTGTCAGTTTCCAGCTCAGGCGTGAAGAGGGGTGATTGTAATGCACTTACCTCTCTTGGATGTAGTTGATGTTTGTGCACATTGTGGTTACAGCTCTTAGAGTTACTAATCCATGAAGGGTGATGAATGAAGCAAGGCTGAAACCTGTGTTTGTGGAAGCTGTCAATCATAGCCCACTAAAAAAAATGAATGAATAGCTTTCAGCTAAATGATCTGAGGGATTTAAACACAGTTCACTGCTTTTTTTTTCTTCCAGGAACGGACAGACGGTGCTTCCTCTGCCTGAGCCACCAGGTGCATGCCCAGGTGAGTGTTACAACAGCCATTTTTTTCACAGCACCTGTCTGGACTGCTCTCCAGTTCCCCCAAAAGGGATCTCTTTTCTTGAGGGGGGGGGGGGTGGTCTGTAGGGAGTTCCTTTAGTTATGGGGTCTCTGTGGAGGGTCCCTTTAGTTACGGGTTGTCTGTGCAGGATCAATCTATTTAGGAGGTCTCTGTGGGTCTCCCATTTTAGAAGTCGCGGGGGTGGGGGGGCGGTGGGGGGTCTGGTAGGGGAGGGGTGGGCAGGTCGTGCATTGTGCTGTGGGAGGGTGGCCCTCGGATGGATTGTCTTCAAGAGTTACCCCTGGGCCCAGTGCGAGGTCCACCATGTCAGGTGTATGTGTGGTTATACTTGTAGTGAATCCGGTCCATGTAATTCCAGGCCCAGAGGACCGGAGACTCTCGCGGGCATGGAGATTCTGGAGCCCAGGTCGCTAAGTGGATGCAAATGGATCATTAGGAGGCATTTGCATTCTCCCGCTGGCGAGTGGGCACAAACGCTGGTTCAGCCGCCAGCAGGGGGCTGGAGAATTGCAACCAGATCGGTGACTGCCGGTGCCCGGCACCGATCTCAATTTTTCCTGGAGGCCCAATTCTCCGCCCATCAGAAACCCTGCTACCAGCGGCGGGGGGCGTAGAATCCATGCTATTGGCTCGAAATGCATTTACATTTTAAATAAACATGGAACACTATCTTTGCTAACTATCAACCAAAGTCTAATGATTGAAATGCACCTTTGTTGTTGAAATAGGGGACGTTCAGGCAGATTAAATGCAGTCAGCTATTGCCTATGTCACATTCCCCATTTCATCCTTCAGCGGATCCAGTTGAGCACTGAAATATCATCATTCAAAGATACCAACCTTGCTCATGCTTGTCCAGTGGAGACATAAAGGACACAGTTCAATTATCCTCTTGCACACCATTTTGCCATGAAGCAGAAAGGCCACTTTTCTTGGATTAAAGTACTTAACTCAGCAATAAAACTAAAGGGTTTTCAGAATCAAAGTAAACCAGACTAAGTAAGAAGGCATGTCTTAAGAATGTGTAATTTATATTTAGTTAATTGGTCCCTTTTTTGTATTTCTTATCAACATAATGTCAGGATTATGGCAAAGTAGGACTAACAAATATTTTTAAGTAAATGAAGCATGTCAAATTACAGATGTTGCAGTATGCTTTGAAAAGTGCAAAACAAGGTAAATGGTTCCTTTAATGGTTATTTTAGTAAATGGACAGTCCATTGTGGAACTGATCCATTCAGATCAGGCCTGTGCTTTATTTGTTGCTCTCAGTCAGTGAGCAGTGGAATGTGCCACAATCGTGTGCCATACCCTGGCTGATAGGGTGGGCGGCATTAAGGGGCAGGTTGAAATCAGGCATGTTTCTACTTCTAATTGTTTTCCAAGTGCAAGCAGTTAATGGGTGACTGACCTGAATAACCTATTGTTACTCATTGGCTGGGTTTATACAGGCTAAAAGGCCAATGGGAGAGGTACTTGTCTCCTTGTAGAATTATACCCAGGATGGATTAGTGGGCGGAAGAGAAGGAAAGAAATTTAAAAAAACAAAGATAAAGAAGAGGCCTGGACTTCCTTCTTTGCCACAACAGGTGGGGCTGATCACTCACTCGACACATGCCTGCGCTCCCAACCCCTGGCGCTTTTCTGAGAGACAGATAATTTAAATATGCAGAGTAGGAACCATGGCCATTTATGTTGCCTCCCTCAGGGATGAGTGAGGAGTGACACTATGCAGGGCCTTGCCCCAGTATAACACGGACAGACCTCCTGACTGGAGATTGGTCAAAATATGAAACTTGAAATGTGAATTGACCTCGACAGTTAAATAGCACGTACCCAGTGTTTTGTTATGCTCTTGGCATAGCATAAGCTGCTTCCTTGATGTACACTCTGACAAAGGAAGGTTCAGACTTGGAGATAGCTTTAACACGTTTATTAAACTATTAACAATTCTCCTACTTGGATTCGACTCTCCTGTTAATCCTGCTATAGCTACTCAGACTAACTAACCAGTCTGCTACAATCCACATGGTGGGTGTGAGTGATGTGTTTCAATCAACCCTGTCTGTACTCACTAAGTGTCACCACTGGAAAGAGGCTGAGCATGTGTGCTATGTCCTTTTATATGGATTAGTGTATTGCCCCCCCGTGGTAGTGTCACATCTGAATGTGCCTTGAATGCCCATTGGTCGTGTCCTATCTTACTGACCTATTGGTTGAATGTCTGTGTGTCATAATGTCTCTGGTGCTCCCTCTAGTGTTTATCTAGTCTTAGTGTATTTGCATTAACCCCTTGTGTATTTACAGTGATGCATATCACCACACCCAGAACAAAGGAAGAGCTGTGCAAGAAGTGAGCATTAAAGAAAATGTTCAGCAAGCAATCAAACCTGACTCGGAGGAAGATGAATTTGACTAAGAAGATTACTTCTTTGTTGAAAGAGTGGAAAGCATAGAAAAAGCACAACAGAAAATTTCCAATTCGGAAACTATAAAACAGATTCCCATCATTCAAAATACTGATGATTGGATGATTCCTTTAATTCTATGAGCTAATCTCATTAATCAAGACAGACATAGCCAGATTAAAGATAAAACCAGTGATTGACGAGAATGATTGTCAACTGCGAGATTATAATGGCAACTTGATAACCACAAGGGGTATCTGCTATTTAACTGTCAATGTCAAAGAGAAGAAAATTCAGATTAAATTAGAGATCGCTGAACCACAGAGATCATCATTCCTTGGTGTTCAGGCATGTGAGACTCTGCAGCTCATGAAACGCATTGACAGCTCGGACAGGATTTCTACCAATTGCAATGACCAGATTGAGGAGGTTATTCAGAAATTTCCTCACGCCTTTCATGGTACAGGGACACTACCATTTGAATACAAATTTCAGTTGAAATGAAATGCCAAACCTGTAATTCATCCACCGAGGAGGGTACCAGCTCCTTCGAGGGAATGTTTAAAAGTGGAACTTGAGCGTATGCAGCAGTTGGGGATAGTCACCAAAGTGGAGGAACCAACTGACTGGGTCAGTTCTATGGATTGTGTGGAGAAAGCCAACGGTGACCTGAGAATCTGTATCGATCCCAAGGATCTGAATCAGAATATTAAGCAGGAACACTACTCGATTCCTAAAAGGGAGGAAATCACTAGTGAAATGTCAGGGGCGGGATTCTCCGACCCTCCGCCAGGTCGGAGAATCCCCAGGGCGAGGCGTGAAACTTGCCCCGCCATTCCGACGCCGGCTGCCGTATCCTCCGGCGCTGGTTTATGGGCAGGGATCACGCCACGCCGGTCGGGGGCCGTTGGCAGCAGCCCCCCCCCGGCAATTCTTCGGGCCCCAATGGGCCGAACGGCCACCCGTTTTTGGCCAGTGCTGCCGGTGTGGATTGGACATGGTCCCACACGGCGGGATCTGGTAGATAGGTTTTTGGGAAAATTCATACCAAACTTGGCATCATGCACCACGGCACCAAGACAGCTTATCTGAAATAACGTCACATTCAATTGGTCTGATGAACACAACAGAGAGTGCTCTGATCTGAAAACAGCACTTATTACAGCACCTGTTCTGTCATTCTTCGATCCCAAGAGCAATACGAAGATCTCGACAGATGCCAGCAAAGACGGCATCGGCGCAGTGCTGTTACAACAGACAAGTGAAGGACTTTGGCAACCAGTTGCATATGCCCTGAGAGCGATGACACCAACCGAGCAGCGCTATGCGCAAATTGAAAAGGAGTGTTTGGGTCCACTCACGAGTATGGATAAATTCCAAAAGTACGTGTATGGGTTATCCACATTCACGGTTGAAACTGATCATCGTCCTCTCGTCTCAATTATAAAGAAGAATTTAAATGACATGTCTGCACAACTACAGAGAATGGTCATGAAATTTCAAAGGTATGATTTTGAGCTAGTCTACACACCAGGAAAGGAGTTAGTTTTAGCTGATGCACAATCACGTGCAACCGATAATCCAGGGACGCCAGACATCATACAGATCATTGAAGCTCAATCAACTCTCATTGAAGAAACCTATCTGTACCTGACAAGTCAAAATTAATCAAAGAAGAAACAAGTAAGGACAAAACTATCTAAAGAGTGTTAAAGAACATACGGGATTGTTGGCCCAAAGGAACATGTTCCAGCTACCGAAACATATGAGCAGACCTAAGTAGTGTAAATGGGTTCCAGCTAAGGCAAAAACTGACTTCTTTACAACAAATGATCCTCAGCAAGGTGCATGAAGGCCATCTGGGGATGTAAATATGTAAAAGAAGAGCTTGTGAGTCCGTATATTGGCTGGGAATCAACAATGACATTAGCAACCTAGTTGCACAATGTGAAACATGTCAGAAAAACCAGCCCCATCAACAGAAGGAAGCACTGACAATGCACAATTCATAATTCCGTGGACGAAAGTAGGCATTGATCTGTTTTTCTTTCAAGGCACTGAATACATGTTAGTCATTGACTTTTTAAAAAAATTATCCTGAGGTAATCAAGCTACCCAACTCAAGTTCGAAGGCAGTCATCAAGGCTACTGAGGAAATATTTGCTAGGTATGACATCCCATTCACTGTATTGAGTGACAATGGACCGTGTTTTGATAGCAGCGAATGGACTGGATTTTCTAAACAGTATGGCTTCCAGCATGTGACCCCAGCCCACATCATCCACAGTCCAATGGAAAGGCTGAGAAGGGAGTGCATATTGCCAAGAAGTTACTTAAGAAAGCTTGGGATCCCAACAGCAACCCAAACTTAGCTTTGTCAAGCTACAGAGCGACACCACTGGCGACAGGATACTCACCAGCAGTTGCTGATGAATCGAAAGATACTACCACGTTACGGTGTCTTGCTACAACAAATCCTGAGAATTAAGACAATGCATATAATCAAACAGAACAAACGGAAACAACAACAGTACTATGATAGGACAGCAAAACGGGGGCGATTCTCCCAAATAGAGCCCAAGTGTTCGCGCCGTTGTGAACACCGTCGGTTACGACCGATTCTGTCCCCCACAGGGGGTCAGCATGGCGCTGAAGCGGTTCACGCCGCTCTAGCAAATGGGCGCCGCGCCAACCCGTGCATGCGCAGTTGGGCCGCGCCAACCTGCGCATGCGAGGGGACTTCTTCTGCACGCCGGCCCCGACTCAACATGGCGTCGGTGTTCAGGGGCTGGCCGCAGTGGAAAGTAGGCCCGGGTGGGGGGGGGGGGGAAAGAGGCCGGCCCATCGATCAGTGGGCCCCGATCGCGGGCCAAACCCCGCCGGAGGCCTCCCCCGGTGAAGGATCGCTTTTTCCTGCACCACAGGCCACCCCCCGGCCCTTCGCACAGAGTTCCCGCCAGCAGCAACCAGGAACGGTGCCGGCGGGACTCGTATCCGTGCGGCCGCTCGGCCCATTCGGACCAGAGAATTACCGGCCCCGCTGATTCCAGCCGCCCGCGCCGCGCCATCCGCGCCGGCGCAAATGGCGCCGATTCTCTGCACCTCGGAAAATGGCGCACCGGCGTCGGGGCATCGTGGCGTGGTTGCGGCGATTCTCCGGCCCGGCGTGGGACTCGGAGAATTGCCCCCAACATGTATCAGCACTAGAACAAGGCGATACCGTCAGAGTACAACTGCCGAATGGATGGTCGAACATTATAATAATAATCATCTTTTATTGTCACAAGTAGGCTTACATTAACACTGCAATGAAGTTACTGTGAAAGTCCCTTAGTCGCCACATTCGGCGCCTGTTCGGGTACACGGAGGTAGAATTCAGAATGTTCAAATTACCGAACAAGCACATCTTTTGGGACTGCATGGTGTATGTAATACACTAAGCAGCTCCACATTCCTATGTACGTAGTAACGGAAGAGGGTTCTATCTTAAGGAGAAACCGCAGAGCACTTCTTAAGGTGAAGATTACTCAACGCACAATTCCAACATCACAATAGATACAGAGCTACTCAAAGCAACTCCAACAGTAAGTCAGGAAAATGTTGTTGCAGCAGTGAACACAACGTCAGCAGCATTGGAACAAACACAACTGCAAGACAAGACTGTATTGAGAAGATCTACACGTCTCAGAAAAAAAACGATGAGATTTAAGTTGTGAGGAAAGAACAAAAAAATTGTCAACTGATGGACAATAACAGTGAAACCATGTCTCGCCTTAACAAGAATCATGTACTGTAAATATGTTTGAATGCATATCCAAACAACTTCAAAGAAAGAGGGATGTGACAATATATATATTGTAAGAATAATGAAGGGTTAACAATTTACTGTAACTGCATCCAACCACTAGATGGTGATCAAGCGCATTCATGTGGATCGTGTGATACTCTTGATTTGGGAGAAGGCTGTTTGGCGAGATAGAGAATAGTTATGTTATCAAGAGCTCTGAAATTAGAATCATAGTTTTAGTGAATCTGTAATTTTTTATATCTTTGCAAGCAAGTCAAATCTATTTCGTTGTAGTGTAAATAAATTAGCTTTGTTCAAAACTTAGCTTGATGTTCATTGTGAGACACCACACTGTGAAGCCATCCTCATTCAGAAAGCAAAGAACATCACACTCACCATACCACCTGCTACCCCTCAAATTCCCAAATCCCAGCCCCTCAATCCACTGGCTGACACCTCGCACCCTCCCCACATCCAATCTTCAAGCATGGTCCTCAGACCAGCAGTTGGCATGCATGGGCACCTTGGTACATGTGACAATAAATCAATCAAATCAAATCAAATCAAATATGTCCGCACATCTTGCGGATTCCTTTTTTAAAAATTAAAGGTGAAGTCCATCTTAAAGGCATAGGCACATTTTTGTCCACGTACAAATATTAAAATAGCAGAATAGCGAAAATGTAAAGGAAAAAACAAGGGATAGACAGGAATTAACAGGAGGCTCCTTCCCCAAGTGTTCCTTCTTGGTGGCCGCCGAAATGAGCACATCATCCAGGTATACCGCCACCTAAGGCAATCCCTGGAGGATGACTTCCATTACCTTTGGGAATATCGCACATGCGGATGAGACTCCAAAGAGGAGCCGAGTATACTCGTATGGACCCCTCTGGGTATTGATGGTCACGTACTTCATTGATGCTGCAACTAGCTCTAGTTGGAGATACGCGTGGCTCATGTATAGTTTCATGAACGAGTGGCCCCCAGCTAGCTTTGAATTACAGATCCTCTACATGCAGCATGAGATACCAATTGCTGTTTTTAGCTATGAAGACCCAGGAGGCCCTTTTAGATAAAACAACAGGGGTTTATCGCAGTTATAGAAAATGGCAGCTATGGTGGCATACACACAATAAGTCGCTGTCATGGCCATCAGAATGCCGGTCCCTGGACAGGCCATCTTTTACTTAGCCCAGTAACGAGCCACAGCTTAGTGGGCAGAAAGAAGCATGCTAAGTGGGAAGCTCTTATTCCATGAGTCCCATGTGGAGATTGATCAAGGTATCTCCATGGGCCTCCTGAGGGTTATTACAAATATCCAATTCCCTTCAAGAAGGTTACGATTGAATCTAGTCCCATTGCTCTTACAGACAATGTCTTCCAGATCATAGCAACTCACTACATTAAAAAATTCTCTCCTATTTCCCTCCCTGCTTCTTTTGCCATTGGTATCCAATATGTGACGTCTGCTTACTGACACCCCTGCAACTGGATATTGACTTGAATAAAAGCCATCATGGTTTGAGTATCTTTATTACATGCCCCTGTTGCCTTTTTTACCTACTGCAAATATGGCAGTCAGTGAGGTTGCCCTCCTTCCTTTGGATATCAATATTCTAATGCTCAGAGTCGCCAGGTATCAAATGATACCAACACAAGGTTCAACCGGCTATCGATCAAAGAGCCAAACACCAGTTAGTTAGTTCAAGGTCAAGGGTACATTATTTACACACACAATTAATCATGCAACATAAACATTACTAGTTAAACTACACCTATTGACAAAGACAACCTGTACTTAACTTCAGGCACCCGGCTTAGGTCAGAGGAACAGTGGCCGTTGTTCGGTTCTGGATCTAACATGTCTGGAGAAGTAACTGCTGCTCAGCTAGGCTCATCCGTCTGGTAGCGGGCGCTGAACTTGAACTTGCTTCTGGTGGTGCTGCAATTGGACGCAGATGTTGCCGGGGCGTCAGGTCCAAGAGAGGCCAAACACATGGTGGACTCTCTTCTTATGCTTGGGGGTTTTCGCACTCTTTTGGGCGGTCCTTCAGTTTGGACCCCACTAATTGGGTGATCCCTGATCACTATGTTCGAATCGAACCAATAAATGGGCGGGTGCCTGGATGGCGGGGCGTGTCGCAAGCGGTCATTGACCCTGTTGTTTACACTTCCCTAGTACAAGGAGTGGGGCTGAAATGTCTGGGACTGTGCCAGTCGCTCAAGTACCAGTCCTTTGTCTGGTGGAAATGGGCTATCAAATGCTAATCGGTTGGGGTTTCGATCATTTCCAGGCTCTGAGCCTGCCTGAACCTCGCATTGCCCATGTTTCCCGCTATGCTTTGCAACCTTCCCTGTTCATGGTTGCAAGTGGCCATCCCAGATGGCTACACCCCCCCCTTACCTCCTCAGCTTGAAGGAGAAAGATCCCATATTCTCTGAACTCTCCATATCACTGAGTACCTAATCCCTGCTATCAGTGAATTTTCTCTCAGTCTCTGAACCAGAGCAGAACTAACATCCTTGCTGGTGGGTTTGCAAGTGCTGTTGGGAGGAGTTAAGTACAAGGAGAGTAAATCAATGGAGGCATTAGTGGAGTACAGAAAGTGCAGGATGGAGTTTAAGAAAACAATTAGGAGATAAAAGAGGGGATATGAGAAAACGCTGGCTGTAAGTATATCAATGGGAAGAGGATAACCAAGGAAAGAGTAGTGCCCATTCGGGACCAACAAGGAAATCTGTGGGTGGAGCCAGAGAAGGTGTTGAATAAATACTTCAGATCTGCCTTCACCTAAGGGAATGAGGAGGTAGATATAGAACTCGAGGAGAGAGACTGTGAGGTTCTTGAGCAAATTGTTATAGGGAGTAACAAGGTATTGGAGTGTTGGCAGGCATAAAAGTGGACAGATCTCCAAGTCCAGATGAATTGTGACCCAGATGCTGTGGGAAGCGAGGGAGGAGATTGCAGGGACTTTGACCTAAATTTTTAATTCTTCCCTGGCCTCTGGGGAAGTGCCAGAGGACTGGAGAACAGATAATGTGGTCTGACTATTTAAGAAAAGTTATAGAGGTAAGTCATTGAACTACAGACCAGTGAGTATCACGTCAATGGTCGGGAAACTATTGGAGAATATTCTGAAAGAGAGAATCTATCTCCACTTGGAGAGGCCATTTTAGATCAGGAATAGTCAGCATGGCTTTGTCAGAGGGAGGTTATGCCTAACAAATTCGATTGAATCAGCATGTGACCAGATGTGCAGGTGAGGGTAGAGCAGTTGATGTAGTTTACATGGATTTCAGCAAAGCCTTTGACAAAGCCCCACATGGGAGACTTGTAAAGATGGCAAATGCACATGGGATACAGGATAACTTGATAATGTGGATTCAAAATTGGCTTAGCTGTAGGAAACAGAGGGTGATGACAGCTGGCTGCTTTAGTGCCTGGAAGCCAGTGTTCAGTGGCATACCACAGGGATCTGTGCTGGGTCCACTATTGTTTCTTATTTATTTGAACACCATAGGAGGACTTTATGGGGTAGGATCAGTAAATTTGTGGATGACACAAAGATTGACCGGTGGTTAACAGTGAGGTTGAGTGTCTTGCGTTACAGGAAGAAATAGACGTCATGGTTAAAATGGCAGAAAAGTGGCAGAAGGAATTTAACCATGAAAAGTGTGAGGTGATACTTTGGAAGGAGTATGGAAGTATTCACTGAATGGCCTGGCACTGGGAAGTTCTGAGGAACAAAGGGACTTTGGCATGTTTGTCCATAGATCCCTGAAGACGGAAGGGCAGGTCAATAGGGTGGTTAAAAAGGCATATGGGACACTTGCCTTTATCAATTGAGCGATAGATTACAAAAGCAGGGAGGTCATGTTGGAGTTTTATAGAATTTGGGTGAGGCCACAGCTGGAGTACTGTGTGCAATTCTGGTCGCCACAATATAGGAAGGATGTGATGGCAGAGGTAATGGATAGAGGATTGGCTGACTGGCAGAAGGCAGAGAGTGGGGATAAAAGTTTTTTTTCCAGGATGGCAGCCGGTGACTAGTGGTGTGCCTCAAGGGTCTGTGCTGGGACCACAACATTTTACAATATACATTAATGATCTAGAAGAAGGAACTGAAGGCACTGTTACTAAGTTTGCAGATGATACAAAGATCTGTAGAGGGACAGGTACTATTGAGGAAACAGAGGGGCTGCAGAAGGATTTGGACTAGCTAGGAGAGTGGGCAATGAAGTGGCAAATGAAATACAGTGTGGATAAGTGTGAGGTTATACACTTTGGAAGGAGGAATCTAGGCATAGACTAGTTTCTAAATGGGGAAATGTTTAGGAAATCAGAAGCATAAAGGGACTTGGGGAGTCCGTGTTCACGATTCTCTTAAAGTTAACGTGCAGGTTCAGTCGGCAATTAAGAAGGGAAATGCAATGTTAGCATTCATGTCAAGAGGGCTAGAATACAAGACCAGGGGTGTACTTCTGAGAATGTATATGGCTCTGGTCAGACCCCATTTGGAGTATTGTGACCAGTTTTGGACCCCGTATCCAAGGAAGGACAAGCTGGCCTTGGAAATGGTCCAGACGAGGTTCACAAGAATGATCCCTGGGATGAAGAGTTGTCGTGTGAGGAACGTTTGAGGACTCTGGGTCTGTACTCGTTGGAGTTTCAAAGGATGAGGAGGGATTTTATTGAAACTTACAGGATACTGCGAGGTCTGGATAAAGTGGACATGGAGAGGATGTTTCCACTTGTAGGAAAAACTAGAACCAGAGGACACCATCTCAGACTAAAGGGGCGATCCTTTAAAACAGAGATGAGGAGGAATTACTTCAGCCAGAGAGTGGTGAATCTGTGGAACTCTTTGTCGCAGAAGGCTGTGGAAGTCAAATCACTGAGCATCTTTAAGCCAGAGATAGATAGGTTCTTGATTAATAAGGGGATCAGGGGTTATGGGGAGAAGGCAGGAGAATGGGGATGAGAAAATATCAGCCATGATTGAATGGCGGAACAGACTCGATGGGCCGAGTGGCCTAATTCTGCTCCTATGTCTTATGGTCTTTTCACCTGGAAGTTGCCTGGGATGGAACACTTAACTTATGAAGAGAGGTTGGTCAGGCTTGGATTGTTTTCACTGGAGCAGAGAAAACTGATGGGCGACGTGATCAAATTATACATGATTATGAGGGGCATGGACAAGGTGGATAGGAAGCAACTGTTCCCCTTAGTTAATGGGTCAGCTACGAGCGGACACAAGTTCAAGGGCAGAAGGCACAGGGGAGTTTTGACAAAAATCTTTTTTACCCAGAGGGTGGTGACGGTCTGGAATGCATTGCCCGGGAGAGTGGTCGAGGCGGGTTGCATCACATCCTTTAAAAAGTACCTGGATGAGCATTTGGCACATCATGACATTCAAGTCTATGGTCCAAGTGCTGACAAATGGGATTAGGTGGGCAGATCAGTTGTTTTTCATTGTTGGTGCAGATTAGATTGGCCGAAGGGCCTCTTCTGCTCTCTATTATTCTGTGATTCTGTGATTCTCTTCAAGACATTGACAGCCTTTCTATAATGAGGGGCCAAGAATTGGACACAGTATTCCAGCTGAACCCTAACCAGAAGTTTATCAAGATTGTGGGATAACTTCCTTTCTTTTCAAATACGGTGACATCTACACTCCTTTCATTTAGAACCAAAGAATTCTACAGCACAGAAGGAGGCCATTCATAGAATCATAGAAATTACAGTGCAGAAGGAGGCCATTCGGTCCATCGAGTCTGCACCGGCTCTTGGAAAGAGCACCCTACCAAGGTCCACACCTCCATCCTATACCCATAACACAGTAGCCCCACCCAACACTAAGGGCAATTTTGTACACTAAGGGCAATTTAGCATGGCCAATCCACCTACCCTGCACATCTTTGGACTGTGGGAGGAAACCGGAGCACCCGGAGGAATCCCACGCACACACAGGGAGAATGTGCAGACTCCGCACAGATAGTGACCCAAGCCAGGAATCGAACCTGGGACCCTGGAGCTGTGAAGCAATTGTGCTATCCACAATGCTACCGTGCTGCCCATTCGGCCCATCAAGTCTGCACTGACCCTCCTCCGAAAGAACACCCTACCTGGGCCCACCTTCCTCACATCCCTGGACACTAAGGGCAATTTAGCATGGCCAATCCACCTAACCTGCAATCTTTGGACTGTGGGAGGAAACGGAGCACCCGGAGGAAACCCACGCACACACGGGGAGAATGTGCAGACTCTGCACAGACAGTGACTCGAGGCCAGAATCAAACCCGGGTCCCTGGCCCTGTGAGGCAGAAGTGCTAACCACTGTGCCATCGTGCCACCCATAGTTTTTCTGCTAAGGAATAACAATTAAATGAATGCCTTGAATGCTTCATTCCCCGAAGCCTATTTAGCCTCAGTCCTCCATTATGACTACACTTTACTGAGAATAGTATACAATTGTCTGACACATCAATGGGAAACATTCTTAACAACACTCTTTCTTCTAAACACTTACCAGAAATCCTCTGGCACAATGTACAAAAGAATAAACACGCTGATGCCAATGTTCTGGTCTGGTGTTTCACTGGATCAAACCTTTGTAACCACACTGAGTATCCACCCTCACTATAATGATCCTTGTTGAAATGAAACACTATATTCATGTACTGCAAATGAGGCAATGAATTACAAACATAAAATAGATTAAGATGGGGAGCAGAGGGCCGTAAGCCTGTGGAATGCATTATTGGAATTAGTAATCGAAAGAAATGAAATGAAAATCGCTTATTGTCACAAGTAGGCTTCAAGTGAAGTTACTGTGAAAAGCCCCTAGTCGCCACATTCCGGCACCTGTTCGAGGAGGCTGTTACGGGAATTGAACCGTGCTGCTGGCCTGCTTTCAAAGCCAGCGATTTAGCCCTGTGCTAAACAGCCCCTCAGAGAGCATGTCGACATTTAAGAATAATTGATACTAAGGCAAAGGGATTAAAGGGAAATGGGAACAGTATGTGTACTGAGGTGACCTAATAAGACCTTTCTCGGTGTCGTAATTTCTATATAAATAAGATATAAATGCATTAGAAGCAGTTCAGTCAAGGTTCACTTGACTGATACCTGGGATGAGGGGGTTATCTTCCGAGGAAAGTTTTTGGAAAGGCTGGGCTTATTTCCATCAAAGGTTAGAAGATTGAGTGGCAATCTTATTGAATCATATAAGATCCTGAGGGAACCTGACTGTGTGGATGCTGAAAGTAGACCTCCCTTCGGGAGAGAGGTTAGAACTAAGTGACACAATTTAAAAGTGAGGGCTCTCCCACTAAAGACTGAGATTGAGGCACAATTTAACGGAAATGAAACAGAGTCCCATATTGGGTGTTTTCCAGCACTTACATTAGCAACATTTAAGAGGCACCTGGATGGATATGTGAATGGGGAGGAAATAAACAGATATGGACCGAGTAAGGAGAGAAGATTTTTTTTTTAAGTTAGGGCATCATGATCGGCACAGGCTTGGAGGGCCGAAGGGCTAATCATTTTGTGCTATACTTTTTGTTTGTGCTTTGTTCTTTCTTTGAGAACGACCCTGCTATTAAATGGCACTCTACTTCACTTCTGGGCCTCTGCGAAGTATGCCCCGCTGAGGCTGCACTTGGTCCCAATCTCTGACCCCCCCCCCCGGCAAATATACCACTGAATGTGGTCCTCAAGCCCCCCACATCCCATCTCATAAGTGGGCACCCCTTGGACCGATCCCTGACACAGGCAAAATGCCACTAGAGGTACCCTGGCACGGTCAGTCTGGAACCACCCCTGCCATGCTGGCAGTGCAACCTTGGCAGTTCACAGGTAGCACTGCCAAGGTGGTACTGCCAAGATGCCAGAGCACCACCCTGCCCAGATCCCAACCACCCCCTGATTGTCTAGGAGAAACTCCACTCCACTCGGCTCCGCTCTACCTGACAGCACACTTGAATATGCAAATCTGTTTTTTGGTCTCTCGCGAGATTTAATGCCGTCATCACATCCTGAGTGGTGTGTGATGAGGTCGGTAGATTGCGGCTGAGGCTTCTATCCCTTCACGAGGGTTGTGAATATTTAGAACTCTTTTCTCCAGAGAGTGAATGAATCTCCAGGGTCAATTAATATTTTTAAGGCAGAGGTAGTTGGATCCTTGATTAACAAGGCAGCCACCAATTTGCACAACAAGGTCCCAATGAGGTCCCATCAATAGTGAGGAGATGAGTCACCTGTTCATCTGTTTCATAGTACAGGTTGAGGGCAGAATATCAACCAATACATCAGAAAAGCTCTGACAATTTATTCAAAAAGAGCCATGAAATATTTTTTAATTCACCTAATCAGGTGGACAGTCTGAATAGGCAGAGGGACAGGTAAGGCACTTCCAGGTCCCAGTGAGACCACCCCACTTGCAGTCTGACCTTCATGCTGCTCCTTGTGGGGCACTGCCTGAAGTTCCAGGGATGACCACCGCTCCCAGTGGCACTACTAGGACTGGAGTAAGGGCGAGCAGAAGCCACAACCCGAGTAAATTAATAGCCAGATAGCTTCCAAACCAGTGGAGGCTGCTTGCCCTTGATGTTTAAGCTAGGTTAACGTGGGCATTGCCTTCACAGAAAATAAAGCAGGATAAATCGAGAGCAATTCTCACAGATTAGGCATCACCGATGAAACTTGGGGCCCCTTTGCGATGTTTTAAAAAGGCCTTTATTGATCACGTTATGAGTTGCATGAACAGAAACCCGAGAGGTCACTTATTTTTTTTTTAGTGTGGGCAATGGTACTGATCTTGGACAGGGAGAACATTTAAGATAAGTCAAAGTGGATGTATCGAAACACCATAATCCCATAAGTGAATTATATGGAGAATAACCCATGGTTACTAGAGCACTCTTTGAAAAGATGGGATTATGATAGATTCACCCCAAAATACCAGTGTAAAGTAGACACCGACATTTTAATGCAGCATTTAAAAAAAAACAATTTACACAGTGCAGGGAATTTTTCCCCAAATTAATACTTTTCTACTATGAGAGAAATGTTGCGTCCTTTCGAAAATTGCAGGAATAGTGCCCTGACTTGATTATCGGGTAAGCTGACGTTGGATATATGCTTTGAGTGAGCAGTTCGCCTACTGCACTTAAATGAATTACTGACGTTAAAGTTGACCTGGCCTCTAAGGGTCTTTCTGGGGAAGTTTGCTGCTTTTCTGCATAGGAGGTAAAGTTTTTCTTATTATTTTGAAACAAACTGCTATCATTATCACAGGGAACAAACTGTTCAATTCAAGTAACTTTAATATTAGGGCGGCACAGTGGTTAGAACTGCCTCACAGCTCCAGGGACCCGGTTCGATTCCAGCCTTCGGTGACTGTCTGTATGGAGTTTGCATGTTCTCCCCGTGTCTGCGTTAGGTTTCCTCCGGGTGCTCCAGTTTTCCCCCACAGTCCAAAGATGTGCAGGTTAGGTGGATTTGCCATGTTAAATTGCCCCTTAGCGTCCAAAGATGTGCAGGTTAGGTGGATTGGCTATGATCAATGTGGAGAGTTACAGGCTTAGGGCGGGGGAGTGGGCCTAGGTAAAGTGCTCTTTCAGAGGGTCGGTGCAGACTCGATGGGCCGAATGGCCCCTGTCTGCACTCTAGGGGTTCCATAGATAATCTTACACACCTTGAAAGTAGAATATTACATTACAAAAAGCAGACTGGACTATCTCACCCTTACATTATCATGAGTGGATTACATTTTGGACATCATCCAATATTTCCAGTGTGACCTGACGTTATTCCAAATAAATATTAAAGAAAGACTTGCATATCTAAAACACCTTTCATGACCTTAAAATGCCCCCAAGTGCTTTCCAGACAAGTAATACTGTTGAATTGCAGTCACTGTAGGAAACATGACAGCCAATTTATGCCCAGCGACATCTCACAAACAGCAATGCCATAATGACCAGATAATATTTTCTAATGATATTGAATAAGGAAGAAATATTCGCCAGACGCAAAGGATAATTCATGGGGGGCAGGATTCTCTGATCCCGCTGCAGAGTGTTGATGCTGAAGTAAACTCAGTCATGCTTTATGTGAATGGGCCGCTCTGAGGAGCAATTCAGGCACGCAAATGGGGCCAGCACGGGCGCCGCGAGAAGCTCGGTGCCATACCGCTGTTGGATACGTGGGACGTGTCAATGACGCGGTGCCGTGGCGCCTAAAAGTGCACTCGAGGAGAGGAGGGCGATCCTGTGCCCCAGACGGGGACACCGCCACCCGAGCAGCACAGTCCGGCGTAATTGGAGGGAGGTGGGCAATGCCATCAGCGCAGTGGGGCACACCCCACGGACTGGCGAACAGTGCCGCATGAAGATGCACGACCAATGAGGGCAGACATGGTGAGTACACAGAGATGCGCGCCTGGCACCACCCCACCCCTACTACACACACATGTGAACGTAGCCCCCCCCCCCCCCCACCCTAGGAGGAGGGCAAAACCCCCCACCTGACCCGCATGGGCTGCACCCACCCATGTGAGCTGCTTTGGCCGGGTGCCCCGTGTTCCCATGCCATCATCTAGCCAACAGCTGCGCGGCATACGGTGGACCGCCTAACTCTGATGCTTTCGCCACCCCCAGGAGAAGACCGCCCACAACCACAGTGAGCGTGAGAGAACACAATCCACAAGCAAAGGGTACTGGACCTCGTTGGCGGAGCCGAGGACTGGGAGGTTGCCCCTTGCCAGATCGGAAGCGTGCCAGCATGTGGGACTCCCCTGCCTGGCTCCACCCCTTCACCCCCTCACCCCATTCCACCCCCGCACCCATTCTCCCCCCCCCCCCCATTCCACCCTCACTACACCCCCTCACCCCAGTCCACGTGTCTAACGACACATGCTGTCTTATGTCTTCCAGGACCTGCCGCCGGTCGTTCCGACCCGTCTGGCCCACGGCCACTGCCAGGTCCAGAGACTCCCAGGGTCGAACGCCAAGGCGGGGAGGGCAGACGGCAAGGAAGCCCTTCCACCAACACAGAGACCCAGGACACTGATGCACAGAGGACGGACACCCAGGACACTGATGCACAGAGGATGGACACCTAGGGCACCGACAGCCAGGACACAGAGACGCAGGACACAGGTGCACACGACACCCAGGACAGTGACACGGATAGGGCGGACACGGAGTCAGGCCGCTCTCTGTGGGCTTGTACTGCTCTCTGTCTCATGGCGTCAGGCCGCAGTTGAATCCTGTAGTTCTGGGTTAGGATGTCGTCTGTGCTGGGCTGAGGATCCTCAAATCCGAAGAACTCGTCCACGTCTGTGTCGATTCTTCACTATACAACACATCTCGTTGCAGTTCGCATTTGGTACTGAGGTCGCCACGTCCAATGATTAAATCATCGTCTGAGTCGTCGTCTTCAAGGGCCAAATCATTTCTGTGGGCGGTGCTAACTGCTTGTTGCAGGGTTCTGCGGAGGTTACTTTCAGCTACTGGTTGAAGTTCAGGCATTGTGCTGTCGTTCCAGGTGAAAGAATTGTGTTTTACGGCTTTAAATTTTTTTTCCTTATTTTCGGGCATTTCCCCTTTAAGTGGGCATGGTCCGGGGCCTCTGACGTCATGGCACTTGTGACGTAGAGCGTAGGAATGGATTGCGCATGCGCAGAACACCATTCTGCCGATTCATATCTTTTGGGGAACTGCGCATGTGCGGCTCCTTTCGCAAGATGGCCACCAATCAAAATCGGGGTTTGCTGCTGTTGCAGGCCTATCTTCGCCTCGTGGTGAGTATTGGCGCCTCTTTTACCGATCTCTTTTGTGTTTTCCTCGCAGTATTTTTCAAACTTTCCAGGACTGTCTGAAAGTCTGTCTCGTCTTGTCCTTTGGAGTACTTGAAGGTCTTGAAGATGTCTGCTGCACTTTCACCCGCAATGGTGAGCAGAAGCTTTATTTTCTCTGCATCCATCATGTCATCTAGGTCGGACGTTACCAGGTAAATCTCAAATCTCTGCCTGAATGCAAGCCAGTTTGCACTGAGATTGCCATGGTACCTGAGCTGCTGTGGAACCGGAATCTTGATCATCTTGCCCGGGTGGTGTTGCTGGTAGTCATGGATATATTCAGTTTAACTATATAGATTCAACAGGCACTCCTGGAACCATGTTGTGTTATGCTTCTTCAGGTAGCATAAGCTGCTTCCCTGATGTATGCTCTAACAAAGGAAGGTTCAGACTTTGCGATAGGTTTAACACATTCATTGAACAGTTAACAATTCTCCTACTTGAGTTCAACTCTCCTGCTAATCTTGCGAGAGTAACTCAATCTAACTAACCAGTCTGCACTAAGCCATGCGGTGGGTGTGATGCTTCTGATCTACCCCGTCCTTCTCCGAGTGTCGCCTGTGGAAAGAGGAAGAGCATGTGTGCCCTGTCCTTTTATATGGGTTGCCCCCTTGTGGTAGTGTCACCTCTGGGTGTCTTGACTGCCCATTGGTCATGTCCTATTCTATGTGTTCGTTAGCTGTATGTCTGCATGTCACGATGTCTCTGGTGCTCCCTCCAGTGTTTACTTAGTTTTAGTGTATTTACATTAACCACTCGTGTATTTACAGTGAATCATATCACCACAGGCACTTTAGTGATGAGGCTTCCGGACCACTCACTGGTGCGCACCACACAGCCGTACTGGTACAGCAGGTGGAGGTGAGAACAGCCGAGGGGCCGGACGGTCGGAGGGCAGACCGGCCCCAGCAACCAGCTGCCGCCCAGGCGCCTCTCGGGTTCCTGGAGTTTCCAGACCCATCCACAGATCCGATGCAGTCAGACACCCACGGACTAGACAACGGGATGACGGCCGGCTTCCAGCAGCTGAAGACACAGGTGGAGGAGTCCATCCGCGTCCAGCAGCAGTGAGTGGTGCCTGTCATGGCTGCCACCCAGGCCAACACTGCTCGGGTGGTGTCCGCGGTGGAGGCAATGGGGGCAACGGTGTCGGTTATGGGTCAGGTTATGCAAGGTGTGGGGCTTCATGTGCATGCGCATCCGTGGCCCAGGATAAGGCTGCCCTCTCACAGGGAACCATGTGCCAGAGCCAGCTGGACATTTCAGCCGTGCTCTGCAGTCTGGCCGAGTCTCAGCAGACCATCGCTGATGGTTGAGTAGAGTGCAGGACAGACATGTCCCTGTGAAAATGAGGGATAGAAATGGCAAGATTAGAGAACCATGGATGACAGGTGAAATTGTGAGACTAGCTAAGAGGAAAAAGGAAGCATACATAAGGTCTAGGCGACTGAAGACAGATGAAGCTTTGGAAGAATATCAGGAATGTCAGGACCAATCTGAAACGAGGAATCAAGAGGGCTAAAAGGAGTCATGAAATATCTTTAGCAAACAGGGTTAAGCAAAATCCCAAAGCCTTTTATTCATAAATAAGGAGCAAGAGGGTAACTAGAGAAAGGGTTGGCCCACTCAAGGACAAAGGAGGAAAATTATGCGTGGAGTCAGAGAAAATGGGTGAGATTCTTAACGAGTACTTTGCATCGGTATTCACCGAGTAGAGGGACATGACGGATGTTGAGGTTAGGGATAGATGTTTGATTACTCTAGGACAAGTCGGCAGAAGGAGGGAGGATGTGTTGGGTATTCTAAAAGGCATTAAGGTGGGCAAGTCCCCTGGTCCGGATGGGATCTATCCCAGGTTGCTGAGGGAAGTGAGAGAGGAAATAGCTGGGGCCTTAACAGATATCTTTGCAGCATCCTTGAACACGGGTGAGGTACCGGAGGATTGGAGAATTGCTAATGTTGTCCCCTTCTTTAAGAAGGGTAGCAGGGATAATCCAGGTAGTTATAGACCGGTGAGCTTGACGTCAGTGGTAGGGAAGCTTCTGGAGAAGATACTGAGAGATAGGATCTATTCCCATTTGGAAGAAAATGGGCTTATCAGTGATAGGCAACATGGTTTTGTGCAGGGAAGGTCATGTTTTACCAATTTATCAGAATTCTTTGAGGAAGGGACAAAGGTGATTGATGAGGGAAGGGCTGTAGATGTCATATACATGGACTTCAGGAAGGCATTTGATAAGGTTCCCCATGGTAGGCTGATGGAGAAAATGAAGTCTCATGGGGTCCAGGGTGCACTAGCTAGATGGATGAAGAACTGGTTGGGCAACAGGAGACAGAGAGTAATACTGGAAGGGAGTTTCTCAAAATGGAGAACTGTGACCAGTGGTGTTCCACAGGGTTCCGTGCTGGGACCACTGATGTTTGTGATATACATAAATGATCTGGAGAAAGGTATAGGTGGTCTGATTAGAAAGTTTGCAGATGACACGAAGATTGGTGGAGTAGCAGATAGTGAAGTGGACTGTCAGAGAATACAGATAGATTGGAGAGTTGGGCGGAGAAATGGCAGATGGAGTTCAATCCGGGCAAATGAGAGGTGATGCATTTTGGAAGATCCAATTCAAGAGCGAACTATACAGTAAATGAAAAAGCCCTGGGGAAAATTGATGTACAGAGAGATCTGGGTGTTCAGGTCCCTTGTACACTGAAGGTGGCTGTGCACGTCGATAGAGTGGTCAAGAAGGCATATGGCATGCTTTCCTTCATCGGAAGGGGTATTGAGTACAAAAGTTGGCAGGTCAGGTTACAGTTGTATAAGACTTTGGTTCGGCCACATTTGGAATACTGCGTGCAGTTTTGGTCGCCACATTACCAAAAGGATGTGGATGCTTTGGAGAGGGTGCAGAGGAGATTCACCAGGATGTTGCCTGGTATGGAGGGCACTAGCTATGAAGAGAGGTTGAGTAGATTAGGATTATTTTCATTAGAAAGACAGAGGTTGAGGTGGGACCTCATTGAGGTCTACAAAATCATGTGAGGTATAGACAGGATGGATAGCAAGAAGCTTTTTCCCCAGAGTGGGGGACTCAATTACTAGAGGTCACGAGTTCAAGGTGAGAGGGGAAAAGTTTAAGGAAGATATGTGTGGATTGTTCTTTACGCAGAGGGTGGTGGGTGCCTGGAACGCATTGCCGGCGAAGGTGGTAGAGGCGGGCACGATAGCGTCATTTAAGATGTATCTAGACAGATACATGAATGGGCAGGGAGCAGAGGAATACAGATCCTTAGAAAATAGCCGACAGTTTTAGATAGAGGATCTGGATCGGCACAGGCTTGGAGGGCCGATGGGCCTGTTCCTGTGCTGTAATTTTTCTTTGTTCTTTGAGAGCATCGGTGGCATTGCCCAGATAATGGCCCAGTCTCGGCAGGCCACCGCTGAGAGCATCCGTGGCATTGGCCAGATGCTGGATGGCATCGCACAAGCCCAGAGGGAGGTGGCGCAGACCCACACAGGGATGACCCACTCCTTGGGCACCATCGCAGCTGACGTTCGGACCCTGGTCGATACCACAGCGGGCCTCCAGGACTGGCAGTGGCAGGTGTTGGTGGTGCCTTGGGGCTTGTCTCCGTTCACACCCCTGTCCCATAGAGAGGCTCGGGGGCCAAAGGGCACGCCGAGGGAGAAGTAGGTTCTGGGGCTCATTCCGGTGACTCCTGCAGGGGAGGTCCCGGAACACCGCGGCACCTCGGACTCCCCACTTTCCTGCCCTGGTGCATCTGGTGGGCAGCGGGTGGGCCAGGGTGGCACCACGCCATCCAGCACACCTGCGGAGCAGCCTGGCCCATCCAAGCTGGGCCGCCCCAGGAAACAAGCGCCAACGGGGAGCCAAGCCGCAGGGCAGGAGTCTCAGCAGTCCGCCTCCACTCCTGCTGTACCGTCTGGGGAGGCACAGAGATGTAGTGGTAGGGCCTTTAAGGCCAGGAAGTCAGACACCTCGTAAGTTGGCACGTGTGCAGGGAACAGTTTAGTTATAGGGGCTAGGGCACGTGTATGTAATCTTTCTAATTAAACTCATTGTTACACTAATGCAAGCTGCCTCTGTGCTATGTCCGATGCCTGCGGGGTCGGTTGGGGGACTGAGTGCCACTGTGGCCGAGGGGCGATGGAACGTTGAGCCCAGGTGGGTCCCAAAACTGTGTGGGGGGTGTAATTCCCACCCCCCACACATCCACGCCACCCCGCCCCCACCGATTGAACATGGCCATGTGATGGAGTGTCCAGCACGCAGACAGGGACCACCCAGGTGGAGGGTGCAAATGTGGCCATGAGTCAGACAGCGTCTAACGATTTGGAGCTGACAGCTCATCACACAACGGGTGGTCATCACCCTCCATGGCATCAATCACACCCGCTTCCACAGGCAATCGTGTGAGCCCAGCGCGTTGTGCCGCAGGTGGGTGTGTAATGGAGGGGTGTTGCGCATGTGGTCATGTGGGAGCTAAGGGTGGTGGGTGGTGTGGGAGGTGAGTCTCATGGGTGTTGTGGGAAGTGGGGGTGCGGGGTGGTGAGGTAGTGCAGTATAGTGGTGCCAGTGCCCCTGCTCAGCGAGCCCCTACCCCCCTAATTGGTGAAACGTGTGGCGATCAACGCCTCACGTGGCTCGCTGGCCAAGCCGGTGGCGCCGTGCAGACTCGCGCCCATATCCAGCCCCCATGTCACGTCGATTGCCCCCCTCCTCCCCATCCGGAGAGGCGGTCCCTTCCTCTGGCACGCCCTCTGCCTCCTCCTCCTCCAGCACATTGCCCCTCTGCTGGGCTATATTGTGGAGGACGCAGCAGACCACAACGATCCTCTCTGACTGGCACTGGAGGCCCCCTAGAGCGGTCCAGCCACCTGAAGCGCATCTTCAGCAGCAGGGGCTGTTTAGCACAGGGCTAAATCGCTGGCTTTGAAAGAAGAGCAAGGCAGGCCATCCGCACGGTTCAATTCCTGTAACAGCCTCCCCGAACAGGTGCCGGAATGTGGCGACTCGGGACTTTTCACAGTAACTTCATTGAAGCCTACTTGTGACAATAAGCGATTTTCATTTCATTCATTTCAAAGCACCTCTCGACCACACCTCTGGTTGCTGCATGGGCCTCATTGCTTCAGTCACTGCACGGATGCACCGGTGCGCCGATGGTCGGGAGATGCCGGACCGGTCCCCACTCGGCGACTGGAACAACCCCGTGGCATAGAGGTTCAGGGCCACCATCACCTTGACGGCCACCGGGAGAGCATGTCCTCCCCCTGTGCATCGCGGTGCCAGGTGTGCCATCAGATGGCAGATGTGGGCGACGGTTTCCCGGCTCATCTGGAGTCTCCTCCTGCATGCCCTGTCCGGCAGGTCGTTGAAGGGCATGCGGCGCAGGTAGACATGAGGCCTCATCGGGCACCTCCGGCGCCTTGGCACCACCACCTCCTTCTCCTCATCCACATTGGTATCCTCATTCTGTGCCTTGTCCTCGTTGTTGTCGTCCTCCTCCTCCCCCTGTGCCCATTGGGCGGGCAGCCCTGCAGCCTGAGCAAGTGCCACCTGGCCTTCTGCAGCAACCCGTCCCTCTGCTGCGACTGCCACTGCCGCAGCCTCTCTGAGCCGCCTGTGCCGACGCTGCCACAGGGCTGCATGCAGGGCAGCGGCTCCCGCCACGGCGGCCAACATCGCTGGCTGGTGCCCAAACATTATGATCTGCAGTGGGTGGGGGGCATACAACATGTTTAACGATGGCGCATGGCCCCCTCTACAGCCAGGTGCCATGGGCTACAAGTCTGCCCCGGTTGGCTGATTGCGCGACAGCCACGCATGCACCCAGACCTCTGCCCACACCTTCAGTGCTTCGACTATTATTGCCCGTCCCTTCTGTTAGCGCAACAGTCAGATGGCACTGCCCTCAGTGCAGCCCTGGAACTACCCGCCGGTGGGTGCTGCCGGCTGGGAGGGGCGCCCCTGGGGGGGTCTGGCACCCATGCACACGTCCGACAGGTTTGCGCTCAGCCAGCGCCCCAGGTTGGTGCCCTTAAGCCTGGCCGCTGTAATGGCGGCCGTGGCTTTGGCGCCGCCTCGCCATGCTGGGCTGTTCCAGGCCGGCGGCCCTGCCGTCCCCATGCCCCCCACCCCCGAACATGGAGGCCTTCCCCCCCCCTCGCCCCCAGCCACGGCCGTGCCCATCCTGACAGATGTAGGTCCCTCCACACGCCGGCCCCTCACCTCCTGCTCCCGCATCGTCAGCCAACACGACCGGCTGATGATTTTTATTAGCAGGTTGGAACCGGCCGCAGATTCCCCGCGAATCGATGAATGGACCCCCTCGGGCGATTCTCCGGGCAGCGCGGCGCCGATCACGGTCACGCCGTTTTCGCTGGTTGTGAGAATCGCAAAACGCGGTTGGACTGGCGTCGCCCAAAAAGCCATTGCGATTTCCGATTCTCGGAACCGGCTCGGCTCGAGAGAATCCTGCCCGGGGTAATTTATGTCCACGTGAGATTGGAGACAGCATCTACGTATCAAGAGATGTCACAACTAACAATGCAGCACTCCCTCAGTATTGCACTGACAGAAATGATGCTCAAACCTCTGGAGTGGGAATTGAATCCACAACTTTCTGTTTCAGAGGCAAAGGTGCTACCAAACTGTGATCGATACAACAGGTGAACACTGATAAGCCTTCAGTCCGAGCCAAGTCCATAAGCCATGTAGATATCCTTGATGCACGATCAAAGCCACAACTGTGGCTTTATTACAGTCAGATGCGAGGCCTCCTGCTGCAGCTGGCAAAATGGCAGGGCACTGGAGATCATGCATATTTATACAGTTCTCCCTGGGCAGAGCCAGCTGGCAGGAGCTACCAGCGAACCTGTAGTGCAGGTCCTACCTTACATCTCCTTTTACAGTGGATCACCACAATCCTAATCCTACAAGGCACAAAATGCGGTGACTTACAGACTGGAGAGAAAATCGTTCAATGGGAGCATGAACAAAATTGCAGCAGTGCCTAATAGCTAAGAAATTCCACTGCCTGCTGCTGTCATGACAAACATACTTTGGCACTTTGCGCCATCTTGCAGTATAAACTGCCACGGCGCACGAGCAAGTCGAATTTCTTCCAGAACAACAATGTGTGCCACTTGCATAAAATACAATCTCTTGATCTCATCCACTGTCTTATAAGAACCAGATTAAGATTTAGAACAGAAAAAACAGATTATGAAAATTGCATGTCATAGGCAGATTAATAATTATCTTAAGAAGATGACTTGGACACATTCCCTACGTTTATTACCACCGTACTGTGAGCAACTCATTTCACAGAGAACAAAATATCACAAATTTCCAAATAACCATTTGCAGGTCCACTGCAAATGAAAATCGCACATCGTCAACACATGTATCTTGTAAATCTACAGATAGCAACAATTTTCTGATTTTAATTCAAACCA
Organism: Scyliorhinus torazame; assembly: GCF_047496885.1. Lineage (NCBI taxonomy): Eukaryota > Metazoa > Chordata > Chondrichthyes > Carcharhiniformes > Scyliorhinidae > Scyliorhinus > Scyliorhinus torazame. The sequence continues at coordinate 191,014,355 of NC_092707.1, read as the reverse complement.
TTCTGCCTCTGTTAGCCGATTGGTTGTGTAAAATCTCTTTTTGAAAGTAAATCCGAGAGCAATTGCGAAGCAGGGAAAGGAATAGAAATTTTGATCAAGACAGCCTTGGGGTGGAATTCTGTTGTCATGGAGGAGTCCCGAAGTAGGGCTGCAAGGCGGGTGGTGTGACCATGTAGGCTGGCAGTGAAGATGCAAGATCATTTTATCGAGACCATCCATAGTGGCCGCACGGTAGCACAGTGGTTCGCACTGTTGCTTCACAGCGCAGGGTCCCCGGGTTCGATTCCTGGCTTGGGTCACTGTCTGTGCAGCGTCTGCATGTTCTCCCAGTGTCTGCGTGGGTTTCCTCTGGGTGCTCCGGTTTCCTCCCACATGTCCCGAAAGACGCGCTTGGTCGGTGAATTGGACACGCTGAATTTTCCCTCAGTGTACCTGTCCAGGTGCCGTAGTATGGCGCTAGGGAATTTCACAGTAACTTTATTGCAGTGTTCATGTAAGTCTACTTGTGACACTAATAAAGATTATTATTATAACAAAAAATTAACAGCCAGCAGAGTCGGACAGTTAGGGGGAATGGCACATGAGAAGCAGGCACCATCCTTGAAGGGGAGGCAGCACCCTGTTCTAAATTGGTGCATGCAGATGACAGCAAAAGGTGGGAGGCAAGGACAAGGGGTGGAATATTGAGCCAGCATTAGCCGTCAGCAAGAACAACGTCGCAGGTGGAAAACATGGCTGGTATCGGGAAACGCAATTCTCGCCGGTGAGATCGCGTTTTCTGATTTTCCAGGCACCTAACTGGTGGCGTAATGGGAATCCTCCACAGAAGGCCAGGAACCTACTTTGAATACATTATAATGTCATGAGCGAGCCTTCCCACTGGGGCTTTCCTACCCTCACTCAATATTCATGGGTCGCACGCGTGATGTTACGCCAGCGTGATTTACATCAGCTGTATAAAAACAAGAACCTGCCAACCTCACCTCCGATATCAGAGGTGTGCACTCAGGTCGCTGTCATGATATGCAAACATGCAACCAATGGATAATCAGAATAGGACACAACAAATGGGTAATCAGGACACCCAGATGTGGCATCACCACAAGGGGGCATGGCACAAACACTATAAAAGGGACAAGACACACACGCCCTGCCTCTTTCCACAGAGACACCTGGAGAGGTAGACAGGGTCGATCAGCAGCATCACACCCCAGCACGTGGCTCAGAGCAAGCTGGTACAGTTAGACTGAGTTACTACAGTTAGATTAGCAGAGTGTCGAACTCATTTAAGAACGGAGTTAATAGTTTAATAAACACGTTGAACTCATTTCATAGTCTGGAGCATCCTTTCGTAAAGCTTACATCCAGTAGCAGTTTATGTTACACAACAATTGCTATTGCCCTCCAAGACGCCAGTTGCAAAGGGGGAACTGGAGAGGATATAGGCGACCCAGATAACTTAAACTCGGGGCTATGGTGGGGGGAGGTGCTGGTTGTTGGGGGTTCAGCATTGGCACCCTGAGGGATGGGGTCATGCACAGGTCTAAGCAGCACTTCATGGCTGTGATCATTTGGGTTTGAAGGGATCTGGTGGCTGATTTTCAGGCAGCACTTCCTGTGCTGAGCTTGTGGCAATATCACCGCTGAGGGATTGCCCTTCTAGAGTGGCAGCTGGAAAGTGGGAGGGAGGAGGTGGATCCACCGGCTCAGCACATGGGGTGACAGTGAGGTCCCTGGATGGGGACTGTGGTAGTACCAGGTATTGCGGTACCTCAGAGGCTGATGATCACTTCGTCTGGAGTGTAATTGATTGCGCATCAATTTAATCTACTAGATTTAAGCTGGAAGGATGGATCTCCGAATCAAACCGGAGTGCCTTCAACTCAGCCCCCACGCGGAGAACCCGGCTGCAATATTTAAACACTGGCTGGCGTGCTTTAAAGGCTACCTGGAGACGGCCGGAGGCACCCCCTCAGAAGGACAGAAAATGCATCTCCTGCGCTCAAGGGTCAGCCCTGGGATCTACACCCTTATCGAGGAGGCAGAGAACTATGATGCCGCGATCGAACTGCTGGAAGGACATTATATCCGCCCTGTAAATCAGGTCTACGCATGTCACCTGCTTGCTACGAGACGGGAAAGCCCCGGGGAATCATTGGAAGATTTCTACCGGGCGCTACTGGTGCTGGGCCGAAACTGGATGCCCGCAAGTTTCGGGGAGCGAGCACACGGAATTTTTAAGCAGGGATGCTTTCGTAGAAGGTATGAGTTCCTCAGATATCCGACCAAGACTCCTAGAAAGGGACACCCTGGGACTTAGAGAGGCACGGGCCCTGGCAGGGTCCATGGACGTTGCCTACAAAAACACGCAGTCCTATGTGCCTGACCACGCGGCGGCTCCCTGGGCTGCGTGGCACCCCGCAGCAGCAGCCCTACAGACCTTCCCCCTGACCCCGCAAGCCTGCGCTACGAGACGGCCCGCTAACGCCGCCGGGACCCGCTGTTTCTTCTGCGGGCAGGTGAATCATCCCCGCCCGCTCTGCCCAGACCTCACCGCCACCTGCAAAGGGTGCGGCAAGAAGGGCCACTTTGTGGGGATCTGCCAGGCCCGTGCCGTGGCCGCGGTCTCCAGCAACTCCGGACCGCCGCGGCAACCCCCCCCTTCAGGCCCCGACCGGCTAGTGCTCACCGCCACCCCCCTGTCCTAGGGCCACGTGCGACCCACGGGCACGGCCATCTTACCCCCCGGACACCACACTGGACGGGTGGGCGCCGCCATTTTGTCCATCCCCGCCGCCATCTTCTTCATCACCGGACACCATGTGCGACCCATGGGTGACGCCATCTTGAATGGGGCCCCAGGCCCCCAGCTCGGCCGACTACACGCTGCCCGATCAGAACTCGCAACTGCTTCATCTGGCCTCGGTGACACTGGACCAAAGTCGACCCCGGACACTTGCAACGGCTACAACGACGGTCTTCATCAACGGCCATGAGACGTCTTGCCTGATTGACTCTGGGAGCACGGAAAGCTTTGTTCACCCCGACACGGTAAGGCGCTGTTCACTTGTAACCCACCCTGTAAACCAAAGGATCTCCCTGGCCTCCGGGTCACACTCGGTGGCGATAAAGGGGTTCTGCCTAGCGAATCTCACTGTCCAAGGCAGGAAATTCGACAATTTCCACCTGTATGTCCTGCCGCACCTCTGCGCGGCTACCCTCCTGGGGCTGGACTTCCAATGCCACTTGCAAAGCCTGACCTTTAAATTCGGCGGCCCTATACCTCCCCTTACTGTCTGCGGCCTCGCGACCCTTAAGGTTGACCCACCTTCCCTGTTTGCAAACCTCACCCCAGATTGCAAACCCATCGCCACCGGGAGCAGGTGGTACAGTGCCCAGGACCGGACCTTCATCAGGTCAGAGGTCCAAAGGCTGCTGGGGGAAGGGGTCATCGAAGCAAGCAACGGTCCCTGGAGAGCTCAAGTAGTGGTGGTAAAGACCGGGGAGAAGCATAGGATGGTCATTGACTACAACCAGACCATCAACAGGTTTACGCAGCTGGACGCGTACCCTCTCCCCCATATAGCTGACCTGGTAACAGGATCGCACAATACAAGGTCTTTTCCACGGTGGATCTCAAGTCCGCCTACCACCAGCTACCCCTCCGCAAGTACACTGCCTTCGAAGCAGATGTGCGGCTCTATCAATTTTTAAGGGTTCCCTTCGGTGTCACTAATGGGGTCTCGGTCTTCCAGCGAGAGATGGACCGAATGGTTGACCGGTATGGCTTACGCGCAATGTTCCCGTATCTGGATAACGTCACCATCTGCGGCCATGACCAGCAGGACCACGACACCAACCTCCGCAAATTCCTCCAGACCGTGGAAATCCTTAACCTGCCATACAATAAGGATAAATGAGTGTTTAGCACCGACCGTCTAGCCATTCTAGGCTACGTAGTGCGAAATGGAGCTATAGGCCCTGACCCCGAACGCATGCGCCCCCTTATGGAGTTCCCCCTCCCTCACTGCCCCAAGGCCCTGAAGCGCTGCCTCGGGTTTTCCAGCTATTACGCGCAGTGGGTCCCCAACTACGCAGACAAAGCCCGACCCCTAATCCAGTCCACAACCTTCCCCCTGTCGACGGAGGCCCGCGCTTTCAGTCGCATCAAAGCAGACATTGCAAGGGCCACGATGTGCGCCATCGACGAGTCCCGCCCCTTCCAGGTCGAGAGCGATGCGTCCGACGTAGCTCTGGCGGCCACCCTCAACCAAGCGGGCAGGCCCGTGGCTTTCTTCTCCCGTACCCTCCATGCCCCCTCCCCTCCACCGACCGCAACACTTATTTCCTGAACGTGATTGGCGAGTTCTCCCAGTTCCCATTCGCCATCCCCTGCCCAGACATGACCACAACCACCGTCATCAAGGCCCTCCAGGGTACCTTTACACTGTTCGGTTTCCCCGCGTACATACACAGTGATGGGGGGTCCTCCTTTATGAGCGACGAACTGCGTCAATTCCTGCTCGAATTCCGCCTCGAGCAGGACGACCAGTTACAACCCCCGTGGAAACGACAGGTGGAGAGGGAGAACAGAACGGTCTGGAAGAATGTTCTACTGGCCCTACGGTCTAGGAATCTCCCAGTCTCTCGCTGGCAAGAACTCCTCCCGATGGCCCTCCACGCCATCCGGTCGCTGCTCTGTACAACCACAAATCAGACACCTCATGAACGTCTCCTTGTTTTCACCAGGAAGTCCTCCTCCGGGACCTCGCTCCCAACCTGGCTATGACACCCGGACCCATCCTGCTTCGGAAGCACGTGCGGACGCACAAGTCAGACCCGTTGGTCGAGAGGGTCCACCTGCTGCACGCTAACCCCCAGTACGCCTACGTGGCGTTCCCTGACGTCCGGAAAGATACAGTCTCCCTTCGGGACCTGGCGCCCGCCGGAACCCCATGCGCTCCCGAACCATTACCCCCACCCCCACCCCCACCACAGCCCGCCCACCCACCCACCCCCCGTACAGGCGCCCCGCCCCGTGTCAACCGTTTGCCCCAACAGCTCCACCTAGGGGTGACGAAGCTGTCAGGGAGGCCGAAACCACGCTCCCGGAGTTGCAACCACCGGGACCCCCACCAGAATCAGCACCGAAGCCCAGACGCTCCAGAAGGTTGACCAGGCCACCCGGTCGACTGATTGCTTCGCTGTGAGTTTAACTGTTGTAAATATCCTTGACTGCACGGTACCTCCATACCTGATCATACCATGTTAAAGGCGACTGTTACCACTGGCCACTACCCCCGCCGGACTCTTTTTTAACAGGGGGTGAATGTGGTAGTACCAGGTATTGCGGTACCTAAGAGGCTGATGACCATTGGTTAGACCCAGGAGTCTACCATTGGCTGTTGTTACGTAGCTCCGCCCTGACAGATGGAGTATAAGAGATGGTGCCGTCCCAGCAGCCTTCACTTTCTGTATTGAAGCTGCTGGGGAACAAGTTCTAGTAGATTAAAGCCTTCAGTTATGAAATCACTTTGTCTTGAGTGTAATTGATCGCGCATCAGGGACCCATTAGATGCCAGGCTACATGGGCAGAGTGGGGGACTCTGACAAGGGTGTTTCCCAGCCTCATGAGGCCTGAAGACCGTCACACAGCGGGGAGGATGAGTGCAGTGAGAATAAACCCCCACACCCAGGCAGCACTTTACGGCCCGAGGACAAGAGCTGTATGGAAGTTCAGGGCCATTGGTTATGGAAGCCAAACTGTCAGGGATTAGTGTGTGGATGGCTGGATAGCTGTTTAAGTTGGAAGGCTCATTTGATCTGCAGCCCATGAGCGTATTTCAGTTTATTACCATTATCAAAATACTGAAGACAGGACAACAAGGACACCAAACACATAGCACCCCAGAACACATTTACCACCTCCCTCCCCCGACCTACAGCAGCGGAAAGGTACACCGGCCCAACCCACCGGAATAGGCCACTCCAACACGGAGCACAGCAGAGGAGAGGGAGAAAAAACAGTCCGCCCCTCTCAAGAGGGGCATAATTCAGTCTGGAAAAGCCCCGGCACATTATAAACCATACCAAGTACAGAGCCTTTCAAAAGACAAGGAACAACGCCACCAGCTGCCGAGGCAATGTCGCCTCCCCCATGCCCCTCCGGCCGCAGGGACCCACATCGATGGAAGGGCACTCAGTACATGTAAGGGAAAGTATGTGATGAAAGTAGTGCATGCATATGGGCGTAAGAGTGTGCATGCATAAAGAGTATATGCGGGAATGACTGCGCGTGCGTGCCTGTCAGAGTATGTGTGTGTGAGAAGGAGCAGCACAACTCACCGGAAAAGGTCTCGCTGACACGGGGTATAACGGAAGAAGGAGAGGGAATACCCCAACCCCACCAGCATCAGTGGCGTGCACTGAAAAAAGCACAAAAACGGCAACCATTAACCAACAATATGCAACAGTACAAAGACACCAGCCATTAACATGGCCTCTAAACCTGAACCAGAAGCAGTCATTATTACACGGAAGTGGCCAACAGCCTTCAAGTACACGTCATGACAGCCTCCAAGGTGTCCAGTTGAGGTGAGCCTCCACCACCCTCCTCCTGTAGTCCCAAAATCCGGTCACTGCTCCAGCCAGCCCCTTGTCCAGGCCGCAGAGGTAGGAGCGGCAGGAACAACATATGGCTCCCAAAAATAGAAACGGTAAACAGTCAGCAGTCCAAACAAAAGCAGCATCAGATGGTAAATCAGTCCTCCAAACCTCCAGTATGTTGCATTTGATTTGGGCCGCCACAAAGCACCGGCAGCAGAGCACTTGACTTCCTCCCTCTCCTGTAACAAGTCATTCAGATGAACCAGCCACCATCCTTTTCTCCTCCTTCCTCCAAATGGCAGCAGCAGTAGTCCATTAAACAAGCAGAAAGGGAGGCAGGCAATTGTTAAATCCAGCCTCAGGCTGAACCCCAGTCCAGGTCAGGCCTTACCTATATCCTGTCCCTCTCTCTCTCGTTTGCAAATGCCTGCAGCAGTCTCTCAGCAATTGAGTTGACAGCCTCCACAGTCCTTGAGATCTGGGGGAATGAGGGTGCTCTCTAAGGATGAAGTTGGCTGCAAAATGCAGTCTTCACATGCACCAGGTGTGCCTTGCCTGCCACAAGGGGAAGCCAATTGCCTAATCAGGTTCCTGACCCTTCCTTGATGAGTCGATTGTGCCAATTTAGTCAGCATTGCAATGCATGAGTGTGCCACTGATTGGTGCCCAATATTTAGCTCTTTGCTTTTTGTTTAAGGCAGTTTCCCTTTAACGGAGTGTCACTTGACTTTGCCCCTCAGTTTATTTGATTTAGTTTGCTTAGTTATTTGTGTTCATCAAAATAGTTCGAAGCATTGCCTCCAAACATTGAACTCCAAGGCTCATATTCACATCTACATAACAGAGAGGTGACACAGATGTGGCCCCCAGTGCAAGGCATTATGGTGAATTTACCCATCAAGAGATGACAGGTGTCAGTGTCTTGTCCCGCTGCAAGGTTAGAATGCGGGCAAATTGAATGCACTCAATTACCCTCGATCATTACCCATGGGAGTTCATGTGGATTGCTGAAGTTCTCAAGGGTTGGTGTACTTCATTCAGATGGAGTTGAGAGATGCAACTGTGGGGAAGTGGCAATTGTGTGATAGGGGAGGGAATGAGGCACTCACATAGGGGATGTGTTGGGTGAATGTGCCAGATCCTGAGAGGGCTGTAGGTCAGGACTCCTCATCGCTCACTGTGATGTTCTCTTCCTTTCAGTTTTTGATTCTTAAAAAGCATGGGGCCAGTCCAGCTGGCAATTCATTTAATCTCAATCATCCAGCAGCAGCGACATCAATGTGCCGTTGCACATGACGAAGACCAATGCCCTCTGGAGGATGGGGAGGCAGAGCCCGTTAATCTTCCAGGAGAAGAGCTATAGATGGTGGAGACTTGGAGGAGACACTGGCCATGGGCGTTCCAACGTAAAACTTCCTGGGCTGGATTCTCCGGTCGCCGACACCAAAATCGCGTTCGCCGACCGGCTGGGGAATCCAAGTTTCCGACCAAATCGAGGGCGGCGCCGCTTTCACGATGCTCCCCCCCCTCAGAGAGTACGCTGCGTCACGTATCGACGGCCTCAGGCCTGAGGCCTGCCTCCGATGCTCCACCCCCGACCGGCCGAGTTCCGGCGTAGGTCATTCATTCGTTGGCAACTCGGCGTGGCAGCTGCGGTCTCAGTCCAGTGCCGCCACAGTCGGGGGAGGGCCAATCCGCGGGCAGGGGGGGACATTACTCAGGGCTGAGGGCACTGTGGGGAGTTGTCTGGGGCGCACAAGCTGGCCGAAAGGTGGGCTATTTCACGTGCCGGATCAATGAGTGGCTGCTGCGATGCAGCACGGCGCGGCCGCTGCGGGCCGCTGCCATACGCATGCACGGCCATGGACCCAGCAATTATCCAGGGCGTATTAGCAGCTAGAGACTGGTGCGCTCTGCTGCCGTCCTGCTAGCTCCCAGCAAAACTGGAAATCGCTGGACGTTTTGCGCCGGTTTTTCTGGCGTAAAACGCCACCGTTCCCACGGCGGTGTGGGGACATTGCCCCACAATCGGAGAATCCAGCCCCCGATCTCCAGATGTCAGAGGTCCAGTGCTGGGGAAGACTGCGTCTGTCCCAGGGGATGGTGGACCACCTGTGCCAGGTAAGGCAAAAGTTGACACTACACATACTGGGAGGTCACCCGCTGCTTGTGGCCCTGAAGGTTACTGCCACCCTGAATTTCTATGCCAGTGGATCGTTTCAAGGCTGCACAGGTGACTCTGTGGCATATTCCAGTCAGCAGCACACAAGTGCATAAAGGTCACACTTGTAGTATTTGTGATGACCCACATCAAGTTTGACTGGAATCAGGCAAGCCAGGATGCTAGTGTCCAGGACTTCTGCTGCATAACAGCCATTACCCAGGTGTAAGGTGTCATCGTCTGCACCCAAATGGCTCTGCATTCCCCATGGCAGTATGGGGCACCATTTCTGAACCATAAGAGATACCACTCCCTCAATGTCCAGCTTGTCTGTAACTTCGCGATGCGTATCATGCAGGTATGTGTTCATTTTCCAGGGAGTATCCATGATTGTTATATCTTGGGGTGCTCGCAGATCCAGCTGTTTTTGAGGGAGAGCAGCGAGCGGAGGGATGGCTCATCTGGGACAAAGATGACCAACTCAGGAGGTGGCTGATAGCACGGTGGGACGGAGGTAGGGGCTGATTGTGGGGCGGGAGAGTGGGGAAGGAGGGTGGCCGGCCATGGTACCTCGCTATCGGCTGTCCGCTCAAGGTGATGGCCTGATAGCGGGATTCCCTGGCAATCCCTCATATTCTACACTAGGCATAAATTTGCATGGTGGGAACACTGAATTGCATCCTGCTGGTGCAATTCAGCTCTGGCGGGAGAGTATAGTCTCCCAAACGGAGAATCCTGGGGCGTAATTCTCCCACCCCCCGCTGGGTCGGAGAATTGCCGGGGGCTGGCGTGAATCCCGCCCCCGCCGGTTGCCGAAGTCTCCGGCACCGGATATTCGGCGGGGGTGGGAATCGCGTCGCACCGGTTGGCGGCCCCCCCCCCCGCTCGATTCTCCGGCCCGGATGGGCCGAAGTCCCGCCGCTAAAATGCCTGTCCCACCGGCGTAAGTTAAAGCACCTACCTTACCGGCGGGACAAGGCGGCGTGGGCGGGCTCAGGGGTCCTGGGGGGTGGGGGCGCGGGGCGATCTGGCCCCGGGGGGGTGCCCCCAAGGTGGCCTGGCCCGCGATCAGGGCCCACCGATCCGCGGGGGGGCCTGTGCCGTGGGGGCACTCTTTCCCTTCCACCTCTGCCACGGTCTCCACCATGGCAGAGGCGGAAGAGACTCCCTCCACTGCGCATGCGCGGGAATGCTGTCAGCGCCCGCTGACGCTCCCGCGCATGCGCCGCCCGGAGATGTCATTTCCGCGCCGGCTGGCAGGGCACCAAAGGCCGTTCCCGCCAGCTGGCGGGGCGGAAATTCCTCCAGCGCCGGCCTAGCCCCTCAATGTTGGGGCTCAGCCCCCAAAGATGTGGAGCATTTCGCACCTTTGGGGCGGCGCGATGCCCGTCTGATTTGCGCCGTTTTGGGCGCCAGTCGGCGGACATCGCGCCGTTTCCGGAGAATTTCGCCCCACATCTTTCAAAATGAGCTCTGGGTTTGATTTGAACTACATATTTCAGATAATATTTTTGAGAAGGAACAATATTTTCTTAAAATAGGTGTGCAGTTGGTTGTCAAGTTATGTGCATGATAATATCTAAGTTCCCCAAATCAGATACCTAAGGTATATGGCCTTAGAGAAGGTATAGACGAGATTTACCAGAACGATACCATGGCGAGGGTGTTCGGTTGTGCAATAATAATAATCTTTATTATTGTCACAAGTAGGCATACATTAACACGGCAATGAAGTTACTGTGAAAATCCCCTCGTCGCCACATTCCAGCGCCTGTTCAGGTACACTGAGGGAGAATTCAGAATGTCCAATTCATCTAACAGCACGTCTTGTTGGAGGAAACTGGAGCACCCGGAGGAAACCCACACAGACACGGGGAGAATGTGCAGACTCCGCACAGACAGTGACCCAAGCCGGGAATTGAACCCAGGACCCTGGCGCTGTGAAGCAACAGTGCTAACCACTGTACTACCGTACCACCCATGGAAACATTGTAATAAATGGCATTGTTCTCCTTTGAACTGTGAAGGCCGAATACAGCTATTCAAAATGATGAGTTTTGATGGAGCGAGTTAGGAGAAGCTCTTTGCGATAACCAAGAGTCATAGATTTAAATTCATTGGCAAACGAAGTAGAGGTGAAGTGAAGAGAAATCTCTTCAAAGCATTGTTAAGATCTGGAATGCATTATATTAAAGTATAGTGGAAATAGATTCTCGAATAACTTTGAAAGGGCGGATGCACATGCACTTGAAGAGGACCTGTTTGCAGGATTCTGGGGAAAAGTTGAGAAATGGGACTAATTGGACAGCTCATCCAAAAAAGCAAGCATAGGCACAATAGGCTGAATAGCTGCTTTCTGCACTGTGAGATTCTATGGGTGGGTTTTCCCCACAATAATCTAATCTCCTGTAAGTATATTTTTAGGTAACACATGGTCTGAGTGAACTCCTGGACTGGTTTTAATCAGCATCAGGGATCAGCGAAAAATGTTCCAGTGTATTTTCTTCTTTGTTGGATCTGAGTTAATCTCTAGTATTTTTTAAATGGTTGTGGGGTGATGATGAATTGGCAAATGGGGAGGAAGTGTCTATTTATGATGTTCTGGTCATTATAAGTGTGCAGCAGGACTCATTGTTCCCTGTCTTTTCCTGGACTCCATTTTTATTTGCTAATTTGCTTGAAATTCAGATTGGCTAATAGACACATCTCGGGGACCTTCTATATAAGAGCTTAAAATGCCTCTTATTGTCCACTTGGACACTGGATAACTATGAGAATGGAGGAATCTGTGAACGGGAGAGGGAAGCTAAGAAACATCAACATTTATGGAAGATAAGGCAATGTAGCTCAATCCTTTAATGAATATTCTGTATTTTCGTGTTAATATACAGCCGGTTATGCCTTGCCATCTCAAGGTATGATTTTATGCTGTTCAGTTTGTACTATTGCTTTTGCCTCTTGTTATCATCGGCACATGTTCCATGGCAAGATGTTTGTTATTTGAGTATGACTGATCGCCAATTGCAATTGAAGGCACAGCATTTAAAATAGATTTGGCCCAGATTTCCACCCAGTACAGATTAATGCTAATAAGTGATCGAATAAAATAAACTTTGCACAACATACTAACGTCCAAAACATAGACAGGTTAACGGTGGGAAGTTCACATCAAACCTAACTGTGGAAATGGTGAGATTAAACGACTGCAATATCAAAGTAGCAGAATAAAAGACCCCAACCTCCCTACGGATGATTCAAACCAGCTGTAGAGCAAACTAACTCTAGAGTGGATCGAATCAAAAAACCTGGTAATGCACCATCATGATCTGAGAAAAACATGATACCTGTATTGGCTTTAATTTGTGAGCATGCGTAAACAATGTAACAAGAGCTGGCTGTAAGGAATATAAGTTTCTACAGCTGCTTTGCGTCAACAATGTGTACGGCCAAACAGATGGTTTGAATTGACATCAGTGTAATTCATGTTGGTCTTTTTAAGCGAGGGTACCACCACCACCACCAAAGAACTGGAGGGGGTGGCGACCCGGAGAAACACATAGAGAGAAAGGAAACGGAAAAAAAAAGAAAAACTGAAAATGAGCTCTTAAGGATGTTGTCCACTCTAGGCAATGTTACAATAACAACACGCTGTGCTGGGAAAATACAATGGACATGTTGGCAACTGAGAAGAGAAGGGACGAGTTTGTATTTCAGATTGAAATATCTTATTAGGCCCCCTAAAGGAGAGTGGGGCCACTCAAATTGCATTGATTCCATGAAGCCATTCAAAGAAGGCCACAAAATCTCTTCCCATACCATGGCCCTCATTGAGCTCTCAATCAACATCACCCAAAACAGATGATCTGACCCTGCTTTTATCTTAGTGTTGTTATTTTTGGACCTAGTTGAACACAAATTGACTGTTGAGATTCCCTATGTTGCAAGCATGGTGATCTTTCAGTGTTGCAATACCTGCATAATTCTATGTAACTTAGAATTCATTTCACAGATTTAACATGTTTAAGGGGAAGCATATATGAGATAAAAGGGATCTGGGTGCAGGGTGGGAAGAAGGTTCAACCACAAGGTCTGTCACAGTCCAGGTGGGCTGAATGGCCTGCTTTTGTACTGTAGATTCTTGTTAATCACATCCTTTGGGATGTGTGCAGTTGCACTGTCACCTTAAAATGTTCGTGGGAGATGATGCTCAGATGTGCTGTTATATTGTGAACTATCAGTGCCACTGGTAGTCTTAACCAAGCCTACACTGAAATGAAAGGATCAAATGTTGGGATGCAGTCTTCAAGAGATGGCTTGAAGCAGAGCTTGCAAGATACTATGTGATATTCAAACGTGTGCCTGTGAGGGAGTGAGCAATATAAAGGAGATAACCGATGAGGGTGGCGCTAATTTTGTTTTTTGGGAGGGCTGCCTGCAACTTCATGGGTGGGATTCTCTGATCACTGACGCCGAAATTGCGTTTGGCCGCAGAATCCCCTTTTACCCCAGAAACGGGGGCGGCGCCGTTTTTGCGATGCTCTGTCCCCTCGGAAACGGCGTACTCAGGACGTCACCCGAGGCCCTCCCTCGATGCTCCGCCCCCGATGAGCCGAGTCCTCGGCGGCGTGGGACACGTGCACTCACACCGTTCGGAGACCTCGCGTGGCGGCTGCGGACTGAGTGCAGCTCCACCACAGTCGGGGGGAGCCGTTCCGCTGGCGGTGGCGGGGGGTGGGGGTGGGGGGGGGTTTGCTGGGGGCTGGGGGCACTGGTGGGGGTTGGACCGGGAGTGGCGAGGCTGACTACAAGGGGGGTAGTTTTTGGCAAGTCAGGTCCGAGCGCAGCTGGCGCCATGTTGCACGGCGCGGCTGTCGCAGGTGCTTGCGTGGCCACGGACCCGGCCATTGTATCCGCAGATAAAGCCGGGGGGGGGGGGGGGGGTTTATGCTGCGCGGCTGTGAGCCCCCAACTGGACAGAGGATCGGTGCAGGGGCGGCGCCGGCTTTCTGGTCGGGGCATAGCCGCAGGATCGGAGAATCCAGACCCCTATCTGCCCAACCCCTCCATTTTACATCCAAAAGTTTTGAGGATATGAAGGAGTGTTGTGGATGTTTTTTGGTCAGAAAACCAATGTTGGGCAGGCTGAATTTTAGGTCATGGCCTCTCATACCTGATCTTGCCCGGAAGTGTGCTGACTGGCAAATTTGAAACTGATGGCTTTCAGGTGTGCTGGATGCCAGTCTGAAACAGGCATTTGCCACCCTTTATCTGAACATTGGAGTTTGAATGCTAGCTGTAGGTTCCCAGTTGAAACTGGTCAGCAGGTAGACTGACTCTGCACTGCACATATGCTGCACATGCGCTGCCCAGTTGTTCCAGGAGTTCTACTTCTGGCTGCAGCAAAATGCTGCAGGCTCTTGTCAGCTTGGGTTTGTCTTCTTCCACTTCACTTTCATCATCCCCGCCCCTCCATCAATCATCCTCCAGACCTATCAACAGGCCAACTTGGCACTGGAGCCACACAAAATGAAGGGATGATTTGATGAGTTGCCTCGGATGCTCTATTGAGGCATCAATAGTTTTCCGAGTTAATTCAAATAATGCCTGGTGCTGAATGTGGCTCAACACCTTCACACACAGCTTCAGGCACACCTCAGGAGGGTGCTGTATATGTTATCTTACAAATGGTAAGAGCTGAACACATTGCTACACCCCACAACCAATCCACAGCGGACACCATCTCCCTGGCTCTACACTTATCCCTGGAGCACCTCGACAACAAGGCCTCTTATGTCACACTCTATTTATTGACTACAACTCCGTCTTCAACACCATAATCCCAGCCAAGCTCATATCAAAACTCCAAAACCTAGGACTTGGCTCCTCCCTCTGCAACTGGATCCTTGACTTCCTGACACATAGACCGTAATCAGTAAGGATAAACAACAACATCTCCTCCTCAATAGTCCTCAATACCGGGGCCCCGCAAGGCTGCATACTTAGCCCCCTACTATACTCCCTATACACACTCACGACTGGGCAAAATTTGGCTCCAACTCCATCTACAAGTTTGCTGACGATACAACCATAGTAAGTCGGATCTCAAACAACAATGAGTCAGAATACAGGAGGGAGATAGTGAACCTAGTGGCATGGTGTAACGACAATAATCTCTCCCTCAACGTCAGCAAAACCAAAGAGCTGGTCATTGACTTCAGGAAGCAAAGTATCATACACACCTCTGTCTGCATTAATGGTGCCGAGATGGAGATGGTTGACAGCTTCAAATTCCTAGGTGTGGACATCACCAACAACCTGTCCTGGTCCACCCACATCGACTAAGAAAGCACAACAGCTCCAATACATCATCAGGAAACTAAGGAAATTTGGCATGCCCACATTGACTCTTATCAACCTTTATAGATGCACCATAGAAAGCATCCTATCAGGCTGCATCACAGCCTGCTATGGCAACTGCTCAGCCCAGGACCGCAAGAAACTACAGAGAGTTGTGAACACCACCCAGTCCATCATACAAACCTGCCTCCCATCCATTGACTCTGTCTACACCTCCCGCTGTCTTTGGAAAGTGGGCAGCATAATCAAAGACCCTCCCACCTGGCTTATTCTCTCTTCCAACTTCTTCCATTGGGCAGGAGACACCAAAGTCTGAGAACACGCACTAGCAGGTCAAAAACAGCTTCTTCCCTGCTGTTACCAAACTCCTGAATGACCCTATTTTGGACTGAATTGATCTCTTCACACATCTTCTCAATTGAGTCGTACTACACTCCATTTGCTCACCCGATGCCTGTGCCTATGTATTTACATTATGTATTTATGCATGTCCTATGTTTTTCATGTATGGAACAATCTGTCTGGACAGTACGCAGAACAAAACTTTCTACTGTACCTCGGTACATGTGACAATAAATCAAATTCAAATATAATCTCTGGAACCACACCATTATAGATTACCCCCTTGCATTATTTGACATCTTTTTATTCAATTAGTCTTGACATGTTGCAGGCTGCATAAGAACATACACAGCGAGAAGCTATCGAAAAGATGTTCCCTGAAACAATGCAGCACTCCCTAGATACTCCACATATATGGCAGGATAAATTATGTTTAAAACCCTGAGGGGTTTGAACCACCGCCTTCTGACTGTGAGCACTACCACTGAGCCAAGCTGCCAGTTAGCACAAATGAAGATTAGTGAAAAAACACTGATAGAAAAAGGTATTCTGATTCATAGAATCCTACAGTGCAGAAGGAGGCCATTTGGCCCATCCAGTCTGCATCGACCTCTACCTAGGCCTACTCCCCAGCCCTATCCCCATAACCCCACCCAACCTGCACATCCTTGGATACGAAGAGGCAATTTAGCATGGCCAATCCACATACCTTGCACATCTTTGGACTGTGGGAGGAAACCGGATCACCCGGAGGAATCCCACGCATACACGGGGAGAACTTGTAAACTTCACACAGTCACCCAAGGCCGGAATTGAACCTGGGTCCCTGACAATGTGAGGCAGCAGTGCTAATCGCTGTGCTACCATGCCCTGGCAGACTGACTATTAGCTGTCAGACTGCATCAAACTGACTGCCTCAAGAAGAGGTGTTCCCTGACCTTTGACCTTATCTGGGGACCTACCAAAACTTTCCCAGAGGGTCCCACCCGTGCTACCAGGCAAAGATCAATGTAACAAGAGTTGCAATATCCTGTGCCTTAAATGGTACAATCTCAACAGACTTCTAATTTAGCACCCAGGTTCACAAAGATCAATGGATTTCATGACACAAGAAATAATACAATCAACTCCCCTCAAATTGCATCCCTGGTTTTAAATCTATCAGGAAAGCTACAACATAAAAGTCAGCGATTCCAATCTCTATTTTGCGCATGAGTGTCTATCAGGGTTATCGTGTGTATTGCATCTGGTCCAGGTGTCTTATAAGCACTTAATATTTTCAGTTTATTCTTTGCACATGCTTTCTGCATGTGTTTCAAATATAAAAGTTTAGTTGAATGAGAAATCCATTTACGGCCGCCTTAATCTACGTTAATGTAATGAGTTAATTTATTCGCCGGTGGTAATGAAAAATGAAATGAAAATCGCTTATTGTCACAAGTAGGCTTCAAATGAAGTTACTGTGAAAAGCCCCTAGTCGCCACATTCCGGCGCCTGTTCGGGGAGGCTGTTACGGGAATGCCAAGGGGCAATAGTTAGATTCTCTCTTGTTGGAGATGGTCATTGCCTGGCACTTGTGTGGCAAGACTTTACTTGCCACTTGTCAGCCCAAGCCTGCATTTTCCCCTGCTGTTACCAGACTTCTGAATGACCCTCTTATGGACTGATCTAATCTCTCCTTGCATCTTCTCTACTGAGTAGTATTAAACTCCATGTCCGGGATTCTCCAATCCTGTGGCCAAGTTGTGACGCCACCGTCAAATGCAGCGCGAGCGACTCTGGCGTCAAAGAGCCGCCAGGCCCAGGCATTCACCCCTTCCAAGGGGGCTAGTATGGCACTGTAGTGGTGTCCGCTGCTCTGGCGCTCGCAAGCTGTCGAGCGACGGCCAGCGCGGTTCTGCGCATGCGCAGCACAGCCGGCGCGGGTCCGCACATGCGCGTGGGTTGTCGTCTCCGCGCCAGCCTCCGGGCAATATGGTGGAGCTCTACAGGGGGCGGGGCGGGGAGGAACATAGGCCCCCCACGGAATTGGACTGTACGCAGTACAATACTTTTCACTGTACCTCTGTACATGTGACAATAAATCCAAATCCAAATCCATTTGGTCCAGGTCTTGCTGCATTGTTTGGAAGACACTGTCAAAGGACGTTTGATGAGTTGCTGCAGTGCATCTTGTAGATTGTACACACAATTGCCACTGTTTGCCACCAGTGGTGGAGGGAGTGAATATTTAAGGTTCTGGATGTGCACAGATTTAGTGAACTGCCCCAGTTTTTGTCAAGGTTATCGAGTGTAGTTGGAGCTGCACTCATCCAGGCAGTGGAGAGCATTCCATTGCACCCCTGACTTGTGCATAATAGTTGGTAGACAGGTTTTGAGAAGTGAATTATTCACCATAGTATTTCCAGCCTCTGATCTACTGTCGTAGCTACGATATTTATATGGCCGTTTCAGTTCCGTACTTGGTCCATGGTAATCCCCAGGAAGTCGATGGTGGCGGATTCAGCAATGGAAATGGTTGGATTCTTGCTTGTTGGAAATGGCCATTGATTGGCATTTGTGTGTGTATGCTACTTCCATTTATCAACCTAAGCTTGAATGTTGTGCATATCTTTCTACAGACAGGCATGGACTGCTTCAGTATCTGTGGAGGCAGAAACATTGTGAAATCATCAGTGGGCATCCCCATTTCTGACCTTAAAGCGGAGGGAAAGCAAATGGTTAAGCAGCTGAAGATGGCATGGCCTAGGACACTAGATGGAGGAATACCTGCAGTGGTGTCCTGGAGCAGAGATACCCAGCCTCCAACAACTAAAACTATCTTCCATTGTGCTTGGTATGACTATGATCAGTAGAGAGTTTCTGGATGTGTTTCTTTAAACCATCAAAGAAACTGCCACCAGCCAGTAGAATCCTTGTTGCTTGCCCCCTGTTTGGTACTGCTTTAATTTTTCCATCTCCTGAGTCACCCACCTGTCCATTGAGTTAATTCTTTTGCACTTACGGCTGGGCTCATTGCATCACAATCCTCATCATTAGGTGCCTGTAGCGCCGTGCAGCAAAGTCAAATGGATATTGTAGTCTTTTTCCTCTTCATATTGAAGCTGAGGTTTCTGATATTTTGCTATTTCTCCAAGGAAATAACATTTTATGTGATACACCAAATTACATCACCACATAATTAGTTCCTAAAGTATCTCTGTAACTTCAATCCACATCAAATTCAGTTGCTTACAGTTTCCACATCCGTGTGTTGTATATTGTCTGTTGTATATTCTTGCTTACAGGATGATTTATTTGAATCCTACAAATAAAAATCTTATGTGCAGAATAAAAAAAATCACAATGCACATTTTGCATAAAGAATAACAAATGGCCGGGGGGCATTACGCAGAAAATTTCACCAAACAAGAATGAACCGAAATTACGCAAGTGCCCTTTGCTACTCAAAGTCAGAGTGAAAGATGGAAAGGCAACATCTTCTGGTACAATACATTCTGTCAAATCTTGTAATTGGATCTTGTTCCCGGGTAATAAACTCACACATGTACTCAGAACATTCCATTGTTCAGACATATTCAATTCATCATCTGCTGCTGGCATCTTTAAAATGCCTTGGTCCTATGTTCTTAAATCCCTAACAATCCATTTATCCTGTAAGGTTCAGCATAACCTATCTAGTGCTAGTATGGTTTAGGGTACAGAAACATGGAAGAGGGTTATATACAATGGTTCTGACGGCAAAGTGCTGCCAGGTTTAACACTGAATCTGTCATCCTGGATCTGGCATGGGTCAGCTGACTATGTAGCCTGCTTAAATAGGCCAGCACTATGCTTTTGTTCTTGGTGATTGTATGGACCAAACCTGAACCTCAGAGAAAGCTTGTGTATGAATGACAAAGCCACTTTGTACAGGCACTGTTGCACTAATCAAAGAATCATAGAATCCCTACAGTGCAGAAGGAGGCCATTCAGACTATCATGTCAACACTGATCCTCAGAAAGAGCACCCTACCTAGGCCCACTCCCCCACCCTCTCCCCGTAACCCACCTAACCTTCACATCTTTGGACACTAAGGGACAATTTTAGCATGGCCAATCCACCTAACCTGCACATGTTTGGACTGTGGGAGGAAACCAGAGCACCCGGAGGAAACCCACGCAGGCACGGGAAGAACGAGCAAACTCCACACAGACAGTCAATCAAGGTTGGAATTGAACCCAGGTCTCTGGCGCTATGAGGCAGCAGTGCTAACCACTATACTACCCTGCCGCCTAATCTGACAACCCCTTGACTCCATTTCCTTTTCAGACTTTTTCTTCATTGCTTTATATAAACTTTCAAAACCCTTTGTTGCCAATGTGAGAAAATACTTATTGTTACTTCTGCAATTGAGAAAGTAATGATGCATGTTCATTAACCTTTTGATACTGCAAACAAGGAAATCAGCTGACCTTATTGCACTCAGGGAGTTCTTCACTTATTAAAAAAAAAATTAGAGTACCCAATTCATTTTTTCCAATTAAGGGGCAATTTAGCGTGGCCAATCCACCTAGCTTGCACATTTTTGGGCTGTGGGGGCGAAACCCACGCAAACACGGGGAGAATGTGCAAACTCCACACGGCCAGTGACCCAGAGCCGGGATTGAACCTGGGACCTCGGCGCTGTGAGGCCGCAGTGCTAACCGCTGCACCGCTGTGCTGCCCCATGTTCTTCACTTATAAGGAACCTCTCCTCTTGAGAGCTTTAAAAACCTGTTGTGGAAGAATAGGTAATGACACACAGTGTCGCTGGAATGGAATAAGAAAGAGAACAGGATACAAATAAATTAGGAATGAGTAAATAGTAACATCCTTCCTTCTGACTGTTTGGTAACTTGGAATGAAATTCTCCATATGTGCAAATAAAGAGTTGGACTGAACTATCTATTGGACATTGGGTAAAATGACGTCAAAATCTTTTATGCACAAAGTAATTAATTGGCCTATAAATTGGTAAAATCATGTCAAGGGATATATTCCTTTACGACTTTGTTAGTGACGGTGAGAGAACTCAAGGTGCCTTTTGTCTTGGAATTATGTCCTCAAGTGTGTATTTATTGCTGCCTATTATTCATGAAGGCCCACCTTCTCAACCGTGCCACTCGCCTGAGGTGTGGCAACTTAGCTCTCCAAGGGGAGAGTAGCCTATGGACCCATGGGCTGGCGATGACATTTACAATCTTTACTGCCTCAGGGCAGAACAGGGCAGCCTCAATAGTTGTGCAAAACAGAACTGACTTTAGTTAATACTGATCACTAAGCTGGAATGACAGGTTTAAGATTCACTGAGGGATAATAATTTGGATGAAATTTCCATCTATGTTAAGGATATTAATGAGACCAAACGCTGAAGTCATTAGTTGTCAACTAAATTATTAAATTAGCCCCCCGCCCAACACTTACCAAACAAGAGGGATACCAGTCCATTAATGTTGTATCTCTACCAAGTGAGGAAGGATTAAATGACTTCCCTCTTCTCATATTCCTCAACTGACTGCAACAGGATTCTATTTTAACAATTTAGAGAGAATGTGCTTTGTCAATTCATTCAGTGTCCTACTATTTACGTGTCAAGGTTATAAAGAATTACTCAGACAGTTTAAAAAAAATTAAACAAAGTATCAGATAAGTTTATTGAAACTATTCACAAGCTCAATGAAAGATAAGAAAAATGCGACACCATTCATACAACACACATATTTGTCTGGGCCCCCGCACACAATAACATATGGCAGAGTACGAAGATCGCCATATAAGGATTTTACGGTCCATGAAGGAAAACAATGAAGTGTATGGTTAGCTGTTCCTTGATTGGTCTCAATGTGATAATTCAACATTGCTGCCATTTAACTTTGCTATTCTCCTGGTTGCAGACATGTGGAACAGATTTCCACATTTTAAAAGATCTTAGTTCACAGTCATTTTCTTCTCTGGATGATTGCTTTACAAACCTTTCAGTGATAGAGAAGGCACACTGTTTCAACAGCCTGTTTCAGTACAGCATATTCACTTCTTTCCCTCTTCACTTCTTCCCCTCTCTTCTGCTTGACAGGGTTCCTTGAAATAACTTGCTGGTTTTATATTCCAGAGGGGATTGATTAATTCATGTCTGCTGCAGTTATTGTTTCAGAATATGCGATTGAATATTGATGTCTCACCTCAAAAATATTTGCAAAGTCTCCATGCGGGCCGAATAGTCAGTAGATCATGGGCGTGATTCTCCGACCCCCCACCGGGTCGGAGAATCGGCGGGAGCTGGCGTGAATCCCGCCCCCGCTGTGTCCCGAATTCTCCACCACCAGAGATTCGGCAGGGGTGGGAATCGCGCCGTGCCGGTCAGCGGGCCCACCCCCGGTGATTCTCCGGCCCGCGAAGGGCCGAAGTCCCGCCGCTGTCAACCATCTCCCGCCGGCGTGGATGAAACCACTTTTTGAACGGCGGGACAAGGCGGCGCGGGCAGGCTCCGGGGTCCTGGGGGAGGGGGGGCTCGGGGCGATCTGGCCCCGGGGGGTGCCCCCACAGCTTCCTGGCCCGCGATCAGGGCCCACCGATCCGCGGGCGGGCCTGTGCCGTGGGGGCACTCTTTTCCTTCCGCCTTCGCCATGGTCTTCACTATGGCGGAGGCGGAAGAGACCCCCTCCCCTGCGCATGCACGGGGATTACGTCAGCAGCCGCTGACGCTCCCGCGCATGCGTCGTTCGGCGAAGACCTTTCGGCGCTGGCTGGCGTGGCACCAAAGGCCTTTCCCGTCAGCCGGCGGAGCGGAAACCACTCCGGCGCGGACCTAGCTCCTCAAGGTGAGGGCTTGTCCCCTAAAGGTGCAGAGACTTCCGCACCTTTGGGGCGGCCCGATGCCGGAGTGGTTCCCGCCACTCCATTATGCCGGAACCCCCCGCGCCGCCGGGTAGGGGAGAATCGCACCCCATGTTTCCCAGGGGGATGAATGTCTGTCTTCATTCCAACTTTGTGAAATGAAAAATGGTGTCTTGCAGCAGCTCGGCCAGCTGGACTGGTCCTTTTAAAAAAGCACAATTGTCTGTATAGTTTAAAATACATTCCAGTTTAAAATACAGCCAATAAAAAACTCAGAAATCATATCATCAAGAAATACATACTTATGACAGATGGTAGCACAGAACTGTAATATTGATGAAAAGAGAAACCTCTTGCACACATGAGCATAAATGCAAGAATGGCAAATTTCAAATGGTCACAACAATTTATATCACAGGAGAAAAAGGTTCTGATTATCAATTATAATAGTACAAATTGTTGTGATTTATACTACAGAGAAAGGGGTTCTGATTATCAATTACTTTGTATAAATTGTGATTTATACTACTGGAGAAAAGGGTTCTGATTATCAATTGCAATAGTTCAAATTGTTGTGATTTATGCTATAAGAGAAAGGGGTTCGGATCATCAATTACTTTGTATAAATTGTGTTTTATACTATTGGAGAAAAGGGTTCTGATTATCAATTACTACAGTATAAATTGTTGTCAGTTTTTGAAATTTGGCATTCTTGCACCTGTCCTGATTTGGCAAAACATCTCTCTTTCAGCAATATTTAACAACATCTTGATATTCCTAATTGCTTCCTCACTAGCATTGTGCAGTTCCTCTCCAAAGAGACTCCAAGGGTGCTGAAAGAAGAACTTGACTTGTTGCATAGCACTTGCTTAATACATAAATGCTACATTGGCATGTCATTTTGTTTGAAAGAACCCCAAAGAAATCCTGCTTCAAGCATTTCAATCCATGAAACTCAAACCCATGATTTCAGAGGGTGTTGTGAGGATGATGTGATTGATATTATTCTGAAAAATAAACAGAATTCAGAAAATATAACCTCTGGATACTTTCCATATGTTCCAGTATTGTTGGGCGAAATTCTCCTACCCGCCCCGCCACATTTCTGCGCCGACCGGCCGGCGGGAGTCTCCGTAACGCCGGCCGGTCAATGGGGTTCCCCATTGTGGGGCAGCCCCACGCCGTCGGGAAACCCCCGGGCGCCGGCAGAATGGAGACTCCCGCCGGCGGAGAATGACGCCCGTTATCTCTGGAAATGATAGTCTGTCAGCTCCCAACAGGCAAGCTGATAGTTTACAAGTATGAATAGCAATGTGACATCACTTCTTTATCATCTTTGAGAACAAAGTTCAAATTCATTCCAGACTGATGGGCAATATGTTCTTTCTGCTTAGGATCTAAATTGAAAGGTCTGATGAGTCCTCAGACCTTGGTGCTTTCAATCCACATTCTCATTCAGGAAGAAACAGTCAGAACAGGACTAAAAATGTCACACTAATGAAGTATGCCGGCCTCAACTGGGCTTCAATTTAAGCATAGTTTCAGGGTAACTGCTTTACTTATGGCCTGTGAAGTGCCTGAAGGAGGAGTGTTTGATGTGGTTGCCCAGTAACAAGTGGGATAATGCTCCATTCCCCCCATACTGCCAGTCATTTCTTTGATAACAGAAATGCACACAGACAATATGCCAATGCCAAGAACAAGTAATGCAGCGCATGTGGTTTCCCAATGTTTTGTTAAATTCAAACCTAACGCAGCATCTGGAAGTATAATTGGAATCACATGCAAAAGCAAATGTCAAGTTTCAATAAAGTATCTGTGAACCAGATATTAAGCAGAAGCCATGCATTGGAAAAACAATGGTTTCATTTGTCACAAACTTCCCATTTTAAATGATACTAAAAGGGCAGAGAGAAAAGTGCTTCGGATGAGAAAACTGAAATACTTTGCTTCATGATTTAACTCTAACTGAACTCAACAATCTGAACTCAATGTCAACAAAATTGTGATTCCGGAGAAAAATGTAATCGTGCTAAACTTTTCATTTTCTCAATTTGAAGGCAAATTTTAAGAGAATGAATCTGCAAGGACTTGTTCAAAGAAAAATCCCATGTTCTAGCCCTTCTCTGTGTTGAGTCCTTTATTCTCTCCTGAGATGTGAGTATCACTGGCAAGGCCAGAATTTATTGCCAATCTCGAATTTTCTTTGAACTGAATGGCATGTTAGGCCATTTCAGAGTGCAGTTAAGTGTGAACCACGTTACTATGGGTCAGGAGTCACATGTAGGCCAGGTGGGGGAAGGAAGGCAAATTTCCTTCCCTAAAGGACATTAGTGAACCAGATGGGTTATTGCAACAAGCATTGATGTTATGGTTACCATTACTGAGAGTAGCTTCGAATTCCAGATTTATTAATTAATTTAATTTAAAATTTACCATGGTGGGATTTGAACCCATGACCTCAAAGCATTATCCTCAGCCTCTGGATGACGAGTCCAGTGACATTACGACTACATCACCATCTATCCCTATGCCCCCTACCCCCATCCACTTGGAGTGAATTGGAGTTGGTGATAATTGGCCTCAGGAATCCTAAATTAGAGCGAGAAACAATTCTCCCAAACTCCCACTCATGGACAGGGATTCTGTTGAGGTGTTGGGGATCTCTCCCACCGGTCGACAACCAGCGAGGAGCCCTTATCAGCACCATGGGGAAAGGCCCGGTGGAATCAAGGGTCTTTCAGGTAGTTGAAGTGACCATGCGATTGTCGATACTGACAGCGGAAGTTCCACCTGCTGAGAGCTGCTGGCTAATCAGAGGCTGGCGGCTCCTCATGCTGTCAGTGCAGAAACCATGGCTTCTGATGGCAGCGCATCCACTGAGGGGTCCAGCATCATAGTGGGATCCGAGACCAAAGGTGAGTGAAAGCAAGGTGGTGATTTAGGGGTGGGGGGCCATGGGAAAGAGAGGCAGGAGGTTCTGAGGCAGGGGAAAGTGGGTGTCTTTCAGCTGTCACACTCCGCCCTGATGCTGGCTCCCTTGATTGGGCACAGAGCGCCTTTCTATGCGGGAGGCTCCCACCCTTACCAATGCGAGTGTGCAGTAGCCTTGTGAGGGCGTGGGAAAGCCCAGCAGCCTCAATTTAACCTCCAAGGCACCAATAAATTGCAGTGGGCTGAGGGATAATGCATGCCACTTGGCTATTAATGAGCCAAATTGAAATCCTGACACTGGTAGCTGAGAATCCCACGCCAGCCCCTTCCGGCGTCTGATTTAATCAGGGGATGTTTTACTTGACAGTTCAAAGATATGAATGCCAACTTGAACAAGAATGGTTTTGACCTCAACAGTTGGAAGAGAGTGCACTGGACTTCCCAGATTATGATGATTAGCTAACTAAGAATGAGGTCAAATTGTTCACTTTTAGAACATAGAACATAGAACAATACAGCGCAGTACAGGCCCTTCGGCCCACGATGTTGCACCGAAACAAAAGCCATCTAACCTACACTATGCCATTATCATCCATATGTTTATCCAATAAACTTTTAAATGCCCTCAATGTTGGCGAGTTCACTACTGTAGCAGGTAGGGCATTCCACGGCCTCACTACTCTTTGCGTAAAGAACCTACCTCTGACCTCTGTCCTATATCTATTACCCCTCAGTTTAAAGTTATGTCCCCTCGTGCCAGCCATATCCATCCGCGGGAGAAGGCTCTCACTGTCCACCCTATCCAACCCCCTGATCATTTTGTATGCCTCTATTAAGTCTCCTCTTAACCTTCTTCTCTCCAACGAAAACAACCTCAAGTCCATCAGCCTTTCCTCATAAGATTTTCCCTCCATACCAGGCAGCATCCTGGTAAATCTCCTCTGCACCCGCTCCAAAGCCTCCACGTCCTTCCTATAATGCGGTGACCAGAACTGTACGCAATACTCCAAATGCGGCCGTACCAGAGTTCTGTACAGCTGCAACATGACCTCCCGACTCCGGAACTCAATCCCTCTACCAATAAAGGCCAACACTCCATAGGCCTTCTTCACAACCCTATCAACCTGGGTGGCAACATTCAGGGATCTATGTACATGGACACCTAGATCCCTCTGCTCATCCACACTTTCAAGAACTTTACCATTAGCCAAATATTCCGCATTCCTGTTATTCCTTCCAAAGTGAATCACCTCACACTTCTCTACATTAAACTCCATTTGCCACCTCTCAGCCCAGCTCTGCAGCTTATCTATGTCCCTCTGTAACCTGCTACATCCTTCCACACTATCGACAACACCACCGACTTTAGTATCGTCTGCAAATTTACTCACCCACCCTTCTGCGCCTTCCTCTAGGTCATTGATAAAAATGACAAACAGCAACGGCCCCAGAACAGATCCTTGTGGTACTCCACTTGTGACTGTACTCCATTCTGAACATTTCCCATCAACCACCACCCTCTGTCTTCTTTCAGCTAGCCAATTTCTGATCCACATCTCTAAATCACCCTCAATCCCCAGCCTCCGTATTTTTTGCAATAGCCTACCGTGGGGAACCTTATCAAACGCTTTGCTGAAATCCATATACACCACATCAACTGCTCTACCCTCGTCTACCTGTTCAGTCACCTTCTCAAAGAACTCAATAAGGTTTGTGAGGCATGACCTACCCTTCACAAAGCCATGCTGACTATCCCTGATCATATTATTCCTATCTAGATGATTATAAATCTTGTCTCTTATAATCCCCTCCAAGACTTTACCCACTACAGACGTGAGGCTCACCGGTCTATAGTTGCCGGGGTTGTCTCTGCTCCCCTTTTTGAACAAAGGGACCACATTTGCTGTCCTCCAGTCCTCTGGCACTATTCCTGTAGCCAATGATGACATAAAAATCAAAGCCAAAGGTCCAGCAATCTCTTCCCTGGCCTCCCAGAGAATCCTAGGATAAATCCCATCAGGTCCCGGGGACTTATCTATTTTCAGCCTGTAATTTAGAATAAAAGCACCAACTAACATTTATAAAGCACCTTCTAAACAATAAAACATCCCACCATGCTTCATAGGAGCATAATAAAACAACGGGCAGGATTCTCCATTTGCGAGACTAAGTGTTGCCGCCGGGAGTGGAGTGCGGGCTATTCGCATTCTCATTGGAGGCGTTGTTCGGTAAGCGAGTCATGACATACAAATGGGCCAACACTCTGACGGCGCGAATTGAGAGCAATTTCTGGCCCAGTGGGCATCCTATACGCTGCGGCCAGAGTTAAGGCCAAAGAGCCTAGCAGCTGGAACTGTTTTTAAGCTTTCCGTTACCACACACTCACTGCAGCCACCAAGATGGCTCAGAGACGACCTGATGTGCGAGATCACGGACCCGGAGCGGTGTTCCAATAATTACTCATACACTGCTAACAGTAGCAACCACCGCTGGATCCTTGCAGAGGCAATGGGGGGATCACCCGGTTTTCCTTAAACAATCCCAAAAAGTGCTGTGATCAGTGTAGACAGTGAAAGAATGCCCGTAGATGTACAGATGGAAATTCTTTACCCAAACACCAAGGCCAAGCTTTCCTTCTCGATTTGGGTGTAGTTTTTTCCCGCATCCGTCAATTGAGTATTGGCATTGTGGATTCCACATATGAATCGGACTCGCAACGATTCGTTAAGCATGGTGCCAAATTCGCAGGTTTCAGCTAATTTGTGGAGGCGGGCCAGGAAGTCACTGGTTGACTGACTGGATCTGAGTGGCCGAATGAAATTGGAATCATTGGACGATTAATGATGGTTTTGGGTCAAAATGCCCCTTCACCAAGGACACCAATGTAGCGAATGACCATGTATCTGGCGCATGTGGGTGGGCGTGGTTCTTTATGAGGCAGTACGTGAGCCCACCGCAGGCTGTGAGTAATACCACAGTCTGCCGTCCATCCTTGCCAATCCCGTTGGTGAGAAAAAATATTGCATGAGCTTGACATACTGTCCCCAGTCATCGACCCCTGCTTGAAATGTTTTGAGCTTACTGATGTGCGGCATTTTGGTGGATGGATGAGAGGCCTCTCTAGGCCTAGATGAGGTGGCTCTGGAAAGTAGTACCTGGCGCCAGCGGCAGCTCCACTTTATTCCCGCCGCCAGAGTGAAATCCGCTAAAGTAGCAGGCATAGACCAAGCAGGTAGAAAGCAAAGGTTAAGTTTATTTGTGATACACAAGATCTCCATTCTCCAAAGGGTCTTCCTCACTGATCTGTACCCAGGTCGGGATTTTTATCCTCATGATCTAACCCCTGTTAAGGAGAAGCTCCACCCCCTCATTACCGAGGAAGCTCGTATTCAGTGGAGATCGTGGGAAATCTGGTATAATCCTTATGCAGTGCGTTCCATCAGGGCTATAACAGGCAGAGAACTAGGGAAGGCTCCAAAGGGGCTGGTTTAGCACATGGCTAAATAGCTGGCTTTTAAAGCAGACCATGGCAGGCTAGCAGCGCGGGTTCAATTCCCATACCAGCCTCCCCGAACAGGCGCCGGAATATGGCGACTAGGGGCTTTTCACAATAACTTCATTTGAAGCCTACTTGTGACAATAAGTGATTTTCATTTCATTTTTTCAAAGGCCATGATACAGGTGTCCTCTGCTTGAAGTGAGCCCTGTTGATCCCCTGCTTCCTCTGTAATGGAGCAGTGCATTTGAGGAATGCCAACACCTGTGGGTTCCTAATTGAGCTTGGCCCTTAATGATAGAGCTGGGGTATGAGGGTGTCCAGAGAGACAGCCTGGATAGGCTCCCAGATGACCAGAGGCCTTCTTAGCATTTAAAGGAAACAGGCAGTACTCAGCAGTGCGAGCAGCCAGGAGCCTGTAAGCAGCATCAGAAGGGTGTGTTAAAAACAGATTGCAGCCAGGCCACCCAGATCTCGAGGAGGGCAACCCAAGTCCACGGGCTTGGCCCCAAGTCACTCCCCACTACCGCTCCCAGCCCAGGCAGCCACCCCCAGCAAGCCCAACAGTTTTCAATGGCTTTTCAGTGTTTTTTAATCTCCCGCTCCCCCTCCACAGCCATGGTGCCCAGTCGCCATTTGTAAACTCTTAAAAAAAATTTAGAGTACCCAATTCGTTTTTTCCAATTAAGGGGCAATTTAGCGTGGCCAATCTACTTACCCTACACATCTTTTGGGTTGTGGGGGCAAAATCCACGCAAACACGGGGAGAATGTGCAAACTCAACATGGACAGTGACCCAGAGCCGGGATCGAACCTGGCACCTCAGCGCCTTGAGACAGCAGTGCTAACTACTGCGCCATCATGCTGTCTATTCATAAACTCTTATCATAATTCACACCCGCGAGACTTCCACCTGAGAGAAGCGAAGCATTGTGGACGGGTGGATCATACTGTGTCCAACCCCCTAATCACATTTAAATGCATGCCCCCACCGATGGCGGCGCAAAACTTGTTTTCGCCGCCAGGGAAGGACTGGATCATGGCTCTGGAATTGGGGCCGGGAGCAAGCTTCGGTTTTGGCCAGGCGCCTGATTCTCCGCCCGATCGTGATTCACGTCTTCGGCATCGCGAGGCATTGAATCCAGCTCAACATTTGACCAAGGGCTCCATTAGGAAATGTTCGGTCCAATTACCAAAATCTTGTTCAAAGAGTAGGTTTTATAAAGTTTCTTAAAGGAGGAAAGAAAGGCAGAAAGGTTTATAGGAAAGGAATTCTAGACCTTGGGGTCTTGGCTTCCAAAGACACTGCCAACAATGGAGACGTAATTAAGATCAGTGATGCTCAAGAGGCACAAATTAGAGGTGTACAGAGAATTGAGAGGCAGAACATGTTACAGAGAAAGGAATTTGAAAACAAGGATAAGAATTTTAAAACTGAGACTTGAATAATTGAGAGCCAATGTACATTAATGCGCACAGGAGAGAAGGGTTACTGGGATTTGGTATGAGTTCAGATATACAAAGAACAAAGAAATGTACAGCACAGGAACAGGCCCTTCGGCCCTCCAAGCCCGTGCCGACCATGCTGCACGACTAAGCTACAATCTTCTACACTTCCTGGGTCCGTATTACTCTATTCCCATCCTATTCATGTATTTGTCAAGATGCCCCTTAAATGTCACTATCGTCCCTGCTTCCACCACCTCCTCCGGTAGCGGGTTCCAGGCACCCACTACCCTCTGCGTAAAAAACTTGCCTCGTACATCTACTCTAAACCCTGCCCCTCTCACCTTAAACCTATGCCCCCTAGTAATTGACCCCTCTGCCCTGGGGAAAAGCCTCTGACTATCCACTCTGTCTATGCCCCTCATAATTTTGTATACCTCTATCAGGTCTCCCCTCAACCTCCTTCGTTCCAGTGAGAACAAACCGAGTTTATTCAACCGCTCCTCATAGCTAATGCCCTCCATACCAGGCAACATTCTGGTAAATCTCTTCTGCACCCTCTCTAAAGCCTCCACATCCTTCTGGTAGTGTGGCGACCAGAATTGAACACTATACTCCAAGTGTGGCCTAACTAAGGTTCTATACAGCTGCAACATGACTTGCCAATTCTTATACTCAATGCCACGGCCAATGAAGGCAAGCATGCCGTATGCCTTCTTGACTACCTTCTCCACCTGTGTTGCCCCTTTCAATGACCTGTGGATCTGTACTCCTAGATCTCTTTGACTTTCAATACTCTTGAGGGTTCTACCATTCACTGTATATTCCCTACCTGCATTAGACCTTCAAAATGCATTACCTCACATTTGTCCGGATTAAACTCCATCTGCCATCTCTCCGCCCAAGTCTCCAAACAATCTAAATCCTGCTGTATCCTCCGACAGTCCTCATCGCTATCCGCAATTCCACCAACCTTTGTGTTGTCTGCAAACTTACTAATCAGACCAGTTACATTTTCCTCCAAATCATTTATATATACTACAAAGAGCAAAGGTCCCAGCACTGATCTCTGTGGAACACCACTGGTCACAGCCCTCCAATATGGGCAGCAGAGCTTTGGATGACCTCAAGTTTTCAGAGGGTAGAATATGGAAGACCAGTCAGTTATACATTGAGGTAGTCAAGCCTAGATGTAACAAATCATGGAGGAAAGTATCAGTAGCAGATGAGCTGAGACAGGGATGCAATCAGGTGATGTTACAGAGGTGAAAATTGGTGGTCATGGTGATGGCATGAAATCCATCCTGGAGGTCAAATATGTCTCTTGAGATTGTGAACAACCTGGTTCAGCCTCATTTGCCAGGGAGAGGGATGGAGTTGGTGGCAAGAAAATGGGCTTTGTAGCATGGACCAAAGACAATAATATCCAAGAGTGAATTATAGTCTGTGTTGCAAATGATAGGCCAGTCAATTTACAATTGAGAAAAATGGGTACATCATAGCCTGTTATCTGATTGAAGGGTTATGGTGACATAACTATCCGAAAGAACAAAGCCTGGGTGCTTTACATCTATCGCCATTATCCATTATACTACAACCATGAAGCCATTTGTTTATCAATTATTTTAAAGGTATGTATGCTTGCACTATTATCCTGCCTTCTCACTCTGTTTGAGTAAGCTTCTAGTTATAGAATCATAGTTTTACAACACAGCAAGAGGCCCTTCAGCCCATTGTGTCTGAGCCAGCCATCAAGCGCTTATCTATTCTAATCTCATTTTCCAGCAATTGGTCCATAGCCTTGCACGCTATAGTGCTCCAAGTGCTCATCTAACTGCTTCTTAAATGTTGTGGGGTTCCCATCTCTACTATCCTTTCAGTCGGTGAGTTCCAGATTCCCACCACCCTTTGGGTGAAAACCTTTTCCTCAATTACCCTCAAAATCTTCCGTCCCTTACCTTAAATCTAAGTCCCCTGGTTACTGACCCCTCTACTAAAGGTTTCTTCCTGTCTACCTTGTGTAAAGGCAGCAGCTGTCAATGTGCAATGCACCCCAGGCCTTTGATTTATGGTGCCATTCACACACAAAAATTAATGATTGAGGTGTTGTTGTTGCAGGACTATCAAGAAGGATTTTGTAGTTGACTATTGGAAATGATGGAATTTCTTTCCAATTCATTTCAGGGAATTTAACTGTCTCCATTACATGCTGATTAGCTAAACATGAGGGAATAATTGCTCCTTAAATCTATGAAGCAACCCGAATGTCAAAGCCTACCATGACATTGTTGCCAAGAAAAACACAGACCATAACTGGAACAAAACCATCCCCTTAAATGTCAGATTTCAAAAGAAGATTATGAAGTGCACAAGCTTAGTTCTTTTAGTTTTGTTATTAGCTGAACCTCTTGGTCAAATTTTTCTTGGTATCTATTATTCTCTATTCAACACAGCTTAAAACTCAGTTCCGTTTATATGGAAATCCTGCCCGAGTCCTGAAGATTTAATCAGGGACAAAGCAGCACTGGTGTGGGTTGGACCAAAAAGCTATTAAAAGAACAGGTTTAATCTAAAGAACTGGCTGGAATATGTCTTGAGAATGTAAGGGTTTTTACTTAGAGATTTCAATGAAATAGTACCGGTTGCGGTTTTTGATGAAGGCCCTACCTTCTCATGCTTGCACCTTGTCTGAGGTGTGATGTCCATCAGGTTAAATCACGACCAGTCAGCTCTCCCCTGTCAAAGGGGAAAGCAGCCTATGGTCATCTGGGACTGTGGCAACTTTAACAAGGATGATTTAACAGGGATGGCACAGTTTTCTGTCATTCTTTTGCCTGCGTGGGTTTC
Source organism: Scyliorhinus torazame (assembly GCF_047496885.1). Classification (NCBI taxonomy): domain Eukaryota; kingdom Metazoa; phylum Chordata; class Chondrichthyes; order Carcharhiniformes; family Scyliorhinidae; genus Scyliorhinus; species Scyliorhinus torazame. The sequence goes on along the minus strand of NC_092707.1, from coordinate 190,981,310 downwards.
CTTCAGATGCTTCAGTTTCCCACAATCCAAAGATGCGCAGGTTAGGCGGATTGGCCATGACAAAATTACCCTTTAGCATCCAGGGAAGTACAGGTTAGGTGGGGTTATGGGGATAATGTGGGGGAGTTAACCTGGGTCACTGTAGACTCTATTGGCCAAATGACTTATTTCTGCACTGTAGTGATTCTATGATCCTATGATGGGATGGCATGGTGGTACAGTCCTCCCACAGTCCAAAGATGTGCAGGGTAGGTGGATTGGCCATTCTAAAATGCCCCTTCGAGTGGGGTTGCATAATAGGGCAGGCAATTGGGCCTATGTAGGGTGGCCTTTCAAAGGGTCGGTGTAGATTTGATGGGCCGAATGGCCTCCTTCGGCACTGTGGGGATTCTATGATTCTGTTCTATGATGATTGGACTGAGCAAGATACAAACACTGTGCATTGATAGCCATCAAAAGTGTTGCTCTTTTTACCCTTAGTTTTATTACCTCTGATTATGTCACCTTTGCTCACGAGTCGCCAGGTATCTTTCTGATACCGCCACGTGGTTCAAGCTCGAGTTATGATTAATAAGTCAGCACACTGCTTAGTAAGATTGAAATCAACGGCCATTTATTATATACAACAATTAATGCTTACACAATAATCCTACTATCTATATAGAAACCTATCACTACTGGCCAATACTTAACTTTAGGAAGGGCCCACCAGGTCAGGGAAACGAATGGCTTATCGAATCGGATCTGGCCCGCGGGATTCAAAAAGGCTGATACGGGTCGATGGCTAGGAGTCTTTATCGGGTAGCGATCGCTGGAGTCAGACTTACTGTTTCTGGTCGATGTTCTTGCGAAGGTCTCGAGCAGGAGAAGAAGGGAGAGAGAGAGAGATCTGAACTTGGCCCCTCACTTTATAGGGCCCAGGGGCTTCCCGCCTCTCGGGGCAGCCCTTGACCCTGAGTCCCAAGTGATTGGACTTGTTCCCAATCACTGGGTTCGATATGTCCAATAACGGGGCGATTCCTCGATCGGGGGGTGGTCGTTCACATGTCTTTGTTTCGGCGCCGACAGGTCTGGTCCGGCATTCAATTGCTAATATGTTGCAATTGTTCCCGGGGATAGCCGATTAAACTGCAGATGTCTGGGTTGATGTGCTGCTAATAGTCTTGAGTATCGATCTGGGCCGACTTCCCCAGAGCCGAATACGCTATTCTGTCTACAGCTGTCCGTTTGTGTCCTGTTGGCTGCTTTTCCCATCAGCCTTTTCGGTTAGCCATTTTAAATCGGGTTTTGGCCAAATTAATAGGGAATCAGCCATTTTAGGTGGCTACAAAAGAACTACAGAAAACAATAGACCAGACATTGCAGGTCGTGCATGGAAGGTTTGGATGAAAGGACCACATATCCGATTAACAGTCGTCCAGCCTATAAGTAATTGGCAGCGATGGGTGAGTTCCAACTCACAGATGTCCTTCTGCTAATTTAAATTAATGTTTTTCTTTTGTTTAGATTGGTGAGACTAAAGTGTTCAAATCCAATGTTTTGCGTGTCTGAACATATTGTGCTGTATTTTCAGTGAAATGAATGAAATGAAATGAAAATTGCTTATTGTCACAAATAGGCTTCAAATGAAGTTACTGTGAAAAGCCCCTAGTCACCACATTCCTGCGCCTGTTCGGGGAGGCTGGTATGGGAAACACCCCATTGGTGACTTTCAGTTTCTAACATACATCTGAGCCCCTAGCTTTTAAATCCCAGGTTTTGTTAGGATTCATTCTTCAGGTGAGCAGATGCCCTTCAGGCAAACTATGTGCCAAAGTTAAAAGTTTTAAAGTAGTTTTTTCCCAAACGCAATAGCAGATTGGAAAGTTATAATGTTGACGAAAACAAGCAAGATAAGTCCAGCAAAGGTCATTCTTCTGACTGCAATATGCCTGCTGTGTGTGGGCTGAAATACCACTCATCATTGTGTTCAACAAGCTTTTGCCCAGTTGCGAAATATTGTGCACATTTCATCTAACACATCCAAATTCCTCAAATTAGTTCTTTCTCAGCTGTACTTTTGTATTAAGATCTCACTGTTGAAACTACAGGAGTTCCGGGAAAGGAGAAGACCAGTGACTTCTAATAATAGACTAATGTACTGAAACTTCTATAATCCTTCCTTCTATAAATCTTTAAGATGGAGGTTCAGTTGGTCATGTAAGACTAAAATCTTCCCCGTGCATTATCATTCAGAAGCATCCTTGTAAAAATATATTAAGGAGTGAGATTAACCAATGGTGATGGCTCGAGTTTTCCATTGTTGAATTGGAGGAAGTTGCAGCTTATTCAAGGCTAAATGTTGGAAATTACTGGATGAAGGCAGTGCAGAGGTAAAGTTAGCTGTCGACAGCAGGTTGACTCCATGCTGTAACACAGGGTACGATTGATCGGCCTTGTCTAGCCCTACTCGGTGACGCGACAAGATCGTTAAATCTCGTGAGAGGCCTCTCGTGGGATTTAACGATCTTGTCGCGTCACCGAGTAGGGCTAGACAAGGCCGATCAATCGTACCCTGTGTTACAGCATGGAGTCAACCTGCTGTCGACAGCTAACTTTACCTCTGCACTGCCTTCATCCAGTCCTTCACTTTTTCAGCGCTCCCTAATGTGCTTTTCCAACATTTAACCTTGGATAAGCTGCAACTTCCTCCAATTCAACAATGGAAAAATTAGAGCCATCGCCATTGCTTAATCTCACTCCTTAATAGATTTTTACAAGGATGCTTCTGAATGATAATGCACGGGGAAGATTTTAGTCTTAGATGACCAACTGAACCTCCATCCTAAAGATTTATAGAAGGAAGGATTATAGAAGTTTCAGTACATTAGTCTATTATTAGAAGTCACTGGTCTTCTCCTTTCCCGGAACTCTTGTAGTTTCAACAGTGTGATCTTAATACAAAAGTACAGCTGAGAAAGAACTAATTTGAGGAATTTGGATGCGTTAGATGAAATGTGTACAATATTTCGCAACTGAGCAAAAGCTTGTTGAACACAATGATGAGTGTTATTTCAGCCCACACACAGCAGGCATATTGCAGTCAGAAGAATGACCTTTGCTGGACTTGTCTTGCTTGTTTTCATCAACATAATTCAAACACGGAGAGAATGTGCAAACTCCACACGGACAGTGACCCAGAGCCGGGATCGAACCTGGGACCTTAGCGCGGTGAGGCTGCAGAGCTAACCCACTGTGCCACCGTGCTGCCCAGACACTTTTAAATATGTCGGCACCCAATTCTCCCATGGCCTCGGAATGAATGCCTGCACTTGGGAGACTTTTCCATGGCGCCGTTCAACACTAGTCCACACAAACATGTACCAGACGTAACAGTATCTGGGGGTGGAGGAGTCATCCCAGGCCATTGGAGGCTTCTGGGTGGCTGTGGCTCTGGGCAGAGTGGTACCCGGACATTTCCGCTGGCAAACAGGCACCTTAGAACTGCCAGCCTGACACCTTGGCCCTGCTACCCAGACTCACTGGCAGTGCCACCCTAGAAGTGCCACATTGGCACTGTCAGGGTGCTTAGGTGGCACTGTCAATGTGGAAGGCTGGCAGTGCCTTGCTGCCAGGTTGCCTAAGTTAGGGATTGGGCCCAAGGATGTCCTGCCCTTAAGAGGTGGGACGAGGGGGGTTGGGGTGTGTGGTAAGGCATACGAGGGGGATTGATAGATCATGGTGGCATATACAAATGTCTCCCCGATCTCTTCCTGCATTGATGAGCTGTGCTCGCTAGTGCAGGAAATAAGGTAAGTGTGGCCTCAGCAGGGCATCCCCAACCGAGGCCAGGAAAGAAAACAGAGTCCTGTATGCTAGCTGGGTCATTCTCGGCACTGCAGGCGCTCTATGCGCCCAAAATGGGACTCTGATTTTGCATTTAAATCACCCCCAAAATGTTTCTAAGGGGCAGCACACAGAAGTAGGAAAGGATGGGCTAAGGACAGATACTTTGGAGATTTGTTAATGGTGTGGAAAAGAAACCACTGCCAAAGATAGTCATAATTAGATCTGTAAGAGTTGAATATAACAAGGACAGCTCCATCGAGTTTGATAAAGGAAAAGAGGTGGTGGAAGAGGATTGCATGGTTAACTGTATCAAAGGCAGCAGAAGAGGCAAAGAGGACAAGGTGACATTTCGCACCACAGTCATAGTGATGGAAATTGTTGCTGATGACATTTGTTCAGGTCCTATTGGTCCTCTGATTGACATTGAAACCTGATTTGAAGGATTCAAACAGAGAAATATAGAAATTAATTTTGGAGGCAACAAATGTTTAAGGCTCTTTAAGGAAAGGAATGGAAGGTTAGCGATATAAAAATAGATAGTGAGAAGAGTACTTGACGTAAATCAGGGTTCACGTTTTGAGAATCTAAGTTCTGATAAGTAGTTGTGACCAACAGAATTGAGCAATTTTAATCGTCTTTTGGTTTTATGACTTCTCCATCTATCACCACATTTGAATATGCTTTTTGTGTTCACTCACTGTTGAAATTGTCCACTACTCCAGGATCATCCTGCAGAGAAAATATAATTTGTTAGTTCTTTTGTTCAGCATGAACCATCTCCTTAAACCTCTCTCTACTGCTGTTTTCCTTACTCACCTCCAACTTCAAATGCAAGGAGTTTATGGACTCCTTTGTCACCAACATTCAGATAGGTAATTCCACTCAATTGTCTTTGATTCTGCCCCGCTATTTCTTGGATCTCATCCCAAACCTTCCACAGAATCTCTCCCTCACCCTGAAACTGTGTCTTTCTCTAATTTCTCTTCTATCTCTGATCATGCCCTCTTGGAGCTCACCTTAATAATGAGACCCACCTCCTTCCACTTGTTAAACTGTTGACATCTAACTTCTCTTTCCATGCTCGCTAAGACTGTAAATGGTCCCCCTACCTTAAGTACTGTTACACTGACTTTTAAAACCATAATCTTCATCCTCCTCAAAGTATGCAGCCTTAATTCCTACCATCCAATATCCAACCTCCCCAAAGCCCTTGCACATGTTGTCAACCCCCAAATCCATGGCCCGTACCTATCTACATGATTCGCGACTTAACTGGTGTGCCGCACATGCGTGGCGTGATGACCCGGAAATGCTGCCGTTTGGGCATGCGTGCTGGAAGAGCACGGTGTTCAAATTCCTGACTTTTTTTTTGACAGCTTGAAGCCCTGTGCAGCACTGGAGTTGCTAAATGAAAAGCCAGCTACAGTGCTAACTTGGGCCACTTACCAGATTTTTTGTGAGTTTTTACATCTTTTTATTTACATGGACATTTTTCAGTTTAGCAGAGGCAGGAGACATCAGGAGACATTTTTTTGTTCGGTTAATGTTTTATATTATTAGTTTTGGCGTTCATATATATATTTAAAATGCAAATAAAATGAAAGGAAGATATATATTTTTTAAACTTTGGTTTGTCATGAGGCTGTTAATTTCTTCAAAAGGGCACTGTATTGTATAAAGTGAGTTTGAAGTCACAGAAGGTGAACTAATTTTTTTTACACTTTGGTTTGTCATGAGGATATTGATTCCATTAAAGTAACTATAATGGATAGAAGCAAATTACTGCAGATGCTGAATCTGAAACGAAAGAGAAAATGTTGGAAAATCTCAGCAGGTCTGGCAATATCTGTAGGGAGAGAAAAGAGCTAACGTTTCGAGTCTAATGACTCTTTGTCAAAGCTAACAGACAAAGTGGGAAATATTTATACTGTGGAGTGAGAATGAAGGATGAGTCATAGCTCAAAAACCCAGGGAAACCGGGTGCTAGTGGCCACAGAAACCAAGGGGATAGAGTGCTGATAGCAGTTCCCAGAGAGAACAAAAGAGGTGAAAGGCCAAACAGCAGAAAAACTAACATCAGAGGGTGAACTGTAGATGTGGGGGGAGGGAAAGGGGGAAGCAAAGAGGAGAAAGGGTAAGGAAAGGTGGATAAGATGGTGTGTGTGTGTGGGGGGGGGGTTAATATATATTAAGTAAGACAAGAAAGAAAGAAATCGTAAAAAAACAGTTAAAATGAGATGGGATGAAAAACAAATGGGTCGAGGTGGGGTAGAGCTGATCATCTGAAGTTATTGAATTTGATGTTGAGACCGGAAGGCTGTAGTGTGCCTAACCGGAAGATGAGATGTTGTTCCTCCAGTTTGTGTTGAGCTTCACTGGTACATTGCAGCAGGCCAAGGACAGTCATGTGGGCATGGGAGCAGGGTCTTTTGTTAAAATGGCAAGCAACGGGAAGGTCAGGGTCCTGAATGCGCACAGACCGAAGATGCTCAGCAAAGTGATCACCCAGTCTGCGTTTGGTCTCTCCGATATAGAGGAGACCACATTGGGAGCAGCGAATGCAGTAGACCAAATTGGAAGAGATACAAGTGAAATGCTGCTTAACCTGGAATGAATGTTTCCTGGGCCTTTCACATCTTTTGTCCTCTCTGGGGACTGCCATTAGAACTCTTTCCCCTTGGTTTCTCTGGCCATTAGCACCCGGTTTCCCTGGGTTTCTGTGGCGATGACTCATCTTTCATTCTCACTCCACAGTATAAATATGTCCCACTTTCTCTGTCTGTTAGCTTTGACAAAGATACATTGGACTCAAAATGTTAGCTCTTTTCTCTACCTCCAGATGCTGCCAGACCTGCTGATATTTTCCAGTGTTTTCTGTTTCGTATAATGGTTAGAATGCAGTGATCACTTGCTAACGGGTATGATTGTGCACCTAAGATACTCAGTGTTACTGGTCATGGATTCTGTGAGTCCTTGCGTGGCTGATGATCCTAGAGCCGCATCTTCAATCGTTCACTTGCAGGAGTTTCCAAAATGTGGCATCAGTCCTTGGACACTAAGTCGGATGTATTCCTTCCTCAGGCGCCTTTCCCGGGCCTCCCCTAGTTGTCTGGAGGTTCTCGAAGAATTGTGACCCTTCAATCAGATAGTTTCTCCAAGTAGGTCTTTTCAGAGCAAAGGTCTCCCAGGCATTGATGTCTATGTTCCATTTCTTGAGGTAAGCCTTTGTCTTTGAAGAGTTTCCTTGGTTCTCCTCTTGTTCGGAATCCTTCCTTGAGCTGGGTGAAGAAGATTTGCTTTGACAGTCGGAACTCTGACATCCTAAACATATGGGTGACCCAGTGGGGTTGGTTTCCGATGCTCAGGACCTTGATACATGTGCTATTGACTCCTTGAAGGACACTAATGTTAGCACGTTTGTCCTCACAGCTGATTCAAAGCTAAAATACATTTGGATTTTGCAATGTATTCTGAGCTGATTTGTTTACGAGTCTCACTGATGTAATGTTCATCCTTAGAAGCCTCAATGATTACTTCAAGTGGTTTAACAAAGTTTAATGCCTTAGTTAATATGTGCAAGATTCCTGTAAGCTAATGTGAACTATCTGTCTAACAGGTATTGCAGCAAATTAATCACCCACCCCTAAGAGTGCACTGCCAAAGGATATCCAAAATTATGTCAGAGGAGATGTGTGCCGGGATACTGTGCTTCAGCAGCTGCTGCTTTTGGCCATCAAGCTTGTCAATTAATAATTATCAAACCCCTCCCCTTCCACCCCTATTCCCTCCCTCCACGTCCTTCCTTCCCCTTTACAAATAGACGGAACCGTAGTGCTTAAGTGGGAAAATACATTTTATTGCAATAAATTTGTGAAAGTTGAGGTAGTTTTATGTAATTGTTCAGCTGATAAAGTTAAATGTTAAGTTAAATGTTAATTGGTTTCAAAGTTTTGCATTTATAAAATTATTTTTGTTAATAAATGTTTTACATTAAACTTTACAAATACTACTCTACAAATGTCTTACTAAAACATCAGAACACAACATTTAATTGAGATAATTATATATCAATAAAATAATTGAAGTATAAAAAGCAGAAACATGTTTAACATGGGTAACACGGTGGCACACTAGTTAACACTGCTGCTTCACAACACCAGGGACCCGTGTTCAATTCGGACCTTGAGTAACTATGTGGTGTTTGTACATTTTCCTTGTGTCTTCATGGGTTTCTAGAACCATGGAATAGAACCATAGAATTCCTACAGTGCAGAAGGAGACCATTTGGCCTATCAAGTCTGCACCAACCGTCTGAAAGTGCGGCCTACTTGGGTTCACTCCTACGCACTATTCCTGGAACATAAACTGTACATCCCTGGACACTAAAGGGTAATTCAGCATGGCCAATCCACCTAAACTGCACATCTTTGGACTGTGGGAAGAAACCAGAGCACCCAGAGGAAACCCACACAGACATGGGGAGAATGTACAATTTCCACACAGACAGTCACCCAAGGCCAGAATTGAACTCAGGTCCCTGGCGCTGTGAGGCAGCAGTACTAACCACTGTGCCATGGTGCCACCACTTTTTCCTCTGGGTGCTTCGGTTTCCCCCCACAGTCCAAAGATGTGCAGGGTAGGTGGATAAGCCTTGCTAAATTGCCAGTTAGTGTCCATAGCTTAGGTGGAGCTATGGGGATAGGGCGGGGGAAGGGCCTGGGCATGGTGCTATGTTAGAGAGTGGTGCAGACTTGATGGGCTGAATGGCTTTCTTCTGCACTGCAGTGATTCTATAGACATTAATCAAAAAAATCAGGTGTTACAATGACAGTGACAGCCAAAAGCCCTCGGGAGCTTTTAAAATCTGATGACCATAACCAAAATGAAAATATGTGGACATTTTTAAGCATGCCCCATGTAAAATTACATAATATTTCCCCCCAACTTTAAGTTTGAATATCTCCAGTTCGGTTTCCAATCTGGTACAGCAACAACATATGTTCCCTAATAAAAGGCACACTTAATTGTAACTGTGGTCCAATAACTCTTCTGTTCAACTCTCTGCAACCTTTGACATGATTGATCACACCATCCTCCTTTCCATCATTATTCAGCTTAGGGCAACTTTCTTTGTTAGTTTCATCCTTACCTAACTTTAGCAATGGTTTCTCTTTCTGACATTTGCAAAAAATGTATGCTTGGCCAACCCCCACTTAGTCTTTCTTATCTACATGCCGTCCCTTGGTCTCTCCATCTCCAGACATAGTGTCACCTTCTACATATATGCTGCCAAAACACTGTTCCACCACATCTTTTGGCTCCTCCATTCTCTCTGTTCTCTCAGCTACCTTGGAAGGGCCACAACATCTTTAGTTGGACATTACGAATACTGAAAACTTTGCCCACTCCACTACAAACTTTATTCTCTTGTCATCAGTTCTATCCTCCTCCTTTTGCATTGCCTCAGACTGAACCACACTGCTTGCAACTTCACTGTTATAGTTGACCCCCCCCCCCCCCCCCCCAGTCTCAACTTCCAACTTTATCCTCTCTCCATTACTCTCCAAGCTTGACCCATCTGTTGCTGAAACGTATGGTGACATTACATCTCAACTGGCAGTGCTTTCCTGTTATTGCTATCCCTGATCTGCTAATTGCAGTAGCAATGGCACATTAAATCCAATCCCTTTAGTGTCGCAAGGGAGTTTAGGAGTCGACTGAAAGCTACAGCGTATCACCTTTCAGAAGAGAGGACAGCCTCAGTTGTAACGCTGGGTGAAATGCTATGTTCTCTTCATAAGCATAATGCTGGCATTAGCAATGTAAATAATCAACATGTATATCTTCACCTGCACTGCCTCTGAACAGCAGTATATAGCAAATGGTGAGGAGGTGTGAGCTCAAAATGACTGTTCTAATAAATAATAAATCTCCAGCCAAAAAACTGTCCAGAGATTTTATTCAACTTCTACTTGTATTTTGAATTTGTGATTCATATCAGCTCCTGCAGAAGAAACACGGTCTGTGAACATTTAAGGGTAAGGTTTCTGGCATGTCCTAACATAAGCACATTTGTGAAAATGTGCAATGGATTTTCAAGTGTGCTTATGACTTGGCAATATTGAAAAGACGTCTTCACAAAGTCATTTGCAATGTCGCTGTACAAGGGGCCAGAATAATCTTTCCCCTTTTAATTATTCATTGCACTCATTGCTTGATTAAAATAAATGCTTCAACAGCCTATCCAAATAATAAAATAGAAAAAAAACCAAATCCCTATCAGAGTGCTTCATTACACAACTGGAATCCATTAGATTTTCTATTGCTTTCAAAGAAAGCTGGATTCAGCAATAAAGGAAGAAAGAAAAAAAAAATTAAGAGGTTCTTTTCAGGTTATTCACCCTAAATAATCATTTATTTCAAGGGTACACAATTAGTGCACCTCAAACGCATCAGTCTTTTACACTAGTGACATTGTCTGTGTGAATTTCACTGACCTGCAAGGCTTAGAACTGGTGACTACCGGTGGGAAACTTGCTACCATCCGCAGTCTCCAGGAGTGATTAAGGCAGCGGCTTTGAGAATGCTATAAGTTACAGATACCTGCGGAGAAGGAAGAAAAGCTTTGCATCAGTGTTTTTGGCTGCAAGGCACTCCCCCGCCATTTGAGCAAGATTTCATTTTCCCTCTGCTTTCCTGCGATTTCACAGTCATGTCAATGTTTCATATATGGCCACATGCTGCTCACTGTAATGAAGATGAGAATTTCTGCAGAAATTCCTTTGTCTGAAAAGTCAGCCGAAATCTGAGAGAACTGCTCCCCTTTTCCCTTATGCTGCTATGGCTACACCATGAAAGACATCAACTTTACTCAGAGCACAGGAAACCTTTGAATTTATTATCAATTTTACCTAATTTTAAATATTTGATATATTTCACGAGTGTGATTTTAAAAAATCACTGCTGATCTTCAACGTCAAATTTTGTGATTAAAGATATTTTACTGCTGTGCGCCAACTTTTTTTTAATACCCTGACTCTTTAAGTCTTGCTGTCAGCGTACAGGGAACCTCACCGCAGATGGTGAATGAAGGGATTTATTGTAAGTGGGAAACACATATAAATTCGCAAATCCCGCAAATCGAGATGCATTATAATAACAGCTCATACCAACAGAACAATGGCTACAAGTGAGGTGAATGCTTCTCTTCATTAGCTGGACCCGGTACAAGTCTCAATTCATCTGAACTAGACTGTGGAATACCCAGTGTTGTTGCATCACACATGCTTTCACAGAAGTCAAAGTTTTACATTTAAATTTTATATGTCACCAAAAATCCTCTTGAGAGCTAAAATGACCAAAATGAAAAAAAATCCTTGAACAAAGGTTTTTATTTGCCAGGAAGAGGGAAAAAGAAGGGTCCTTATATATGATTTCAAACAGTGTAGATGACCAGCCCTTCATAGTAAGCCACAGAATGAGAAAAGGTCACTTAGATTGATGACAAGGACAATCAGGAAAAATGCCTTTTCATAAAAGGTGATTGACACTGCTGGAGAAGGCACTGGAGCCACTATATAAATATAGATGAAAGATTCAGTTAAATAAAGTGAAGACAGAGGGTATGGTTTAAATTCTGAATAATGAGCCAATAGGGACCAAAAAGCCTGTCCAATGTGTTCCTGTGATTTTTGACAAGTTCATATTGTCCGGCGCCATTTCAAGAAACAAGTGTCAATTATGTGGGGTACAGCTCAATAAAAGTCCCAATTGGGAGTCTCACTGGCCGCAACCTTGGAGTAATACCAACACCACACTGGTGGCTTGTATTGGTGTGCTGAACACAAGGCCTGTTTATGGCAGCAAATAGTGACAGCAAATGGAGCTCTTCATCGGTGGGGGTAACCGTTTATGATTGTGACTGGTGGTCTCTTGCCTCTGGCAGTGTAAGGAAAAAATGCCAAATGGGGGGATATCCTATGATACTGGAGGTGCCTTACTTACAGTACAACACTGCTGAAAAAGCTGGAGACTCTGAGGGTGGCAGGCTTGTAACATAAATGACACAATAATTGTGTTGTGGTCCCCATGGGGAAACTGTAAATCGACATAACCAAATTCATCAGATCAGCCATGATCTTATTAAATGGCGGAGCAGGCTTGAGGGGCTGAATGACGTGTTTCTGCTCCTTGTTTCGCGGCAGGTGTGCGCAGTTAGCAGCATTGGAAGAACCCGTTGGCATGAGCAGCCGGAAGATCACTCTCCTTTGTGTCTGCAGCTCACCTTTGTGTCTGCCAGTCACATGGAGTTTGTGACTTAACTCCCTTCCCGTTGGGACTGAATCCACAAAAAGACTGCCAGGTCGCATGGGCCAGTATTCCTTATTATCCAAGAAAATTGCAATTGATCCCTTTACAATTGAAAACTCTTTTTTAAACATTCTTATGAAAGAAATGATAGATTTCACAGACATTTTAAATAAATTATAAATTCTTTTTTGCTGCTTCCAGGTGACAGGTCGTTCACAATTGTTGCAAAAATCACACAGATAAAAACATCATACTGAAGCATTTAGAACAGTAAGGGCTGAAAATGAATTACCAACACATTTGTATACTGACATATTGCCAGCCTTGATTCAGTGATAGCATTGCTCCCTCCCCGGCAGAAGGTTGTGGATTAGAATCATAGAATCCCTACAGTGCAAAAAGAGGCCATTCGGTCCATCAAATCTACATCAGCCTTTTGAAAGAGCACCCAATTTAAGCACATCGTCGACCTAGCCCCATACCCCAGTAACCTTACCTATCCTAATTGGCAATTTAGCATGGCCAATCCACCTAACTTGCATATCTTTGGACTGTAGGAGGAATCCAGAGCACCCGGAGGTAATCCACGCAAGCACGGGGAGAAAGTGCAAACTCCTCACAGATAGTCACCATGAGGCTGGAATTGAACCCGGGCCCCTGGAGCTGTGAGGCAGTAGTGCTAACCATTGTGCCGCCCCTGAAGGTGAATGTCAGGAATGGGATTTGAACCCACACCCCAAGAAAGGGACTAGAAATCATCAGGCTTAAACAAGGAAAGGAAACACACCCATTGAGTTTAGCACCTTAGACCACTCAGCCATCCTGACAGGTTGCTGATGTCAGCCCCACTTGAAGCCCCACTTCAAAGACTTGAGCGAATAATTTAGGCCAGCACTTTATTGCAGCACTAGGGGAGCACTGCACTGTCTGAGGTGCCATCTTTCAAGTGACACCCAATCTTCCCTCTCAAGTAAAAGATCCCAGAGTATTTCTCAAACAAGATTAGGGGAGTTCTTTGGTGCATTGGCCAATATTTATCCTCCAACCAACAGCACTAAAAAAACTAGATTGCAATGTTGGTCGTCCTTGCTCCGTTTGAAATCTTGCTCTGTGAAAACTCGCTGCTGCTTTTCCAACTTTACAACAATGACAACACTTTAAAAGTGCATTGACCTTGGGATATCCTGACATCATGAGAGGTGCTATATAAATGCAAGTCTTTGCAAATCTAGGCAAGTCGAGGCAAATGGAATTTTGAACTTTGAAAGGAATAGAGGATTAAAATAGGGAAGTGTTGCTGCAACTATACAAGGCATTAGTGAGACCGCATCTGGAGTATTGTGTACAGTTTTTGTCTCCTTATTTGAGGAGGGATGAGAGGCAGTTCACGGGATGTTCACAAGGTTGATTCCAGAGATGAGGGGCTGATTGTCCGTTTCAGAGACTAAGGGCTGGATTCTCTGATCGCCGCCGCCGAAATCGCATTCAGTGATCGGCCGGAGAATCGACGTTTATGCCGGAATTGGGGACGGCGTCGTTTTTGCGATGCCCGCCCCCTCAATAATGGCATACTTAGGGAGAACGGCGCACGCCGTATGGATGGCCTCAGGATGTCACCTGAGGCCCTCCTCGATGCTCCGCCCCCGATGGGCTGAATCCCCGACAGCATCGCTCGCGTGTGCTCACACCGTTCGGGGACCTCACGTGCCGGCTGCGGACTGAGTCCAGTTCCGCCACAGTTGGGTGGGGGGGGGGAGCCGTTCAGCTGACATGGGGTGCTTTGGTGGGGGCTGGAGGGACTGGTGGGGGGTGGTCCAGGGGTGCGAGACTGGCTACAGGGGGACAGTTTTCGGCAGGCCCGGTCCGTGTGGGGCCACGGACCCGGCAATTCTCCGGCTGTATCCGTAGGTAAAGCCGGTACGTTACGCGGCTGCTAGCCCTCACCGGATGAGAATCGGTGCGGAGGTGGCGTTGACTTTCTGGTTTTAAGACCAGATGGATCCTGTGGACAGAGCCGCAAGATTGGAGAATCCAGCCGTAAGTTCTGATGACGGGACTGAATCGGTTGTGTTCTTTGACCACGGAAACACCGTCGGTCCTGGAGCAATTCAGGATCCATTAATGGGCTAGCGCCGGCCCCACATGGAACCGTATCTTCATCATGCCGATGCACTGCTCTATCACGTCTCTAGTTGTGGCATGAGCGTCGTCATTGTAACAAGTCTCCCCATCGTTGTAACGAGTCTCCCGCTGAGTTCCACCGAGTCCCGCCAGCGTGGTTCTAACCTGGTACCACCCAGCGGGTGCTGGGACCCGCGGCCATGTTGGACGTCCTGGTGGGGTGGCGGGGGGGATCAGACTCTAGGGGGGGCCTCCACGGTGTCCAAGCCCGCGATCGGGGGGGCCTACCTCCTTCCACGCGGCCAGCTGTAAAGTCCCCGACATGTTGCTCTGCCTGCGCGGAGACGGCCGTCGCGTGTATGCGCGGACCCATGCTGGCAGTCGCACTCATGCGCGGACCCGCGCCGGCCATGCAGGGCCGTCTTTCGGCGCCAGAGCAGCGCGCAACGTACTAGCCCCCTGAACTGCGGTGAATTGCTGGGCCAGGAGGCCCGTTGACGCCGGCGTACACCACTCCGGTGTTTACGCCGGCGTCAATACTTGGCCGGGATTTGGGAGAATCCCGGCCACTGGTGGGTTCGATCCACATTAAACCTTATATATTGTGCCGAACGGGCATACAGACCCTCCATGATGGCACAGGTGTACCTGTGCACTGAGGCCTGTGAGATCCCTGAAAGGTCCTCACTCACTGCCTGGAAAGACCCCTTGATGAAAAGGTTCAGGGTGACTGTCACTTTGACGGCCAGTGGGAACGTGTGCCTCCTCCATACCCCCGCAGTTCCAGGTGAACCATGATCCACCAGATGTGCCTTACGGATCCCCCGCTCAGTTTTTGATGACACACCCAGTCTGGCAGGTCCTCGAATAACAGGCGCTGCCAGTACACACAAGGCCTAATGTAGGGCCTCCTTCACACCTCCTCCTCGGCCTGTTGGGTGGCCGGCTCTCCATCCTCAGTGGCTGGCTCCTGCTCTTCTGGGGCAGGCTCCACTGCTGCAGGGCCACCCCTGAGCAGCCCCTGCTCATACTGCCTCGATGCTCCCCCAGTGCTGCGGGGGCGAGGAAGCTGGCAAACATTCCTAGTTGGATTCCGAAATTCATTGTCTGTAGGGGTTGAAAGGCAGACATGTCAGCATGGTGGATATCCCCGTGCCCAACCAGGTCCGATAGGCTACACGGTGGTCCCAGCCTGCACTGCAGCCCCTGCTCCTGCATGTCACCATTCCCTTCTCCCCCTCCCCCATTCCCAAACCCACCCTTGGAACCCCGCCCTCTGCACCACACCCCTGGCCCCGTTGATTCCCAGCACCCAGGGGGCCTCTGGCCCTGGCACCAGTCCCTACTAGCATGGGTACATGTGGATGCTGCTACCCATACCAGCGATAGGTTCTTCAGCCCCCGCCCACTGCCCTCCTAGTGGGACTATCATGTGCATTGCCCTTGGGTGGACTGCGTAATATCCTGCCGGCAGGTGGGAGTTGATGCACCCATACGGCCAGTGTCGCTCTTCGATACCACGGGCCAAGGTGGGCGATCAGTGGGGTGCACAGCAAGGTGGCTACCTTGCAGGCTGCAGCAATGATGGCCCATGCCTGGACTTCCCATCCCCTGGTTACCCCCCAGCCCTGGCAGAAACCCCCCCCTCCCCCCGCCAGCATTGCCAGGTTAGGACCGGCAACCTACGGTCACACCTCTGGGGCCATGACTGACCTCCGCTCTCTCCCTCAGCAGCCATGGTGCCTGTGTCAAAGCCACAAGTAAACTTCGCCGTCGGTAATTCCTCCTGGAGGAGGTGGAGCATCGCGGGAGTCCCAGAGAATAACAGGACAGGCCCGTGAATGATATGCCAATTGCGTTTACTGTACGTGCGGAGTAGAAGGCATTGATGCTGCTGTCATGGTACAGGAGCATGGCATTCCATCGGACAGCTCTGGCATCAATTTGCGGCTTGTGGTATTATCAGGTATTACAGTATCCAAGAGGCTGAAGACCATTGGTTAAACCTAGGAGTTTACCATTGGCTGTTGGTACGTAGCTCCGCCTTGACGGGCGGGATATAAGAACCGGTGCCGTCCCAGCAGCCTTCACTTTCTGTACCGAAGTTGCTGGGGAACAGTTATAGTCGATTAAAGCCTTCAGTTATGTTACAACCTCGTCTTTGAGTTTAATTGATCGTGCATCAATTTAATCGACTAGACTTAAGCTGAAAGAATGGATCTCCGAATCAAGCCGGAGTGTCTACAACTCAGCCACAAGCGGAGAACACGGCGGCGATATTTAAGCACTGGCTGGCGTGCTTTAAAGGCTACCTCGAGACGGCCAGAAGCACCCCCTCAGGAGAACAGAAACTGCATCTCCTGCACTCAAGAGTAAGCCCTGGAATCTTCACCCTCATCGAGGAGGCGGAGGACTACGATGCTGCGATCGAACTGTTAAAAGGACATTATATGCGCCCTGTAAACAAGGTCTATGCACGTCACCTGCTCGCAACTAGACGGCAAAGCCCCGGGGAATCGCTGGAGGACTTCTACCGTGCGCTACTGGTGCTGGGCAGAAACTGTGGCTGCCCGCAAGTTTCGGGCAGCGAGCACATGGAATTTCTAACCCGGGATGCCTTCGTAGCAGGTATGAGCTCCTCAGAGATCCGCCAAAGACTCTTAGAAAAGGACACACTGGGACTGAGAGAGGCACGGGCCCTGGCAGGGTCCATGGATGTTGCCTCCAGAAACGCGCAGTCCTATGCGCCCGACCGCGCGGCGGCCCCCTGGGCTGCATGGCATGCCGCAGCGGCAGCCCCACTGACCTTCCCCGTGTCCCCGCAGGGCTGCGCTGTAAGATGGCCCGCTAACTCCGTCGGGCCCCGCTGTTTCTTCTGCGGCCAGGCGAAGCATCCCCACACGCGCTGCCCGGCCCGCACCTCCACCTGCAAAGGGTGCGGCAAGAAGGGCAATTTTGTGGGGGTCTGCCAAGCACGAGCCGTGGCCGCGGTCTCCAGCGACTCCGGACCGCCGCGGCAATCTTCCCCTCGGCCCCAGGCGGCCAGCACTCACCGCCACCCCACTATCCTAGGGCAACGTCCGACCCACAGGCGTGGCCATCTTGACCCTTGGACACCACGCTGGACGGATGGGGCCGCCATTTTGTCCATCCCCGCCGCTATTTTGTCCATCCCCGACCACCATGTACGATCCATGGGAGACGCCATCTTGGATGGGGCCCCAGGACCCCAGCACGGCCGACTACACGCTGCCCGATCACAACCCGCAACTGCTCCATCTGGCCTCGGTGACGCTGGACCAAAATCGACCTCGGACACTCACGACTGCAACGACGACAGTGTTCATCAACGGCTTTGAGACGTTTTGCCTGATCGACTCTGGGAGCACGGAGAGCTTTATACACCCGGACACGGTAAGGCACTGCTCACTTGTTACCCACCCTGTAAACCAAAGAATCTCCCTGGCCTCCGGGTCACACTCGGTGGAGATAAAGGGGTTCTGCCTAGCGAATCTCACAGTCCAAGGCAGGAAATTCAAGAATTTCCCCCTTCATGACCTGCCGCACCTCTGCACGGCTACACTCCTGGGGTTGGACTTCCAATGTAACGTGCAAAGCCTGACCTTTAAATTCGGCGGCCCTATACCCCCCCTTACTGTCTGCGGCCTCGCGACCCTTAAGGTCGACCCGCTTTCCCTGTTTGCGAACCTCACCCCGGATTGCAACCCCATCACCACCAGGAGTTGACGGCACTGTGCCCAGGACCGGACCATCATCAGGTCAGAGGTCCAAAGGCTACTCAGGGAAGGGGTCTTTGAAGCTGGCAACAGTCCCTGGAGAGCTCAAGTAGTGGTGGTGAAGACCGGGGAGAAACATAGGATGGTCATTGACTACAGTCAGACCATCAACAGGTTTACGCAGCTGGATGCGTACCCTCGCTCCCGCATATCCGACCTGGTGAACAGGATCGCGCAATACAAGGTCTTCTCCACGGTGGACCTCAAGTCCGCTTACCATCAGCTACCCCTCCGCACTAATGACCGCAAGTACACTGCCTTCGAAGCAGATGGGCGGCTCTACCAATTTTTAAGGGTTCCATTTGGTGTCACTAATGGGGTCTCGGTCTTCCAACACGAGATGGACTGAATGGTTGACCGATATGGCTTACGTGCAACGTTCCCGTATCTGGATAACGTCACCATCTGCGGCCATGACCAGCAGGACCACGACACCAACCTCCGGAAATTTCTCCAGACCGCGAAAATCCTTAACTTAACGTATAATAAGGATAAATGCGTATTTAGCACCGACCGCCTACCCATCCTCGGCTACGTAGTGCGAAATGGAGTTATAGGCCCCGACCCTGAACGCATGCGCCCCCTTATGGAGTTCCCCCTCCCTCACTGCCCCAAGGCCCTGAAACGCTGCCTCGGGTTTTTCAGTTATTACACACTGTGGGTCCCCAACTATGCAGACAAAGCCCGACCCTTAATACAGTCCACAACCTTCCCTCTGTCGATGGAGGCCCGCCAGGCCTTCTGCCGCATCAAAGCAGACATTGCAAAGGCCACAATGCGCGCCATTGACGAGTCCCTCCCCTTCCAGGTCGAGAGCGATGCGTCCGACGTAGCTCTGGCCGCCACCCTCAACCAAGCGGGCAGACTTGTGGCCTTCTTCTCCCGTACCCTCCATGCTTCAGAAATTCGCCATTCCTCGGTCGAAAAAGAGGCGCAAGCCATAGTAGAAGCTGTGTGACATTGGCGGCATTATCTAGCCGGCAGGAGATTCACTCTCCTCACTAACCAACGGTCGGTGGCGTTCATGTTTGATAATGCACAGCGGGGCAAGATAATCTCATCAAACCTTGGCAATGTTTGAACATATTTAAATAGATTCCCACGAAGCCTTCGACTATGACGCTCTTTCTCACTATCCTCATCACGATCCACAAACTGTACGTTTCCCTTTACGTCTGCCAATTTTAACTGACTGTCATGTTTCATGGCCATTTTCTGAAGTTCAAACTCTCGCTCTTTTTATTTTCCCTGATCTGTATCACCCTTTCTCTTTCTTTTTGTTCTGCTAGGGCTATTCTTTCTGTTTTCCTTTCTTCTCTCTCTTTTTCCTCTCTTTCTCTTTCTCGCTCTCTTTCTTTTTCCTTTCTCTCCCTTTCGTATTCAAGCTGCTATAATTCTTTCTCATGTTCCATTTGTTTAATTTGTTGTTTAATTTTTGCCATTTCAAATGAGTCAAACTGTATCTCAGGCAACTTTAAATTCTTAGCCACCGCCATAATTACTTCATATTTTTGCATTTTGTCAGGTAATGTTAACTGCAATGTTTTTGCCAAATCTTTCAGTCTGCTTTTAGTCTCTGTCCGTAAGGCACTGCGTGTGACCATCTCCATCCCCAAAAACTTCTGAGCCTCTGAAATAGCCATTGTCCACAACACACTCCCTACTTCAACTGAAATACCACACCTGAAAAGCGACCACAATATGCTCACCCTTCACTGTCTTTAAGTTCACTAAGCCAATCCAATAGATAGATTTTTATCCCGGACGAGGCCCCAATTTGTTATGGCCCAAGGTTTAGAGAACCCCACAGTATCATGGAGTTCACCTGACCCACAACTTTTACTAGATTGTGGTATGGGGAGCACACGGCCCACTCGACAGGTGTGGTACAGCAGAAATAGAAAACGTATTTTAAAGCAAAACAATGTTTATTCTATGAACTCAAGTTAACCTTTTTAAAACATACAGTGAACAGCTTAGCAACCATTAATTCAAATACAACCCCCAAAGAATACAACACTAAGTAATCCTTTCAGCTTTTCTTTTAACATCCATAAGACTTAAAACACCTTTTACCAGAAGCACATCAGGTTAAAGTCACTACTGTTATTAGTTTTAAATCACCAGGATCAATTTACAGTCTTTAGATTACAGAGAGCGATTCATACACCTTCTGGCTGTGACTGCAGCTATCCAGCTCTGAAAACGAAACTAAAACACACCCTGCAGCAAACAGCCTAAAATGAAAGTTCAAAGCTGACAGACAGCCCAGCTCCACCCACTCTCTGACATCACTGCAGTAATAAATACCCATTTCTTAAAGATACTCTCACTACAGATACTTGTGTACACCCCCATTTATAAACACCCATTTCTTAAAGGTACTCTCACATGACAGGTTCCATTACCCATCCCCTCACTCTCTCGGCTTTGGCTGCCCAGTGATAGTACTGTAAGTTCGGAAGTGCTAGGTCACCCATTCTTCTTCTTCTTTGCAGTGTTGTCTTATGGATTCTTGGATCCTCCCCCCCCCCCCCCCCCCCCTCCCCATACAAACACCATAATCATTTTATCTTTTCTTTGGAAAAAGGCTTTGGGGATGAAGCTCGGTATGGATAGAAACTAGAAGAGGAACCTTGACAGTCCGTTCATCTTGATCGTCTGAACCCTCCCTCCAGGGAAAGCGGGAGTGCATTCCATCTCTGTCGGTCCATTTTAACTTCCTCTGCCAGACTGGTCAGATTCCACTTGTGGATCCGTGTCCAGTCGTGGGCTATCTGGATCCGCAGGTAGCGGAATTTGTTTTGGGCTATTTTGAATGGTAAACTTTCTAACTCTGTCTCTCCCCTGTTTGGGTTCACCGGGAATACCTCACTTTTGCCCAGGTTGAGTTTGTCGCCCAAGAAGACCCCAAACTCTTCCAGGAGCTTCATGATTTCCTTCAAGCGTTCTGGGGGCTTTGAGATATACAAGAGCAGATCATCTGCATCGAGTGAGATTCTGCGCTCTATTCCCCTTCTTCGGATATCCTTCCAACCTCTTGCGTCTCGCAGGATGATTGGCATTGGTTCAATTGCCAGGGTGAACAGGAGTGGGGACAACAGACATCCCTGCCTGCTGCCTCTGTGCAAGTGAAAGCATTCAGTACTGGTGGTGTTGGTTCTTGTGGGCGTTGTACAGGAGTTCCACTCACGAGGTGAATCCCGTCCCTAGCCCAAACCGCTCCAGTACCTCAGTAAAGTACTTCTATTCGACTCTGTCGAAGGCCTTTTCTGCATTCAGGGCATTCAGGGAGACGATCACCTCTGGTGTTCTCTCCTGGGATGGGGGTCAGTATCACATTCAGCAATCGTCTGATGTTCGTAATTAGCTGTCTATCCTTGACAAAGTCCGTCTGGTCCTCTGCAACCACCTCTGGTACGCAGTTCTTCAGTCTCTTGGGCCAGGATGTTTGCGAGAAATTTTGCATCTACATTAAGCAGCACAATGGCGAGATAATCCACATTCCTTTGGGCCTTGTCTTTTTTGGGTATCAGGCGCTGGGCAAGAGCCAGTGCGAATTTCTTAAAGAAGTCCGCCGGGAACCCATCAGGTACTGGTGCCTTCCAAGCCTGCATGGAATTGATGCTCTCCATGACCTCATCCAGTCCTATTGCTGCTTCCTGCGCTCTCTGTCTATTGTCCCCCACGACTGGCATGTCCAGTCCATCGAGGAACTGTTTCATCCCCGAGTCCACATCGGGGGGGCTCGGCGGAGTACAGTCCCCGGTAGAAGGCCTCAAATGCTAGGTTAACCTTTTTTGGTTTGGCTACCTGTCGCCTTTGCTATCCTTTACCTGGGCTATCTCACTCATGGTGTTATTGACTCTTTGGTGTGGCAGTATGAATTCCAATGCTTGTAGTTATAAAGGATTGTGCAGTTGAATGAAATGTTTGTTGTTAAAAGACTTTATTTAGTAGAAGGAATGTAAATGTAGTAAATGGGTTTTTATGAATGAATCTTTTCACACTGTAGTGAAGTCTACACTAGGCATGTAGAATGTTATTTTTTAAAACTTTATTTTATCTCATCTCTGTAAGGGTTCATGGTGGACTCTGGTTGAGTTGGCATGATAGATGTAAAGGAAAATGGTGGTAGGTGAGGGAAGCATTGGATTGGCATGAGTTGACACTAAATTGGTATAGGGATTATTAAGGGCCATGAGGGATGAGTGAAGCATTATCGGTCAGCTTGAAAGGTATGAGGGCCCATCGGTGGTGGGTGGGTGTAGAGGTTGGCAATAAGGGTGTGAGGAGTTTTAGGGTGGGTGGGAGCATGGGGCGCATGTGCTAACATGGATGGGCATGGGGAGGGTGTGAGGGTGGTGAGGAGGGATGTTTCATGATCTAATCTTTATTTTAATACTTTGGATATATGCCAGAGCTCTAAGGCAGGCCTTCTGAGTAGCCGACTATGTACCCGGCAATCATCCAATTCTTCCAGGGTCGTCCCCAGCCCCCAATTTCTCATCTGAACTGTCTCCAACACCAGCCCCCACCCCAACCCCCCCCTCCCCCCCAACCACCATCTCGTAATCGGTGATCAGGCGGAGAATCGACTCCGACACCCAAATCGGGGCTGGCGCCGGTTTGACGCAAGTCAGCCATGCTCCGCCCCCTCAGAAATGGCGTAATCATGTTGTGTGCCACAGCAACGGCATTGGCGCATAAGCGGCCGGTCCTCCCACGATGCTCCGCCCCTGTTATGGGCCAGGGTTTAGAGAACCCCGAAGTGGAGTTCACCTGACCCACAACTTTTAATGGATTGTGGTATGGGGAGCACACGACCCACTCTACAGGTGTGGTACAGCAGAAATGGAAAAGTATTTTTTAAAGCAAAACAATGTTTATTCTATGAACACAAGTTAACATTTTTAAAACATACAGTGAACATCTTAGCAACCATCAATTCAAATACAACCGCCAAAGACTACAACACTAAGGAATCCTTTAAGCTTTCCCTTTAACATACATACAACTTAAAAACAAATATCAGAAGCACATTGGGTTAAAGTCACTACTGAAAACATTTATAATTCTGAATTCTCCAAATTATCAAGAGATAGTCTTTTGATGGCAGAGAGAACAGCAGTACACCTGCTTAGTCTGGCTTCATCTCCATTACTGAAAACGAAACTAAAATACACCCTGCAGCCTGCTCAAAAATGAAAGTAAAAAGCTGACAGACAGCCCAGCTCCACCCATTCTCTGACATCACTGCAGTAGTAAACACCCATTTCTTAAAGGTACTCTCACTATAGATATTTATATACACACCCATTTATAAACACCCATTTCGTAAAGGTACTCACACATGCCACCCCCGATGAGCCGAGATCCCGACTGCGCGGGACAGGTGTCGTCTCTGCGATCGGGAACCTGGCGTGGTGTTGCGGATTGTGTCCAGCGCCACCACACTCGGCCGAAATCCTTGCCGCTGGCTGGGTGGGGGGCTTCTAAGAGAGCTAAGAGACTGTTGCGGGTGGCCAGGGGGTGGCCTGTGGGGTTGCGGATGGTGGGTCGGGTCCACGCATGGCCGGCGCCATGTTGTACAGCGTGACTGCTGCAGGATGCCAGCGATGCGCATGCACGGCCAGGGACCCGGCCATTCTCTCACTCTTTACGGCGCATGAGCCAAGAGGTTCACCCGGCGCCGCTGCTAGCCCCTCACCGGTCCTGGAATCGGTGCCGATTTTTTTCATCGCAAACCTCCCGTGAATTCCCCCTTCGAGCCGGCACTTAGCCGCTGAAACGGAGAATCCAGCCCATTGTTTTTTGTAGAACACAACATGTATTTAAGATCAGAGTGAGATTACAGATGCAATAAGGTTAATAAGTAACTCAACAAGTTGATTCAGACAAATTGTTCATTGTAGTAAAGGGTCTAAATACGACTGGGCAAATGTTACAAGTTAGAAAACTCAGAAAAAGAGCAGAGAAGGATCATAGAATCATAAAATCATAGAAGTTTACAGCATGGAAACAGGCCCTTCGGCCCAACCAGTCCATGCCGCCCAGTTTTTACCATTAAGCTAGTCCCAGTTGCCCGCACTTGGCCCATAACCCTCTATACCCATCTTACCCATGTAACTATCTAAATGTTTTTTAAAAGACACAATTGTACCCGCCTCTACTACTACCTCTGGCAGCCCATTCCAGACACTCACTACCCTCTGAGTGAAGAAATTGCCCCTCTGGGCCCTTCTGAATCTCTCCCCTCTCACCTTAAACCGATGCCCTCTAGTTTTAGACTCCCCTACCTTTGGGAAAAGATGTTGACTATCTACCTTATCTATGCCCCTCATTATTTTATAGACCTCTATAAGATCATCCCTAAGCCTCCTACGCTCCAAGGAAAAAAGTCCCAGTCTATCCAGCCTCTCCTTATAACTCAAACCATCAAGTCCCGGCAACATCCTAGTAAATCTTTTCTGCACTCTTTCCAGTTTAATAATATCCTTCCTATAATAGGGTGACCAGAACTGCACACAGTATTCCAAGTGTGGCCGTACCAATGTCTTGTACAACTTCAACAAGACGTCCCAACTCCTGTATTCAATGTTCTGACCAATGAAACCAAGCATGCCGAATGCCTTCTTCACCACCCTGTCCACCTGCGACTCCACCTTCAAGGAGCTATGAACCTGTACTCCTAGATCTCTTTGTTCTATAACTCTCCCCAACGCCATACCATTAACTGAGTAGGTCCTGGCCTGATTCGATCTGCCAAAATGCATCACCTCACATTTATCTAAATTAAACTCCATCTGCCATTCATCGGCCCACTGGCCTAATTGATCAAGATCCCGTTGCAATCCTAGATAACCTTCTTCACTATCTACTGTGCCACCAATCTTGGTGTCATCTGCAAACTTACTAACCATGCCTCCTAAATTCTCATCCAAATCATTAATATAAATCACAAATAACAGTGGACCCAGCACCGATCCCTGAGGCACACCACTGGTCACAGGCCTCCAGTTTGAAAAACAACCCTCTACAACCACCCTCTGCCTTCTGTCGTCCAGCCAATTTTGAATCCAATTGGCAACCTCACCCTGGATCCCGTGAGCTTTAACCTTCTGCAACAACCTACCATGCGGTACCTTGTCAAAGGCTTTGCTAAAGTCCATGTAGACAATGTCTACTGCACTGCCCTCATCTACCTTCTTGGTCACCCCCTCAAAAAACTCAATCAAATTTGTGAGACATGATTTTCCACGCACAAAGCCATGCTGACTGCCCCGAATCAGTCCTTGCCTCTCTAAATGCTTGTAGATCCTATCTCTCAGAATACCTTCAGCAACTTACCTACTACAGACGTTAGGCTCACCGGTCTGTAGTTCCCAGGCTTTTCCCTGCTGCCCTTCTTAAACAAGGGCACAACATTCACCACTCTCCAATCTTCAGGCACCTCACCTGTGGCTGCCGATGATTCAAATATCTCTGTTAGGGGACCCGCAATTTCCTCCCTAGCCTCCCACAACACCCTGGGATACATTTCATCAGGTCCCGGGGATTTATCTACCTTGATGCGCTTTAAGACTTCCAGCACCTCCTCCTCTGTAATATGCACACTTCTCAAGACATCACTATTTATTTCCCTTAGTTTCCTAACATCCGTGCCTTTCTCCACCGTGAATACCGATGAGAAATATTCATTCAGGATCTCACCCAACTCTTGTGGCTCTGCACATAGATGCCCTTGTTGATCCTTAAGAGGCCCTACTCTGTCCCTAGTTACTCTTTTCCCCTTTATGTATTTGTAGAATCTCTTTGGATTCTCCCTTGCATTATTTGCCAAAGCAATTTCATGTCCCCTTTTTGCCCTCCTGATTTCCCTCTTAACTCTATTTCGACAATCTCTATACTCTTCAAGGGATCCACTTGATCCCAGTTGCTTATGTACGTCATAACGAGGACTGTTTTAAAGGGCAATTAAACTGTGGAACAAAGGACTGTGTAAGCTTGTTGAATGGACAGGACAAGTAAGTACGAGAGCCAATTAAATGCATTCTTAGAATGAGAAATGAAAAAGGAAATAGTGAAAAGGTGGGTTGTGAGGGTCAGTCTACCTTAAAGGCAATCATTGGCTTGGCAAATGGCCTTATTCAGTATCCAAAAATGATTTTCCTCTTAGAGGAGTCATCAATTGACAGTGGGAAACAAATTATCCTCTATTTTTATTTCTAATTATCTCCAACCCGTTTCCCTCCTTAAAATGTTCAAAATATGTTATAGAGTAGATGCAAAAGTTTGAATTATACTCACTTCCAGGTGGCAGGAACAGAGACAGGGCTGCCAGTAAAATAGCCGGGAACCATGTTGGGGTGGCTGCCTATTGCTATCCTGTTACCACAGAGGTTTCTCAGCAGCAGCAGGAGCCACTCCAGGAGTTCGGATTGGCAGCTCACCCCATGGTGGCAGTGGTTGCATAATTTACGTCCTTGTTCTCGCCATTTTACTAGTGGTGGGGTATCCGGCTTCCATGGGAATAGGTTGAGGTGGCTTCCCTCCAGAATTCCATCGAAGCCAGTGGTCCCATGTCACAAAGGGGGAAGTGGGCTGGAAAGGCAATTCCCCACAGACCCAATGGCACCTCTGGAGGGATACGACCTCTAATCAGCAGGGCCCTTTTCCCTCTGCCATCCTGAATTGATTATTGCTGCTTACTTGCCGAAGGGCACCTCCATTCTGAGGCTGCATTAGAATGGGCCTGGGGAGGGCAACAATTAGGAGATCATTTTGGCAAACCAGCCGAGCAGCTCCTGCTGTCAGCAAATGCCGGCTGAGGGCGCCCAGTTGGTCCTGACGTCAGGATCCCAAAGCCCACGATAAAATTCAGCCGAAACAAACTATTTCCTCTGGTAGGGGGATCCAGAACAAGGAGAGCAATCTTAAAAACAGGTTTCACAAGAGTGGATTCAGGAAGCACTTTTCAACACAGAAGATGAAGATTCTGAAACTCCCTTCCTTAAAAGGCTGTGGATTCTGGGGCAATTTGAGCTTCCAGGGCTGGGATTGATAGATTTTAGTTTGATAAGGGTATCCAGGTGACCAAACAACTGTTTTTTTTTATCAGACATTTTGATTTATAGCTGGTCTGGCCACGTGTAAATCTGGCAAGTCACGCTACAGTTGTATAGAACCTTGGTAAGGCCGCATATGGAATATTGCGCACAATTCTGGTCACTACACTACCAGAAGGATGTGGAGCTTTTGGAGAAGGTGCAGAGGCGTTTTACCAGGATATTGCTTGGTCTGGAGGGTGTTAGCTATGTGGAGAGGCTGAATAGACTGGGGCTGTTTTCATTAGAAAGACGGAGGTTGAGGGGTGTCCTGATAGAGGTCTACTAGATTATGAGGGGCATGGATAGAGTGGATGGGCAGGCACTCGTTCCCAGGGTGGAGGGTTCAGTCATCTTGGGGCACAGGTTTAAGGTCCGTGGGGCAAAGTTTAGAGGAGAGGAGCAAGGCAGGTTTTTTACACAGAGGGTGGTGAGTGCCTGGAACAGGTTGCCAGGGGAGGTTGTGGAAGCAGATACATTAACAGCGTTCAAAAGGCATCTTGACAAATACATGGATAGGATAAGAACATAAGAACTAGGAACAGGAATAGGCCATCTGGCCCCTCGAGCCTGCTCCGCCATTTAATGAGATCATGGCTGATCTTTGTGGACTCAGCTCCACTCTCTGGCCCGTACACCATATCCCCAAATCCCTTTATTCTTTAGAAAGGCATCTATCTTTTTCTTAAAAACTTTTAAAGAAGGAGCCTCAACTGCTTCACTGGGCAAGGAATTCCAGAGATTCACAACCCTTTGGGTGAAGAAGTTCCTCCTACACTCCGTCCTAAATCTACCTCCCCTTATTTTGAGGCTATGCCCCCTAGTTCTGCTATCCCCGACCAGTGGAAACAACCTGCCCGCATCTATCCTATCTAATCCCATCATAATTTTATATGTCTCAATAAGATCCCCCCCGCATCCTTCTAAACTCCAATGAGTACAGTCCCAGTCTACTCAACCTCTCATCATAATCTAATCCCCTCAACTCTGGGATCAACCTAGTGAATCTCCTCTGCACTCCCTCCAGTGCCAATATGTCCTTTCTCAGGAAAGGAGACCAAAACTGAACACAATACTCCAGGTGCGGCCTCACCAACACCCTATACAATTGCAGCATAACCTCCCTAGTCTTGAACTCCATCCCTCTAGCAATGAAAGACAAAACTCGATTAGCCTTCTTAATCACCTGTTGCACCTGCACACCAACTTTTTGCGACTCGTGCACCAGCACACCCAGGTCCCTCTGCACAGCAGCATGTTTTAACATCTTACCGTTAAAAGAATAATCCATTCTGCTGTTATTCCTCCCAAAATGGATAGCCTCACACTTGCCAACATTGAATTCCATCTGCCAGACCATAGCCCATTCACCTAACCTATCCAAATCCTTCTGCAGACTTCCGGTATCCTCTGCACATTTTGCTTTACCACTCATCTTAGTGTCGTCTGCAAACTTTGACACATTGCACTTGGTCCCCAACTCCAAATCGTCTATGTAAATTGTGAACAACTGCGGGCCCAACACTGATCCTTGAGGGACCCCACTAGGTACAGGTTGCCAACCAGAGAAACACCCATTTATCCGCATTCTCTGCTTTCTGTTAGTTAACCAATCCTCTACCCATGCTACCACTTTACCCTCAATGCCATGCATCTTTAGTTTATGCAGCAACCTTTTGTGTGGCACCTTGTCAAAAGCTTTCTGGAAATCCAGATATACCACATCCATTGGCTCCCCGTTATCTACTGCACTGGTAACGTCCTCAAAAAATTCTACCAAATTAGTCAGACACGACCTACCCTTTGTGAACCCATGCTGCGTCTGCCCAATGGGGCAATTTCCCTCCAGGTGCCCCGCTATTTCCTCCTTAATGATAGATTCCAGCACTTTCCCTACAACCGAAGTTAAGCTTACCGGCCTATAATTAGCCGCTTTCTGCCGACCTTTTTTAAACAGTGGTGTCACATTTGCTACTTTCCAATCCTCTGGGACCACCCCAGAGTCTAGTGAATTTTGATAAATTATCACTAGTGCGTTTACAATTTCCCTAGCCATCTGTTTTAACACTCTGGGATGCATCCCATCAGGGCCAGGAGACTTGACTACCTTTAGCCCCATTAGCTTGCCCAATACTGCCTCCTTAGTGATTACAATCATCTCAAGGTCCTCACCTATCATACCCTTATTTCCATCAGTCACTGGCATGTTATTTGTGTTCTCCACTGTGAAGACTGACCCAAAAAACCTGTTCAGCTCCTCAGCCATTTCCCCGTCTCCTATTATTAAATCTCCCTTCTCATCTTCCAAAGGACCAATATTTACCTTAGCCACTCTTTTTTGTCTTATATATTTGTAGAAGCTTTTACTATCTGCTTTTATGTTCTGAGCCACTTAACTTTCATAGTCTACCTTACTCTTCTTTATGGCTTTTTTAGTATCTTTCTATTGTCCCCTAAAGACTTCCCAGTCCTCTAGTCTCCCACTAATTTTTGCCACTTTGTATGTTTTTTCCTTCAATTTGATACTCTCCCTCACCTCCTTAGATATCCACGGTCGATTTTTCCCCTTTCTACCGTCTTTCTTTTTTGTCGGTATGAACCTTTTCTGAACACCGTCAAAGATCACTCGGAAGGTTCTCCATTGTTCCTCAACAGCTTCACCATGAAGTCTTTGCTCCCAGTCTACCTTAGCTAGTTCTTCTCTCATCCCATTGTAATCACCTTTGTTTAAGCACAAAACACTTATGTTTGATTTTACCTTGTCATCCTCCAACTGTATTTTAAATTCCACCATATTGTGGTCGCTCCTTCCAAGAGGATCCCGAACTATGAGATCATTAATCAACCCTGCCTCATTACACAGGACCAGATCTAGGACCGCTTGTTCCCTTGTAGGTTCCATTACATACTGTTCCAGGAAATTATCCTGGGCACATTCTATAAACTCCTCCTCAAGGCTGCCCTTACCAACCTGGTTAAACCAATCGATATGCAGATTAAAATCTCCCATGATAACCGCTGTACCGTTTCTACATGCATCCGTTATTTCTTTGCTTATTGCCTGCCCTACCATCCTGTTACTATTTGGTGGCCTATAGACTACTCCTATCAGTGACCTTTTCGCCTTACTATTCCTGATTTCCACCCAAATTGATTCAACCTTGTCCTCCATAGCACCAATATCATCCCTTACTATTGCCCGGATGCCATCCTTAAACAACAAAGCTACACCACCGCCCTTACCGTCCATTCTATCCTTTCGTATAGTCTGATACCCTTGGATATTTAACTCCCAGTCGTGACCATCTTTTAACCATGTTTCAGTAATGGCCACTAAATCATAGTCATTCATGATGATTTGCGCCATCAACTCATTTACCTTATTTCGTATACTACGAGCATTCAGGTAAAGTACACTTATGCTGTTTTTTATGTCTTTGTTATGAATCCTAACACCTTGATCAGTAACTTTTCGCAAATTATTTTTCCTCTTACCCTTTCTCCTAATTTTCCTTGTCTTTGAACCCATATCTCTACATAATAACCTGTCACGTAACCTGCTGCCTTGATCTCCATTAACCATTATACTGTCCATAGCTTTACACTTCCCTTCCCCCCCACTTGCTAGTTTAAAGTCCTTGTGACCAACCTATTTATCCTATTCGCTAGAACACTGCTGCCAGAATGGTTCAGGTGAAGACCGTCCCAACGGTACAGGTCCCTCCTGCCCCAGTACTGATGCCAATGCCCCATGAAATGGAATCCCTCTTTCCCGCACCACTCCTTTAGCCACGTGTTAACTTCTCAAATTTTCTCAACCCTATGCCAATTGGCACGTGGCTCAGGTAGTAATCCAGAGATTATAACCCTGGAGGACCTGCTCTTTAATTTCATAGAATTTACAGTGCAGAAGGAGGCCATTCGGCCCATCAAGTCTGCACCGGCTCTTGGAAATAGCACCCTACCCAAGGTCAACACCTCCACCCTATCCCCGTAACCCAGTAACCCCACCCAACAC
Organism: Scyliorhinus torazame; assembly: GCF_047496885.1. Taxonomy (NCBI): domain Eukaryota; kingdom Metazoa; phylum Chordata; class Chondrichthyes; order Carcharhiniformes; family Scyliorhinidae; genus Scyliorhinus; species Scyliorhinus torazame. Next base: position 190,950,129 of record NC_092707.1, on the reverse strand, counting down.
TAGGGGCAATTTTGGACACTAAGGGCAATTTATCATGGCCAATCCACCTAACCTGCATATCTTTGGACTGTGGGAGGAAACCGGAGCACCTGGAGGAAACCCACGCACACACGGGGAGAACGTGCAGACTCTGCACAGACAGTGACCCAAGCCGGAATCGAACCTGGGACCCTGGAGCTGTGAAGCAATTCTGCTATCCACAAGGCTACCGTGCTGCCCCAAGTGTCCCTAGTGTTTGATAATCCCCAAACAGGTCCTCTTTCCTAGTCTTACCTATGTTGTTAGTCCCAACATGGACCACAACAACTGGATCCTCCCCTCCCTCTCCAAAATCCTTTCAAGCCAATCAAAGAAGACCCTCACCCTGGCACCGGGCAGGCAACATACCATGCGGAACTCTCGATCTGCCTTACAAAGGATGCCATCAATCCCCCTAATTATAGAATCCCCTACAACTACCACTTGTCTTTTTGCTCCCCCCTCTTGAATGGCTCCCTGTACCACGGTGCAGTGGTCAGTCAACGCATCCTCCCTACAGCCCTCTTCCTCATCCACACATGGAGCAAGTACCTCATACCTGTTGGACAAGGTCAAGGGCTGAGGCTCCTCAACTCCTAAACTCAGGATCCCCCTACCTGCCTCCCTTGCAGTCACACCACTCTGTCCCTGACCACTGTCCGAATTAACAGAACTTATTCTACCGGGTGTGACTGCCTCCTGAAACAAAGGGTCCAGGTAATTTTCCCCCTCCCTGATGTGCCGCAGTGTGTGCAGCTCGGTCTCCAGCTCATCAATTCTGAGCCGAAATTCCTCGAGCAGCCAACACTTGCTGCAGATGTGGTCACTGACGGTCTCAATGGGATCCACCAGTTCCATCATCATACAGCAACAGCACATCACCTGTACAGCCATATTCAACTAGTTAATTAATTTTAAAAAAATTAAAAAAAAACATTTTTTTTATAGAACCTCAAGGATAAACCCGAACACCAACAAAAACACAGCCCTCTCTCGCCACTCGCCCGAACTCAGTCACTCACCTAAAGTCAGATGCACTCTGTTCCAATCAGCACTCCGTGACTAAAGGCACTCCTGCCACACCTTTTGTGCACTCACCTCTCCCAGCACTGTCCCGGCTCTCTCCTCCTGCGCTTTTTAAATCTCCCGGCTCTCTCCTCCCGTGCTGTTTTCGCTGTCCCGGCTCTCTCCTCCCACGCTTTTTAAATCTCCCGGCTCTCTCCTCCGGCGCTGTTTTCGCTGTCCCGGCTCTCTCCTCCCGCGCTTTTAAAATCTCCCGGCTCTCTCCTCCGGCGCTGTTTTCGCTGTCCCGGCTCTCTCCTCCCGCGCTTTTTAAATCTCCCGGCTCTCTCCTCCGGCCCTGTTTTCGCTGTCCCGGCTCTCTCCTCCCGTGCTTTTTAAATCTCCCGGCTCTCTCCTCCGGCGCTGTTTTCGCTGTCCCGGCTCTCTCCTCCCGCGCTTTTAAAATCTCCCGGCTCTCTCCTCCGGCGCTGTTTTCGCTGTCCCGGCTCTCTCCTCCCGCGCTTTTAAAATCTCCCGGCTCTCTCCTCCGGCGCTGTTTTTGCTGTCCCGGCTCTCTCCTCCCGCACTTTTAAAATCTCCCGGCTCTCTCCTCCCGCGCTGTTTTCGCTGTCCCTGCTCTCTCCCCCCGCGCTTGTAAAATCTCCCAGCTCTCTCCTCCCGCGCTGTTTTTGCTGTCCCGGCTCTCTCCTCCCGCGCTTTTTAAATCTCCCGGCTCTCTCCTCCCGCGCTGTTTTTGCTGTCCCGGCTCTCTCCTCCCGCGCTTTTTAAATCTCCCGGCTCTCTCCTCCCGCGCTGTCTTCGCTGACCCGGCTCTCTCCTCCCGTGCTTTTTAAATCTCCCGGCTCTCTCCTCCCGCGCTGTTTGCGCTGTCCCAGCTCTCTCCTCCCGCGCTTTCAAAATCTCCCGGCTCTCTCCTCCGGCGCTGCTTTCGCTGTCCCGGCTCTCTCCTCCCACGCTTTTTAAATCTCCCAGCTCTCTCCTCCCGCGCTGTTTTCGCTGTCCCGGCTCTCTCCTCCCGCGGATGGATATAATGGATATGGCATAAGGAAGTGCTGAGGGTTTTGGCAAAGGTTGGTATCATGGCCGGTACAGGATTGGTGGGCCGAAGGGCCTGTTCCTGTGCTGTATTGTTCTTTGTTCTCTTTGTTCTTTGTTTGTGTCTTTATGTCCGATATTTTGTGCCTTTGTCCACTTATCTCAGTGAAGCACTGGGGTGGTGGGGGGGTCTCCCATCTGCCACAGCTTTATTACCCCCATCGTGTCATGAACCGCAGTGAATTTCCGTGCATAATTACATCATCCTGGTACATGATGACATGCCTTTCATATGTTTCCCCACCATTTCGCATGTCACAATGGCATCTGGTATTCGTCGCCTTCGGCAGTGACCCACTCTGCTATCAAGGGATATGGAACAAAGGCAAATAAACAAGGTTGAGGTACAGTTCAGTCACTGCCTGATTGAGTCGGGCAGAAATAGTCACCCGGCAAGATTTGCCAAGGTCAACACTTGGCCAGATGATGTGATCGTTGGCCAACTAAGGATGGAGGTCAGCTCCTGATGTCGGAGAGCCAATAGGAGGTATTGCATGCACTGAGGTTGCGATGATCTGCCAGTGAAGTGCAGGGTGTCAGAGGGCGCTTCAATTGGTAATGTCCTCTCAGCACTTTTAAAAATCCTGAGATCAAAATGGGCAAAGTTGCCAGACTGTCACTGGGAGAATCCAATCCCCTGGATTGCCTCCAGGAAGCCATCTCTTTTCAGTTGGCCATGTTCCAGCCACACAAGACTGTCGATTGGAAAATTGCAACTGGCGCGAGGGAGTTGCCTCACTTGCTTCAATGGGCTACCCATTGCTTTTGGATGAGGAACCATTGTTCCTCAGACCTGCCCCCACCCCCCAACCCCCCCACCCCATTAACAGCCTAGAAGGTGGAAGATGCCAGTAAATGGGCACGCTGCTCTCCTGGGGTGATATTCCTGCCTGACTGCCTCCTGTCCACCATTGGAAATTCCGGTCCCTGGAGTCTGATCACCTGTTAAATCTTACTCCTGGAGTGAGGTGCCGTTTTGGAATATTTGGAGGGATGATAAAAACTCAGGGGAAAATATGACTAAATGCAGATCATGGGGAACAGGGGATGATTCTGCTGCACAAATGGCCAAATCTATAGCTTGTACTATTCGTATGAAGCTGTGGAGTCTTTCTTATTTAAAAATAAATTCAAAGTACCCAATTTATTTTTTTCCCAATTAAGGGGCAATTTAGCATGGCCAATCCACCTACATCTTTGGGTTGGGGGTGTAAAACCCACGCAAACACAGGGAGAATGTGCAAACACCACACACAGTGACCCAAGGCCACGTTCTGGCCCGGGTCCTCGGCGCTGTGGAGTCTTTCTTTTTTATTAAATGAATCAGTTCAAAATAGAGAGAATCCGGTTGATGTTTAAGATTTAGGGTTAGTTACACAGGGGTAGAAACTCTTCTTATGAAGATAGTGCAGATGGGGGTGGTACTCAAATGCAGCAGGAGGTACAGGACCTAAGATGGTTGGATCTATTATACATTCTGAAATCAGTGGGAGGGAAAATAGCACGACTGTATTCTGGGCGACCGATCCATTACCTCCTGTTTTTTTGCCCTTGCTGAAGTTGAATTTCATCTCCAATAACTTTGCGATGCCCATGTAAATTGGAGGTCCACTCCTTGGATACTTGTAGATACTGAGCCACCAAAACATCTCTTTGCCTTTTGAGAGGCCACTGGAAGATGAAAAACGTTTTGTGAAGTTACACAAGCTATATCGAGAAGAACGTTTGAATGAAATAGTGCCCTTCAAAAACCTAATGGGCCAATTTCAAGCAACTCGGGACACATTGCTGACACCTTGCTCATGGGAACTGAACAGCATGTGACAAGCTGTGCAATAGAGGCAATAAGTGATGATGGGAAAAGAGATCAGCCCTGCAATGCCTAAATTAGCACAGCTTCCCAGAGTGAAAATGAATGTGGCGTCAAACAGTGTTAAAGATTAAGCCGATATGTGAAGTCAGCAAGCTCACCTTGGGAAGTTGACATTTGTGTTTATTAATGTGCAGAATTAATATGCAGTATTCTTGTAAGAGGCCAGATGCTCAGCAGGTTCATTTGAAAGGGCAAAAGTGTGCAATTTAATCGCTCCCTACTTTGTGCTGTGTTAAATCCTCACGTGCAGAAAGGAACCTAAATGATTCTTGTTCCCTGCAGACTGTATGTCTTAATTTCCTGTCATTTGGGATTACCACAGTAATCCAGCATACGGTAATTTCTCAATTGAAAATCATGGGTTTTGAAATAACTTCACATTTATTATAGCTCGCTCTTTCTCTGCTGTGGTGGGCATTACCATTGACTGTTCCTATCCATGTAATGTCTGTTTAGTTGTTAACTGGAGTTTCAATAGTCTCATTGTGTACAAATGTTCCCTTGTGGATTTTAAAAGAGAAATATATTCTTAGTGAAATTAGGTGAAAGAATATACAATCTTTTTGCTCAAAATTGCAGTTATATGGATGGATGTGATATGATGGAAACAATTATTTATAATGATGCTGTGTTACAAAGACCTGCAGTGTACCAAAATGTAATATAACATGTTCCAGTTTGGTGAAGAGAATTGCTCTTCAGTGAGAATAATGGAGTAATATTCCTTAATTAAATTCCACCCCACAGGAGTAGTTAACACTCTTCAGCTCTGAGGGACACACACTGTCGCATTTTACTCCTGACTGAACCAAACTGTTTTTTTATTCAGCATTGTTTTTCTACCAAGTGTTGCTTGCAAACAGCTGCAACTTGGAAAAAGGAATTCTAAGACAGCCTGCAAAAGGTTTTCTTGACCACAACTGAATTCAGAACATAGGTTCATGGGGACGTGGGTGGTGGTGGTGGTGGGAGGGGGTGGGGGAGTAGGGGTTGAGAAGAAGAATCTTTGAAAGCCACACATAAAACAAAGTTAATGAGATCTATTAATTTTCTCCTGACTTGGTGATTCTCTTTAGGTCATAGTTATTTATGCAGTGCGTGTGGAGTATTGTAGCAGTGGCATACAGATGGTGATTTACGGAAAGCTCCCATTACGATTGGGTCGTCAAGACCCTTCCCAAGCATTACAGTCACATTACTGGCATTTGAAAGCAGCTGTGTCCCAAACAAACATCAGTTTTTAACACAATTGTAGCATAAACTTTCCCCTCCCATTCAGTAAAACAAAACAGAGTTACTTACAATACAAATAAACACGGTGTGCAACCAATAAACATCCAACAATTAGAAAACAAAATTATGGTTGGATTTTGTAGTCAGCAAAGAAATGGCACTCTCCCTTTATTAGGTTTATAACTGCTCATAGACCTTTTGCAAGTTATTGTGCTTATGGTATTTTGAGATTTATCCAGTGCAGCGTCAAACAGTGTCAAACAGCGACAAACAGGGGAGAATGTGCAAACTCCACACGGTCAGTGACCCAGAGCCGGGATCGAACCTGGGACCTTGGTGCCGTGAGGCAGCAATGCTAACCACTGCCCCCCCATTCCCACCCTACGATAAACAGTCACACTCGTCATATTGGATTCACACACTCATGCGCCATAGTCAGCAACCACAAACGTTGCTCTTCCCTCCTTTCCATGCAAGCCAGCGCTAAGCCTCTTAGCTTCCAGCTTTCTCTACTTGCTGAGGAAGAAACCACACAAGCTCAATGATAGGCACACTGATGGCCGCTGCACTGGGGATGAGGCCTTATTTCTTGAAGCTGCAGTTACTGACCTGCTGTGACAACCTGAGCTTCCTGAAGCACTGGTACTCACTCACACCAAGAGGGCTGATCCTCTGCCTGTAGACCAGCGGTTTTCAAACTGTGGGTTGCGGCCCCAATTGGGGTCACAGAAACAGTGAATCTGGTCATGAGAAATAAAATCATGTTAATCTCCCACCCCCATGTATTGTGGCAGTGGGAAGTAACCAATTACAAGATGAACCTTTGGAGCTGGTCACTTTGATTGGCTGTAGTGGCTCTGGTCAGGCATGCTACGGTGTAACTTTGCGTCTACATAGCTCCATTTGAAGTTTTCTGAGGAGGTTTTTGGAACAGCAGCCTTGGAGGTGAATGTTGATTTGGTGACTAGTAGGAGTCAGATGACTGAGGGCCCGGGATTTTCATCACAGGTTTCACATTTATATGATGGTTGAACTATAATACTCAAACCTTCGTAATCGCACACTGAATGTTACTAATCTGCGTTATTTGTTTTGCTTTTATTGACGTCTGGATTGGATCAATTTTCAAGTGTAAAAATGGGGTCATGTTGGAAAAGGTTCTGTGGAGCACTTTTGTAGGCCCTGTGCTGACGGTCTCACCTACATGAAGTTGGATCAATGTGTCCATCCCCTCATCCTGTGGATCAGCATGTGGCTGAGGAGAAGGCTGTTGATGCTTCTCCTGGTGTACCTTCTGCTGCTGCAGATGCTGAAGGCCTTGGTGCTGCTGCTCCACTTGCTCTTCATGAGAGGTGCAGCAGACAGCTGCATCCATGTTGTGGTGAAGACTGACAGCAGAGCTGTTCAGCTGAAGGTGAATGAAGTGCAAGACACCCGAACTGGCTTCCAAGAAGTTGGCAATCGCCTGTTAAGCACTGAAAGCACCCTCTGACTCTGAAAAAGTACTGTGAGCAGCCTTTTATCTGGCTATGCCTACAGCTCATCAATGTAATTAATTTTTAAAAATTAATTTTTTACGTAATGTGGGCTTTGCTGCCTAGTCCAGCATTCGTTGCCCATCCCTAATTGCCCTTAAGAGGGTGGTGGTGCGCTGCCTTCTTGAACCGCTGTAGCCCATGTGGTGTAGGAACACCCACTGTGCTGTTAGGGAGGAAGTTCCAGGATTTTGACCCAGCGACAGTGACGAAACGGCGATATATTTCCAAGTCAAGATGGTGATTGACTTGGAGAGGAACTTCCAGCTGCTGGTGTTCCCATATATCTGCTGCCCTTGTCCTTCTAGATGGTAATGGGTTTGGAAGGTGCTCCCTAAGGAGCCTTGGTAAACTACAGCAGTACAACTTGTAGATGGTACACACTGCTGCTATTGTGCGTCAATGGTGGAGGGAGTAAATGCTTGGGGAAGGGGTACAATCAAGCAGGCTGTTTTGTCCTGGATGGCATTGAACTTCATGAGTGTTGTTGGAGCTGCACTCATCCAGGCAAGTGGATAATATTCCATCACACTCCTGTGTTTTGTAGGTGGTGGACAGGCTTTGGGGAGTCAGGAAGTGAGTTACTTGCTGCAGGATTCCTAGTCTCTGACGTGCTCTTGCAGCCACAATATTCATATGGCTAGTCCAGTTCAGTATCTGGTCAATGGTAAACTCCAGGAGGTTGATAGTGGAGGATTCAGTGATGGTGATGCCATTGAGTGTCAAGGGGCAATAGTTTTATCCTCTCTATTGAAGATGGTCATTACCTGGCACTTGTGTGGCACAAATGTTACTTGCCACTTGTCAGCCCAAGCCTGGATATTCTTCAGGTCTCGTTACTTTTGCACGTGGACTGCTTCCATATCTGAGGAGTTGCAAATGGTTCTGAACATTGTACAATATCAGTGAACATCCCCACATCTGATCTTATGTTGGAAGGAAGGTCACTGATGTAGCAGCTGAAGATGTTTGGGCCTAGGACATTACCTTGAGGAACTCCTGCAGTGATGTCCCGGGACAGAGATGACTGACTCCCAACCACCACAACCATCTTTCTTTGTTCTAGGTATGAATCCATCCAGTGGAGAGTTTCCACCTTGGTTCCCATTAACTCGAATTTTGCTAGGGCTGCTTGATGCCATACTCGATCAAATGTTGCCTTTATGTCACGGGCAGTCACTCTCACCTCTGGAGTTCACCTCTTTTGTCGATGTTGGATCCTCGCTGTCTTCAGGGGATGTCCCGGAGGACTGGAGAATAGCCAATGTTGTTCCTCTGTTTAAGAAGGGTAGCAAGGATAATCCCGGGAACTACAGGCCGGTGAGCCTTACTTCAGTGGTAGGGAAATTACTGGAGAGAATTCTTCGAGACAGGATCTACTCCCATTTGGAAGCAAATGGACGTATTAGTGAGAGGCAGCACGGTTTTGTGAAGGGGAGGTCGTGTCTCACTAACTTGATAGAGTTTTTCGAGGAGGTCACTAAGGTGATTGATGCAGGTAGGGCAGTGGATGTTGTCTATATGGACTTCAGTAAGGCCTTTGACAAGGTCCCTCATGGTAGACTAGTACAAAAGGTGAAGTCACACGGGATCAGGGGTGAGCTGGCAAGGTGGATACAGAACTGGCTAGGCCATAGAAGGCAGAGAGTAGCAATGGAAGGATGCTTTTCTCATTGGAGGGCTGTGACCAGTGGTATTCCACAGGGATCAGTGCTGGGACCTTTGCTCTTTGTAGTATATATAAATGATTTGGAGGAAAATGTAACTGGTCTGATTAGTAAGTTTGCAGACAACACAAAGGTTGGTGGAATTGCGGATAGCGATGAGGACTGTCGGAGGATACAGCAGGATTTAGATTGTTTGGAGACTTGGGCGGAGAGATGGCAGATGGAGTTTAATCCGGACAAATGTGAGGTAATGCATTTTGGAAGGTCTAATGCAGGTAGAGAATATACAGTGAATGGTAGAACCCTCAAGAGTATTGAAAGTCAAAGAGATCTAGGAGTACAGGTCCACAGGTCATTGAAAGGGGCAACACAGGTGGAGAAGGTAGTCAAGAAGGCATGCGGCATGCTTGCCTTCATTGGCCGGGGCATTGAGTATAAGAATTGGCAAGTCATGTTGCAGCTGTATAGAACCTTAGTTAGGCCACACTTGGAGTATAGTGTTCAATTCTGGTCGCCACACTACCAGAAGGATGTGGAGGCTTAAGAGAGGGCGCAGAAGAGATTTACCAAAATGTTGCCTGGTATGGAGGGCATTAGCTATGAGGAGCGGTTGAATAAACTCGGTTTGTTCTCACTGGAACGAAGGAGGTTGAGGCGAGACCTGATAGAGGTATACAAAATTATGAGGGGCATAGACAGAGTGGATAGTCAGAGGCTTTTCCCCAGGGTAGAGGGGTCAATTACTAGGGGGCATAGGTTTAAGGTGAGAGGGGCAAGGTTTAGAGTAGATGTACGAGGCATGTTTTTTACGCAGAGGGTAGTGGGTGCCTGGAACTCGCTACCGGAGGAGGTGGTGGAAGCAGGGACGATAGTGACATTTAAGGGGCATCTTGACAAATACATGAATAGGATGGGAATAGAGGGATACGGACCCAGGAAATGTAGAAGATTGTAGTTTAGTCGGGCAGCATGGTCAGCACGGGCTTGGAGGGCCGAAGGGCCTGTTCCTGTGCTGTACATTTCTTTGTTCTTTGTTTTGTTGTTTGTTTGAACCAATGCTGTAATGAGGTTAGGAGCTGAATGACTCTGGCAGAACCCAAACTGAGCCTCAGTGAGCAGGTTATTGCTAAGTAAGTGCACCTCCCTTCATGGTTTGGTGGCCTAAGTGATGAAACCCCAATGTTTAAAACATTGACCACATCAAAGAGAGGTATGTGCATTCCAAGCAGTAAATGCATTCCAAGATGCATGTGAGTGCGCTGCACTTACCTCTCTTTGATGTGGTCAATGTTTCTGAACATTGGGGTTTCACAACTTAGCCCACTGAACCAAGAAGGGAGATGAATGAATCAAATCTACAGATGGTTTGTCGAAACTCATTCACAGACCACTGCTAGAAAGCTGTAGATGGTTTGCAGCTAATGGATCTGTAGGAACCAGATGCAGCTAACATCTGCTCTCCTTTCAGGATTGAACACCTGGAGCTGCAAAGTAACTGTCACGGCTGTAATTCTTCACACTATCCCTGCCTGGACTGCTTTCTAGCTTTCTAGAGAGGTGCTTCTTTTCTGGGAGGGGAGGAGTCGGTGTGGGGGGATCTGTGGGGAGGGGGTATTTAGGAAGGGGGTCCCTGTGAGGGGCATCCCTATTACAGGTGTCCCTATGGCATCCTCCCTCTTACAGGGATCCCTGTGGTTGGTCTTCCTTTTACAAGGGTTCCTAGGAGGTGGTTGGCATATTACAGGGGTCCTGGGGTGGGGTGGGTCTGGTAGTTGAGGGGTGGGCAGGCAGTGCATTGTGGGTGGGGGTGGCCCTCAGTTGGGCTCGGATGGCCTTTGCCAGTGTGGCCCTGGCATGGTGCACCTTGCGGTGGGTCGATGCGGTAGCTCCTTGGGGACGTTACCTCCTTGGCCCACTGTGAGATCCACTATGCCGGGGCCACACTGGTGGAGACCAGAGTGATCTGCGCCCACGTGATTCCCGGCCGTGGGGATCGGAGAATCTCGGAGGGTCAGAGTATAGGATGCCAGGCCTGCTAATTGGATACAAATGTGTCATTCAAAATCATTTGCATTTATTTACATGCTCCTGCTGGTGTGTGGTCATGGATGTTCCCGATGCTAGTGGGGAGTTGCGGCATCGCGATCAGGTCAATGCCCAGCATCAATCCCAATTTTGTCCTGAAGCCCAATTCTCCGCCCCATTGGGGAACACGATCTGGGCATCTCGGGACGGAGACTGCCATCCATTGTTTGCCAATAATTAAGATTTATTAAGAATTAAAAACTCACTTGCACTTGAATGGACTTGTGTGCATATCTAGTGAGTAGGTAACACAACTTACACCCTTGGTTTCAACACCAAGTTGATTGATGTACACTAAAATTAAATGAGCAAGGCAATTTGGACAGCAACTTTCTAATTTCAGTGTCTGATTTACTCTTTAATGATGGCGAATGAATGATGTTAGCCTTATTTATTTTTACCACAAGATCCGGGTCAATATGTCGTTAAAACTAAGATTGAACACAGGCTGTCTGGATATTTTGAGGAGATTTAACTATTGATAACCTTTTACCAAGTGAAATGTTTTGTGAATATAAATGTAGGGCTGGATCCTCCGTTCCCGAGGCTAAGTGCTGGCGCGAATGGAGAATCCACGGGAGTTTCACGGTCGGAAAATCGGCGTGAACCCTTCACCGATTCCAGCACCGGTTAGGAACTAGCACCGGCTCTGCATGAAACGTCCACGGATCATACTGAAAATGGCCAGACAATCAGCGGATACCGGGCCACACATGCACAAGGCTGGCATCCTGCACCGGTCATGCTGGAAAACATTGCGCAAGCCGTGCTCGAACCCTAACCCAACAACTGCGACCCCACAACCCACCCCCTGTCCACCTCCCATCACTCCTCCCAACCCGAACAGAAGCCCTCCCAGCCAGCGGCACAGATCCCGGATGTGTGTGGCAGCGCTGGATATTGTCCGCAGCCGGCATGCCGAATTTCCGACCACTGGGACCACACATGGCCTGCATCGTCGGGAACGTGGTCCATCGGGGGCGGATCATTTCGGGTGGGCTGGCCAATGACACACCAACGGTGTGCAGCGCGTGCCCTGGTGACGCCGATTTGGAGGGGGCAGAGCATGGCGGACCGGCGTCAAACCGGCGCCTGTCCCGATTCCGGCGTCGGAATCTATTCTCTGCCCGATCGCCGATCCCGATTTTGGCATTGGCCTACGGAGAATCCAGCCCATGATCTGTTGAAAATTGCTGCAACAAGCTCTAAAAAATACATGGTAGAGGGATTGAGTTTCGGAGCCATGAGGTCATGTTGCAGCTGTACAAAACTCTGGTGCGGCCGCATATGGAGTATTGCGTGCAATTCTGGTCGCCGCATTATAGGAAGGATGTGGAAGCATTGGAAAGGGTGCAGGGGAGATTTACCAGAATGTTGCCTGGTATGGAGGGAAGATCTTATGAGGAAAGGCTGAAGGTCTTGAGGCTGTTTTCGTTAGAGAGAAGAAGGTTAAGAGGTGACTTAATTGAGGCATACAAGATGATCAGAGGATTGGATAGGGTGGACAGTGAGAGCCTTTTTCCTCAGATGGTGATGTCTAGCACGAGGGGACATAGCTTTAAATTGAGGGGAGATAGATATAGGACAGATGTCAGAGGTAGGTTCTTTACTCAGAGAGTAGTAAGGGTGTGGAATGCCCTGCCTGCAACAGTAGTGGACTCGCCAACTATCCATCATTGGATAGACATATGGACGTTAAGGGAATAGTGTAGATGGGCTTTAGAGTGGTTTCACAGGTCGGCGCACCATCGAGGGCCGAAGGGCCTGTACTGCGCTGTAATGTTCTATGCGCTATGTTCTATGTTTAACTCAGTACAGTGTTGAAGTTCCCCGTGCAATCCCCACATCTATTCCATCCGGCACTGATTATGCTCTGTGAACCGAGTTCTTACTCACTGTGTTATTCAACATGTTGGAAAAGCTTCAAGACTTTGGCATTAACTGTTCCCAAATCTGAAAACAAAACAATTACAGGTTGCTGTTCCAGGCCAGACTTGAAAGGTTCAAATCGTATTTTTTCAGCACAAAGTGGTCAAACTGACAACAGGATAATTTATTTAATTTTGCCAATATAAATTAGCAGACGATCCAATTGGAAACCGAATTTTCATCTTTACGAAAAAGCCTGTAGTATACAAAGTTAACCAATTTCAAAAGCAATTCCCCCAAAAAATGAAGACAAAATAAAACTGCAGATGCTGGAAATCTGTAATGAAACAAAAAAAAAAAACAGGAAGTGCTGGAAATACTCAGCAGGTCACTGGGCATCTAAACAGAGAATCGGCAGGCCGGTTATTTAAAGTTTCAACCCTGCGTTAGAATCGAAAGCTGGAGGATGAGAAAGATTGTTTGACAGGACTGAATAAAGTGTGGAAAGAGGCCCCATAGGTAAAAGACAAGGCAGGAATGCCAATTTCTGTCACGGAAAGGCAATGGCCAACAAAGGCTTATGCTTTGGAAATGATCAAATGGTAAAATACCAAGCGGACAACAACAAAAGTGACTTGCATTCATATAGCGCTGTTCAAGTAATTAAACGTCCTAAGGCACGTCACAGGAACATTATCAAACAAAATTTGACACCAAAATATGTAAAAGGTTATTTGGGCAGGTGACCAGAAAGTTGGTCAAAGGGGTCAGTCAGTTTCAAGGAGTGGATTGAAAGATGAAACCGAAGCACACACAGGTGGAGAGTTTAGAGCTAAGCTCGTTAAAGACATGTCTGTGACTGGTGGAGTAATTAAAATTTTTAATTGTAATAAAAACATTAAAATTGGAGGAGCGTAGAGATCCCGGAGGATTGTCGTTCTGGAGGGGGTTACAGAGCGAGCAAGTTCTTTCTTTGATCATTCATTGGATCTGGTTTCGCTGGAAACACCAGCATTTATAATTTCCCATGAACTGTTGCACTCTGCGTGGCGATGGTACTCCCACCGATACTGAGGCAGTTCCAGGATTTTAACCCAGCAGAATGAAGGAACAGTGATATATTTCCAAGTTAGAATGGGCGTGTGACTTTTTGGTAACTTGTAGGTGGCGGTGGTCCTATACCTGCTGAATTGTTCATCTGGGTGTCAAAGGTATTGAGTTTGGGAGGCGTTGTTGAAGGAACCATGGTGATTTGTTGTAGTCCATCTTGTAGACGGGATGCACTGCAGCCACTGTGCGCTGGTGGTGGAGGGAGTGAATGTTTAGAATGATGGGCATACCAATCAAGTGAGCTGCTTTGTCCCAGATTGTGTGGGGTTTCCTGAGTATCGTTGGAGTTGAACTCATCCAGGCAAAAGGAGAGTATTCCATCACACTCCTGACTTGTGGTTTGAAAGGGTGGAGATCATTTGGGAGTTAGGAGGTGAGACATTTGCTGCAGAATTCCAAGTTTCTGTTCTACTTTTGTATTTACAGTATTTATGTGCCTGGTCCAGTTAAACTCTTTGTCAATGGTAACTTCCAGGTTATTATGAGGGATTTGATCATGGTAATGCCATTGAATGCCGAGGAAAGGTGGCTTCTTTTTGGAGATAGTCATTTCTTGGCAATTATGTAGCATGAGTGTTACTTTATACTTATGGTTCCGAGCCTAAATGCTGTCCAGGTCTTACTATAGGCGGACAGGAACTGCTTCATTATCTGAGAACCGCCCTGTTTCTGATCTTATGCTGGAGGGAAGGTCATTGATGAAGCAGCTGTAGGTATTTGGGCCTAGTTTGTGGTGGGGTACCCTCAGTGAAGCAATGAAAGAGCATTGATATAACAATGCTTATTTTCACAGCTCTATGCGTGGTATGACGTGTTGCCAAGCTATATATTTTCTGCCTTTCCATATTTGTAATTAATTATTCCTCTCCTAGTCCCTTGTGTCTTACATCAAGCCCTGATTGAAAGTGCAGGCAAGCTGTAACCTACTCCCACACCTCTGCCTATTGCTCCGTAATCAGTCACTAAAGCAGTTGAAGAATATCTTTATTTCTGTTTTGGGAACAACATCCATAGTCAAAAGAGCAGATGGCCATTTATTGGACAGCTTTAACAGTCCGGGTAGATGTTACTTTTTTGGTAATGGTGGAAAAATTATTAACATATTTGTATAACCTTTCCCTGGCCTCTATTTTAATGGAAGTCTTAACCCCATGTCAAACGATATGCGTGAATAAAATAATGTAAGCTAATATCCTGCTGGGGGTGAGGAAACTGGTTCCAAAGGTATGAACAGGAAACTCCATAATGCTGGAAATCTGAAATAAGCATTAAAAATGTTGGAAGTAAAGAGCAGGTCAGTCGATGCCTGAAACAGAAAGACAGATTAACCTTTCATCAGAACTCATTTTCAAGCTTTTCTATTTTTATTTATTATGTAAGTACGTATTTTAGATTATAATCACGGTCCTAACTTAGCACAAAGAACAAGGCCACCTTGTTGCTTCTTTTCGTGAGTTTTGAAAGACCCAATTCTGTCCTTCTCTCACCCAGTCACCCAAAGTTTTTTGTCTACCAAGAGGAACAAGTTTACCTTCCTATGTCAGTCTTCATAGTGATTTTTGGCCTTTCATCCACCTTTATTGTCCTTTGGGTTCTCTAAGGCCTAGGACTAAAGTTAAATGCACCTTTTGAAAGTTGGTCTGTTTTTAGTTTTGTCGAAAAATCAATTTATTTAGTTCAAATGAGTTAAAAATGCCACCCATAAAGCATATCATGAGGAATCTCTAACCAACATAATCAGGCATCTATGAACCTGGATCAACCTTATTCTCGGGCTTGTGTCTCCACATGGTTGTGGTCTTCAAAACTGGGCTGAATACTCCAGGTTTGCTCTTTCATCCTTGAACTCCTTCAAGGATTGAGCAGCAAATATGGAGGATCCTGCAGCAGCAGAACGTGCCCCAGAGCAACAGGAGCCAGCCAGTAAGGGTGGAGAGCCAGCCGTCCAATAAGCCGAGGAGGAGGTGGGAAGGAGGCGTTGCATGACTCCTTGTGTGTACTGACAGCGCCTGTCATTCGAGGACCTGCTGGACCGGGCATCCCGTTAATGACTCCGGCTGAGCAGGGGGACAGTGCGACATATCTGCCGGATCATGTGCACCTGGTACTGCGGGGGTATGGGCGAGGACACTCACTCCCGGTGACCGTCAAGGTGACCGTCGCCCTGAAACATGACGCCACAGGGGCCTTCTAGGCGCCGAGTGAAACTGGACCGCATTGTTGTCCCACATAGTTCCTGTCTAGGAACAACTACACGAGGGCCACCTTGGCGTGGAAAAGTGCCGCCGGCGGGCCCGAGAGGCAGTGTACTGGCCCGGCATTAATGAGGACATAGCCAACACAGTGCTCAACTGCCCCACTTGTCAGCGCTTCCAGCCGGCCCAACCACGTGAGACCCTGCAGCCCCATAAGTTGGTCACATCACCATGGACCGAGGTGGGCATTGACCTGTTCCACGCGCTGGGTAGAGACTATGTCCTGAT
This sequence comes from Scyliorhinus torazame, assembly GCF_047496885.1. Taxonomy (NCBI): domain Eukaryota; kingdom Metazoa; phylum Chordata; class Chondrichthyes; order Carcharhiniformes; family Scyliorhinidae; genus Scyliorhinus; species Scyliorhinus torazame. The sequence continues at coordinate 190,934,138 of NC_092707.1, read as the reverse complement.
CGTGGACTATTTTTCGAATTACCCGGAGGTAATACGGTTGCACGACATCACCTCGTCTGCAGTCATTCGTGCCTGTAAGGAAACATTTGCTCGACACGGCATCCCGCTCATGGTTATGTCGGACAATGGCCTCTGCTTCGCCAGCCAGGAATGGTCCAACTTTGCCAGGCGGTACAATTTTGCCCATGTGACATCCAGTGCCCTGTACCCCCAATCCAAAGGCAAAGCGGAGAAGGGAGTACATATAATCAAACGGCTCCTCTGCAAGGCTGCCGATGCTGGGTCCGATTTCTACCTCGCCTTGCTGGCCTATTGCTCCGCCCCACTGACCACTGGCCTGTCGCCAGCCCAGCTGCTCATGGGTCGTATCCTGAGGACAACGGTGCCATCCAGTCATGTCCCAGACCTTGACCACGTTCAGGTCCTTCACCGGATGCAGCTGTCTCGTGCACAGCACAAGGCGGCTCATGACTCCCGTGCAGCTGATCTCCCGGCTTTGGCTCCAGATGACAACGTCCGTGTCCATCTTCCAGATGGTGGCTGGTCTGCGACCGCTGTTGTCCTACGGCAGGTGGCCCCCTGCTCGTTCCTGGTCCGTCTACCTGATGGCTCCATTCTGCGCCGCAATTGATGCGCCCTTCGTCTCGTTCCACACTCGCTACATGATCCTCCTCTGTCGCCTCGCCCTCCTGCTGACCCTCCCATGGACTATCCAGAACTCCCTGTCACTCTGCATCCCCCTGACTCTGGCATAGTCCAGCCCGCTCCTGAACCGGCGGTTCTCGACCCATCCTTGAGACGGTCAACCAAAATTCATCGCCAACCTCAGAGACTTAATTTATGAACTTTGCGGACTTATAGACTTTCTGAATTGTTTCGCTGCTTTGTTTGATCGTTTACCTGGGTTGTATATAGTGTTCATCTCGTTATTCTTGTTGCATACTGTTTCTCTGCACCAGGCACCTTCCCATGTAAATAGCTTAGTTCTCATGTACGTAGTCCTGTAAATATGTCTTTGCACCCCACACGTAGTTAGGGACATTCTCACCATACACTATTTATTGCCATATATATACATTCTTTTATAAAAGGGGGGATGTCATAATATACACCAGTATATCATGGTGCAGATACACACACACTGATGGACACACAGTGGGACCAATCAACACACACAACACCACAGCCAATCACCAGTTAGAGCACACGCACTATAAAGACAGGGGGCATCAGAATTCCTGCTCATTTGAGCTGCAGCCTCCTAGTAGGACAGAGCTCACAGCCTGCAGCACAGATCTTCACCATGTGCTGAGTGCATAGACTGGTTAGGACAAGGCATAGGTCTTTAGTTCAATCTAATATCATGTTAACCCACAGTGAAAGTATGTTCAACAGTTTCTGACTTAATAAAATAGTGTTGCACTATTTTAAGTGTTGGTGGCCTGTATGTGTTCCACGGATCCAGAGCACCCAACACATCACTCGGTACACAGGTGCATCCATGGCTTAACAGAGGGCCTGGATGCTTGCTCGGCAAAAAATATCAAATTCAATGTGGATTGAGCCCACCAGGGATGCCTGGGCAGTGGTGTTCGCTGCCATTGCAGGATCCCCCAGGTACAGGGAGTGATCTACGGGATGCATGTCGCCCTCCAAGCATCAGACCATGACAGGCACGCCTTCACAAACTGAAAGGGGTTCCACTTGATGAACGTGCAGCTGGTCTGAGACCAAGAGCTCCACATCATGTGCGCCTACGACCGAAACCTGGGCAGTGTGAATGATGCCTTCATCCTGACACACTCAATGCTTCCTGACACCTTTGAGGCACACTCCTGGGTGTTGGGTTGGCCCCTGGATGACAGGGGTTATCCGCTGCGATCATGGCTATATTTGGAGGCTGCAGACTGATAGGTGTCATGATATCCACATTAACATATCATGGTGCAATCACACACACACACTGATGGACAGGTAGATGGACCAACCAATACACACACAACATCACAGCCAATCACCAGTGAGAGCACATGCACTATAAAACAGGGAACACCACAGTTCCTGCTCAGAGATAGCTCAGAGCACAGAACTCACAGCGTGTCACTCAGACATACACCATGTGCTGAGTGCCTCACAAAGATAGTGCTAGGGCTGGGTCCACAGGTTAGCTGGTGAAGTACAAACCACAGCCAGAAGTTAATAGTTATTATTGTACCGAATAATAAAACAGAGTTGTACCATCTACAACCGTGTTGGTTCGTTTGTGTATCGGAACACCCAACACGACATGATACCAGGTCTGGAAACTCGCCAGCGACTGTGAGACCTACCTTCACCTCTTCAGAGATCCGCCATCCTGCGCCATGGACACCATCAGCCCGCCGCAGCCTCTCCAAATCGCTGGAAATCTCGGCGTCAACTGGAAGCTGTTTAAACAGCGCTTCCAGTTGTTCCTAGAAGCTACAGACAGGGAGAATGCATCCGACACCAGGAAGATCGCCCTCCTCCTCTCCACGGCGGGGCAACACGCCATCCACATCTACAACCCCCTGGCATTCACGGAAGGCGAGGACAAGACGAAGTACAAGATGGTCCTTCTAAAATTTGAGGAACACTTCAGCGTGGAAGTTAATGAGAGCTTCGAGAGGTACCTCTTCCAGCAGTGCCTGCAGGGTAAGGATGAGCCTTTTCAATCTTATCTAACACACCTCCGTATCCTCGCACAGCCCTGTGGCTATGAGGCCACCTCCGACTCCATGATTCGGGACCAGATAGTTTTTGGGGTCACCTCGGACACCCTATGCCAGCAGCTCCTCAAAATAAAGCGCCGCACCATAGCCACCGCCATTGAAACCTGCGTCCTCCACGTAAACGCGATCCAATCCAGGCAGCCGAATCGGCATGGCAGGGGTCCTACGAGCCCGAGCGGGTCCAGTCGATCGAGTTCCTCCCGGCCCGCGGCCCGGATGATGGCGGCCATTTCGCTCCCTTTCCGAGGCCTCCCGCGCTTGTACGCACCAGAAGAGGGGACATCGACGCAGAGGGCCGTGATGCGCAGGCGCGCTCTACGCAGGACCGCACCGCGCATGCGCGGTAGTGCAACGAACGCCATGACATCACGACGTGCGGCAACTGTGGATCCGCACACTTAAAGCGGCAATGTCCAGCCAAAATGCGACAATGCCTCCGCTGTGGCAGGGTGGGCCACTACGCTGCCTGCTGTCGAGCAGCTCAACCTGCCAATTCTCCGCAATTCCGACAGCCTCGCAGGGACGTGCGGGCCATTCAGTCCCCATACACCGAATCATACCCTGACGACCTACAGACCGGTGATACCGACGACTGGGAACCCTTCCGCGTTGCGGTAATAGACAGGAACCGGATGTCCCCAAGTAGGACCCACCAGCCGATGCCAGTGCACAGCATTAATCCGGGCGATGAATGGTGTGCCACCCTAACGGTCAACCCGAATTCGTCGCCCACCTAATAGATTGGACTTATGAGCCAGTTTGCACATTGGACTCACTGAATTGTTGTGCAATACTGTTAACGTGTTTATTTCTTGTCGTTCCAGGAGTTCTCTTTCGATATTTGATGATTGCATTTGTTTTGTTCGTGGTACAACCTCGTTGCTCTGTTGCACCTGACACCTTCCTATGGATATAGTTTAGCCTCATGTACATGTTGTAAATATTGCACACACATACTCAGCTGCACTCAGTACACACCAATATTTATTACCATGTCGGCACATATCCTTGTGAAAAGGGAGGATATCATGATATCCATATTAACATATCATGGTGCAATCACACACACACTGATGGACAGGTAGATGAACCAACCAATACACACACAACATCACAGCCAATCACCAGTGAGAGCACACGCACTATAAAACAGTGAACACCACAGTTCCTGCTCATTCTGCCAGGAGATAGCTCAGAGCACAGAGCTCACAGTGTGCCACTCAGACATACACCATGTGCTGAGTGCCTCACAAAGACGGTGCTTGGGCTGGGTCCACAGGTTAGCTGGTGAAGTACGAACCACAGCCAGAAGTTAATAGTTATTATTGTACAGAATAATAAAACAGAGTTGTACCATCTACAACCGAGTTGGTTTGTTTGTGTATCGGAACACCCAACACGACAATACGGAGACCTGCTACAACGATACCCATGACTTGGCCAGGTTCAGGAGCCGGGACCGCTCTGGAGAGGCCCACCAGGATAGCGCTAGGAGAGTCTTCCGCATCGTGGTGGCCTGCTACGTCCTCCATGTCATCACATAGCAAAGGGGTGACGTGCTGGTGGAGGGGAATGAACGGCAGGCTTTATCCATCGAGGAGGATCTGGAGGATGTGCAGGGCATGGGGCCCGGGCAGACACAGCAGGCCGCACAACATGTGCGCCTGGGCCAGCGCACATGGGAAGCTTTAATCACCTCCAGGTTCACTGACTAGGGGCCCTGGCTGACGGCACATTCATCCCATCCCACCTCCAACCTCCCCCACTTCCACCATCACCCTGCCCCCCGGCCAGCCACCCCCTTCCATGACCCCCCATCCTAGTGCACCCCTCCCCACCCCAAAACCCCCTCCGTGATTCCTACCAGCAGGTGTGGGCCCTGGGTTGGCAGTAACAGTGGGTATGGCCCTTGAGATGGAGGGTGATGACTACCGCTCTGGGATGAACTCTGATGCTCCGCTACATTTGATTCCTGCCCACAGTAGCACTTTCCACCATTCACCTGGATGACCCCTAGATGCGAGCTGGTCATTTCATCACATGGTCCCACCGAACCTTTGGAGTGACGTTGGTGGGGATGGGTTGGGGGGTAGGGGTTGGGATGGTTGGACAAGAGGGAGTGGAAGAGGCGGAGAACTAGGGCGATGTGCGGGGTCCAACGTGAGGGTTCCAGCCTGTGACCACCCCCACCGTCCGACCATCTTCCCCCCTCAGCGACCCCTCTGCAGCTGGCCCAAACCAGCCCATTACTCAAACCATGTTGAAAGAGCATCGAGGCAGTTTGGAATTTTTGTGTACAGGTGTTTATTTTACAAAGGACATGTGAACATCTCTATAACAGTTTGTGCCCTAACCCCTAAAGCTATCCTATGTGCTGCATCCATACCACCTTAACTGGTGTCTACCTTTCTGGCTTTACGGGCCCTATCGCTAGTTCTAGTTGGATCGAAAGGTGGTAAATATGGGGTGAAGGTGTCCTGCTGTGAATCCCACCCTCTGATCTGGGTCTCCTTTGGCGGATATCCTCTGGACAAACGGGCCTGGATGGGTCCGTCTGTTGCTTGGGTCTCCCATGTGGCATGGTGCCACCCTGTTTTGCCCCTACCCACCGGATGCATCAGAGACAGGAGGGGAGGTGTCCGAGGGACTGTGGTGTTCCGGCACCTTCCCGTGTTAGTCACTGACATGAACCCCATCAGCTCCTCCTCCCTCATTGGAGCACCACTCGCTAGGGCTCTGCCACACCACTCAGTGACTGTGCCACCTCCCTCCGTGACTAGCGCAGGTCAGCCAGCACCTGGGTAATGCCAACTGTGCCCTCAACCATAACCTGTTGTGACTGGGCCAAGCTCTGGAGTGCCGCTGCAATGTCCAGGTGACCCTGGTACATAGCTGCCTGTGCCTCGGCCATTGCCCACACAGAGTGCCCCAGGCCTTGGACATCCTGACCCATGGCCGATACCTTCGCCCCCAAGGCCTCCACCGTGGACAGCATCCATTCGGTGTTGGCCTGGATGCCACGGATTGTCGGCACCGCCTCCCCTGTACCTCCAATTGCACCTGCAGGTATGGGTGGTTGCTGACACCCCGTCATGTAGTTCCTGGCTCTGTGCCTGCATCTCCATTATTGATGGGACCGCCCTTTCCAGAAATATAGGAAGGATGTGGATGCTTTGGCGAGGGTACAGAGGAGACTTACCAGGATGCTGCCTGGACTGGAGGGCATGTCTTATGAAGAAATGTTGAGGGAGCTAGGGCTTTTCTCACTGGAGCGAAGAAGGCAGAGAGGTGACTTGATAGATGTGTACATGGTGATGAGAGGCATGGATAGAGTGGATAGCCAGAGACTTTTCTCCAGGGTGGAAATGGCTGTCATGAGGGGACATAATTTTAAGGTGATTGGAGGAAGGTATAGGGGAAATGTCAGAGGTAGGTTCTTTACACAGAGAGTGGTGGGCGTGTGGAATGCACTGCCAGCAGAGGTGGTGGAGTCAGAGTCATTAGGGACTCTTAGACAGACACATGGACAGCAGTAAATTGAAGGGATGTAGGTTAGGTTGATCTTAGATTAGGATAAATGGTCGGCACAACATCGTGGGCTGAGGGGCCTGTACTGTGCTGTACTGATCTATGTTCTGTGTTCTATAAACCCGAGACCCGTCTGTACGGCAACTAGTCCCTGGGGTCAGGCTGCCCTATGGCCATCCACCCCTGGGGTGCAGGCAGTGCACACTGTGAGACACTCGGACATGGGCAGCACAGGGGTGAACAGCTGGTGACGTTCATGGCCAGGAAACCTGGCAACGTCAGTCGCTATGGGTACTGGCATGTGGTGCAAGGTGGGGAGCGATCACACTGCTGGCGGGAGGGGTTCGTTCACCCTCTGGGTGTGGGGGGGAGTGGGCTACGGATATGTGGGATGGGGTTTATGCCAGGGGCACAGTGCTGCCTACTCAACCTGGCCGTCCTGAGGAGGTAGTGCAACTTCTATCGGCACTGCTGGCCGGTCTCTGCCACCTGCGCCCATGCCCGGTGTATGGCTGCCGGTAGCAGCCTCTTTCCCACCCTGGGGTACTGGGTGGCTTGCCTCCCCTACAATGCATCCAGCAGGGTCTCCAGCTCTGTGTCTGCAAACCGGGGTGCCGCTCTCCATGCTGCCATCTTGTTGGCTGCGAAGAGTGTGTGTGGGGGAGCAGAGTGCTAATGTGCGGCTGCAGCTTGTCAGCCTCTCGAGTATCAACCCTGACCTCAGCGAATCGGACACCGTGTTTCATTGGAATTGATCGTGTTCCACCTGGTGCCGGTGCTGGTCCATTAATGAATCCTGAATTGCTCTAGACTGGTGCTAATTTAGTTGTCGTGGAAGTCCACCGATTCAGTTCCGGCATCAACACACAGTTTCTGAAAGGGAGAATCCCACCCAAGGTCTTCTGTAGTTCGTACATCTTGGGCATGATCTACCCGAATGGGGACAGAGTCTTGTAGCACTTGAGATTAGCCGGAAGTTTCCTGATGCTCGGAGCGCTGAGAAACACCCCACTGTCTAACACCCATCCAAGTAGATTGGGGGCCTCAGCGGGGAACGGGCATCCAAGGCTGCACTTAGCCTTGTTTTCTGCCCTGAGGAGCATTGCTTGTCGGAACACCTCAGTGCAGCGAGAGATAAGGCCACCATTTTTGAATGGAGTTCCGATCTCTCAAGCCCCTGATGTGACCCCTGAAACTCGCCAAGTCTAAACTCACCATGTTGGTCCCCGGGCCCCCTGCAGAGCTCCTCCCTGCGCCCAACCACTCTTTTATTACACTCCTAGTTTTCAGCTGCCATGAACCTTGAACGTGGTCCATCGAATCATTTAGTAGTCGAGGATCCATCTGCTGCAAAGTCTTCCACAGTCGAGCAGTCGGTACTTGTTTTCTTTCTTTTTGTCTAACCTAATCTAACTAGTTCTTTTAAAGAGGCACAGCCAGCCTGGTAGTGCCTCAGCCAGTATCACCTGGGCACTCTGGCTGTGCCAACCTGGCACTGCCCAGGTGGCACAACCAGCAGTGCCAGGGTACCACCCTGGCTAGAGGGCATGCATCTGGGGAGACCCCACAAGTACCATCCCATCTGGTCCACTTTTGTAGAGACCAGCACTGATCAGTGCTTGCCCAAGGGAGTTAGATCCTATGCCTTTGTTAGATGTCGGGAACGCATATTAGAGTGAGACTAGCTGTTTCATTCTAATATGCAGATTTGCCAAAATGTGTGGCATAGTGAGCCGGATAGATCCAGAAAGTGGAATCTTCTGGCATTTACCGGTCGCGTTGTGCCACGCTGCTTATTGGGCACAACACGACCGGTAGATCCCGCCCCTTGCCTTTGGCAATGCCACCAGTTTAACCTGGATAGCAGAGAATAATATTGCAAATGAATAAACAGCATAAGAACTTCATGGCGAGCAGGTGGCAAATGCTCCAGCAAAACACTTCCATTCCGACAAAAGCAACACGGAGTAAAATTAAACCATTCTACCTACCTTCTAGATTGTCAATAAGAGAGCATCAGTTGTTCAAAAGGCAAACAGACGTGTAAATGCCATGCTGATATGGATGCTGCTTTCATATTGTTAACTGAACACTAGATGGCCCCCTGATGGGTGAAGTGCATTGTCGTAATTACACTGCTGTTGAATTCTTGACTATACTTTGATGGAAGATTCCAGAAGGTTTGGATTTAAACAAATCGCAGTTAGTTATTATTAGACCAGTACGAGTGATTATTCGGACATGACACTTGTGACATTGAGGTTGAGGGCAGTTGTCATCCGGCACCACAGGTAGCGTGCACTGTAGGTGATCATTTGTCCAAATAGGTCCTTGTGAACCAGCGCCACACTTCATACACATACTCCCTGCTTTGCCCATACTGCCTCAGATGACTGTTTCTGCTGTGATGGATCCAGCATTTGTTCCGCACATTCACATTCATCCATTTCAAATCTCCAAAGTGCTAAAACCGTCACTGTTTGGTTTAATTGGAAAACTGCAGAGTGCTGTATGGATTTTCAATCAGCAAGAAAAGCTCTTTTTTTTCTCACTTATTATTGCCATTTCGTCCTCGGAGGTGTAGGAATCTGCAGAATCATTACTAAATATGGACAAAACGCCTGTCAGCTCTTTATACCAACATTCCACCACGCTTTCCTCATCCCATTTTTGCTAATGTTAGTTTTTGGAGAAAATATATCTCTGGGTTTTTAATAAACAAATACAATATATCTAGACTGATTGCTTGAGCATATTTTGTTTAACCTCCTGTTATTGCCACAGACCAGATTCAGGAACTTAATAAAGCAGTTTTATACTTTCAATCAACTAATGCCGGCCTGCTGTTAGAGATGGTTTAATGACTTTGTTGTTGGCTACTTGTGAAGCATGTTCATACGTGCAAGTCAACAGCAGATCATACGCTTTTATTGGTGTTTGCACAATATGAAACATGCACAACAAGGTAATGTTCTGCTTGACATGGCTGTGTTCCTATTAAGTGACCTCTGTCGTAATTTTTCGTTTTTTGTGAACAAGCTATAATTCAGGGAATAATCGAGCGTCCAGGACAATGTTGCTGCAGACATGCACAACACACGGATCACTGACCCTAATATTGATCTGTCGGCAGTTTCTGTGCCAGAGGGTGTAAATGTGTGAGGTAAACCCTTAACTCACCTGACCCGGTCGGAGCCTGCGATCTCAGCTGAATTCAACCAATTCATTTGACTTCTGGGCTTTGCATCTCCAAGCTAGGCAGCAGGCATGATGCACTCCCAATTGATGCGATTTCAGCTGTTTTTAATGGGACAATTCGCAAATGGGAATTGGGGGTGTTCAGGATGGATGGAGTCAGAGCAGCACTGAGATTACTGTTGTGTGCAATCGGGTGGAAGAGGTTAGGAACATAATAAATAGGAGGAAGAATAGAAATTCAGTCTCTCAAGCCTGCTGCACATTCAATATGGCCATGGCTGATCTTCGGCGGCAATGTCACTTTCCTGCCCACTCCCTTGGTTTCCTGAGACACCAAAAACCTGTTATCACAGTCTTGAATATTCTCAAGGCAGGAGCATCCACATCCCTCTCTTGTTAAGAATTCCAAAGATTCACAATCCTGTGGGTGAAGACGTTTCTCCTCATCTCAGTCCTAAAAGAACCACAGAATCCCTATGGTGCAGAAGGAGGCCATTTGGCCTTTCGAATCTGCACCGGCCATTTGAAAGACCACCCTACACAGACCCAATCCCCGCCCTATCTCTGTAACCCCACCTAACCTTTGAACACTTCGGGGCAATTTAGCACGGCCAATCCACCTAACCTGCACATCTTTGGACAATGGGTGGAAGCCGGAGCACCCGGAGGAAACCCATGCAGACACGGGAAGAATGTGAAAACACTACACAGCCAGTCACTGGAAGTTGGAATCGAGCACCCCAGGTCTGTGAGGCAGCAGTGCTAGCCTCTGTGTCACCATTCCGCCCAATCACTTATCCTGAGAAACACATATATATTGGGTTAAATTCTCTGCTGGCAGTGGGAACTGTGATCGGGTGGAGAATAGTACGCAATGGAAAAATTGTGATTCTGTTGTGTTCCTATCACATTGCTGTCTGTGGGATCTTGCTGTGCATAAATTACCTGCTGTGTTTCTTAATTACAGCAGTAGCTGTGCTTCAATGCCTCTGAAGTGTTTTGAGCTGTCCTGTGGTTATGAAAGACACTATATGAATACATCTTTATTATACCCTGTTCTTTATCTTTCTGGATGCTCAGCAATTTGATTTTCATGTTTATCGCATTTACTGTTTACCTATCAGATTCCCAGGCCCTGATTTTCAGCTTGGCCTCGGGAAACAGCAGTTGGGACATTTCCTGACTTCCAAAACCTCAGGGCATTAACTTTACTCACAACCATTGTATTTTCATCTCCTAGAAAAATGGGTGTCCAGAATTTGGGTCTCCCCAGCCAGCATCGGGGGGGGGGGAGTTGTGGAGGTTTGCTAGTTCGAAGGCCCACCTTGGCTCTTTGGGGCATTGGCCCAGCTCTACAACATAGTTCAAAACCCCCAGCCCTCATTCTTCACTCCTTCTCCCTCCCCCACCCACACGCCATGCCCTTCATATTCCCCATGTCTCGTCCATGCCCCTTTATATTCCTCATGCCCACTCCATGTGCCCGACATGTCCGCTTTAGCCACTTAACCAGTATCCACTATGTACAGTCCTCACAATACATGTAATAGCAATGGGAATCATTTGAAATAGATATTAAAGAGTACAACTCTACCAATCCAATCGAGCTGTTAGTAAAACAAATTCAGATTTAAAAAATAAACCGTGCCCGACACGGGACGCAACGAGGCAGGTCAATCTTGCGAGAGGTCTCTCGTGGGATCCTGCCCATTGAGGGTGGGACCCAGATTTGCATATTCAAGTGAGCAGTTAGTCTCACTTGAATATGTCATTGCAGGATCTACCCAGAGCCCGGGACCGAACAGTCTCACCTCAGAAACCCTCTCACCTCGGAAACCCTGAGTTGGTGCAGTTTAGCACTGGTTTTCACAAATGTAGATCAGACATACTGGCACTTTGGGGGTTGCCCAGCCATTCTGGGGTCCCTGGGTAGTCAGGTTCTGGGCAGAGTGGCAACCTGGCACCTCTGATGCTGCCTGGGCACCATAACACTACCAGCCTGGCACCCTGGCAGTGTCAGGGTGTCCAGGTATGCTGCCAGGGAGCCAGGCTAGTGGTGCCCAGGTGGCATCATGCCTGTGCTGTGGATTGGCCTGGTGGTGCCCTTCCCTTGTGAGGTGGGTACGGGTTGCTCAATGACCCTCTTGTTTGGGGAGGGGGACAGGAAAATACATTTTTCCTATGTCAGTCAATGAGATTTCAGATGTCAGGATATGTGCATACAGTGTTGTGATCTATGCTGTTCTGAAGACGTCTGCTCCAGAACTGCCCCCCGAGCAAGCTGTTCCAGTACAGCTACAATACTGGCACCTACCCGGCAATGTAGAAAATTGTCCTTGGACAAAAAGCAGGACAAATCCATCAGTGAAAATTACTGCCCTATCAGTCTACTCTCAATCATCAGTGATGGATGGGGTCATCAACAGTACTATCATGCAGCACATACTCAGTAATAACCTGCTCATTGATGCTCAGTTTGGGTTCTGCCTGGATCACTTAGTTCCTGACCTCGTGGTCTTTGTGAAACACTACGCAATCCATCCTAAATAAGGAACGCAAAGAACACCACAACCCCAGATTCAATGAATAGTGTAAGATGGACTGCCAGGAGTAGCATCAGGCATGCCTAAAAATGAGGTGTTAACCTGGTGATGCTACAGCACAGGATGCAACAGCATAAGCAGAAAACAGAGCAAAGTGATTCCACAACTAATGGATCAGATCTACGCTCTGCAGTCCTGCTGCATCTAGCAGTGAATGCTGGTGAACAATTAAACAACTCACTGGAGGAGGGGGCTCCAAAAACAAACTCATCCTCAATGATGGAGGAGCCCAACACATCTGTGCAAAAAATAAGGCCAAAGAACATGCAACCGTTTCAGCCAGAAGTGCCGAGTGGATGGTCCATCTCGGCCTCCTCTGGAGGTCCCCAGCATCACAGATGTCAGTCTTCAACCAATTTGATTCACTCCATATGATATCAAGAAACAGCTGCAGGCACAAGATACTGCAAAGGCTTTGAGCCCGGACAATATTTTGCAAAATCAGTCCACATTGAACCTACCTGCCTAACACATCATCCTGTACATGTAAAACAGGACAAATCCTGAAGATACTCCTACAGTGCTGTTGGAGAGCGAGTTTCAGACTTCTATCCCAACAGGGATGAAGGAAGGACAATAAATCTCCAAACTGGGGAGGCAGTGTCATAGTGATATTGTCACTGGACTCGTAATCCAGACACCCAGGGTATTGCTCTGGGGACCCTGGTTCAGATCCCACCACGGCAGATGGTGAAATTTGAATTGAATAAAAAAATTCTGAAATTAAAAGCATGATGATGACCATGAAGCCATTGTCGATTGTTGTAAAAACCCATCCGGTTCACTGGTGTCCTTTAGGGAAGGAAATCTGCCATCCTTACTTAGTCTGGCCTACATGTGACTCCAGATCCACTGTAATGTGGTTGACTCTCAACTGTCCCCTCAAAGGTATTTAGGGATGGGCATTAAATGCAGGCCCAGCAGGCGATGCCCACATCTCAAAAAGTAATTTTTAAAAGTTCAACCCGCCCAGTTCCTGCCCCATCAGTTTACTCTCAGTCACCAGTAAAGTGATGGAAGGAGACACCAAAGCCCTATCAAGTGGCACATACTCAGTAATAACCTGCTCACTGATGCTCAGTTTGGGTTCTGCCAGCTCCTGACCTCATTACAGAGTTGGCTCAAACATGGAAAAAAGAGCTGAACTCAGGAGGTGTGGTAAGAATGGCTGCCCTTGATATCAAGGCAGCATTTGATCAAGTTTGGCATCAAGGAGTCCGAGCAAAGCTGGAGCGAATGAGAATCAAGGGAAAACTCTCCGCTGGTTGGAGTCATACCTGGCACAAAGGTATGTGGTGATTGGAGGTTAGTCATCTCAGTGGCGGGACATCACTGCAGGAGTTTCTCAGGGTAGTGTCCTAAGTCCAACCACCTGCTTCATCAATGACCTTCCTTCTAACACAAGGTCAGTTGTGGGGATGTTTGCTGAGGATTGCGCAATGTTCAGCACCACTCACGACTCCTCAGACACTGAAAGTCCATGTCCAAATGCAGCAAGACCAGGACAATATCCAGACTTGGGCTGACAAGTGGCAAGTTACATTCACGCCACACAAGTGTCAGGCAATAACCATCTCCAATAAGAGGGAATCTAACTATCGCCCCTTGATATTCAATGGCATTATCATCGCTGAATCCCCCACTATCAACATCCTGTGAGTTACCATTGAACAGATACTGAACTGGACTAGCCATATAAATACTGTGGCGACAAGAGCAGGTCAGAGGCTAGGGTTCCTGCAGTAAGTAACTTGACTTCCCAAAGCTTATCCATCACCAACAAGGCACAAGTCAGGAGTGTAATGGAATACTCCCCACTTCCCTGGATGAATGCAGCTCCAATACTCAAGAAACTCACATCCATCCAGGACAAAGCAACCCGCTTAATTGGCACCCGTTCCACCAACATTCACTCCTTCCACAGCCGAAACACAGCAGCAGCAGTGTGTGCCATCTACAAAATGCACTGCAGGAACTCACCACGGCTCTTTAGGCAGCATCTTCCACCCCATGACTACTACCATCTCGAAGGACAAGGGCAGCAGACACTTGGGAAAACCACCACCTGGAAATTCCACTCCAAGCCACTCCCCATTCTGACTTGGAAATATATAGTCGTTCCTTCACTGCCGTTGGGTCAAAATCCTGGAACTCCCTTCCTAACAACACTGTGGGTGTACCTGCACCACATGGACTGCAGCGGTTCAAGAAGGCAGCTCATCACCATTTTTTCAAGAGCAATTAGGGATGGACAACAAGTGCTGGTTTAGCCAGCGAAGTCGACAACCCATAAAAAAATGAATTAAACAAAAGAAGGGAGAAGAGATTTGCTGGAAGGCTATCAGAGATGTGAGACTTCAGTTATGTGCAGAGACTATAGAAGGTGGGGTTGGTCTCCTTGAAAAAAAGAGAAGATTAAGGTTGAATAAAGTTGTTCAAATTCATGTTGGGGTTTTGTAGAGTAAATAAGGAAAAATGGGCGGGATCCTCCGAGCCGAAATCGCGCTCGGCGCGGGAGCGGAGAATGGGGCGTCAGACCTGCGGTCGGGTCTGACGCCTTCCCGCAATTCTCCGCGGACCGGAGAATTGCCGGCAGTCGCGCGCGCGCAGTTGACCCGGCGGCAGTCGGAGCCAATGACAGAAGCCCCCCACGGCGATTCTCAGCCGGCAGCTGGCCGAGTTCCCACCGGCGTGGTTCCTCATGGTTCCATCCGGCGGGCACTCGGAATGGCGGCTGCCCTGGTTGGGGGGTGGGGGGGGTGGAATCCATCATCGGGGGGGGCCTCCAGGAAGACCAGGGTTCCGATCGGAGGCCACCGATCGGCGGGCGTGCACGATCTGGGGTGGGGCCTATATTGTTGGGCCAGCTTGCTGTGTGGGTCCGCCATGTTGTGCGGACCCGCGGCCGGAAGTGCAGGACCCCGTATCGGCAGCTGGAACTCCGTGGACTACTCCGGGGCCCTGCAAGCCCCCTTCAAAATGGAGAATCACTCTGGACTTTCTCCAGGAAAGTCCAGAGTGATTTACATCCGTTTTCTCACGGGTGTCGGAACATAGCCCCATTTTCAGAGAATTCCGCTTATTGTTTCCAGTGGCAGAAAGGTGGGCAGGCAGGGAACATGGATTGAAAGTAACTGATAAAAAAATGCCAGAGCTGAGATGGTGAAAAACTATTTTACACAGCGATTTGTTATGGTATGGAATGCACTGCCTTAAAGGGCAGATTCACAAACTATCAAGGGGGAATTGGATAAATACTTAAAGGGAAAGGTTTAGCATGGTTGTGGGGAAAGTGTAGGGGAGTGGGATTAATTGACTCTTGAGTTGGTACTAGTATGTTGGCCTGCCTGATCTGCTTCTGTGCTGTTTTAGCGTTTGTAAACATTGGGTTTTATTAGATTTCAAACATTTCAAACATGGAAAACACACAAAAAGCAAATACAAGCATTTTTAGGTAATAACAGGACAGTGAAGGGAGGTGCGGAAAATCAGTGCATCATCCCGATGAAACCAAATATGAGGCTTGACAGTGAGAGTAGGTATGTGTATTATATTGTGTGTATACTTCTTTGAGAAAGAGAAGACAAAATTAAAGCCAAGTTTTTCATTCTTTGTTCTCTAGCGGGATACGACACAAGGAAGTGCTGAGGGTTTTGGTCAAGGTTGCCATCATGACCGGTGCAAGCTTGGAGGGCCAAAGGGACTGTTCCTGTGCTGTGTTGTTCTTTGTTCTTTGTACATATGGCAAAGACCAATTAAGGATATGGATCCCCGACCTGCATCAAAATAGGTTCCAGGTTTATGGAGGAAACATTTCAAAACAAATAATGTTGCTCCTTAGAGAGAACAAAATAGCTTTTGATGACCACAGAATGTTCCAAAGCAATTCACAACCAATGAACCACTTTAGAAATACTTTTGTATTGCAGGGAAATGCTGCAGGTAATTTACGCGCAGCAATGTTTTGGAAACAGCCATGAATAACTGTTTTACTTGCTGGTTGAAGGATGACTGTTGGCCGGGACACCAGGAAAATACCCTTGCTCTTCTTCAAAGGTTGCCATGTGGACTTTTGCATCCACCCGAGAAGGAAGATGAGAACTTTGTTCAATGTCTCATTTAAACGTCCGCCTCTGACAATACAACATTCCATTATTAATGCATTGAAGTGTTGATCCCCAAAGCCTGTCCACCATCTACCATGCAAGGAGTATGATGGAATACTCTCCACTTGGATGAATGCAGCTCCAGCAACACTCAAGAAGCTCAACAAAGGTAAAGCAGCCCGCTTAATTGCTACCTTTCCACAAACATTCACTCCCTCCACCACCGATACACATTGGTAGCAAAATGTGTACCATCTACAAGAGGCACTGCAGGAACTCACCATGGCTCCTTTGGCAGCATCTTCCAAACCCACGACCATTAACATCCAGAAGAACAAGTGCAGCGGATACTTGGGAACACCATCACCTGAAAGCTCCCCTCCAAGTCACTCATCAACCTGACTTGAAAATATAGCCCCGTTCCTTCACTGACACTGGGTCAAAATCATGGAATTTCCTCCCTAACAGCACTGTGAGTGTACCTCCACCTCAGGGACTGCAGCAGTTCAAGAAGACAGTCCACTGCCACCATTTGAAGAGCAACTAGGGATGGGCAATAAATCTTGGCCTAGCCAGGGACACCCACATCCTGTAAATTAATTTTTTACAAATCCATATAATTTGCAGAACACTTTGGAATGGGACTTGAATCCTCAATATTCAGAAGCAAGAATCTTGCCTGTCTCTAGTCTGTATTATGGCCCTCTGGTGGCTGGGAGCCTGTTCCCATGTTGGGACGGCCATTTTGTATTGTTTATCGCGCTGCTCAATTTTGTGGTTATGTTAAAGTTTGATATTTTCATCCAAATACTGCTGGGTTTGCAAACTGGTTTAACAACCAACCTGACGGTAAACAGCTTACTGACGTGTGAAATGTTTCAGAAGAGTTTATGCTATAAGAGATAATTCGATCAAAGGACCCTGTTGGAGGATTTGAAATATTATAGGTACAATTGTGTTTCTCTGGTTCCATAAAAAATTACTCTGCAAAAATATAAAAATGTCAAGAAATCATCACTGTTTTGAACACAATAAATTTGCAAATGAATAAACTTTCTGATGCCAACAAGACAAGGTTTAACACAGTAATACTGGCATTTCTATTTAAAATACTAATTTGCTTCAGTTTCCTTGCAGGATAGTTTGTTGATTCAATGATCCACATAGAGATGACCAAAGGGGCAGCACGGTAGCCTTGTGGATAGCACAATTGCTTCACAGCTCCAGGGTCCCTGGTTTGATTCCAGCTTGGGTCACTGTCTGTGCGGAGTCTGCACATCCTCCCCGTGTGTGCGTGGGTTTCCTCCGGGTGCTCCGGTTTCCTCCCACAGTCCAAAGATGTGCAGGTTAGGTGGATTGGCCATGATAAATTGCCCTTAGTGTCCAAAATTGCCCTTAGTGTTGGGTGGGGTTACTGGGTTATGGGAACGGGGTGGCAGTGTTGACCTTGGGTAGGGTGCTCTTTCCAAGAGCCGGTGCAGACTCGATGGGCCGAATGGCCTCCTTCTGCACTGTAAATTCTATGATAATCTATGATATGATTTCCATAGGAACTTTTAGCCAGTCACGTGTTTTGTGCACCTGCAGATTTCAAGGGACTTCCAAATTGTTATGCAGCACCAGCATAAACCTTTCATGTCCCTTCTGATAATAAAACATTTCATATCTTTCAAATGGGCATCCTAAAGATTGTTGAGCAGGATAAGGTCCTTTGGCAGAATGCAGTGGTCTGTGGAGCATCAGAAAATATTTGGAAAAGTGTAGTAAGTGCTGAATAGTGATTTTTTGTGGCCCCCGATGATCCCAAGGCAAAATTGGTTTGAGCATGAAATGCATCATCACAAAGGTTGTGTGTGGTGTTACCTCACATACCATAAGACGGTGTGAAGCACATGCTCATGTACTTTAAAGGAATCAGGACAAAATTACTCACAAGTTGAAAAAGAGACTCTAGTGATCATAAACAATATTCATAAGGCCCGAATCTTCCATTCAGGGTCAAAATCCTTATTCCTGACCGTGAACAGATAAAAAAATACACCTTCCTCCAATTTTGCAGGGCAGCCTTCAGATGGAGAAAGCTGTAGAACTGACTCAGTGCAGGAACTCTCGGAGGGGGCAGCAGAGAGAATCCAGGCAGATATCACCATTTTTACAGCATCAGCTGCCATAATCTATAAGTAAAGAGTTTACATTTCTAAAAGCTTCTTTGAAAAGCTACAGAGAGAAGATAAGTGGGTATGGTAAGTGGTTAAAGGGATTGTGTGAGTAAGGTAATTGGGTAAAGGGGTAGGGTGGGATAGGTAAATGGGTAAGAGGATAGGGTGGCACGCAGGTAGGTTTGGTGGGTAGGTTGACAGGATAGAAGGTGGGTGAATGGATAGGTGGGTAGTGGAAAGGTGGAGTTGGGTGAGGAGGTGTTGTCAGGAGAGGGGTTAGCCAGGTCAGGTCAGGGTGAGTCGGATGATGAGGGCTAGTCAAGTTGGGTTGGGGGAGTTGGAGCGGTCAAGGATGAGTCAGGTGGTGGGGGCTAGTCAGGTTGTGTTAGGGGGTCAGGGGTCTGTGGGGAGTCAGGTAGTGGGGCTAGTCAGATTGTGCTGCAGAGAGTCAGCAGATCAGAGGGAGTAGGGTTGTGGGGGCAAATGAGGTCTGGAGGTCAGGGATGTAGGGGTGGGTGGGAGTTGGGGATATGGGGAGTCAGTGGGCGGATGGTCAGTGGGGGAGACGGGTGGGAGGGGTGGTTAGTGATTGGGTGGTCAGTTCTGTAATTAGGTGTTAGATTAAGTTTTAATCTACCTAACATTTCCTGGCTGACTATTTTGTTAAATAAATTGGAACTTTCTGAAGTCTCTGAATGTAACTCAGTGTTGGAGTCTTCCAGAGTACATCCAGTCTCCGACAAACCGGAGATCGAAAGGCCTGGACCACCGACTTATCTGGTAGGAAGTTTATTTTGTTAACAGGCCATCAAGCCCATACCATCATATTTAGTTAAAAGAAAGGAGCACAACCTTTGTAGCAGCTTGGCTTCAGAGAAGGCCATTGATTTTGATGGCCCACAAGTACAATATTAAATATCGTTAAGTCAGCAATTCATCCAAATGTAGAGATTCTTTCGTGATTTTCTTGTGTGAAGGCTGATTAATTTCTGGATACTGAGTTTCTTCACAGACACAAATTTGGGTGAGAGGTGTTGGGGCAGGGGATGGTGGTTAGGGGTGGCAGGGAGATTGTAGGCAGTTGGGGGAAGGATGGGAAGGTGGCAGGTGGGAGCGGGTGGATGCGTGGGGTGGGAGTGAGTTTGGGGGTAGGGGATGAGGGTGGTGGGGGGGAGTTGGGACTGTTTGGGGTTGTCAGGTGAAGGTCAGGGAAATTGAGGGTTGAGGGTGATGTTTGATGGGTGGAGTGAATTTGGGGCGATTGGAAGCATTGGGTGGGGGGGGGGGAGATCACTGGATTAGAGTCTTGGGGTACTATGGGATGGTTGGGGTGGAAGGCGAGAATGGGGGTTGGGAGGGAGGTTATGGGGTGGGGGTGGGGTGGCCACTTTTAAGGTTTAATACCATAAAATTAAATACTGTACGCTCTTTAAAATTCTCTTTTGAATTTCAACCAGCATATAAATAGCAGTCTAAATTTTCATTATACCCTAAAATGGACACAACCCTGATATACTGTGTTGATGTACCAGAGGCTTAAGTAACTTGGGCCATTTCAAAATAAATGTCAGAAACTAAAAACTGGGAGTCATGCAAAACAGGATGTTGATTCATTATTGGCCATTTTATTACCCTAGCCAAGTCTGCGAATGAAATCCACATTTGTCACTAAGTGGTTGCTTCACGAACAGTTTCACAAATCTCTGCTCCATCTTAGGATCACCCTACTCTGCACCATTCTGCTTAAAATCTAGTACAGTTTGGTCACACCTTGGAACTAAAATTTCTCTGGAGGGGGGGAAAATATCCGATCATTCATTGTAACTTCCACAAAAAAAACATTGAAATTCCAGAGATACAGCACAAAGGCCTTTGACTACAATGGGTCTTTATGGAAACCCAATCCTTTGACATAAGTGGGGCGGGATTCTCCCATCCCCCAGCAGAGTGTCCATGCTGTCGTAAACGCTGTCGCGTTTTACGATGGCGTGAATAGGCCGCTGCCAGGAGTAATTCAGACCCCGATAGGGGCCAGCACGGCACTGGAGCTGTTTGTCCCGCTCCAGCTGCCGATTCCGGCACAAACTGATCCGCGCATGCGCAGTGGGCTCCTTCAACGCGTGGGCCCGACGCAACATGGCGCAGGGGTACAGGGGCCGGCGCGTAGGAAAAGAGGCCGGGGGACAGAGAGGCCGGCCCGCCAGGCCGCATCAGAGGCCCCCCCCCCCCCCCCCCCCAGGGTCGGACTCCTCCTCCCCCCCACAGATCGTCACCTGGCCCTTGCAAGCAGAGTTCCTGCCGGCTGCGAGCAGGTGTGGACGGCGCTGGCAGGACTCGTTTTTTTTTCCACAGCCGCTCGGCCCATTCGGGCCGGCGAATCGCTCTACGCGACCGGCCCACGACTGGCACCGCGCCAACCACGCCGGCGCCAATGGTGCCGATTCTCTGCTCTGAGTGCCGGCATCGGGGCGGCGTGGCCCGGTCGCGGGGATTTTCCGGCCCGGCCCAGTGCTGGGAGAATCCCGCCTGGGGTTTTAGACAGGGGGTGGGATTCTCCGACCTCCTGCTGAATCATGCGACGCCGCTCCGACGCCGGGACGCCATTCTCCGATGTGTGCCAAAACGGGTGCCTGCGCATGGTGCCCGGCCGCACGGAGAATCGCCGAAAACTGCCATAGCGGGGATTCTCCGATGGAGCAGGGATTCTCAGGGTCGGATGGGCCGAAGTCCCGCCGGCGTGACCGGATGTCATGCTGGCGCCGTTCTAACATGCTACAAAACAGCGCCAACCAGTCGTGCTGGCTGACGCTGCGGGAGGAGGTGGGTGACAGGCGTGGAGCGGCCTCGGGGGGGCGGGGGGGGGGGGGGGGGGCAGTGGGCGGTGGCTGACGGCATTGGGGGTGGGGAGCCCGGAATGGGGAGCGGCACAGCCGTGTCTGCGGGCGGTGTGGGGTAGGCTGCCGGGGGTGGGGCGGGGTGGTACCACACATCCACTGCCAGGGGTGGGGGTGGGCCCACACATCTGGGGGCGGATCCAACGGCCAGACCCCATGAAGGCAGACACGCGGCTGTCCACCCAACTGTTTCGCTGCCGCGGCACAGGCGGCCCGGCCGTCCTGACATGTGCTAGACCCCTCTACCCCCCCCACCAAACTGATGGCACCCACCAGCGGGTAGGTCCAGGGCGGCACACACGGCAGTCCTCCGGTAAGGGCAGTGCCACCAGCCAGTGGCCCTGGCAGGGGGGACGGCTGACAGTTCCCAGGGCACCGAGGGGGCCGGGGTGGGGCGCGTGCTGGCAACCGAGCCGGCCTTGTAGCCCATGGCACCTGGTTGTGGAGGAGGGTATACCAATGCTGAAGCCCTGTCTACTCCCACCCCCTACAGATCGTACAATGTTTAGCCACCTCCCAGCGTTGTTGGCCGCCGTGGCGAGTGCTGCTGCCCTGCATGAGGCCCAGTGGGATTGGAGCACGGGCGTGTCAGGTAGCGGAACCTGTTGTAGAGCAGCGGGCTGCAATGGGGCACGTGCAAGCCGTCCAGGCCACAGGGCCACAGGCCCGAGAGGCGCAGGAGGAGCACCACGCAATGCGGGAGCCACAGCACGGGGATAACGAGGAGGAGGGTGTGCCACGGCCACGGAAGCTTCCGATGCGACAACGTGTGTACCGGCCCCGCATGTGCTTCGAGGACCTCCCGGACAGGGCATGCAGGAGGAGACTCCGGATCAACCGGGAGACCGTCGCCCACACCTGCCACCACATGGGATGGGGGGTGGACATGGCCTCCGGTGACGGTCAAGGTGACGGTTGCCCTCAACTTCTTCGTGACGGGGCTGTTCCAGTCGCCGAGTGGTGACCTGTCCGGCATCTCCCAGCCATCGGTCACAGTTGCATCCAGGCCCGTCACCGACACCCTGTATGACATAGCGGACCGGTACATACAGTTCCCTGTGACTGCACCCACCAGGATGCCTGCGCAGTGGGTTTCGCCGCTATTGTCCGGATACCCATGGTGCAGGGGGCGATCGATGGAGTGCACATCGCCATGCGGCCTACTTCAGAGGAAAGGGCCATGTGCCTGAACAGGAAGGGTACATATTCAATGGTGGTCTGTGACCACACGATGATGATCCTGCACGTCTGCGCCAGGTGCCCTGGCAGTGTGCATGACTCCTTTATACTGGCCCAATCGTTTATCCCTGGCATGTTTGAGGGACACCCTCCCCTCCCCTCCCCCCCTACCTACCCCCCCCCCCCCCCCCCCCCCCCCCCCCGCCTGCGGGGCTGGTTGCTGGGCGATGGGTTATCCGTTGCGGTCGTGGCTGATGACACCTCTACGGAGGCCACAGACCGACGCGGAATGCCGCTATAATGATGCCCATGCAGCGACCAGGAGTGTGGTCAAGAGGTGCTTTGTGCTGCTCAAGATGCGCTTCAGGTGCCTGGACCGCTCGGGGGGCCCTCCAGTACCCGGAGAGGGTCAGCCGCATCATCGTGGTCTGCGGAGTACTGCACAACATAGCCCAGCAGAGGGGCGATGCGCTGGAAGAGGAGGACGGTCAGGATGGGGGGAACTCTTCTCCAGATGAGGGGGATGCCGATTGGGAAGCAGATGCACGGGACATGGGGGATGGACGGCAACAGGAGGCTGCCCAGCGCCTCTGGCTGGGCCAGCAGGCACGGGTGTCGCTGGTAGCTGCACATTTCAGTAACCGCGGTGTGGGTCAATAGTGATGGGCATCGGCACAGACAGCAGAGTTCGGCACCTCCCCCCACCACTAACTCATCAGTGTCTACCTTTCTGGCCTTACGAGCCCAATGACTACGTTTCGGTGTTCCCCCAGACGGTACAGCAGAACTGGAGGTGGACTTCTGTGATTCCTGCCCTGTGACTAGGGGCCCCTTTGGCGTCCATTTCCAGGGGCTGCCCTGCCTGGATGGGCCATGCTGCGCCTCGGGCGATTGGGATGGCGTGGTGCCACCCTGTTCTGCCCACTGCCCACCAGATGCACCAGGGACGGTCGGGGGGGGGGGGGGGGGGGGGGGGGGGAGTTCGAGGCGTCGCGGGGTTCCGGCACCCCCTCTGCAGGGGAGCCGGAACGGGCCCCCTCACCACCTCCTCCCTCGGAGTGCCCGGTAGCCCCCAGGGCTCTCCATGGGATGGGGGTGCGAGCAGATCCAGCACCCGGGGCACCACCATCACCTGGCGCTGCCAGTCCTGGAGGCCCGTGCTGGTATCGACCAGGGTCTGGACATTCGCAGCCATGGAGCTCAGGGAGTTCGCCATCCCTGTCTGGCTCTGTACAACGCCGTCCATCACCCGGGCAATGACGCTGATGCTCTCAGCCATGGCCTGCTGGGACTGGGCAATGGACTGCTGAGGCCACGCCAGGTTGTTGAGCGCCTCTGTGATGTTCAGCTGGCCCTAGCTCATGGCTGCCTGTGAGACTGCAGCCCTGTCCTGGGCCACAAAGGCCGTGTGCACAGATAGCCCCAGGCCTTGCAAACTCAGTCCCATGCCCGACACCGTCGCCACCATTGTCTCCGCCACGGACGCCACCCGTGCGGTGTTGGCCTGTGTGGAACTCATGACCGGCAACATTTGCTGCTCCTGGATGCAGATGCACTCCTCCTCCTGCGTCTGCAGGTGCTGGAAACCGACCGTCACAGTCTCACACTCTTGGGTCCCTGACTGTATCGGGTTTATGGGTGGGCGGGGGAACTCCAGGAACCCGGGACCCGTCTAGGCGGCAGATGTTTGCCGGGGCTGTGCTGCCCTCCGACTGTCCGGCCCCTCGGCTGCTCCTACCTCCACCTACTGTACTGGAGCGGCTGTGTGGTGCGCACCAATTAGTGTACCAGAAGCCTCACAACTAAAATGGCCAACCGAGGTGAGAGTATCTGCGGTGGCGGAGGGTGCAGGGGACAGCTGTGACGCAACCTCAATGTCTTCATCGGACCTACGGTCAGGGGTACCCTGGGGTGCCATGCCCTGTATGTCCGTCCCCTCCGTGCTGGTGTCATGTTGTGTTCTTTCATGTCTGTCTGTCCCCTGTGTGCTGGTGTCCTGGGTTGTCGTGTCGTCACTGGACTGGGCCAGAGGGCTGTTGTTGGAGCTGCCTTCCCCATCGCTGCTAGAGTCCCTGCGTGGCTGGCCGCCCAGGCGCTGGCTGGGGGCGGTGTAAGTCTTAAGCGCCCGGTTGATCTGCGTTGGCTGGCCGTCCAGGCGCTGGATGCGGCCGGTGTCTGCCAGGTGCTCCGGGTCGGTCACCGCATGTCCCTGCAACACACAATATACCATCATGGTTAGGCAGGAGGAGAGGAATGTGGGTCGCAGTATGGGGCGAGGGGAGAGTGCTCAGGGGAGAGTGCTGAGGGGAGAGTGCTGAGGGGAAATGGCTGAGGGGAGAGTGCTGAGGGGAAAGGGCTGAGGGGAGAGTGCTGAGGGGAGAGTGCTGAGGGGAAATGGCTGAGGGGAGAGTGCTGAGGGGAAAGGGCTGAGGGGAGAGTGCTGAGTGGAAAGGGGCCAGGCAGGGGAATAATCTCACTTGGTGGCGCGCCTCCGATCTCGGCATGGGCAATCTCCCAGTCCTCGGGTGCACTAGCTGTGTCCAGTGCTCGCCAGTCCTGGGTGTCAACGCGATGGCACTGGCTGCCGCGCCCACCTCCCTCCACAGATGCCGGGCCACGTTGGGTGGGACCCTCTGCCCGGGTCCAGAGTGCAGACTCCTCGAGGGCGTCCAGGAGCGTCTCCAGCTCGAGGTCGTTGAACCGGGGCGCTGCTTGGCATTGCGCCATGTTGCTCCATCGGCGGCCTGTGCGCTCGCGTCGTCTTATGTGCGTGGGGGCACTCTTTCCCTGCTGCCTCCGCCACGGTCTCCACCATGGCGGAGGCAGAAGAGACTCCCTCCACTGCGCATGCGTGGGAAACTGTCAGCGGCCACTGCCGCTCCCGCGCATGCGCCGCCCGGGGATGTCATTTCCGCGGCAGCTGGCGGGGCAACAAAGGCCGTTTCCGCCAGCTGGCGGGGCGGAAATTCCTCCGGCGTCGGCCTAGCCCCTCAATGTTGGGGCTCGGCCCCCAAAGATGCGGAGCATTCCGCACCTTTGGGGCGGCGCGATGCCCGTCTGATTGGCACTGTTTTGGGCGCCAGTCGGCGGACATCGCGCCGTTTCGGGAGAATTTTGCCCCTGGTGTTCAAATCCCACTATGGCAGAATTTAATAAAAATCTGAAATTAAAAGTTAAATGAAACCATTGCCATAAAAATCTTTAGGGAAGGAAACCTGCCATCCATATCTGGTCTGACATGACAGCACAGTGGTTAGCACTGCTGCCTCACAACTCCAGGTACCTGGGTTCAGTTCTGGCCTTGGGTGACAGGTGAGTTTGCACATTCTCCCTGTGTCTGTGTGTGTTTCCTCTGTTTTGTAAGGGCCCCGAAGAATCCAGCACGAGTTTTAAGGATACAAAATAATAACGTTTATTTACTATAACAATATATACATAACAGTAGCAGTAACTTCCCTTGCTACCTTCTCCTTCCTCCTGGTTCCTGGACTGGCCAGCTTATTTATAGTAGAAGTTTCTCCGCCCCCCTCATTGGGGAAGTTCATACTCCCATAGGATTGTGGGATAGTCATTAGTCCCCAGCCAATCGTCAGTAGGCAGGTTATAACATCCCTCCCCCCCAAAGCCCAAGGAATCCACCGTAGGCCCTGGCGAAGGAAGGCGTCAAACTCGTTTGGCCGCAGGCCGGACGCCATTTGCACGTGGCGCTGGATCAGGCGGCGCATAACGAGACGGAGACCGGCGCTTCCGTGATGAACGGCGCGGTTGTACATCCACGGCCTGTGGACCCGAGAATTCCCCCTCTGATTCATCCTGTGTCTCCATCTCGGAGTCAGAGTCTGCTGCCTCCGTCATGTCAGCGTCTCTATCCCCATTCGGTCCCGTCATGACCTGCGCTGGCTTCGAGTGAGGCACCAGTGGAAGATTTGGAGGACTACCTTCCCTTGTTTCTGGTCTTTGCCGCTGTTGAACTGAGCTCCGGGGGCGGGGAATCTTTTGCGGGGATGATCTTCTGGACCGGACGTGGTCTACATGTTTTCGCTGGAGACGACCCTGGGCTTGCACTTGGTACGATATAGGGCCCGTTTGGCGAAAGATTACACCAGGAACCCATTGGGCACCACCAGCAAAATTCCGCACCAATACTGGGTCACAGGGCGCAAACTGCCGAATCGGACGATGCCGAGACAATCCCGGTCCCTGCCGTTCATGTGTGTGGCGTACTTTTGCGCCAATGTCCGGGAAGACCATACTAAGGCGGGTGCGAAGTCTCCGGCCCATTAGGAGTTCTGCGGGAGCTACCCCAGTCACTGTATGGGGGGGTGGTCCTGTACGTAAACAAAAACCGAGCCAGTCTCGTGTCCATTGATCCGGAAGACTGCTTCTTTAGGCCTCTTTTGAATGTTTGCACTGCACGCTCTGCCAACCCATTTGAAGCTGGGTGGTAAGGGGCAGTGCGGATATGGCGGATGCCGTTCGTCTTTGTAAACCTAGCAAACTCCTCACTCGTGAATGGAGTGCCATTATCCGTGACCAGCACCTCGGGGAGGCCATGCGTGCTAAATGATAAACGCATTTTTTCAATTGTTGCGCAGGACGATGTCCCCTGCATCTTATGCATCTCCAGCCATTTGGACTGGGCGTCAATTTGTAGAAGGAACATGGATCCCTGAAAAGGGCCTGCGAAATCTGCATGTAAGCATGCCCAAGGTATTTTGGCCATGAATCAATGCACTGGGTTGTGGGTATAGGGCGAGGGAGGGGGCCGAGGTAAACTGCTATTTTGGAGGGTTGGTGCAGACACGATGGGCCGAATGGCCTCCTTCTGCATTGTAGAGATTCTATGGATGCATGTGATTCCAGATCCACAGCAATTTTGTTGAATCTTAAATGCCCTCTGAAATGGCCCAGCAAGTCACTCAGTTCATGGGCAATTAGGGATGGGCAGTAAATACTGGCCCAGACAGTGATGCCCACAATAAAAGAGAGAACTCTGAGATTAGTTCCCTCCATGCCCCCACCCCCACCAAATACAGTAAGCATTTATTTTTGAAATGTGAATTTCTTGTGTTTAATTACAGGAGGGAGTCCACAGAGTTCGCAACAGCTGATTGGAGGGCTTTTCTTCAATCCAGAGCCAGACAGATTCAATACAATAGTGAGAATCTCCATTGCTCCAGGTGGATAAAACATCATCCTCTGCCAGTGGTAAAAGTCCAGTTGCCCTGAATCCTTTCTGGAATGCCCTGGTAAACAGCTGCAAGCATAAATGGGTAAGGGATGATTTTGACAGTTGTAAACCAGCTGGGTGAGCAGTTAAAATCCCTCAGATAATGACCAATCAGGAACTGACCAATCAGGGTTTTCACTGCAACAAAGCTGGCCCTGATGACACTTTAGTAAGTAGGCCTGGCTGGGAAATGACAGTGAGTTTCCTGTCAGGTCTCCCCAGTGACGAACTAGATTGGGGTCAGCAATGATCCCACAAGGTTCATTTAGAAGTCTTTGTGAGGACAGAATAATGTTCCTCACTCTGGTTGCACATCTTCCTGAAGGTTCCTTTGCATGACCTCCTATCTCCCATTCTCCCGCCTGCACAACTGATTTATCAACACAGCCTTGTGGCACATGATCTTCCTAAAATAAGTGAAAAGTGAATACATACACCATTGCCTGAGTGGATGATGCTCAACTTCGGTCAAAGAGTCCTACTTCCCCATCTCTCTTTTTTAATGCATCTATTAAGTTGAAATACGTTTTTTAATGTCCAGATGACTTTTGTCCAAGATTGCTTGCAGCAGTATCTCTAGTGTTTAGAAGAATGAGAAACGTACAAAATTCTTAAGGGGCGAGACAAAGTTGAAGCAGAAAGGATGTTTCCCTTGCCTGGGGGTTCTAAAATCAGGGGCGAGATTCTCCGACCCCCCGCCAGGTCGGAGAATCGCCGGGGGCTGGTGTGAATCCCGCCCCCGCCGGTTGCCGAAATTTCCCCCCGCTCAATTCTCCGGCCCGGATGGGCCGAAGTCCCGCCGCTAAAATGCCTGTCCCGCCGGCGTAAATTAAACCACCTACCTTACTGGCGGGACAAGGCGGCGCGCGCAGGATCCGGGGTCCTGGGGGGGCGCGGGGCGATCTGGCCCCACCGATCCGCGTGCGGGCCTGTGCCGTGGGGGCATTCTTTCCCTTCCGCCTCCGCCACGGTCTCCACCATGGCGGAGGCAGAAGAGACTCCCTCCAATGCGCATGCGCGGGAATGTCGTCAGCGGCCGCTGACGCTCCCGCGCATCCGCCGCCCGGAGATGTCATTTTCGCGCCAGCTGGCGGGGCACCAAAGGCCTTTTCCGCCAGTTGGCGGGTTCGGAAATTCGTCCGGCGCCGACCTAGCCCCTTAAGGTTGGGGCTCGGCCCCCAAAGATGCGGAGGATTCCGCACCTTTGGGGCGATGCGATGCCCGTCTGATTTGCGCCGTTTTGGGCGCCAGTCGGCGGACATCGCGCCGTTTCCGGAGAATTTCGCCCCAGGTGTCAGTCTCAGAAAAAGGGTAAGTCATTTAGGACTGAGATGAGGAGGAATTCATTCAGAGGGTGGTGAATATTTAGAACTTTCTACCCACAGGGAGATGTGGAGGCCTAGTCATTGAGTTTGCTCAAGTCAGGGTCCCATATATATCTAGATGCTACTGATATCAAGAGATATGACAACAGCATGGAAAATGGCATTGAGGTAGAGGATCAGGAATGATCTGGTTGAATGGCAGAGCAGGCTTTAGGGCCTGAATGGCCTATTCCTGTTGCTATGGTCCTGTGGCCCTATGAGAGATCAATTATCAATTCCTGGAGACTCCAGGACAATCCTCAAAGGTCAGCCAGAAGGACAGAGCAACACGCTGGCCCAGTGATTTTGGCTTCCTTACCATCCAGTGGACAGGCTCACACCTTAACCTAATGGGAGTGGAGAGGAGGCCATCATATGGGAGCAGGATTTGAGGAAGCACGAAGCCTCTTCAAGAGACCCAAGTGAAGGTTCCCCAGCAAAAAGTAAGTTGTTGCGAGGGTATTACGGGCATTACGGGTAAGGCAGATGAACTTAGAGCTTGGATTAGTACTTGGAACTATGATGTTGTCGCCATTACAGAGACCTGGTTGAGGGAAGGGCAGGATTGGCAGCTAAACGTTCCAGGATTTAGATGTTTCAGGAGGGATAGAGGGGGATGTAAAAGGGGAGGCGGAGTTGCTCTACTGGTTCGGGAGAATATCACAGCTGTACTGCGGGAGGACACCTCAGAGGGCAGTGAGGCTATATGGGTAGAGATCAGGAATAAGAAGGGTGCAGTCACAATGTTGGGGGTTTACTACAGGCCTCCC
The DNA here is from genome assembly GCF_047496885.1 of Scyliorhinus torazame. NCBI lineage: Eukaryota > Metazoa > Chordata > Chondrichthyes > Carcharhiniformes > Scyliorhinidae > Scyliorhinus > Scyliorhinus torazame. Next base: position 190,904,357 of record NC_092707.1, on the reverse strand, counting down.
AACAGCCAGCGGGAGATAGAGGAGCAGATAGGTAGACAGATTTTGGAAAAGAGTAAAAACAATAGGGTTGTGGTGATGGGAGACTTCAACTTCCCCAATATTGACTGGGACTCACTTAGTGCCAGGGGCTTAGACGGGGCGGAGTTTGTAAGGAGCATCCAGGAGGGCTTCTTAAAACAATATGTAGACAGTCCAACTAGGGAAGGGGCGGTACTGGACCTGGTATTGGGGAATGAGCCCGGCCAGGTGGTAGATGTTTCAGTAGGGGAGCATTTCGGTAACAGTGACCACAATTCAGTAAGTTTTAAAGTACTGGTGGACAAGGATAAGAGTGGTCCTAGGATGAATGTGCTAAATTGGGGGAAGGCTAATTATAACAATATTAGGCGGGAACTGAAGAACATAGTTTGGGGGCGGATGTTTGAGGGCAAATCAACATCTGACATGTGGGAGGCTTTCAAGTGTCAGTTGAAAGGAATTCAGGACCGGCATGTTCCTGTGAGGAAGAAGGATAAATACAGCAATTTTCGGGAACCTTGGATAACGAGAGATATTGTAGGCCTCGTCAAAAAGAAAAAGGAGGCATTTGTCAGGGCTAAAAGGCTGGGAACAGACGAAGCCTGCGTGGAATATAAGGAAAGTAGGAAGGAACTTAAGCAAGGAGTCAGGAGGGCTAGAAGGGGTCACGAAAAGTCATTGGCAAATAGGGTTAAGGAAAATCCCAAGGCTTTTTACACGTACATAAAAAGCAAGAGGGTAGCCAGGGAAAGGGTTGGTCCACTGAAGGATAGGCAAGGGAATCTATGTGTGGAGCCAGAGGAAATGGGCGAGGTACTAAATGAATACTTTGCATCAGTATTCACCAAAGAGAAGAAATTGGTAGATGTTGAGTCTGGAGAAGGGTGTGTAGATAGCCTGGGTCACATTGAGATCCAAAAAGACGAGGTGTTGGGTGTCTTAAAAAATATTAAGGTAGATAAGTCCCCAGGGCCTGATGGGATCTACCCCAGAATACTGAAGGAGGCTGGAGAGGAAATTGCTGAGGCCTTGACAGAAATCTTTGGATCCTCACTGTCTTCAGGGGATGTCCCGGAGGACTGGAGAATAGCCAATGTTGTTCCTCTGTTTAAGAAGGGTAGCAAGGATAATCCAGGGAACTACAGGCCGGTGAGCCTTACTTCAGTGGTAGGGAAATTACTGGAGAGAATTCTTCGAGACAGGATCTACTCCCATTTGGAAGCAAATGGACGTATTAGTGAGAGGCAGCATGGTTTTGTGAAGCGGAGGTCGTGTCTCACTAACTTGATAGACTTTTTCGAGGAGGTCACTAAGATGATGGATGCAGGTAGGGCAGTGGATGTTGTCTATATGGACTTCAGTAAGGCCTTTGACAAGGTCCCTCATGGTAGACTAGTACAAAAGGTGAAGTCACACGGGATCAGGGGGGAGCTGGCAAGGTGGATACAGAACTGGCTAGGTCATAGAAGGCAGAGAGTAGCAATGGAAGGATGCTGTTCTAATTGGAGGGCTGTGACCAGTGGTGTTCCGCAGGGATCAGTGCTGGGACCTTTGCTCTTTGTAGTATATATAAATGATTTGGAGGAAAATGTAACTGGTCTGATTAGTAAGTTTGCAGATGACACAAAGGTTGGTGGAATTGCAGATAGCGATGAGGACTGTCAGAGGATACAGCAGGATTTAGATTGTTTGGAGACTTGGGCGGAGAGATGGCAGATGGAGTTTAATCCGGACAAATGTGAGGTAATGCATTTTGGAAGGTCTAATGCAGGTAGGGAATATACAGTGAATGGTAGAACCCTCAAAAGTATTGGAAGTCAAAGAGATCTAGGAGTACAGGTCCACAGGTCATTGAAAGGGGCAACACAGGTGGAGAAGGTAGTCAAGAAGGCATACGGCATGCTTGCCTTCATTGGCTGGGGCATTGAGTAGAAGAATTGGCAAGTCATGTTGCAGCTGTATAGAACCTTAGTTAGGCCACACTTGGAGTATAGTGTTCAATTCTGGTTGCCACACTACCAGAAGGATGTGGAGGCTTTAGAGAGGGTGCAGAAGAGATTTACCAGAATGTTGCCTGGTATGGAGGGCATTAGCTATGAGGAGCGGTTGAATAAACTCGGTTTGTTCTCACTGGAACGAAGGAGGTTGAGGGGAGACCTGATAGAGGTATACAAAATTATGAGGGGCATAGACAGAGTGGATAGTCAGAGGCTTTTCCCCAGGGTAGAGGGGTCAATTACTAGGGGGCATAGGTTTAAGGTGAGAGGGGCAAGGTTTAGAGTAGATGTACGAGGCAAGTTTTTTACGCAGAGGGTAGTGGGTGCCTGGAACTCGCTACCGGAGGAGGTGGTGGAAGCAGGGACGATAGTGACATTTAAGGGGCATCTTGACAAATACATGAATAGGATGGGAATAGAGGGATACGGACCCAGGAAGTGTAGAAGATTGTAGTTTAGTCGGGCAGCATGGTCGGCACGGGCTTGGAAGGCCGAAGGGCCTGTTCCTGTGCTGTACATTTCTTTGTTCTTTGTTCTTTGTTTGGTGTGGGATGGTGTGGAGACCAGGCTAGGCAATTCTGAAGAACAAATGTACACTGAAGAGAGGGAGGGCAACCTGGGTTAGGGAAGGCCTAAGGCAATCCTACCCTTGCAGCTTGCATGGAACCAACAAACAATTCTGGCCCAGCTCCTGTTCATGGCAGGTTTGGTTTGGCAGGGAACTCACAAGGGTTTATCAAGACATTATCAAGACCCGGCCTGCGTATTTGAACAAAGATCCCAATTGCTTGTTTTGGGTCCCCTGACGCGATTTATAATTACAGCCAACAGGATTGGGTGGGTTAAAATCCCCCCTCACCTCAAGACTCAGCCTGTGAGATTGCATGCATTAAATGTCCTTTAATATGCATGCTCTTGTCAGGGCCATGGAGTTGAGGAGAAAAAGTTCAAATAGACAGCTAATATTTCAACAAATATCTGCAGTTAATTTTGATGAAGACTTAAATATTTGCCAGCTATCAGATGCCATTGATTCCCCAGTAAGATAAGCAAGAAACTCTAATGGAAAAACATTCACAAGATTCCAGAAACAGATAGACATCCCACATACTAATAAATGTGTGGCCTCTCTCATGTGAGACAGAGGGTAAAAACAATCAGAGTAAATTTATCTCATCATTATTGGGTATAACCAGGCAATAATCAGAAAAGGCTATAAAATCAGGTTCAAAGAAAGCATTGTAAGTTTATTAAACACCAAAGAACATTAATAATCATTGCTATTCCTGCTCAAAAGCTAAAAGCAAAACCTAAAATATCCTTTGAAAAGAAATTCTAAATACTGACGGTCTAAATTTTCTTTTTGGCACTAAAGTCACCACCTGATGTTTGCGTGATTTCAATCTACTGCCTGACATATTGATCTTCTTTCTGACAATGAACCAGGAATTGCAATACCAACTGTGAGAAAGGATATCATAATGAGGAAGAATCAACGATGAGAAAATGAACAATGCAACTCCTTTTACCAGTTGTGTGTGAACTGAATCTGAATTTAAGTTAATATTCACAACCACATCACAATATTGTGCAGCAGTTACTGGATTTGGCACCACGCATGTTTGCAGACTGTTAAATTGAATGCTGTAAATTTACTCTTCACAACAAGCTAGTGCAGACCCTTTTGGACACTTTTGAGCAAACCCATTTCCTTGGAGGCCAATGATGACTTTCTACAAATGTTGGGTCTGTACAAGATACTTTCTTCAGTTTAACCTCTTTGCAAGTGTTTCCCCAGTGTATTAACCATACTGGCTATTAACTTTGATATTGCAGCATGAGTGAAGACCATAACAATGAAAATGCCTCATTAAATGTACCAGGTACCACCATGTCATAAATGACTCAATATCTCTGGGGCGGCACGGTGGCATAGTAATTAGCACTGCTGCCTCACACCTCCATTCTATGATTCTATGATCTTCGTTGGTTCCTTTGATCCAGCAAAGGGAAACAGTTTGTCAGATCTTTAAAAAATATATTAATTCATGGATGTGGGTGTGACTGACTAGATCAGTACTTATTACCCATCCCAAAATACCCTTGAGCAGGTGATGATGAACTGACTTCTTGAACTGCTGCAGTCCTTGTGATGTAGATACATCCACAGTGCTGTTAGGGAGGGACTTCCAGGATGTTAACCCAGTGAAAGTGAAGGCATGGTAATATATTTCCAAATCAGGATTGTGTAATGTTTGGAGCGGAACATCCACGTAGGTGGTGGTGTTCCCATGCATCTGCTGCCCTTGTTCTAGATGGTAGAAGTGTGCGTTTGGAAGGCGCTGTCCGAGGCGTCTTGGTGAGCTCCAACAGCATATCCTGTAGATGGTACACGGTGTTGCCACTGTTCATGGAGGGAGTGAATGGTTGTGGATGGGGTACCAATCAAATGGACTGCCTCATCCTGGATAGTGTTGAGCTTCTTGTGTGCTGTTGAAGCTGCACTCATTCAGGCAAGTGGAGAGTATTCCATCACACTCCTGACTTGTGGCTTTAGGAAGTCAGGAGGTGAGTTACTCACCACAGGATTCCTAGTCTCTAACCTGCTCTTGTAGCCATGGCAGCCACGGTATTTATATGACTAGTCCAGTTCAATTGCTGGCCGATGGTAACCCCCAGGATGTGGGGGATGCAGCAAAGGTAATGCCATTGAATGTCAAGGGGCAATGGTTACATTTTCTCTTGTTGGAGATGGTCATTGCCTGGCAGTTGTGTGGTATGAATCACCCCAAGCCTTGATATTTCTGGATTTGGACATGAACTGCTTCAATATCTGAGTCATCGTAAATAGTGTTGAACATTGTGCAGACTTCAACGAACATCCCCACTACTGGCCATATGATGAAAAGAAGGTCATTAATGAAGCAGCTGAAGATGGCTGGGTCCAGGATACTACCCTAAGGAACTCCTCCAGTGATACCCTGGAACTGAGATGACTGACCTCCAAAAACCACAACAAGGCCCCCCCCCACCCCCCCCCCCGGATTCTCATCGACTCCAGATTTGCTCGGGCTCCTTGATGCCACAATCGATAAAATGCAACCTTGATGTCAAGGGCAGTCACTCTCATCTGACTGTCATTTGAACCAAGGTTATAATGAGGTCAGGCGTTGAGTGACCCTGTTGGAACCCAAACTCAGTGTCAGTGATCAGGTTATTGCTAAGCAAACGCCAATTGATAGAACTGTTGCTAATGCTTTCCATCACCTTAGTGATGATTGAGAGTGGATTGATGGGGTGATAATTGGCTGGGCTGGATTTGTGGCTTTTAGTGGACAGGACATACCTGGGCGATTTTCCACGTTGCCAGGTGAATGCCTGTGTTGTAGCTGTACTGGAACATCTTGGTTAGGGATGCGCCGAGAATCTACTCTTTCAAGCCCTCTCGTCATGTTATATGTTTCAATGAAATCACGTCTCATTTTTCTGAACTTCAGAGAAGAGAGGGCAATTTTACTCAATCTCTTCTCTTCGGTCAACCCTCTCATCGTAGGAATGATACTACAAAGCTTATTGCAGCCTTTCCAAAACAAGAATATCCTTCCTTTGATAGGGAGACTAGGGACTAAACTTCTTCTCCCGAGTCAGGAGCACTGCCACTGAGTGAGGAAAAATGCCAACTCCGCAAACCTGACTGGGAGAAACAGGCTCAGACATTTGGATTTTAATTCTGGTGGTTGGGAAAGGGGGTTGGGGGAGGTAACAGGTACTAATTGGAGTTCGGCCAACCATCCCTGAAAAGAATGCAGAGAGAGCCATCGGGTCAGCCAGTTGAGGAGGCAGTCTGTTTCAAAGGCCTCAGTGCTCTTGGACATCATCCCAGCTGTAAAACAAAATCCTTCCAGCCCTGACCCTCTACACTCCCTCGCCCTTACATATTCCCCATGCCCCCCTATGCCAAATCATGCTACCTTATACATTTCCACACTCTACATGCTCTCTAATACTCTCCATATCCACCTACACCTCTTTCACCAACCTCACAGCCCTTTAATATCCCTATGGCAACTTGGGGCCAGTTCATGACAACCTACATTGCCCATTCATCCCAGGACCCTATAAAGCCCCTGCCTACTTGGTGCTAACTAGGGCGACACAATGGCACAGTGGTTAGTACTGTTGCCTTACAGCGCCAGGGTCCCGGGTTCAATTTGCCTTGGGTGACAGTCTGTGTGGAGTTTGCACCTTCACCCCGGGTTCGCGTGGGTTTCCTCCGTGTGCTCCAGTTTCCTCCCACAGTTCAAAGATGTGCAGGTGGATTGGCCATGCTAAATTCCCCCTAAGTGTCCACAGGTTAGGTGGGTTACTGGGATAGTGTGAGGGAATGGGCCTAGGTTGGAGTGCTCTTTCGGCGGGTCACTGCACCTCGATGGGCTGAATGGTCTCCTTCTGCACTGTATGGATTTTACGATTCTAATGCCAACCATTAGAATCCATAACAACTTAAAGCTGCCAAACTGTGAATGTACAGGCCCCCCCACTGTAATAATGCTAGTTGTGGAATTACCCATGCAGCACAGGCAGCTAGTGAAATTTCAAGCTCAGATTTCTTTCAATCACCTACTTTAAAAAATATAATAAAGTGCTTGGGGATTTAAATGCTTTAACAGTTTGTCAGTCCCACAAAGTTTATCCATTTTTTTTACCCACGTTCATTAATACTTTTAAGAATCCTAAAAGACTTCTCAAAAAGTGCATTTACCTGTCCAAAAGAACACTTTATCTCTCCCAAACAATACTTGGATGTTTTCAAAAGGCTACCCTACCTCTCCAAGTAACTCTTGGCAGCTATACACCTTTTGCTCAAAGGTCTAAAGTCCATGATGCATGTTTTAGACATCATACAAACAAAATGTAGATCTGTTTGAGGCCAGCTGCAGCTACATGTGTGCAGCTGCCGTCATGGCCCTTTGATATGCAAACTGCAACCCAGCCTCATAGGCATACTCCAGCCCTGATAAAAATGGTGGGTGTGGTTTTGGGGGCAAAAGGAAGGACTTGCAGAATCTCGGCTCCGGTGCCACATGGGTGAAGACACAGAGCCCTTCTAACCCCATGAAAGTTCAGAATCAAAACTTTGCATCCTGCTCCAGGTGCACTCTCAGCAAGGCCCTATATTATTGTTGGAAGACTTCCTTACTCTTCTATTTCAATCCCTTTGGAATGAAGGGGGAAATACCTTCCAAATTGCCATTGAAACTGCGTGCTAACATTCTGTGACTCATGTACATGCACATCTAAAATCCTTGTTTATTAGTTCCACAATAATTTTCCATTCTTGCCACCAAAGTGGATAATCTCACATTTCGTTACATTATTTTCCATCTGACAGCTTCTTGCTCAATCAATTAACTGGACTATATCACTTTGTAGTCCCTTTGTGTCCTCCTCACAACAAACTTCCCAACCTCGCTTTGTATCATCAGCAAACTTGGATATATTACATTTGGTCCTCCATCTAAGTCATCGATCTAAATTGCTAATAATAACGCTCAAACTGTAATCCATGCCCTCCTCAACTGGTTACACCCTGCCATCCCACAAACGCTGTTTTATGCCTGCTGAGCACTCCTCAATCCATCTTAATATATTACTCCCATACTCCTGACCCCTAGTTTGATGTAACAGCCATTTTATTGGCACCTTATGAAATGCCGCCTGAAATTCCAAATGTATTACATCCAGGGCTGGATTCTCCGCTGTCGGAATTCTCCGTGACACCAACAGCGCACCCACACCCGGGGATTTGCCGACGGCTTGAGGCTGCCCACAATGGGAAACCCCATTGACCGGCTGGCGGGATGGAGAATCCCACTGCCGGCGGGGGTGCATCGCACCAGAAAACTGGTGCACGAGGCAGAAATCCCGTCCCTGATATTTCCATCTTATCTACCTTCCTAATTGCACCCTCAAAACATTTGTCAGACTCGATGGGCCTCCTTCTGCACTGTATGTTCTATGTTCATGCTGCCTTATCCACAGATCCCTATCTTTTCTCACTCGCTCTCTCCTTCCTTGAATGACCTGGTGTAATAATTCCAGGAAACAGGGAGTAAAAGGACAAACTTGTCTCCTAAAACAAAAAATAAAACCGCTACCATGGTGCACAAAACAAAAGTCTCAGCCCAACACTATCAGGAACTCCCGGTGCAGGTCTAGGAGCTAATGAGTCCCCATTTGGCGGTCTCCACCAGTTCTTACAGGAACTCAGATTTTACAAAACCCATGAGGAGATCAATCAGAGATTCTCCACGGTCCTCGTGAGTGTTATCAACAACTGGGTTATGTTGGCTACCATCCAAACCACGAATATCATTATAGAATCCAAGGAATTGTGGGAGACTACAACAAATGCATCCATTATCACTGCAGCCACCTCTTTAAAACCCTTAAAATGTAGTCCAATGGGTCCTTGAGATTTGTTGGCTTTCCATTCCATCAATATCTCCTGTAATTTGCCTTTCTGACATTAGTTACTGTATGTTTCTCACTCTCGACAATTTCTGTAAGTCTTTGGCCTGAATTTTTGTGAGAATGAGGAGCCAGTCATATGGTTGCAAAGGCCAAATCTAGAAGTCCTATCCCCAGCAATGTCACACTTACCATTTTGGCATGGGAGGAATGGAATGGGTTCAAATGTGCACATCTGTGGTTCACAAAGGCAGTTATGAATAAAATGCAGATGTATCAGGCTGATTTGGTTTTCACTGCTGAGCTGTCCAAACCACAACCTGTGCACTTTAGATCTGGTAGGAGAAGGTCTAATGTTGCCTGAGTTCTTTGTAGCGGTAAGGCACACTTTTAGATATGGTCTCAGGACACCTTTGGGGGCGACCAGGTGTCCATTGGGAAAGGCAAGGTTAAAAGTAGATATGAGTTTGTGCACAAAGTGCTGAAAAGAGAATTCATGAGAACTCTCAAGATCATTGGAACTGTCAAAAGTAGCTGTCAACAAGATTTGCAAACAGAGCTGTTAAAACAGAACTCTCAAAATAATCTGTCAAAAGGAGCTGTTGAAAAGAATTGTCAATGGAGTTTTAAAAAGGAGCTGCCAAAAGGACCTGTCCAGGCATTTTAAACTCTTTTCCTTTAAAAATTTGAAAAAAAGTCTGCAGTTAAAATGAAATCAGCCCTTGCTATTTCATCCTACCCATTGACATAAGCCTGAGGGCTACCATTACTGGATTAGTGCTGCATGAGTGACTTCACAATTGTTTGTTATCACAGTAGGGAGCCTGCCAGTTCACTTTTTGATTGACAGCTCCAGATAGTTGTAAATTCTTTAAAGTGGGACTCTGGATGTTAATACTTGCTTTTTTAAAAGAAGCTAAATGGTTTGTAATCATTAAGAGTGTCTTTTTCCAAATACTCAATTCTTCAATAAGCACATAATAACTTTGCTTTATCTCATCTCAGCATGGGACCTGAGGTATTCCCCTGGTGGATATTGGGTGAGTTGGCATGGTAGGTGTATGGACATAGGGTGGTGAGTGGGGGCATGTTTTTTTCACTAAGTTGGCATAGGACTATAAAAGGAAATGGGGGTGGATGGAAGCATAGGTTGGCCTGAAGGTTTTAAGGGCTCTTGAGGTGGGTGGGTAGCATGAGCTGGCATGAGTATGGGGTCCGGTGAGTTTGTGGGGGTGAGGGCCGTTTCTGTTTTATTTTACCATTTAAAAATTCAAAACAGAGCCAGTGCACCAAGACAAGCCACCTTCAAAGCCTGCCTTTGCACCAGGCAGCCTCCACTCAGTTTCCATGGTTGTCCACCACCACTTCCATTTCGCTCATCTCCACCCACAGACCAGGGTTTGGGGATGGCCATGATTGTGCCGATTCAGTTCTCCCGCCTCAGAAACAAAAAGTCAAGCCCTTGTGACTTCTATTGTAAAGACAGATAAAGGGCAGGATTATCCGTCTCGCCGTTTCTGTTTTCTGGTGCCCCCACCAGCAGCGGGATACTCCGTCCTGTCAGCTGGCTAATGGGGAATCCCATTGTGGGCGCGCCCACGACGTTAGGAAATCCGTAAACGTGAGTGCGCTGCCGGCGAAACGGAGGATCTCGCCCACGGAGAAACCAGCCCAAAATGTTTTTAACATGTCTGCCATTTCCTTATTTCCTATTGTAATTTCTCCTGTCTCTGCCTCTAAGGGATCCACATTTATTATTGTTCATCTCTTCCTACTTGTAAAAACATCTAATCTTTTCTACTTGTAAAAGCTCCTAGAATCCGCTTATATATGTCTTCTCTTTTAACCAATTTCTATTCATTTTTGGTTTATTTTAAAAAATTTGCCTAACCCTCAGGTTTTTGTAATCTTCTCGGCAGTAATGTAAGCCTCTTATTTAATCGAACACCACCTTTAACTTTTCTAGTTTGCCACAGTTGTATCACTTACCCAGTAGAGTTTTCATTCCTTAGGGGAATGTATGTGTGTTGAAAATTGAGTTAGTTCTTCAAATGTTTGTCGTTATTAATCCACATCATCTTTTTAAATTTAGAGTACCCAATTTTTTTTCTAATTAAGGGGAAATTAACGTGGCCAATCCACCTACTCTGCACATCTTTGGGTTGTGGGGGTGAAACCCACGCAGACACGGGAGGAAGTGCAAACTCCACACAGACAGTGACCCGGGGCTGGGATCGAACCCGGGGCCTCAGCGCCATCGGCAGCAATGTTAACCACTGGGCCACTGTGCTGCCCCTCATCATATCTTTTAATCTAATTACCCAGCTACCTGAACCAAGTTGTCCTACTCACATCCATAATTTGCATTGTTTACATTTAAGACTCCAGTTTCTGACTTCACGACATCAAGGCAGACCAGCAGCACGGTTCGATTCCCGTAACAGCCTCCCCGAACAGGCGCCGGAATGTGGCGACTAGGGGCTTTTCACAGTAACTTCATTTGAAGCCTACTTGTGACAAGAAGCGATTTTCATTTAATTTCATTGGGCAGCATGGTAGCATTGTGGATAGCACAATTGCTTCACAGCTCCAGGGTCCCAGGTTCGATTCCGGCTTGGGTCACTGTCTGTGCGGAGTCTGCACATCCTCCCCGTGTGTGCGTGGGTTTCCTCCGGGTGCTCCGGTTTCCTCCCACAGTCCAAAGATGTGCAGGTTAGGTCGATTGGCCATTTTAAATTGCCCTTAGTGTCCAAAATTGCCCTTAGTGTTGGGTGGGGTTACTGGGTTATGGGGATAGGGTGGAGGTGTGGACCTTTGGTAGGGTGCTCTTTCCAAGAGCCGGTGCAGACTCGATGGGCTGAATGGCCTCCTTCTGCACTGTAAATTCTATGAAAACACTTTCAAACTAAATATTCTTTTGTAATATGATCACTCTACTTCAGCCTTTCTTTTACCAGAATTACTGCTGCTGCATACTGTCTTATTAAATGTAATAATATCAAGATCTACTTGATTCTTCAATAAATTGTTCGAGTGAACTATCTCTAGTGCATTCCATGAGTTCATCCTTTAAGCCAAATTTGCCAATTTGGTTTCCCCGAATTGTATGAAGATTATAGTCCCTCAGGGTTGCCGCATTACATTTGTAACATGTCCCTCTAATGTTTTAATTTATTTTCTGCCCAATGCTTTGGATCCATATTCCCTATTGTTATGGGTCCGCGTTTACAGAACCTCAAAGTGTTTCATGGATTTCAACCGACCCACAACTTGTAATAGATTGTGGTGTGGGAAGCACACGGCGTACTCTCCAGGTGTGATACAGCAGAAATTGACAAGTGGTTTTCAAAACAGAACAATGTTTATTCTATGAACTCAAGATAACCTTTTAAAACAAACATTGAATATACACCCATTACTTCAAAGATAACCCCAAAAGACTACAACACTAAATAATCCTTCAAACTGTTCCTTTAAACATCCAAAAGACTTCAAACCTTCAAAAATAGGAGCACATTTGGTTACAGTCAATATATTTATAGTCTTTGGATTGCAGAAATCAACAGAGCAGCTCTGTGTTTCTTCATGCAGCTCACAGCAAAACACACAGACACTCCCAGCTGCCTTCTCAAACTGAAACTCAAAAAGCAGAAGTGAGCTCAGCTCCCCCCACCCTCTGACATCGCTTCAGTAATATGATCAGCTCCATTTCTTAAAGGTACATTGCTTAAACATCCATTTCTTAAAGGTACTCTCACATGACACTATGGTCTTTATATCATTCTCTATTCCCAGATTTAGCCCTTTTGCGTGAGAAAAGGTGACCCAACACTTGCACTGAGAAGTGTATCTTAAGGAGAGTCAATGGCAGGGAGGGGTGGGTAGTGGGGGTGGAGGAATTGGAGATTTCGGGGAGGATTTCAGGGAATGAGATGAATAAAGTCACACCAATCAGCAGTGAGATGGAGAGGGGAGATGGGAGTTGCACAAAAGGCCAGAAACAAATTAATGGAGATCGGGGGCTGTGTCAGAGCTGGAGGACATTATGGTTGTTAGTCAGGGCAGGCCATGAAGAGAATCGATAGTGTGGAGGTCCATGAGCCCAAGCCGGTCTGCAAAGACAGGGATAATGGATGAATGGGACGTGATATTAGGACACAATATAGTTAGCAAAGTTTTGAATTGACAGAAGTTGGGATGCAAGCCAGTAAATGACAAAGGCATGAATGGGAGCTTTAGCTACAGATGGGCTAAGATAGGGACTGAGGCAGGCAATGTTATAAAGGTGCAAGTAGGTGGCCTTCTTGATGGCGAGGATATGCATGTCAGAAGTTCAGCTTGAGATTGTAGAGGACCCGGGGAAAGCTGTGGCAGGTACAATTACATTCTGGATTTTCAAGGTCTTAAGAACTCTCAGATAAAATGTTTCTGATAAACATTGCTTTTTGGCTTCAAGCAAAATACAGCTAAGCATATTTTCAATTTTGAAATTTACTTTGCAAGTTATTATTGCATAACAACTGGTCTCTAACTCCGTTGCTCTGTTCTCAGCATGCAGAGACGTGACTTTCCTACTCACACTTGGCTTCCACTCATATCTTGCTGCTTCTCCAGACTAATGAGCTGTTTGAAAGGAGGAGAGTGGTGGTGATGGCAGCCAAGGCTTAAACATTGAAACAAAAGTCAGACTTCATAAATAAGGTGAGGGAAATGACAGCTCCAATTAGGAGGGAGATTTTTCTCTCCTTGTAAAACAAGGGAGTGGTATTTTATGAACAAAAACTTGAAGAGTAAAGTTATTCAGAAAGCTTTACTGAGAATATCCCCTTAACAACTGTATGCAATCTTAATGGAATAGTAAAGACATATGTTTGTCAGGAAATGTTATGCTTGAATCAGGATTATGCCCAGATCTAAATTTTCTAGAAACAATAGACTAAAACATGCAATTTATTAATTTTTGTATCACAGCTCCTTAATCAGGTAGTAAGTAACTGAATATAAAAAAAATCCACGTTAAATATGAATCCGAACCACAGGCTGGATTCTCCGAGACATCGCGGCGAAATTGCGAAACGCAATTGGCCAGAAAATCGGCTCCGACGCCGAAATTGGCTTTGACGCTGGTTTCGCACCGATTCCGAATTCGCCCGACCCTCCAACGCAATGGAATCGCGGTGCCCGCCACGCGGCCCGGAGAATCGCCTCAAGTGCCCCGATTGCGGCTTAGCGATTCAGCGGCCCGGATGGGCCGAGTTCCTGACGGTATGGTTTAACCACTTATAAAAATTTGTGAAGCCGACGTGTAGACTGAGGCGGCTGCAAGTATATCATAGATTATCATCGAATTTACAGTGCACAAGGAGTCCATTCAGCCCATCGAGTCTGCACCGGCTCTTGGAAAGAGCACCCTACCCAAGGTCAACACCTCCACCCTATCCCCATAACCCAGTAACCCCACCCAACACTATGGGCAATTTTGGACACTAAGGGCAATTTATCATGGCCAATACGCCTAATCTGCACATCTTTGGACTGTGGGAGGAAACCGGAGCACCCGGAGGAAACCCACGCATACACAGGGAGAACGTGCAGACTCCGCACAGACAGTGACCCAAGCCGGAATCGAACCTGGGTCCCTGGGGGGGGGGGGGGGGTGCTGCCATGGCCATGGAGGGCAGGGGGAGGGGGGGGGACAGGTCGAGCAGTCGGGAGCCCCCGGCAGGACAGGGCATTGCCCACGCACTGAGCCCCATTACGGCAGCCATATTGTTGGCCACCCACCCTGGGGCTGTGTGAACGCAGTGTTAATGGCCGTATGGGTGGGTGCTGCCCCCCTACCCGGCCACACCGGCTACCCCACTCACCCGGCAACACCCACCGGGGGGGAACACCCAGGGCCACACGAACGGCAGCCCCTAGTGAGGGCAGTGCCATGAAATGGTGGCCCTGGCAGCAAATGCCAGGGCACTGACAGGTTGTGGGTGGGGGGCATGCGTGCCTGGGGCGCGCGGTGCCAACCGGGGCGACCATGTAGCCCATGGTACCTGGTTGTGCATGGGTCTGTGTGCCATGGTAACATTTTCTCCCCTCATCCCCTGCAGATCATAATGTTTGGGAACAACCCAGCAATGTTGGCTGCCGTAGCGGGCGCCGCTGCCCTGCATGCAGCCCCATGGCAGTGTCAGCAGAGTCGGCTCAGAGAGGAGGCAGAGGCTGCAGCAGCGGAGCAGGCTGGGGAGGGGCAAGTGGCAGCCGCTCAGGGTGGAGGGCCGCCCGCCCGACAGGCCGAGGAGGAGGAGAAGGAACAAGGCGAGGAGGAGGTGGTGGTGGTGTCAAGGAGGCGCCAGAATAGGCCCGGCGTGCACGGGCACCGCATGTCCTTTGAGGAACTCTCAGACAGGGCATTCAGGAGGAGGCTGTGGATGAGCCGGGAGACCGTCGGATACATCTGCCACATGATGGGACACCTGGCACCGCATGGGAATGGGGGAGGACCCCCTCTACCGATGGCCGTCAAAGTGATGGTTGCCCTGAACGTCTATGCAATGGAGTTGTTCCAGTAGCCGAGTGGGGATCTGTCCAGCATCTCCCAGGTATCGCCGCACAGGTGCATCCATGCCGTCACCGATGCCTTGTATGCCCTGGTGGACCGGCACATCCAGTTCCCTGTGGACCGCGCCCGCCAGGATGCCCGGGCAGCGGGATTCGCTGCCGTCGCCAGGATGCCCAGTGTCCAGGGGGTCATCGATGGGGTGCATGTTGCCCTACGGCCACCAGAGGACCAGGCTGTTGTTCACGTGCAGGAAGGGGTACCACTCCATGAACGTTCAGGTGCTCTGTGACCACCAGATGGGGATCCTGCACGTCTGCTCCCGGTACCCTTGCAATGTGCATCACTCATTTGTGTTGGCCCAATCTGTGATACCCGGCATGTTCGAGGGACGTCCCCTCCGGCTGCGGGGATGGTTACTGGGCGACAGGGGTTACCCGTTGTGGTTGTGGCTGATGACGCCAATACGAAGGCCACAGAACGACGCGGACAACCGCTACAATGAGGCCCATTGTGCGACCAGGGGTGTTCTTGAGAGGTGCTTCGGGGTGCGGAAGATGCGCTTCAGGTGCCTTGACCACTCTGGGGGGGAGGGCCCTCCAGTACGAGGCAAGGAGACACGGCACGTTGTGGTCTGCTGCGTCCTCCACCATATAGCCCAGCAGAGGGGCGATGTGCTGGAAGAGGATGAGGAGCAAGGCCAGGCCTCGTCAGACAAGGAGAATGAGCGGAGGGGGACAATGGGTGGGACATGGGGGCCGGCCATGCACGGTAGACCGCACTACGCCATCGCAGGGACAGCGAGCACGGGACGCATTAGTGGACACACATTTCACCAACTAGGGTGGAGGGGGTTGCTGTACAGGGGCACGGACACCACAATACCACACCCCCACACCATCAGGTACCCTCAACTCCCACACCACTAGACACCCTCACCTCCCACACCACCGACCACCCTCACCTCCCACACCACCGAACCATCTGCATGCACACCCTCCTCCGTTATATACACCTGCGGCACAACGAGCTGGGGGCACTGGGTTGAAAGTGACAGCGGGTCTGGTCCATGGGATGGAGGATGATGACAGCCCGCTCTGCGATGAGCCCCTGCTGCACATTGTTAGACAATGTCTGACTCATACCCACAGTGGCACCCTCCACCTGGGTGATCCCTGCATGTGGGCTGGCCAGTCCATCACAAGATCCTGTCGAATAGCTGGGGACAGGGTGATGGGGATGGTTGGGGGAGGGGGGGGGAGCTGCACGTTCCACACGCTGGGCCTCATTTGTCCACTACCCCTCACCCACAGTGGCCATCACTGAATACCCGACACCCATCAGACAGTGCATAGGCGCGGCGTTCAATGGTGAGAATATGTGTTTAATGTGAAGAGGTATATATAGTCTGTGCCCTAGCACCTTTAACTAAACTATGCCCTGCACCCGTGCCAACTTAGCTGGTGTCTATTTTTCTGGTCTTACGGGGCCTAACACTACACCTAGCTGGTTCCCCAGATGGTACAGCAGGAGTGGAAGTGGACTGCTGTGACCCCTGCCCTGCAACTAGGGTCCCCGTTGGCGCACTCTTCCTGGGGCAGCCCGGCCTGGATGGGCCAGGCTGCTCGCCGGACGCCCCGGGTGGCATGGTGCCGCCCTGTTCTGCCCGCTGCCCACCAGATGCACCAGGGAAGGAGGGGGGTGTCTGAGGTGCTGTGGTGTTCCAGTACCTCCCCTGAAGGACTCACCAGCACAGGCCCCATCATCTCCTCCTCCCCCAGGGTGCCCGATGGCCCCCGGGCTTCTCCATGGGATGGGAGTGCGAGCGGAGCCAAACCCCGAGGACCCTGGACACCTGGCGCAGCCAGTCCTGGATGCCCATTCCTGTATCGACCTGGGTCTGTATGTTTACGGCCATGGAGCACAGGGAGTGAACCATCTCTGCCTGGGACTGGGACATCTCCCTCTGGGTCTGTGAGATGCCGGCCAGCACCTGGGCAATGACGCTGATGCTCTCAGCCATGGCCTGCTGGGACTGGACCACACTGAGGAGCACTGCTGCAATTCGCAGCTGGCTCTTGCACATGGCTGCCTGTGAGTGGGCAGCCCTGTCCAGGGCCACAGCCCCAGCCTGCACAGAATGCCCCAGGCCTTGCATAACCTGACATATGTCTGTGGTAATACCAGGTATTGCGGTACCTGAGAGGTGGATGACCATTGGTTAGACCGAGGAGTCTACCATTGGCTGATGTACGTAGCTCCGCCCTGAGAGGCGGAGTATAAGAACCGGTGCCGTCCCAGCAGCCTTCACTTTCTGTATCGAAGCAGCTGGGGAAGAGTTCTAGCAGATTAAAGCCTTCAGTTATGAATCACTTCGTCTTGAGAGTAATTGATTGCGCATCAATGTCCAAAACCATCACCCCCATTGCCTCCACCGTGGATGCCACCCATGCGGTTTCGGCCTGGGTGCCTCGCATGACCGACACCACTCCCTGCTCCTGCAGGCGGTTGGAGTCCTCCACCTATGTCTGCAGGTGCTGGATAACGGCCGTCATGCCATCCTCTAGTCCCTGGGTCTCTGACAGCACCTGAACTATGGGTGGGAATAGATTTTTCAGGAGCCCGGGACCCGACTGGGTGGCAGACAGTTGCTGGGGTCGGGCTGCCCTACAACTGTCAGGCCCCTCGGTTGCCCCTACCTCCACCTGCTGTACCGGAACGGCGCTGTGGTGCGCACCAGTGAGTGTCCCAGAGTGTCCACTAAATTGCCCAACCGAGGTGACAGTCTCTGAGATGGTCGATGGTGTAAGAAACAGCAGAGCCGGAAAGTCTATATCCTCATCGGTCCCGAAGTCCGGTTCTCCATGGTCGTGGTGTACTGTGTGTCTGTCCCCTGTGTTTCTGTCCCCTGAGTCATGGTGTCCTGTGTGTTTCTCCCCTGGGTTGTGGTGCCCTGGGTAGTCTTGGGCAGAGGGCTGGTGTTCCGGCTGCTCTCGCGGTTCGTGCTTGGGTTCCTGGGCGGCACCGGACCTGGCACTGGCTGGGCAGGGGGCCTGGGATGGGTCGGGCCCATCGCCGGCTGGTCCTGTAAGACACAAGACAACACGTATGTTTAGACAGCCGGTTGGGGGTGAGGCATAAGGTGGTGAGGGCTGTTGGTATGGGGGGGTGGGGTGAGGGGTGGAGGGTTGTGGGGTGAGGGCGGTGTGGGATGAGGGGTGGTGGGGTGAAGGGGGTGAGGCGTGGAGATGTAGGATGAGGGGTGGAAGGATGTGGGGTGAGAGGATGAGGGTTGAGGGGGGAGGGGTGAGGGGTATGGGGTGTGGGGTGATGGATTAGGGAGGGTGGGGTGAGGGGGAGGGTTGAGGGGTGTAGGGTGAGGGGTGTTGGGGTGTGGGGTGAGGGAGGTTGGGATCAGCATGCATGTGCCATCAGGGGCCGCATCCAGACAGGGGGTCTCACATGGTGTTGCGCCTCCGACCTCCGCGTCGGCAACCTTGGCCCACGCGCGGCGCACGATGTCGCTTGCTGTCCTGTGGCCCGGCCAGGGGTATAGTATGAGCCTCCACGGAGTCCAGGAGTGTCTCTAGCTCCCCGTTCAAAAACGTGGTGCTGCTCTGCGCGCTGCCATCTTGCTTGCGCCGACGTGTGTGGGGAGGGGAGAGAATTTTTAACTTGAGCCGAGGAGTCGCGTCAATGATGGAACCGGCGAATCGGCGGCCAGTCCGTCGCACGTTGCACGATGCGCCCCTGCTTGTCCCTTGTGGGCCGATGACGCTGTTGTGAAACTCCACGGTTTTCAAGACGGCGTTAACACTTAGCCCCGTTTTGGGAGAATCCAGCCCCACATTTATATAAAAGAGAACATTTCTAATGCCTATTATTGATGCAAGGTAGAAGAAGATTGATCAATCTTAATGTGCCAAACATTGAAAGTATATGATAATCTGGAAACAGTTTCTTTGTTTGAATTAATATTTGGATCAAGAATTCTATATAATAGGAGCTAATGCGGAAGAGTTTGGTACGTTGAAATTCTGCACTTGGATTGCGTACAGATATAAACTAGAATCATCTCCCACAAAATAATAGGTATTGGCAAGGTTGTTCGAAGTAAATTAACCCAGTGTCTGTACAGTTTGTCACAGTTGATGTAATAATTCTGGACGTCTGGTTCAAATTCAGCTACGACTTTAATGGGAGAGAAATTGCCTCTCACTTGGTGGCATGGTGACCCCAAGTGAATTGTGTTTGGGTCAAACTCAATCAGGTTGCTGGTATATAAAGTAAAAATATAACAATGGGATTAAATTGAAGTATGAGCCGTGAAGAGGATACTAAGATACTTCAAGCAAATTTGGAGAGGCTTGAGCAAGTGGGAGAAATGTGAAGTTATCCACTTTGACAGGAAAAACAGAGGGTACGATTTAATGGCTGCATGCGCCGACGCGGATCCGTGTGCACCGGTTAGATCGCGGGAAAGGCCAAAATTGGGATCCGCGCCGGGCGCCGATCAATTTGCGATCTAACCGGCCAGCTCCCTTTGGCAGGGTTCAGATCTCTGAGGATCTAACCGATTCCCTCGCGGGAGGTCACGCAGGCGTCTTTTAGCATGCCTATTTAAAAATGGGTAGAAGCACAATGGCTTCTTTGGCATTGGAGGAAGTGAGTAACCAATTTTGAAATCGAACATGCAGCCCAGGGGCACTTGAACTGCTGCCCCAGTGCTTGTGGGGGGGCAGGCAGGGCTGGGCACATTGGTTGGGTGTCGCCCATTGGGCCGGGAGGGGATGAGGGGCTCAGTGCCTGTGGGTCTTACCAGGCCACCCCCCCAGATTGTCTGCACCCATAACAGGGACAACTGCAGCTGCTGCCTGTCTGTCCCATCAAACACGACCAGGACAAAGCCCTGTTCATGGTAACATGGTGAAGGTTACTTTGACTCACTCTGACTGTGGGCATCCTCTGCACAGCTGAAGGCCATTGCTATTAAGGAATTGGCATTGTTAGTTAGGTGAGCATTTCAATGCTCTCAAGTGCATTCTCGTGGGTATATGTGCCATGTATCAGATGAGTCTTATTGCCGAGCTTTCTTTTCAAATGGTGAGACCTGGACCATGGGAGCATCAGCAAACAACAGTTAAACACTCTTGAACTGGGCTTCAGCACTGACCCCATGACCAGAGTGTGAGGGTGTGGATCAGGTGGGGCCAGGGGTCTAAGGTCAAGGGGCTGCTGCTGTGGCCGAGGGTGCATGTGCAGGAAGGGGTCCCAAAGCACAAGAGGCTCCCTAGATGGCACCCTGGCGGAAGATGATGTCATAATATACATCATGGTGCAGACACATACTGATGGACACACAGTGGCACCAATCAACATACACAACACCGCAGCCAATCACCAGTGAGAGCACACGCACTATAAAGACAGGGGACATCAGAGTTCCCGTTCATTCGAGTAGCAGCTAGCGAGGAGCACAGAGCTTACAGTCTGCAACACAGACATTCACCATGTGCTGAGTGCATCAACTGGTTAGGACAAGGCAAAGGTCTTTAGTTAAAGCTGGTATCGTATTTACCCACAGTTCAAGTATGTTTAAATAGTTAATCTTTTAATAAAATAGTGTTGCACTACTTCAAGTGTTGGTGATCTGTATGTGATCCAGAACACCCAACACATCAGATGGGACATATAAAGGTGGGGGCAGCTGGGGTTTTTTGAGGGTCCCAGGATGGAAGCACTAACTGATTGCAGGCTCTCTCCCTTTCCAATTCCTGACAGATATAACAATATGAACGTGTTGGCAACTTTGCAGGGGCAGCCCTCGCGATGCCTGTGGCAGTCCAGGCAGCCAGTCGCTGGAAAAGGCGGCAGCAACATTGACGCAGGCTTGAGGCGGCACCCCATGTGCAGGTGGCCGCCACACACCCTGCGAACCTGGCCACCCATCAGGCCGTGGAGAGACCCGGGGCGGAAGCCTGAGGTGTACAGGCGCCGTTGGTCATTTGAGAGGATATCGGGCATCATGTGCTGCAGGAGGTTCCGTCTCAACAAGGAGATGGTGTAGTGCCTGTGCCATGTTCTCACTGACGTGGCACCTTGTGGATACGCGCTGGCGGTGGCTGTTAAGGTCACTGCAGCCCTGAACATTTATGCCACCCATTCATTCCAGGGCTTGAGTGGGGACTTGTGTACCATATCAGAACCTACAGCCCACAAGTACATCCCTGAAGCCGTGGATGCCCTGCATGCCTGGGCAGCAAACTATATAAACTTCGAACTGACCCAAGCCCATCAAGATACCTTGGCAACAGGATTCTCCTACATCGCTGGGATGGCTCAGGTCCAGGGAGTAATAGATGGTTTTACGCGCACCGGGCAGTCTGGGAGCACTCTTTGCTAACAGGAAGGGGTTCCACTCCCTCAACTTATATGGGACCACAACCTCAAGATCATGCATGTGAATGCACACTTCCCAGGGACTGTGCATGACAGCTATATCCTGGTGCCTTCAGGAACCATCCCAGGATGACTGGTTGGCTCTTGGGGATAAGGGATACTCGCTGAGGTTCCAGCTGATGATGCTAGTACGGAGGCCGGAGACCCGATATAACGAGGCCCCATGCATCCACCCATGCTGTCATTGAATGGTGCATCGACTGTTCAAAATGCGGTTCTGATGCCTTCACCACTATGGTGGTGCCCTGCAGCACACCCCCCATAGGGTCTCCCACTTTGTGGTGTTCTGCTGTGCCCTCCACAACCTGGCACACCGATGGGGTAGGAGGAGGAGGGCCATGTAGTCTCATTTGAGGAGGAGGATGAGGAGGTGACAGACCAGGAGGGACTGGAAGGCGAGCCTGATGAGGATCTGTGGGAGGACAGGTGGTGAGGGTCCAGCCTGTCAAAGGCCAGGCAGGCCCTTATCCTCAGCTCACTTCTCGTCGGTGGGTCTTTCTTTGTCCATCATCTCACGCCTCTCCACCCCCTTCCCCCTCACAGTCCCCCCTTCCCCTACACTACATCCTTCCTTTCCAAGCCCCCACCCAGTCCCTTTGCTCCCTTGCCAGTCCCCCAACCAACCCCCTTCCTCCCCCCTTCCCCCTCATTGGTCACCCCACCCCCAACACCCACCCTCCCATCCATTCCCCCTTCCTTCCTATGCCCCTCCCCCCCACTGCCCTCCCAATTCCCGACAACCCTGTTCCATCCTCCCAGTGTCTGTGTAACATCACTGCAGGGTGGTGGGCCTATGTTGGCACTGTGAACGGGGCATTGTGCAAGTCAAGAGATTGATGATAACCCACAGTGATGTAAGCTCTGCTGCTTTTCAGTCTATGCTATACTCTGACTCCTAGCTTACTGCTGACAGCAGGTGCGCACTCATCATCTGCTCATGGTATGCATCGGAGGCTTCTGATCTAGGGCCAGGGTGTGGGGGGGAGCAGAGGGAAACAGGGGCTGGGGGTTCAGGCCGGCCAACCACGCAGGGTAACGTGACAGAGGTTTCACCAATAACAGGTGCCCAGTCGGTGATCCTCAGTTGTTTAAGCTTCCACATTCTGCCGCTATGTCGAGATGTGTCCCCAGGATGCACATCGGAGGTGAGGGCAGCATACTGCTTTTCACGCTCTGAGGTCATTGATGCCCCTGGCGGGCATCCTCTGGAGGGCCTGGGGCCAGAAGGCCCCGGCTGCATTACTGGTGACACTGGCATTGATCTCTGCCTATTGACCTCGAGACGCGCCGAGGTAAGGACAGGGAGGGAACTTGGAAGAATTGGAGATGACCATTTGCTCCCCGGTGGAACTTTCTGGATCGGTTTCCAGCACTCCGTCTTCCCAGACAGTGCCCATGGGGCCCTGGGGACTCCATGGGATCGAGTGGCAGCTGGAGTGAGCTCCAGAGGCCCCTTCATCATCTAGCCCTGCTGGCTCTGGTGACTCCCCATTGCCTGCACCATGGTGTTGATGCCTTCAGCGATGCTCCTCAGTATCTGGGCCTTGCTCTGTAGTGTCTTGGCAAAGTCCACCTGTGTCGTGGACATGTCCCCCAGTGACTGAGACAGGTTGTTGAGGCCCTCAGCCATGGCCGTCACTGACTGAGCCACGCCTTGGACATCAACATTCATGGCGCTGACATTGTGAGCCAGGATTCCATTACAATCGCCACCCTCGCAGTGTTGAGCTCAGTGCCACGTCTTGCTGGCACCATCTCCTGCACCCACAGCCTTTGTGGCTCCTCCAATCAGCTCTGCACTTGCCAGAGTGTCACTGATGTCCCCTCCTGAATCTCTCGGCCATGTCCTAGCGCGTTCATCAGCTCCGGGTAAAGGCTTGGCATCTGATCGGGACCGAGCTGAGTCCTGGGATCTATCAGTTCTCTGAATACTGACTCCTTCGGATGTTCCTGCCTCCACCTGATGTGCATCAGCAACTGTGTAGTGCTCACCATATTGAGCCCCAGAGGCCCGTCCATTAATATTTTGTCTGACATGAACAACTTACTTGTGACAGATCATTTGGGTGAAGGGACAATGAATCCTCACTTCTGCGGTGCAGGCCAACGTTGCTGTTGGTGACTGCGCTACCCTTGGTCAACCCACGATTTCCACGGCCAGTTCCTGATGCGGGCTAAGGACTTTAATGTCCGACACCGACCACCCAGCGGAGCCCTTTCCCGCCTATTATGTGCTAACTTCTCCTGCGGGGATAAAGAGAGGGAATTGTTAGGTGCACGCTGATGCACGGTCAATGACCACTAAAGCGAGGTTGTAGTCCAACTGAAGGCTTTAATAAGCTAGGTGTTTCCCCCAGCAGCTCGGGTACAGAATGAGGGCTGCTGGGGCAGCACGGGTTCTTATACCACGCCTATCAGGGCGGAGTTATTATACACTCTCGCTAATAGAAAGCATACAGTTTCCACCAATGGTGCTTTAGCCTATCAGGTACAGTAATACCTATAATACCACACATGCTTAATGCATCAGGTGGGTTTATGGCAGGTGATATGTGTGGGCGCCGCTGCCGGGCATGGATGGGTTGTGCTGGTGGGTGCCAGGTGTGCTGGGGCACACGTGAGGCATTATGCTGGAGTGGTGGTGTGAGGTGCCGGCCACTGACTCACTGTGGGGGCAGATTAAGGGGGTGGCAGGGGGAACTGATATCAAGGGAGCCGGTGTCAACTTACAATGGAGCCCAGTTAAGGTTGTTAGTCTTCTTCCTGCACTAGACTGAAGTCCTCCTGGTCACGCTGCCCGAGCTGACGGCCGCTACCACTGCCTCCCAGGCAGCATTGATGGCCCTGAGGCTGATCCTCTGACTCCCTTGCGGGAACAGGTGTCCCATCTTGCCTCCACGATGTCCAGCAGCCTGGCCAGGTCGGCATCTCCGAAGTGTGGAGCAGGACTCCATGGTGACATGGCTGTGTACTGATTGGAGTGTGTTCGGAGGGAGCGGTGTATGAGCTGCTCCCCCTTGTTAGCGGAGAACTGCGGGCGCGGTCCTGGTGAATCAGCTGGCAGGACGGCCATTTCCGCTTTGAAGCCTGTAGTGGATCATTTCAACCACAAAATGCCATTAAATACAAGCTGCGGTCTCGCTGAGTTGGCCGTCAGGAAGCACCCGTGAAGTGCCGCCGGCTTCGACATTGAATGCTTCTCCCATTAGATCATGCCAAGAAACACAAGGCGCGATGTACCGGTCACGTCCCGCCAGAATCTGGACCGGTGTGGCCGGTAAATGCCACGAGAGGCCTCTTCCGGGATTCCCGATGATCATGACACCCCATGGGATCTCGGGATGTCGCGATCTGGATACATCCCACGATGGTATGGGATCCAAACTCACATAGTTGAGTGAGCTTAACTGCTCACTGAACTATGTCTACAACTGATCAAACTGGCTCCCGGGATCTAATAATAATAATCTTTATTAGTGTCACAAGTAGGCTTACATGTTACTGTGAAAAGTCCCTAGACGCCACATTCCGGTGCCTGTTCGTGTACACAGAAGGAGAATTCAGAATGTCCAATTCACTTAACAGCACGTCTTTTGGGACTTGTGGGAGGAAATCCGAGCACCCAGAGGAAACCCACGCAGACACCGGGGGATCTTGCAGACTCCGCACAGACAGTGACCCAAGCCAAGAATCAAACCCGGGTCTCTGGCTCTGTGAAGCAATAGTGCTAACCACTGTATGAGCGGGTCACCCATCGATTGGCCTCGCCGAGGAGACCCCAGCTAGGCTCCATTTAGTACTGGTCCACCTAAATGTAGACCTGGTGGAATGGCACTTGAGGAGGACTTCCAGGCCATTGGAGTCCTCTGGGTGATCGCAGACAGGCAACCTGGTTCTTCCCCTGGCACCCGAGCACCAAGGCACTGTCAGGCTGGCACATTGGCACTGCCACCCTAGCACTGTCAAGGTGCCCTTGTGGCACTGCCAGGCTGGGAGGGGCACTGCCAAGGGCCAGGGCCTGAGTGGGGGGGGGGAAGCATGTCCATGAAAGGGGAGATGAGGAGGGTATGAAGAGTGGGTGTGGGTGGGTGAAGGGCGGGTATGATCTTGCGGGGTGTAACGAGCTTTGGGAACCCCAGGAGAGGCCTCTTCTGATTCCACTGGGGCGCGGACGGTAAATTGCGCCATTAAGTGTGGTTAAATAGTGATGTGGCTCTCACCGACAAAGCCGGCAGGAAAGATCCAACCAAATCCTTCCAAAATGACACTTCGGGAGCAATCTACCAGCTACGGAACGACTGAATGGCAGTGCGTCGCAGCACAATGCAGCCAGTAGATGCTGGGAGATCCCTCTTCTGGGATCTATGCAGTTCGCCATACCTCGCAAGATCTAATGCAATCACACGAGACATTGCAATGTGAATCCCGCCCATTGTCAGTGAATCACGGTTTGGCAAATTTGTATACTACAGTGAGACAGCTAGTCTCACTCTAATATACACTCCCCCGATCTATCCACGATATAACCCTCTCGCCTTGGAGGTCTCCGACAAGAGCCATCATTGCTGGTCTCCACAAATGGGGCCCAGATATGACGACACTCATAGGAGTATCCCGGGGGGTTGGAGGCCCACAGGTGCTTGGTGCTTGTCCTCTGGGCAGGGTGGCACACTGGCATGCCTGGTACCACCTGGGAAACTTGGCACTGCCAGCCTGGCACCCTGGCTGTGCTACTTGTGTGCAAGCCTGGCAGTTACAAGATGCCCAGGTGGCTCTGCTTGCTGGTAGGGGCACAGCCAGGGTGCCAGGATGGCACTTCCAAGATGCCATGCTGGCATTTTTCCCACACTGTGGACCGGGCCCTGGGTTATCCTGCATGGGTGGGGGTTGGGGGGGCTGGCTGGGTGGATGGGGGGAGGGGGGGGGGGGGGGCGAGGATCCCTTTCTTGGTGAGTTGATAATTTTGGGGGGTTCGGGTCAGGGGGTCGCAAGATCGGCATTCGGCATGCTATTTTTAAATGACATCCCGATCTCCTTCTGTACTGAGGGGTTCCGGTGAGCGGAGCTCCTCAATGCAGAAAACGGGACTAAGTGCGGCCTCGTCAGGTGTTCCTCACTGAGGCCCCATATTTACTCGAATGGGCATTCAATAGGGTGATGTTTATTGGTTCTCCGAGCGCCGGGAAACACCCGACTAAACCTGCTCACTACGGGGCTCTATTTCCATTCGGGTGGATTGTGCCCTGAGAAATATTTCCGTTAAATCGCGCCGACAGGGTATTTCTTAAATGCTGAGAGGCAGGGAACTGTTGAAACATAAATAGAAACATACATAGAAAATAGAAGCAGGAGGAGGCCATTCGGCCCTTCGAGCCTGCCCCGCCATTCATTATCATTATGGCTGATCATCAACTTCAATACCGCCTTAGCCCCATTCCGCCCATATCCCTTGATCTCTTTAGCCCCAAGAACTACATCTAATTCTTTCTTGAAATTACACAACTCTTTGGCCTCAACTGCCTTCTGTGGTAGTGAATTCCACAGATTCACCACCATTGTCTGGGTGATGAAATCTCTCCTCAGCTTAGTCCTAAAAGGTTTAGCCCTTATCCTCAGTCTATGATCCCTAGTTCTGGACTCCCCCACCATTGGAAACATTCTTTCTGAATCTACCCCATCTAATCCTAAACTCCAATGAATATAATCCTAACTGATTTAGTCTCTCCTCATGTGACAATCCCGCCAACCCTGGAATCAGCCTGGTAAGCCTTCGCTGCACTCCCTCCATAGCAAGAACATCCTTCCTCAGATAAGGACACTCATGCAGTCTGTCCAAATCCCACTGAAGCATCTCTGCATCTCACAGCTCACCCTCCCACCCAACTTTGTATCATCTGCAAAATTTAGTTCCCTCGTCCAAATCATTAATATATAATGTGAACAGTTGGGGTCCTAGCACAGATACCTGTGGTACTCCACTTGTCACTGCTTGCTAATCAGAAAAATACCTATTTATTCCAACATTTTGCTTCCTGTCTGATAACCAGCTTTCTATCTATCTCAAGACACTATATGCAAACCCATGTGCTTTAACTTTACATAGTAATCTGCTATGTGAGACCTTGTCAAAAGCCTTCTGAAAGTCTAAATAAACCACATCCACCGGTTCGCCCTGGTCAACTCTACTAGTTATATCTTCAAAGTATTCCAATACATTTGTCAAGCATGATTTTCCTTTTGTAAATCCATGCTGACTTTGTCTGATTACACCACTGCTTTCCAAATGCTGTGTTATGAAATCCTTGATAATGGACTCCAGCAACTTCCCGACTACTGACGTTTGGCTCACTGGGCTATAATTCCGTTTTCTTTCTACCTCCTTTTTTGAATGGTGGGGTTGTGGTGATATGCATCACTGTAAATACACAAGGGGTTATTGTCAATACACTACAACTAAGTAAACACTAGAGGGAACACCAGAGACATTGTGACATGCAGATATACAGCTAATGAACACATAGAATAGGACACGACAAATGGGCAGTCAAGACACCCAGCGGTGACACTACCACAAGAGGGCAACCCATATAAAAGGACAGGGCACACATGCTCTTTCTCTTTCCACAGGCGACACTCAGCGAGAAGGACAGGGGCAGATCAGAAGCATCACACCCACCACGTGGCTTGGAGCAGACTGGTTAGTTAGACTGAGCTACTATAGTAAGATTAGCAGGAGAGTCAAACTCAAGTAGGAGAATTGTTAACTGTTCAATAAATGTGTTAAACCTATCTCCAAGTCTGAACCTTCCTTTGTCAGAGTATACATCAAAGAAGCAGCTTATGCTACATGAAGAAGCATAACATAACAGGGGTTATATTAGCTACCCTCCAATCTGTCGGAACCATTCCAGAGTCCAAAGAATTTTGGGAAATGACCACCAATGGATCTACTATTTCTAGGGCCACTTCCTTAAGTACTCTGGGATGAAGATTATCAAGCCTTGGAGATTTTTCCACCTTTAATCCCATTAATTTCCCCCAAACCATTTCTTTACTAATACTAGCTTCCTTCACCTCCTCACTGAAACTTGTGTTTCTCAGAACTTCCAGTATATTATTCAAGTCTTCCTTTTTGCAGACAGTCGCAAAGTATGAATTTAGTTCCTCAGCCATTTCTTTGTTCCCTGTTATGAATTCCCCCATTTCTGAAGGTAAGAGGAACTTCAAAAGGACTTGGGTGTCCTTGTTCATGAGTCACAGAAAGCTAACCTGGAGATACAGCAAAGAAATAAGAAGACAAGTGAAATGTTGACCTTTATTGTACGAGTATTTGAGTATAGAAGAAAACATGTCCTTCTGCAATTATTTTGAGCCTTGGTGAGACTGCACCTGGAGTACTGTGTTCAGTGTTGGTTTCCTTACCTAAGGAAAGATATGATTGCAATAGAAGGAGTGCAACAAAGGTTCACTAATTAATCCCTAGGATGGAAGGATTGTGCTCTGAGAAAAGATGAAATAGGTTGGGCCTTTCTTCTCAAGAGCTTCGAAGAATGGGAGGTGATCTCATTCAAACTTACAAAATTCTTACGAGGCTTGATAGGGGAGATTCAAGAAGGATGTTTCCTCTTGAAACAGGGAGAGCACTCTCAGAATAAGGAGTAGGCCATTTAGGACTGACGCGAGGAGGAATTTCGTCATGCAGAGGGTGGTGAATCCTTGGAATTGTCTACCCCGCAGGCAAAGTCATTGAGTATGTTCAAGACTGAAATCGATAGATTTCAAAGGGAACACAAGGGCCAGTATTCTATGGTCGTTGCGATGCACTTTTCCCACCAGCAGCGCACCCCCGCCCGTGGTTTCCCTGCGGCCTGGGGTTGTTACAAAGGGAAATTCCATTGACAAGCAGCAGGCAGATAGAATCCCACCTCCAGTGAACAGCGCACGTCCAAGAAACACATGGCTGGGAGACCGGAGAATCCAGCCCAAGGATAGCGCAGGAAAATGCTGAAGATCAGCCCAAATCTCACTGAACAGTGGAGTGCGCTCAAAGGGCTGATTCGCTTCCTCCTGCTCTTAGTTTTTATATTCTTATGTAAATCAGCAGTTTCTCTGAAAGGGACCATGAAGGTGGGGTGGGGGGGGCGGTGGAAATGTCACTCTGGTAAGTGGACACATTCTTGGCTGATGCAAGATGTGTGTTACCCTGCGTCTGACCAACATCGCACCTGATCTGGGACCAGGTCATCTTTATTCTTGTCTCATGTGGTAAAAATGATCCATTCTCATCAGGAATAATAAACATCAAAACAGTTTTCAAAAATCTCAGCACGCGAGCTGCCCATTGAGCTCAATGATAGAAGAATGATGATTTCAACTGACGCTTTCTTTTTCCTTTGCAATGAACAACATTCCTACAGTACAAGACTTTGAAAACTCCTTGAGAAAACCCCTGCTGTGTTTACCACTGTGACTCTGCCGTTTGTCCCCGAGGCAGTGATCTTTTTTTAAAACTGTTCCTTCAGGAATGAGAATTTCACAATGATGGAGATGTATTTGGATGTTGGCTTCTGAATCTTTTTGTCTTGTGTATTGCACACAAGATTTAGTGTGGTTGCAAAGCAATTCATATTATCATAACCTCCTTTCAGCATTACATTCACTGTGTTCGCATCATTATCTGTGACAATTATTCAGACTGTCAGACTATAAGATGGAGAATCTCATCAAACAAGTCAGCTGTTTTTTGGCAGCAAAAGTGAGTTTCCAAATGGCTTGAAAAGTGCAAATCCTGCCATTTTCCTTTTATTTATAGTGTTTTTATTTCTAAAAGGCTTATCTGATTGGAACTGAGCCAAACAAGAACGAGGAGTCAGAGAATGTCACATTATTTCCACCCTTCTTTACGTGTACACTTTCAGTGAAGAGAAAATTCCATTTACATGCTCCCTTCAAACTCAGGCGTTTTGCTGCAGCATTGTCCTTTTCAGTTCTTGCACTCCCTTTTTAAAATTAAGTGCTTTTGGACATTCTCTCCATTGCACAAGCCATGCTATCTTCATCAGAATAGACAGGTGATGATGTGACCATGAAGGTCACCCATACCATTTCACGGATAACTCCTTAGAACCTGATCTGAACGACACGGAAAGGAGCCTCTCCCACCCCAAGCTAATCTCTCTGTTTCCTTCAAATGGCTAATTCTTAGGAAACTTGAGTCCTTTGGGAGCAACAATACTGATTATGACAGCAGATTCTGAGGTTGCAATTCCGGTCTTTTTGAAAGAGAGATTGTTTTTATTTAGCAGTTATCAATTCATTGTTAGACCTCGATGAGATAAACCCATCAATGAAGGAATTTTTAGACTTATTTTGCAACATACTTTTTACCATTGTAATAAATAGCATTTGATGCTGCTTGCTAACTTAAGATATTTGGAGTTTTGAAAATGTTGCTTCATTTGCAGAAAAGTGAAGGCACTCTTAGCTTTCCATGTATTGTGAGAATTTGGACAACCATTTTGGGCCACCTATGAATATTTTGGCTGGTATTCTCTCTCCTTTCATGCTGCTGGGATTCTCCAGTCCCGCTGCAGTGAATGGGCGTTTTGGCTGAGCGTTAAGTTCTAGCAGCAGTAAGCGGGTGCACTGGGATCGGAGAATCCCAGCTTTTATCATGAAATGAAGGCCATCTTCCTTTCCATACAATGAGGCTAACTGTGTCTGTCACCCCAGAAACAGTTAAAGACCTGAAGAAATTAATCTGAAAATGGAATATGCATAAATTCTGTTGGTGAAATGTGTTGGTGCAGCTCCTGGTACCACTGAGCAAGCAGCAGGAGCAGCATGATACATAGGGAGGGGATGCACGGCACAGTTTGAGACCCCAACCGGGAGATTAGTTTAAAAGGAAAGCACCGAACAGAGGTGAGGCATTTTGCAAAAGTGCACAAGGTCCTCATGCACTTTCCAAAGATCTATTGCATGGTGGCAATAATGTAAACGTAATGGAGAGAGTGCAGAAGACGTTTACAAGAATGGTCCCGGGGGGACAGCATGCTGGCGCAGTGATTAGCACTTCTGCCTCTCGCCGTCAAGGATCCAAGGTTCAATCCCGGCTCCAGGTCACTGTCCGTGTTCTCCCTGTGTCTGCATATGTCTGACCTCCACAACCTAAAGGTGTGCTTGGCCATGCTAAATTGCCTCTTTATTAAAAAAAGAATGGTTCCAAGGGTGAGATATTTCAGTTATGAGGATAGATTGGAGATGATGTGATTATTCACCTTGGAGAGAAGAAGGCTGAAGAGATGTTCAAAATCATGAGGGGGGGGGGGGCTGCTGGGCTGACTAGATAGGGAGAATTTTCCCCCCCTCCTAAAAGGATCAAGAATGAGAGGTCATAGATTTGAGGTGATTTGGAAAAGAAGCAAATGTGATGTGAGAAAAAACTTTTTCACAAGAGTGCTTCGGGTCTGGAATGCACTACCTGGAAATGTGGTGAAGGCACATTCATTTGAGGCATTCAAGAGGGCATTAGATGATTACTTGAAAATAAACAATATGCAGGGGTACAGGGAAAAGGCAACGGGATGGCACTGAGCTTTAGTGCTCGTTTGGCAACCAGTATAGACACAATTGCCAAATATCCTCCTTCTGAGCTGTAACAATGATGTGATTCTGTGATGTAAGGCATGGAAGATGGACTTCTGCCTAGCACAAGGAAGCAGGTGGGATAAAGGTTTGAAAAGGAGGGGCACAAAAAATTACAGTAGTATAACAGGTTAACAGATGGGATATGCTAATGAATGATGTCGATGACGATGTACCACTGACATCAGTCAATCATTCAAGAGGTTGGAATCATGACTAGGAGAAACATGCCTTCTCCATAACCTGTTTAGATGTAATATTAATAAATAAATGTTGAGCTACCACAGTAGGTCTACAGTCTGTCAAAGAACCAAGTCCCACACCTAGAGTGCAAGAGACAAAAGCCCATCTCAGAATATGGTGGCACCACTGGAGGCATTGATGTAAAAAAAACACATCGGTGTTCTCAAAGCAACCACGGAGTGAATAAACCTTTGGGAGCAACTCAAGACATTTTGGTGGAAGAAAGAGACATACAGGAGGGAGATAACTATGACCTTACCTGGTGAGCAGACACTGCCCTTGTCCATTTGACTGCCTCAAGGACTCGCAGAGAGACCTGCAGTGGCTGTTATGGAAGTGTCATTTTCTCCAGCACTGAGCATTATTAGATCTTCACAAAAAGGAGCCAAGGCCTTTCTTTATGCAGTAGATCCAGTAGCAGATGGCGTTCTCATAAGGCAGGGTATGCTAGAATCTACTGTGGACATTGATTTTGTTCTTAAAGCCTTTGACACCTGTTTAAATCCACCATCGGACACTATTATTGAGTTCAGTCCGTGATAGCCGATTTGGGCTATCATTTGTGCCGACTCCAAGGCTTCACATAACTCGATGGATTAGGTAGGCCCTACAGGCACTGGCCCCACCCAGATGAAAGCAAGCACAAGGGCAGAAAACTCCACATCAGCAGCCATTTTGAGATTCTTAAATCCAACAGAGGTGCCTGGATATTTCCAGTGTGGTAAAACTGGAAATATCAAACGCTCCTGCAAATCCTGTTATTTTAATCGAAGCCTAAAACCCAAAAGTATTTATGAAACATATTTCTTCCAAGAAAAGTAAAATCAAGAAAAAGATGAACTTATAGAGTTCCGAGGGGAAAAAGGTCGTCTTCGTCCAGAATACTGGTCAGTTACACCCCAAGTTCAAGGCTACTTTTAAAACTGATAATGGAGCAGCATTAGCAAACGTATTAGTAAATAACCTCAAATGGCTTTCGCCAATTGACCTTTCATCCATCAGACATCGGTTACAAAGTTCAAGCAGCATAGACCTTCCAGTCTAGGATTATTCCTCTTCTTAGTTACAAGGGGTATCATTGATTCTCTCTATGTTCTTCACAATCAGTGTGCATCCGTATTGAATGGCAATGTTGGCATACTTCAAGAAATCGTAGAAAAAACAGAAGATGCTTATCAATAAATGGGGGGGACTCTCCGACCCCCCGCCGGGTCGGATAATCGCCGGGGGCTGGCGTGAATCCCGCCCCCACCGGTAGACAAATTCTCCGGCACCGGATATTCGGCGGGGGCGGGAATCGCGTCGCGCCGGTCGGCGGGCCCCCCCCCGGCGATTCCCCAGCCCACGATGGGCTGAAGTCCCGCTGCTGGAATGCCTGTCCCGCCGGCGAGGATCAAACGACCTCTTTTACCGGCGGGACCTGGTGGCGCGGGCGGGCTCCGGGGTCCCTGGCGGGGGCGCAGGACGATCTGGCCCCGGGGATCGGTGGGCGGGTCTGTGCCATGGGGGCACTCTTTTCCCTCCGCCTCGGCCACAGACTTCGCCATGGCCGACGCGGAAGAGACACCCCCCCGCGCATGTGCGGGGATGATGTCAGCAGCTGCTGACGCTCCCGCGCATGCGCGGACTCGCGTCGGCTGGCAGAGTCCTTTCGGCCCCGGCTTCCACGCCAGCTGGTGGAGGGGAAACCACACCGGCGCGGGCCTAGCCCCTCAAGGCCCCTAAAGGTGCGGAGAAATCTGCACCTTTGGGACGGCCCGACGCTGGAGTGGTTCCCGCCACTCCATCCCGCCGGGACCCCCCGCCCCGCCGAGTAGGGGAGAATCCCGCCCAATGTCTCACTAGCTGGGGTTTTGCACCCGTGTGCGTTTAGAAGCAATATACCTACTCTGTAACCTGTTTAGATGTAGTACTAATAAACAAGTGTTAAGCAGATACCAGAGTGTGCCTACAGTCTTGCAAAGAACCAAGTCCCACACCTTGGGCGAAATTCTCCGTTATCGGCGGAAAGTCCGCCGATCGGCGCAACAAACGGCGCAAATCCCACTTGCGTCACGTCATAAAAATGGGCCGATAGTCTCCGGCCCGAAATGGGCTAGCAGCGACGTGACGGGATCCGCGCTTGCGCAGTGGTTCACGCCGTGCAGCGTCATACGCGCTGCACGGCGTGACGGCTCATAAGGCCGCGCAGCTCCTCCCCACCCGACCGGAACACCCGACCGCAACACCCGACTGGATGGCTAGCCGTCGCTCAGCCCCGAGGTTCGAGTCACGCGATGTGGAGGCGCTCCTGGACGCGGTGGAGCAGAGGAGGGACGCCCTGTATCCCGGGCACGGCCGCAGAGTTGCCCCACGCCACAGCCGGCGTCTGTGGAGGGAAGTGGCAGAGGCCGTCACCGCTGTGGCCCTAACACCACGGACAGGCACCCAGTGCCACAAGAAGGTGAACGACCTCGTCAGAGCAGGCAGGGTGAGCCTCCCCCATATCCCCCATATCCCCCATATCCCCCCTCCCCCATATCCCCCATATCCCCCCTCCCCCATATCCCCCCTCCCCCATACCCCCCCTCCCCCATATCCCCCCTCCCCCATATCCCCCCTCCCCCATATCCCCCCTCCCCCATATCCCCCCTCCCCCATATCCCCCCTCCCCCATATCCCCCCTCCCCCATACCCCCCTCCCCCATATCCCCCATATCCCCCCTCCCCCATATCCCCCCTCCCCCATACCCCCCTCCCCCATATCCCCCATATCCCCCCCTCCCCCATATCCCCCCTCCCCCATATCCCCCCTCCCCCATATACCCCCCTCCCCCATATCCCCCCTCCCCCATATCCCCCCTCCCCCATACCCCCCTCCCCCATATCCCCCATATCCCCCCTCCCCCATATCCCCCGTCCCCCATACCCCCCTCCCCCATATCCCCTATATCCCCCCCTCCCCCATATCCCCCCTCCCCCATATCCCCCCTCCCCCATATCCCCCTCCCCCATATCCCCCCTCCCCATATCCCCCATATCCCCCCTTCCCCATATCCCCCCTCCCCCATATCCCCCCTCCCCATATCCCCCTCCCCATACCCCCCTCCCCCATATACCCCCTCCCCCATATACCCCCCTCCCCATATCCCCACTCCCCCATATCCCCCCTCCCCATAACCCCCTCCCCCATATCCCCACTCCCCCATATCCCCCCTCCCACATACCCCCCCTCCCCCATATCCCCCATATCCCCCCTCCCCCATATCCCCCCTCTCCCATATTCCCCCTCCCCCATATCCCCCTCCCCCATATCTCCCCTCCCCATATCCCCCATATCCCCCCCTCCCCCATATCCCCCCTCCCCCATATCCCCCCCTCCCCCATATCCCCAAGTGAATCCAGCCCTAACCTTAACCTCTGCAATGCACGCGCAACCGATGGCGTGCATTCATATACCTGCCGAACACTGTTGCCTTTTACCCCTGCCACCACCCCCCCCCACAGGAAAAGCGCGCACACAACAATAGGGAGCATGTGAGGACTGGAGGAGGGCCCGCTGATGAGAGGCCACTGACCGTACACGAGGAAAGGGCCCTGGAACTGGCTGGCGGACCTGAGGACCGGGAGGTTGCTGATGCAGAGGTCGGGGCCCCACGAGCAAGTGAGCCACCAACAGCCCGTCCCCATATCCCCCCTCCCCTATATCCCCCTCCCCCGTATCACCTGATCACTGCCTGATGTCTAACCATGCATGCTTCATTGTGTATCGCAGGACCGAACGTCCAGGCACCCATCCCCGCAGATGCACACCGCCCGCAGGATGCCCCTCGCACACCACGGGAGACGGAGAGACCCGGACCCTCCAGCATGCGACGCCCGCAGGATGCCCCTCGCACACCACGGGAGACGGAGAGACCTGGAGCAACAGGGAGACGACACCCCCGTCACGTGCGGGAGCGACCACCCAGCGATGAGGGGGGCAGCCACAGGCCCCCGTCACATCCGAGCCAGGACACCACTACCCAGGACACCACTACCCAGGACACCCCTACCCGGGACACCACTACCCAGGACACCACTACCCGGGACAGCACTACCCGGGACAGCACTACCCGGGACAGCACTACCCGGGACAGCACTACCCGGGACAGCACTACCCGGGACAGCACTACCCAGGACACCCCTACCCGGGAAGACGAAATACCGGACAGTGACTCAGAGTGGATGGGTGGAGACGAACCCCCACCCCAAAGTGCCATGGACTCAGAGTGGGATGAAGAGCACGACACAACGCCACTGCTGTCACCAACACCCTCCACCATCGCAGAAACACTCACCACGGTTGGGCACTTTAGTGATGAGGCGTCTGGTACACTCACTGGTGCGCACAACACAGCCGTCCCGGTACAGCAGGTGGAGGTAGGAGCAGCAGAGGGACCGGGCGGTCGGAGGGCAGCCCAGGCCAAGCAAACATCTGCCGCCCAGATGGATCCCGGGTTCCTGCAGTTACCACACCCACACATAGATCCGATGCAACCACCGACACGGAGACGAGCGAATAGGGTGACGGGTGGCTTGCGGCGGCTGCGGTCGCAGGTGGAGGAGTCCACCCGTGTCCAGGAGCTGGGAGTGGTCCCAGTCATGCGTGCCACCCAGGCTGACACCGCACGGGTGGCGTCCGCAGTGGAGGCAATGGGTGCGACGGTGTCAGACATGGGGAATGGTTTGCGAGGCCTGGGGCCTTCCGTGCAGGCGGCGTCTGTGGCCCAGGAAATGGCTGCCCTCTCACAGGAGGCCATGAGCCAGTGCCAGCGCCAGATGGCAGAGGCGCTCAACGCCACAGCCCAGTCTCAGCAGGCCATGGCCCAGTCTCAGCAGGCCATAGTCCAGTCTCTGCAGGCCATGGCCCAGTCTCTGCAGGCCATGGCCCAGTCTCAGCAGGCCATCGCTGAGGGCATCGGCGCCAGTGGCCATGTGCGAGCCGGCATCGCACTGTCACAGACAGGGTTCGACAACCCCCTGGGCTCCATGGCTGCAAACCTGCAGACCCCTGTCGATACCAGCACGGGCCTCCAGGACTGGCAGCGCCAGATGTCGGGGGCGCGTCGGATGGCCAGTCCGTTCGCATCCCCCACCCATGTAGAGGCCTGGGGGCCATCAGGCACCCCGAGGGAGGAGGAGGTGGTGTGGTCCGTCCCGGCTCCCTCTGTAGGGGAGGTCCCGGTACACCGCGACACCTCGGACTCCCCCCCTTCCGTCCCAGGTGCATCGGGTGGGCAACGGGCAGGACAGGCTGGCAGCTCGCCATCCCAGTCGCCCGGGCCGCAGCCTGGCCCATCTAGGCCAGGACGCCCCAGGAAACGGCCGCCAAAGGGATCCAGTGTCAGAGGGCAGGAATCATAGGAGTCCACCTCCAGTTCTGCTGTACCGTCTGGGGAACCACGTAGACGTAGTCAAAGGGCCCGTAAGGCCAAACAATTAGACACTAAGTAAGTTGGCACGGGTGCAGGGCACAGATGAGTTTTAGGGGCTAGGGCACGTGCATGAACTCCTTTGGTTATTAAAGTCAATGTTACACCTACCGAAGCTGCCTTTGTGCTCTGTCCAAAGTGTGCGGGCGTGTCATGTACGTTGAGCGCAAGTGTGTGTGTGACGGGTGGTCTTACCTCAGCCCCAGGTGAGTCTGCCCCCTTCCCCCTGGGCCGCCATCAACATCCCCCGGGCAGAGGACGGGACCGTGCGCTGCAGTGTCACAGCCGCATGCAGGGATGGTCCGGGTGGATGGTGGTACTGTGGCCATGGGTCAGATATAGTCCAACGATGTAGAGCCAGGAGCTCATCGGAGGCGGGTTGTCATCATCCTCCATGGCCTGCGATAGACACGCGTCCACCCGCAACTGGGTGAGCCCGGCCCGTTGTGCCGCCGGTGGATCGGCAATTGGGGGGGGGGGGTGGTGTGCATGCGGGTGGGATGTGTGGGGTTGGGGAGGGGGGTGAGGGTGCTGGGTGGGTGGATGGGTGGGGGGTGTGGGTGGTCGGCTGTTGTCATGGTGTGCGGTCTGTGGCCATACTACCCGATTCCCACGCCCATCTAGTCAGTGAAGCGGGCGTCTATCAGTCTGTCCCGTGCCCGCTGGGCCAGCCGGTAACGGTGGACAGCCACCCGCCTGTGTCTACCCCGTCTGCCCTGACCATTGCCCCCATCCCCCTCATCTGGGGAGGACTGGGCCTCTTCCTGCTGCTCCTCCACTCCGCCCTCCTCTGCCTGCGGCACATCGCCCCTCTGCTGGGCTATGTTGTGCAGGACGCAGCACACCACAATGATGCGGCCGACCCTATCTGACCGATACTGGAGGGCGCCCCCAGAGAGGTCCAGGCACCTGAAACGCATCTTCAGCACGCCAAAGCACCTCTCGATCACTCCCCTTGTCGCTACATGGGCATCATTGTAGCGGTTCTCCGCCTCATTGCGTGGCCTCCGTATAGGCGTCATCAGCCACGATCGCAATGGGTAGCCCCTGTCGCCCAGCAACCAGCCCCTCAGCCGGGGATGGCGTCCCTCGTACATGCCGGGGATGGATGACCGCGACAACACGAATGAGTCGTGTACACTGCCTGGGTGACGGGCGCAGACGTGCAGGATCATCATGCGGTGGTCGCAGACCACCTGTACGTTCATTGAATAGGTCCCCTTCCTATTAGTGAACACGGCCCTGTTATCTGCAGGTGGCCGCACGGCGACGTGCATCCCATCGATCGCGCCCTGGACCATGGGGAACCCGGCAACGGCAGAGAAGCCCACGGCCCGGGCATCTTGGCTGGCCCGGTCCACGGGGAAGCGTATGTAGCGGTGCGCCATGGCATAAAGGGCATCTGTCACTGCCCGGATGCACCGATGTCTGTGATATGCCGGACAGGTCCCCACTCGGTGCCTGGAATGACCCCGTAGCATAAAAGTTCAGGGCCACCGTAACCTTGACGGACACGGGGAGAGGGTGTCCCCCGCCAGTGCCACGCGGTGACAGGTGTGCCAGCAGGTGGCGGATGTGTGACACGGTTTTCCGGCTCATCCGGAGTCTCCTCCTGCATTCCCGGTCCGTGAGGTCCTGGTATGACTGCCGGGGCCGGTACACACGGGGCGCCCTCGGGTGCCTCCGTTGCCGTGGGGCCGCGACGTCCTCCTCCCCCTCCTCGTCCTGTCGGTCAGGTGTCCCTCCAGCCTGGGCGGCTGCCGCCTGCGCCGCCTCTCTGGCACGCTCCTCCTCCTCCTCCTCCTCCTCCTCCTCCTCCAGGGCAACATAGACATGAGCGGCTGCCACCACGGCGGCCAACATCGCTGGATGGTCTGAAAACATGACGGCCTGGTGGGGGGGAGGGGAACGACGACATGTCATCATTGCCCATATCCCCTCCTCCCCCCAGCCAGGTGGCATGGACCGCATGGGTCCAACTGTTGGAGGCTGGCACCTGGCCAGGTGGACCAACTCATTTGCCCTCCCATCACCCACACCAGCACGGACCTCCTCCCAAACCCCCAACCTCCACCCCAGCACGGACCCCCCCCCCAACCTCCACCCCAGCACGGACCCCCCCCCAACCTCCACCCCAGCACGGAACCCCCCCAACCCCCAACCTCCACCCCAGCACGGACCCCCCCCAACCCCCAACCTCCACCCCAGCACGGACCCCCCCCAACCCCCAACCTCCACCCCAGCATGGACCCCCCCCCCCAACCTCCACCCCGGCACGGACCCCCTCCCGGCACTCCCCCGGAGCCCAGCCTACTCTAACCACCCCCCCCCCCCCCCCCGCCGCACACACACACAAGCCGAGACACACCTCTCCTCACGCAATCAGTCTGCGGCCACGCCATTTCCTGCCCAGAACCAACCCCCCAGGCCGTCACTCACCTCCTCGCTGGTCGGCGTGAGCCTGGAGCACCGGGTCACGCCGATGAAAAGGAGGTTTGATTGACGTCGACGTGAACGGTCATCACGTCGACGGGACTTCGGCCCATCCGGAAGGGAGAATATCGGCAGGCCGAAAATCGGCTGCCTTGCGCAGACCCGTGACATTCTCCGCGGCAGCGGCGCCATTAACGCCCCGCCGACTTTTCTCCCTTCGGAGACTTCGGCGGGGGCGGGGGCGGGATTCACGGCGGCCAACGGCCATTCTCCGACCCGGCGGGGGGTCGGAGAATGACGCCCCTTGAGTCAAAGGGAGAAGGACCCATCTCAGAACAATTGCAACTGCAGGTCTTACTGCAATTCACAAAAGTGCCTACCACCAATTTCACACCCGTCAGGAAAGGGTGAACAAGCTGCATTTCTTTTCTCTTGAAAAGTGGAGGCTTCAGGGTGACTTAATAGAGGTCTCTAAAATTGTCAAAAAGTTTTATAGTGTGGACACAGCCCAAGTGTTTCCACTCGTGGGGAACACCAAAACTAGATAGAGGCCATCTACGTTAAATGGTAACCAAGAAATAGAAAATGTAACAGAAACATCACCGTGAGTGTTGAAAGTGTGGAACTCGCTACTGCAGGGAGTGGTCGAGACAAATAGTGTAGATGCGTTTAAGGGGAGGCTGGAGAAGAGAGAAGGGTATAGGGAGGGTTATACTGAGACGGTTAGATGAGAACGGATGGGAGGAGACTCGAGGGGAACACATATGC
This sequence comes from Scyliorhinus torazame, assembly GCF_047496885.1. Taxonomy (NCBI): domain Eukaryota; kingdom Metazoa; phylum Chordata; class Chondrichthyes; order Carcharhiniformes; family Scyliorhinidae; genus Scyliorhinus; species Scyliorhinus torazame. The sequence continues at coordinate 190,863,315 of NC_092707.1, read as the reverse complement.
TGGCACAGGCCAGTTGGGCTGAATGGCCTGTTAATTTGCGGGACAGTCTATGTAATTCTATGGCTGGTATTCTCCGTTGCGAGTCCGCCCTGCTACAGCTGCTAATGAGAACGGAGAATTTGGCACGCCATTCACTGGCACGGATTCTCTACTCCCATCCTTGCCAATGGGACTTCCAATTGGGAGAGGTGGTGGTGGTGGTGGTGGGGGGCGGGGGGGGGGGGGGGCGGGGGGGGGGTGCAGCTGCCGGCAGGACCAGAGAATCCAGTCCACATAGTTACACTTATTACTACAGCAGTTTCACATTTAATTAGCACACTGACCTTGAGTAGGAAGCACAAACGTTACAGACAAATTAAAAAGTCATAGTAAATATTTACCAAACTAGTCAATAACGGAGAAGTAAAACACTTCAAATTAACATCCAGTGAGGGATTAGAGAATGGAAAGAGGAAAACTTTTCCTTGACAAAATTTGGAACACAGTGGGCGTGATTCTCCACTCCCACGCCGAAGTGGCCGCGCCGTCGTGAACGCTGTCGAGGTTCACGACAGCGGGGAACGGCCCCGATCCCGACCGATTCAGGGCCCGAAAAAGGGCTAGGATCGGGGCCGCGAGCACCTCGCAAAGGCCGCGTTGTCACCGTGCGACGCCCGAATGACGCACCGCTGCGTCATAAATTGCGCGAACCGCGCACAGAGGACCCGGAGGAAAACTGAGGAGATGGCTGAGCCCCGAAGAGCCGCACCGAGGTTCCGAGATACGGACCTGGACACCCTGGTGGATGAGGTGGAGCGGAGAAGGGACACCCTCTGCCCAAGACGTGGGCATCGCCAGCCATCCAGCGCGGTGAGGCGCGGCTGGCGGGAGGTGGGCACTGCAGTCAGTGCTGTGGGGCAGACCCCCCGGATGGGGAGCAGTGCCGCAAGAAGCTGCATGACCTCACCCGGGCTGCCAGGGTAAGTGCCATGAGGGTGCCCCCAGGCTCCACCCACCCCCCTGGCACGGGGGGGGGGGGAGTGGGGTTGGGGGGGGGTTGGGAGTGTTGGGGGGGGGGACTGGGGCATCAGGGGCGATGTTGGGGGTCAGGGCATTTGGGGGGGGTCACGGGGGGTTGGGGGGTGGGGCGTTGGGAGTACTGGGGGGGGGACTGGGGACTGGGGCATCAGGGGCGATGTTGGGGGGGGTCAGGGGGTTTGGGGGGGGTCACGGTGCCCAACTATCTACTCGACCCACATGAGCCCCGGGACCCCCCTGGAGCGAAGCCATGGCGTGCTGTCTCCTGAACCAGGAACAATGTAGTCTATATCTGCATGCCCTCATGATACCCACCTAATGGTGATGCTTTATCCAACCCCCCCCCCCCCCCCCCCGCCGCCAGGACAAGACAGCCACAACCAGCGGGAGCGCATGAGAACCGGAGGGGGTTCTCCTGTCCTGCACCCCTTAACTGTTCACGAGCAGAGGGGCCTGGACCTCACTGGGGGATCCGCCACCCGGGAGGTCTCGCCATGCCAGGTCGGAGGCGCAGAAGCAAGTGAGAGAACCCTGCATGTCCTCTCCACCCCCAACCCGTCACCGCCCCCTTCACACTCTGGCCACTGCACCCCCGATCCCCTCCCCTCTCACACTGTGCACCCACCATACACCCGGGCCACCGTGTCTAACGAACCCCAAATCTGTTATGTTCCCCAGGGCCACCCGCCGAACCTTCAGGGACGTCTTGCCCAGGAAGCAGCACAACGCCACCCACCGCAACGGCACCCAGGGACGCACGGCAGAGGTTGGCAGTTGGTCGGACAGGAGGGCAGACCTCACAGACTGGGACACACAACCGGGACGCTGAGACCTCCGGGACAGACATTAGTCAGGGGCACAGGGTGGACAGTAATGCCGAAGCCCACATCACGGCCACACACCCGCTGGATCGAACTGGAGGTCAAGACGACATGGCCCGCATGGAGCTTGCGCCGGGCCATGAGGGGGACCAGTACAGACCAGACTTCTTGACGGATGATGACCTCGAGTTTGCGGCACTGCTGTCTCCCACACCGTTCACCATCGCAGAGACACTCACCTCGGTTGGGCAGATAAGTGATGAGGCTCCCGGGTCACGGTCTGGTGCGCACCCCACAGCCAAGCCGGTACAGCAGGTGGAGTTTGGAGCAGCCGAGGGGCTGGACGGTCGGAGGGCAGCCCAGGCCCAGTAACCAGCTGCCACCCAGACGGTTCCCGGGTTCCTGGATGTAATTGACCCACCCAGACAACCGATGCGTATGGACACCCATGGACTGAGTAACGGGATGAGGGCCATCTTCCAGGACCTGCACACGCAGCTGGAGGCGTCTATCCGCGTCCAGGAGCAGGGAGTGGTGCCGCTCATCGCAGCCACCCAGGCCGACACCGCACGGGTGGCGTCCGCGGTGGAGACAATGGGTGAAGGGGCCTTGGCCATGGGTCAGGTTCTGCAAGGCGTTGGGCTTCACGTGCACGCGTCATCCATGGCCCAGGAGCGGGCTGCCCTCTCACAGGCAGCCATCTCACAGAGCCAACAGGACATTGCCGCCGCTCTCGGGTCCTGGCTGAGACTCACCATGCCATGGCCCGGTCCCAGCAAGCGATGGCTCAGTCCCAGCAGTCAGTCACGGAGAGCATAGACCGCCTGGCACACGTGATGGATGGCGTAGCGCACTCACAGGTTGAGATAGCACAGACCTTGGCAGGAATGTGGCACTCTCTGGGCCCCGTCTCGGCGAACATTCGGACCGTGGTCGATACCGCTGCAGGCCTCCAGGACTGGCAGCGCCAGGTGTCGGGGGTGTGACGGGGCATGTCTCTGAGCGCATCTCCGTCCCACAGTGAGGCCCGGGGGCCACCGGGCTCCCCGAGGGAGGAGGAGGTTCTGGGGCCCGTCCCGGTAGCTCCACCAAGGGACGTCCCGGTACACTCGGCCTCTCCCCGTTCCGTCCCTGGCGCATATGGTGGGGACCGGGCAGGTCAGGGTGGCACCACGCCATCCAGCATGCCCGCAGAGCAGCCTGGCCCATCGAAGCCGGGCCGCCCCAGGAAACGTGTGCCGAAGGGGAGCCATGTCAAAGGGCGTGATTCACAGCAGTCCACCTCCACTCCTGCTGTACCATCTGGGAACACACCTAGACGTAGTGGTAGGGCCCGTAAGGCAAAGACGTTAGGCACATAAGAAGTTGGCACGGGTGCAGGGCACAGTCTAGTTGTAGTGGGTAGAGCATCTATGTTCACCACACGAATAAACGCACTGTTGAATTTGACTTGTCAGACTGTGTGCTATGTCCGGTGCCAGGGGGCTCGGGAGGGTGCCCGATTGGCGCAGTGGTATACGAGCCGTTCAAGGTCTGTTCCGGATGTGCTGACCCCCCCCCCCAAACCCCACCCCCCATAATCGGACACCGTTGTCCTCGGTACACCGACGCCAGCCACCCCACGGGCATGTGGTGAAATATCCGTCACGAAGGCTGTGACCACCGGAGTGCATGGTTCAGCTATAGCCATGAGTCAGACCTTGGCTGGCGAATCTGAGCACACAGCTCATCGCAGAGCGGGCGGTCATCATTCAACATGGCACTGATCACACCCGCTTACCCAATCATCAATGTTGTGCAATCCCGTAGTGCCGCAGTGGTAAGGTGATGTGGAATTGTTGCCGTGAACGCGGTGCGGGGGTGCGGGGGCGGGGGGTGGGGGAGGTGGTGGGTGCTGTGTGGTGCCCTTGTACAGGAGTGACGGTGTGTAGCGCACAAAGACTCCGAGAGACGAATAGAGTGAAGTCGATGAGGCTTTATTAAGCGTGACTGTTCCCCCGCAGTTTAGTAGTAGACTACCTGCGGGGGAGGGCTCCAGGTACTTATACTCCGCCTTCAGGGCGGAGCTAGAGGTCAACGTCGAACCAGGACCCGGAATCTGTCAGCCAATGACATCATGGCTTCACAGTCCCACATGACCCCTAATGCATACTACCACATTCACGCCTTGTTAAAAATGAACCCGGCGGGGTGATGCTTCGCATGGTGGTAAGGGTTTACAAGGCTGGTCCTGGGAGGAAAACTTTCAATATAACAGTATGTACAAGGTTTTTTTTTTTGTTTCAACTATTTACAGTAATCATCAGTAAAAGACAAAATGTTCTCGTTAAAAGTCCACATTGTACTGTTAGATCGACGCCACGAGTCGGTCGGGCGGTCTGGTCGTCCGTGTCGATCGCCTCGGCCCCGGTGGTGGTGGTGCTTGTTCTGGTGTTGTCTTCTCCGGGAGCCTTACGGTTTCAGCTTGGGCTTTATTCCTGGTCGGGCCTGGGAGGAGGACTGATCCTCCTGGGAAGGGGGCGGTCGCGGGGTGCGGCGGTGGCAGGAAGGGCGGGTGTTGGGTGATTGGTGTCGGGGTGGTGTGTGTGTTGCCGGCGGGCGCCAGATCTCGCAGAGAGACCGTGTCCTGTCGGCCGTCGGGGTACTCCACGTAGGCGTACTGCGGGTTCGCGTAAAGGAGGTGAACCCTTTCGACCAACGGGTCCGACTTGTGCGCCCGCACGTGCTTTCGGAGCAAGATGGGTCCTGGGGCCGCCAGCCAGGTTGGCAGCGACGTTCCAGAGGAGGACTTCCTGGGGAAGACAAGGAGGCGCTCATGAGGCGTTTGATTAGTGCTAGTACACAGTAGTGACCGGATGGAGTGGAGGGCGTCCGGAAGGACCTCCTGCCACCGGGAAACTGGGAGGTCCCTGGACCGTAGGGCCAGTAGGACGGTCTTCCAGACCGTGCCGTTCTCCCTCTCTACTTGCCCGTTCCCCCGGGGGTTGTAGCTGGTCGTCCTGCTCGAGGCTATCCCGTTGCTGAGCAGGAACTGGCGCAGCTCGTCACTCATGAAAGAGTGAAAAAAAACCCTGTCGCTGTGGACGTATGCGGGGCAACCGAACAGTGTGAATATGTTGTTCAGGGCTTTAATGACTGTGGCCGCGGTCATGTCAGAACAGGGGATGGCGAATGGGAAGCGGGCGTACTCGTCCACCACATTAAGGAAGTATATGTTGCGGTCGGTGGAGGGGAGGGGTCCTTTGAAATCCAGACTAAGGCGTTCAAAGGGGCGGGAAGCCTTAATCAGGTGCGCACCATCCGGCCTGAAAAAATGCGGTTTGCACTCTGCGCAGATGTGGTAGTTCCTTGTGACTGTACGGACCTCCTCTAAGGAGTATGGGAGGTTGCGGGACTTGATAAAGTGGAAAAACCGAGTGACCCCCGGGTGGCAGAGGTCCTCGTGGAGGGTTTGGAGGCGGTTAATTTGTGCGTTGGCACATGTGCCGCGGGATAGGGCATCGGACGGCTCGTTCAGCTTTCCGGGACGATACAAGATCTCGTAGTTGAAGGTGGAGAGCTCGATCCTCCACCTTAAGATCTTGTCGTTTTTGATTTTGCCCCGCTGTGCATTATCGAACATGAAGATGGTCGGTGAGGAGAGTGAATCTCCTGCCGGCCAGGTAATGCCTCCAATGTCGCACAGCTTCCACTATGGCTTGGGCTTCCTTTTCCACTGAGGAGTGGCGGATTTCTGAAGCGTGAAGGGTTCGGGAGAAAAAGGCCACGGGTCTGCCCGCTTGGTTAAGGGTGGCCGCTAGAGCTACGTCGGAGGCGTCGCTCTCGACCTGGAAGGGGAGGGACTCGTCGATGGCGCGCATCGTGGCCTTTGCGATATCCGCTTTGATGCGGCTGAAGGCCTGGCAAGCCTCTGTCGACAGAGGGAAGGTCGTGGTCTGTATTAGAGGGCGGGCCTTGTCTGCGTACTGGGGGACCCACTGGGCGTAGTATGAAAAGAACCCCAGGCAGCGTTTCAGGGCTTTTGAGCAGTGCGGGAGGGGAAATTCCATGAGGGCGCGCATACGTTCGGGATCGGGGCCTATTATCCCATTGCGCACTACGTAGCCCAGGATGGCTAGCCGGTTGGTGCTAAAAACGCACTTGTCCTCGTTGTACGTGAGGTTCAAGGCTTTAGCGGTCTGGAGGAATTTTTGGAGGTTGGCGTCGTGGTCCTGCTGATCGTGGCTGCAGATGGTTACATTGTCGAGATACGGGAACGTGGCCCGCAACCCGTGTTGATCAACCATTCGGTCCATCTCTCGTTGGAAGACCGAGACCCCGTTTGTGACGCCAAATGGGACCCTTAGGAAATGGTATAATCGCCCGTCTGCCTCGAAGGCTGTGTACTTGCGGTCACTTGGGCGGATGGGGAGCTGATGGTAGGCGGACTTGAGGTCCACGGTGGAGAAGACTTTATATTGGGCAATCCGATTGACCATGTCGGATATGCGGGGGAGAGGGTACGCGTCTAGTTGTGTGTACCTGTTGATGGTCTGGCTATAGTCTATGACCATCCTTTGCTTCTCCCCTGTCTTCACTACTACCACCTGTGCTCTCCAGGGACTATTGCTGGCCTGGATTATGCCTTCCTTTAGTAGCCGCTGGACTTCGGATCGAATGAAGGTCCGGTCCTGGGCGCTGTACCGTCTGCTCCTAGTGGCGACGGGTTTGCAATCCGAGGTGAGGTTCGCAAACAAGGACGGGGGTTGCACCTTGAGGGTTGCGAGGCCGCAGATAGTGAGTGGGGGTATTGGGCCGCCGAATTTGAAGGTAAGGCTCTGTAGATTGCACTGGAAGTCTAATCCCAGTAATGTGGGGGCGCAGAGTTGGGGAAGGACGTGGAGCCTGTAGTTTTTGAACTCCCTCCCCTGCACCGTTAGGGTAACTATGAAGAAACGTTTGATCTGTACGGAGTGGGATCCTGCAGCTAGGGAAATCTTTTGTGCGCTGGGATGGGTGGTCAAGGAACAGCGTCTTACCGTGTCGGGGTGGATAAAGCTCTCCATGCTCCCGGAGTCGACTAGGCATGGTGTCTCGTGCCCGTTTATCAGCACCGTTGTCGTCGTCGTCTGGAGTGTCCGGGGCCGAGCTTAATCCAGCGTTATTGAAGCGAGACGTGGTTGTAGTAGTGGAGCGTCTTCTTCGAACCCCGTGGAGCCGTCGACACTGGGGTCCGTTGTTGCCGTCCAAGATGGCGTCGGGGATGAACAAAATGGCTGCCCCCATGCATCGCACATGGCTGGGGGGTCACAAGATGGCGGCGGGGGTGGACAAAATGGCCGCCCCCATGCGTCGTACAGGTCTGGGGTGGTCCAAGATGGCGGCGCCCTTCCTCCCCTCGTGGTGGCCGGGACCCAAAATGGCGGCGTCTGCGGGTCGCACATGGGGCGCTGGGGGGGTTGGGGAGCGTTAGGAACGCGCGGGGCTCCCTCATCTCTGGGGACAGCGGTGGTCGGGACCCAAATTGGTAGCGGCGGCGGGTCATACGTGGGGCGCGGGGGGGGGGGTTTGGGGGGCATTAGAGCCGCGCAGAACTCCCTCTTCTCCGGGGAGAGCGGTGGTCGGGACCCAAAGTGGTAGCCCCGGCGGGTCATACATGGGGCGCGGGGGGGGGGTTGGGGAGCGTAAACGGCGTGCAGGGCTCCCTGTTCTCCCGGGACTGCGGTGGTCGGAACCCAGAGTGGCTGCGCCTGCGCGTCGTACATGGGGTGCAGGGGGGGTTGGGGAGCGTAAGCGGCGTGCAGGGCTCCATGTTCTCCCGGGACAGCAGCGACCTCGCGGGACCGGCACACAACCGCGAAATGGCCCTTTTTCCCGCAGCTCTTGCAGATCGCTGCGCGGGCCGGGCAGCGCTGCCGGGGGTGTTTCGCCTGGCCGCAGAAATAGCAGCGGGCGCCCCCGGTGCGACTTGGTGTTTGGACTGCGCAAGCCTGTGTGGTGTCCGGGGTGGGTGGGTTTGTCGCGATGGGTACGTACGGAGCCCAATGGGCTGCCGCGCGGTCGGAGCCGTAGGCGCGGGTATTACTCGCGGCCACGTCTAGGGAGGCTGCTAGGGTCCGTGCCTCTGAGAGTCCTAGCGACTCTTTTTCTAAAAGTCTTTGGCGGATTTGGGAGGAGTTCATACCTGCCACAAAAGCATCGCGCATTAACATGTCCGTGTGTTCATTTGCGTTCACCGACGGGCAGCTGCAGGCTCGTCCCAAAATTCGTAGCGCGGCGTAGAATTCATCTATCGATTCTCCGGGACTTTGCCGTCTCGTTGCGAGTTGATAGTGAGCATAGATCTGGTTTACTGGGCGGACATAGAGACTTTTCAGTGCTGCGAACGCCGTCTGGAAATCCTCTGCGTCTTCGATGAAAGAGAAAATCTCCGTGCTTAACCTCGAGTGCAGTACCTGTAGTTTTTGGTCTTCTGTGACCCGGCCGGTGGCCGTTCTGAGGTAGGCCTCGAAACAAGTCTGCCAATGCTTGAAAGCTGCTGCCGCGTTCACTTCGTGGGGGCTGATCCTCAGGCATTCCGGGATGATCCTGAGCTCCATAGTCCTTTTTAGGCACGCTTAATAAATTGTAGCGCACAAAGACTCCGAGAGACGAATAGAGTGAAGTCAATGAGGCTTTATTAAGCGTGACTGTTTCCCCCGCAGTTCAGTAGTAGACTACCTGCGGGGGAGGGCTCCAGGTACTTATACTCCGCCTTCAGGGCGGAGCTAGAGGTCAACGTCCAACCAGGACCCGGGATCTGTCAGCCAATGACATCATGGCTTCACAGTCCCACATGACCCCTAATGCATACTACCACACGGTGCAAGTGGCAGTGTTATGCGAATCCCACCCCCATAGTGCGTGAACCATGCGGCCACCAACGCGTCGCGTGCCCGCTGCCCCCGGCGGTGCCGTCGCGCAGCCTCCTGGGCGTAACAAGCAGCCGGGCAGTGTCTGCATCCTGCGCCCCTCCCCCCACCCTGATGCGCCCCATCATCCTCATCCTCCGCATCCTCCTCTTCCCCATCCCCCTCGTTTGCTTTGGCTCCGGTGCCGTCGGGTCCTCCCTCCGGCTCCTCCACCAGGTCATCTATCCTCTGCATGGCTATGTTGTGCAGCGCACAGCAGACCACAACTATGCGACCGACCCTGTCGGGCCGGTACTGCAGGGCCCCTCCTGATCGGTCCAGCCATCTGAAGCGCATCTTCAGCAGTCCAAAGCACCGCTCCACCACACACCTGGTTGCTGCATGTGCCTCGTTGTATAGGCTCTCCGCGTTGGTGTGAGGCCTCCGTATTGGCGTCAGCAGCCATGACCTCAATGGATAGCCCTTGTCGCCCAGCAACCAGCCCCTCAGCCAGGGGGGGGCATCCATCGAGCATTACGGGGATGAACGACTGTGCCAGAATGTAGGCGTCATGCACACTGCCGGGGTACTTTGCACACACGTGCATGATCTTCATGTGGGGGTCGCATACCACCTGAATGTTCATGGAGTATGCGCCCTTCCTGTTCATGAACACGTCCCTGCTGTCTGCTGGTGGGCGCATGGGGATGTGCACACCATCGATGACATCCTGGACCATCGGTATCCCGGCCACCTTGGCGAATCCACGTGCCCGTGCTTCCTGCTGTGCTCGATCCTCGGGGAATTGAATGTACCTGTCCGCGATGGCGTACAAGGCGTCGGTCACGGCCCTGATGCACCTGTGGACCGATGCCTGTGATATCCTGGATAGGTCCCCGCTCGGCGCCTGGAAGGAACCGGTAGCGTAAAAGTTTAGGGCCACCGTCACCTTGACGGAGACTGGTATCGCGTGTCCTCCTCCCATTCCACGTGGTGCGAGGTGCGCCATGAGCTGGCATATATGTGCAACCGTCTCCCTGCTGAACCATAGTCTCCTCCTGCATGTGATGTCCGGTAGGGCCTCGAACGACATTCTGTCACAGTACACCCTCGGCCTTGCTGGACGCCTGTGGCGCCCTGGCACCACCATCAATGGATCCTCCTGCTCGACGTGCTCCTCCTCCTCCTCCTCCTGCTCACCCCCCCCCAAGCACTTCCTTTGCATTCCTCGCCGTCTGGCAGTCAATGTTCCCCTCGGCATCCCCCTGTACATTGGGGTCCTGAGCGCCTGCGGCCTGCGCGTCGACGACGGGCCACTCCGCGGCCATCCCCTCTGCTGCACCGGCAACCGCTGCATCTGCAGCCACTGTGAGCCATCTGAGTCTACGCTGCCGGATGGCAAACTCCAGAGCTGCGGCTCCAACCATGGCAGTAAACATCGCTGTCCGGTTGGCATACATGGTGACCTGCAGGAGGGTGTTGGGGGGCAGAGAAAGGACATGTTATACGGAGGTTCTTCCACACCTTGTCAGCCGGGTTGCATGGGATCCCTGTGTGCCCCGGTGGGATGGTCGCACTGCAGATACGCAGCCAGCCGAACACCTGGTCACTGTCTGCGCCCAACGGTCACTTCACACCGTACTGCTCACCAGTGTGCCACTCGCCTGTGCCCATCAGCCACACGCACCCTGCGGCCGTGTCCTCGTCACCGTCCTGCCATATCAGGGCGGCTGACATGTGGCATCCGCGGATGGACGATACCATCCACACTCTCCCTCACCCCCCTCCCACCTGCACGCCGCTCCCTCATCCCCCTCCCACCTGCACACTCTCCCACACCCCCCCCACCTGCACACTCTCCCTCACCCCCCCCACCTGCACACACTCCCTCACCCCCCCACCTGCACACTCTCCCGCACCCCCCCCCCACCTGCACACTCTCCCTCACCCCCCTCCCACCTGCACATTCTCCCTCATCCCCCTCCCACCTGCACACTCTCCCTCACCCCCCCCACCTGCACACACTCCCTCACGCCCCCCACCTGCACACTCTCCCGCACCCCCGCCACCTGCACACTCTCCCTCACCCCCCTCCCACCTGTACATTCTCCCTCACCCCCCTCCCACCTGCACACTCTCCCTCACCCCCCCCACCTGCACACTCTCCCACCCCCCCCACCTGCACACTCTCCCTCACCCCCCCCACCTGCACACTGTCCCGCACCCCCCCCAACCTGCACACTCTCCCTCACCCCCCCCCACCTGCACACTCTCCCCCCCCCACCTGCACACTCTCCCTCACCCCCCCCACCTGCACACTCTCCCTCACCCCCCCACCTGCACATTCTCCCTCACCCCCCCCCACCTGCACACTCTCCCGCACCCCCCCCACCTGCACACTCTCCCACTCCCCCCACCTGCACACTCTCCCTCACCCCCCCCACCTGCACACTGTCCCGCACCCCCCCCAACCTGCACACTCTCCCTCACCCCCCCCCCACCTGCACACTCTCCCTCACCCCCCCCACCTGCACACTCTCCCTCACCCCCCCACCTGCACACTCTCCCTCACCCCCCCACCTGCACATTCTCCCTCACCCCCCCACCTGCACACTCTCCCTCACCCCCCCCCCACCTGCACACTCTCCCTCACCCCCCCCCCCCCCACCTGCACACTCTCCCGCCCCCCCCCCCTTTGCCGCAGCCTTCTCAGGGAAGCCGACCCGGTCTCCGGGCGCTGCGCTACAGTCCGCTCACCTCCTCCCTGCTCAGCGTCAGCCAGCACGACTGGCTGACGACTTTAAATAGCAGGTGTGAATGGCGACGGCGTGAACTGGGGTCACGCCGTCGGGACTTCGGCCCATCCGGGCCTGAGAATAGCAGGGGTGCCGGAGAATCGCCGTTTTGGGTGTCTCGGGCGATTCTCCGGCCTGCGGCCCGCGAAACTCGACCGGGCCGTTCCTGCCGCTTAGGAGAATCGCGGGAGGGTGTCGGACCGGCGTTGCGGGAAATTTTGGCGGCCCAGGCGATTCTCCCAACCGGCGTGGGAGTGGAGAATCGTGCCCAAAATGTTCGGTCACAAATTATTTAGAAAGCTTCAATTTCTTCAATTTTCCTGTTACACTGCATGGGGGACTGCTTAAATCGGCACCATTATGTCACAGTTAGTAACTGGTATCTAATATTCTCTAACATTGATGAGAGTTGATTGGAACATCTTCCTTCAGTAAAACATTTAAACCGTGCTTTTAAAACACTGTTTTCAATAATCTGTATCTGTCAGACTATATACCGTCTTGAATATAATTTTACATGTGCAAAAAGGATCACAAATTTAAAGCAGATTGAGTACATTCCTCCGTCTGAAGGGAACATAAGTGTTTCCATGTGTCGTACCACATAAATAATCCTTTGTTGCCAGGGGAGATTTTATTATGGATATTTCTTTCTTTACAGGTATCCACTGTGGTTTCATCGGCAGGACGAGGATCGCATTATATGCCCCGTTTTTCAAACTCGTACCGCAATAACAGGTGCTGGTACGAGGACAGTGTTATGAACAAGATATCATTAACACCTTACTCGGCAGCTGTATTATGCAACTGAGCATCCCACAAACCAAACTCTGATGGCGAGCACGAATCAAAATGAGTACTGTTACATACAAGGTCAGGAGAGGAACTTTCGGTGGCGGCCATGGCGTGAGTGGTTGCACACAGGGCAGCTACTGCTCGAAGGCATAGGAAAGAGCTCTTTTTACCCATTATTGGGTGGAATTTCAACAAAAAGGTGTCGTTGCAGGTCGGAGGAGTAGTTTCGCCCGGGAGTGGTATGACCATTGGTTACCAAACCCGGCAAACGACGGTGAGGGACCTGACCAAGGAGTTGCAGAAAATCTGTGGCACAGCAGTAGTGGAAAGATGGTGGAGAGGAAAGGGTTGTTGCAAGTCGGGAAGCCCCAAATGGAGCAGTTGATGGCTTTCATCAAGGAGGAGTTCCGTCAGCAGAGGAAGGAGATGCGGGAGGACCGCTCGAAGGCCATCGAAGGGGCTGTGGCACTCCTGAAGAGCTTGATGGAATGGGTGGAGAAATGTGTGGAGGTACAGGGGTTGCAGATCCGAGAGATTGAAGGGGTGATCTCGGATCACAGCGATCGAGTGGTAGCATTGGAGGCGGAGATGGGGCGCTCAGGAGACCTTTGCACGATGTTGAGGGCAAAGGTGGAGGAGCAGGAGAACAGCTCGAGAAGGCAGAACTTGTGGATAGTGAGCCTCCCTGAAGGAGTGGAAAATGTGAGTGCCACAAGGCACGTGTTAAAGATGCTGGTGGGGCTGGTGGCAGAGGGGATGGTGGATAAGGCCCCTGAAGTGGACAGAGCACACAGGTTGACGCAACGTGGCAAGGGGAGAGAAGAGACATGGTCAGGGGCGGAGAAGGGGGCCATCTGGGATGGACCAGGTACAGGCTGGAATTACCGAGTTGGAATTAAGTGGGGAGGATGATGGATGGTAGAGGGGAATGGAGACGCAAGCCTCCAGTAAGGCTGGTAACGTGGAACATGCGGGGGTTCAATGGACCAGTTAAAAAATAACGGGTGTTTGCACACCTAAGGAGCTTGAAAGCGGAGGTGTTTTTTCTGTAGGTGACACACCTCCACGTGAAGGAAGAGGTTAGGCTAAGGAAGGTGTGGGTCGGGCAGGTTTTCCACTCGGGATTTGATTCAAAGTCACGCAGAGTGGCAATTTGGGTGAGCAAGAAGACAGGATTTGTGAGCGCGAAGGAAGTGAGGGACCCGGGTGGGAGATACGTGATTGTGAGTGGGGTATTAGAAGGGACACCGGTGATGTTGGTAAATGTGTACGCCCCAAGTTGCGATGATGCAGGTTTTATGAGGGGGTTGGTGGCAGCAATCCCGGACTTGGCCATGCACCAGTTGATTGTGGGAGGAGATTTTAACTGTGCCTTAGAGCCAAAGGTGGATAGGTCGAGCCCCAGATCGATGGATAGGGTACGAATGGCAAAGGAGCTGGGTGGATTTATGGAAAGATGGGTACGGGGGATCCATGGACCCGGGGGGCAGGGAGTATTCCTTCTTCTCACATGTCTATAAGGTGTATTACAGGATTGACTATTTTGTGGTGAGTCGGAGGATTTTGGTTGGGGTGGAGGGGGCAGAGTACGTGGGGATAGTGATTTCGGACCTTCCGCCCCACTGGCTGGAGATTCTGTTTTGATCGGAACAGGAGCAGAGGCCGGGGTGGAGGTTTGCTTTGGGGTTGTTGGCGGATGGAGGCTTTTGTGACAAGGTGCAGGTGGTAATTAAAATTCCGTGGAGTTGAATCAGAATGGAGAGGTGTCAGCAGCTATTCTTTGGGAAGCGCTAAAATCGGTGGTCCAGGGGGAGATTATCTCATTCAACGCTCATGTGAACAGGGAAAGGAGTGAGGAATATGACCATTTAATAACTGAGATAGTGGAAGTGGATAGGGAGTATTTGAGGGTGCCCACCACGGAGGGATTGGTGAGGAGGAAGAAGTTACAGGGGAATTCGACAGGCTGACAACGGGGAGGGCAGTAGGGCATCTGCGTAGGGCAAGAGGGGTGCAGTATGAGTATGGGGAGAAGGCAGGTTGAATGCTACTGCACCAGCTGCGGAGGCAGGATGTGTCCAGGGAAATATTGAAAATACGGACTGGGGCTGGGGATGTGGTGTCGGTTCCGGGGAAGATAAATGAGGCATTTAGGGAGTATGACAAGGAATTGTACAGGGCGGACTCAGGGGGACAAGAGGGGGACATGGGACGGTTTTTAGGCGAGGTGGAGTTTGCTCAGCTGGAGGAAGTAAGGAGGCAGGCGCTGGAGAAGCCCCTGGGGTTTTGAGGGAGGTATTAGATGGTATAGGGGAATGAAGTTGGGGAAGGTGTCGGGGCCGAATGGATATCCATCAGAATTTTCTCAGCAGTTTGCGACGGACCTGGCACCACATCTCTTGGGCGTGTTTAAAGAGGCGCTGGAGAAGGGGGAGCTGCCGGAGACAATGAAGCAGGCTGTGATTACATTAATCCTGAAAAAGGGGAAGAACCTGGTAGAGGTTGGGTGGTATAGGCGCTGTTGATACAGTGTCATGAGAATGTCGCTTTAAGAACTGTTGGGCTGCACATGTTACTGCAGTGATGTCAGAGTGTGTGTGGAGCTGAGCTCTAGTTCTGCTTTTTAGTTTCACTTTGAGAAAAGCTTGTGTGCGTCTGTCTTTTTGGTTTCGTTTTTCAGTGTGTTGCAGCTGAAGTCAGACAAAGCAGCTGTACTGCTGTTCTCTCTGCCATGAAGGACTATCTCTTGATCATTTGGTGAATTCAGAAATTTAAATGTTTTCAGTATTGAATGTAAACCCTGATGTACTTATGTTTAAAGGTTTGTTAAAAGGGTGTTAAAAGGACAGCATACAGATGAAGCAGTTGAAGTGTTGTGTTCTTTGGGGAGTGTATTTGATTTACTGGTTGCTAAGGTGTTCACTGTTTGTTTTAGAAAGGTTAACTTGAGTTCATAGAATAAACATTGTTTTGCTTTAAAAAATACTTTTCCATTTCTGCTGTACCACACCTGTAGAGGCATTGAGGAGGCATTTTAGGATGGAGGGATGTCGGTGTTAACGTCGCTGTGTGAGAATCATGGGTTTGAGCCGGGGGGGTATGGATAGCATGTATAGAAGGTGGAGGGAAGTGGGGCTGGTCAAGGTGAGGGATTTATATTTGGAAGAAGGGTTTGCCAGTCTGAAGGAGTTGAGGGAGAGGGTAGAGTTCCCGAGAGGGAATGAGTTCAGGTACCTGCAGTAAGGGACCTTGCGCGTAAGGTTTGGAAGGGGTTCCCTAGGTTGCCAAGGTACACCTGATGGAGCGACTGTTGATTCTGGTTGTGGAAGTGGAGGGTAGAATTGGAGATATATACAGGGGCTGGGAGAGCAGGGAGGTGAGCGGGTGGTTAAGATTAAGATAAAAAGGAAAGGGGAACTGGGAGGGGAGATCAATTGGGGAGTAGGGAGTGAGTTATTGCATAGGGTAAATGTGACCTCCTCGTGCGCACGGATGAGCCTGATTCAGTTTAAGGTTCTACACCGGGTACATATGACTCAGGCAAGAATGACTGGGTTTTTCCAAGGGGTAGCAGATGAGTGTGAGAAATGTGGGTGGGGGCCAGCGAATCACTTGCACATGTTCTGGGTTGCGAAAAGGTGGAGAGATTCTGGGCGGGAGTGTTTGTGACCTGTGCAAAAATAGTGGGGGAGGAGATGGAGCCAAACTCTTTGGTGGCAATATTTGGGGTTTCGGGAAAGTTGGAGCTTATGGAGAGGAGGAAGTCCGATGTCGTGCCCTTCACCTCTCTGATTGCCTGGCGACGAATCTTACTGGAGTGACGGTCAGCAATGCCACCGGAGGTAGAGGCCTGGTTAGGCGATTTGTATGATTTCCTGCGGCTGGAAAAAATAAAGTATGAACTAAGGGGCTCAGCCAAAGGATTTGAGGCAAGGTGAGGGTGTTCGTGACTGTGTTTGAGGAGTTGCTGGGCGGGGTGGGGGGGGAATGAAAAAGGGAAAATTTGTACAAACTGTATGGTTGATTGTTGGGAAGCATGTTTCCTGGTTTGTTTATGTGTTATAAATTTTTTATATACATTTGTATTAAAATACATTTTTAAAAAAATACAAGGTCAGGAGAGTAGAAAGGGCTTTTCTTTCAACACAAGATGTAACCTTTTGATACTTCAATCATAATTATTTGCCCAGAACACCAGTTATTTGAAGGTGACGTCCATTCACCATATCACCTTTTAATAACTCGGATAACGCAATGCTCAAATTTGTTTTTCTCTCCAGAGCGGCCTGCAAGCCATTCTGAGCATGATCAATTCTACGTGTTCCTCCCGGCTAGGTGGCTGCAGTTCTATGGTTTGAACACATAGCAACTGACAACGTGCATCAATGAATAAGTTCAACAAACAGCTTTGGCAGTTACACAAAAAAAAAGAAAATTAAGTCTTGAATTTATATAGCACCATTCATGACCTCTGGCTAGTTATATTTTACAGTCAATCAAGTACTTCTGAGGTGCAATCACAATGCTGTAGAAAAATCAAGCAACTAAATTACATGCAACAAAATCCCACTCACAGCAGTGTGACAATAACTAGATTATCTGTTTTACTGGTGTTGATTGAAGGAAAAATATCAGCCAGGACATTGGAACATGAAAAATGTTGGAAATTTTTCGCCAGGGATAGTTTGGACATAATAATACGGTGAGGCAACGGCATAGTGGTATTGTCATTCGGCTAGTAATCCAGAGGCCCAGGGTAGTGTTCTGGGGACCCAGGTTCAAATCCCACCAAGGCAGATGGTGAAATTTGAATTCGATAAAATTCTGGAATTAAAATTCTAATGATGACCATGAATTGATTATTATTTTAAAAAAACATCTGGTTCACTGATGCACTTAGGAAAGGAAATCTCTCATCCTTACCTGGTCTGGCTTATCTGGTCTTGCCCTCGGGATTGGCAATCAATGCCAGCCCACCCACAACCCTTGACCTACAAAAAAAAAAAATTGGTTTTATGAACCGTTCTATCAATCAGCCAATTAATCCAGATGTGGCCTACATGTGTACCTTTAATTCAACAACAAGCTAATTGAACTACAATTCTGGGTGGAAACAGGAGTCTGGCTCTCTGATTCAATTTAATACCAAAAAGCAATGCTGGAAAACATATTTGTTAATGTCATTCTAAATATTTTGAAATCAATGTGGCAAATGTACTTCCTGAAGTTAGTCTCTTAATTAAGAACCATCACTTTGGATAAGCAATGTTTTAGTGACAACCAGCCTTCCCTAACCTGTTCAAATTCTCATTGTGTCCCAACCAATGACAGGTGAAGCAACTATTTTAAAAAGAATATTTCAATAGGGTGTTCCTGCCTAAACATAATTGACTTAAAAGGGTGGAAATATAATGCTTCGTAGTGATTTGCCTTTGTTTAAACCCCCACGAAATTCGAAGGCTGCTATGTAGAATAATAGGCACCAGTCCTCTCCAAATGGTCTATCATTTATCATAACAAAGCCCCAGGAACTTGACAGAAAGTAATTGCGCAAAGTATATTAAAGGAAATGAATGGTGAATTTCACTCCTCTGTTAAATTAGTATTGAAGAAAAGGTTTTAGTATTGAGTTATACCAAATTGCTTCGGAAGAAATTGTAGCCGAGGGACAAACTATTCAAATTTTATTTTGCCGTAAACGTTTCCGATCAGCTGTGCCTTCATTGCATTACATCACATTACAATGGAAAGTGTCTCTCTCTCTTTCCTAACCAGCAGGCCATAATTGCCATAAACTGGTATATTCCTGAGATTAAGGGCTCTGATCATTGGATGGCCATAGCAGAATAAATTTTCATGCAACTGCCGATGGATTATGAAACAATATGAATTCATATCTGGGGTGCCCGTGTCCTTCGAGTAAACTTTTATGGCTCACTGATGGAAGAAATAATCCTGAGTTTGCTATGCGTGCATCTAATACTTAATCCTCATTTGGGCAATTTTCGAGATGGTTGCAAGATATTTATGAGGAGTGACAGAAAACGAATGAGATGACTTCAAGGAGCCGAGCAGAATGCACTTCAATACCATACCACTCTTCAAAAATAATTTATAAAATGGGATTTGTTGCTGTTATTATTAGAACTTGGAGCAGGTAATTCGAGCCTGCTCCGCCATTCAATACGACCATGGCTGGTCTCATCTCCACCTTCTTGCCCACTCCCCATAACTCTTCATCCCGGTGTTAATTGAAAACCGGTCTATCTCCTCCTTAAAGTTGTTTAGCGTTCTGGTGTCCACTGCACTCTGGGGTAGAGAATTCCACAGATTCATGACCCTTTGAGTGAAGTAATTCCTCCTCATTTTTGTTTTAAATCTGCCAGCCCTTAGCCTAAAATTATGACCTCTCTGTTGAACAAAGGGAAACATCCTGTCTGCGTCTACCCTGTCAATCCCCTTTAGCATCTTATATACCTCAATTAGATCTCTTCTCATTCTTCTGAACTACAGCGAGAATGGGGACAAACGGATCAATCTGTCTTCATATGACAAGTTCTTCATCCCCCGAATCAATGTAGTGAATCTTCTCTACACCTGCTCTAATGCATTTACATTCTTCCTCAAGGAAGGGGACCAAAACTGTGAGCAGTACTCCAGATGCGGTCTCACCAAAGCCCTATGCAGTAGCAACATTATTTCCATACTTTTTACTCCATTCCATTAGCATTTTCTAATCTTAAATTTTAAAAAATGAAGTGTTTACCTTTTTTTGTGAGGTGAAGAATGCGTGCTGGTGAAAGGAGAGGCTCGTGCCATTTGTAACCTTGTTGTTGGTGATTGCAGTCACCTTGTGATCTTGACGGAAAATTGTCTTGTGGGTGAAGACGCATGCATCCTTAATTACTAAAACTACCCAACCTGGCTATGCCTTGCATTGCCTGTCTCACCCAAATTGCCACAATGGTGGTGTGGCCCAAATCCTATCCTTGTCTATCCAAGTGGCTTTTTATCTGTCAGCCTGCATCTCAACACACCTTAGCGTCTCTACTCTTGAGTTGAGTGCCCTCTTGCCCATCTGTACAGCGGTTGCTTCAATCCAATTACATGCTAAAAGTACCCCAAAAAGAAAGACTTGCATTCATATGGAGCCACAGTTTTCTTACACATGTTTCAAAGTAATTCAAATACAGATACTTGTATTGGAGTGTGTTGTTACATTCAGACAAAAGAAAATACTTTGACAGTTGAAGAATGTGTTTTAATCCCTAACTGCAGAAAAATACCCCTACTTTCCATCTCAATTTTTTTTGTATGTATTCTGAGTGAGACTGACAATTTTTAAACGGCAGCTAAATCTAAAATATGAGCAATTGTGGGTTCCGGGTTCACACACCACAAGAAAATCCCAGGTCTTTAATTGATGTAGGTGGGAATATGGCAGAAGTCCGAACCGTAATCTTCCAAGGCTCTCTCAATTTTCAATCATCGTCAGCTGCTTAATTAATGAGCTCTCCTCCATTGTAAGTGGAGATGTTCGCTAATGATTGCATAATGTTCAGCACCATTTGTGACTCCTCAGATACTGAAGCAGTCCTCTCCATATGTAGCAAGACCTGGGCAATATTCAGGCTTGGGCTGATTAGTAGTAACATTCGCACCACACTAGCCCCAGGCAATGACTATCTCCAACAAGAGAGAATCTGACTATCCCCCATTGACATTCAATGGCCTTACTATCACTGAACCCCCACTGACAACATGCTGGCCATTACCATTGGACCAAACATATAAAATACTGTGGATACAAAAGCAGACCAGAGGCTGGGAGTTCTGTGGTAGTAACACAACCCCCCGACTCCCGAAAGCCGGTCCAGTAGTCATTGTGTGATGGAGCACTCAGTATTGCCAGGAAGAGTGCAGCTCTAACAACACTCAAGAGGCTGGGCACCATCCACGACAAAGTAGGTTGGCATTCCAAACACCACCCTCAACATCAATCATTCCCATATTAAAACCGGATGGCTCGGTGAGAATTTGTGAAGCTACTATCAACCCAGTTTTGTGTGTACTCACTGCTGCTAATTGAAGGCTTGTTTGCTGTAATTTCTGGAGGACAGAAAATCAGCAAAATTGATGTTTCACAGGCATATCTGCAGATGAATGTGACTGCTGAATCACAGCCATTACTCATCCTAGTGACGCACAAAGCTCTGCTTCGTTACAGAAGACTTCCTTTTGGAATAACATCTGCGTCTGCTCTTTTTCAAAGATCCATGGATCAAATTCTCAGTGCGTTGAATGTTATTTAGATGACACACTCATCAGCGGTTCGAGTGAACAGGAACTCTTGACAATTAAAACATTTTTTTTAAAGAAATATTTTTATTGAAGGCATTTTTCATATATACAAAAATACAAAAGCCAAACCTTAGCAACAGGTAACAAAACTAACAACCCACCCTCCCCATCTCTCCTCCCCCACCCCCACCCTTCACCTTCCTGACACCCCAAGCCTGCCTCCTTACTTTTTCCTTCCCCTCATACCCTCCAAACAAAACAAAACACCCGTAACCCCCTCTGCACCCCCCCCCCCCCCCATCCAGCCCCTGACACTTCAATTCACTTTAAAGAATGGCTTCCGCCTCAGGATAAACCCCTCTTCCACTCCACGTATGGCGAACTTAAAATTTTCCAGGTGCAAAAGTTCTGCTAGGTCACTCACCCATACCCTCACCTTTGATGGCTCTGAGTCCTGCTAACTCAACAAATTCTGTCTCCGGGCTATCAGGGAGGCAAAGGCCAAGACATCGGCCTCTCACCCCACCTGAAATCCCTGATCTTCCGACACTCCGAATGTCGCCATCTCCGGAGTCAGAGCCACCCAATGCCCAGAATTTCAGACATTACATCCGTAAACCTCTTCCAAAGCCCCGTCAACCTTGGACACGCCCAAAACATATGCACTTATCCTCCACCTCCGAAAAGAACCGGCTCATCCTCGAGATCGTCATGTGGGCTCTGTGCAACATCTTAAATTGGATGAGGCTGAATCTCGCACACATCGAGGCAGCATTCACCCTCCGCAGGGCTTGCCTCCACACCCCGGCCGCCAACCTGCCCCCGCTTCCTTCAACTTGCGCCTGACCTTCTCCACAGGAGTGCCCTCCCTATCCACCAGCTCTCCATACATATCTGCCACTCTCCCCTCCCCAATGTCATCCTCGGACAGTAACTTGTCCTACACCACTGGATGTGGCAGCTCCGGAAAGGACGGAAACTCTTTACTGACAAAGTCCCTCACCTGCAGGTACCCGAACCTGTTTCCCTTAGGCAACTGATACATCTCCTCTAGTTCCTCCAGGCCTGCAAAATTTCATCCCACAAACAAGTCCCTGAAGTACTCCATCCTCACTTGCCACCACCCCCAGAATCTTGCATCCAGCCCCGTTATAGTTGTCACATATCGGCGCACACAGCAACATGCCTTCCAGTCAAAAGTATTGCCTTCGCTGGTTCCATACCCTCAATGCTGAAACCACCACCGGGCTCATGGAGTCGTGGAGCAGCAAGAACGGCAGGGGCACCAACAACAGTGCCCTCAAACCGCTCCCCCTACACCAGGCCGCTTTCTTCCCGCCCTCAGACCAACCCCTCCTCCACCGCCCATTTCCTAACTATTACGATGTTTGCTTCCCAGTAGTTGTTCAACAAGCTCAGCAAAGCCAGCCACCTCCTCGTCGATCCCTTTCCAGAAAACCCCTCCTCGCCCAGAGGTCCTTCGCCGCCCACACGAACCTCAAAATCACCTTTCTGAAAATGGACGTAGGAACAAAGATGGGGAGGTTCTGAAATACGAGCAGAAACTTGAACAGCACCATCATTTTCACTGCCTCTACACACCCTGCCAAAGACAAGGGCAACACATCCCACCTCTTGGAAGTCCACCTTCATACCCTCCACCAATCGAGCCAAGTTCAAATTATGCAGCTGGGTCCAACCCCATGCCACCTGTATCCCAAGATAGCGGAAACTCGCCCCCACCACCCGGGATGGCAACTCCTCCACCCTCCTCTCCTGCCCCCTGACATTTATCGGGAAAACCTCGCTTTTCCCCATTTTCAATTTATATCCTGTGAAACTGCCAAACTCCGCCAGGATCCCCATGACCCTATCAGAACTCCCCACTGGGTCGGAAATGTACAACAGGAGGTTGTCTGCATACTGAGAGACCCTGTGTTCAACCCCTCCCCGCTCAACCCCCTCCACCTCCTGGGCGCCCTAAGCGCCTTTGCCAACGGCTCTAGCGCCAAAGCAAAAAGCAGCAGGCAAAGCGGGAATCCCTGCCTCATTCCCCGGTGTAGCCCGAAGTATTCCGAACTAATCCTATTTGTCTGGACCCGGGCTTTTCAGGCCTCATACAACAGATATTCCCACTCAACCCTGTCAAACGCCTTCTCCGTGTCCATTGCCACCACCAGTTCCACTTCCTGCCCCTCCAAGGACATCATAATAACATTGAGCAGCCTATGGACATTCGCCGTCAGCTGTCGTGCCTTCACAAACTCTGTCTGGACCTCTCCTATCGCACGCGTCACACAACCCTCTATGTGCGACGCCAACACCTTTGCCAACAACTTTCCATCTACATTTAACAGCAAAATCGGACGGTATGACCCACATTGCTCCAGGTCTTTGTTCTTCCTGAAAATCAGTTATATGGATGCCTGCAACAACGTGGAAGGGAGTTCCCCCATTGCCATTGACTTATTATACATCCCAACTAGCAAAGGCCCTAGCTCTAACCCAAACTTCTTATAAAACTCAGCTGGAACCCCATCTGGACCTGATGTGATGATTTTTGCTTTCTGGATGAGGATGGCTTCGAAGTGTAATGTCTCACAAAGAACATCAAGCTATGTTTTGAACAAAGCTAATTTATTAACACTGCAACTAAATAGATTCGACTTGTTTACTAAGACATAAAAGACGACGGATTAACTAAACTATGATTCTAACTACAGAGCTTCTGAAAACACAACTACTGTCTCTCCTGCCTAATCACCTACTCCTCAAATCAAGATAGTGAACCTAGTGGCGTGGTGTAGCGACAACAATCTCTCCCTCAATGCCAGTAAAACTAAAGAGCTGGTAATTGACTTCAGGAAGCAAAAGACTGAACACACCCCTGTCAGCATCAACTGGGGCCGAGGTGGAGATGGTTAGCAGTTTCAAATTCTTAGGGGTGCACATCTCCAAAAATCTGTCCTGGTCCACCCACGTCGACGCTACCACCAAGAAAGCACAACAGCGCCTATACTTCCTCAGGAAACTAAGGAAATTCGGCATGTCCACATTGACTCTTACCAACTTTTACAGATGCACCATAGAAAGCATCCTATCTGGCTGCATCACAGCCTGGGATGGCAAATGCTCGGCCCAGGACCGCAAGACACTTCAGAGAGTCGTGAACACCGCCCAGTCCATCACACAAACCTGCCTCCCATCCATTGACTCCATCTACACCTCCCGATGCCTGGGGAAAGCGGGCAGTATAATCAAAGATCCCTCCCACCCGGCTTACTCACTCGTCCAACTTCTTCCATCGGGCAGGAGATACAGAAGTCTGAGAACACGCACGAACAGACTCAAAAACAGCTTCTTCCCCGCTGTTACCAGACTCCTAAATGACCCTCTTATAGACTGACTTCATTAACACTACACCCTGTATGCTTCATCCGATGCCAGTACTTATGTAGTTACATTGTATATGTTGTGTTGCCCTATTATGTATTTTCTTTTATTCCCTTTTCTTCTCATGTACTTAATGATCTGTTGAGCTGCTCGCAGAAAAATACTTTTCACTGTACCTCGGTACACGTGACAATAAACAAATCCAATCCAATCCAATCCAATCCACGTGTATGCGCTTGATCGCCATCTAGTGGTTGGATGCAGTTACAGTAAATTGTTAACCCTTCATTATCCTTGCAATATACATATTGCCACACGTGGTGCATCGAACCCACACAGTCCATCATCAATCAGAACCCCGAATCCCTGCCCCTTCTCCTCCTCCACTCTTGGGAATGCCAGCTCATCTAAGAACCCCTACATACCCTCCTCCCCGGTTGGAGGCTCCGATTCATACAGCCCTCGATAGAAGGCCTCAAACCCCATTCACCCCCTCTGGCTCCGACACCACCATGCCTCTTTCATCCCCCACCCTGTCAATCTCTCTCGCCGTTGCCTGCTTCCTCAACTGATGCGCCAACATCCTGTTCGCTTTTTCCCCAGACTCATAAACCGCCCCTCTTGTCCTCCGTATTTATCCTACCGCCTTTCCCGTGGACACCAGCCCAATCCCCATCTGGAGCCTCTGTCTCTCCTTTAGCAATGCCTCCTCCGGCGCTACCAAATATCTCCGGTCCATCCTCAGGTTGTCCTCAACTAACCTCAGCCTCTCCTCTTGTTCCACTCTCTCCCCACGTGCCCGAACAAAAAAAATTCCCCCCTTACTACCGCCTTCAATGCCTCCCACAGCGTGGAGGCCGTGACCTCCCTTGTATTATTCAGCTCCACATCATTTTGAATAGCCACCCTCACCCTCTCACAGGCCGTCTTGTCTGCCAGCAATCCCACATCCAGACTCCACCGCGGCCGCTGAGGCTCCCCTTGCACCAGCTGCAGATCCACCCAGTGCAGCACGTGGTCAGAAACCATGATCGCTGAATACTCTGAACCAACCAGTCCCTCTAACAGCGCATTATCCATACAAAAGAATCTATCCGGGAGTACATCCAAAGCACATGCAAAAAGTACAAAAACTCCTTGGCCCTCAGCCTCCCAAACCGCCTTGGGCCCGCCCCTCCCATATGTTCCAGGAACCCCATCAATTCTTTCACTGTCGCAAAAACCTTCAGGGACCTAGGGCATGACCGGTCTAACCTAGGATCCAGAACCGTGTTGAAATCTCCCCCCACAATCAGTCAATGTGTCTCCAGGTATGGAATATTACCTAAAACCTGCCTCAGAAAATCCACTTCATCCCAATTTGGGGCCTAAGCATTCATTAACATCACAGGCATCCTCTCCAACGTCCGCTAACCAGGGCTGGCTACGATGCTGCCGACCTCAAACGCCACCCTCTCGTTGACCAGCACTGCCAACACCCTCATCTTGATACTCAACCCCGAGTGGAACATCTGCCCCAACCATACCTTCCGCAGCTTTGTCTAATCCCCCATCTTCAGGTGCGTTTCCTGAAGAAACACAATGTCCACCCTCAAACTCTTTAAGTGTGGGAAAACACACCGTCATGTAACTGGTCAGTTCAGCCCCTGCACATTCCACATAATCAACTGGGTTGGGGGGCTCTCCGCCTCCCCCTTCCTTGCCAGTCAGCTATATCCTTCTTTATCCAGCTGCTCCCGGTCCATTCGCACATTCCCCACATTGAACATCTCTCCAGTTCAGTGTCCTCACACTCCTCCCAGGCCATGGTCTCTCTTCCGACGTATCAAAATAAAACTCCCGATTCTGATGCGTGACCCACAAACGAGCAGGATACAGCACCCCGAAATCCACCCCCTCCTTGTAGAGGGAAGCCTTGATCCAGTTGTAGCCAACCCATCACTTGGCCAGTTCTACACCCAGGTCCTGGTATATTATCAGCTAGCTTCCCTCCCAGGTGCACTTCCTTTTCTGCCTCACCCATTTCATGATTTTCTCCTTATCGAGAAAACGATGCAGCCTCACCATCATCACCCTTGGCGGCTCACCCGCTTTCGACCTTCTCAGCACCCTGTGCGCCCGATCCACCTCAAAGGCATGGTTAAAGACCCTCTCCTCCATCAGCTTCTCAAGCATATTTGCCACATATTTAGCAGCCTGCACTCCTTCGACCCTCTCAGGCATCCACACGATCTGAAGGTTCTGCCACCCGGAGCAATTCTCAAGGTCTACCACCTTTCCCCTCAACCTCTTCTGTAATCCGCCACCACACCATCTCCGCCTCCAGTGAGGTCAGCTGTTCCTCATGCTCCACCGTTGCCTATTCCACCTCCTGGAGTGTCAGACACTGCGCATCCAGTCTCTGCTCCACTCTCTCGATAACCGCTCTAAACGGCTCCACCACCTTAGCCAGGTGCTCTGAGGCTTCCTTCCTCTGCTGCTGGAACTTGTTGTTCAAAAAGTTCAGAAGCTGCTCTGTAGATCACTGGGTGGGCAACGATGCTTCAGCGCCTTCCGCCATCTTTTTCTGTGTCGCACCTCAACTTTACTCTCAGTCAAGCTGCTGCCTCATATTTGTTACTCTCCTCGTCTGGTCAGCCATAAAACAGCCCCACCAGAGAATTATTGCAATCCTTTAGTGCTCATGCACCATTCGCCAGCAAAACACCCCTCAAATCGAGTGGAGAAGAACCAAAAAATTCTACCTTGAGCAGGAGCCACCAAATGTGTGACCATGCACTCTATGGTCACCACCTGAAGTCGAATACTTGACGAATTTGGAAGCTACACTGAAATGGTTACAGAGCCACAATCTGAGAGTTGAGAAGGAAAAGTGTGACTTTTTCAAGTCATTCATAAATTACCTTGGTCAGATTATCGACAAAAACGGTTTATACAAAGAGCCGAACAAAATGCCAGCAAACTTCAAAATGTGACATAGCTAAGCTCGTTTTGAGGTTTGATTAATTATTATGGTAAATTTGTGCCGAATTTAGCAACACGATTGAAGCCTTTACACTCGTTGCTATGTGTCAAACAGGCATGGCACTGGACAGAAGAATGTGAAAGGCATACAATGAAGTGAAAGAAGCTTTACTGAAGTCAGAGCTGTTGGTTCATTATAATGCAAAATGAAATTACAACTAGTTTCGATGCCTCACCCTATGGTGTTGGTGCAGTCATCTCGCACATAATGCCTTCAGGAGGGGAACGACTGACCGCATTTCCTCCACGCATTCCAACTAGTGCAGAAATGAATTACACTCATCTAGAAAAAGCTTTAAGCATCATTTTCAGTGTAAGAAGATTCCGCCATTACCTTTTTGGGCATCGTTTTACTCTTCTGACGGATCATCAACCCTTGACTACAATCTTTGGACCATATAATAGTATACATTCTTTGGCAGCTAGTAGATTGCACAGATCGTCATTGATATTGTTGCCACACTTTTGCCGTATCAAGTATCACAAGCCTAAGCAGCATACAAATGTTACAGGTCAAGTATGATCCTGAAGATCCTGAAGTCACTATTTTATATTTCTTGCTAGTGGATAATATACCTGTGACTGCATCTTAAATTCAAAGATATACAAGAGCCGATCCAGTGATGGGGAAGGTGATGGACTTGGTCCAAAAAGGAACGCTGTCAGATGTTCATATGAAAAATCCAGACCTGAAGCACTACATCACATGAAGATCTGAGTTGATAGTGCAGATTGGAGTTCTATTGTGGGGAATTTGTGCGATTATTCCTCTGCGCTTTCATAGTAGAGTCCTTGACCAACTGCATGAGGGGCATCCTGGTGTGGTAAGGATGATGGAATTGGCACACAGTTATTTTTGGTGCCTGGGATTAGATACTCAAATTGAAGAGAATGTTAGGCAATTCCAATCTTGTGCAAAACAAAGGAACACTTCTCCAGTACAACCATTACATCCATGAGAATGACCGACTCCGCCACGGCTGAGAATACACATCGATTATGCTGGGCCACTGGAGGGCCACATGTTCTTAGTGATTGTCGATGCACACTCGAAATGGCCAGAAGTCACGATAATGAAGTCAATGATGACTGAGCAGATCCTTGAGAAAGTAGATGAAGTATTCGCAAGAATTGGAACACCGGAGCAGATTGTCAGTGATAATAGTTAGTAGTTTACTTCAAATGAATTTGAGGACGACTTGAAAGGGAATAGTATACACCATATCAAGTAAGATCCATATCAGCAGCACCGAATGGAATGGCCGAATGGTTTGTGCAATCATTAAATCATTCTATCAAAACATTGAAGGACCAAGGAACATTATAAAGAAGGGTAAACAAATTTCAAATATCTTATCAGAACACTATATATGCTGCCATTTAAAGTTCACCAGCGATGCTTTTCAAGAGGAAATTATGAACACAGTATCATTTGCTAGCTCCACCTGACACTTCAGAGATTGCCAAAAGACAACAACAAGCACAAATTTCTCAGAGGGAGAAAATCTCTAAAAAACAAGAATCCAACCCGGGAGAGACAGTGTGAGCTAGGAATTCCACCACCAAACGAGAAATGGGTACCTGCTATGATTCTAGCGAAGACAGGTCCAATATCATACACCGTTCAGACAGATGATGAAATAGTTTGGTGACGTGATGCTGATCAGTTACTTGCTGCACAAATTGAGTTTGCAGAAACTTCTCAAGAGATTCTACCTTCAGAAGATCTCGAGAGCAATACTTTGGAACAAAGACCAGAGACAGTGACAAGTTCAGATTCTGTTTTTGAGGATTTTCCAATACCTCTAGTGATAGATACTGAAATACCTACTCAAGATGTATCATCTACAGCAAGGAATGAGGAAACTTTCGAGGTCGCAAATAACCAAGTTCAAGAACATCAAATTCTACCAAAAAGGAATAGACGTCCACCACATAGACTGTCTTATTGAATTGTATATATGTCCAGAGATAATGTACAATGAATCAGTTGTATAGATGTTAATTGTTGTCATTGCACTAATGATGTAAAAGGGGAGGTGTGTTATGTGTCTGGGAATACATTCCTGTGGGTTTTGTGTCACGTAATGAGTAGTGACATCAGCAGAGTGTTTGTGAGGGCTTTGAACAGATCATCATCCTGATTGTATGAGCAACATCCTTAATAAGCATCTCATCGTGTTTTACAAGAATCCAGAGTGTGGGGATCTCAATATCTTTTCTCTTTGCGGCAACAAAGAAATATAAGAGTAATAAATGCTGGCTTAGCCATCAATGCCACATCCTGTGAACAAGTAACAAAAAAGAACCATACCTTTAGATTGAAAAAGGTGAGAGGAAAACCAGGGAATTATAGACTCGTTAATGGAACATGTGTTGTTGGGAAATTGTTGAATCTATAATTAAGGATAAATTGAAAATTTCTCCTGGTCAGAGAGAGCCAGCATGGACTGATAAAGAACACATCATACCTGACAAACCTATTCGAATTTTTTGAAGAGATGGCTGAAACTGTGGTCAGGGGAATGCTTATGGATGTTTTCATATGGATTTCCAAAAGGCATTTGTAAAACCTCTTGTATGAGACTGTTCGGTAAAGTTGAAGTCATTGAATTCAAATTATTGACACAGTTAAGGAAGGGCTGAATAGCAGAAGTCCAATTTTAGAAAAACGGCGGCGGAGAATAGGGAAGCCGGCGTCGGGGCGGCGGGGCGGGATTCGCGCCTCCCCTTGGGATCCTCCGACCCGGCGCAGGGTCGGAGAATCCTGGCCCATGGGTATGTAGTCTAATTGGTGAAATGTGACTAGTGGTGGTCTGAAACTATTCATCGTGTTTATTAAGAACTTAGATGATGGCATGGAAAGCTCACCACTACTTTCTCAAGGGAAATTAGGGATGGCCACAAATGCTGGCCTAGCCAGCAAAGCCCTTAGCCCATGAACATTATTAAATAAATCAATAAGGTCCAAATCTGCTAATGTGACAAAGACAGGAGTTATTGTAAGTAGTGAAAATAGAAGCAAAACACATCAAAGAGGTATCGATAGATTAAGTCATTGAACAAAATTGAACAAAACTGGGCTGGTTTAGCTCAGTGGACTAGACAGCTGGTTTGTGATGCAGAACAAGGCCAGCAGCGTGGGTTCAATTCCCGTACCAGCTTACCCGAACAGGCGCTGGAATGTGGCAACTAGGGGCTTTTCACAGTAACTTCATACTTGTGACAATAAAAGGTTATTATTATTATAAATAGAATTCAGTGCAAGCAAATGTAAGGTCATCCATTTTAGCCAAAAAAGCATGGACCAGGATATTTTGTAAATGGTAGCAATCTTGAAACAATGGAGGTTCTAAGACACTTAAGGGTCCAGGTAAACAGATCATTAAATTGTCACGAACGTGTACAGAAATTAATCATAAAGGCTAATGAAATGCAGGCCTTTTTATTTAGAGAATCACATGACACGAGGATGGGAGTTATGTTTTAGCTGTAGCAAGCCCCATTTCGACTGCACCTAGAGCACTGTGAATAGTTTGGACACCACATCTTAGGAAAGCTATAGAATTGACCTTGGGTGGATTATCAATGTAATAACCCAAACTCATACAGAATCTACGGGGTCGGGGCAATCGTATTTGCAAAGTAGTATTTTAGGGTACATCAAATTAATAGAAGATCAAAAATCAACTCAGGGACAATTTAAAAGGGGGCTGCTCCTAATTGGAGAACATATTCCAAAAGTCCTTTGCAGAATACACGCTTCCCCGCCAAGGGGGCGGGCAGATTAATCACCTCCTGTAAAAAGCTGCCCGGTCAGGGGCCGGCTGACCACTCACCCGGTTGGGTATCACCAGGAGCCGTTTACCTGAAGCCCGGGAAATAAACCTTTCATCTTTTGATCAACTCAGTGTGGATTCCCCTTTTGTGTGCCCACAAATCTCATTGGTTTACCACTATGTACCTTGACTCTAAGGATTAAATTACAAAAGGGCATTACATAAACTAGGGTTTTATTTTCTGAAATCTGGAAGTTTGAGGGCTGTTTTGATCAAATTTTCAAATTATTGTGGAAATCAGATTGAACAGATAGAGATACTTTTTCCTTTGTTTCGGGAATCTGGAGAGAGGGGGAATAGATGAAAAATTAGCGTGAGACCTTTCAGGAGTGAAACAAGGAGCGGCTCAAATAGACAAAGTGGCTTGGAAGTTTGGAACTCTGTTCCATGAATGGCAATTGATGCTAGATCGGAAATTGATACATTTTTATTATCCAAAGGTATGACGGGATATGGAGGAAAGTAGGAGTACGGAGATAGAGCCATGAATCACACAGATACCAGATCGGCAGATAACTGTGATCTCACTGAATTGTGGAACATGCTTTCGGGGGCTGAATGGCCTACCCCTGTTCCTATCTCCAAAAACACAGCACTCCCTCAGTTGGCCTTGAGTATACACTTGAATCTCATCTTCAATGTGACAGTGCTATTAAGTGAACCAATTTGACACCCCCTGTTTGGAATTATCATTTCTTACATCAGGTTTTATGGCATTCACGCACTTAGCGCAGTATTTTCCAGCCCACTCACTGCTGGGATCATCCGGTCCCACTGGAAGTCAGTAGATGTTTAGTAGGGTCACCAATTCCCCCGCGGCGCATCCTGTCAATGCAAGACCAGAAAATCCTGGCCTTAGTTTATGATCCCATTATATTAAGTTGTGTGTTGTTGATATATAATGGAAGGAGCAAATTAGTACAATTTATGGTGGAAGATATTGGCCGAAATTCTCCAGCCGTTGGGATTCTCTTTCCCTGCTGGAAGTGCAAACCCACCCATGAGTCTCTCGGCAGTGTGGGGTGGCTTCAATAGGAAATCTCATCGACAAGTAACAGGAAGACAGGATCCCACCGCCAGCGAATGGCGCGCCGCAGACAAACACGCAGCTGGGGGATCGGAGAATTCCGCCCATTATTTTGCTATCAGTTAGAAGAAGAATGTTTGGTCCCCGCAGCAGCCATTCTGCCAGCTTCGCGTTTTTAAAAAGGAGTACGAATCAGCGCCAGTGTGACCACTTGCTGGGGAGGCTGTTAAATCACGGGAGGCCATTAGATAGGGGGTCGCTCTTGTTAATTGTACGGAGATTGGGCTTAAGTGGTGATGATTGGTTTTTCACCACGCTACGCCGTGATCCTGATTCCGTCAACGGGGGCGGGATCGCAAACCAATCGCGCCCGGCGCGGTTCTTGTTTTTGGCCTCTCCCGTGATCTACTGGCATCGTTGCACTCTCGCTTTAGCACACTGCAGCCATCAAATCACGCCCATATTCTCCCAAACAGGAGAATTTCCCCCAACCTTGCATAGTGTGTCGAAATGATTGACTATTCCGAGTGGGCTCATTCTGAAAAGATCTCTGATTTACATGTTTGGTCTATTCTAAACCACATAAGTGTCAAAGTAGTTAGTATCATGTACTTTCCTCCTCAAAACCACTCAAAATCTAACAGCGCTCAGTCAATTAAAATGTTACATCAGCTAACCACAGCCTGTAGAGAAAACATTCCAAAGGCATATCGGAACATTTTACAGGCCTGTCACTCGCTGTTCACCATATCAGTTGTAAGTACACAACGGAGCATGACCAGTTCAGGTTATGCTCAGCGAAAAGAAAAATGGCGGTGTGAAAAACAAAATTTGCTGAAGCAAGTATTCTCAATCTAATCCAAGAGATAGCCAATCTGGCTTCAATTTTTAAATATTTTTTATTCATTAACGGAATGTGGGTGTTGTTTGCTAGGCCATTGCCCATCTTTAATTGCTGTTAACCAGGTGGTGGTGAGCTGCCTTCTTGAACAACTGCAGTCCCTATCTTGTCGGTACCCCAACAGTGCTGTTCAGGATGGTGTTCCAGTGTTTTGATCCAGCGACAGTGAAGGAACGTCAATATATTTCCAAGTCACCAGGGCAGCATGGTGGCGCAGTGGTTAGCATTGCTGCCTCACGAGGCGAGGTCCCAGGTTCGATCCCGGCTCTGGGTCACTGTCCGTATGGAATTTGCACATTCTCCCCGTGTTCACGTGGGTTTCACCCCCACAACCCAAAGATGTGCAGGGTAGGTGGATTGGCCACTCTAAATTGCCCCTTAATTGGAAAAAATGAATTGGGTACTCTAAATTTAGTTTTTTTTAAAAATTCCAAGTTAGAATGGTGGGTGAGTTGGAGGGGGACATCCAGGTGCCGGTCCAGGTAACATTACGTGAGGGTCTCTGGGGTACAGGGTGTGCAGTCTGGTGAGCAGGGCCCCCCGCTGCGGCCGGGAGTGCATGAGCAGGACGTGTTAGATGGCAGGGAATGTGTGAGGAGAGGGTGGAAGAAATGAGGGACTGGAGGGTCCCGAGGAGGAAAACACCACTGGTTGTCAGTCTCACACCTTCTCCCAAGTCCGTACAGATATTACTGGCAGGTCAGGCAGCCAGATGCCGTTTCAACAAGGAGATGGAGCGGCACCTGTGCCATATCATTGCGGACTTGGCACCACATGGAGGAGGCGGATACCTGCCCCCAGTGGCCGTCAAGATCACAGCAGCCCTGAACTTCTTTGCCTCAGGATCATCCCAGGGCTCGAGTGGGGACTTGTGTGGCATCTCACAAGTTACAGCCCACAAGTGCATCCGTGAGGTGACAGATGCCTTGTTTGCGTGAGCAATGAACTATATAAACTTTGACATGGACCAGGCCCAACTGGGTGCCCAGGCAGCAGGAATGTTCTGTATGATGCACGATCAATGACCACAAAAGCGAGGTTGTAGTCCAACTGAAGGCTTTAATAAGCTAGATGTTTCCTCCAGCAGCTCAGGTACAGAAAGAAAGCTGCTGGGGCGGCACGGGCTCTTATACCCCGCCTTGCAGGGCGGAGCTACCATACAGCTTGACCAATGGGAAACATACAATATCTACCAATGGTGTTCCAGCATTACTAGGTACCGTAATACCTCTACACAGACTACCACATTCGCCCCCTGTTAAAAAAGAGTCCAGCGGGGGGTGGTGGCTTGGTATTACAACATGGTAACGTGGTAGAAGTTATCGTTATGGAGGTACCGTAATACCTCCGTACAGCATTTTGTCTTATTATCGTAACTATTTACAATTTCACAATTAATTATATACACTTTCAAATGAAGCAATCAGTCGATTGGTGGCCCTGGTCGTCCTCTGTGATCGTCGAAGCTTTGGTGGTGACGCCGGTGGAGGCTCGGGCATCTGTGACTCGGGGAGCATGGCCTCGATCTCTGTGACAGCTTCAATACCCCTAGACACCGCTGGTGGGGAAGCCGATTGACCTGGGAAGGGAGTGTCTGCGGGGTGCGTCGGTGGGTGGGGGGGCCTAGACGGGGCCCGCGGAAGAACCCATCCTCCTGGGAAGGGGGCGGCTGAAGGTGCACCGGTGGGAGGGAGGGTGGGACTGGTTGCTGGGGTGTGTGTGGGGATCCGGCGGGTGGCAGGTCTCATAGGGAGACCGTATCTTGTCGGCCGTCGGGGTATGCCACGTAGGCGTACTGGGGGTTAGCGTGGAGACGATGGAGCCTCACGACCAACGGGTCCGACTTGTGCGCCCACACGTGTTTTTGGAACAGGATGGGTCCGGGAGCTGCCAGCCAGGTCGGGAGCGAGGTCCCAGAGGAGGACTTCCTGGGGAAGACAAGGAAACATTCGTGAGGTGGTTGGTTGGTCGTGGTACAAAGCAGTGACAGGATGGAGTGGAGGGCATCCGGGATGACTTCCTGCCAGCGGGAGACTGGGAGATTCCTGGACCATAGGGCCAGTAGGACGGTCTTCTAGACCATTCCATTCTCCCTCTCTACCTGTCCCTTACCCCGGGGGTTGTAAATGGTTGTCCTGCTCGAGGCAATGCTTTTGCTGAGCAGGAATTGACGAAGTTCGTCGCTCATAAAGAAGGAGTCCCGATCACTATATATGTAAGCGGGGAACCTGAACAGCGTAAAGATGCTATGGAGGGCCTTGATGACGGTGGTTGTAGTCATGTCGGGGCAGGGGATGGCGATTGGGAACCGGGAGTACTCGTCAATCACGTTCAGGACGTACGTGTTGTGGTCGGTGGAGGGGAGGGGGCCTTTGAAGTCCATACTGAGGCGTTCAAAGGGACAGGAAGCCTTTATAAGGTGCGCTTTCTCTGGCCTGTAGAAGTGCGGTTTGTACTCCGCGCAGATTTGGCAGTCCCTGGTGGCTGTCCTGACCTCCTCGATGGAGTAGGGCAGGTTGCGGGTCTTGATAAAGTGGAAGAAGCGAGTGATCCCCGGGTGGCAGAGGTCCTCGTGGAGGGCTCGGAGGCGGTCCACTTGTGCGGTGGCACAAGTGCCACGGGACAGGGCATCAGGAGGCTCGTTTAGCTTCCCAGGACGATACAAGATCTCATAGTTATAGGCGGAGAGTTCGATCCTCCACCTCAAGATCTTATCGTTTTTTATCATGCCTCGCTGTGCATTATCGAACAGGAAGACGACCGACCGTTGGTCAGTGAGGAGAATGAATCTCCTGCTGGCCAGGTAATGCCTCCAATGTCGCACAGCTTCTACTGTGGCCTGGGCCTCCTTTTCGACTGAGGTGTAGCGGATTTCGGAAGCATGGAGCGTACGTGAGAAGAAGGCCACGGGTCTGTCCGCTTGGTTGAGGGTGGCCGCCAGAGCTATGTCGGACGCGTCGCTCTTGAACTGGAAGGGGAGGGACTCGTTGATGGCGTGCATCGTGGCCTTTGCAATGTCTGCTTTGATGCGGCTGAAGGCCTGGCGGGCCTCTATAGACAGGGGAAAAACTGTGGATTGGATCAGGGGACGGGCCTTGTCCGCATAGCTGGGGACACACTGGGCATAGTAAGAAAAAAAACCTAGGCAGCGCTTCAGGGCCTTGGAGCAGTGAGGGAGGGGGAACTCCATAAGGGGGCGCATGCGTTCAGGGTTGGGGCCTTTAACTCCATTTCGCACTACGTAGCCGAGGATGGCTAGGCGGTCGGTGCTAAACACGCATTTATCCTTGTTATACGTAAGGTTAAGGATCTTTGCAGTCTGGAGGAATTTTCTGAGGTTGGTGTCGTTTTCCTGCTGGTCGTGGCCACAGATGGTGACATTATCGAGATACGGGAATGTTGCCCGTAAACCGTCCCGGTCAACCATTCGGTCCATCTCGTGCTGGGAGACCGAGACCCCGTTAGTGACACCGAAGGGAACCCTTAAGAAGTGGTAGAGCCGCCCATCTGCCTCGAAGGCAGTGTACTTGCGGTCACTAGTGCGGATGGGGAGCTGGTGGTAGGCGGACTTAAGATCCACCGTGGAGAAGACCTTGTAATGCGCGATCCTGTTTACCAGGTCGGATATGAGGGGGTGAGGTTACGCGTCCAGCTGCGTAAACCTGTTGATGTTCTGTAGTCGATGACCATCCTATGCTTCTCCTCGGTCTTTATCACCACTACTTGAGCTCTCCAGGGACTGTTGCTAGCTTCAATGACTTCTTCCCTCAGTAGCCGTTGGACCTCTGACCTAATAAAGATCCGATCCTGGGCACTGTACTGTCTGCTCCTGGTGGCGACGGGTTTGCAATCCGGGGTGAGGTTCGCAAACAGAGAAGGCGGATCGACCTTGAGGGTCACGAGGCTGCAGATAGTGAGAGCGGGTATAGGGCCGCCGAATTTGAAAGTTAGACTTTGGAGGTTGCACTGGAAGTCTATCCCTAGGAGTGTGGCCGTGCAGAGGTGGGGAAGGACGTAGAGCCGGTAATTTTTAAACTCCCTTCCCTGGACCGTGAGGTTTGCTACACACACCCCTTTATCTCTACTGAGTGGGAACCTGAGGCCAGGGAGATTTTTTGATTAACGGGGTGGACGGAGAGAGAACAGCGCCTTACCGTGTCGAGGTGTATGAAGCTCTCCGTGCTCACAGAGTCGATTAAGCAGGATGTCTCGTGCCCGTTGATTAATACCGCTGTTGTAGCGGTTGAGAGTGTTCGAGGCTGGGACTGGTCCAGGGTCACCGAGGCTAATCGCGGCATCAGCTGGGTGTTCTCGCCGGGTGGTGTGTGGTCATCGGCACCGAGGTCCTGGGAGTCCATCCAAGGTGGCGGCTCCCACTGGTCGCACATGGCTATGGGTGCACAAAATGGCGGCGCCCGTCTATCAAACGTGGCATCAGCGGGACAAGATGGCGGCGCCCAGTGGCCACACGTGGCCCTGGGGGAGGAAGATGGCGGCGCTCGCTGGCCGCATAAGGTCCATGGCGGGGGTTGTGGTGGCGGCCCGCATTCGCTTCCGGAGACCGCAGCGACCGCCCGGGTCTGGCATAACGCCACGAAATGGCCCTTTTTGCCGCACCCTTTACATGTGGACGTTCGGGCTGGGCAGCGCTGTCGGGGGTGTTTGGCTTGCCCACAAAAATAGCAGCAGGGCCCCCCGGGGTTGCCGGGCCGTCTTGCAGTGCAAGCTTGTGGGGGGATGTGGGATGCCTCGGAGTCGGCTGCAGGGGAGTTCCACGAAGCCCAGGGGACTGCCGTGCGGTCGGGGGTGTAGGCGCGGGCGTTTCGGGAGGCCACATCCAAGGAGCCGGCAAGGGCCCGTGCCTCCCTGAGGCCTAGAGTTGCTTTTTCCAGCAAACGCTGGCGGATTTGAGAGGACAGCATACCCGCCACGAAAGCGTCCCGAATCATCAGTTCAGTGTGACCGTTTGCTGAAACTTGCGGGCAGCTGCAGTTTCTCCCCAACACCAGGAGTGCACGGTAGAATTCTTCCAGTGACTCACCAGGAATTTGTCGCCTCGTCGCTAGTAGATGCCGGGTGTAGGCCTGATTTACAGGGCGAATGTAGTGTCCTTTCAGCAACTCCATCACGGCATCAAAGTCGTCCATGTCCTCGATGAGGGTGTAGACTTCTGGGCTCACCCTCGAGTGCAGGATTTGCAGTTTCTGTTCTCCTGTGGGTGTGTTTTCTGCCGTTCTGAGGTAGCCGTTGAAGCACGCCAGCCAGTGCTTGAAAGTCGCCGCCGAGTTTACTGCGTGGGGGCTGAGTTGCAGACACTCCGGCTTGATTCGGATCTCCATTCTTTAAATATCCAGCTTATTAAATTAATGCACGATCAATGACTACTAAAGCGAGGTTGTAGTCCAACTGAAGGCTTTAATAAGCTAGATGTTTCCCCCAGCAGCTCAGGTACAGAAAGAAAGCTGCTGGGGCGGCACGGGCTCTTATACCCCGCCTTGCAGGGCGGAGCTACCATACAGATTGACCAATGGGAAACATACAATATCTACCAATGGTGTTCCAGCATTACTAGGTACCGTAATACCTCTACACAGACTATCACACTGTCATCATCAGGATGCTCCAGGTTTAGGAGGTAATAGATGGCCTTGCGTGCACCAGGCTGTTTGGGAATGCCCTACATCGGCAGGAAGGGGTTCCACTCCCTGAACGTCCAGCTCATGTGTAACCACCACATGAGGATCATGCTCATGTGTGCAAGCTTCCCAGTGTGCATGCCAGCTACACCCTGGGGCAGTCGGACAGCCCTGGCCTCTTTGAGGACCCCCCCCAGGATGGCCGGTTGGCTCTTGGGAGATAAGGGGTACCTGCTGAGGACATGACTAATGGTGCCAGCACAGAGGCTGGAGTCCGATGCGGAGACCCGATACAATGAGGCCCATGCGGCCACCCAGGCTGTCATTGAGCAGTGCATCACACTCCTCAAAATGCGGTTCCGAGACCTTGACTGCTCTGGCGGTGCACTGCAGTACGCCCCCCAGAGGGTCGCCCACTTTGTGGTAGCCTGCTGTGCCCTGCACAACCTTAACAGCAGCAGGGCGAAGTGCTGGAGGTGGAGGGGGAGGAACGTGTGGCCACCACCGAGGAGCAGAAGAACGAGGAGGCACCGGATCAGGAGATGCTGGAGGATAATCCTGAGGCGGACCCGCAGGAACGGCTGGAGGATGGAGGACAGGCAGCAGCCGCGAGGGTCTGGCAAGCACAGTGGGCCAAGGAGGCTTTCATTCTCCCCCGCTTCACATAGGACACGGCCGTGACCGTCATTCCCCCCCCTGTTCTTCTCCCTCCCCCATCCCTCAGCCTTCACCTTCCCCCTCCCTTCCCCCACCATCCTCGCCCCTCAGCCTTCCCCTTCTCCCTCTCTCCCCTATCCCTCAGCCTTCCCCCTCCCCACTGACTCCCTTCCCTCCTCTCGCTTCCCTCCACTTCCCCCATTCCCCTCCCCCACTTGTACCACCCTCCTACGGTCTGTGTAACAGCACTCCAGGGTGATGGGACTGTGTTGGCGCTGTCAGATGGGTCAGTGTTGAGGGCAGGGGCGTGATGATAACCTGCTGAAATGAGAGCACTGGTGCTCCTCAACGTATGCCATAGCCTGACTCCTGCCGGTCTGTTGAATGCTCGCTCACACCCATCACCTGCATGTGGTGTGCCTGGGTAGTGGTGGTCTGGGCGGGCGGTGGGAAGAGGCATCCAGGACCTCCATGTTCGGGGTGCTGGTGCTCGGGTTGGTGCTCGGCCCGCATTGCGGAATAAAGTGCCAGAGGCGTCATATTTCTCGAGAGCAATGTATTTTAATGCTGTTCTTATGTGTCCCGAACTGCCCCAATCCCCCAATGGTGCCGCCCCACTGTTCCCACCCTTTACAACCCCTCCGCACACACCTTCCCCCCAAATCGCACTCCCCACACATTACCCCCACATTACCCCCCTCCCTCCCAGTGCCCTCACAGCCTGCTTAGCCTTCCGTGCTCTACCGCTGCACCTCCGTGTACCCCCAGGATGCACATCAGAAGTGGAGGCAGCCTGCTGCCTACCATGTCCCATGGCCATTGATGCCCCTGGTGGGCATCCTGGGGCTGGGCTCCTGGGACAGGAAGGCCCTGCCGGACTTGTCTGTGGCACATGTCCCGCCGTGCCACCCTGTTCTGGGTGTTGACTCTGAAACGTGCCGCTATCAGGAGAGTGGGTCTAGGGGCAGCTGGTGGCCGCCGTCGTCAGTCATTAGAGTGTCTCCGGATTGGCACCAATCTCACTCCTCCAGGTCGGTTTCCATAGGACCCTGGGATTCATCTCGGGACAGGGGGGCAGCTGGATCGAGCCTGGTTGCCCCTGCGTCATCTGGATCTGCCAGCCCTGGTGGCTCCCCCATATCTGCAGCACCTCTGCTATGCCCACATGAAACTGGGACATCTACCCTAGCGACCGGGAAATGCTCTGGAGGGCTTCGGCATTGCCCACATGAGACTGGGCCATGTTCCGCAGTGTCTCATCAAGGTACACCTGGGACTGGGACATATCCGCCAGCTCCTGTGATATGCTGTCGAGGTGCTCAGTCATGGCCGTCACTGACTGAGCCCACTTCGGACACCTCCACTCATTCTGCTGACGTTGTGCACCAGGCTCTCCACTGCAGTCACCAATGTTGACCCCGGTGCCATGCATTGCCGGTGACATCTCCTACACCCGTAGCCTCTGGGACTTCTCCAGTCGGCTATGGACCTGCTGGAGGGTCGCTGACATCTCGCTCTGAACATCACGGCTGCACCCTATCGACTGATCAGTTCCAGGTGAACCTGTTCCAAAGGCTCAGCATCTGACTGGGACCCAACTGTGCTCAGGGATCCAGCAGACCTCCCACTGCTGTCTCGCCTGGGTGTCCCTGCCTCCACCTAATGTGCATCAGCAACTGTGTAGTTCTCATCAGATTGTGCCACAGAAGCCTATCCACTACAGTCGCCCACTGAGGCGTGTGTCTCTGTGCAGGTGAAGGGTGGGGATGACAGCTGTAATGCAAATAAGGTGGTCTCCTCGGAGTTCCCCTCCGAGGTGTTCTCATGGGAGGCAGGGGGAGGACCACCCCGGATGGTCAGGCACTGTCGGATGAGGATCCTATGGGAGAATGGATATGTGGTCAGTTGGAGGGATGGGTCAGTCCATATGGCATTAACAACTCATATGTGACAGGTCATCCAGTGGGGGCCAGTGGAACATCACCTCTGAGCCGTGCGTTGACCTCTACGTCAGTGACCGATCTGTCCTTGGTCACCCCCGTGACCTCCAGAGCCCATTTCTGATAGGGTGTGAGGACTCTGATGCCCAGCATCCTGACGCCTGTCTGGGCCCTCTTCCATCTGTTCTGGGCCAACTTCTCCTGCCGGGACACAGAGGGGACATCGTGACCTGCATGCATTATTCATTGCAGGGGTGGGGGTGTTTTAGTGGGGGAGGGGAGATGGGCTGTATGGGAAGGATGGGTGTGTGGGAGGGAATGGGGTGTATGGGGAGAATGTGGAGTAGTACGGGGTGGAAAGTAGTGGGTTTTTTAGGGGAGGAATGGAGAGTATGAGGAGCAAATGGGGAGTATGGGGGGGGGGGGTGGCGTGGATGGCACTGCTAGACGTGGATGTGCCGGGACACGGAATGGTGCTGGGCGCGGACGGTGACAAGCGCATTGCGAGTGTCTGTGTCCCGGTTGACTTTCTTGCTGCACTGGGTGCCAGTCCTCTTGGAGATGCTCACCGAGTTGACAGCCTCTGCCCTTTCCTCCCAGGTGGCACTGCCTGCCCTGGGGCCGACCCTCCAAAACTCTCACAGGAACAGGGCATCCCATCTGACGTCTAAGCGTCCAACCGTCTATCTAGATCGGCATCCCTGAATCGTGGGGCTGGTCTCCTCATTGGTATGGCTATGAGCTGTGTGGGGCTGACTGAGCAGGAACAGTTTAAGTGCTCCTCTCCCTTGTTAACAGGGGGCTGATGAGCACGGCCCCGGCGAAGCAGCCGGCGGGACAATAATTTGCAGCGTGAAGCCCGTGGGATCTCATTAAGTGGACCAATTAACATTTTATAGCGGTGATGACCTCGCCGGCGGAATGTCGGGAAGCTCATGGCTGTTCCCGCTCGCGACCACATTTTGAAACGTTTCCATTAAATCACGCCCTAATTGTTGAGGTCGGAACTGAATTGCGTGCAGTTTGTGTCCCTATTAAGGGCGCTATTTGTGGAGCAAGTTAGGACATGGTAATGGGCCAGCACTCTGCTGGCGTAAATTCGGAGCGATTCCTGGCCCAGCGGGCATTCTATCCCTGGGGCCAGAGTTAGCGCCAAAGAGCCTGTCTGCTGGAACTGTTTTTAGTCGTTTCACTTATACTCACTGCAGCTACCAAGATGGCTCAAAGAAGGCTTGGTGGCAGAGGTCGGGGGTCGGATATGGACCCACAGCTCCATGTTAGTGAGGAGCAGAGGGACACCGTCTCCCCCACCTTGGGCCACAGACTCAAGCCTGGCCTCCTGAGCACTGCCTGGGAGAAGGTGGCAGAAGCAGTCAGCGCTGCAAATGACACAAGGAGGTGGTAGCTGGTGAGGGGTGGGGTTACTGGTGTGCCCTCTGCCCTGACAGGGGCAAAGAACCAGGGATTGTTCCAAAGACCATGGTGTACTTGCCCTCTGGTTGGGGTGAGCTCTACTGATACGCTGCTTCCTCTGCAATGGGGCACTGCTTCTGAGGAGTGCCAACACCTGGTGGGCTCCTGATTGAACTTGGTCCTTTTTGATACAGCTGGGGTATAAGAGTGTCCAGATGGGCAGCTTTGGTGGGCTCCCAGATGACCAGAGGCCTTCTGAGCATTTAATGGACACAGACAGCACTCAGCAGTGTGAGCAGCCAGGAGCGTGTAAGTAGTGTTTAAAAGATAGACTTAGAAATGGCAGGCTGAGGCAGACCACCCCGATCCCGAGTGGGACTCCCCAAGTCCATGAATTTGTCACCAAGTCACTATCCGCCACCGCCCCCGGGCCAGGCAGCCATATCCCAGCAAACCCAACAGTTTTCAATGTTTCTTCAGTGTTATTTCAGCCTCCAGCTCCCGCTCCGCAGCCATGGCGCCTGGTCCACCTATGTAAACACTTGTAGTAATTCATGCCCACTGAGAGGAGCAGAGCATCGCGGAAGGGGGCGCATACTATGTTCAACCCGTTAATCACATTTAAATGCATGCAAATGCCAGTATTTCATGCCCCCGCCAGCGCGGGGTGCTAACGTCGTTATCGCCACCAAGGAGGGGCTGGAGCATGGCATCCGGATCGGCACCAATTTTGGCTGGACGCCCGATTCTCCACCTAATCGGGGTTTGCGTTTGCGACGTCGCAAGGCGGAGAATTTCACCCAACTGTTTTCGACATCATCTGAGTGACAGAGGTTCACAGTCTCTTTCCTTTTACATTTTGACCTGGCTCAGCAATTGAGATAATTTCCTCAGTTTAAATTACCAGGCACACTGTGGACCGCCTTCTTCATTTTAAATTTTATTTAAACAAATGTTTCTCAGAACTGTAACTCCTTGTCCTGTTCACATCCTCATGAAGATACACAGTAGCTTTATCATTGTTTCCAAATCCAGTGGTACCCCAAATACTCCAACATCATCAGCCAAACAGCATCCTTGTACAAGTTGAACATTACCAGCTTGATTATGTAGTTGGTGAAATGAACATCGCTTATTGTCACAAGTAGGCTTCAAATGAAGTTACTGTGCAAAGCCCCTAGTCGCCACATTCTGGCACCTGTTTGGGAGAGCTGGTACGGGAATTGAACCATGTTGCTGGTTTGCCTTGGTCTGCTTTTAGAACCAGCGATTTGGCTTTGTGCTAAATGGGCTTAGATATGAAAGCAAGGAGTGAGCTCACAAGACTGTTGACAAATTTTTAAGTTCAGAGGAACATATTGTTTAAAGGTGGATCAATGTGCAACATATAAACCAGTTTATAGTGGCAAATTATAATGGAGTCCACTGAGTATGGTATGTTGTTTCTACCTTTAATGAATATCCGTCATATTAGAAATCTTCCTCATTAGGAAACGTCTTTGCTGATTGATCATCATTCTTGTTGGCTGTATCTCAAGTCAAAGGTGTTGTCTACTTCGGGTCACGTGTTTCTACCAGGGGTCTTCATGTCATTGAACAGGTCGATTCTCGCGAGACAGGTCAGGACTTCTCATGAGATAGTGTGCTCCAGAGTGCAGGATTTGCTTCTTTAATTCTTTCGTTCTCTGCCACTGCTCCACCTCATCATTAAGACGCTGTATCTCAAAGCGCAATGCAGCTTGATTGATGCCCCATTGAAGACTCACAATCGGCAAATGGTAACCACTTCCTCAGAAACACTCTCTTCAAACTGATGACTTTTCAAAAGCCAAGTGTGAGCTATGTAACTGTAAAGGTTCAAGTAAATAGAACATTGAATGGATTAAGCCTTTTTTGCCATAGTAGTTTCAATTAGAGGTTGAGCAGTCTTTATCGGTAAATCTGAAAATCAAACACATCCAAAAACTGCACTTTTTAAAACCCCATTGACCTTTGGCACAGGAAGTCTGTGACCCGAGCTGACGTGACCCGTGCTGCCAAAAACATGAACCTCACCGACCGTCTATGACCTTCTCCGAGGAAGTCTAGTTATTTGCCCGCACTATTTATTTTACCAGCAAAATCACAGATGGCGTCACAAGTGGTAACTTAATACAGGTACTCCGTATTTATTATTCAATGATACATTTTACAT
This sequence comes from Scyliorhinus torazame, assembly GCF_047496885.1. Classification (NCBI taxonomy): domain Eukaryota; kingdom Metazoa; phylum Chordata; class Chondrichthyes; order Carcharhiniformes; family Scyliorhinidae; genus Scyliorhinus; species Scyliorhinus torazame. Next base: position 190,818,693 of record NC_092707.1, on the reverse strand, counting down.
TTCTAGCAATTTTTTTACTCGACTGTAACATGGAATCAGACTGCATAGAAAGAGACCATTCAGCCTGTACCGGCTCTATGAATAAATTCCCCGATTTTCATATTTTCTTGTTCCCAAATCCAATTCTCTTTTGTAAGTGGCTTTTGGATCTGTTTCCACCATCCTTTCGGCCAATGCCTTTCAGCTCGTAACAACTCGCTCTGGAAAAATAATTCTCCGCATCTCTCTCTGTTGTCATGTGAGGGTACCTTGAAGAAATGGATGTTTAAGCAATGTACCTTTAAGAAATGCAGTGATGTCAGAGTGTGGGTGGAGCTTGGTTTTAGTTCAGTCATTTTTGCAGTTTAGCTTTGCAGTTTGAGAAAAGGAGCTTGGATGTGCGTCAGTGTTTGCAGTGAGCTGGATCTGCTGTGATCTCTGCCATGAAAGACTATCTCTGGATCATTTGGGTGATTTGAACTGTAAATAGTAAAGCCTTTAACCTGATGTGTTTCTGTTTAAAGGTGTCAAGTCTCATGGATGTTGAAAGGAATAATTGAAGGATTAATAATAAGGTTGTAATATTTCCAGGATTATCTTTGAAGTAAGGGGTGTTGAGAGATCCAATGTTTTTTTAAGAGGTTAAGTTGAGTTCATGGAATAAACATTGTTTTGTGTTTAAAAACCCACGTGTCCATAATTGTAATCCCACACCTAGGGAACAAGCCTTGTGCTCGGAAAATCAACAAATCCATTAAAGGGGGAGGAGGTTGGTTGAACTCCATGATACATTTTGGGGTTCTGAAAACGCCTCGCCCATAACAATTGGGGGTTCGAGAGGGATAAAAGTCTATCTATTGGATTGGCTTTTGTGAACTTAAAGACAGTGAAGGAGTGTTGCTTTTCCGGTCTGGTATTTTAGTTTAAGTGGGGAGTGTGTTGTGGACAATGGCTCTTTCAGAGGCTCAGAAGTTTTTGGGGTTGGACATGATAACACGTGATACCTTACTTTCAGAGAGTAAACGCAGACTGTTGGGTCTGGTAAAAACATTGCAGTTAACATTACCTGACAAAATGCGAAAAGATGAGGAAATTATGGCAGTGGTTAAGCATTTAAAGTTGCCTGAGATAGAGTTTGACTCATTGGAAATGACAAAAATTCAGTTGCAAATTAAACAAATAGAACATGAGAAAGAATTAAAGCGGCTTGAATACGAGAGTGAGAGAGAGGAAAAAGGGAGAGAAAGAGAGAGAGAGGAAAAAGAAAAGGCGAGAGAAGAAAGGAGAAAAGAAAGAATAGCCCGAGCAGAACAAAAACAAAAAGAAAGGGAGATACAGATCAGGGAAAAAGATAAAGAGAGGGAGTTTGAACTTCAGAAAATGTCCATGAAACATGACAATCAGTTAAAATTGGCAGACGCAAAGGGAAACGTACAGTTGGATGATAGTGATGAGGATTGTGAGAAAGAGCATCATAGTCGAAGGCTTGGTGGGAATCTATTTAAATATGTCCAAGCATTGCCAAGGTTTGACGAGAAGGAAGTGGAAGCCTTTTTCATTTCATTTGAGAAGGTAGCTAAACAGATGAAATGGCCACAGGACATGTGGGTATTACTGATTCAAACAAAGCTGGTAGGTACCAAATTTTAGCAGTGTGGTCGCTCCACTGACGGACTTGCTCAAGAAGTGTAACAAAGTGTTTGCATCACCACCGGAGGAGGTATCAGGAACGTATGAGGAGGTGAAGAAATCCATCTTCAGTGCATATGAGCTAGTGCTTGAAGCTTATAGACAAAGGTTTAGAAATTTAAGGAAAGAATTTGGTCAAACATACGTGGAGTTTGAAAGGCTCAAACAGAGTAATTTTGCTAGGTGGATAAGGGCTTTGAAAATAGATCAAATGTATGAAGCTCTCAGAGAAATTATACTTTTGGAGGAGTTTAAAAGTTCAATTCCTGATGTAGTGAGAACTCATGTGGAAGAACAGAGGGTTAAAACTGCGAGATTAGCCACGGAAATGGCAGATGATTATGAATTAGTTCATAAATCAAAGCTTGGTTTCCGACATCCGTTTCAGCTGGTGAGGGATAGAAACTGGGGACATGAGAAATACTCAAGTGGTAAAGGTAAAGGTGATCGGATGGGAGACAATAAAGAGAGTGTACCTCAGATTAAAAATGAAATCCAGGAGGGTGGAAAAGAAATGAAAAGTTTCAAATGTTTTCACTGTAATAAACTAGGCCATGTAAAGTCACAGTGTTGGTGGTTGAAAAAAAGCACTGGGAAGGCTGATGGGTAAAACAGGGTAAGACAGTGGGGTTTGTTAGTGTGGTAAAGGAAAGCCCAAGGGAAGCGAAGGAGGTGCAAACGATTGTACAGCCTGTTCAAGAAGTAATTGTTAAGAAGGTGCCAGATGTCTTTAAAGAGTTTACTTGTGTGGGTATAGTTTACTCATGTGTATTGGAGAAGCCCGAATCACTTTCCTTGCGGAGTTTCCGTTATCCTCAAGACGAAGGGAAATAATGCGATTTCTTGGTATGAGTGGATCTTACTGGAAATTTGTACCAAATTTTAGCAGTGTGGTCGCTCCAGTGACGGTCTTGCTCAAGAAGCGTAACAAATTCCAGTGGACAGCGGAGTGTCAACAGGCATTTGACGGCCTGAAGGCTGTGTTAACCACTGCTCCTGTGTTAGTCATCCCAAATTATACCAAACCCTTCAAAGTGGCTGTGAGTGATGTGGGCGTAGGTGCGGTGCTTCTACAAGACGACGACGAAGGGCTAGAGCGGCCTATTGGTTATTTTTCAAAGAAATTGAGTTCTCATCAGATAAAGTATTCGATGATTGAAAAGGAGACTTTGAGTTTGGTGCTAGCTTTGCAACATTTTCACATTTTTGTGACCAGCAATCCATCTGCCACCATTATATATACGGATCATAATCCTTTGACGTTTTTGGAGTGATTCCGGAATAACAATGCAAGGCAGTTTCACTGGAGTTTAGCTAACTGAAAGATTATTTAGTGTTGTCATATTTCTGTGGTTATCTTTGAAGTAAGGGGTGTTAAGAGATCCAGTGTTTATTTCAGATGTTAAGTTTAGTTCATGGAATAAACATTGTTTTGTGTTCAAAAACCCACGTGTCTATAATTGTAATCGCACACCAAGGGAACAAGCCGTGTGCTCGGAAAAGCAACACATTCATTAAAGGGGGAGGTTGGTTGAACTCCATGATACATTTTGTGGTTCTGAAAACGCCTCGCCCATAACACTGTTCACAAGGGTGTGCCTTTCCTTCCATTGTGGTTGACACCTTGTGTTATGGCCAAATGTCAATGGGTGAACTAGTACTCCTCTATGCAACCTTCTTGGTTGGTCACAACAAAGGTTTAGGTTTATTTTTCACGAGGATATGCCTTTTCCAAATCCAAATGTATTTATCTATTTAAACTGTGAGCAATAAGGACCCATGAAACAATGTTTTCTTCAGTCAAAGAGAAAATGTATTGACCACTAAACCCAAGGGAAAAAATAATAAAAATCCATCTCACACCCAAGTACTAGAAATGAGAGAAGTTAGACGTAAACTGAATCCACACTGATTGGTGAAATTAAAACTTAGGCATGGTGGCTTTCTTTGTTGGAGAGCTTATTGACTTAGTTCACAGTCAGCACTACTCCCATCTCCCCAAGTGACACAGCTGTCCCCATTTAGAGGTGCACGAATAGCCATCACCTGTTTGAAAATGCAATTGATATTTAAACCTTGAAATAAAATGAAATGAAAATCGCTTATTGTCACAAGTAGGCTTCAATGAAGTTACTGTGAAAAGCCCCTAGTCGCCACATTCCGGCGCCTGTTCGGGGAGGTTGGTACAGGAATTAAACCGTGCTGCTGGCCTGCCGTGGTCAGCTTTAAAAGCCAGCGATTTAGGCCAGTGAGCTAAACCAGCTCCTTAACAATGTCATTGCCTTTAAACGCTAAGATAGTATTGATAAGACATTGACATTAGAATTCAATAAAAAAGATAAAAGGATACACAGTTAAGTATCCTTGGATTATCCTGAGGCATAGATTTGTAAACATTGTGTCTGATTTTGATTAGTTGGTTTTGTAGATATAGTCAGATGTAGAAGATGTTGCAATTATTACGAGTTCTCGGTTCGCTGGCAGATTTTTCGTAAAGTTGGCTTCTGAACTGATTGATACACTTGTTCTAAAAGAGAGAGAGAGTAGCTTTCAGACTGTTTCCTCTGCTGAAGTATTTCTTGACACCTTTTTCAGTGGTTGCAGTCTGGCCTGTTATATTTCACCCATTGTGTATTTCCATGGGCTTTTGGGTGAGCCTGTATGTTTCAAGATCCAATGCTTTACATTGCAATTTCTCTTCCTTAGACAGTGATGAGTTTTGATGTGTCTCTGAATTATAGGAAATGTCACTCTCTCCCTGCATTCCACTGAGGGTGATTTGTTTGTTTTTCACCTTCATTTTGAAAGGTGATCTTGTATTTTTAAATACTTTATTCTGTCTCATTTCAAATTGCAAAATTACCAGTCCCTTGAAAGTTGAAAAATCATACTTTCAAAAATAAAATGGCATAGCCTCAGAACCCTTTGTTTCTGTCTTCACTAACAGCAGATATACGCACAAGAATGTTGTACTGCCCCCTGTCCCTTCTCTGCCCCCTTCTCCTGACCAGACATACAAGCCTTGGACTGTTGGACTTCTCATTCAAACAAACAACATAACTTACTGCAGAGGTAAAAGGTGAACCTTTGGCGCACTTGCACCAAGTTATAAATCAGGCCCAAAGTTGCTCTCTGTCACGACAAATGATGGTAGGTGGGCACACAGAAAATTGCGCAGGAAGCCACACATCAGATTCCTAGCTGCGGGACAACTGTAACTGATTAAATCAGTGGCGGTAAGGTAACAAAACCGGAACCTGGCCCATTAGCGGTGGAAAGTTAATTGAAAGCTAAGACCCCAGCCTACTGACTTAGACACATTCACATAACCACCTGGGCTAAGTGTTCTGCACTCCTTGTTCGCCAACATAGTATCCAAGGGTATCTGCGAATCTATTAAGAGAGTTTTTCTGTTTTCCAACAAATTCAACACATGATCAATAATAATTAAATACAGAATACTATTTCAAAATGGAGCATTTAAGTCTCTAGGAGATAGGCCTGTGTGTGTGTGTAGGGAAGTTTAAATCTGATCCATTCACATATCCACCCTTGACAAGCTACAGTTAATCCCAACCCCCACATTTAGCAGGAATTGCTCTAATTACTTGTTCAGCCTGTGGAATAATATTTTTACTGAGTCTTCCCTCGTTTTCTAATTTAATTTGTGCAGGAAACTAATTCAATGCTGCAGTATCTTGAGCTGCAGTCTGTGAGTACACATTGACTTAAGCCAATTTGAACTGGCGACCCCTTTTATTTAAAAAAGAAGAAAAAAAATCAGATACATGTTTGTAGCAGTGTTTCCTTCCTCCTGAATAGAGTTCACAGATTCTGGAATACGAGCCCTACGCTCGATTTAAAGTAATCAAAGTCGATTTTACTGGGCTGGATTTTGTGGAGCCCCCTCCAGTGGGCAAGATAGCAGGTGGGCATAGAGAAGTGTGCAGGATGCCACACATCAGGAGCAAAATTCTCCATCCCGCCCCGCCACATTTCTGCCCCGACCTGCCGGCGGGATGCTCCGTTACACCGGCCGGTCAATGGGGTTTCCCATTGTGGGGCAGCCCCACGCCGTCGGGAAACCCCCGGGCGCCAGCAAAACGGAGACTCCCGCCAGCGGAGAATGACGCCCCAGATACCTGACTGTGGGAAAACTGCAAGAAATTTAATCAGTGGCGGGAAGGTAACAAAACAGGAAACTGGCCCGTTAACGGTGGAAAGCTGATTGATTTTTAATTGTCTGCCAGCATATAATTTAAATACAATACCATACAATTTAATTCTGCCTCCCGGATTCGGTGAAACTTGGACATATCTCCCCTGCCTTCAGTACCCCGCCTACTAAAAGTTGGTGACTCATACGGAGCTTCCTTGAGAGTCCTTTGGACCTCTGGGAAACTCAGTCACAGGACACATTGCCTAATCTTGGAGATGTTTTCTCTGTGTAAAGGTTTGTTAACACTTAAGCAGGGAAGTCAGAACCAGGAATTAATGGATCAATCTTCATCCTCAAGCACTGGGCGGGATGTGTTGGCTGGTCAATGATATATCAGGCCTTGTTTGAACCTGTTGATGCTGCGGCATGATCTTGTGTGACGGTGTAGCGTTCTTTTCCCCAGACTTTGGAATGTCTTTTAGTGCTGTAGCAACAGACGTTCAGATGCTGGAGGTTTAGAACTGTGGAGCTTTAAAAAAAAAGCCTACAATAAGATTTCTAGTTCTAACACAGGCTGCCCTTTAAGTATGATGCCCATTCCTGCACAGCCATCAAGTGATGCGGGCGTCCAGAAAATAGAACCACCTCCACTACCTGTTCCGCTGGCAAGACTGGGTCCCCTGTATGCAAGAGCTTGCCACCATGTAATCGGGTTCAGCTGACTGCCACAGACCCGCACCAGATCCCCAACGTCTTCTGGGTGCGTTTGGTGACGGTATTACTAAAGTCGGCCTGTTATCTTAAGTGTCCAGTGAATGATTCACACACATGCCCGGAATTTAAAAGCAATTGCATCATATCAGAGGCAGTACGTAGATTCTAAAGGAATTGAATTTAAGAGCCGTGAGGTGATGATGCAGCTGTACAAAACTTTGGTAAGGCCACATTTGGAGTACTGTGTACAGTTCTGGTCACCTCATTTTAGGAAGGATGTGGAAGCTTTGGAAAAGATGCAAAGAAGATTTACCAGGATGTTACCTGGAATGGAGAGTAGGTATTACGAGGAAAGGTTGAGGGTGCTAGGCCTTTTCTCATTAGAACGGAGAAGGATGAGGGGCGACTTGATAGAGGTTTATAAGATGATCAGGGGAATAGATAGAGTAGACAGTCAGAGACTTTTTCCCCGGGTGGAACAAACCATTACAAGGGGACATAAATTTAAGGTGAAAGGTGGAAGATATAGGAGGGATATCAGAGGTAGGTTCTTTACCCAGAGAGTAGTGGGGGCATGGAATGCACTGCCTGTGGAAGTAGTTGAGTCGGAAACATTAGGGACCTTCAAGCAGCTATTGGATAGGTACATGGATTACGGTAAAATGATATAGTGTAGATTTATTTGTTCTCAAGGGCAGCACGGTAGCATTGTGGATAGCACAATTGCTTCACAGCTCCAGGGTCCCAGGTTCGATTCCGGCTTGGGTCACTGTCTGTGCGGAGTCTGCACGTCCTCCCCGTGTCTGCGTGGGTTTCCTCCGGGTGCTCCGGTTTCCTCTCACAGTCCAAAGATGTGCAGGGTAGGTGGATTGGCCATGATAAATTGCCCTTAGTGTCCAAAATTGCCCTTGGTGTTGGGTGGAGGTGTTGAGTTTGGGTGGGGTGACCTTTCCATGAGCCGGTGCAGACTCAGGGGGGCGAATGGCCTCCTTCTGCACTGTAAATTCAATGATAATCTATGATTAATCTAGGACAAAGGTTCGGCACAACATCGTGGGCCGAAGGGCCTGTTCTGTGCTGTATTTTCTATGTTCTATGTAATGACCCTCAGAACAAGAAATAAATGTACTTTTCATTTGATTTCATTTTGATTTTAGCATCCAAACTGATGGAAGTATCTGCTACAAGTCAGAGGCTGTAACAGAACTAAACATAACTTTATCAAAATGTCTGGAAGATGGACAGATTTCCTTGGCTCTAGTCCATCATTTGATGAATTCATTTGCAATGTGCACCAGAGTTCCATCGTCCTGTAGCTAAATGTTTTTTTTATTATTTGTTCTTGGGACACCAGCATGACTGGCGAGACCAGAATTTATTGCTCCGATTATCCTTCAGAAGTTAGTGAGCCAGCATTTTGAACCATTGCAGCCCACATGGTGCTGATACACCCAAAGTGCCATGATGGAGGCAGTTCAGGATTTGGAGTCAGCAACAGTGAAGGGACGAGAGTTCCAAATCAGGGTGGTGAGTGATTTGGAGGGAAAACTGCAGATGGTGGGTGTGTGCCCATCTATCTGCTGCCCGTGTCCTTATCGTTGGCCAAGATCGTGGGTTTGGAAGGTGCTGTTGAAGGATCCTTGATGAATTGCTGCAGTGCAGCTTGCAGAAGGCACACACTGCTGTCATGGGGCGCTCTTGGTGGAAGGAGGGAATGTTTAAGATAATGGGTATACCAGTCAAGTGGGCTGCTTCTGGATCATGTGGAGTTTCCTGGCTATTGTTGGAGCTGCACTCATCCAGCCAAATAGAAAGTATTCAATCACACTCCATGTGCCTTTTAGGTGATGGAAAGAATTTGGGGAGTAAGGAGGGGAGGTGCTCAATGCAGAATTCCGTGCCTCCACCTACTTTCATGGCCACAGGGATTATATGGTGGACCAGTTAAACTCTGGTCCATGGTCACTTCCACGATTCTGATGGTGAGGGATTTTATGATGATAATGTCACTGAATGTCAAGAAGGGTAGTTAGATGCCTTCGTGTTGGAAATAGTCGTTGCGTGGCACTTCTCAGCCCAAGCCTCAATGTTGTCCAGATATGAATTGTTTCATTCTATGCGGGGTCAGGGATTCAGTAATGGCGATACCTTTGAAAAGCAGAGGATGTTGGTTAGATTCTCTCTCATTGGAGATCATCCACATTTTGACAGACTAGGTAAGACAGCACATTTTCTTCCCCTAAGTGTTCTTCTAATTCAGCAATCACTCACTAACGAGTATGATTGTCCACCTAAGAAAGTCTGTGTTACTGGTCATGGGTTCTGTGGGTTCTTGCATGGCTGATGGGCTCGATACTAAAGCCACATCTTCGCCCGTACCTTGGCAAGTTTTCCCGGAAGGTTGAATCGGTCCTTGGACTTTAGATTACTGGTATTCCTTTCTCTGGCTCCTTTTCCAGGCCTCCTCATATCGTCGGGTATCCTTGAAAAATTGTGTCCCTTACATCAAGAGGTTCCGCCAAGTAAGCTTCTTCTGAGCAAGGCTCTCTCAGATATTGACGTTGATGTTGTATTTCTTGATGTAAGCCATTCAGGGAGTCTTTGAAGTGCTTCCTTTGCCTTTCTTTTGTTTGAGAGCATTCCTTGAGCTGGAAGAAGATGATTTGCTTTGGAAGTTGGGAGTCTTACACCCTAATTACATGGCTGGCCCAGCGGAGTTGGTTTCGAATGATCATAGCCTTGATGCTGATGCTTTTAGCTCCTTCAAGAATGCTGATGTTAGTATGCCTGTCCTCCCAGTTGATGATGAGAATCCATCTGAGTCCACGTTTTTGAGCCAAGTGGAAGAGTTAGGAGGATGGCTGCCTTGTAGATGAGGATCTTGATGACAGCATGAATGTCATGGTCATCAAAGGCTCCTGTCCTTCAGCATCCAAAGCAGGCATTCACGGATTGGACACAATATTGGATCTCTGCATTGATGTCAGCCTTAAATAATAGGTAGCTCCCAGGTAGAGGAAATGTTCCATGCTTGATATCTGTAAAGGGAATTAGTGAACCAAATGGGCTTTTGCAACAATCTGATAGTTTTGTTGCCAGCATCACTGAGATCAGCTTTCAATTCCAGATTTATTTATTGAATTGAAACTCCGCAAGCTTCTGTGGTGGGATTTGAACCTGTGTCCTCAGGGCCTCTGGATTACTAGTCCATGAGCATTACCACTGCGCCAACCATTGGAACCTCACTCTCAGACAAGCTGACACCTGTGCTAAATATGCCTCTTAACATGGCTAATCTAATTTGTATCTCACTACACACAAGCTCACCTTTATTTTCTCCTCCAAGATAAATGAAGTGTCAGTACCTGAGCAGCTGACTCTGAGTTTGCGATTCAGAGAAGGTGCGGTGTCTTCATCTCACTCTCTTTGGTGTTCTTCCACTACCTGGTCAGGCTGCAGTTCGTGGACTCTGTCATGAGGAACTCTTGTAGCAATGCACTGGGAGTGAAATGAGTGGCCTTAGTTCATGTCATGAAAGGGCTCATCACAAGAATAAAATCCTAATGGATTTGTTACTTCCTTTTCACCACTTATTTCATTAGGACAAGTATCAGTTATTTATTTTGGTGCATGCCGATTTTGTGCCAAGCTATTCCTGACTTTTTAATTGTGAAATAATTTACCGCACATTTTATAATAAGAAACTTAATGATGTTTGTCAAACATGACCTGTTTTCAGGAGACATATAACAACCCTTTGTTATAAATATTAATTTATAGTATCTCTTACATTTCTCCACCAATGTCACTTGTCTTTACTTCCTGGCATTTTACTCATGAGAAAGCAGCGTTGGGAGACATGGTGGAGAAGCGTTAACTGACAACTTCTGTTCTTTAAAGTACAGCCGAAGCAACACAGCAAAGGTTTCTTTTTCTGCTCCATAAACATTTTATGCTCTGCTCTTGGCTGCTGCCCTCACTCGCAATGACGTCACTGAGCAAAACAGTACAAATGCGTATGCATGGCATTGCCAACAAATCGAGCCTTTACATAATGGTGCATGTGGTGATGTGCATCACTGTAAATACATGTAAGCTAGACAGACACTAGAGGGAGCACCAGAAATATCACACACACACTCAACCAATAGATAAGTTAGATAGGAGGCGACCAATGGACATTCACGATACACAAGGAGGTGAGACGACCACAGGGGGGCATTACACCAACCCATACATAAAGGACACCACACACATGATCAGCCCTTTGGCCAGTGGAGACAGTCAGTGAGGAGAGGAACAGGGTGGATTCAATATTACGCCCACCACGTGGAAGACAGCAGCTGGTTAGTCAGTTTAGGTAGCTACAATAGGATTAGCAGTAGTGTCGAACTCAAGTTATAAAAGTGTACATAGTGTAAATAAATGAGTTGAGGTTATTTACACGTCTCGACCTTCCTTGACAAGTGCAATACAAGGAAGCCGCTTATGTTACAACGGAAACATAACAAAACAGTGCAGACCCAGAATCAGACAGCACACAGACAGACCATTCAGCCCACTCTGCCTGTGCAGGTTCTTAGAAAGAGCGATCCAATTAAACCCACTCCCCCATTCTTTTTCCAGAACCCTGATTTTTTTTCCTTTTTAAAATATATATTTTAAGATGAGAAAAAGCTCAGAGAAAGTGCAGAACTCGAATTGTAATCTTTGTCAAGTAGCATTCTTCAGGGAGATGAGTAGGCAATGCTGTGGACCATTCCCTATGTTTATGTCAGCATAGGACCATAAGTAGCCACACTGGCTGGTTACTTGTGCATTTACTGCATATTTTCTATGTTAGTTAGAAGACAGCAGAAACGGCTGTGGGGAAAAATAAAGACTACATTTTACTTATTGGCAAGACACACAAAGCTCAGCATGATGTTGCATGAGCAATAAACATGAGAAGGTATGATTAAAAGTTGGAATAGAGGAGTTGAAAACATGGCCGATACAATTAATTGTCTATAATCTGCAATACTTCCCTTATATTACTTGTTCTGATACCTTTACTTTCAGAATATTAGCACAGGTACTTCATAAAAATCATTGACACATTATGACAGAGAAGGAGGCCAATTAGCTCATCGTGTCTATGCCAATTGACAAAGAGCTCCCACTCTAATCTCACCTCTTGCATTGGGTCCGTAATCGTCCAGGTTACAACTCTCCAAGTAGATATCCAAATATATTGGGCGGGATTCTCCCAGCCCTGGGCCGGGCCGGAGACTCCCCGCGACCGGGCCATGCCGCCCCGACGGCAGCACGTGATTCTCCGCAGAGGGGACAATCGCACCGGCGTGGTTGGCGTGGCACCGGTCGCAGGCCGCTCTCCCCTCCCGCGATTCTCCAGGCCGGATGAAAAGAAAAAGGAGTCCCGCCGGCACCGTTCTAACCTGCTCTGAGCCGGCGGGACCGCGGCGTTGAAGGGTCGGGTGGCGGCCTGTGGGGGGGTGGAATGGGGTCCGACCCCGGGGGGGCTCCGATGTCGCCTGGCCCGCGATAGGGCCCACCGATCGGCGGGCTGGACTCTCTCGCTGGGGCCTCCTTTCCTGTGCACCGGCCCCTGTAGCCCTGCGCCATGTTGCGTCAGGGCCAGCGCGTTGAACGAGGCCACTGCACATGCACACGTTGGCGCCGGCGCCACTGCGCATGCGCGGATCCTGTGGCGCACAGTTCGCACAGAGCCGTGCTGGCCCCCTGTAGGGGCTAGAATTAGTCCTGGCAGCGGCCTGTTCACACCGTCGTAAAACGCGACAGAGTTTACGACGGTGTGGACACTCTGCCGCGGGATTAGAGAATCCCGCTCATTTTCAATGTGGTGAGACTTTCTGCCTCTACCACCCTGTGAGGAGTGAGTTCCAGGTCCCCAACTTCCCCTAGCTGCAAAAAAGAATCCTCATCTCCCGTCTAATCCTTCTTCTAATTACTTTAAATTTATTCCCCTTCTTTTTGACTCTCTTCTAACATAAATAGATGTCACTATTTATTCTACCCAGGACCCTTACAATTTTAAGTACCTCAGCATATCACCTGTCAGCCTCCTCTATTGCAACTCTTATGATTCTGAAATAGAGCAGTAACCTTTTTTGAAAAAATCAAACTCCTAGTTATTAACTGAAAGAATTAAGCCTCAAGGTTTCACCTTAACTATGCAAGAGTTCAACAAACCAAGCACCACGAACTGAAACTATATATTTTGTAAGCACTTAGATCTTTATACATGAAAATCTAGATACTCCTCGTACTATTTTTATTTCCACACGAATATTCCTCCTATATATTGTAATGTTCTTGTTGGATGGCCTGATTTATTACAAGAATACTTGTAGCTAAAGTTATAAACAATTTATTAACTTTAAATGTGGATAAACTATATTCAAGACAACAGATGAAAAACAGTAAAATCATGCGAAGCAAACTCTCTCTTCAAGTTGCTCCAGCCAGTCTGAGGTCAGCTGATTATAGAATTCACTTACAGACTAGTGATACACCTAGTGGTCAGTCGGTGAATTACAATACAACCATGATATCACTGCATATATTTTACAGGTTCTTGAGGGTTACTTTACTTTTCCTGGGACCAAACCAAGGTCTGCCATAGTTCTGAGAAATTCACTCTGATTTTCCTCAGTATTCCTGTTATTCTCTGAGATATGGGGCGTCATTCTCCGACCCCCCAGCGGGTCGTAGAATGGCCGTTGGCCGCCGTGAATCCCGCCCCCGCCGGTTGCCGAAGTCTCCGGCACTGGATATTCGGTGGGGGCAAGAATCGGGCCGCGCCAGTTGGCGGGCCCCCCCGCTGGATTCTCCGGCCCGGATGGGCCGAAGTCCCGCCGATAAATTGCCTGTCCCGCCGGCGTGGATTAAACCACCTTTTGAACGGCGGGACAAGGCGGCGTGGGCGGACTCCGGGGTCCTGGGGGGGGGGCGTGGGGCAATCTGATCCCGGGGGGTGCCACGGTCTCCACCATGGCGGAGGCGGAAGAGACTCCCTCCACTGTGCATGCGCGGGAAACTGTCAGCGGCCGCTGACGCTCCCGCGCATGCGCCGCCCCGAGATATCATTTCCGCGCCAGCTGGCGGGGCAACAAAGGCCGTTTCCGCCAGCTGGCGGGGCGGAAATTCCTCCGGCGTCGGCCTAGCCCCTCAATGTTGGGGCTCGGCCTCCAAAGATGCGGAGCATTCCGCACCTTTGGGGCGGCGCGATGCCCATCTGATTGGCATCGTTTTGGGCGTCAGCCGGCGGACATCGCGCCGTTTCAGGAGAATTTCGCCCATGATATTTCTTAGCGGTCCTTCTACTGTGCTAGCCAACCATCTAACTCTCATGATTGTTGACATCTCCAGCTCAAACGTGGATCTCACTACTTTTTTGCTCAGTGATTCCAAAATCAGGAAATATCCTTTGTTTCTGATAGACATTTTGAAATTTTGTATTCTTGCCCTGATGAGTGAAAGATGAAAATCATTGAGAGGATGCATCATTTTTCAGCAATACTCAAGTTCTGTACTATCAAGCAACTATCATTATATGTCTGTTTACCAGTCTCCCTCCAGGAGTTTTCATTTACATAAAATAATTTTAAAAATATAATCCCCAAACTAAAGATTATACTTGTAACTGTATACATTGCTTCTATGTAGTATGACCCATTAGACCATAAGACATAGGATCAGAATTAGACCACTCGGCCCATCGGGTCTGCTCCACCATTCAATCATGGCTGATATTTTTCTCATCCCCATTCTCCTGCCTTCTCCCCATAACCCCTGATCCCCTTATTGACCAAAACTCTATCTATCTCTGTTTTAAAGACACTCAGTGATTTGGCCTCCACAGCCTTCTGTGGCAAAGAGTTCCACAGATTCACCACCCTCTGGCTGAAGAAATTCCTCCTCATCTCTGCTTTAAAGGATCATCCCTTTAGTCTGAGATTGTGCCCTCTGCTTCTAGTTTTTCCTTCAAGTGGAAACACTCTCTCCACGTCCACTCAATCCAGGCCTCGCAGTATCCTGTAAGTTTCAATAAGATCCCCCCTCATCCTTCTAAACTCCAATGAGTACAGACCCAGAGTCCTCAACCGTTCCTCATATGACAAGCTGACAAGTATGGTGACCAGACAGTACACAGTAATGAATATGTGCTCTAAGTGATGTTGTAGACAGTTCTCACAGAATCTCCCTGTTCTTATGTTCCATGCCTTGAATAATAAAATAGATAACATCATGTGCCCTTTTAGCCAACGTACAGACCTGCCTTGATACCTTTAAGAATTTGGAGACATACACTCCAAGGTCACTCTGATACTCCACACTACTCACTGGAATCCCATTTACTGTGTATTCCCTTGCTTTGTCACGCATCCCAAAATGTATTATATCACACTTCTCAAGATTGAATTTCAATGTCCACCTTTTTGCCTAACCATCCAGACCATCTATAGTTTCCTGCAGTCTAAATCTTTCCTCCTTGCCGTCTAACAAATTGGAACTACAAAATTCATTTTAATGCCTCCTATACTTGTGTTTAAGGGCAAGATTTCTGCACTGTCAGGAAGACCACGCAGAACTGGGCGGCACGGTGGCACAGTGGTTAGCACTGCTGCCTCACAGCTCCAGGGTCCCAGGTTCAATTCCGGCCTCCGTCTGTGTGGAGTTTGCACTTTACCCCTGTGTCTGCGTGGGTTTCGTCCTGGTGCTCCGGTTTCCTTCCATAGTCCAAAGATGTGCAGGTTTGGTGGATTGGCCATGCTATATTGCCTATTAGGGTCCAAAAGGTTGGGTGGCGTTACTGTGTTACTAGGATAGGGTGAAGGCCTAGGCATTGGTAGGGTGCTCTTTGCAAGGGCTGGTGCAGACTCTTGGCTGAGAATTATAATTAATGAGCTGGACTCCATCACAATCATAGCAGCATTGAAGATCATCACACATGAGATTTATTGATCCTTTACTTTTCTGTTAACTCTTTGATTGACCAAACAAAAAATAATCCCATTGTACTGTGCTTTATCTTCATTTTTCTTTATTCAATATTTTTATCTCTTCTTCTTTTGAAGATTGGCTGGATTCTCCAATCCCCCAGCCTCATGCTTCTCGCCAGTGCGCCATTCACTCTGTTCCCACCCCTGTCAATGGGATTTCCCATTGAAGCCACCGACACCGCTGGGAAACCTGTGGTCGGGGTGCACTGTCGGTGGGAACAGAGAATCCCAACAGCCGGAGAATTCCGGCCAATGTGTTCACTGCCTCAACTGGGAACTGTGCCAATAAGTTCTACGCTCCAACATCTCTTTGCGTAGGAAAGTTTTGCCCAACCTCTCTCCTCACTCTCTTAATGACAGTTTTAAATTGATGAAACCTTGGGCAGAATCTTATCAGTCTTTCACAGTCCGGGGATGGGAATTTTGGATGTTGTGGGTTCAGTCAGCTCCCCAACCTGTTTCTGCCTCTGTGAACTTTTTCTCAAGACTGGTTCACAGCTGTGGAGGGTGCAAGATGTTCACACCTGTGGACAATGGAAAGAGCATCTATGCTGAAGATTGTTAAATCTATTCCAGGAATACACAAAGACTGGGATGAAGCCAGCTGCATAACCTGGTCAGTCTCGACTAGTTCTGGGTGTGTCAGCATATAACACACAGGAGAAAAAGACAGCAGCAGATCCTTTCAAAAACTTTGCAGGTACTCTCTCTTTCTGATTGTTGAAGCACACCAAGTCAACAAAGTTACAACTGAAAAGGAAAAAGAGCAGCTGTTCAGCCAAAGCACAGAACACTGGAATTTCAAAACTGATTATTCATCTACTGAATCACTCATTGCCATGGCCACAACGTTCCACCATCCACTCCTCACAGATAAGTCACAGACTGGCTTGTATATTTTCTTTTATTTACTAACCTGTGAATGTACATGTGTGTGCTTCATCACTTCTCTTGCATTTAGTAGCAAATAAACTCACACTTTCTTTAACTCAAGAAAGACTCGTTAAATTGTCTCCTTTTAAAACTTAAATATGTTGGATTGGGGAAAGGTATCCGCAAAGAAAGGAATCATTTTTAAATTAATCCTTTTGCGACTAACTGAGAGGGTTGAATAAAGAAAGTAAGGCAGTTCATCCCTCCTCATAGCAATTTTATGGTACCCAGATTTATCAAATTAATGGATCTCATCCAATATAACAAATTCGGGAACCTCGCCTAGAGATTGGTCGTAACATCATGTCCAAAACCCAAGTCAGGTGTGTGATGGTATACTTTTCACTCTCCTGAATGAGTGCACCTCCAATAACACTATCCAAAGCAAAGGGGTCCACTTTATTGACACACCATTCAGCACTTTAAAAGTTCGCTCTCTCCATCTCTGATGCACAGTTTCCACAGTGTGGACCATGTACAAGATGCACTGCCAGAACTCACCAATGTTCCTTCACTAGCACCTTCCACACCCAAAACCTTTAGTTCAGAGAAGGACAAAGTCACCAGATGTTATTTTTTAAATTTAGAGCACCCAATTATTTTTTTTCCAATTAAGAGGCAATTTAGAATGGCCAATCCATCTACCCTGCACATCTTTAGGTTGTGGAGGTGAGACCCATGCAGTCACAGAGAGAATGAGCAAACTCCACACAGACAGTGACCCGGAGCCTGGATTGAATCCGGATCCTTGGTGCCGTGAGGCAGCAGTGCTAACCACTGCACCACCATGCTGCCCTAGATCACCAGATGTACGGGAACACTACGACCGTCAGGTTGCCCTCCAAGCTGCACACTATCCTGATTTGGAAATATATCACTGTGCCTTCATTGTTGCCGTGTCAAAATCCAGGAACACCCTTCCTAACAGCACAGCGGTTGTACCTACAAATCATAGATACCAGCAGTTCAAGAATACAGTTAACTACTTTAATGACCAAGGAAGCTAGTGGTAGGAAGGATGAAGATTTATTTCAACGAACAATAAATCTGCACATGACAGTAACTATGTACACATCACAGTCCCCATTGGGACAACCGACATGTCAGTCCCTGCTCGGATCAACTTCACTGCTCGCTTTTACGAGTCCCAGCTGAGTTGGCCCTCGCCCATTACCGGGGAACCTCATACTCCATGAGCCTCACGGGGAGATCGATTATGGCTTCCCCGTGGGCTTTGTGGGGGTTATGACAACTACTAATTTCTCAAGAGCAGTTTGGGATGGGCAATAAATGCTGACCTCACCAGTGATATCCACATCCTGCGAACAAAAAAATAAAACGGTTTGGTATGATATGCGCAAGAGAAAACATTTAGCATGAGTTGGAATTATGTTGGCAGAGGTGCTATAGGTTCTGAAGTGTACTCCATAAAAAACAAATTATGCGAGATCAATAGTTAGATTTAAAATTGCGAATGATGTGACTTTGTTAACCAAAGCTATGAAGGGATAAGGGGCAAAGGTTGGTACATGGAACCAGGTCAAAGATTGACCATGATCTCATTGAATGGTGGAATAGGCTTGAAGGGTTAAATGACCTCCTCCTGTTCCAATGTTTCTGTGGCGGAAGGCATTTTACAAAGCTGTGAGGGACCTGGAAACAAAACAATAATTTATGCGACAGCAACTGCAACACCATTGGCTAGATTCTCTGAAAATGGCTCAAAACGGCCACCGATCCACTGTCGGGTGGGGGGCTAGCAGGCACACAGCATAGAGCACCCGACTCTCGCTGCGGATAAGGCCGGAGAATTGCCGAATCCGTGGCCGGGCATGCAGATGGCGGCGGCCTGCAGCAGCCGCGCCGTGCAACATGGCATCAGCAGCTTGCGGACCCCTTGCCCGCAGGTAGGCTCTCCCCCCCCCCCCCTCCCCAGACTATGGCGGCACTGGTCTCAGTCCGCAGCAACAACGCCGAGTTCCAGAAAGTAAATATCACACACGACCGACGCTGTCGGGAACTCGGCCCATCGGGGGCGGAACATCGGGGGGGGGAGGGCTTCAGGTAATATCTTGAGGCCGTCCCGATGGTGTGTGGCGTACCCCTACAGTGCGCCATTTTGGAGGGGGCGGAGCATCGCAAAAGTAGCGTCGTCCCCGATTTCAGTGCCAACGTGGATTCTTTGGCCAATCGCTGAACGCGATTTCTGCGTCGGAGACCGGAGAATCTCGTCCCATGTGTTATTGAACCTTTCCTTCTCCTTCTTTAAAGTCGCTCCTTAAAAACTACTTCTTTGACCAGGCTTTTGACCATATGCCCAATAATATCTCTTTACAGGGCTTGATGCTGATTTTTTGCTTGGTAACGCTCTTGTGAAGCACATTGGGAACTGTTATTATATTAACGGTACTACGTCATTGTAAATTTCAATTCTTCTTGTTGTGAAGAGTCTTGAGGAAAGTGACATGATCCTCCAGCATTTAAAAAATGAACATGCTTTTTCTGTCCTATGTAACAGATATGAGTACAATGGGTGGAGAGATGGAGAGAGAAAATAATTCAGGGTCTCCTGTCTCTGTTTAATTAACAGAAATATTGGGTGGGATTTTCCCATCTATTTTCAGAGTGTCAGGCTCTGACTGAAAACCGGAGTGTAGCTCTCCAACTGCACAGCCGAGCTTTTAGGCCGGATTTCTGGAACTCTGAAAATAAAATGTATGGGCATGGCTTTTGCTGTCAGTCCGGTGGGGTGTGGCCTGGAAGAGCAGACAAGGCCAGCTCTACAGAGATCGGAGTGACAACTTTAAAGGCTGCCCCAGTCAGCACAGATGGTTGGGCAGCACAGTGTTGCTTCACATTGTCTGTGCGGAGTCTGCAGGTTCTCCCTGCATCTGTATGGGTTTCCTCCAGGTGCTTCGGTTTCCTCCCACATGTCCCGAAAGACGTGCTTGTTAGGTGAATTGAATATTCCGAATTCTCCCTCAGTGTACCAGAACCGGCGCCACAGAGAGAGTGTCGACTAGGGGATTTTCACAGTAACTTGTTTGTTAATGTAAGCGTCCTTGTGACACTAATAAAGATTCTTCTTATTCAATGCCTCTCAACCTCCCCCCCTCACCCATGGACAAGGAGGATAACCCCTGTCACAAGCAGTGGTCACCCCCACTACAGCACAAGCAGCAGGGCTCTATCCCCACCACCAACACAATGCCAAGCTCGCACCGCACCCCCCCTCTCAGAGGGCAACTCCCCCCCCCCCCAAACCACCGCAGTCTCAGGGGCACTCTCCTCCATCTCCCCATCCATAATCACTGCAGTCTCTGGGGCATTATCCCCCTTCTGCCCCCTTTACCTCTCCTCCCCTCAATCATCACCACAGACTCGGGGCACTCTCCCCCCTCACAGGCATCAGCCCTCCCTAATACACGTAAGGGGAACCTCTCCCATGGGGCTTTCCAGAGGGCTCAACTATGGAATTACCCCCAGGCACAGGTTGGCATTGCCAGGTTAGCCCTGCCAACCTGTGCCAAGGGGTAGTGACACTGCACTGCCTAGGCAAATGTCTCTCTCCTGGGGTTATACTTACTCTGGCGCCCCCGTCGGGATCCCCTCGACTGTTTCCCATCTTCAGAAACCTGTTGTAAATCTCACTGACGTGAAATCACGTCGGCGGCGTAGGAATATTAAGTGAGGGGGAATCATGTGGCGGGGGCTCGCTAATTACATTAAAATGTATTACAATGAGGTTCTCGTCCCTTGTGAACGTCTTCGGCGAGGGGCATGGAAAATTGGGAAACGCGATCGCGGCGGCGAGAATTGCGTTTTCCTGACTCTCAGGTAATTTTGCATCAGTATTGCTGTTGTCGCTGAGAGCTAACATGACTGCAAAATCGCTCCCAATATCTCAATAAGTGGGACTGACTACAAACTGTTTGCGCAGAATAAAAGCCTCAAGAACCAATGGCTTGTTCACAGTGAAACCTTATTGATGTATTGATATAGGGCAGCACGGTAGCATAGTGGGTAGCACAATTGCTTCACAGCTCCAGGGTCCCAGGTTCGATTCCCGGCTTGGGTCACTGTCTGTGCGGAGTCTGCACGTTCTCCACGTGTGTGCGTGGGTTTCCTCCGGGTGCTCCGGTTTCCTCCCACAGTCCAAAGATGTGCAGGTTAGGTGGATTGGCCATGCTAAATTGCCCTTAGTGTCCAAAATTGCCCTTAGTGTTGGGTGGGGTTACTGGGTTATGGGGATAGGGTGGGGGTGTGGGCTTGGGTAGGGTGCTCTTTCCAAGAGCCAGTGCAGACTCGATGGGCCGAATGGCCTCCTTCTGCACTGTAAATTCTATGATTCTATGATGGATGGATGCAACAGGCAGAAATATAAATACAACAGGGGTTTGCACAAAGTATATAATATCCAGAAAATTTATATTTCAAAGAGTTCCCAACAATCACCCCCAACCACCCCCACCCAAAATATTTGAAATATCAAAGATAATTTTTTTAATGAACTATAGCATGTTTTCGTATTTGTCCGAAAATGTAGTATCGAGTTTCTAAATACAAGACCCTGTAAAATTGCTACAACATATAGCGTGCACTATTTTATACGGTAGTTACCAAATTGTATCTGATGTATAAAACCTGGGAGGTCTGCAACTTAGATCTATTGTACAGATCTCTTACTGCACTTATATATCATTAGTCCATAACGTGCTGTGCAATGAATAATTCAAGCTGTCCCCACCCCCTTCCTACATTGCTACATGATCTGTTGGACACCTCAAGTTACAGAGTCACATTACTGTTGCAAATGGTTCCTGGAGAATCTCATATGGATTTAAGGTTTTACGACTGAATCCTTTCAAGTGTGGCTTAATAGCGAACATAACCCACTGACAATAAACCTCTTGTGAACCTTATGTCATGGAACATATTCCCCAGTGCAATTTTATTGCTATTTTTGCACAAATCCTCGCGCTTGGCTCCAAGTTAATCTGAAGTTACCCTTTGTAACATTGAATTCAATGTTAGTGCCAGGTTTACCTATGTTTGGGCATCTGGAATTTATCAGGGGGAAAGCAAACATTGAGTAGCAGTTAAAAACACAGAATATTTGGAATAGGAGAGATATTTTGTTGTAAACAGCAGATAAAGTGTTAGTTCATAGCCAATACTTTGTATAATGAAGTGGAATTGTTGTGGAAAGAAAACCTTTCCTCCATATTGTTTGGGCGAAGGACACAAATTGGTATTGATATTACATAGAAAAAGAATCTTGGGCGGGACTCTCTATTGGCTGACGCTGAAATTGCAAAACCCGATTGGATGGAGGATCAGTTTTGACACCAATATCGCGGTGGCCACCGATTTGACGCCAAATCGCAATTCTCCGTCTCCTCGACAGCAATGTCAATGCGTACCGGAATGCACGTACAGTAAACACCATTTGCATATCATTAGGGGGCCCGACCCGGTATTCTCCAGGGTCTCTGCGATTCTCTGATGGGCCGGGTTCCCGACAGCGCGGTTCACTTGTGCTTTTAAAAATCGTGAAATCGGCGTGGTAGCTGCTGAGGTAGGGAGAGGGGAGTCATTGAAAGTGTCCAACATCAGCATAGTTTGCTGACAGTTGTGCCGCTCGCTGGGGGGCTTCTGCCAGGGCCGGGGGGGACTAGCTGGGGATGGCCAGAAGGTGAGCTGCGGGGTCGGGGTGGATGGGCACGGAACACCATTGCCGCAGATGGCAAGGCAGCCATGCAGCCGCTGACAGCCCGCTGTGAACTTAGTGCCACGGGTCATATAGGTGTCTCCCCCCCCCCCCACAGGCCACCCCCCTGGGTGCCCACTGGTCGCAGCCAATCCATCAGCTATATGGACGCGCCCCAGCACAACCAGTACCACCTTGTTGGATGGGATGTGCGTGTGTGGGAATTGTAATCTGTATGTGTGGCTGCAGCTTGTCAGCCTCCTGAGTGTCAATCGCGGACCCAGCAAATCCTGCACCGTTTTTCATTGGGATCTATTGTGTTCCATGCGGCGCCGGTGCTAGCTCCTTCGCAGTAACGGAATTGGCCAAGGTGTGGAGCCAGTTTTGCTGTCATGAAAGTCCACCAATTCTTGGTATTAACAATTAGTCTCAGAAGTGGAGTATCCTGCCCCTTATATTTGCCGAGTGCCTTTCATAGCTTGAGAACGTCCCAAACGTGGTCACTATTGTAATCCAGGTAATGTGGCTGCCAGCTTTTCCACAGCGTACTCAAACAGAAGAGTAACATTGACCAGGTCATCTGTTTTATTGCGATTGTTAATTGAGAGATAAATATTGACCAGTACACAGAGGAAAAATAACCTGCCCTTTTTGAAACAATGCCATAGGATCATCATATCTACCTGAAATGCCGATAGGGCCTTGGCTTCATGTCTCATCTGAAAGAAAATGGAACCTTGAACAGTGCAACCCTCCCTCAGGACTGTACTGGAGTGCCGGCCTGGATTTTAGTGCAAGTCTTTGACGTGGAACTTCAGGCTACGGCCTAATACATATTGATATTATTAATTTCCCACTCATTCTACATAGTTAAATAAGAATTGTTGCAGAGAGTAGATAATGCACTGTGTTGATCATTCACTTTCATCTTCTTCTAGAATTCCAAACGCCACACATCTTCTTCTCCCCCCACCCCCCCCACCCCCACCACTTTATCTCCCTGATCAATACCCGTCCAAACATAGGTATGCCGTGCACTAAACCCCAATTAATGTGACAAAGGTAACGTCAGATTCCTTGTTCGGAGGCATGCAAACATACTAATTAGGAGCAAGAGTAGGCCAATCAGCTCCTCGAGTTTGCTCCGTCATTCAATAAGGTCATGGCTGATCTGATTTTAATCTCACCCCACACTCTTGCCTGCTCCCGGTAACCTTTCACCCCCTTGTTAATAAAGAATCTATTTTGCTCAGCTTTAAAATTTAACAAAGACTCTGCTTCCAAAGCCTTTTGAAGAAGAGAGACTTATGACCTTCTGAGAGAAGGCAACGGGGAGGTGTTTAATTAGGTGAGTTGGTGGTGGGTGGGGCTCCACCACCTGAACCTTGATTAATTCCATGAAGGAAGGCCTATGACAGCCTACTCACCCTGCCGTCAAATTAAGTCATTAAGTGGACATTCAACTGCCGCTAATATTAATCCAACGGCAATGGGCCTATTGCCACAAACGAAGCACCACAGGGAAATCTGTTCTTGTGGTTCCCTTAGTGCCTGACCGATTGACCTATCATTGGGGTGGGATGGGGCGGGCACAGAGGACCACATTCCTGTCCTTGCTGCTGATCACTCCTACAACATCCTCCCCCATGACACCCACCCTGTAAAACTCTCTTCAAATTTCTTACCTCTGGCCTGGGTTGCTCCATGATTCTGAGCCTCGGGTGGCTGCAGTTCCAGGAGCAGCCACCGCCTCCCCAGTGACATTCCCGAGCAAAGAACTTCTGGCTCTGAATGATCAACTTACCGCTTCTGTTCTTTCCAGCTGGTGAGGAAAAGGTGCATGAGAGTGGCCCTCATTGCTTTTTCTTCATGTGGGGAATCAGTTTACCAACACCCCTCAACATATTCAGCTAGGGTTGGGAGCCACCTCTGTTTAGAGGAGGGGCCATGACCCTTGTTCTAGCTCTCCATGGGTCAGTGCAGTACAGATCTCAAATCCCATACCATCATGTTTCCCACATGGGAAGTAAAAGTTTATCAGAATTCTTTTGTTTAGCCTACAAAGGCTCACACAAAGAAATCAGGCAGAAATTACTGTCCAAATCCTCATTATAAATCGGAACCCACAACAGCCAGATTGCTGTGTTTTGCAAGAGGACTATAATTTGTACCAAAGTCAAAGCTGAATTACTGTAGACCATTTCTATTATTGTTGGAAACTTGTGGGAGAGCATTTCTGTCAATGTACAAGACCAAAAAACATAGAAAATGTAGTGCTGGATGTGTTGCAGCTGACAGTAACGGCTTCAAATTATGTTTCTATCTGTCCTTTGTTGGCAGTTCGTTAACAAGGAGAAAGATTCTATTTGTTGGGTGCCTAATTCTGTTTTAATCCTGATTTTAGTGCACACAGTCCCATTTTGGGAATGTAACCCTGTGCAGGGGAATATAATCTCGGTCTGGGAATTTTTTTTTACATTTGGCAAGAGATACAGGGGCACCGGAGGAAGTACTTTTTGGATAGTGTTAGCATCCCGGAGGAGAACCAAACAATTGCAATTTGTAAAACTGAGGATAGGTGACGGCACCAAAGGAGTGATAACACTAGATATCGAATATGTTAAAGCAAACTTTAATTTAAACACAGAATTAATCACATTAGCAATAAAAGTGTCGCTTTACAGTTAAATTATAAAAGTTCTTATATCAAAGAAGGAACTCCAATTTATTTCATAAATCTGCCACCAAATATTCCAATTCAGCAAATCAATATAGTTCAAATAAAACTTATCAATAAAGTTACTAGCCAGGTTGTACTTGCTTTTCTCTGTGCAGAGTCCTTGGAGAAAACTGAAGATACTTCTTGTCAGACTAAATATCTGTGGCAAACTGAAACTACAGACAGACCTGGCTCCTCCCGTTAATTACATCCTCTGTACCAAAAGCATAAATTATCTTCACCCCAAAGGCCTCCAAACGAAAATGATATTCCATTAGCCAGCTATCTGTCAACAAGAAATTGCTTATAAATCTATCAGCAGAACACTGCAAACTCAAGTAGTACCTTATATTTACGGCACCTTAATGAAGGCTTTTGCGACATACTGGCTGTATGCATCTTAAACCTGTTTTTTTTATAACATTACTGCAACAAATATAAAATATAACAATTTCTTATATTCATCACAATGGCACACAGTCAGAACGCGGAACTCGCTGCCTACCAGGGTAGTGGAAGCAAAGACAATCAATAATTTGAAATGGAAACTGGATAGGCACTTGAAGGAAATAACTGGTGGGGCTCAAGGGCCCTGGAAAAGGTAAGTTGTGTGAAGTTGGGGGGGGGGGGGTCCTGAGATCACATGGGAGCACGGGTGGCGGGGGATCGAAAGATCAGGGATACCTTTAAAAAAGGCGCCCCGATTCACTAGTAGTCTGCCTAGACTTAAAGAATGGCCTCAATGGGGAGTTCCTAAGCAAGGTCAAAAACAAGAGCGAAGTGCCGTTGATTAGCAAGGACTTTCTCGGCACTGTAGGTGTCGAGAAACACTCCACTAAATGTGCCAATCAGGGGATGTTAACTTGAGTCTGCTGAATCATGTCCCATATCAAACCTAATTTTTACAGTATGTGCCATAATAATTGGCCTGTTTATCTCCCATCCTGGTTAAAAAAGAATCTATTGCAGCTTTTGGATAAAGCCGAACCTCACCAAATGAAAAATAGAACTAGATGAAGGCCACACAACTCAAAGAGGCTGTTCCACCATTTTGTTACTTAGAGCAGCTCTCCATCTTTTCATTCCCATTATCCTCAATCACATCTTTTAATATACTTATTTCCCATTTCAATCCTTGTATCCTTTTCAAATAACACTGTTGATGCCACTTTTCCGCCTTTCGAGGCAGGCAGCCCACATTCTCGCAGTTCACGTGTGAATAAACAATTCTTCAGTCACTTAATCCTTGTCAAGGTTTCTCCAAAGTTGCAGAGGTATTGTTTGACTACTTTAAGGATTATTTTAAATCAGCACGGTCACACAGATTTATTTCTTGTTTATTCTTCCAAAAGACCTTATGGCCTGAAATTTGCGTTTATCAGGCAGCACAATCGACGGGCCCAGAAGTGGACGGGAAATGAGCTCCCTGCCGCAATCGGCCCCTGCACACAATTTCATGCTGACGGGCCAACTAAAGGGCAGCCAGCGCAAAACGCACACTGAGAAATGTGCGGGAGGTGGGCGCCGAGAAAAGGTAGGGTGAGAGCTGGTGTGTCTAATTACCTCCCTTAAGCTTCTATGGAGCTGCCCCAGGGAGATGCAGATCTGTACAAATTTAATGTGATGAAAACAATACAGCCAACTATGACTATGCAACACATTCAAACGCCTGACAGCAGAACTCAGAAAACCTCAGTCCCCAGACACCTATTTTGATTATATTTCACCCCAGACATTTCATCTTGCCCTGGCTCTAGGTTGTAGCGGAAACATAAAGGTTGCTTGGCAGATTGGCCCACCCGCCAAATATAAAAGTAAACGGGACCATGTAAAATGGCTGTTAATTGACTCTTTCGTAGGCTTAATTGTTGGCTGCCATGCTTTTGATTTCTGAGTGTGCCCGCCTAGTGAAATATCACATGGGTGCACCATGATGTCGGGCCACATGCCCAACGTCTTCTCGCATAATTTCACACAGTCGGGTCAGATGCGCGCCCACTCAAACCCCTCAAAATTCTGGCTGATATTTTTGGATGATCCTGCACTTTAATACAAGTTCAATTATAATGATAGCAAGTAAAAAGTCCAAGTTACTTTAACTAATGAAACAGGTTCCATTGACAACTGTGCTCCAATGCTCCTTCTTCTTTGGTGATCACTTGCTAATGAGTGTGATTGTCCATCTAAGAAACTCCGTGTTACTGCAATACAATACAGATCACTTGGAACAAACTGCTGGAAACACTCAGGTGCCCTGGAGCATATTTCTGAATGAGGCTTCAGAGTGGGAAATAAACTAATGTTTTTATTTCTCTTTGGTACTTGGCACCAATAATGAGTTGTGTTCAACTTTGAAACTTGGGAATTCAGGTAATTAGAGAAACTAAATAACAAGCCTGATGTTTGACTCCACTCACATTCATCAGAGGGACTTACCACTACCTCAAGCTCATGCCCGCATCTTCCCAGTGATGTAAAATAAGCCTTTTCCTTCTCTTACACCGAATCACCTGAGAGTATATGGTTTCTTTGCTACCATGAAGCCACTCATCAACCACTAACACCTGCCCTTTTACCTCTGACCTTAAGCCAATCTTTGCTATTCAGTGGACAACTGAATGCTCACACACTAGAATAACAGGGCCAGGATGATGGCGGGGGTAAAACTTGCAAGTAACGAAGCACAAATGCAGATTCACGATTCAACCCGAATTTATTCACAACCACAATAAAGCAGTTATTCTCCCAATCGAAGTTTATAATACTACCTGTGCCAATGAATTAGATCAAGCTGTGGGTCCAATCCTCTGAGCCTCAGTCGTCTCAGGGCCCACTTCTATGAAGGGGAGTCTCGCACGCCTCTTCCGTCCGTCTCTGGTTCGCCATTGAGTCTTCTTTGATGTCTCTGTGTCAAGTCTTTGCTGGGGAGGGTTTCTGGGTGTCTCTTCTTAGCCCCTGATTTGAGCTCTTCCAGAAGGTTCTCTGACCCTCAGCCAATGAGGTCACTGGGCGGGGGTTGTAGTATCCAATAGAGTTGCAGATTGCAACTCTGCAGGATACCAGGAATCCCCCAAGGTTCCATCCTCAGATGAATTGTCTGCACATAACCTTGTCCCATATAAGATATTGCGGGAAATCATGCTATCAGAAAGTCTTGTTGCATTTGGGCAATCCACAACCGTCGATCGATGTGAATGGGGCCAGTTATCTCCGATCTCCTGTTTATTGGACAAGCCCTAGGCTTGCCCCGGCTTGTCTGTCTCTGTAGTTATTCAAAATTGGCTGTTTGTGTTCGCATCAGGCCTGTTTGTGGTTCTGACTGTGGTTTAATTTAAAATGTCCAATTCTGAATTTAAAGGTCCAATTCTTTGTCGGGCCTAAGATTCAGGCGGTGGCTATTTTGCCATAATGGGGTGCCAATCAAGCAGTCTGCCTGTCCTGGATGATGTTGAGCTTTGTGAATATTGTTGGAGCTGCACTCAACCAGGCAACTGGAAAGTATTCCATCAAACTCCTGCCTTACACTTTGTAGATGGTGGATGATGCGACCATCAATTCACTGAGAGACACGTTGAGAAATAAACCGTGGTTTTAATCAGCTGACAACTGGGCCTGCCTGTAACCGGTACAACAATGAACGTGGCCCCGCAGGTCAGCTGCCTTTATACTTCCTGTAAGGGGTGGAGCCATGGGCAAGCCCGTACATGCCCCGACATATCCCCCTGTGGGTGAAGCCGTACAATGGCCCATAGGTGGAGCCCACAGGGTTAAACACATAACATAACACAATACAGCAGTAACATGATATCACAGTGCACTGGTGAATTAACAGTAGTTCCATTCACCACAGTGGACAGGATTTGGGGAGTCACGAGGTGCCACAGAATTCCTCTCTTCTGACCTGCTCTTGTAGGCACAGTATTTATATGGCTAGCCCAGTTCAGTTTCTGCCCAAAGATAATTTCCAGGATGTTGACAGAGGGGCATTCAACAATAGTAATGTCTTTGAATGTCAAGGGGGAATGATTAGATTCTCTCTTGTTGGCGGTGGCCATTGCCTGGTACTTGTATAGCACTTGTCACTTGCTTGCCACTTGTCAGCCCCGAGCCTTGATATTGCCCAAGTTTTGTTGCATTTTGACATGGACTTCTTCAGTATCTGAATAGACATGGAGGGTGCTTAACATTGTGTACATATCAGCAAACGTCCCCACTTCTGCCCTTATAATGGATGGAAGGTAATTGATTAAGCAGCTGAAGGTGGTTGGGCCTAGGACTCTACCCTGAGAGCCTCGTCCAGTGTTGTCCTGGAACTGAGATGATTGACCTTCAATAATTGTAGCCATTTTCCTATGTACCGAGTGTGATTCCAACCAATGGAAAATTTCCCCCGAATACAATTGACCCCAGCTTTGCTAGGGCTTTTTTGTAAGGGCCACGAAGAATCCAGCACGAGTTTTAAGGATACAAAGTAATAACATTTATTTACTATAACATATATACATAACAGTAGCAGTAACTTCCCTTGCTACATACTCCTTCCTCTTGGTTCCTGAACTGGCCAGCTTATTTATACTAGGAGTTTACTAGTGGTTTCTCCGCCCCCCTCATTGGGGAAGCTCATACTCCCACAGGATTGTGGGATAGTCATTAGTCTCCAGCCAATGGTAAGTAGGCAGGCTATAACATCCCTCCCCCCCAAAGTCCAAGGAATCTACCGAAGACCCTGGCGAAGGAGGGCGTCGGACTCGCTTGGCCGCAGGCCGGACGTCATTTGCACGCGGCGCTGGATCATGCGGCGTGTAACGAGACGGAGTCCGGCGCTTCCATGATGAACGGCGCGGTTGTACACCCACGGCCCGTGGACCCGAGGATTCCCCCTCTGATGCATCCTGTGTCTCCATCTCGGAGTCAGAGTCTGCTGCCTCCGTCATGTCAGCGTCTCTATCTCCATTCGGTCCCGTAACGACCTGCGCAGGCTTCGAGTGAGGCACCAGTGGAAGATTGTGAGGACTACCTTCCCTTGTCTCTGGTCTCTGCGGCTGTTGAAATGAGCTCCGGGGGCGGGGAATCTTTTGAGGGGATGATCTTCTGGACCGAACGTGGTCTACATGTTTTCGCTGGAGACGACCCTGGGCTTGCACTTGGCAAGATATAGGGCCCGTTTGGCGAAAGATTACACCAGGAACCCATTGGGCACCACCAGCAAAATTCCGAACGAACACTGGGTCACCGGGCGCAAACTGCCGAATCGGACGATGCCGAGAAAATCCCTGTCCCTGCCGTTCTTGTGTGCAGCGTACTTTTGCGCCAATGTCCGGGAAAACCATACTAAGGCGGGTGTGAAGTCTCCGGCCCATTAGGAGTCCTGCAGGAGCTACCCCAGTCACTGCATGGGGGGTGGTCCTGTACGTAAACAAAAAGCGAGCCAGTCTCGTGTCCATTGATCCAGAAGACTGCTTCTTTAGGCCTCTTTTGAATGTTTGCACTGCACGCTCTGCCAACCCATTTGAAGCCGGGTGGTAAGGGGCAGTGCGGATATGGCGATGCCGTTCATCTTTGTGAACCTAGCAAACTCCTCACTCGTGAATGGAGTGCCATTATCCGTGACCAGCACCTTGGGGAGGCCATGCGTACTAAACGATAAACGCACCTTTTCAATTGTTGCGCAGGACGTTGTCCCCTGCATCTTATGCACCTCTAGCCATTTGGACTGGGCGTCAATTAGTAGGAGGAACATGGATCCTTGAAAAGGGCCTGCGAAATCTGCATGCAAGCGTGCCCAAGGCCACCCTGGCCATTCCCAGTGATGTAGGGGCGCGGCTGGCGGAAGCTTCTGATGCTCCTGGCAAATGGAGCAGTTTTGGGCCATCTTCTCAATGTCGGTGTCGAGGCCTGGCCACCAGACATAACTCCGGGCCAACATTTTCATTTTGGTCACGCCTGGATGCCCATTGAGCAAGTCTGATAGTATCAGCTCCTGGTCTTTTTCCGGGACAATCACACGCGTCCCCCACAAGAGGATGCCGTCTTCCACGCTGAATTCTGACAGCTTGGAGGAAAATGCCCGCAACTCGCCTGGGAGCTGTCTATGCTGCCCACCATACAGGACTATGTGCCGAACCTTTGACAGGACTGGCTCCGTCTGGGTCCACTCACAGATCTGTGGTGCCGTGACAGGCAAGGTGTCCATAAAATTTAGGGTTGCAACCACCTCACCGGTCGTGGGGGTCGACATGGGGCCGGTCGATAAAGGCAATCGGCTCAGTGCGTCGGCATTTGCTATCTGCATACCTGGTTTGTGCTCCAGAGAATACTCGTATGCAGCAAGCAACAAAGCCCAGCGCTGGATCCGTGCAGAAGCAATGGGCGGTATTGGCTTATCCTCTCTGAAAAGTCCCAGCAGGGGCTTATGATCAGTCACGATAGTGAAATGGCGGCCGTACACGTACTGGTGGAAGCGTTTCACCACAAAAACCACTGCCAGGCCCTCCTTCTCGATCTGCGTGTACTTTTTCTCCGCTGCAGTCAATGTGCGGGAGGCGAAAGCTATCGGTCGCTCGGCCCCGTTCTCCATCTTGTGGGACAGGACGGCCCCAATACCATACGGGGATGCATCACATGTGACGAGCAAAGGCTTTCCAGGATCATAGTGGGTTAGTAACCCAGATGACGACAATTGTTGCTTTACCCGCCGGAAAGCGGTTTCTTGCGGCTGACTCCAAGCCCAGGTGTGAATTTTCTTTAGCAGCAGGTGCAAGGGGGCCAGCGTAGTTGCCAGATTGGGGAGGAACTTCCCGTAATAGTTTACGAGACCGAGAAAAGAACGAAGATGCGAAGTGTCAGCCGGGGCGGGGGCATGTTGAATCGCGCGCACCTTCTCTGCGACGGGGTGCAGACCTTCGCGGTCCACCCGATAACCTAGGTAGACTACTTCCTTTGCCTGAAATACGCACTTTGTGCGACGTAAATGGACTCCAGCCTCCAAAAGGCGTCTAAGGACAGCCTCCAGATTTTCCAAATGTTCTTGCTCCGACGTCCCTGTAATCAAAACGTCATCTAGGTAGACAGCCACACGTGGTAAACCTCTCAAAATGCCCTCCATAACACGTTGAAAAATTGCGTAGGCAGAGGATACTCCAAAGAGCAACCGTGTATATTCATACAGGCCCCGTGTGTATTAATCATTACATATGGTCGGGAGGCAGGGTCCAGCTCCAACTGCAGGTAGGCGTGACTCATATCTAATTTTGTGAACGAGAGTCCACCTGCAAGTTTCGCGTAGAGATCCTCAATGCGAGGCATTGGATATCGGTCGAGTTGGGAAACTGTATTCACTGTAAGTTTATAGTCGCCACACAAGCGAACTGTGGCATCTGGCTTCATTACAGGTACAATTGGTGCTGCCCAGTCAGCAAAACGGACGGGCCTGATAATACCCAAACTCTCCAAACGAGTGAGCTCCCCTTCTACCTTCTTGAGCAAGGCATAAGGCACTGGGCGCGCCCGGAAATAGCGCGGCGTGGCTCCTGGTTCAACTTGGATATGGGCTACGGCCCCTTTTATTTTCCCCAAACCAGGCTGGAATACATCTGGGTATCGTCCTTACACCTCAGTCAACCCTTCAGAAACTGTTTGGAGGATGTGCTGCCATTGCAACCGCAAATGGCGCAACCAGTCCCGACCCAACAGGCTGGGCCCATGGCCGCGCACCACGATAAGTGGGAAACGCCCCTCCTGGCGTCCATAGACAACAGGGGTCATTGTAGTTCCTGCAATGTCCAGTGGTTCCCCCGTGTAGGTGGCCTGTGAGTCGGTTAATGTAAGGGTCTGTATACCCTGCTTGATGCGGTCGAATGTCCTCTGGGCGATCACGGAGACCGCTGCACCAGTATCCAACTCCATCTCAAGCGGGTGGCCATTGACCCGTACTGTCACGTTAATGGGGGGCACACGGGTAGCTGCCACACAATGCAGCTGCAGGCAGTCGTCCTCCGTCTCCACGTCCTCAGGAGTAGTCACCGCAGGTTCATCCACATGGAAGGTACGGCCTCTGGGCTGGTCCCAGTTACGGCCCCTGGGCTGGTCCCAGTTTCGGTCGGAACGACGGCGCCTCTGGCGTCCCCAGGACCGCCGTCCGCGACGGGGTCGGCGCCTACAAGTCTGACACGGACATGGCTCCTCATCCATTGGCTCTGGAGAAGGCTCCCTTCGGGGAGGAATGTCCGACGGCCACTGGCATCGGTCCGGACGTTGCCTCGCCCAAGGTACCGCAGGAGTGCGGGGAGAATGTTTTTAGATGGAAAGGTTTGCGCCCCAAGGCATGCACTTCCATTCCCTGTAGCTCCTGTACTCCTCGCTCTGCGCTCTCTCGGGACAAGACTATTTGAATGGCCTGTTGAAAAGTCAATGTTGGCTCCGCTAACAACTTTCTCTGGGTGGCTGTATTGTTAATACCGCAAACCAAATGGTCGCGTAACATTTCTGACAAGGTCTCACCATAGTCACAGTACTCCGCAATCCTGCGTAGCCTGGATAGAAAATCGGCAAGGGATCCTCCAGGGGTCCTCTCAGTGGTATTAAACCGGTAACGCTGGACTATCGTGGACGGGGTTGGGTTAAAGTGTTGCCCCACTATATTCACAAGTTCATCAAACGTTTTGGTGTCCGGCGCAGCTGGGTACGTAAGGCTCCTAATCACCCCAAACGTATGCGGGCCGCAGGCGGTGAGCAATATGACCACCTGGCGCTCGTTTTCGGTGATATTGTTTGCCCGGAAATAGTAACGCATCCGTTGTGTGTACTGGTTCCAGCTTTCCAGCGCAGCATCAAAAACATCCAAACGTCTGTACAGAGGCATGGTATAATAGAAAACAACTTCCAACCTGTATCCAACAAAAATCCAGGGAGGTGGCTTCAGCAGTGTAGACAGCTATTCACTTTTACCTTTGTCGCCAGTTTTGTAAGGGCCACGAAGAATCCAGCACGAGTTTTAAGGATACAAAGTAATAACATTTATTTACTATAACATATATACATAACAGTAGCAGTAACTTCCCTTGCTACATACTCCTTCCTCCTGGTTCCTGAACTGGCCAGCTTATTTATACTAGGAGTTTACTAGTGGTTTCTCCGCCCTCCCCCCTCATTGGGGAAGCTCATACTCCCACAGGATTGTGGGATAGTCATTAGTCCCCAGCCAATGATAAGTAGGCAGGTTATAACAGGCTTCATGATGCATTACTTGGTCAAATACTGCCTTCATGTCAAGGACAATCACTGTCACTTTACCTCTGGGGTTCTGTTCTTTTATTTTTGTTTGAACCAAGGCTGCAATTAGGTCAGGAGCTGAGTGACCCTGGCGAATCCCAAACTGAGCATCAGTGAGTAGGTTAGCGCTAAGTAAATGCCACTTGATAGCGTTGTTCATGATTTTCATAAATTTTCATAATTTTCCTGATGACGGAGGGTAGACTGATGGAGTGACAATTGGCTAGGTTGAGTCTGTCCTGTTTGGTGAGAATAGTAAGGTTGTAATGGCTACAGAGTTTAACTGTCTTGTAAATACAGTGATTTTTTTGTGGCCACTTTCCTAAATCCAGTTGCTTTGATATCATCAAAGAATCAGCATCTGGCCTCCAATTTCACCATTGCTATAATCACTCTATCTGCTGCATGCAAGTGTAATGAAATAAAGACAAAACCTACAATCACTCAGCATCTTTCATAATGTCCCAAATCAAATTACAGGTAATTAAATACTTTTGAGTTGGAGCCATTAATAAAATGTAGCTAATTTTATTAAATGGTGGAGCAAGCTTGAGGGGCTGAATAGCTTATACCTGCTCCTACTGTCGCACCAGCTTATGGTCGCAGCACGCCAGACTCGGGGCAAGGCACAACCATTAAATCTCGCAAGATTTACCCGGCTCGCCACGCCTCCGAGATCTAACGGGATCTCGTGAAATGTCGCAATCTGGATCCCACCCACAGTGGGCGGGATCCGCATTTGGCAAATTTGCATATTAAAGTGAGCAGTTAGTCTCGCTTTAATGCGTCGGATCTACCCAAGGCGTTGGGATCAAATCCTTTTGCCTCGGAGATGCCAGGGTGCCAGGCTGACAGTGCCAAGATGCCCTGGTGGCATTTTGCCCACCCCAGGATCGGGCCTGCGGATGCCTTGCCCTTGTTAGGTGGGGTATGGTGGAGGGCTAGATGACCCCTTATAAGTGAGATGGGGCGTTGGGCGGATCTGGGGGTCGCGTTGGGGATCTCAAAATCGGGGTGCAATTTAAAAATGGTGCCCCAATCTCTTCCTGCACTGGCGAGCGGAGCTAATCAATGCAGGAAAAGAGACTATGTACGTTCCCGCTGAAGCCCCGAAATAAAACAGAGTCTCATTAGATAGCAGGGTCTTTCTTGGTGCTGCAAGCATTGGGAAACACCCAGCTAAACATGCTCGACATGGGACTCTGTTACATTTTTGTTAAATTGCACCCATATACTCCTCTAAATTAAGTTTTGGCAAGTTTTATTCCCTAATATTATTTCTTAGTTAGGTTGGTGGATGATTTGCAAGATCCTTCGACAAAGTTGTAATATGCTTGTCCAATTGTCAGTGCCCTAAGATCATTGGAAAATGGGTAACAAGGGACAATGATTATCCTTGCCATTGCCACTTGTGTCAGGTATTGCATTCACATTGTTTAAATATGTCTACCCTACATGGTGCAGATATAGAAAATATCCACTTCCATCTCTGAATAAACATGTGGGGGTGCTTCATTGAATTATGGAGCATGACATTTCAGTGGCAGGCAACTTAACAGCAAAGGTAATTTATCATAGATATCTCTCTCCTTAAGGTTTTTCCACTTCTATAGACATGTCGAAGAATTTTACCCTGTGGGCAATCCACCTGCATTCGAACAATTTTCAGAATTTGCTCTGTCATGTAAGTAAGTTAAAAAGCCAGCTTGGTCTTCTCTTTTGGCACTATTTTGGCATTAATACATCTTGTTCAAAAGATTCTAAATCGTAGGAAAGACATTTCCATAAATGTAGTGCAGGAGGCCTTGTGGCGCAGTGGTTGGCATCCCTGCTTCTCAGCCAGAAGCTTCTGGTTCAAGTCATAGAACCCCCCAACAGTGCAGAAGGAGGCCATTCGGCCAATAAAGTCTGCACTAACCCTCTGTTAGGGCTGTTTAGCACAGGGCTAAATCGCTGGCTTTGAAAGCAGACCAAAGCAGGCCAGCAGCACGGTTCGATTCCTGTAACAGCCTCCCCGAACAGGCGCCGGAATGTGGCGACTAGGAGCTTTTCACAGTAACTTCATTTGAAGTCTACTTGTGTCAATAAGCGATTTTCATTTCATTCATTTCATTTCTGAAAGAGCACCCTACCTAGGCCCAAACCCCGTAACCCCACCTCACCTGTTGGACACTAAGGGGCAATTTAGCATGGCCAACCCACCTAACCTGCACAACTTTGTGGGAGGAAACCAGAGCACCCAGAGGAAACCCATGCAGGCATGGGGAGAATGTGGAATCTTCACCCAAATCCCACCCTCAGAGCTTGATGGCCAAGGAAGGTGAGTTCATTGAGTGTCAACCTACAAATCCTTCCAACAGTAAGAGTGGTAGAGGCCCCTGGACAGCCATGCTTGATGCAGAGTGGCACTCCTCAAGCTATAACCACCTGGTGACAGACCAGCGAACTGCTCCAGGAACAACTAGCTATAGAAACAGACAAACGTTTTCCTTAGTGCACCGCTAGGTATGGGAAGAGAATTGGGGGGGGTGAAGCCAGGGGGAATAAATGTCGAGCAATGTTAAAATGCCCTTGAGAGTTCGATCACCTTTACAACCAATTATATTCCTAATTCAGAGTTAAAACATTAATGGGACAATTTAGCAATCCTGTCATGTCAAATGCTATGCCAGATCTGGTAGTTGATTGATTTTCCACAATGCAAACCTATGGGGAGACAGAGGAAGACGCTTGTGTTGACTTATTCCAATGCAAACTAAATTGATAATTTTTTTTAATTGTTCATTATTTCTGATATCTTGGTGGGTCTGTTTGGGAGGTACCCCAGCAGATGCACTGGGGGATCACCTGGAAATGCCCATGCAAGTATTACACAGGAGAAGTTCAAACTTCCATTGGCCAATTTCCCTGAACTGGGAGCTATCCAATACCCTGATTTAAACTGGAGTCTTCAGGTAGTTCCAGTTGCCTTAACAGAATAGTTATCCAGGAAAACATAATAGAATTAAAACCACTTCTAATTTCACCACAGCTGGCTTGTAATGCAGAACAGTGCCAGCAGCGTGGGTTCAATTCCTGTACCAGCCTCCCCGAACAGGCACCGGAATGTGGCAACTAGGGGCTTTTCACAGTAACTACATTGAAGCCTACTTGTGACAATAAGCGATTTTCATTCAATTTCTGTGGAACTATAGTACTGGCCACCTGCCCTGACCCCCTGATTCTAGCCTACCCTCCCGAACCCACCGTCAATCCCTAACTATCATTCCACCCTCCTGACTTCCTTCCCCCGTCCCATCCTACACCTCTGACTGATCACCAGAACCTCGAGTATCCACTCCCCCTCCCCCACCTATCCTACTCCCTTACTGACCACCCAATCCCCCTGTGCATCCTACCCACTTACCTTACACACTTACCTTCTCCCTGGGTTCTCAAAGGGTCTCGACTGAAGGCCTTGGGAGTCCGCTGCACTGCACTTTTCCCAAGTCTCAAGTTGGAAGGTTGGGAGAGGAAAGTGCAGCTCCTGACTGTGGTGGGAAAAACAGAGTGGAGTGGCATGCTGCCTGTGACCGTCACTCCTCGAAGGTTCTGACCCAATAATATCAGAGTTATTCAAGAGTCAGAGACCTGTGCTCGCAAAAACTTTCCAGCACTGTCAGTCTTCCTCATCCCATATCCGTGTGTGTTGTAGATGAATTGATAGACTTTGAATACAATGATTAGTCAACAACTTCATTATTGCTGAAAAAAAAGAAAGTGCTGGATAAACATAGTCAGTCAGGCAGCATCTGTGGAGCGTTAAACAGAATAAACATTTTGAGCCCGAAATGACTCTTCTTTGGAACTGGTAGAAATATGATGGTTTTTATGCTGTTGAAAAAGTGAGGAGAGGGTGCGCTGGAATCAAAGGGAAGGTCAGGTTTAGGGTAGAGGCCAGGAGAGATTAAATGACAAAAATGTTGTGGAACGAAAGGCAAAAAGATTAATAATTGTAGCAGTCAAGAAACAAATCATTGGTCCAGAGTAGGTGTTAATAGCAGAATAAAGGCCAGGTCTGAAAGCAAAAACGTGAAAACAAAATACAAACTGGCATTGGAGGAAAGAAATACAAAATGGAGGACAGACTTCATGGTCTGAGGTTATTGAACACAATGTTGTGTCCAGAAGGTGGTAAAGTTCCTAACTGGAAGTTAAGGTGCTGTTCCTCCAGCTTGTGTTTTGCTTCACTGCAACATTGCAGCAGGATTTATACGGAAATGCAAACCTGAGAGCAAGATGATGAATTGAAATAGTAAGCGGTTGGAAGGTTGGAGGTTACGTTTGCAGATTGAACAAAGGTGTCCCATGAAGCACTCACCCAGTCTGCATTTAGTCTCCCCAGTATAGAGGAGAGTGCATTGTGAGCAGTGAAAACAGTAGGCTAAATTGAACGAAGCATATGTAAATTGCTGTAAATCAAGTAAATCACATGAAAGACAGGAGCAAATACATAATTTAACTTTAAAAGAAGAAGAATCCCTACAGTGCAGAAGGAAACTATTTGGCCTATCGAGTCTGCACCGGCCCTTCAAATGAGCACTCTACCCATATCCACTCCCCCCCCCCCCCCCGCCTATTCCCGTAACCCCAGTTGGGACTGTCAGGCTGGCAGGGGCACTGCCAGGATGCCAGGTTGGTGGTGAAAAGGTTCCTAAGTGGCATCTTTCCCATGCCGCAGATTGGGCTTGGGGGGTACCCTGTCCTTATGAGATGGGGTGTGGGAGACTCTAGGACCTCAACACCTTCCGGCCCGAACATCGAATTCAAAACTTCAGATGATCAACTCTACCCACCTCGACCCATTTGTTTTCATCCCATTTCATTTTAACTGTCTTTTACCATTTCTTTCTTTCTTAATATATATTTAATTCCCCCCCTCCCCCAATCTTATTCACTTTTCCTTCACCTTTCTCCTCTTTGCTTCCCCCTTCCCCTCCCCCCACACCTACAGTTCATCCTCTGATGTTAGTTTCCCTTCTGTTTGACCTTTCATATCTTTTGTCCTCTCTGGGGACTGCCATTAGCACTCTTTCCCCTTGGTTTCTGTGGCCATTAGCACCCGGTTTCCCTGGGTTTCTGTGGCTATGACTCATCTTTCATTCTCACTCCACAGTATAAATATTTCCCACTTTCTCTGTCTGTTAGCTTTAACAAAGAGTCATCGGACTCGAAACGTTAGC
This sequence comes from Scyliorhinus torazame, assembly GCF_047496885.1. Taxonomy (NCBI): domain Eukaryota; kingdom Metazoa; phylum Chordata; class Chondrichthyes; order Carcharhiniformes; family Scyliorhinidae; genus Scyliorhinus; species Scyliorhinus torazame. The sequence continues at coordinate 190,779,272 of NC_092707.1, read as the reverse complement.
TCTTTTCTCTCCCTACAGACGCTGCCAGACCTGCTGAGATTTTCCAGCATTTTCTCATTCGACTTTTAATTCCAGGTTTTTATTGAATATAAATCCCACCATCTACTCTGGTGGGATTCGAACCTGGGTCCCCAGAGCATTTCTCTGGATCTGTGGATTGCTCGTCCAGCGACAATACCACTACCCCCACTGCAACCTTCTTGATTTCTGAATTTCTACTCTTGAGAACGATCAACTATTTGTTTTAAGGAATGTGAATCGGGTGGGCTTTAAAATGGGACCTGATCCTGCACCATTCCTGGTGGGTGGCCGAGATAGATTCATCTTTTTAAAAAGGATTTAAACCAGCCTATGCTGCATTTTGACTTTGGCAGGTCAGAAAGTCAATCCTTCTTTACACAGTCCCAACTCCCCACACACCCAGCCCTCAAAAAATACCCATTTTAAATCTGTATTCTCCAGCCAATAGACGAATATTCCCAACTTCAACATCAAACCATGAACCCCATGTACATTCACAGCTATGACTAAAGTCGCTCACTTGTCTGCGTGTGGTGTTGCAGTAAAAAAAGAATCTAAATAGTATTTTGATTGTCTCAGGCCAATGCTTGCTTTTGGAGCCGTCTGATGGATAAATTATGGTTTTGAATCCCAGCCGTTGCCAAGATAGAAGTGAAGAAAACAACTCCCTCAGTGAATGCAACTATTTTCCAATCAGCTTTTTGTGGTGCGGGTTAAGGCCTCAAGCCGCACCAGCAGTGAACAAAAAAACTAGCACTTTATATAAAGTGACATCTGTATGAAAACAGATTTTGTGTATTTCTGTTTCATTACAGCGGTGGGGATCAGAGCAGCAAATCATTCTGTAGGTATTCTGATCCTCGTTTGCTCGAAACCTGGACTAGTTAGGGTTTCCATGCCTCCGCTTGTGGAACTCCCTGGGGTTTAACTGCTGCAGATTTTACTTACTGCTAGGCAATCTGTAGCTCAGTTCAAGGGTCCATAGAGAGTTTCTGAGCACATACAGGGTAAGTGGCCAGCTGCAAAATACTACTTATTTTATACTGTTAGTGTTGAAGTGGATACGTAATTTAAACATTCAGCGAAGGTGTTGGTGGAAAAAGTTCCACAGCGTTTAGTTGTGGCGGGTAAACTGCAGATCCAGCCGAAATAAAATCTTTAGTTGGCACAGCTTCAGTCAGGATCAGTGAAACATCTGTAGCTCACTATCAGATCCCCAGCAAATGATAGGCAGACATGAGATGAGAGGCAGCAAAGGTTTTGCTGGGAATGTAAAATGTAACGTAACACACTGACAAAGCAATGTATGCATACTACCCAGTGCAGTCTGGACCTGATGAATCCATGTCTTCTGGTGAATTGGATTTGGATTTAGATTTGTTTATTGTCACGTGTACCAAGGTACAGTGAAAAGTATTTTTCTGCGAGCTGCTCACCTGGACATGAGTAAACATTCAATCCAGCCAGTGCTGGAGAAGGAGAAAACTGACACACATGCCTCCAATTTTGCAAGGCTCTTGCATGGTCGCAAATCTGTAAAGACTGGGTGGAAAATAACCTTGTGCCCCTCACTCTGAACTGATTGTACTGCCCTCTCTGTTGGGGAGGTGTAACTAAATTTAGTTCAATAATGGCTGCCTGCAGCCGAGCATGTGTTGGTCTGACTCAAGACAAGTTCACAACAATGGCAAAAGGTGGGTGAGGAAATCCCAGACTGACAATGTTATTTGAAACAGCAGGCAACAAAGAATGATTCAACTGATCTTACCCATCTCACCTGGGTCCTGTCTGCTGTGCCTCTTCTGTGCCATTTCCCCTATTGCCCACCCACCCCCTAAAACCACTGCAAGGGGTCCTTCAGCCACTTTGCACCGATTCTTCAGCACTTCCTCCATAAACCTCTCCACCTCCCCATTCCTCTCTCCACCTTTCAAAAACCTTCACAAAATCCATTGCTCCTGTTTTGGATTGACACCCATTTCGCTACCTCTTTGCAGCTTGCGATGTTTCATTATGTCACAGGCACAATATAAATGTTAAGCTGTTCTTATGTGCACATTCCTGCATCTCTCAGAAACATCTTAAAGCACTTTGCTTACAATAAAACACTTTGAAGTGCAAAGATAACCTGGCAACACAGGCAAGGGTGGGGGGGTGGGGAATAAAATCCCAAACTCATACTGAACTGATCAGTTACACACGGTTGACTGTAGGCTTGTCACTAGGCTGCGGTCGGATGAATCTTTCCTCAAACTGGTTCCTAACTCCAAGGACTACCTTGGGAACATTGCAGCAGGTTAAAGGTCAGTTAACAGAGGGGGGTCATCGCCAGGATGGTCAGGCAATCATAAACACAGGGGGAGGCGGTGGGGACAGGGGAGAGTTGTTGGTGGTGGGAAACCAGAGCGAGGAGTTAATCATTTCTTCCTTGCACAAATCACTCCCCTTTTCAAAAAAAAACTGCATGGTTAATCCTTTCAGCTGTCTTTGAAAAAGAAGTCTGCCGTACAGAGAAAGTTCATTTTTAAGGGAAGATGCATATTAGATCCTGTGGTGTAACTAAAGTTCTTTTGCTTCAATTTGCGAATGCAAAATGCTCGAAAACAATAGTTCTGCAGAGTGCTGAGAATCCTGCTTTGCTTCGCAAATGGTGCCTGGCATGTTGAACACAGTGTGGTGACAGGAGGGCTCTGTTACCACAGATATCAAAACAGTGCACCTAGGGTATTCTGATGCTGACCTCCTTAAAAGTCAAGTGGCAAATCACAAAGGCCTTTGATCGTTAACACAAATATTTTACAATCCAGGACAAAATGACTTCTATTTAAATTGGGAGGAAATGTGGTTTAGGTTTTTGTTCAGTGTTCAGTGTTTGTTTTTAAAACCACATGGCTAATTGTAAGCTTTAAAGGGTTTGTAGCACACAGTTCTGTACTAATTGAATTTAGATGAAGTCTCATGCAAACGATTTGTACATCAGTGTTTAATTTATGTTTGTAATCCTCACCACATTTTTATCCTAAGTAATACTGGAACTTACTCAAAGGATTTTTTTAAAAAGGTATTCAGTTCTTAAATCAACAAACCACATTAATGTCTCATCTTGTTAAGTAAAACAATCTCAGAGCCTGAAAGCATCGCAGCTTTTATCGCAAATAACAATTTGATTATCTGTCATGAAATCTTAAAGAGTCTGAGGACCACTGTGTCCAAGACCAAAGCAGTAGTTTGAAGCTATGATTAAAAGCGAGCTTCGCATAAGTTTAAAATATTAATGATCGTGTTTCATACATATCACAGAGATGTTTAAGATGTATACATATATATATATTTTTAATCAAGGGTTCAGCAGGCCCCAGGGGTATTAAGGCTCAGTTCTTTCCACCCAGGTGTTTTTGATTTGATTCAGCAGCAGGCTTTGTTTTGTGGACTTCTGCGGAAGCAGGTGGGAAACCTGGGGGACGGCCAGTGCTACAATAGTCACTTCCCTGTGGCAGAAATGAGTGTTTTTAAGTGAGGAAGGGAGCATGCGGTGCTTATAGTTGAGGGTGAGTGAGCATGAGACCTCTGGTAATCTTGAGGGCAGCACGGTAGCATAGTGGTTAACACTATGGCTTCACGGCGCCAAGGTCGCAGATTCAATTCCCGGCTTGGGTCACTGTCTGTACGGAGTTTGCACGTTCTCTCCCGTGTCTGCGTGGGTTTCCTCCGGGTGCTCCGGTTTCCTCCCACAAGTCCCGAAAGATGTGCTGTGAGGTAATTTGGACATTCTGAATTCTCCCTCTGTGTACCTGAACAGGCGCCAGAATGTGGTGGCTCGGGGCTTTTCACATTAACTTCATTGCAGTGTTAATGTAAGCCTACTTGTGACAATAAAGATTATTATTAAAATTAGAAGCACATTACACCAGAGCCAGTTCATTCCTTCAATAGCGACGCTGCCTGCGAGGGCAACGTTATCAGACATGGCTAAGATTTTTGGCTACCAGCCAAATAAGTGGGTGAGGCACTCCCACTTGTACGGACAGGTGCAGGCCATGAGGTCCATCGAGCCTGCTCCACCATTCGATTAAACCAAGGCTGGTCTTCTGCCTCAACGCCACTTTTTCTGTATGCCTTGATGCCAGTATTATCCAAAATTCTAGCGATTTCTGTCTTGAACATTGTCAATGGCTGAGCTTCGACAGGCCTCTGGGGTTGAAAATTCCAAAGTTTCACAACCCTCTGAATGAAGAAATCGCCCCTCATCTCAGTACTAAATGACCTGCCCCTTATTCTAAGACTGTGTCCTTTGATTCTAAAGTCCAACATCCGAGAGAAATATCGAGCGGGATTTTCTGATCCTGGGGCTAAATGTTGACTCCGTCGTAAACGGCGGAGCTTTTTACGACGGCGTCACCTGGTCCCTAGGATCAGTGATCCTGCACCGCACAGAGGGCCAGCACGCCACTGGAGAGCCTCACACTGCTCCAGCTGCCGATACAGGGGTCAGCACAGCCGACGCGAGTTTGCGCATGCGCGCTGCGGCCGACGCGAGTTTGTGCATGCGCGCCATGGCCGGCGCGAGTTTGTGCATGCGCGCCACGGCAGCCGCGAGTTTGTGCATGCGCGCCACGGCCGACGCGAGTTTGCGCATGCGTGCCGCGGCCGACGCGAGTTTGTGCATGCGCGCCGCGGCCGACGCGAATTTGTGCATGCGCGGCACGGCCGGCGCGAGTTTGTGCATGCGCGCCATGGCCGTCGCGAGTTTGTGCATGCGCACCACGGCCGGCGCGAGTTTGTGCATGCGCGCCACGGCCGACGCGTGTTCGCACATGCGCATGGGTTGCCATCTCCGTGCCTGCCCCAACGCAACATGGCGGCGACCTACAGGGGCCTGGCGCGGAGGAACATAGGCCCCCACCGGGATAAGCCCGCCTGCCAATCGGTAGGCCCCGATCACGGGCCAGGTCACTGTGGAGGCCCCCCCCAGAGTCGGATCCCCCCACCCCCCACCAGACCCCCCCCTCTCCCCTCCCCCCCCCCACAGCAGGAACGCCGAGGTCCCGCCGGATAGGACCATACGAGAACGACGCCAGAGGGACTCAGCCTAACTGGACGGGCATTCACCCCATCATGCAGGGTGAATTGCCGGGGGTCCATGTTGAGCGGCCCCGACCACGGCAGTGCCAATGGCGCCGATTCTCCGACTGTTGCCTTTTTTACTCGCTATAAATATGGCAATCAATAAGGTTGCCCTTCTTTCTTTAGATATCGATATTATATGCTCTCAGAGTCGCCAGGTATCAAATGATACCGCCACAAGGTTCAACTGGGTATCGATCAAAGAACCAAAAAAACAGTTAGTTAGTTCAAGCTCAATGGGACTTTATTTACACACAAGATTAACTTACACATGCAACATAAACACTACTAGTTAAACTACACCTAACAACTATGAAAACCGGTGCTTAACTTCAGGCACCCAGCTTAGGTCAGAGGAACAATGGCCTTTGTTTGAATCTGGATCTACTGGGTCTGGAGAAGTAACTGCTGCTCAACTGGGCTCATCCATCTGGTAGCGAGTGCCGGACTTAACTTGAATTTATTAGGGAGAAAAAGGGTTCAAAATGAGTGTGGGGTCTGTTAAGTCCGAGAAAAGGGGCTCTGAGTGTGTATACTGGAGGGTGGGAGGCTCTCCTTCACCATTTCCGAAGTCTAAGTGTCTAGATGACACTGCAAAGTATTGCTATAATCAATAGGGCTTCTACCGTGTAAGAAAGGGAATACCACTTTATGATATTATCGCACAATGTGGGGGTATCAGTGGCTGTGTCTATGTGTAGTGTAGTGTCCGGGCTAGGGGTATCGTGTTGGGTGGTCATGTTTAGGGCTTATGTGGTGAGGGGTATAGGGGCTGATAACGCGCGCAACTGTAGTGATCCAACGACGAATATGATGCAGGTCATCAGGTCCGTCTTCATTTTGTCTTTGTCTTCCTCTGTGTCCTTGTATATTCGTATCTTCCTGGGGGTACAAGCATAATATCTGTTATTATCTTGTTGTTTAATATTTCATTTGTCTGTCTGTTTCTCCTTAACATCAATTTTCCATTTAGAATCGTCACCATATGTGACTCCCTCATTTTTATTTTTTTTAAACCATCCATTTGGGAGACAAGACATCCGAAAAAGAAATTCTGTCACAGTGCGAGCACTCTCGCAGCCTGTGTTCAATGGACTGAGTGGGCGGACAATTTCTCCGTCCAGTGCAAATTTGTTTCAACCAAGTGTTTTAACATGTAAATAGCAGGTGGGGGTTAGCAACCGAAGGGTCGCCAGAAAGGAAACAAAAGTTGTGGCAAAGTGCACTCTTTAAACCACATTTTAAAAAGAACAGTAAAAGGGTTTCAAAAAGAACTTTCCGAATGGGGTGGGTACGCGGCAGGGCAAGAATGGGTGGAATCTCGGGTAGGGCGGTGATCAGTGCCGTTGCTCCACTACCCGAGCTTGGCTGACCAAATACATAGGGGGTCCTCAGGCAGGGCGGGGATTAGTGCTGTTACTCCACTGCCTGAGTAACCTTACAAGAACGGTAAGAATTTGAATATCTATTGACTTCCGACGAACTTGTCCCTTTAACTACCATGTGGCGTCAAAGGAGTAGGCATAACTGTATCAAGAAATTTTGCATGAGATCGACACACAAAGTCATACAAGAGAGAAATATTCAACATTAAAAAACAAACTAAAAAAAAGAAAGTGGGCAGGCTCCATCAGGGAATAGGACACCGTAAATCTCAATCGGTTCCTTTCTCTCATCATCAGGACACCTCAGGGTTCCATTCCAAAAAGGGTCTTAAAGGGGTTAGCATGGTGGGAGTCAGACTCTGAGTCATCACCATCTCCCGGTTGCCAAACTCGTGACTGGAGTTTCTGTGCCAAGGCAGCATGGGCCGATGTGGGATCCATCTCGTCGTTTCTTATCAGTCGATAAGAATTTTCGCAGTGCCATTGTTTCTTACCCTGTAGGGCGGTAGGAGCAAGGGGGAATCGCTATTGTCGGGCGGTGGGTCAGGTTCTGGTAGTGGCAAATAAATGGTCTCTGAGGGGCCAAACATATCGTGGTCGGTGTCACTGGGGCTGTCATTACTGGGGCCTGGTCTGTTTTTCCATTGGTCGGGAATATCAACGACGTTTGTCGTGCTTTCGCTTTCGCTATCGCGATTGCTAGCGGCTGAATCAAGTGTGAGGCGGAAACGCGTCTCTGGGGGCAGAGTCAAGGTCGTGTCTGTGGACGTGCTGTCCTGGCTGGGGGAGGGTTGGATTAGGTTGCCAGTGGGAAGGTCTTCGTTGTCTGCCATTGCCAGTGAAATGTGGTGTGAGTGGCTGCACTGAGTTCCATAAACCTGAAGTTGGTTTACATGAAACCATCCTGACTTTCCATTTGGATACGTGATCTTGTAAACTGAGGGGCTTACTTTATCGGAAATTGAGTAGGGTCCTGCAAATTTGGGGGAGAGGAATGAACTCGGATTGTATAGGGAGATCATGACTTACTGTCCGACTGTATATTCTACCGGGTGTACTGTTTTATCAAAGCAGGCCTTACTCTGCTTTTTCCTAGCACCTAGTCGAACAGCTGCAGCGCGCTGTGCTGCTTTAATATTCGCCATTATTTGTTGGACCGCTTTTTTGTGGGTAAGGGCGGTGACTGTGGGGATGGCCAAATCAAGTCCAAATAAATACTCGGTACCCTTCATGGGATGTATGGTCATGAGGGTGTGGGGGGTGTATCCTGTCGAACTCGACACCGTGTTTCTAAGAAACATCAGTGCGAATGGGAGAACTGTGTCCCATGTCGTATTGTGCTGTTGCATCATCTTCCTAAGTGTTGCCTTTAGGGTTCGGTTCATGCGTTCCACAATGCCGCTGGACTGTGGGTGATAGGCAATGTGAAACTTCTGTTTAATTCCGAAAATTGTTAGGACGTTTTTCATTACTCTTTCTGTGAAGTGCGAACCTTGGTCCGACTCAATACTATGGGGGAGACCCCATCTAGTAAACATCTGCTGAGTCAGGATTTTTGCTATTGCTTTGGCCGTGTTTGTCCTGGAAAGAAATGCTTCTACCCATTTTGTGAATGTGTTGATTACGACCAACACATATTTAAATCCATTTCTGCAGGGGGGAAAGGGGACAAATATAATCTAACTGCAAGTTCGTCCATGGGCCATTAACAGGGTGGGTGTGTCTTAGCTGACCTTTCTTGGACTATTTGTCTGGGTTGTTCAGGGTGCAAATCAAACAATTTTCAATGTAGTGGGCTACGTCAGTTTTTAAATTGGGCCACCAGCAGAGAGGTCTGAGGTGGGCAAGGGTGGATTCTATCCCTTGGTGTCCGTGTCCGTCATGGAATTGACAAATAATCTGGTTCCTGTCCTGGGTGGGGACCACATAAATACCATCCTTTAATATAATTCCCTCGTGTACCATTAAAGTGTCTTTGAACCTATCATAGGGAGCTGGGAAGTCTCCTTTTAAAATTCTCTTTAGCGTGTCGTCTTCCTTTTGTGTCTGTGCCAAATCTTGAATATTGGTCTGTGAGACATGGACCGCGTGTACTGGGCACTCTTGGGGGGTTTCCAAAAGTGGCCATGTTGTGAGCCTGCTTTTGCTAGGGCGTCTGCTTTCACGTTGCCGGGTGGGAAGGAATGATGGTGGCTTCTAACTTTTATGATTCCATATTTGCGACCTTTAACTTCTTTGAGAACGTGTTTTAGTAATTGCGCTGAGGGTAGGGGCTTTCCGTTGGTGGATATAAATCCTCTACATTCCCACAGGGGCAGGAATTCTGTCAAGCTGTTGCAAACATACAAACTGTCCGAATATATGTCTGCTGGGGTCGGGAACAAATCTGGGTGCTGCACAATGTATGCAATGACCGCTATCTCAGCTGCCTGCGAACCTAAATGTCCTGGCAACTTTAATGGGATTTCCTCTAATGCGCGTCCCTGCGCGTCCTCTACATAAATGCCACATCCTGTGATCCTTTTTCCATTTAGAATGTTGGAGGAGCCATCTACATAAATTTTTAGAGCTTTATCTGTGGGCTGGGTTCTCTGTGGTCTGATGCCTGTTTCCTTTGGTAACGATTTGGGAACAAAGGGTCCTGTGTTGTGCTTGGCTGCAATGAATTCACACTCATGTGGGGTTCCTGTATATTCTAAATTATCGGCCAGAAACGTGTGCGTCTTTGTCCTCTTCACTGTAATGTCGCGACCTTGTAGGAGGAGGGTCCAGCGTGCTGCTCGAATTTGGCTTACTGTGCCGTCTTTTAGCCTACCGCCTAACAGTAGCTGTGTCTGGGTGTACTCGGTCAAAATGGTTATGGGGTTGAGTCCTGTTATGTACGTGAAGTATTGAACCGTCCAAAAAACTGCGAGCAAGTGCCTTTTGCAGGCAGAAAATCCTTGCTCTACTGGATCTAAAACTCGTGAGGCATAGGCTACGGGTCCTAAACGATCGTGCCGTTCCTGGAGAAGTACGGCTAAAAGGGTTCGGTCGGTGGTTGCTATCGCTAATGCGTATGGGGAGTGTGGGTCTGGCGCCTGCAAAGCGGGGGCTGTACTTAGGGCGCGTTTCAATGCATCTACGGAATCCGTGTGCTGTGGAAGCCATTTCCATGGGGCCTGTTTCTTAAAGAGCTCAGAAAGGGGGGCTGTTTACGTGGCGAAACCGTCTATATGGTTCCTGCAGTAACCGACCAGTCCTAAAAATGACCTGAGTGCTGTAACATTTTTGGGCAAGGGAAATTTTACAATTGAATTGATCCGTTTCTGTTCTATCTCACGCTTACCATGCGTTATGACTGTGCCGAAATAAGTGACCCTTTTCTTGGAAAATTTGGGCTTTTTTGGGGTTGATTTTACATCCAATTTCTTTCAGGAGACCTAATAATTCAGAAAGAAGCAAAATGTGCTCTTCCTTGGTGTCAGTCTGTAGGAGCAAGTCGTCCACATACTGAACGAGGCATTCGGGTCGGGAAAATCTTGCTAATCGGTTCGTCAATTGTCTGTGAAAAATGGAGGGGAAGTTGTGGAAGCCTTGTGGAAGGCATGTCCATGTGTATTGCTGTCCCTGGAAGGTGAACGCAAATTTATACTGGCACTTTTTATCCAATGGAATGGACCAAAAGCCATTGCTAATGTACAGAACCGTGAAAAAGTTTGACTGTAGTCCCTGCTTTAACATGGTCTCGGGACTCATGGCAACAGTGGGGGCTGCCAACGGAGTTACTTTGTTTAATTCTCTATAATTGATGGTCAGTCGCCATAAACCATCTGGTTTTCTACCGGGCCAAATCGGGGCATTGTTCGTTGAGGCTATGGGCGGAATTACACCTTGATCCAATAAACTTTGAATTACCTTAGCTATCTCTCCCTCGGCTTGCTGTGGAAAACCATATTGTTTCTGGGGCTTAGGATCGGGACCTGTAATGCTGACCATTCCTGGAATTTTATCGCAATCGTGCTTGTGCTGGGCAAAAGATGCTTTGTGTCTCTTCAAGACTTCCCTAACTGTTTTGTCCATGGTAATGGTTTGTGGATCAAACCAGTACTCTCCCACTGAGCTAATCCTGTGTGCGTAGTCTCCTACTGTGAGCATGGAGGGGGCTCGTGCTGCTCTAGCCATTTTCCACACACATTTATTTACAGGGTGTAAAGAAAGGTTGTGTGAGCTCATAAAATTTATCCCCAAGATGTGCTCTGCTGTCTGGGGTAAAGCTACCAAAACGACAGAGTGCTTGGTTTTAATGTTACCGATCTGGATATTCATAGGGGCTGTAATGTGACCCTGCTGGAGATGTCCTGTAAAGCCACTAAGAGTGATTGTGTCTGTCGTGGGCCATATACTCGCTGGTACATCGTGGAGGAGTTTAACGTGGTTCGGGACCCTCCTGTGTCCCAAAGGAACTCTACGGGATGTCCCCGGACTGTGCCTGCAACTATCGGTCTTCCGGACTTGTCCCAAAGTGTGTCGCAGAACCAAATTGGGGAGTCCGAACACCGTCAATTGGTGCCATTTATGGCCAAATTGTCTGCACGGGCGCTAACACTGTGGATAGGTCTGGCATTATTCATTGGGTCAGTTGTGGGCTGATTCTGTTGTTGTTTCGGGGGGGCTTGGCATTCTCGGGCATAGTGTCCCTTCTGTCCACAATTGTAGCATTCCTGTGCTTTAGGCTGCTGCGTGTTATTTCCACCTTCATTTACCCATGCGGGGTCTTGGTGTGTCCTTACGGGGTTCATGTTCGCATTTACTTTCTCCTGCTCTGCCTTTTTATGTCGGGATTGTTCCCAAGCTCTAGATAGTCTCTTCAGTACCCACACTTCATTGTGTGGCAGGTCTGAGGGGTCGTAATTCGCACATGCCTTTTGTCCTGCCTCCGTGGCGTGGGAGACTAAAATACAGGTCCATTTGGCCATATTGTCTGCAGATAATTGAGCGCGTGTTAAATCACTGAATACTGCTGTGAAGTGTATCCAGAGGTGTCTAGCAAATGCTGTTGGATGCTCTCATTTCTTCTGTCTACATCGGTTGAGTACTTCGACGGGATCTCCTCTATTATAGCCAATTGCATCTAAGATGGCTGTTTTCATATCTTGGAGGCTACCTTCTCCTACATTTTGTGGGTTGGGAAGGGCTGAACTAACAGACAGGTTAAGGCTCATTACTATGAGTTTTACTTCTTCCTGCTCGTCCAGACCGTACATGACTGTCTGTTGTCTAACTCACTCAAAGAAATGGTGTAGGTTTGATGTGGGGTGAAAGGTTTCTATTTTATCATGGGCATCCCTTAACTGTGTGATGGTTAGTGGGGTGGTGTACACAAAATCGGGTTGGTCTTCTGTCGGTACTCTGCGCTGCATGGTGACTGGATTCATAGGGTTGGGTGCTGCCTGTGCAGTCGGTGGTGCGGATGCTTTCCTGGGGGGCTCTATTCTGAACTTCTGTTTCGTTCACATATCGATGGGCCGTTTCATTGAGTTCCTGCCAATCGGGGCCATCTTCCTGATCTAACTGTGGGCCAAAGGTATCTCTGAGCCCATTCTGAACTGAGAGCAGTGATTGCAATCTTGCAATTTGTTGCCGACACTTGGCATGGTCTACCGAACTCTGCCTCTGTTCCGTGGTGGAACTGTGGAGTGCTCGTAGGGCTGCCTTTAAGTCCTCGCATTGTTTTTTCAATTGCTCTGCTTGGTGTTCTGTTTCCTCTCTTACCAAAACCGCACGTTGCGTGTCTTGGTAGGGCTTGTCATGTTGGATCTGAAAGCTACTTAGGTGAGCGAGAGAAGATTGGTGTGCCCGTTTGACATCAGCCATTTCCCTGTCCTTCGCTGCCAACTGCTCTCAGAGTTGTTCATTTACTCTCTCACACTCGCTAACATTTCCTCATGACCTCCTCTGTGCCTTGCAATTGTGCCAAGCAGGACACGATTGCCATTGGCTTATGAATTCTACTTAAATTCTTCTTATGGAACTCGCTCAGGTTTTGCCACCAAGTTTGTCCGATACTACCAGGACCTGTCTCCGCATTTTCACAAAACTCAAACCATAGGGGCCATCCTTTCCCCTCCAGGTACTTCCTAATTTCCTCTTCCCATATGGGACACTGCTCTGCTCTGTTGGTCGCTGCGACCTCGGGTTCTTGTGGGTGAATAAGGCATTCCATTGCCTTCATTGCCATCTCTACTGTAATTTCTGTACCTCTACCAGGAATTTGGGACAGGGGGGAATAAAGCGGTGGTGCAAACAGCGGGTACGGCTTAAGCTCTTTTCTGGTTCACGCAACTCCTGAAAGTTTCACGCAACAAAATCTATCGAGTTTACCTTATATCCCTTGTTAGTATACATGCAAAATACATATTTTGATCGATACTGGTCTTACGCTTGTGGTTTATTTTACTTTTCCAATTTGGATTTCCAATTCAAACGTTTTGTGGGTTCTCTCGGAGTGATACAGTCACTTCTGGGTCGAGTCCCACCGGAGTCGCCAATAACTGTTGCCTTTTTTACTCGCGAAAAGTATGGCAATCAATAAGGTTGCCCTTCTTTCTTTAGCTATCAATATTATATGCTCTCAGAGTCGCCAGGTATCAAATGATACCACCACAAGGTTCAACCGATTATCGATCAAAGAGCCAAACAACAAGTTAGTTAGTTCAAGACCAATGGTACTTTATTTACACACAAGATTAACTTACACATGCACCATAAACACTACTAGTTAAACTACACCTAACAACTACGACAACCGGTACTTAACTTCAGGCACCCGGCCTCGTCAGAGGAACAATGGCCTTTGTTCGAATGTGGGTCTACTGGGTCTGGAGAAGTAACTGCTGCTCAGCTGGGCTCATCCGTCTGGTAGCGAGCGCTGAACTTGAACTTGCTTCTGGCGGTGCTGCAATTGGAGGTGGACGTCCAAAATAGATCGAACACAAGGCAGTGCATCTCTTTGTCCTTGGGAGTTTTGCGCTCTTTTGGGCGGTCCTTAGGTTTGGACCCAATTAATTGGGCAGTTCTTGATCACTGTCTTCAATCTGAGCCAATAAAGGGGTGGGCGCCTTGATGGCTGGGCGTGTCCTAAGCGGCCATTGACCCTGTTGTTGATGCTTCCTGAGTAAAGGGAGTGGTGCCGAAATGTCTGGGATTGTATCGGTTACTTGATTACCAATCCTTTGTCTTACGGAGATGGGCCATTAAAATGCTAATCGGTTGGGGCTTTCAATGCTGTCTGGATTCTTTAAAAAAAAAAATTTTTTAATTCTCCTCCTTTTTCACATTTTCTCCCACATTTACACCCATCAACAATAAACAATAATCAGCAAGATATGTCAATCCCCATAACAGTAACAACGCTCCCATCCGCTCACCAACCCCCAAACATAAACAAATGACAATAAATAATCAGGGATTACCCATAGTCACCTTAATATACACAGCCCCCCTCCCCCCAACTCTCCCACCCATCCCCCCCCCCAACTAATGTTCGATGTTATCCAGTTCTTGAAAGTGCATAATAAATAGTGCACATGACTTGTAGAACCCCTCCGAGCTTCCCCTCAGTTCGAACTTAACCTTCTCAAGGGTCTCCCCGCCACGCCAGGGCACTGGGTGGAGAGGCTGCTCTCCATCCCAGCAGGATCCGCCTTCGGGCGATCAACGAGGCGAAGGCTATGATATCTGCCTCCGCTCCCGTTTCCAACCCTGGCTGGTCCGACACCCCGAATATGGCCTCCTGGGGACCCGGGTCCAGTTTCACACGCACCACCTTGGAAATTACCCTAAACACCTCCTTCCAGTACTCCCCTAGGTTTGGACAGGACCAAAACAGATGAACGTGATTAGCGGGGCCTCCCCCGCAACACTCACACACATCCTCTACTCCTTCAAAAAATCGGCTCACCCTCGCCCTCCTGAGGTGCGCTCTATATACCACCTTCAGCTGTCTCAGCCCCAACCTCACACATGAGGTGGAGGCATTCACTCTCCGGAGCACCTCACACCAGAACTCCTCCTCTATAGCCTCTCCCAGCTCTTCCTCCCACTTTGCTTTGATCCCTTCCAGTGGTGCCTTATCCTCTTCCAAAATAGCTCCGTACACTGCCCCCTTCTCCAGTCCACTTGTCGTCAGCACCTCTCCAGCAATGTGGAGGCCGGTTCCTTTGGGAAGCTCTGTATCTCCTTCCTGGCAAAATCCTGAACCTGCATGTACCTAAACACTTCTCCCTGCTCCAGCCCATACTTCGCTTCCAGTTCCATCAATCCTGCAAACCGACCCCGAAGAAACAAATCTTTTAGCGTCTTAATCCCCCTCTCTTCCCATTTCCGAAAACTTCCATCCCACCTCCCTGGCTGAAATCTGTGGTTCCCCCGAATCACATTTCCCTTGACCCTGTCCCCAACCCGTAGTGTTGGCGAAACTGCCTCCAGATTTTCAATGAAGCTATTGTTACCAGACTCCCTGAGTATTTCCCCGGAGCTATCGGGAGCAGCGCTGTTGCTAGTGCTTTCAGCCCCGACCCCTGCACAAACTTCCCTCCATTCTGACCCACTGGGAATCAACCCCTCTGACCCAGCTCCGCACCTTCTCCACATTCGCCGCCCAGTAGTAGTACCCAAACCCCCTGCCTGCCTTCCCCTCTGTAGCAGCACCTTTCTCACTCTGGCCACCTTCCCTCCCCATATGAACGAGGTAATCCTTCCCTCAATCTCCCTGAAAAAAGACTTTGGCAGGAAAATCGGTAGGCATTGAAAAATAAACAGGAATCGCGGCAACACATTGTACCCGATTTGTTGGTGACAGAGGAAGGCCATCCCACCTTGCCAGATCAGCTTTCACTCTCCCCACCAAACTAGTGATGTTGTACCTGCGAAGCCTCCCCCACTCCCGGGCAACCTGCACCCCCAGATACCTAAAGTGAGTCCCTGCCCTCCGGAATGGCAGCACCCCCACCCCTGGCCCACCCCCGGCCGAGACACCACAAAATGCTCACTCTTGTCCAGGTTTAGCTTGTACCCCAAGAAAGACCCAAATACCCGCAGTAGCTCCAATATTCCTCCTATCGACGCACTCGGTTCCGACACATAGAGCAGCATGTCATGGGCATATAAGGACACCCTATGCTCTATCCCCCCTCGCACTATTCCTTTCCATGCTCCCGAACTTCTCAATGCGATGGCCAATGGCTCAATCGCAAGTGCAAACAGCAGGGGGGACATAGGACATCCCTGTCTCGTCCCACGGTGGAGAGAAAAGTATCTCAAACTGATATTGTTTGTGCAGACACTCGCCTTCGGCTCCTTATATAATAGCTTTACCCAGTTCACAAATCTTGGTCCAATCCCAAACCGCTCCAGCACTGCCATCAGGTACCCCCATTCTACCTGATCAAACGCCTTCTCGGCGCCCAAGGCCACAACCACCTCTGTTTCCTTCCCTTCCGCCAGTGCCATAATGACGTTCAAGACCCTCCTAATGTTCGAAAACAGCTGCCTCCCTTTCACGAACCCTGTCTGATCCTCCCCTATCACCTTCGGAAGGCACTCCTCCAGCCTACCCGCCAGTACCTTCGCCAACACTTTTGCGTCCACATTCAGAAGTGATATGGGCCTTAACGACCCACACTCCGTCGGATCCTTATCTTTTTTTAGCAACAGGGAAATCGATGCCTGCCCCAAGGTTTGTGGCAACACCCCCTTCCCTATCGCCTCCTCAAACATCCCCACCATCAGGGGTGCCAACCTATCCTTGAATTTTTTATAATATTCCACCGGAAACCCATTCGGCCCTGCCACCTTCCCCGACTGCATCCTCCCAATTGCATCCTTTATCTCCTGCTCCACTATTGCTCCTTCTAATGTAGCCCTTTCCCCCTCCCCTAGCCTCGGGTACTCCAACCCATCTAGAAATTCCTGCATCTCACGGTCTCCCCCGGGTGTCTCTGACTTATGCAACCTTTCATAAAACTCCTCAAAAACCTTGTTAATCAGCACTGGAGCCACCACCAACTTCCCTGCCCTATCCCTCACCTGAAGAATTTCCCTTGCCGATGCCTCCCCCCAGAGCTGACCTGCTAACATGCCTTATCTCCATGTTCATAAACAGCGCCCCTTGCTCGTCACAGTTGGCGCACCACCTTCCTGGTGGACAGTCGGTCGAAGATCGCCTGTAGTTCCTTCCTGTTTTCCAGCTTTGCTGGGTCCCCATCTTCTGCATACCTCCTATTTACCTCCAACATCTCATCTATTACCCTCTGCCACTCCAACCTCTCCTCTTTGTCCACCCTGGCCTTAAACAAAATTACTTCACCCCTCACCACCGCCTTTAGAGCCTCCCAGACGACTGCCTTCAACACCTCACCCGTACAATTGAAACCTACATATTCCTTAATTACCTTTACAATTTTCTCACAGAACACTTGGTTCCCCAAAAGCCCTACATCCAGTATCCTTACTGGGGGTCTCTCACCGCCCCCCCCACCTTTCTTATCCACCATCACCATACCACCGGACCCTGCCCCATAAGCCTGACCCGCCCCGTCCATTGTTAACATCGAACCCCTTTTCATCCTCCCAAGACCCCCCCTACAAAAACATCCCCCAACATCCATCCCTTCTCCCCCCCCTCTCGCTCGCCTCGTAGGCCCATTGAAGCCTGCTATGCAGGCTCCAACGTCTGCAGCCCTCCTCTCATCTCACCCGCGGTCACTAGCTGACTTTAGTTAGCTAGCGCGGGTGGCTCCCCCCGCCAAGACATCACGCCCCCCTTCCACCCAGTCCCAGAGAAAGAAACACCAAAACAAACCCAACAATCCAACCCCTACAATTCACTAACATAACATTTAACCATCGCAACACAGAACGCCAATCAACCCACCATTAACTTGAACTCTGTAACAATGCAAAGAGAAGTAAATTGCAATATAAATCAGTAAAAAGAACTTCGCCGGGTACACCATACCAAATCGCACCCCCTTCTTGTACAAAGCCGCCTTCACTCGCCCAAACGGCGCTCGTCTTTTTGGCAACTCCACCGTCAAGTCCTGGTAGATCTGAACCGCAGTACCATCCCACAGCACCTCACGCTTCTGCTTCGTCCAGCTTAATACCTTCTCCTTCATGCAAAACTTATGGAAACAGATAATTACTGCCCTTGGCGGCTCGTTCACTTTGGGCTTCGGCCTTAATGACCGATGAGCTCGGTCTAGCTCGTACAGGGTGGGGCTCTCACCCTCCCCCATTAGCTCCGCCAACTTCTTAGCAAAGTATTGCGTTGGCCTTGGGTCCTCTGTCCCTTCGGGCAAGCCAACAATTCTCGAATTGTGCCGCCTTGAGCGGTTTTCCAAGTCTTCCAGCTTCGCTCGGAGTCCTCTGTTAACCTCCGCCACCCTCCGCAGCTCGTCGCCCATCGAGGTGACCCGGTCGCTGTGTCGTGACACGGTCTCCTCCACTTCCTTCATCTTCTCGCCCTGCTCTCTCACCTCGGCCGATTCCTTTGCCACCGCCACCCTCACCAGGCCGATTGCCTCCTCCACCAATGACTTCAAAGCGACCGCCGTCTCCTTCCTCAAGGCCTCCATGTGCCTCGCAAACTGTTTTTCCAGCTCCACCGCCATCACCTCGGTCATCTTCTCCACCGTAAGTAGTGCGGCCCCGCCTTGCAGTTCGGCTTCCGCCATCCTGTCAACACTTTTGCTCGTCTTCTCCTTCAGCGGCGAACCCGCGTTTCCTCCTTTCTTCGACGCTACCCTTCGCATCCTTTAGCGGCTTATTGTTTTTTATCTTCTTTCTTTTCTCCTCTCTCCCCCTTCACCCTCCTGCCCTTCATCAATCTGACTTCTTCTTTTTTTGAAAAAAAAGGGAGAGAAAAAAAAAACTTTTACCAAACTTCCTTAAACCTTCTTTCTTTCTCCTCTACATTCACCCAGAGCTCCCCTGGGTCCAGGCTTCTGCCTTCTTTCTTCCTCCTAGATGGGAGCCATCCGACGTGGAGCACCCTCCCTACATAGTGCCCTGCCGCCTCGGCCTCCCCGTAGCTCCGCCCCCGCTGCTCTGACCTCGACGCCGCGCTGGGCCCAGCGCCTCAGACCCCGCCGCCCGACACCTGCGCGGGGTTCTTTGCCAGTTTTTAAGGCTGCTTGTGACAGCCCCAAAGGCCGACGATAGTCGAGGGGTGCATGAAGACTCGGGGATTTCCCCGAAATCGCCGCGAATCGTGGCCACCAGCGGGAGCTCTTGTTGCTGCGGCCGCCCTGCTCGCCCACACCACCGGAAGTCCCGCTGTCTGGATTCTTTGCTCACAAATATATATTCAGGCTCTGTGCCTGCCTTAATCTTACATTGTCCACATTTCCCGTTAGGCTTTGCGAACGTCTATTTGTAAGTGTCCATCCCAGATGGCTACACGACCCGGCGCGGGGTCGGAGAATCCCGCCCATCCTATCTACATCTAACCTGTCACATATGAATTTTGACAGTTTCAATGAGATCACCTCTCAATCTTTTAAACTCTAGAGAACACATTCCCAGTTCTCTCAATCTCTTTCCGTTAATAATCCCGCCATCTCAGGGACTAGTCCTGTTGCACTCCTTCTTTCGCTAGTATATCCTTCCTTAGATAAGGAGAATAAAACTGTACACAATATTGTCCTCTAAAAAGACTGGTCCAGTGGTTTATATTGTCACTGATCTGAACAGACTTGCCTCGACTATGAAGAGGAAATGTAATAAATGTAATAAGTAATAACTGTTCTTTGCCAACACATGCTGTTGTTTAACAGTAGGCCAGGCCAATACAGAAAATGATACATGAATGGAACTTACGTAGACAATGGGTGACTCGGTGGCACAGTGGTTAGCACTGCTGCCTCACAGCACCAGGGACCCGGGTTCAATTTCAGCCTTGGGTGCATGTGTGGGGTTTGCACATTCTCCCCGTGTCTGCGTGGGTTTCCTCCGAGTGCTCTGGTTTTCTCCCACAATCCAAAGATGTGCATGTTAGATGGAGTCACAGGGATAGGGTGGGGTTATGGGCCTAGGTAGGGTGCTCTTTCAGAGGGTTGATGCAGACTCGATGGGCCGAATTCTACAATTCGATGATTTCAACAGCAAACTGACATTTCAGTTATGATTGCAGACTCACATACCTAAACACTGCTACAATATGAATACAATTTAAGATCTTGATGTACCTTGAAAAGGTGGTGAAGTAACACGCCTAGTACTGGTATTAATGCAATAACTTTGGTGATCAGTACCAAGGATCAGAATTTTTGTATGATTTTTAGTCGATAGTACCTTCAGGTTTTGCCAGGCATCCTTGTGTCTCTCAATATAGTTTCTAGCTGTGCTTAAAGAGGGAAATACTGGAATCAAACGATGGATGTCCTACATAATAGTTGATACCTAATTATCACCTAATTAGAACCTAATTATGTTTGTGGATCGTATTTGAACCAGGAACCCGACAGAATCAATTTAGAGGCAAATTCAAGTTGCTGAGTTTACACAATAAATATGTTTGCCCTTAGTTTCGAGCGACAAACCACAAATAAACAATACACAGCTTTCTAATAAGGTGATTATTTGATAATAGCTGCTTGGGAATAGTCATGTTTCCAACAGATTCCAGGCATGAATTATGAATACAGCTGGTACCTGACACTAAGACAGTTGAAAATGTGATGATTAGAAAGCTTCATTTCAAATCATTTTTCATATCTATTTATTTGAGGTGACTTGCCACTTGAAAGCTTTCTTATTGCAGCTGATGGACCAGTTGAATGTACACAGCTACCAAGAAACTCAGAAACCATGGGCGTCATTCTCCGACCCCCAGCGGGTCGGAGAATGGCCGTTGGCCGCCGTGAATCCCGCCCCCGCCGGTTGCCGAAGTCTCCGGTACCGGATATTCGGCGGGGGCGGGAAGCGGGCCGCGCCGGTCGGCGGGCCCCCCCCCGCTGGATTCTCCGGCCCGGATGGGCCGAAGTCCCGCCGATAAATTGCCTGTCCCGCTGGCGTAAATTAGAGTACCTATCTACCGGCGGGACAAGGCGGCGTGGGCGGGCTCCGGGGTCCTGGGGGGGCGCGGGGCGATCTGGCCCCGGGGGGTGCCCCCACAGTGGCCTGGCCCGCGATCGGGGCCCACCGATCCGTGGGTGGGCCTGTGCCGTGGGGGCACTCTTTCCCTTCCACCTCCGCAACGGTCTTCACCATGGCGGAGGCGGAAGAGACTCCCCCCACTGCGCATGCGTGGGAAACTGTCAGCGGCCGCTGATGCTCCCGCGCATGCGCCGCTCCGACATATCATTTCCTCGCCAGCTGGCGGGGCAACAAAGGCCGTTTCCGCCAGCTGGCGGGGCGGAAATCCCTCCGGCGCCGGCCTAGCCCCTCAATGTTGGGGCTCGGCCCCCAAAGATGCGGAGCATTCCGCACCTTTGGGGCGGCGCGATGCCCGTCTGATTGGCGCCGTCTGATTGGCGCCAGTCGGCGGACATCGTGCCGTTTGGGGAGAATTTCGCCCCATGTGTCATGACAGAGTAAGTTGCTTGTGCTGGCTCATTTGCTTCCTCACTGCGTTCTGAGACTATTCAAATTTAGTTTAAGCCTGCACAACCGCAATGTTTTTCATCGTCTTTTGTTGCAAACAGCGAGAGGATATTAGGTTCCTGGCAGGGAGATACATTCCAGCCAAACGGTGGGGGGAGGGGGGGGGCTGAATTCTTGCTCTGGTGACTGGACACCAACGTTGTGATAATTTCAGGTTGTGAGCCTGTCCAGCAAAGGCCCATGAATGACCAGAAGATGTGCTTGCCATCTAATTAAAGATGGCGCGTGGGACCCGCAAGCTGCAGGGCCAATAGAAGGCTGTGGTGGGGCCCGACGACAGGTTGCCATTGAAGGATGAGCTGGGTGGATCAAATAATCTTTTCAATGTGTACTGTGTGATATGACAATGATCAGATTTTATCCAATTCCTACTGCAATTAAATGGAATGTAACTCAAGTGTCAATCAACATCTCAGCGCTAATCTTTTATTCTTCAGAATAAGTATGCATCTCACAGGTCGATTCATCCTAACAATGCAGGGGAAAGATATCGTTTGAGTGCTAGATGTAGCTCATGTGTCACGCACTAACAAATTTATTAAATATAGCACGCAAAGGAAATGTTACCCCTTCCCACTGGTGTTTCTGTGTTTGCACATCGAATGCTAAATTCTACTTCATAAAAGCTCTCATTCCAGTTCAAAAGCAGGATGCTGTAACCAAGATCTTCAGATTACTGCGATTTTTATCCTGGCACTAGCCCATTTAATTTAAAATGTGCTTGTTTGCCACAGAATCACATTTTAATAATGCTTTCTTAATAAGCTCAGAGATCAAAGAAACAAAGGTGACAATCCAACATCTTCTTTGAGTTGCAAATAATTTTAATCAAGGTCAAGCAGGCCACCATTCCAAGTTGAAATAATTATTTCATGCAAAACTGAGGCTGCACATAATTTATTTGCTTTGTCACTCTATCAGGCAGTGGCAATCAAGATGTCCATTCCTGAGAGCAAAACCAGTTTTGCTGAACCAGGGTCCCGATTTTACTAAAAGATTTCTAAGTGTGGTAACAAGTGAGAAATACTGCGACTCGCTGACACTCGGCCCAGCGAGGCTGACACTGCTATAAAATGTTAATTGTTCCAATTAATGAGGCCCCACGGGATTCAAGCCCCAAACCATGGTTTGCCGGCTGATTCGCCCGGGACTACGCTCGCCAGCCCCACACAAACTGTCAAAATATCCACGCATGTATATAATGAAGTGCAGACAGGCAGTGATTGACACACAGGATGACCAGTAAGCACACAGCACAGTGCAGCCAATCACCAGACAGGACACCACCACCACAGGTCCATTACCACACCGCATGAACAAAGTGACTTCATCTGCCACACAGAAGCCCAAGTGCAGTTGTGTGCCTCGAACCTTCTGGCCTCCGACGAACGGGTGGTCCAAATTTGTGAGGAGACAGCCAAGGATCCTCTGCTGCAGCGGGTGATGCAGCACCTCAGCAATGGCTGGCATAAGGGACAATGTCCCCAGTTCTATAACGTAAAAGACGACCTGACGGTGGTGGAGGAAATCCTTCTGAAACTCGACAGAATCAAAATTCCTCAGAGTATGCGGGCTATGGTGCTGGACCAACTCCATGAGGGTCACCTTGGGGTCGGGAAATGCCAACGCAGAGCTCGGGAGGCAGTCTATTGGCCGGGCATCAGCCAGGACATTGCCGACACAGTCCTCAATTGCCCAACCTGTCAGAAGTTTCAGCCAGCTCAACCCAAGGAAACGTTGCAGCAGCACGAGATTGTGATTTCTCCGTGGTCCAAAGTCGGTGTAGACATTTTCCACGCCAAGGGGCATGACTACGTACTGCTGGTCGACTACTTCTCCAGTTACACAGAAGTAGTGCAACTGTCCGACCTCACGTCGAAGGCGGTAATCAAAGCCTGCAAAGAAACGTTCGCCAGGCATGGGATACCGCTCACGGGAATGAGTGACAACGGTCCTTGCTTTTACAGCCAGGAATGGCCTGACTTCGCACAGTCCTACAACTTCCGTCACGTTACCTCCAGTCCCCACTACCCGCAGTCAAACGGGAAGGCCGAGAAAGGGGTCCACATTGTAAAGCAGCTGCTGTGCAAAGCTGCAGATTCAGGCTCCGATTTTAACCAGGCGATGCTGGCATACAGGGCGACCCCACTGTCCATTGGATTGTCTTCAGCCCAGATGCTCATGAATCGCACTCTGAGGACCACAGTTCCAGCTATCCATGTATCCATGTTCCAGACCTTGACCACCTCACGGTCCTACAGAAAATGCAGCAGTCACGGGCCCAACAGAAAGTCACGTACAATGCCCATGCCATGGATCTACCCGAGCTGGCCCCAACTGTTCATGTTTGTGTACAGTTGCCTGAGGGCGGCTAGTTAGCCACAGCTGTTGTGCTCAAACAAGTGGCCCCAAGATCATTCCTTGTCCGCATGGCTGATGGCACCCTGCTACGGCGCAACAGACGGGCACTGCGAAGAGTTCCACGCCCGCTATCTGACCGGTGTGCCCCGCCGCCTACGATGCCTCCTCCAGACGTACCCTACCACGAGGTCACCGATCTACTAGCAATCCTGCCGGTCGACGCGTACACCGCGATACCAGCGATCCCGCCTCTCCAAGCGCAGGCGGCTCCTGATCCGCCTCTGTGGCGATCAACAAGAATTCGTCGCCCACCACAAAGACTAAATCTATAGACTGAGCTTCTGTACGGTTTTGTGACTTCACCAATTGGTTCTCTGTAAATATTGTTTCGATTGCCATGTATCTGTACTATCGCAACTTTCCTATGTATATACGTTCATTTAGACATCTTTCTGTATATAGTCAGGCACATATGTATATATTTATATTTATAAGCATCCACACCTTAGTATTTATTTTAGAAAAAAAAGGGGGGGAGATGTCATAATATCCACGCATGGATATAATGAGATGCAGACAGGAAGTGATTGACACACAGGATGACCAGTAAGTACACAGCACAGTGCAGCCAATCACCAGACAGGACACCACCACTACAAAGCCAGAGGGCACTAGGTTTGCCGCTCTCTCGGGACCCAGCCACTGAGACAGTCAGAATCCACGAGCTAGCACAGTGCAAACACCATGCGGTAGCTAGTAAGTCTGCTCAGGCTAGTACTAGGTCTCCAGTCAGTTCAGTATAGTGTCGACCCACAGTTAAAGATGTATGTTAGTTCTATTGTTCAATAAAACCATGTTGGATCTTCTACAGTGTTTGAGGTCTGTTTCTCGCATCGCTGCATCAAGTGCAGTCCACACCGAACCGACCTGCATAACACATCACAAACAAGTGACAGCAGCATTTAAACTGCTCCTGCACAGCCAATCCCAATCAGCTCGCAGCCATGTCTCCACGGAGACCAGCCCCATGATTTTGTGACGCTGACCTGGGACGACTGCTGGACAGGGTGGAGGCCAGACAGGGGGTCTTGTTTCCCCAAATGTCCGGGAGGGTCAGCCACAGGGCAGGCAGTGCCACCTGCAATGAAGGTCAGCGGCTGTAAACTCGAAGAGCTTGACGAAGAGGATTGGCACCCTGTGCCGCAAGAAGGTCAACGGCCTGCACTGGGCTGCACGGGTTGGCACAGGAACTCCTCGAGGAATGCACATGGCACCGCCCCCGCTCCGTTCCGTGTCCCGGCCCACCCATGGCCAGAAGTGCTGCCCATGCTGCCCCATACTCCCCCCCCCCATACTACCCCCCCATCCCCCCCTTCATCCCCAACCCCTCATACAGCCCATCTCCCCAATCCATATGGCCCATCCCTCCCCCACCAAGCTCCCCTCGTCTACCCATCCACCCCAATGGCCATCTCCCGCCCCCTGAAATCAAAGACGCGTGCGGCTCACGATGCTCCCTCTGTGTCCCCGCAGGAGAAGCTGGCCCACAATTGGAGGGAGAGGGCCCAGATGAGCAATGGGGTGCCGGACATATGACTCCTCACCCCCTGCAAGGAATGGGTCCTGGAGGTTCCGGGGATGGCCAAGGACAGATCTGTCACCACCGTGGATGTCGGAGGCGCGCGGTGCAAAGTGAGGATCCACCGACATGTCACACGTGAGTTGTTAGTGCCATACAGACTGACCCATCTCTCCTACTGCCCACATGTTGATTCCCCTGCGGGATCCAGATCCGATAGTGCCTTCGCATCCAGGGTGGTGCCCCCCCCTCCCCACCCCCGCTCCCCCTCCACTGCATCCCTTCTATCCGTCACAGCTATCACCCTCACCTTCCACCAGCGCAGAGACACACACCTCAGAGGTAGAATGTAGTGGACAGGCTTTCAGGGCACCTTCTGGTGAGCAACACACAGCTGCTGATGCACGTCAGGTGAAGGCAAGAACCCCCAGGCGAGACAGCAGCCGGAGGTCTGCTGGATCCCAGACCCAGCTGGGTTCCAGTCAGATGCTGAACTCTGGACCAGGTTTATCCGGAGCCGATGCAGACGAAAGGGTGTGGCTGTTAGATTCAGAGGGGGATGACAGTAACACTCCAGCAGGTCCACAGCTGATTGGAGGAGTTCCAGAGGCTACGGGCGGAGGAGATGACGATTACAATGCATGGCACCGAGGCCAACACTGCTAGGGTGGCGACAGCAGTGGAGAGCCTGTGTATGACGTCAGCAACGTGAGTGGAGGCTTCCAAGGCATGCTCAGTCAGGGAAGGCCATGGCTGAACAACTCGACAGCATGACCCAGTCGCTGGGGGATGTGACCCAGTACCAGGCAGTCCTTGGCGAGGTGCTGCGGAGCATGTCCCAGTCTTAGGTGGGCGTAGCCGAGCTGCTCCACAGCATGTCCCGCTCGCTGGGGGAGGTCTCCCACTCGAAGGTGGGGGCTCCAGAGCAAGTCCTGATCGCTGGGGGATGCATCCCAGTCTCAGATGGGCATTGCCGAGGCACTCCAGAGCACTTCCCAGTCCCTGAGGAGCATCGCTGAGGGCGCCGACAGCATGTTGCAGACACTGGGAGGTCACCAGAGCTGGCAAAGCGACACATGTGCCATTCACTACCCACCGGACTGGGGCATCTCAGCGATGGTGGAGAATCCTGCTGCCCGGGCACCTTCCTGGGCCTGGTCCATGTCAAAGTTTATATATGATGTGGAGATGCCGGCGTTGGACTGGGGTGAGCACAGTAAGAAGTTTTACAACACCAGGTTAAAGTCCAACAGGTTTGTTTCGATGTCACTAGCTTTCGGAGCGCTTCTCCTTCCTCAGGTGAGGAAGGAGCAGCGCTCCGAAAGCTAGTGACATCGAAACAAACCTGTTGGACTTTAACCTGGTGTTGTAAAACTTCTTACAAAGTTTATATAGTTCGCTGTCCGGGCAAACAGGGAATCAGATGCCACACACATCCCCGCTCGAACCCTGGAATGATCCTGAGTTATAAAGGTTCAAGGCTGTGGTGACCTTTACAGCCACTCCTCCACGTGGTGCCAAGTTCATAAGGACATGGCACAGGTGCTGCACCATCTCCTTGTTGAGGTGGAGCCTCCTGCGACACACACTGTCTGTCATCTGTCTGAAGGACCAGTGACGCCTGTACACCTTGGGCCGTTGGCGGCCTCCCCCCTTGGTTCCCTCCCTGGCCTGAAAGGGCGGTCTGGTCCTCAAAGTGTGGGGCAGGGACCTGCACACGGGCCGCCGCCTTGAGCCCCTGTCGATGCGGCGGACGCTACCTCGTCCGGCATCTGGCCTGCCTGGCCTGCCAGCAGCAACACGAGGCAGCTCTCACTAGGGGTCCAAGCTAGCAACCATTCCGTGTAATACCTGTATGGGATTGGAGAGGGTGTGAGATTGCCAACCAGCGGTGTCTTCCACCCCGGGACTCTCCACTCCCCCATCCCTCTGACCCCCGCCATTTGACACCTCCTGTCTACGCAGCCCTGGCCGCAGCAGGGACTCCTGGTCATTGGACCCCAGAGCCTGGACCCGCACATAACGGGTGTTGGCCCCCTCCCCGATGCACACACCCACTCTCTGGTCACCGAAATGTCCCCGATGCTGGGGACCAGCCCCTGGGTGTTTGGACGTTGGCCGATGTGTCTGGGGTGTTGCATTCCGCTGTGTCCAGACATCATGGGCGGGATTCTCCTGCAACTGGCCGGATGGCCCGACGCCGGCGCCAAGAGCGGCACGAACCACTCCAGCATCGGGCCGACCGGAAGGTGCAGAATCCTCCGCACTTCCAGAGGCTAGGCCGGCGGCGGTGGGGTTTGCACCATGCCAACCGGCGTCGAAGGGCCAGCGCGAGTTGGCGCATGCGCAGAACGCTGCCATTTTCTGACGCATGCGCAGACCGGCCGGCGTGTTCCTGCGCATACGCAGGGGGGTTCTTCTCCGCGGCGGCCATGGCGGAGCTCTATAGAGGCCAGTGCGGAGGGAAAGAGTGACCCCTCGGCACAGGCCCGCCCGCAGATCGGTGGGCCCCGATCGTGGGCTAGGCCCCCGTGGGGGTCCCCCCCAAGGCCGGATTCCCCCCCCCCCCCCCCCCCACCTCCCCGAGGACTCACCTAGCCAGCCTACAAGCCAGGTCATGCCGTGATGCACCATGTCCATTTCACGCCGGTGGGACAGGCTGAAAACAGGTGGCCGCTCGGCCCATCGGGGCCCGGATAATTGTCAGGGGGCCGCTACCAACGGCACACGACCAGCGCGGCGTGACCCCCGCGCCCGCCCAACCTGCACCAGTCACGCCGTAAGACAAGGGGCCGGCCATGGACGACCCCGAGCCCGCCAACCCCAAAGCCCATCCCCTGGCCAACCCCCACCAGTCCCCCCAGCCCTAGCAGAAGCCCACCTTGTAGCCACCTAAAAAGGCTGGTTCCCGATTAATTTGGCCAAACCCCGATGTAAAATGGCGAACTGAAAAGGCTGATGGGAAAATCAGCCAACAGGACACAAACGGACAGCTGCAGACAGAACAGTGTATTCGGCTCTGGGGAAGTCGGCCCAGACCGATACCTGCAACCATTAGCAGCACATTAACCCAGACATCTGCAGTTTAATCGGCGATCTCCGGGAACAATTGCTACAAACTAGCAGTTGAAAGCCGATCCAGACCTCTCGGCACCAGCAGTGGCCGAGACAAAGACAGGTGAACGACCACCCCCTGATCAAGGAATCGCCCCATTATTGGAGCATATCGAACCCAGTGATTGGGACCAAGTCCAATCACTTGGGACCAGGGTCAAGGTCCGCCCCGAGAGGCGGGAAGCCCCTGGGAACTATAAAGATAGGGGCCAAGTTCAGATCGACCCTTCTTCTCCTACTCGCAACCTTCGAGACCCTTCGACGAAAGAACAAGTAAGTCTTACTCCAGCGATCGCTACCTGATAGGTGTTCCAGACTCTCGACCCGTACCAGCCTTTTTGAATCCCGCAGGCCAGACCCAATTCGATAAGCCATTCATTTCCCTGACCTGGTGGGCCATCACCAAAGTTAATTATTGGCCTTTAGTGGTAGGTAATAGTCTAGAGGTAGTATTATTGTATAAGTATTTATTGCTGTATATAATAAATGATCGTTGATTTAACATTTACTAAGCGGTCTGCTGTATTATTAATCATTACTTGAGCTTGGACCACGTGGCGGTATCAGAAAGATACCTGGCGACTCGTGAGCAAAGGTGACAGAATTAGAGCTAATAAAACTAAGGCTAATAAGAACAACAACCCCCGGCCAGAGACACGGATCCCAGCCAAGTGTTGCAGCGCTGGACACTATCCGCAGCCGGCATGGCAGTTTCCCAACCACTGGTGTCACATGTGGCCTGCGCCGTCAGGAACACGGCCCATCGGAGGCTGAGCATCATGGATGGGCAGGCCAAAAACGCACCAACGGCGTTGAAAAGGTGCATGCCGCACGTCACGATGATGACAGTTTGGAAGGGGGCGGAGCATGGCGGACCGGCATCAAACCGGCGCTGGCCCTGATTCAGGCATCGTACTCCATTATCCGCCCGATCGTCAATCATGATTTCAGCCCAAAGTACTTTTGAAGTGTCGTACCAAACATCAACATATTCTGCCATTGTGTAGCCAACGTGAGAATTTTTACCGTTAGGGTGGTTGTTGGGCCAGGAATGTTATGTAAAATATACCAGCACTGACTTGAGTGAGGTACATTTCCAAATGGCTGCTACTGTGTCCTTTCTTTGAAACATTCAATCATTAAACATGTAAAACAAAAAACTAGGTTTAATTTTTTGCTTCAGGTAAACTGTTGTTCACTGTAACATGGAGATGGTGAACTGTTCAAATTATCCTGGTAAACTACTGACTAAATAAATGGAAAAAAAGTGCCTTCTGGAGAGATTGAATATTCCAGCAACTCAGGAAAAAGCTTGAAGTATGACTCAAAATTTGACCCAGATTTCCTACCTGCTTTTCACATAGTGGTCGGTTAGGAGCGTTATCCACAATGAAGAGTGGATCTGTATGAGTCCTTCAAAAAGATTTGGCATACTGCCTGCTTAACAGCACTGAGGATAACATCTGGAAGCCTTCTAATATAAAGCAATGTTTGAGAACATGAAGGGTTTACCTGATCCTACTGAACACCCAGCACAACTGCTGACAGCCCCTGGGGACCGGGAAGATGTAAGACTTGATGCAGGTTCCTCAGTTAAAGTCCTTTGGGCCCGTGAAGCTTAGGCCTCCATCTTAGATATATCACCACATTAAAGAAATCTGGCAGCTCCAATGTACAGCTTCCCTCGTTCCAAGATAAAGGCAGCAATGGCAAACTCTAATCCTTTGAAATCAGATGGGCAACACTTGGAACATTTGGGTTCAAATTAACTTTTTAATTACCTTGACCTTACCATGTAAGGAAAATGGAATACATTGCCTTTGTTCATGCAGAATGCTTCAGGTGTGACTATTAGATTTCGGGGATATGTATGCATTGTCAGAGGGATAATAAAGTTTAACATACAACATTAATTTGCATCATATAAGTCTGATGTACTGTGCACCAGTACAAACAATGCTAAGCTGAGAACCATCATCAGTCCATTAATTTAACAAAAATAGATTGATTGGAGACAGAAGGTATCAAATGTCACCAAAATCTGTGCTGCTGTTCTTTTAGCATTCGGCAAAATGTTTGACAAAGAAGTATATTAATCTGAATAAAGAGAAATGGTGAAATGTGGTGGATTGCTTGTTCAAACCTATCTTGTTCAATATAAATGACTGAGCATCGAATTTGTACCTCGGCTGAAGAAATTATCTTCCACAGCAAAGTGTTAAATCCATGAGTAGTTGAGATGAAAGTTAAGAAATCTTCTTCAGCACTTTACAATTGTGTGACCTGTCTTCCACTCCATCATCTTAACCTTGTTAGAATGAAAGACCGTGAGCTCTTGGGAATGGCAAACTGTTCTTTATATTGAACCTCTCTAATGACCATCACCAAGGCCATCCTTATATTTTTCCTGAAGGAAAGTCTTCGAGATAAAGGATTATCCAATTGTCAATACACAAGGGGAGACATTGGCCTCTGTGATGTGCATCTTTGAGGTGCTGCACTCCCAATACCATTGGAAAATGGCTTTGAAGATGTCCGATCACCGTTCTGTTGGGAAGTGCGCTGAATACCATCTTGGCAAAAAGAATTTGCACGTGCAAACCTAAGGACTGCCAACAACATGCTGAGCAGGAAGTATGATGTCAATCAGAGTGATTTGGTGTTACCACTGTCATTTTCAAATGCCACACTCTAGCTTACATCCTGTTTTAACCTAACTGAACACAACGTTAGAAGGTGTGACGAAGCTCCCGACCGCACAATATAAAGGATTGTGAACAGGTTATTTATTGGATTGTTTTCTGGCAACTAGGGCAATTGCACAAGTTTTTGGAGCTTTCTTCTACTTACCTAAATTTGAATAATCTACAGAGAGTGATGTGGCTCATGCCAAAGTACATTTTTGTTCATTTAAAAACTTGCTGTGAATCAAATTGCTCCCAGGCAAGAGTGCTCTGGTAGGCCCGTCCACTTTGAATGACTAAGAGAAGAAAGGGAGAGAGCAATGATCTGGATAAGGAGCTAGAAGATGGAGGACGTGGAGTTAGACAAGGGGCTCGATTCTCTGATTTTGAGACTAAGTGCTGACGCCGGTGTGGAAACAGTGGTGTTTTACGACAGCAAAAATGGTGCAACAGCTGCACCATTGACCTCAATGATGCCGTAGGTGCAGCCAGTGGCAACTTATAGTTCGGCGGATGTTTCCCGTTCGCTCACGTCCTCCCACCAAGTGTGCCCTCCCACCCCGGGGCCTGTCGCAGTGATTGATAAAGTCTGACCACGTGCCCAACCTCTCCCTTTGATATATCCCCGTACTATCCCTTCCCATATGGCACTCCGCTCTGCTCCTGTCTTCCTCGCCTCTACATCTCGACCTGTTATCCGAGCTGCCATATTGACATTAAGGACAAGGGGGTATTGGACAGCGGGTAAGGCTTGTGGCTGTGTTCCAGCCCTAATCCCCCAGAAGCTACGTGCAAATCTGCCGGGTTGACCCTATCCTCCCTTGTTAGGTATGCATGCAGTTAGTACACACTTCCGAAATCCGGTGATTTGTCCAATGTGGAGTTCACACCAGTTGCTTATCTTTAATCTGTGAATAATCCTCAAGAATAGGGACCTTTATATTCCCTTCGATGAACTTGGGATGCTGGCCGTTACGTGGGTCGATTGCCTACCTAAGTCGGGCTCAGGTGGAATCTCCAAGATTGTCCTGTGGGATCTTTCGGAGTAACAATTGTAACACCCAGCCGAATAGCACCAGGATCGCCAGATTTGTTGTACCTTCTGAACCACAGTGTGCCTCCAACCCGTATATGATAGACAAATGACCACACAAGCGGCATGCAATAATACAAGTTCGATACACACACAGAGTTAATATTAGTCAATCACACACACATACAGGTTGGACTCTAAACTAACACACAAAAGACCAACTTAACTTTCAGGTGACTGGCATTTGCAGAGCAGATATGGCCTCACCTGTAATCTGTCATCTGGCAATGTTGGATGTCTGTTGCTGGTCGTCGGTGTCCCCGGCTCCGGTCCCTCTG
The DNA here is from genome assembly GCF_047496885.1 of Scyliorhinus torazame. NCBI lineage: Eukaryota > Metazoa > Chordata > Chondrichthyes > Carcharhiniformes > Scyliorhinidae > Scyliorhinus > Scyliorhinus torazame. The sequence continues at coordinate 190,746,987 of NC_092707.1, read as the reverse complement.
TGGATGGTGTGGATGGTCCCCTCTTTGGCAGGTGCAGGTGTCACCGTTGTTGTCCTCGGTGATCGAGTGAGTGGGTGGTGGGCTGTGCAGCATCTTCTATCCCTTGCTTTTGCACACTTTGGGCGGTCCCAGGTAGCTGTCCAATAGATCGATCAGGCCTCGATCACCTTGATCGATCTCAACCAATTGGTGGTGGACACCTCGATGGCGGGTCGAGTCCCAGTTAGCCATGGCCATTGGTATCCGAGGCATGGAGGCCTTCCCAAATAAGGAAACCAATGCCACCAAGTCTGCCACATATTGTAGCTTTTTACCTGGAGCCCATTGTCCCTGGTTGTCCTTTCAACGGCCTTTTCCCTTGTTTATTTGCAAGCTGTCTGTGTCTCTGTGTTGACCAATTTCTCATCAATCTGTGAGGGCGGCCATTTTGGATGCCCACATCCCTCATCCTCATCCTTGAGCCCCCTCGCCCTTGAATCCCTCGCCCCTGGTCTGTTATCCGTGGGAGGGGCACCCCGGCTGCCCGTCCCGCCTTCCCCTCCCTCCCCCAGGCAGGGGTCCCCCCGCCGCAGCCAGCTCAGCCGGTGTCCGGGCCAGAAGCCCGCAGTCACTCCATGCCATTTCCTTCCGCTGCTCTCTCGCTCAGCAGCTAGGATACCAGGTTCACGATTTGCTGAGAGCACAAGTGAACCTTGGCGTCGGGAAATTGGCCCGTCGGAGGCGGTGAATCGCGGAGGCCCCGAAGTATCGGGTGTCAGGCCTGCTAATGATATGCTTACTGTACTTACGCCGTATTTATGCCATTTTCAGGATGCCGGAACATACTGATTTGGAGTCAAACCGGCGTCTACCGTGATTTTGGTGGTGGAAGCTATTCTCCGCCCAATTCCGTTTCTCGATTCTGGAGTCGGAAAACGGAGAATTCAGCCCACGGTCTCTCAGCATGATGCCTTTTAAGTAGAGAGTCCTTCGGAAGCAATCCTGTTACTTCAACATCACCGAGGTCCAATGCTCAAGATGCCTTTCCTTCACAAAGAGGTTGTGACTGAAATCTGACACCTACTGCAGCTACAACTGCAACCTCACAGGATTGCCTCTGGCTGTTGATGCTCGATCAATAACTCCAGAAGCGAGATTGGATGACAATTGAAGGCTTTATTGGACTAGATATTTCCCCCAGCAGCGCAGGTACAGAATGCAGCTGCTAGGGAGACACAGGCTCTTATACTCCGCCTTACTGGGCGGAACCAGCAGGCAGGCTTCACCAATGATATTGCTGTCTCAGGTACCTGCCACACCAATGGTCTTACAGCATTAACCTGCGTACCGTAATACCCCTAATACCGACTACCACAGCTGTTAAGGCAACAGTGGTTCTTAACCTCTATGCATCTGACTCCTTTCAAGCAGGAGCTCAGGTGCACTCCCTGTTTCTGAGCCCTTTATTCCTGTCATATCATTCAGGTGCCCAGAATTGTGAACCATAATCACAGTAGGGTCAAACTATTTTCGATAAGTTTAGCGAACATTTTAGCTTTTGTACTTTATGCCACTATTTACAAAGCTCATCGAAAGTTTATGTTTCAGTATGATACACTTTACAACCATGGCTTTGTCAGATACTTGCACACAACCTGCCCATTCATATTACGCAACCAGTTCTGCATCTGTGAAGCTGGCCCTATCTAATATCCAGACAGCACCATCCAAAAGCACATCAAACACGAATCCTGTATATAAATAAGAATATCCTTTTTAAAATAAATTTAGATTACCCAATTAATTTTTTCCAATTAAAGGGCAACTTAGCGTGGCCAATCCACCTATCCTGCACATCTTTGGGTTGTTGGGTCGAATCCCATGCAAACACGGGGAGAATGTGCAAACTCCACACAGACAGTGACCCAGAGCCGGGATTGGACCTGGAACCTCAGCGCTGTGAGGCAGCAGGGCTAACTCACTGTGCCACAATGGTGCCCCTAAATGACAATATCCTGAACAAACGGTGATTATATTCCATTGGTGCATCATTCCTGGGATGTGAGCTGCCCGATTGAGAACAGATTTCCATAACAAGAACATTTAGCCAGGTGTTTCTCGGCGCTTGGCGTGCCGAGAAACCCCATGCTATTGAACAGGACTCTGTTCCCATTCGGGTAGATTCAGGGCCTCAGCGGGGAACTCTCTGTTGAGGCTGCACTTCATCCAATTTCCTGCACTTAGGAGCTCCACTTGCTAGAACCCCTTAGTGCAGAAGGAGATCGGGATGCTATTTTACCCTCCAACGTGACACCCAAACCCCCCACAACCCACCTCATCAAAAGGGGTCCTCAGGCCCCCCCACTCCCGTGCAGGGCACCCCGGGACCAGTTCCTATAGCAGGAAAAATGTCAACATGACACTGCCAGTCTGGGCACCTTGGAAGTGCCAGGCTGGCACACAGGTGGCACTTCCAGGGTGCCAGACTGGCAGTATCAAGGTACCAGGCTGACAGTGCCAAGGTACCTGGGTTGCACCAGCAGGGACAGCATGCCACCCTGCCCAGAGGGCAAGCACCTGGGGGCGTCCAATCGCCTGAGAGACCCCCACAAGTGCTTTTCCGTCTAGTCCACATTTGTGGAGACCACCAGATTCTATCACCCTGGTTAGATCGTAGGAGAGCATATTAGAATGAGACTAGCTGTCACAAGATCACGTTAGATCTCGCGAGGCATGGCGAGCCAGGTAAATCCCAGAAGAGGGATCTCCCAGCATCTACCAGCCAGGCCGCACTGCCTTTCGGGGGTAATGTGGCCAGTAGATCAGGCCCCTGGTTTCACTTCCAAGTTTAAAAATGGCAAAACCTTCCAATAAATTAGCATAAATGTACTGTTTCTACCCACATAAATGGGATTTGTTAACAGAAAAATTACTCTTTGATTCAGGGGAAGTAATGGCGTAGTGGTATTATCACTGGACTAGGAACCCAGAGACCCAGAGTCATGCTCTGGGGACCCTGGTTCGAATCCCGCCATTGAATTCAATAAACATTTGGAATTAAAAGCCCAAAAGGTCACCATAAAACCATTGTCGATTGTTGTAAAAACCCATGTGGTTCACTAATGTCCTTTAGGGAAGGAAAAGGAAACCTGTATTCCTTACCTCTATGTGACATCAGAGGCTTCAGATCCACAGCAGTATGGTTGACTCTTAAATGCCCTTGGAGATGGACAATAAATGCTGGCCCAGCCAGCGATGCCCACATTCCACAAACAAAATTTAAAAATTGAATGAAATTTTGTTTTTCATTTTAATTTGAAATTGACCACACACAACATGGAACATATAAGACAAGAGAAAAGTACTGCAGATGTTGTGAATCTAATTTAAAAAAACAGAAAATGCTGGAAATACTCAGCAGGTCAGGCAGCACATATAGAGAGAGAAACAGAATCAACGTAGGTCTACGATCTACACTAGTTCTGATGAAGGGTTACTGATCTCTGTCTCTCTCTGCACAGATGCCACCAGATGTGCTGAACATTTTCAGGAATTCCTGCTGTTTGCAAAATTGGAGCAAAAATAATTCCTTTTGCCGGACCTCCAAAATACAATCAGCCTTCTGGTCAGCCTTTCATTCATCCTTCAGCAAGAAACCTAACAGCAGCTGCCTGAGATCTGGTTTGGCACAACATTGAACATGAATTGTAAAAAAAAAAGTTAAGGTATGAAGAAAACATGAACAACATTAATGCCAAAGCAAGAATTTTTTAAAAATGTTTTAAATGTCCAATTAATACAAATGAGAATTAAAAAGTACCAACTGATAAAACCACTTTTTTGCCTTTTCGCTTAAGAAACTGTAAGGGAGAGACAGACAGACTTAGCCCCAAGTCCTAGTCATCAGGGAAGGGGAAAGGACAATGGTCGAGCTAAGGAGTTGGGTTTAACTAGCACCGACCTTTGCATTCGTCTTTGGTGTCCCACAATCTGAACTGGCCTTGGCAGAAATCATCTGAAGTGGCTTGCCCTTCATCTTGGATTATCTTTGCATGAGTGTCTGTGTGTGCGTGGGTGTATGTGCATGTGTGTGTGTGAGTATGTGTGTGCGCGCATATGTGTGTGTGGCTGTGTCTAGGTCCGGCTCACTCCCACTCTCAGGGTTCTCTTACATTTGTGGAGGGTGATTGAAACAGATGGATGTGAGGGGTGACGGCTCAAATAGGGATATGGAAAGATGCCTGGAGAGGGATTAATGTGTGGAGCAACAAGCTGTGTTGGTCTGAAGAGTGAGAAGACAGTTGGTGACATAGAAAGTGGGGGTTGTCACTTGTATGTGGGATGTCACTCACATTTCCTACTCTGATGAGGTCAGTGAGCTTCCTACTGCTCACATCTTCAGTCATTTCCACCCATGCCCGCTTCATTGCTGAGGTTGGCATTTTCCTCTCAACCAACAGGAAGGGCATCTTTCTGTCAGCCCTTACAACATGCAGCATGACCTCCAGGGATTCCTGATAGAACTGGTGCAAGACAGCTTTTCCAACATTCATCCATTCTGTCCTCTGCCCAGGTCTACTTAAGTGAGGCTCAAACAAACAAGTGTGGGTCATGACCATGTTTACCCGCTTTGATTAGTTGGGAAATCCGGAAATTGGATGTTAAAATCATCACAGCTTTAAAATACCATGATGAAGACCATTCCACTAGCTTTGAGGTTTCTGACCCATTGCCAACCTGCCCTATCGTGAGCAAGTCCATCAGTTCAATTGCTGCCCAAAGCAATAAGCAAGAGGCTGTACTTCTCAAGGTGCAAACCACATCCCAAGGATCATTGTAACCTATTTTAATGTAAAAAATATAATTATGAACAGGAAGTTTTCAAGGATATTATTTGTTGATTAGTATAACAGTAATTGGAAATGCAGATTTGTGTGAGCATAGATTGGCAAAGGGTAGATCATGTTTGACATGTATTCTACAAGGAAATTATCAAGTGACTGAACAAAGAAATGCAATATCTGAGGTAGATCTGAACTTCTGAAAAGCATTTCATAAAGCGCCAAATAAGAGACTTGTTCCAAAAATGAGGGGTCAAATGTCAGCATGACATCCGAAAACAGGTGCTGCCCCCGATTCGGCGTCAAAAGGGATTCTCCGCTTGATCGCTGAATACGATTTCGGCTTCGTCAAGTGGAGAATCACACCCTCTGGCCGGGATTCTGCCATTCGGCGGCAGAGTGCCCACGCCATCGGAAACGCCATTGCGTTTCATGACGGCGTGAACAGGTCGCTGGAAGTACCGATTCTGGCCCCTACAGCCCCGTACCAGCCTCCCCGAACAGGCGCCGGAATGTGGCGACTAGGGGCTTTTCACAGTAACTTCATTTGAAGCCTACTTCTGACAATAAGCGATTTTCATTTCATTTCATTTTCATTTTTCATACAGGGGGCCAGCATGGCGCTGGAGCGGTTCACTCCGCTCCAGCCTCCCAACCCGGCACGAACTGTGCGCCGCGGGATCCACGCATGCGTAGTGGCGCCGGCGTCAATGAGGACATGCGCAGTGGCACCGGCGCCAACCCGTGCAAGCGCGGGGGCCTCCCTCAACGCGCCAGCCCCGACGCAACATGGCGCGGGAGTTCAGGGGCCGGTGCGTAGAAAAATAGGCATGGGGAGCGAGAGGCCGGCCCGCCGATCGGTGGGCCCTGATCGCGGGCCAGGCCTCATCGGATGTCCCCACCCAGGGTCGGAGTCCCCTCCCCCCCCCCACAGGCAGCCCCCCTACCCTGCGCGCAGGTTACCGCCGGCTGCGACCAGGTGTGGACGGCGCCGGCGGGACTTTGCCTTTTTAGAGCGGCCGCTTGGCCAATTCGGGCTGGAGAATCGGCGGCTCGGCCGCGTAGAGCGGCCCATGGCTGGCGCCGCGCCAAACACGCCGGCACCAATGGTGCCGATTCTACGCTCTGTGGAGAATAGCGTGCCGGCGTCGGGGCGGCGTGGCACGGTTGCGGGGATTCTCCGGCCCGGCACGGGGCTGGGAGAATCCGGCCCTATGTTTTCCCATTGGAAATGAATTGCTTCTGGTTTGCACTGGCATTTGGAATGGTGTCCAGAAGCAATTCACTATTCCTTGTCTTGCAAATTTATGCATGGTGCATATCGTGAGGGATTCCTTCACGAATCCCACCATTGGGGAGCAATAGTGAATGGGCAACCCAATAACAATGTCCGGCGGCTGGCCCTCCTCCCACAGTGCAAATCCTGGTCCCCCACTGCTGCCAAGTAGGGATATCCTTCCCCCACCCCAATCACAGGAATTGCTGGATCACACCGCCCCCGCAGTATGCATGCATGAGGGTGACACAACTATCCCATCAACCACCCCCATCTGACCCCCCATCAGACCCCCACTGGACTCCCCCATTAGAGACCCCCCACCAGACCCCTCCACCAAAATCCCCCCACCAGGCTTCCCCACCAGAGACCCCCAACAGAGACCCCATAACAGAAATCCCTCTGATAACAGAGACCCCCCAACCTCCTCCCCCCCATCCCCATCAGTCCAGGCAGAACAATGAGAAAAATCATGGCTTTTTCCCTCACCTGTCCCTTACACATGCTGCCGCAATCTGATGTCTAGAAATCAGCAGCTATAACTTCATAGAAAGCCAAAAGTGCACCACAAGACTGGAAACCCCCTGAGATCCTTTTGGTAGGCTGCAATTGGCAGCTTCCAGGCAGCCAGATATCTGGATTGTTTATTTTCATTTCCCTTCATGCTTGAATACATCTCAAGTAGTCTGCTTTGAAGCTAACCACAATATTTCTAAACATATAGCTATAATTGACAGCCCCTGGCTACTTCAAAAGCCGTTAAATTCTTTCTGCCTGAGATAAAGAGGAAGTGAAAGTACTTAAATCCGAGATGTTTATAAGCATTACGGTTAGGTTCAAAGCAGATTACTTGTGATACTTCCAAGTGTGAAGGGAAATTAAAATAAGCAATGCTGACATCTGACCATCTGGAAGCTGTAATGTGGATCCATATGCATCCTCCCACTGGTGTGGGGCATGAATCTCATGTTGCCACCAGTGGGAGGGCCAGGAGCATTGCAAATGGACACCAATCCCACATACTCCCCGATGGTTGATTCTCCGCCGCATCAGGAACCCCACGATGGCAGCGGAGAATCCACAGCTAAGATTTTAACTGAAGAGTTCAGAAGCATTTAAACGAGTATTTGGTGCAATTGGGTATCTTTAGTGATGTTAAATATGTTAAAGATGGGGCAGGCTGAAGCAATCTATAAACTCAACTGTCTCAGCACAGCACCTCATAGCTTCATACCAATGCACATCTCATTCCAGAAAATAAATTTGCTTGTCAGCTGTTGGCTTCAAGAAAATGCAATCAAGAAAAAAAAATGTTATAAAATGTAAAAATTTGAATCATTACCCAACTGGTTCTCTCCTGAAGATAAGGTTGGAAACGTTTTATAAGCTAAAACACTTAATCAAGCTGTGATGTGTGGTAAGCATCACGCTATCGTCATACAATTAATCTGAATGATCTAGATTAGATTTGGAGGTCCATATATGAATGGGGCTTTCAAATCCAAAGGGAATTTAGAAACTTGTTTCTCTAAAGTATTGTAGATGGAGTATAAAGGAGACAAAAGCAAGGGCTTAGTTCGGTTAGTTGATGAATCATTACCAAAGTGGGTTCTACAGCCATTTCAAAACATTGGTCAGGCTTCTTTTCAACGCTTTGGCTAATTCTGGGTGCCTTATATTAGGAAGGATGGCAAGGCCTTGGAGAGGGTGCAGAGGAGATAACCTAGAAGGGTACAAAAGATGAAACTTCCGTGGAGAAATTGGTGGAGAACTGTGTAGCCATCTCAGATGGCCACCTGCAAAGGACCATGGGAATTATGGCCAACCCAGCACTCAGACAGACTCAGAACTTGTGTGTGTATTTGCAACCCAGATAGCTAGACGTGATCGAAACCCCCGCTCGTTTGCATTCTGATGGTCCATTTCCCCAGAACTAAAGAACTGTACTCAGGCAATCAATACAGACACAGACTGATCGGCGCCACTCCCTTTACTCAGGAAGCCCAAACAGCCAAGGTCAATGACCGCTAAGGACACACCCAGCTATCAAGGCACCCGCCCCTTTATTGGCCAAAATCGAAGGCAGTGATTGAAGCCTGTCGAATTATTGAGTCCAAGTTAAGGGCCATCCCAAAGAGCACAAAACCCCAGAGGGATAAGAAGAGATACAGCCATGTGCTCAGTCTCTCTTGGATCCGGCCTATGTTAATCCAAGTGCAGCATAACGACCAGACAGACAAGTTCAAGACCAACGATCGCTACCAGATGGATGAGCCCAGCAGAAACAGAGCCATTTCTTCCACCCAGCCACGCAAGATCCGGACAAAGGCCTTGTCCATCTGCATGGAGCCGGTTGCCCTGAAGTTAAGAATAGGTTATTGTAGTTGTTAGGTGCAGTTTAACTTGCAGCGTATTGTGTTGCATGTCGAAGTAATCCTTGTGTGTAAATAAACCATCTTTGAACTTGAACTGACTAACTGGTTGTGTGGTCCTTTGATCGATATCTGCTAAAGCCTTGTGGTGGTATCATTTGATACCTGGCGACTCTAAAGAGCTTCATTATTAATTGGCAACATTATTGGTGCCGCTTGGCAACATTATTGGCGACATCTGACGGGACTCGAATTAGAAGTGATTTTGTCACTCCGAGAGAACCCACAAACTTTGAAATCCAATTGTGTGAAACAGAAAGAATCACAATGCAAGCCCATATCGACCAAATCACCGATTTTCGGAAGTGTGTACTAACCTGCATGCGTACTAACAGGGATAGAAGGTAAACTCGTTAGATTGTGTCAAAACTATCGAGGGAATTGTGAACCGGAAAATAGCTTTGGCCATACCCGCCGTTCAAATCGCCGCCTTATTCCCCTGTCCCAAATTAAAGGTAGCGAAAGAGAAATCAAAGTCGTGCAAGAGAAATTAACGATAGGAAACAGAGATTAAAAGTAGAGCAAGAGAGATTAGAAGCAATGGCCACAAAAGCGATTGAACGTTTCATGAACCCACAGGAACCCGAGGTCGCAGCAACCAACAGAGCAGAGCAATGCCCCATATGGGAAGAAGAGTTGAGGAGGTATTTAAAGGGGAAAGGATGGTCTGATCTTTGTTCAAATGAAGAGTCAGGTCCAGGAAGCATAGGACAAACTTGGTGGGACAACCTAACCGAAGTGCATAAGAAAAATTCAGCGAAAGTGCGAAGGCCGATGGCAATAGTGTCCTGTTTGGCACAGTTGCGAGGCATAGAAGAGGTCGAGAGGACGCTCCGCGGGCAGCTAGTTGAGAAAGAAGAGAAGAATGAGGGAAACTACAGTGAAAGTGAAAAGATTAATGAACAACTCCGGGATCAGTTGGCAGCTAAAGACAAAGAGATGGCTGATGTCAAGTGGCACACCAATCTTGTTTAGTTCACCTTAGCAGCTTTCAGACCCAGTACGATAAAGCCTACCAAGATACACAGTGCGCAGTCTTGGTACGAGAAGAGACAGAACAGCAGGTAGCACAGTTAATGAGTCAATGCGCAGATTTAAAGGCAGCTTTACGAACAATCCATAACTCCACTACAGAACAAAGACAGAGCACAGTAGACCACGCGAAATGTAGACAACAAATAGAGAAGTTGCAGTTGCTGCGTTCAGTGCAAAATGGATTTAGAGATACCTTTGCAGAAAATTTAGATGAGGAAGGTGCCCCCAATTGGCAAGAACTAAACAAAACCGCCCAGAGATATGTGGAGGACACAGAAAATCACAATAGAGCCCCCCGTGCCCCGAAAAGGAAAGCACCCACACCACCGACTGCACAGACAGCACCCACCCCCATGAATCCGGGCACCACACAGCGCAAGTCATCGGATCGGGAGGAGCCCATTTCCGTTTACACTACCCCATTATCCATCACCCAATTGAGAGATGCCTGTGCTAAAATTGATCCATTCGAACCCACCGCAGACCCGCATAATTTCTTTGAGATAATACGCCAGCAAAAGGTTATGTACGGTCTAGACGAAAGGGAGTAAGTTAAACTTATAGTAATGAGCCTTGACCAGTCGATCAGCTCAGCTTTGCCAGAACCCCAGAATATAGGAGGAGGAAACCTACAGGAGATGAATATGGCCATTTTAGATGCGATCGGGTACAACAAGTGAGACCCCGGAGAGGGTTTGAACCATTGTAGGCAAAAGAAGGGAGAGCATCCGACGGCATCTGCAGGTCGTCTTTGGATCCATTTTAAAGCAGTATTTGGGGATTTGAACCGCGCACACTTAGATAACGACGATATCGTGTTGGCTGTTCCGATACACAAACGAACCAACACAGTTGTGGATGGTACAACTCTGTTTTATTATTCAGTACAATAGTAACTATTAACTTCTGGCTGTGGTTCGTACTTCACCAGCCAACCTGTGGACCCACCCCAGCACTATCTTTGTGAGGCACTCAGAACATGGTGTGTGTCTGAGTGGCACGCTGTGAGCTCTGTGCTCTGAGCTATCTCCTGGTAGAGTGAGCGGGAACTGTGGTGTTCCCTGTTCTATAGTGCGTGTGCTCTCACTGGTGATTGGCTGTGATGTTGTGTGTGTGTTGGTTGGTCCATCTATCTGTCCATCAGTGTGTGTGTGTGATGTTAATATGGATATCATGACAGACGACACAACTAAATGGGCCCGCACTTTAGTCTCCCACGCCACAGAAGGAAGTCAAAAGGCTTGTGTGAATTACAACCCCTCAGACTCCACACAAAATGAAGTTTGGGTTTCAAAGGGACTCTCCAGAGCTTGGGAACAATCCCTGCACAGGAAGGCAGATCAGGAACAGATAGAAGCAAATATGCACCCAGTTAGAACTAACCAGGACACAGCATGGATAAATGAGGGTCGACATGAAGGACAGCACCCCAGACCACAGGTATCGCGAGGTTGCTATAATTGTGGACACATGGGACATTACGCCCGCGAATGCCGACAAATCCCCCCGAACCAGCTACGCCACCAACAACCAGGCCCCCCCACCTAGGAACAAAGTTAGGCCCATACATAGAGTTAGCGCCTGTTCAGATAATTCAGCAATCAACACCACAGATTGACGGTGTTCGGACTCCCCAACTTGGGTCTGCTACACACTCTGGGACAAATCGGGCAGACCAGTAGTCACATGCACAGTCCGGGGACATCCAGTAGAATTTCTTTGGGACACAGGAGGGTCCCGCACCACTTTAAACTCCTCCACAATGTTCCAGTGTGACAAATGAACCACCACAGACACCATCACCCTTAGTGGATTTACCGGACACGTACAGCAGGGATACATCACAGCCCCGTAGATATTCAGGTAGGAACCATAAGCACCAGACACACCGTTGCTTTAGTTGACTTGCCCCAAAAAGCCGAGCACATTCTAGGAATCAATTTTATGAGCTCCCACAATCTTTCCTTTGATCCTGTAAATAGATGTGTATGGAAAATGGCCAAAGCAGCTAGGGCCGCCCCTACACTCACAGTAGGGGACAATGAACATAGGTTTTGCTCAGTAGGAGACTATTGGTTTGATCCGCAAACAATTAGTGCAGACCCGACAATTAAAGAGGTCCTCAGTAAACATAAAGCTTCCTTCGCCCAACGCAAACACGATTGTGGGAAGATCTCAGGGATGGTCACAATTTCAGGTCCCGATCCTAAGCCACAGAAGCAATACGGTTTCCCACAGCAAGCCAAGGGTGAGATTTCAAAAGTCATCAATAGCTTATTAGATCAAGGTGTAATTCAGCCGGTCGCCTCAACAAATAATGCCCCAATTTGGCCCGTGCAAAAACCCGATGGTTCTTGGCGACTGACAATCGACTACCGAGAACTTAACAAGATCACCCCTTTTGCAGCCCCCACCGTTGCCACAAGTCCCGAGACCATGCTCAAGCAGGGAGTACAGGCAAAGTATTTCACAGAGCTGGACATCAGCAATGGCTTTTGATCCATCCCGCTAGACAAGACCTGTCAATATAAGTTTGCGTTCACATTTCAAGGGCAGCAGAAGACGTGGACATGCCTCCAGATTCCACAACTCCCCCTCCATTTTCCACCAACAATTGGCCAACGGACTTTCCAAATTATCCCGCCCCGAATGCCTCATACAGTATGTGGACGACTTACTCCGACAGACGGACACAAAGGAAGAGCATGTAAAGCTTCTTTCGGAATTACCAGGTCTTTTGCAATCCATTGGATGCAAAGTCAACCCCAAAAAAGCCCAGATCTTAAAAGAAAAGGTCCTTTATTTAGGCACCGTTATCACCCACAGGAAGAGCGAGATCGAACAGAAGCGAATTGAGTCAATAGTTAAATTGCCCCTGCCCCACAATATCACTGCGCTCCAGTCATTCTTAGGATTAGTTGGATAATGTAGGAACCATGCAGATGGTTTTGCCACAAAAGCAGCCCCACTCTCAGAGCTCCTTAAAAAGAATGCCCCATGGAAATGACTTCCTCACCACACAGACGCCATCGATGAATTAAAACGCGCCCTAGGCACAGCCCCCACTTTGCAAGTTCCAGACCCACACTCTCCCAGTGCCATAGAAGTAGCAACCACTGACCGTACCCTATCAGCATTACTCCTACAGGAAAGACATGACCGCTTAGGACCCGTAGCCTATGCCTCAAGAGATTTGGACCCCGTAGAGCAAGGATTCTCAGCCTGCGAACGGCACTTGCTTGCAGTCTTTTGGGCAGTACAGTATTACACGTACATCACAGGCCTTAACCCATTACACCCCAACGCAGCTATTGTTAGATGGTAGGTTAAAGGACGGTTCAGTCAGCCAGATTAGAGCAGCTCGCTGGACACTGTTGTTACAAGGAAGGGACATCACAGTCAAACGTACAAAGACCCACACATTTCTAGCAGACAACCTTCAGTATGCAGGGCCTCACATGAGTGCCAGATCATAGCAGCCCAACACCACACAGGACCCTTTATTCCAAACTCGCTGCACACACGAGCAGGCAGTAAAACGCAGAATCCACACATCCTAGACAACGCTTTAGGATTTATGTAGATGTTCCTCCACGATAGAAAATGGAAAGAGAATAACTGGTTGTGGAACTTATGTAGAAGACGCACAGGGACGCGCATTAGAAGAAATATCTTTATAATTGCCCGGCCACCTAGGATCACAAGCAGCAGAACTAGCAGCCATAGCATATGTAGTGCAGCACTCCGATTCCTTTCCAACCCCCAGACATACATTTGGACAGTTTATATGTGTACAATAGCTTGACAGAATTCCTGCCACTGTGGGAATCTCGAGGATTCATATCCACTGATAGTAAACACCTACCCTCAGCCCCATTGTTGAAGCATATTCTTAGGACAGCTAAAGACCGCACATACGGTATTATGAAAGTGAGAAGCCATCATTGTTCCTCCCCACCCGGTAATGTAAAAGCAGACGCCTTGGGCGTCATTCTCCGCCGGCGGGAGTCTCCGTTTGCCGGCGCCCGGGGGTTTCCCGACGGCGAGGGGCTGCCCCACAATGCGAAACCCCATTGACCGGCCGGTGTAACGGAGACTCCCGCCGGCCGGTCAGCGCAGAAATGTGGCGGGGTGGGATGGAGAATTTCGCTCCTTAGCTAAATCAGGATCACGCTATGGTCACTTTTGGCAACCCCCCGAAAGTGAACCGATACACGCAGTCCAGGTTTCTCAGACCAATATTGAGGATCTATCCCAGGCCCAAAAGGCAGGCGACACTCTCAAACAAGTTTTAGACGATAACTTCCCAGCCCCCTATGACAAATTCAAGGACTCACTGACGGTACAGGAAGGTCTCGTTTTGAAAAATGGAATTTATGTGGTCCCCACCCAGGTCAGAAACCAGATAATTTACCAGTTTCATGACAGACACGGACATCAGGGGATAGACAATATCATTGCCCATTTAAAACCTTTGTGTTGGTGGCCCGATTTAAAAGCAGACGCCATGCATTCTGTTGAGAATTGTTTAATCTGTGCACAGAACAATCCTGAAAGGTACTCCAAGAAAGGATAATTGAGACACACCCGACCTGTTAATGGCCTATGGATAAATTTACAGCTCAACTACATTGGTCCCCTCCCCCACCCTGCAGAAATAGTTTTAAATATGTATTAGTCATAATCAACACCTTTACAAAATGGGTAGAAGCATATCCCACCCAGACGAACACAGCGAAAGCCACTGCTAAGATTTTGACCCAACAGATATTTACACGCTGGGGTCTTCCCCACAGCATTGAGTCAGACAAAGGTTCCCAGTTCACCGGCAGAGTCATGCAAAATGTCCTAACAATTTTTGGAATCCAGCACAAATTTCACATATTGTATTATCCCCAATCCAGCGCCATTGTTGAACGAATGAATCGCACCTTGAAAGCGACCATGAGAAAAATTGTGCAACAGCATAACACCACATGGGACACAGTACTCCCATTCGCCCTTATGTTTATTCAGAACACAATTTCTAGTTCCACAGGTTTCACCCCCCACACTCTCATGACTCGACGGCCCATGAAAGGAACTGAATATTTATTAGGTCTCGATTTGGCAAGCCCCACAGTCACCGCCCTCACCCACGAAAAAGTGGTCCAACAAGTCACGGAAAATATTAAAGCAGCACAGCTCGCTGCAGTTGTCCGACTAGGCGCTAGGAAAAAGCAGAGTAAGGCCTGCTTTGATAAAACAGTCCACCCCGTAGAGTATATAGTCGGTCAGCAAGTGATGTTTTCCCTGTACAATCCCAGTTCATTCCTCTCCCCTAAATTTACAGGACCCTACTCCATTTCGGACAAAGTGAGCCCCTCTGTGTACAAGATAACGTATGCCAATGGTAAAACTGGTTAGCTCCACATCAACCAGCTCAAAGTCATGGAACCCAATGTAGCCACTCCCACCACATCGCCCGAGCAATAGCAGACGATTCAGCCCCGCCCATCGACAACCTAGTCCAACCCTCCCCCAGCCATGACAGCACGCCCACGCCCACAGACCCGACCTTGTCTCTGCCCCACAAGTACGACTTTCCACCTTGAGCTTGATTTAGACAATAGCGCAACCTCCCCAAATTGACCACAATCACTGACCACTGGTACAACCTCCCCGGCTCCAGTCACTCCAGCCCCTGGAACCATAACCAGGACATGTTTGGCTCCCAATATCCCCTTCCACAGCCAGAGCCACCGCCAGACAACAATAATTTGCCCTTCACTACCACCGCCCCTCATGACAAACGAACCCCTTTTTTGCACCGCGACAACTCATGTAGACTGGTAAGACATGACGAATCGGATTCTACGACATGGAACAGAAACGACAGACACGAGTCTGGCAACCGGGAGATGGTGACTCCCATTACGGTAACCCTTTTACGACGCTCTTTAATACAGAACCCTGAGGTGTCCTGATGATGAGAAAACGGAACCACATGAGATTTACGGTGTCCCATTTACTGATGGAGTCGGCACACCTTTTATTTTCTCCTTTCTTTATGATTGCTACATGGTTTTAATTAATGTCGGCCAGACACAAAATGTCTTGCTCCGTCATAGTTACTCTTCCGATGCCTTTTACTGACCAATGGCTGTTAAAGGAACAATTGTTGGATCTCACATGTGTTACAAATTCTTTCAGCTCGTTTCGGTCACCCAGGTAGTGGAGTAACAGCACTAATTCCCGCCCTACCTGAGGACCCCAAATGCATCTTGTCAGGTAAGCTCAGGTAGTGGAGCAACGGCACTGATCACCGCCCTACCCAGGGATCCCACCCATTCTTGCCCTGCCATGGCCCACACGCACCTCATGTTCCCGTCACTTTGAGTACTCTGGAATGGTTCTTTACACTTTTCACTGTCTTTGGCAGGTCTTAGTTTTTTCTTCTCTGCTCTTATTGTGGTTCAATGAATGCCCTTTGCCACAGTCTGTACACTCAACTCTTTACCTTCCGCGACTCTTTGGCCGCTTCCCCACCTACTACTTACATATTTGACACACTTAGTTGCCACATATATGTTGCTATACGCGAACTATCTCTGGACCCTGGGACGAAGAAACTTTATGAAACCGGCCGCCCTAAAATTCGGCTAGTTAAGAAGAGTCTCAATCATCAATGGTTGCAGTAAAGAAAAGACGGTGAAATTGTCCACCCACTCCCCGCATCGACCACAAGCTGCGAGATTCTCTGCACTTAAAAGGAAACATTTTTTTCGGATGTCTTGTCTCGAAAAAAGGTTATTTAAAAAAAAAAATGAGGGAGTTACACATGGGTAATTGAAGTTAAGGAGAGAAAGACAAACAAAATGAGATGTTAACCAACGATATAACAGATATTATGCTTGCACCCCCAGGAATATATGAAGAACGAAGAACAGAAGACAAGATGAAGAAAGGACTGATGACCTCCATTGTGATCATTGCTGGATTCCAACAACTGCGCGCGTTACAAGCTTCAGTACCCCACACTACACCAGCCCCGAACATGACCACACAACATGATACCCCTAGCCCGGACACCACACCATACATAGAGATAAACACTGATACCCCCACTTGGTGCAAGAACATTGTTAAATGGTTTTCCCTTTCATACACAGTAGAGGCCCTTCTGGTGATAGCGATAATGTGCAGTGTCATCCAGACACTTAGATTCCGCAAATGGCAAAAAAGAGCCTCCCACTCCCCGATATATCCATTCCCAGCCCCCTTCTTCGGAATTCACCCAACCCAACAAGCAATGTAACCATCAATAAAAATAAAGATTGTACACCTCTGTAACGTTGATAAGTTAAGTAGAAATATGATGCTGCCGTTGGTTTAAAAATTTTGTATTGTACACATACGTTCCTTTTTATATTTGGCAACAGCATGAGAGTAGCTTAGATAGCAATAGTTAGATATTCTCTTGTGCGAATAAGTTAAATGTGTAATAGTTGAATGTTTTATAGTGACCCTACAGTGAATGTATGATGTGTTAATAAAACTTAGGTAAATGCTCCAAAACATAGGACAGAGTAGTGTAGAACCTGTCTTTGACCAAGGGTAACCTGCACACCAAGGACAGATGAGGGATCAACAGTGTGATCCACCATGCTTCGTGTTCAGGATCAAGAGGACAGGATGTAGCCAACTCAGATGGTCACCTGCAAAGGACCGTGGGAATTATGGCCAACCCAGGACTCAGACACACTGAGAGCGTGTGTGTGTATTTGCAACCCAGATAGCTAGACGCGATCGAAACTCCCAGCTCATTTGCATTCTAATGGCCCATTTCCCCAGAACAAAAGGACTGTACTCAGTTAACCAATACAGATGCAGACTAACCGACACCACTCCCTTTGCTAAGAAAGCCCAAACAGCCAAGGTCAACGACCGCTAAGGACACGACCAGCCATCAAGGTACCCGCCCCTTTATTGACCAAAATCGAAGGCAGTGATCGAGGCCTGTCAAATTATTTGGTCCAAAGTTAAGGACCGCCCCAAAGAGCGCAAAATCCCAGAGGGATAAAAAGAGACACAGCCATGTATTCAGTCTCTCTTGGCCCCAGCCTACGCCTAAAACCAAGTGTAGCATTACGACCAGAAGACAAGTTCAAGACCAACGATCGCTACCAGACGGATGAGCCCAGCAGAAACGAAGCCACTTCTTCTATCCAGCCATGCAAGATCCGAACAAAGGCCTTGTCCATCTGTAAAGAGCCGGTTGCCCTGAAGTTAAGTATCGGTTATTGTAGTTGTTAGGCGTAGTTTAACTTGTAGTGTTTTATGTTGCATATCGAAGCAATCCTTGTGTGTAAATAAACTATCTTTGAACTTGAACTGACTAACTGGTTATTTAGTCTTTGACCGATATCCGGTAAAGCCTTGTGGTGGTATCATTTGATACCTGGTGACTATGAAAAGCAATATTATCATTAATAACAGCCATATCTATTTAATTTGGCAACATCATTGGTGACGCTGGTGGGATCGTACTCCACTCATTAAAAGGAGCAACATTATTGCCATCTCCGGTGCCGATTGGCAACAGGCCACAGCTAAGATTTTGACCCAACAGATATTTACACGCTGGGGACTCCCCCGCAGCATTGACTCAGACCAAGGTTCCCAATTCACCATCAGAGTCATGCAAAATGTCCTAACGATTTTTGGAATCAAACAAAAATTTCACATTGCGTATCACCCCCAATCCAGCAGCATTGTTGAACGAATGAATCGCACTTTCAAAGCGACCATTAGAAAGATGGTGCAACAGAATAATACCACATGGGACACAGTTCTCCCATTCGCCCTTATGATTATTCGGAACACAGTATCCAGTTCCACAGGTTTCACCCCCCACACTCTCATGACCGGACGGCCCATGAAAGGAACTGAATATTTATTAGGTCTCGATTTGGCAAAACCCACAGTCACTGCCCTCACCAATAAAAAAGAGGGCCAACAAGTCACAGACAATATTAAAGCAGCACAGCTCACTGCAGCTGTCCGACTAGGCACTAGAAGGAAGCAGAGTAAAGTCTGCTTTGACAAAACTGTCCACCCCGTAGAGTACTCAGTCGGTCAGCAAGTAATGGTTTCCCTTTACAATCCCAGTTCTTTCCTCTCCCCAAATTTGCAGGACCCTACTCCATTTCAGACAAAGTAAGCCCCTCTGTGTACAAGATAACGTACCCCAATGGTAAAACTGGTTGGTTCCACATCAACCAGCTCAAAGTCTATGGAACCCAATGTAGCCAATGTAGTCACACCCACCACATCTCCCGAGCAATAGCAGACGATTCCGCCCCGTTCATCGACAACCTAGTCCAACCCTCCCCCAGCCCTGAGAGCACATCCACGCCCACAGACCCGACCTTGTCTCTGCCCACAGGTACGACAGCGCCAGCCTCCCCGAATTGACCACAATCACTGACCACTGTACAACCTCCCCGGCCCCAGTCACTCCAGCCTTTGGTACCACTACCAAGACATGTTTGTACCCCCTTCCACAGCCACAGCCAGAGCCACCGCCACCGCTCGACAACAGTAACTTGCCCTTCACTGCCACCGCCCCTACCCCTTATGACAAATGAACCCCTTTTTGGCACCGCGACAACTTGTAGAATGGTTAGACATGACGATTCGGAATCCACGACGGCCCACGCTGCCACGGCACAAAAAAAGGCAGACACGGGTCTGGCACCCGGGAAACGGTGGTGATTCAGATTCTGACTCTGGTTTTGGTAATCCTTTTACAACACTTTTTGATACAGAACCCTGAGGTGTCCAGATGATGAGAAAAAGACGCCGCATAAGAATTAGGGTATCCTGCTTTCTGATGGAGCCTGCCCGTCTTTTCATTTTCCTTCTTTCTTTCTTCTTGATACGTGGTTTTAATTAATGTCGGCCTGACATCCAATTTCTTGATACAGTCATAGTTACTCTTCGGATGCCATTTACTGACCAATGGCCGTTAAAGAAACAATTGTTGGATCTCACATGTGTTACAAATTCTTTCTGCTCGTTTGGGTCACCCAGGTAGGGAATACCAGCACTAATCCCTGCCTGCCTGAGGACCCAAATGCATTCGGTCAGTTAAGTTCGGGTGGTGGAGCAACGGCACTGATCAC
Source organism: Scyliorhinus torazame (assembly GCF_047496885.1). Lineage (NCBI taxonomy): Eukaryota > Metazoa > Chordata > Chondrichthyes > Carcharhiniformes > Scyliorhinidae > Scyliorhinus > Scyliorhinus torazame. The sequence goes on along the minus strand of NC_092707.1, from coordinate 190,727,258 downwards.
CACCCTACCCGGGGATTTCACCTATTGTTGCCCTGCCGTAGCCCACACGCGCCTCATGTTCCCGTCACTTTGAGTACTCTGGAATGGTTCTTTACACTTTTCACTGTCTTTGGCAGGTCTTAGTTTTCCCCTCTCTGCTCTTTTATTGTGGTTTAAAGAATGCCCTTTGCCACAGTCTGTACACTCATCCCTTTACCTTCGGTGACCCTCTGGTCGTTCCCCACCTACTATTTACACGTTTGACACACTTGGTTGCCACATATGCTGCTACACGCGAACTGCCTCTGGACCCTGGGACGACAAAACTCTATAAAACTGGCCATTCTAAAGTTCGGCTAGTAAGTTGAGCCTCAGCCATCACTGGTCGCAGTAAACTAAAGACTGTGCGGAGAAATTGTCTGCTCACTCCCCGCATCGACCACCAGCACCGAGAATCTCTGCACTTACAAAGAATTTTTTTTTTGGCAACGTCTCGTCTCTCAAAATGTTATTTCAAAAAAAAAATGAGGGAGTCACACATGGTGACGATTCTAATGGGTAATTGAAGTTAAGGAGAGAAAGACAAATAAATGAGATATTAACTGAAGATAATAACTGATATTATGCTTGCACCCCCAGGAATATACAGAAAACAGAAGCCAGAAGACAAAATGAAGAGAGGACTGATGACCTACGTTGTGATCATCGCTGGACTCCTACAACTGCGCATGTTACAATTCGCTATACCACACACCACACCAGCCCCGACCACCATCACACAACATGACAGCCCTAGCCCGGACACCACACCACACATAGAGATAGACACTGAAACCCCCACTTGGTGCGAAAACATTGCCAAATGGTACCCCCTTTCATTCACAGGAGAGGCCCCTCTGGTAATTACAATAATGTGCAGTGTCATCCAGACACTTAGACTCCGCAAATGGCGAAAAGGAGCCTCCCGCTCCCCGATATATACACTCCGAGCCCCCTTCTTTGGAATTCACCCAACTCAACAAACACTGTAACCGCTGATAAAAATAAAGAACGTATACATCTGTAACTTTGATAGATTAAGTAGAAATGTGATGCTGCTGTTTTGAAATCTTGTATTGTACATAAGTTCTTTTTGATATTTGCCAGCAGCACGAGAGTAGCTTAGATAGTGTTAGTTAGATATTCAATTGTGCGGAACAGTGAAAATGTTTTATAGTGTCCCGTTTGAAATTATGAATGCATGATGCGTTAATAAAAATGTTAGGTACATGCTCCAAAAACATAGGACAGAGTAGTGTAGAACCTGTCCTTGACCAAGGGTAACCGGCACACCAGGGATAGATAAGGGATCAACAGTGTGATCCACCACGCTTCGCGTTCAGGATCAAGAGGCCAGGATGTAGCCATCTCAGAGGGCCACCTGCAAAGGACCATGGGAATTATGACCAACCCAGGACTCAGACACACTCAGAGCTTGTGTGTGTATTTGCAACCCAGATAGCTAGACGCGATCGAAACCTCCGCTCGTTTGCATTCTAATGCCCATTTCCCCAGAACAAAAGAACTGTACTCAGGTAATCAATGCAGGTACAGACTAAGCGGCACCACTCCCTTTACTCAGGAAGCCCAAACAGCCAAGGTCAATGACCGCTAACGACACACATCAAGGCACCCGCCCCTTTATTGGCCAAAATCGAAGGCAGTGATTGAAGCCTGTCGAATTATTGAGTCCAAGTTAAGGGCCATCCCAAAGAGCACGAAATCCCAGAGGGATAAGAAGAGACACAGCCATGTGCTCGGTCTCTCTTGGATCCGGCCTATGTCAATCCAAGTGCAGCATAACGACCAGACAGACAAGTTCAAGACCAACGATCGCTACCAGACGGATGAGCCCAGCAGAAACAGAGCCACTTCTTCCACCCAGCCACGCAAGATCCGGACAAAGTCCTTGTCCATCTGCATAGAGCCGGTTGCTCTGAAGTTAAGTATAGGTTATTGTAGTGTTAGGTGTAGTTTAACTTGCAGTGTTTTGTGTTACATGTCGAAGTAATCCTTGTGTCTAAATAAACCATCTTTGAACTTGAACTGACTAACTGGTTGTGTGGTCCTTTGATCGATATCCGGTAAAGCCTTGCGGTGGTATCATTTGATACCTGGAAAACTCTAGAGAGCATCATTATTAATTGGCAACATTATTGGTGCCGATTGGCAACAACTGGATGGCACGGGAGCACAGTGGGTAGCACTGTTGCTTCACAGCGCCAGGGTCCCAGGTTCGATTCCCGGCTTGGGTCCTTGTCTTTGCGGAATCTGCACGTTCTCCCTGTGTCTGTGTGGGTTTCCTCCGGGTGCTCCTGTTTCCTCCCATAAGTCCTGAAAGAGGTGCTGTTAGGTGAATTGGACAGTCTGAATTCTCCCTCAGTGTACCCGAATAGGCGCCGGAGTGTGGCGACTAGGGATTTTTCACAGTAACTTCATTGCGGTGTTAATGTAAGCCTATTTGTGACAATAAAGATTATTATTATTATTAGAAGCTGTGGTTGTCATCCTTAGAGAGAAAAGAAGATTAAAGGACGGTTTGATGGTAAAATTCAAAATCATGAGGTGCATTAATAGAGTAAATTAGAAGAAGCTGCTCCTAATCTCGAGGTAATCAAAGGTCACTGATTTAAGATAATTTGCAAAAGAACCAGATAAGAAATAAGATATAGGAAAATGGTTGTTTCATCATCATTTGCTATGACCTATATTGCACAGCCTGAAAAGTAGTGGAAACAGATTCCAAAATAACATTCAAAAGTGACCACGATAAATATTTCAAATGAAGACATTGTAGGCTTTGAAGGCAAAGCAGGGGATTTGTCCTAATTAGATCGTTCCATCTAAAAGCCTGCACAGACAAGAAACAATTGTCTTTGTTTTGTGTTAGATCTTCTATGATTAGCCTGGATTGATCCCTATAGCATAAACATGCAAAATTAAAAGTTACATTTCCACACTGGGATCATTAACATATGGAATGCATTACCAGGAACATTTGTGTTTCACAATTTCCAAGCAATGACCACATCCAACAAGAGAGAATTTAACCTCCTCCCATTGACATTCAACAGCATTACAATTATTGAGTTCCCTGCTATCAACATCCTGGGGGTTACCATTGGCCAGAACATTAACAGAAGTGGTCATGTAAATACTATGGCTACAAAACTAGACCAGAGGTTGGATGTTGAGTGACAAGTAACTCAGCACTCTTCTCGCAAAGCCTGTCCACCATCTAGCCTGGATGAGTGCAGCCCCACCAACATTAAATAATCTTGACACCACCTAGGGCAAAGTCATCCGTTTTATTGTGCATCCACCATGTTAGTCATTCACTGTTACATCACCAGTGCACTGTGGTTGCAAAGTGTACAATTGAAAAGAAGTATTGCAACAACTCCTTCAACAGTACCTCCTAAACCTGCGACCGCCACCATATTGAGGAAAAAGGGCAGAAGGCCCATGGAAACACCACTACCTGCAAATTCCCATTCAAATCAAAAAGCATCCCAACTTGGGAATGTATTGATGTTCCTTCATCATCACTGGGTCACCTCTCAGAAATCCTTACTTAATAGCACGATGAGTGCACCTACACCATGTGGCCTGCAGCCGTTCAAATAGATGGCACACCACCACCTCCTCAAGAGCAATTAGGGATGGTACATCCCATGAATAAATACATTTTTAAAAAAACCTACAATGACGATGGAATCTGGGCAACCACTGCATCTGAACATTTTAAAAGAAAAACATTGAACAGTACAAGAGCAGGTAACTGGGATTAGAGTAGATTAGTTCAAACCTTACACATTCACAATGGAATCCTTCAGTGCTTTCTCTTCTGTGACACATGATTGAGAATTGAAATATCGTCAGCAGTTTCCTCACAGTCTTTAAATGTTTCAAGATAAAAATTAAAATGAAATATCTGTGTTTGCTGAAGAATACTAAAATCAATCGCCATTTTGCATTATCGAATGCTTGACTATAAGATGCATGATTGTTACGGCTGGTAACCGGACTCGTTTATTTGGAGACAATGAAGGTAAATTTTTACCTTAAATGTGGCAGTGCAATACGGGTCAATGGAAGGACATTTTGGGTAGACTGTATTCCGGCCATATGACCTGTTACTTCTGGTTTTGGAGCATCCTTGTCCTTATTAGCCCAACTCTTTATCCGATAATTATGGTCACTGTTTTCAGGAACAAAGAATATTCTTTGCTTCTGGTCACGCCAGTGGATTACACAAGCAACTTCAAACACAAAAGAAACTCATTTCAAGAGCAGGGGGGATAAAAATGATATAAAGTATAATCCATTGCAACTGTGCTTTATGGGCGATTGAGTTAGTCCAGCTGGCAGGGGAAGGAAGTCAGTGGCTTCTAAAAGGCCTCTTTGTTAATTACAACATAGTATAGGAGATCAAACATGGTCTCCTGCAGAGACTTTTGGGATAGAACATCACTCTATAATTTTTCTGAAAACAAACAGAATTCTACACATTGATCCAATCAATGTATAGGACAGGAGGGGGAGACCAGACACAACAGTTCAATCAGCTGGTGCCCCATATTAGATAAATGCATGGATACAACATATTTCAATGTGTTGAGGGTAATGAGGAGCACATTTAAAGTACTTTTTGGCCACAAGTGTTCCTTAAGAAACCTTCTTTATTTACTGAAAGAAGCAGTGAAATGTTCCAACACCACTATTTCCAGCAGCAGATTCCATTTCCACCACAGCTTTTTAAATGAATGTAATTTAAAACCTTATTGTTGCTCTGCTATTGGTGGACAGGCTTGTGATCCCAAAGAAGCATTTCCAAAATAAAAGCTTTATTTTAATTGTGGTAGTCAGTTCAAGCAATTCTTCCCCAAAATGGTTCTTAAGATTCGTCAAAATACCGATCAAATGTTGACGAAACATTTATTTCTGGGCCTCCCCTCCTCACCGATGGTATTTTAAAAAAGATGGATGTATGGCTCATTCTGAATTCATTTTATTTCCTGGTCAGGTTGCTTTATTCAGGAGGAAAATTGTTTTGCAGCTTGATTTTAATTTGATATTTTTCTCCATGACTTGGTCATAGGAAACATGACTTGGGTAAACTCATCAATTGTGTGACTTCTTTTGCCCACTGGTCACACCATGGAATAGCCTTTCACTGCAACTGCATGGTACACCCTTAACAAAACGCTATTTGAAATACAAGACTTAGGTATCCATGGTTTCACTGAAGTACAATAACCCAATCATCCTGAGCGTGACTGAGGAAAAGAAAAGAAAAGCAGTTTTCCTTCAAAGTGTCAGTCATGGGAATGCGATTGATCTTAAACACATAGATGCCGAGTCTTGCAAAAATCTCAACGTCAAAGAACAACAGCTCTTTGAAAATCAACTAGTTTGAGCTGCTGCACCAGATTTAAAACTGGCAAATTTTGAACCAAAGTATAATCCTGACATTTCCAGAACAAGATTGCTGAAATCAACTATCTCAATGGCTTTAAAAACCAAAGTGCCTAAAGATTCTTGCAACACTTCAATCACGTCAACCTGCTCCTGGTCAGCAATTTGGATTCGGGGCAAATAGGCCAATGTGATGCAAAGGGCGATGGGCTGAATGTCCTCCTTCTGCACTGTAGGGATTCTATGGAAGTTATGCGATTTTCTTCCTGCTTAACACAAGCCAGTGAAGAAGTTCCGAATATTTCCATGTAGACAGAAGGCAAATGGTTTTCTCTCTGCCACAGCTCATTCCCTACACCATCAAACATCTTGATTACTCCTCTCCAAGATTAGGACCACAAGAGTTGGTTGTGCATAATGGCAACAACAGCTTGCATTGATGTTGCCCCTTCAAAGTATCACAATATTCCATGGTGTTTCACAGGAGTGTAACAAACAGAATTTGACACCGAGTTATATAAGGAGGCATCAGGAGGTGCAGGTGACCAAAGGTTTGGTCAAACCGGTAGGTTTCAAAGAGCATCTGAAAAGAGGAAAGAGGGGAGAGAGAAAGCAAGGTTGGGGGGGGGAATTTCGGAGCCTGCAAGGCACAGTAACCAATCCAGGAGCAGTTAAGATTGGGGATGCTAAGAGATGGGAATCGGAGGAATATAGTTATCTCAGAGGGTTGACTGAATGAGATTACAGAGCTGGGAAGGGAAGAGGTTGTGAAGAGTTTTGAAATGAGAATTCTAAAAATTGAGGTATTGTTTGACCAGGAGCCAATGTCAGCGTACATTGGGGTGGTTTGTGAATGGGACTTGGACCAGGATTCTCTCGGGTCTATGGGTGTTTTGCTTACTGGTCAGAGAAACGATGGCGAACCCTATCAGTTCTGTGGGGCAGGCCCAATGGAATAAAGTGCCCCTCGGACGCTTCCATGGCCACCGATTGGCCTTGTCTGGGATTAAGGACTCGGTGACGCAAATCCCACCTACCAACAGCTGTTGGCCAATCAGAGGCTTGCCACTCCATTTGTGGTGGCAATGCACCCAACACAAGGCCAGGATCATTGTGGGACCTCAGACCAAATGTGAGCGAATAAGGGATTGGGATCATGTAGTCGGGTTCATGGGAGAGGAGGACAGTGTGGCAATATGTGTATTGTAAGAATAATGAAGGGTTAACAATTTACTGTAGTTACATCCAACCCCGTGATACTCTTGATTCAGGGAGTAGGTTGTTAGGCGAGATAGTGAATAGTCATGTTATCAGGAGCTCTGTAGTTGGAATCATAGTTTTAGTTAATCTGTCATCTTTTTATATTTTAGCAAGCAAGTCAAATCTATTTAGTTGTAGTGTAAATCAATTAGGTTTGGTCAAAACATCGCTTGATGTTCTTTATGAGACACTATACTGCGAAGCCATCCCCATTCAGAAATCAAAGAACATCACGGACAGCATATCAGAGGCGAGGACAGGGGGGTTGCTGAACTGTCCTGATCAGGATCCTCGATCAGGCACAGAGTGCCAGTCTACAAGGGACTCCCCTACTTGGGAGACTGCTGGCAAATATGACAGGGCTTAGCGGATAGCCTTTCAAGGAGGTGGGAATCGATGCAGCCCCTTTTTAATCCCTGAGCCACCTTTAAATAGCAGTAGGCTCAGGGATTAGGTGCTTCAATGATCTCCTTAATAATCCTGGTTGGCATCTCACTGCCAAAGATCAGGAATCCAACATCAGCCCACTCTGCATTCCGACTTAATTGGGGGAGGTTTTGGCACTGCTTGCAGACTAACGAGGGACATCTCCCGATCTAAAATGGGTCTGGCTTCCATTGTTCCTGTTGGGATAGGTTGCATTAAATCCAGCCCTTGCTGTGAGTGCGTTCAGAGGTTTGGATTTCTGAGTGGATGGCACTTTTTGACCTACTCCTTGATGATTATCAAGATTTAGCTTGAGTTTTAGATGTCCTCAAGTTTTCTGAGAATAGAACATGTGAGGCCAGCCAGGAATGCATTGCAATATTCCAGCCCAGAGCTAACACTAGTATGGATGGGGGTTTCAGGAGCAGAAGAGCTTGAGACAGAGATGGACATGGCAAATATCAGAGTTAGAAATAGCTGGTGTTAGTGAAAAACATTGTTTTAAGCACATCTCGGGATTAAATGTGACTCCAAGGTTGCATAAATTAACACCACAATTATAACAGAAACTCTTATAACATATAGTTTTCACAATATTTCTCTATTTTGCACGGATCAAAATGCCTGCACTGAATGTTGGCAACGATGTTTTTCACATCACCGTTTCAATTTGTAGAAATCTGCCTGTGATAATCCTCAAATCTGCACCTTGTGTGTAGAATACTGAATTGTTGCAACATACAGCACCTCGCTGTGTGAAATACATATTACTAAGCCACATCTATTACTAGTACTAGTTTTCGGTGTTTCCTGTTGATGTAACTGTTATCTCTGGCCGAACCATAAAGTTCTAAAGTCCAAAATGCTCTCAACACAAAGTGCAAACTCATTACCAGTAAAGGAAAGAATCTCAATCTGGCAAGGGTACAAATCAGGTTCCGTTCAGGCAAAATGTTTGTTGTTCCCATTTTTTTGAACAACAGTTTTATTTTTACTCATTCCATCTTTATAACTGTTATATTCACTTATCAAGTTGCGATAAAACATCATACGGATTGCATTTCAACACAATAAAATTAGTTACTTACTCGAGATGTTTTTGTTTTTTATTGTATTATTGAAATCACGGGCTGGATCCTCCGCCGCCCACCGCCGGTAGCAGCATTCCTGATGCAATGGATAATCCTGTGCTAAAACCAGAGCCCCCCCCCCCCCCCATGTCAGACACCATATCAGTGACACCTCATAATCAGAGCCCCCCCATATCAGAGAACCCTCATAACAGAGCCCTCCCCCCCATCAGTCACCCCGACCTGTAAGCAAAAGAGCAGTCCAGGCAGAAACAGTGAATAAAAATCTGCTTTTTCACTAACCTGTCCCTTACATATGCTGCCTCAGACTGATGTCTAGAAAGCAGCAGCTGCGACTTCATAGAAAGGGACAACCACATCACAAGGCTTGAAACCCCCTTAGATACTTTATCAACAATGCTTCTATTCACCTCAAAGAGAAATAGTTTTAGTAGGCTGTAATTGAAAGCTTCCAGAAACCCCCTGCCCCCAGGTGCCCTTACGACTGGTCCACGTTTGTGTGGACCAGTTCTAAGTGACACCCTGGTGAGTTCTGCCAGGCACAGCTATTCGGCTCATTTAAATATTCAGATCTGGATCTCGCTCAATGAGGGTGAGATCTAGATTGCGCAGGGTGGAGTGAGTTGGAGCACCTGATGCGGGCCTCGATTTGAGGCTCACACATGATTCACCCGTTGCGCTTGGATCTGAGCTGGGCACAATGGGGTTGCAGAATCGAGCCCATAGGCTCCCAAATGGAGAATCCAGCCCCACTTCTTTTGCTTAGAAAATAAACGTAGAAATTCAGATAAAGTAACTAATCAAATAGAACAATGAACAGCTATTATTTGTCATGTGAGAGTACCTTGAAGAAATGGGTGTTTATAAATGGGTGTGTATGTAAATATCTGGAGTGAGAGTACCTTTAAGAAATGGGTGTTCATTACTCCAGTGATATCAGAGAGTGGGTGGAGCATAATTGAAGTGGGTTGCAGCCAATGGAGCTCACCCACAGTGATGGCACCTAAACTGGAAGGTACCCAACGGTTGTGTGTGGACTATAGAAAAGTTAATGCAGTTAAAAGAACGGACTCTTTATCCTATCCCACGTTTGGAAGATTGCATTGAGAAAGTGGGACAGTCAGCTTTTATTTCCAAACTGGATTAACTTAAAGGTTACTGGCAGGTACCTTTATCCGAAAGGGCAAAGGAGATTTCAGCTTTTGTGACTCCAGATGGTATATACCAATTCAAAGTTATGCCATTTGACATGAAAAACGCCCCAGCCACATTTCAACGGTTAACTAACAAAGTTGTTTCAGGATTACCCAATTGTGCGGTATACATTGACGATCTGGTAATTTTCAGCCAGACATGAAAAGAACAAGTAAAACATCTGATGGGGTTATTTGATCAACTTCTGGAGGCGGGTTTGGTGGTAAACCTAGCCAAAAGTGAATTTGGAAAAGCCCAAGTCACTTTCCTTGAGGAGTTTTCGATACGCTCGAGACAAAGGGAAATAATGCGATTTCTTGGCATGAGTGGATTTGATCGAATATTGGTGAAAAATGTTTGTAGCGTGGTTGCTCCACTGATAGACTTGCTGAAGAAATGTCCAAAATTTCAGTGGACAGCGGACTTTCAGCATGCATTTGACTGCCTGAAAGCTGTGATAACCAATGCTCCTGTGTTGGAGAATTACAAGGGACTCTGTGATCAGATTGAACTAAAGTATCTGACTTTAAAGAGAAATGCTGAGGCGTAGAGGCATGGATGGATCATGCAGGCACCTTCTTGTTCAAAGAGACTGTCAATTGAGAAGGATTCCAGTTGGAGGAAAACAAAAAAATGGACTATATTGTTGTACCTGTTTCCGTGTGTTTTTTTTAAACAAAAAAGTATATTGACTGTGTGCATTTCTTAAAGGATAGTGAAAAGGTGAAAAATGAAACCATCTTGAAGTTGATGGGTTTTTATTTCTTGGGTGGAGGTGTCATGTGAGAGTACCTTTAAGAAATGGGTGTTTATAAATGGGTGTGTATATAAATATCTGTAGTGAGAGTACCTTTAAGAAATGGGTGTTTATTACTGCAGTGATGTCAGAGAGTGGGTGGAGCTGGGCTGCCTGTCAGCTTTTTACTTTTGTTTTTGAGCAGGCTGCAGAGTGTGTTTTAGTTTTGTTTTCAGTGTTGGAGCTGAAGCCAGACAGAGCAAGTGTACTGTTGATCTCTCTGCCATAAAAGACTATCTCTTGATCATGTGTTGAATTCAGAATTATAAATGTTCTCATTAGTGAATGTAAACCTAATGTGCTTCTCTTAAAAGGTGTTTATTTTGTCTGGATGTTGTTTGGGAAGTTATTAAGGATTACTTAGTGTTGTATTCTTTGGGGGTTGAATTTGATGGTTGCTAAGATGTTCACTGTATGTTTTAAAAAGGTTAACTTGAGTTCATAGAATAAACATTGTTTTGTTTTAAAAAAAACTTTTCCATTTCTGCTCTATCACATCTGTAGAGTGGGCTGTGTGCTCCCCATACCACAATCTAGTATAGGTTGTGGGTCAGGTGAACTCCATGATACACTTTGGGGTTCTCTAAACCCTGGCCCATAACAAATTGGGGGCTCGAGGGGGATAAAAGTCTATCTATTGGATTGGCTTAAAGACAATGAGTTGTGAGAATATTGTGGTTGCTTTTCAGGTGTGGTATTTCAGTTAAGTAGGGAGTGTGTTGTGGACAATGGCTCTTTCAGAGGCTCTAAAGTTTTTGGGGGTGGAGACGGTCACACGCAGTATCTTACGGAGAGACTAAAAGCAGACTGTTAGATTTGGCAAAAACATTGCAGTTAATATTACCTCACAAAATGCGAAAATATCAGGTAATTATGGCGGTGGATAAACATTTAAAGTTGCCTGAGGTACAGTTTGACTCATTGGAAATGGCAAAAATTCAGTTGCGAATTAAACAAATGGAACATGAGAAAGAATTAAAGCAGCTTGAATACGAAAGAGATAGAGAGGAAAAAGAAAGAGAAAGAGAGATACAGATCAGGTAAAAAGATAAAGAGAGAGAGTTTGAACTTTTGAAAATGTCCATGAAACATGACAGTCAGTTAAAATTGGCAGGCATAAAGGGAAACGTACAGTTGGATGATAGCGATGAGGATAGTGAGAAAGAGCGACATAGTCGAAGGCTTGATGGGGATCTATTTAAATATGTCCAAGCATTGCCAAGGTTTGACGAGAAGGAAGTGGAAGCCTTTTTCATTTCATTTGAGAAAGTAGCTAAACAAATGAAATGGCCAGAAGACATGTGGGTATTACTGATTCAAACAAAGCTGATAGGTAGGGCTAGTGAAGTGTTTGCATCACTACCGGAGGAGGTATCTGGGACGTATGAGGAGGTGAAAAAATCCATCTTAGGTGCATATGAACTAGTGCTTGAAGCCTACAGACAAAAGTTTAGAAATTTAAGGAAAGAATTTGGTCAAACATACATGGAGTTTGAATGGCTCAAACAGAGTAATTTTGATAGGTGGATAAGGGCTTTGAAAATAGACCAAACGTTTGAAGCTCTCAAAGAAATTATACTTTTGGAGGAGTTAAAAAATTCAATTCCTGGTGTAGTGACAACTCATGTGGAAGAACAGAGGGTTAAAACTGCGAGTTTAGCAGGTGAAATGGCAGATGATTATGAATTAGTTCATAAATCGAAGTTTGGTTTCCGACATCAGTTTCAGTCTGTGAGGGATAGAAACTGGGGACATGAGAAATACTCAGGTGGTCAAGGTAAAGGTGATCTGATGGGAGATAATAAGGAGAGTGTACCTCCGACTAAAAAAGAAATCCAGGAGGGTGGAAAAGAAATGTAAAATTTCAAATGTTTTCACTGTAATAAACTAGGCCATGTAAAGTCACAGTGTTGGTGGTTGAAGAAAAAGCACTGGGAAGGCTGATGTGGTAAAACAGGATGAGACAGTGGGGTTTGTTAGAGTGGTAAAGGAAAGCCCAAGTGAAGCAAAGGAGGTGCAAAAGATTGTACAGCCTGATCAAGAGGTGATTGATAAGAAGGTGCCACATCTCTTTAAAGAATTTACTTGTGTGGGTAAAGTTTACTCATGTGTATCAGGAGGAGCAGGTAAAGAAGTCCCAATTTTAAGAGATACGGGAGCTAGTCAATCTTTAATGGTAAGAGATGAGGAGTTATGTAGTCTGGGAAGAATGTTGCCAGAAAAGGTGGTAATATGTGGAATTCAGGGTGAGAGGATTAGTGTTCCATTATATAAGATAAGGTTGGAAAGCCCAGTGAAGAGTGGTGAAGTGGTAGTAGGAGTAATAGAGAAACTATCTTGTCCAGGAATACAGTTTAATTTGGGTAATGATATAGCTGGATCGCAGGTGTGAGTGATGCCTACTGTGGTTGATAAGCTAGTGGAAAATCAGAAAACTGAAGTGTTGAAGGACGAATATCCTGGGATTTTCCCGGATTGTCTAGTAACAAGGTCGCAAAGTCACAGGTTAAGACAAGAGGAGAAATCAAAGAGTGAAGATGAAGTTGAAGTACAATTATCAGAAACGATTTTTGATCAGATGGTTGAAAAAGAACAAGAACAGGTGGAGGATGAGGCGGATATTTTTAGTTCAGGAAAATTGCCAGAGTTACCACAAAAAGATGTAGAAATAAAACGGATATATCGGAAAGCATACATAGAAGAGGAATCTGCGTGTATGCTAGAGTGTTATTACCGTAAAAGTGATGTCTTGATGAGAAAATGGAAATGTTTACATATACAGGCGGATGAAAAGTGGGCAGAAGTTCATCAAGTAGTATTGCCGGTAGGGTATAGAAAGGAAGTGTTGCGAGTTGCACATGAGATACCAGTGGGAGGTCATTTGGGAATAAGGAAAACTCAAGCTAAAATCCAGAAACATTTTATTGACCTGGACTACATGAAGATGTAGTTAAATTTTGTCAATCATGTCACATATGTCAAGTGATAGGGAAATCTCAAGCAGTGATAAAACCAACACCCTTAATACCCATTCCAGCATTTGAGGAACCTTTTACAAGGGTCCTAATTGATTGCGTAGGACCGCTTCCTAAAACAAAAAGTGGAAATCAATATCTTTTGACTATAATGGTTGTGTATACTAGGTTTCCAGAGGCCATTTCAGTATGTAATATTACAGCTAAAAAGATTGTGGAGGAGTTACTTGAATTTTTTACTTGATATGGACTACCTACAGAAATACAATCAGATTAAGGATCAAATTTTACCTCAAGGTTATTCAAAGAAGTTATGGATAGCTTAGGAATTGAACAATTTAAATCAACTGCGTACCATCCAGAATCGCAGGGAGCGTTAGAAAGGTGGCATCAGACATTAAAGACAATGTTGAGGGCTTATTGTCAAGATTATCCAGAGGATTGGTATAAAGGAATTCCATTCGTACTGTTTGCAATTAGGGATGCACCTAATGAGTCAACCAAATTTAGTCCCTTTTAACTAATTTTTGGTCATGAGGCAAGAGGACCACTTAAATTGATTAAGGAAAAATTGGTGAGTGAGAAATCAGAACTTACATTATTGGATTACGTGTCAAATTTTAGGGAATGATTAAGTAGTGCAGGTGAATTGGCTAGACACCATTTAAAAGTTGCACAAAATGTGATGAAACGGGTAGCGGACAAGAAATCCAAAGTTCGTAGTTTTGCCAGTGGAGATAAAGTTTTAGTGTTGTTACCAGTGGCAGGTGAGCCTTTAAAAGCTAGGTTTTGTGGACCTTATCAGATTAAAAGGAGATTAAGTGATGTGAATTACGCGGTAAAAACACCAGATAGAAGGAAGACTCACCAAGTGTGTCATGTGAATATGCTTAAAAGGTACTTTGAAAGGGAAGGAGCGAAAAAGGAGGAGGTTTTAATGATTCTAACTCAAAGTGACGAACCAAATCCAGATGACTCTGAATTTAACATACCTCAAATTAAATTGGAAAATGAGGATGTTCTTACAAATTGGGATAAATTGTTGAGTTACCTTCCAGAGGAAAAACGATCTGACCTGAAAGAGTTATTGATATCACATGGGCAAGTTTGTGGAGATAAATTGGGAAGTACTAAAATGGCTTTCCATGATGTAGATGTGGGAAATGCTGTTCCAATCAAACAACATCCATACAGACTTAATCCTTTAAAGTTTGCACAGGTTAACAAAGAGATTGAGAGTACGCTTAAAAATGGCATAACTGAAGTGGGTTGCAGTCAATGGAGCTCACCCACAGTGATGGTACCTAAACCAGAAGGCACCCAGCGGTTGTGTGTCGACGATAGAAAGGTTAATGCAGTTACAAGAATGGACTCTTATCCTATCCCATGTTTGGAAGATTGCATTGAGAAAGTGGGACAGTCAGCTTTTATTTCCAAACTGGATTTACTTAAAGGTTACTGGCAGGTACCTTTATCCGAAAGGGCGAAGGAGATTTCAGCTTTTGTGACTCTAGATGGTATATACCAATTTAAAGTTATGCCATTTGACATGAAAAACGCCCCAGCCACATTTGAACGGTTAACTAACAAAGTTGTTTCAGGATTACCCAATTGTGCAGTATACATCGACGATCTGGTAATTTTCAGCCAGACATGAAAAGAACATGTAAAACATCTGATGGAGTTATTTGATCAACTTCTGGAGGCGGGTTTGGTGGTAAACCTAGCCAAAAGTGAATTTGGAAAAGCCCAAGTCACTTTCCTTAAGGAGTTTTCGATACGCTCGAGACAAAGGGAAATAATGCGATTTCTTGGCATGAGTGGATTTGATCGAACATTGGTGAAAAATGTTTGTAGCGTGGTTGCTCCACTGATAGACTTGCTGAAGAAATGTCCAAAATTTCAGTGGACAGCGGACTTTCAGCATGCATTTGACTGCCTGAAAGCTGTGATAACCAATGCTCCTGTGTTGGAGAATTACAAGGGACTCTGTGATCAGATTGAACTAAAGTATCTGACTTTAAAGAGAAATGCTGAGGCGTAGACGAATGGATGGATCATGCAGGCACCTTCTTGTTCAAAGAGATTGTCAATTGAGAAGGATTCCAGTTGAAGGAAAACAAAAAAATGGACTATATTGTTGTACCTGTTTGCGTGTGTTGTTTTTTTTGAAACAAAAAAGTATATTTACTGTGTGCATTTCTTAAAGGATAGTGAATAGGTGAAAAATGAAACTATCTTGAAGTTGATGGTTTATTTTTTTTTCTTTGGGGGAGGTGTCATGTGAGAGTACCTTTAAAAATGGATGTTTATAAATGGATGTGTATATAAATATCTGTAGTGAGAGTACCTTTAAGAAATAGGTGTTTATTACTGCAGTGATGTCAGAGAGTGGGTGGAGCTAGGCTCTCTGTCAGATTTTTAGTTTCGTTTTTGAGCAGGCTGCAGGGTGTTTTTTAGTTTTGTTTTCAGTGTTGGAGCTGAAGCCAGACAGAGCAGGTGTACTGTTGATCTCTCCGCCATAAAAGACTCTCTCTTGATCATGTGGTGAATTCAGAATTATAAATGTTCTCATTAGTGAATGTAAACCTAATGTGCTTCTCTTAATAGGTGTTTATTTTGTCTGGATGTTGTTTGGGAAGTTATTAAGGATTACTTAGTGTTGTATTCTTTGGGGTTGTATTTGAATTGATGGTTGCTAATATGTTCACTGCATGTTTTAAAAAGGTTAACTTGAGTTCATAGAATAAACATTGTTTTGCTTTAAAAAAAACTTTTCCATTTCTGCTGTACCACACCTGTAGAGTGGGCCGTGTGCTCCCCATACCACAGTCTAGTACAGGTTGTGGGTCAGGTGAACTCCATGATGCACTTTGGGGTTCTCTAAACCCTGGCCCATAACATATTATATTGGCAGTGGGCAAGATTTAATGGTTGCCACCTCCGCCCCACAGTCCCCTGCGAGCAAGATGAGAGGAGGCGAAGGGAGCACTGTTTAATTGCGTGGGAAAGCTCGGATGTGGAGCCCATTGCGTTCTCAACTCCCTCCAGCTATGGCATGAAAGCAAAAGGTCAAGATCCTGACAGCCTGCCTCAGTGCTCAGGAAGGGAGTGGATGCATGAATTTTCTGAATAGGCACCCTCTGACCCACCAGCTGTAAGGGCTGCCCCCATGGGAAGATCCCAGCAAGCTGTCCACACTGACCCCACACAGCCGCCACCACTGCCCTGTCCCCACCCTCTCGTTGTGGTGAGCCTATCTGGCAGAACCTGATAAACCTGCCACAGTTACCTCTCCACGAGGCCTCCTGAGTTGCTCCTGGTCCTGGGCCTACTGCAGCCCCAGACGTGGCCTCTACTCCCAGTGGCACTGCTGGCACTGAAGAGCTGCTGGCCCTTTGATTGTCCTGCAGCTCTTGGAGGTGGGATCTTCACTCCAGCTAAGCCTCTGAAACCCGGTGGCAGACAGATAAGTGCCTGATTGAAATTTAATTGCATTGAGGCTCCCCAAATGCCTTGCCAACAGCCTTCTGACTGATGGATGGGACCATTGCTGTAACCATTAAATTCAGCTCGGCATGTGCATTGATAGCGTTCAGTAAACTTGTCGAATGACCTGGGTGTGTGAAAGCTAATCGGACATTGCTGTGGTAATGAAAATATTGTTCAGCAGTGCAACACAGAACCTGTGACCCTTGACACCCAATGTGTAAAGATCAACTGAGGTTTGTTGAGACTAAATTGCTGGATTTCCTTCATTAACTTGGTATGGGAAGAATCTGCAACTCGCAGCTGATTGGCCCTCAACAACCACATTGGTACGATTTAATGAAAAAAAAAACGCTGGGTCACTCCCAGCGCCGGGACGGTGGCACAGTAGTTTGCACTGCTGCCTCACAGCACCAGGACCTAAGTTCGATTCCGGCCTTGGGTAACTATCTGTGTGGAGTTTGCACTTTTTCCCCATGTCTGCTTGGGTTTCCTCCGGGTGCTCGGGTTTCCTCCCACAGTCCAAAGATGTGTGGGTTAGGTGGATTGGCCATAATAAAATTACCCCTTAGTTGTCCAAAAGGTTAGTTGGGGTTAGTGAGTTATGGGGATAGGATGCGGACCTGACTCTAGGTCGGGTGCTCTTTCAGAGGGATGGTGCAGACTCTATGGGTCGAATGGTCTCCGTCTTCATTTTCGGAATTTATGATTGATTGGCTATCGAACGGGACTCTGTTATTTTTTCAGGCCTCAGCGGAGAAGGCTCCACCGAGGCCGCACTCAGTTGCATTTCCTAGACTGACGAGCTCCGCTTGCTTGACCCTCTGATGTGACACCCGGACCCCCTTCAATGTCCCAATTCAGTTATTGGGTGGTCCTCAAGCACTTCCGCATCCACCTCATGCGAGCAGTCACCCCCAGGCCCGAACCCTTGACTGGGCAAAATGTCACCTGGGCACCTTGGCACTGCTAACCTGGGGCAGTTAGAAACTTGAAAAGGGGATCAATTTATGAAAGCAGAGAGCTTGCTGAATTATTAAATGAGTACTTGATATCTGCCTTTATCAAGGAAATAACTGCTGTCAAAGTTGCAGTCAAGGAGGAAGTATTTGAGGTATTGGAAGGGTGCCAAATTGACGAAGAGGAGGTATTAGAAAGGTTGGCTCGATTTAAAGGTAATAAGTCACCAGGATCATATAAGATGCATCCAAGGATGCTGAGGGAAGTAAGGGAGGAATTTGCAGATGTACTAGCCAGAATGTTCCAGTCCTCCTTAGAAAAGAACGGAAGGTTATAATAAGAATTGCAAATGTTACAACCTTATTCAAAAAGGGACCGAAGGATAAACAGGCCAGTCAGTTCAACCTCGTAGTGGAAACGTTTTTAGAAACAAGAATCTGAGACAGAAATTAATAATCATCTCCATAGAAACATAGAAAATAGGCCCTTTGAGCTTGCTCTGCCAGTCAATATGAGCATGGCTGAACTTGCAACTCAGCAACCTGTTCCCGCTTTTCCACCTTTTCCTTTGATCCATTTAGCTCCAAGAACTACATCTAAGTCCTTCCTGAAAACATAAGTCTCCATTTGGGAGTCTATGTTCTCCCCCGGTGATGAATTGCAGAGGCAATCCACTACCCCATGCCATGTAAATTTATGCATGGTGGTGATTGTGAGGGATTCCCGTGTGAATCCTGCTATTGAGCCGCTCGCTCAAAATGGCGTTCTTATTTTTCTCTGCAGAAAACACTTAACTGCCTTTTATGTGGTCCAAGAGCTGTCAATCACAGCTAGATGTTTACAAACATCACGGTTAGTTTCAAGCTGGGTGCTTGAAATCCATTCAAATGGGAAATTAAATGAGATTAAACAATCTCGACATCTGGGTGTGTGCAAGCTATCAATCACAGCCTGGGAAAAACAATTCCTAGTTATGTGAATGAAAGCCTTGCAGATCAAAAATCTGAAAGGATTAAACCAAGTTGATGAGGGTTTTGCTTTCTTGGACTGGACAGGAGTTGCTTCCTCTGCCAGAGCCAGTGGGTATAGAACATAGAACATAGAACATAGAACAATATGGCGCAGTACAGGCCCTTCGGCCCACGATGTTGCACCAAAACAAAAGCCATCTAACCTACACTATGCCATTATCATCCATATGTTTATCCAATAAACTTTTAAATGCCCTCAATGTTGGCGAATTCACTACTGTAGCAGGTAGGGCATTCCACGGCCTCACTACTCTTTGCGTAAAGAACCTACCTCTGACCTCTGTCCTATATCTATTACCCCTCAGTTTAAAGTTATGTCCCCTCGTGCCAGCCAGATCCATCCGCGGGAGAAGGCTCTCACTGTCCACCCTATCCAACCCCCTGATCATTTTGTATGCCTCTATTAAGTCTCCTCTTAACCTTCTTCTCTCCAACGAAAACAACCTCAAGTCCATCAGCCTTTCCTCATAAGATTTTCCCTCCATACCAGGCAACATCCTGGTAAATCTCCTCTGCACCCGCTCCAAAGCCTCCACGTCCTTCCTATAATGCGGTGACCAGAACTGTACGCAATACTCCAAATGCGGCCGTACCAGAGTTCTGTACAGCTGCAACATGACCTCCCGACTCCGGAACTCAATCCCTCTACCAATAAAGGCCAACACTCCATAGGCCTTCTTCACAACCCTATCAACCTGGGTGGCAACTTTCAGGGATCTATGTACATGGACACCTAGATCCCTCTGCTCATCCACACTTTCAAGAACTTTACCATTAGCCAAATATTCCGCATTCCTGTTATTCCTTCCAAAGTGAATCACCTCACACTTCTCTACATTAAACTCCATTTGCCACCTCTCAGCCCAGCTCTGCAGCTTATCTATATCCCTCTGTAACCTGCTACATCCTTCCACACTATCGACAACACCACCGACTTTAGTATCGTCTGCAAATTTACTCACCCACCCTTCTGCGCCTTCCTCTAGGTCATTGATAAAAATGACAAACAGCAACGGCCCCAGAACAGATCCTTGTGGTACTCCACTTGTGACTGTACTCCATTCTGAACATTTCCCATCAACCACCACCCTCTGTCTTCTTTCAGCTAGCCAATTTCTGATCCACATCTCTAAATCACCCTCAATCCCCAGCCTCCGTATTTTTTGCAATAGCCTACCGTGGGGAACCTTATCAAACGCTTTGCTGAAATCCATATACACCACATCAACTGCTCTACCCTCGTCTACCTGTTCAGTCACCTTCTCAAAGAACTCGATAAGGTTTGTGAGGCATGACCTACCCTTCACAAAGCCATGCTGACTATCCCTGATCATATTATTCCTATCTAGATGATTATAAATCTTGTCTCTTATAATCCCCTCCAAGACTTTACCCACTACAGACATGAGGCTCACCGGTCTATAGTTGCCGGGGTTGTCTCTGCTCCCCTTTTTGAACAAAGGGACCACATTTGCTGTCCTCCAGTCCTCTGGCACTATTCCTGTAGCCAATGATGACATAAAAATCAAAGCCAAAGGTCCAGCAATCTCTTCCCTGGCCTCCCAGAGAATCCTAGGATAAATCCCATCAGGTCCCGGGGACTTATCTATTTTCAGCCTGTCCAGAATTACCAACACCTCTTCCCTACGTACCTCAATGGCATCTATTCTATTAGCCTGGGGCTCAGCATTCTCCTCCACAACATTATCTTTTTCCTGAGTGAATACTGATGAAAAATATTCATTTAGTATCTCGCCTATCTCTTCAGACTCCACACACAATTTCCCATCCCTGTCCTTGACTGGTCCTACTCTTTCCCTAGTCATTCGCTTATTCCTGACATACCTATAGAAAGCTTTTGGGTTTTCCTTGATCCTTCCTGCCAAATACTTCTCATGTCCCCTCCTTGCTCGTCTTAGCTCTCTCTTTAGATCCTTCCTCGCTACCTTGTAACTATCCATCGCCCCAACCGAAACTTCACACCTCATCTTCACATAGGCCTCCTTCTTCCTCTTAACAAGAGATTCCACTTCCTTGGTAAACCACGGTTCCCTCGCTCGACGCCTTCCTCCCTGTCTGACCGGTACATACTTATCAAGAACACGCAGTAGCTGATCCTTGAACAAGCCCCACTTATCCAGTGTGCCCAACACTTGCAGCCTACTTCTCCACCTTATCCCCCCCCAAGCCACGTCTAATGGCATGATAATTGCCCTTCCCCCAGCTATAACTCTTGCCCTGCGGTGTATACTTATCCCTTTCCATCATTAACGTAAACGTCACCGAATTGTGGTCACTGTCCCCAAAGTGCTCTCCGACCTCCAAATCCAACACCTGGCCTGGTTCATTACCCAAATCCAAATCCAACGTGGCCTCGCCTCTTGTTGGCCTGTCAACATATTGTTTCAGGAAACCCTCCTGCACACACTGTACAAAAAACGACCCATCTATTGTACTCGAACTATATCTTTTCCAGTCAATATTTGGAAAGTTAAAGTCTCCCATAATAACTACCCTGTTACTTTCGCTCTTATCTAGAATCATCTTCGCCATCCTTTCCTCTACATCCCTAGAACTATTAGGAGGCCTATAAAAAACTCCCAACAGGGTGACCTCTCCTTTCCTGTTTCTAACTTCAGCCCATGCTACCTCAGAAGAAGAGTCCCCATCTAGCATCCTCTCCGCCACCGTAATACTGCTCTTGACTAGCAGCGCCACACCTCCCCCTCTTTTGCCTCCTTCTCTGAGCTTACTAAAACACCTAAACCCCGGAACCTGCAACATCCATTCCTGTCCCTGCTCTATCCATGTCTCCGAAATGGCCACAACATCGAAGTCCCAGGTACCAACCCATACTGCCAGTTCCCCTACCTTATTTCGTATACTCCTGGCATTGAAGTAGACACACTTCAAACCACCTACCTGAACACTGGCCCCCTCCTGCGACGTCAAATCTGAGCTCCTGACCTCTATCCTCTCATTCTCCCTTACCCTAAAACTACAATCCAGGTTCCCATGCCCCTGCTGCATTAGTTTAAACCCCCCCAAAGAGCACTAACAAATCTCCCCCCCAGGATATTTGTGCCCCTCAGGTTCAGATGTAGACCATCCTGTCTGTAGAGGTCCCACCTTCCCCAGAAAGAGCCCCAGTTATCCAGAAATCTGAATCCCTCCCGCCTGCACCATCCCTGTAGCCACGTGTTTAAATGCTCTCTCTCCCTATTCCTCATCTCACTATCACGTGGCACGGGCAACAACCCAGAGGTAACAACTCTGTTTGTTCTAGTTCTGAGCTTCCATCCTAGCTCCCTGAAAGCCTGCCTGACATCCTTGTCCCCTTTCCTACCTATGTCGTTAGTGCCAATGTGGACCACGACTTGGGGCTGCTCCCCCTCCCCCCTAAGGACCCGGAAAACACGATCCGAGACATCTCGTACCCTTGCACCTGGGAGGCAACATACCAAACGTGAGTCTCTCACGCTCCCACAAAATCTCCTATCTGTGCCCCTGACTATAGAGTCCCCAATTACTAATGCTCTGCTCCTCTCCCCCCTTCCCTTCTGAGGGTATATTGCACGGGTGAGTTTGAAGCAGTCATTTTTTTTCATTGACTCTGTCTGGACTGCTCTCTGGCTTCCAGGCAGGGGTTTCTGTAATGGGGGGGGGGGGTCTCAGGTGGGGGTCTCTCTTATTTGGACATCTCTGATGGGGTCTCACTTGTGGGTGGTATCTGGTGAGGATCTCTCTTATGGGGGGTTTCTGGTGGGAGTCTTTCTTATTGGGGGTCGCTGATGAGGGTCTCCCTTATGGAGGGTCTCTGATGAGGGTTTATTTTATGGGAGTCTTTGGTGCAGGTCTCTCTGAAGGGGGGAGGGTCTCTGCGCACAAGAACACAAGAAATAGAAGCAAGAGTAGGCCACGCCATTTAATACGATCATGCTGATCTATGCCGGCCTCAACTCCTTTTCTTTGCCATTTCCCCATAGCCCTCTATTCCTCGACCTATCAAATACCTATCCACCTCCACTTTAAATACTTCTAATGATCCAGCCTCCACCAACTTCCATGGCAGAGCATTCCAGAGATTGACCAACCTCTGCAAGAAGAAAATGTTTACGCACCTCAGTTTTTAATGGCTGGCCCTTTATCTAGTAGCTATGTCCCCTTGTTCAAGACACTCCCATGAGTGAAAACATGTCACCATCAACCCTGTCAAGCCCCCTCAGGATCTTATATGTTTGAATAAGTTCACCCCTCATTTGTCTAAACTCCAAAGAATACAGACCCAGACTATTTAGTCTCTCTTGATAGGACAACTCTCATATCCCAGGAATTAGCCTGGTGAATCTTCCTTGGGACTGCCTCTCATGTTACTCTATCCTTTTTTAGGGGACCAAAACTGTAGGCAGTATTCCAGCTGAAGCCTCGCCAATATCCTGTACAATTGCACAAAACGTCCCTATTTTTAAAGTTTGCAATAATTGTGAAAATGCCGTTGCCTTTTTAACTACCTATTGCACCTGCTTGCTAGCTTTTTGTGATTCATGCACTGGAACACCTAGATCCCTCTGTGCTTCACTCACAAAGAACAAAGAACAAAGAAATGTACAGCACAGGAACAGGCCCTTCGGCCCTCCAAGCCCGTGCCGAGCATGCTGCCCGACTAAACTACAATCTTATATACTTCCTGGGTCTGTATCCCTCTATTCCCATCCTATTCATGCATTTGTCAAAATGCCCCTTAAATGTCACTATCGTCCCTGCTTCCACCACCTCCTCCAGTAGCGAGTTCCAGGCACCCACTACCCTCTGCGTAAAAAACTTGCTTCGTACATCTACTCTAAACCTTGCCCCTCTCACCTTAAACCTATGCCCCCTAGTAATTGACCCCTCTACCCTGAGGAAAAGCCTCTGACTATCCACTCTGTCTATGCCCCTCATAATTTTGTAGACCTCTATCAGGTCTCCCCTCAACCTCCTTCGTTCCAGTGAGAACAAACCAAGTTTATTCAACCGCTCCTCATAGCTAATGCCCTCCATAACAGGCAACATTCTGGTAAATCTCTTCTGCACCCTCTCTAAAGCCTCCACATCCTTCTGGTAGTGTGGCAACCAGAATTGAACACTATACTCCAAGCGTGGCCTAACTAAGGTTCTATACAGCTGCAACATGACTTGCCAATTCTTATACTCAATGCCCCGGCCAATGAAGGCAAGCATGCCGTATGCCTTCTTGACTACCTTCTCCACCTGTGTTGCCCCTTTCAATGACCTGTGGACCTGTACTCGTAGATCTCTTTGACTTTCAATACTCTTGAGGGTTCTACCATTCACTGTATATTCCCTACCTGCATTAGACCTTCCAAAATGCATTACCTCACATTTGTCCGGATTAAACTCCATCTGCCATCTCTCCGCCCAAGTCTCCAAACAATCTAAATCCTGCTGTATCCTCGGACAGTCCTCATCTCTATCCGCAATTCCACCAACCTTTGTGTCGTCTGCAAACTTACTAATCAGACCAGTTACATTTTCCTCCAAATCATTTATATATACTACAAAGAGCAAAGGTCCCAGCACTGATCCCTGTGGAACACCACTGGTCACAGCCCTCCAATTAGAAAAGCATCCTTCCATTGCTACTCTCTGCCTTCTATGACCTAGCCAGTGCTGTATCCACCTTGCCAGCTCACCCCTGATCCCGTGTGACTTCACCTTTTGTACTAGTCTACCATGAGGGACCTTGTCAAAGGCCTTACTGAAGTCCATATAGCCAACATCCACTGCCCTACCTGCATCAATCATCTTAGTGACCTCCTCGAAAAACTCTATCAAATTAGTGAGACACGACCTCCGCTTCACAAAACCATGCTGCCTCACCTGCAGTCTCTGTCCAGTTATATAATAAACTGCCTATTGATTTCCTACTGAAGTGCATGACCACATACTTGCCCATATCAAATTCCATTTTCCAAGCTTTCACCCAGTCACCCAATCTATTTATATCCCTTTGCAGAATCACAACACCCTCATCACAACAAGCCCTCCCACATATTTTCGTATCAGCGGCAAATTTGGAATCCTTACATTCTGTTCCTTCCTCCAGATCATTGATGTAAATAGTGAACAATTGCAAGCCAAGAACTGATCCCTGAGGTACTTCACTTGTTACATCTTTCCACTCTTGATCATTTATTCCACCTCTCTGTTTTCTATGTGACAGCTAGTTTTCAATCCCTGTTAACATACTTCCGCCATTTCCATGGGCTTTTATGACCTATAGTTCCCTGCCTTCTGCCTTTCTTCCTTTTTGAACAAGGGAGGCATATTGGTTTTCCAATGTTCCAGTACCCTCCTAGAATTTAGTTATGAAAAATTTGAACCAATGGGCCCACTATCTCTTCAGCTACTTCCATTCAAACCCTAGGATGCAGGTCAACAGATCCTGGCAACTTGCCCCTACCATCGGAACATCCTTCCTGTATCTACCTTATTTAGTCCTGTCAGAATTTTATAGATTTCTATGAGATCCCCCCCTCATTCTTCTGAACTCCAGCGAATATAATACAGCCTCACATTTATCCACATTTTACTGCATCTGCCATACACTTGTCCACTCACTGAACTTGTCCAAATCACATTGAAACACCTCTGCATCCTCCTCTCAGCTCACCCTCCCACTCAGCTTGTTTCATCTGCAAATTTGGAGATATTGGGCGGGATTCTATGATCCTGAGGCTAAGTGTTGACGGCGTCGCATTTTACGATGGTGTCAACAGGCTCCCAGGATCAGCTATTCAGAGACCTACAGGAGGCCAGCGTGGCATTGGAGCAACCCATGCCACTCCAGCTGCTGATACCGGCCCCAAATGGGCGCCGTGGGTCTGCGCATGCGCACTGCGACCGGCACGAATGCGCGCATGTGCATTGTGACCGGCGCGATTGCGCGCATGCGCGGTGGCTTCCTTCTCCACTCCGGCCCCGACGCAACATGGCGTAGAGCTACAGGGGCCGGCGCTGAGCAATAAAGGCTCCCAGCCCGAGAGGCCGGCCTGCCGATCGGTAGGCCAGGCCATAGTGGAGGCCCCCCCGGGTCAGACCCACCCTCCCCCCCACCAGGCTGTCCCTGAAAGAATGCACGCCGAGGTCCCGCCGGGTAAGACCACACGTGGATGGTGCCGGCGTGACTCAGATTGATTTTGTGACCGCTTGGCCCACTCCGGGCGGAGAATTGGTGGGGGGTGGCTGCGTACAGCGGCTCCGACTGACACCGCGCCGACTTTGCCGGCAACAATGGTGCCGATTCTCCGCTCACCGGAGAATCGGTGGACCGGTGTTGGGGCGGCGTCGCGCGATTCGCGCCCGGCCCGGCGATTCTCCGGCCCGGCGTGGGCTGA
Organism: Scyliorhinus torazame; assembly: GCF_047496885.1. NCBI lineage: Eukaryota > Metazoa > Chordata > Chondrichthyes > Carcharhiniformes > Scyliorhinidae > Scyliorhinus > Scyliorhinus torazame. The sequence goes on along the minus strand of NC_092707.1, from coordinate 190,701,203 downwards.
GGGAATCCCGCCCATTATGTCTAGTTACCTCATCTAAATCATTGACACATATTGTCAATAGCTAGGGTCCCAGCACCGATCCCCGCGGATTCCACTAGTCAAAGCCTGCCATTCAGAAAAAGACCCATTTATTCCTACCCTTTGTTTCCTGTTCGCCAACCAGTTTTCTATCCAGCTCAATACACTACCCCTAATCTCGTGGGCTTTAATTTTACACACTAATCTCTTATGCGGGACTTTGTCGAAAGCCTTCTGAAAGTCCAAATAAACCACCTCCACTGTCTCCCCCTCATCAACTATACTAGTTACACCCTCGAAGAATTCCAGTCGAGCAGTCAAGCATGACTTCTCTTTTGTATATTGAGACCAGCATGAATTAACTTAGGAAAGCCAGTGTAGATTTGTTAAAGCCACATCATGCTTAACTAACTTGATTGAGGTTTTGTTGAGGAAACAGAGAGAGCTGATGAGGGAAATATGTCTGATGAGATGTGCACAGGACTGCCAAAAGTTTGATAAAGTGCCACAATAGTTTTCAGCAGATTTGACACCCATAGAATAAAAGAGACAGTAGTGGCATGGATATAAAATGGTGATGTGACAGGAAACAGAACTTTAGGTGTTTCGCGACAGACTGCATAAGGCCTGTTGGGAAGTTGCAAGAGCAGCCTAAACAGCACGAATAAAAGTGAAGAAATTGATTAATGCCATTTGTATCTTGAAGTATTACATGCTATTCCTCTGAATTAACTAGGGCTGTAAAAGTCATTTTGCATCAAAATCCAAGAAAGGTGCCATGAGTCTAAATTTGAAGGATGGTCTTAGTTTATAATGACATTGATCATTTGAGAGAAATATGTCACCACTAATAATTCTTACTCTTGTTGCTTACAAAGCTACTTTCAGAATGTTGCCTCCATCACTAGAGATGACATAGCAGCTTACTCTTTCATCCAAAAGATCTGTTCATTTAAAACAAATAAAATTTAGCGTACCCAATTCATTTTTTCCAATTAAGGGGCAATTTAGTGTGGCCAATCCACCTACCCTGCACATCTTTGGGTTGTGGGGGCGAAACCTATGCAAACACGGGGAGAATGGGCAAAGTCCACACGGACAGTGATCCAGAATCGAACTTGGGACCTCAGCGCCATGAGGCAACAATGCTAACCACTGCGCCACCGCGCTGCCAAGATTTGCTCATGACCAAGCAAAGTGAACAATCGTATTGACAGTGTTGTATTTTCTGCAGAGAGGGGACATTCATTTTGAAGCACCCTCAGCAATATTTTTACAAATTGAGCTCCTACATCTCTGCTGGATTTGGTCTCAACTAAGCTCTGGCAAATTCGCAAACTCATAAAATGCTCTGGTTAGCGACCTTTTGCAGTGGCTAATACTAGGTCCGTAATTCATTCAGAAGAGCTGGATGTTGATTCTGACAAGGTTGAGGCTTATAAGGATATGTATAGACTTAGACAATCAAATACTTTTGGGAATGCCCTGATTCTGATCATGTTGGGAACACAGAAAGCCGATATGAGAATTTCAGTTGATAGAATAATACAGAGTGAAATTTTAGGATTATAGCCTTTAGCTTTCATTTCATTATTTTTGGAAGTCAGCAATAAATTTCAGAATTCTTTTGTCTTGAATATTTTATCTGCAGCTATTAATTTCCCACAGGAGATTAGATGTATTGGGCAATATCCGCAACAATGCAAATTGCAAATGGTCTGTTGGAAGGAGGAGCCCTAAAGGTCAAATGGGCTTTTCTTTTTCACTTCAAATTTCATGTCTCCATAAGAATGAGGTTGAGTTTAAAACAAGGTCAGCTCTTCCTTTCCAAACAATTAGTTGCATTTCTCGAATTCATTTGGTAAGCCTCCTCTTTTTCTTTGTTCCCATGTTATTGCTAATCGTTTTATTATAAACCATCTTGGGATATTATAGACTACACCACATCAGGAAACCTGAGTCCTTGTTACATTGTACAAACACTTCCAGAGAATGTGCTGAAAGTTGATGTTATTGCTAAATGACTTTGAAAGTTATTTCAGATGGTTTTAATCCATCAACCAATTCAGCCATCTGTTCTTAGCTTGGCGAGGGTGTGGAGGGTGGGGGGGAGGGGAGGGGGGGGGTGCAAAAAAAGAAGTGTTATTTGAAGAAATTAGTTTACTTTGGATTAATATTCAAAATCTTCATCCCGGTCTAACAAAATGTCAAACACCAAGCCTGCAAGGAGATTGAAAACAATTTGTCACCATCTAAATTCAGTTTGTTTTTAAAGAAATGGCTCAATAACTTATTTTTAAAGTCCGGACTTACAAGAAAGCATTCCATTTTCCATCCGTATACTTCACTCTATGCCTGGTCTAACAGCTGGGGGTTGAAAGTACCATGCCTGCTTAAGCTAGCCCTTTAAGTGAAGCCACATATTATGTTGATCAGAACAACCATCGAGGTCTGCATGTGCTGCAATATTGCCAATGAACTGTAAAATATTGCTAACAATAATACATATTAGATAAAAAGATGAGTGGCAGGCAGTTACAAAGCATTATTAAGTTCTTATGCTGCAGGCATGTTGAGGCAGTGGGGCATAGACTGAGCACTAATAAGGAACGTGACCTTGGAGGAGTTGAGTAAACACACCAAGAGATGGAAAAGCATCTAAAAAATGTCACCCCTAACTTGGAATGTTTGAAGGCTGGCTGTAGACCTTCCATGATCTATCGCAGGGAAAGTCACTGGGCGCACTGTTCTAGGGCTATAGGGGCATTTATTCCATGTGAAGGGCCACTGATTTACTGGAACTGAATAAATCAAAATCCTATTTTTATGAAAGGTTGCTCAAGAATTTTACTGGTGCTAATTGTGAGTTGAATTTCCCTACATGAAGTGAGGCATATATTCTGTCTGTATGCGCTTTTGTTTTCCTGGCGACTGTTCATAATTAAAATTGAATTGGACCAGTTAGCACCCATTTTACAGGGATTAATCACATTAAGGCCCTGAAATGGCAGGCAGGAATCTTCTGCCTACTTGCAGTCCAAAGTGTGCTTCCCAGCATTTGTTAAGGAAAAACCAGTAGGCCTCCATTAGCAAAACAGGTTGGGGAACTTTGGGCGGAGTTTCCAACTCTCGCCAGAAATGGTGTTCATGGCGGATGGGACATGAATTAGACAGAAGGCAAAAGCTATTTTTCCTGATGGTGGGATAAACTATGGGAATTTTATTCTCCTGACTTTCAATGCAGTTTAAAGGCAGGATGAGCTGCCTAATAAACAATGTTGGGCGACACGGTGGCACAGTGGCTCACATTGCTGACTCACAGTGCCAGGGATCCGGGTTCAATTCCAGCCTTGGGTGTCTGTCTGTGTGGAGTATGCACATTCTTCCCATGTCTGCATAGGTTTCCTCCGGGTGCACTGGTTTCCTCTCACAGTCAAAAGATGTGCAGGTTAGGTGGATTGGTCATCACCATTGCACGGGTTTACGGAGATGGGGGGGGGGGGGGGGCGGGGGTGGGTCTATGTATAGTGCTCTTTCAGAGGGTCGGTGCAGACTTGATGGGCCAAATGGTCTCCTTCTGCCTTCTGCTGTAGGGATTCTATGGATTTCCAATGTAACCCCATTTCCATGCATTAATATCTCATGCATGCTCATTAAAAAGTCACCTCACCAGAATTAAATTCACCCTTCAGATGAAGTTCCCCACCAGTGAGAATTTAAAACATTTAGTTTTATGACTGGATATACATGGTGTCCACCTGCCACGCTTCACCTATTCCACGGCTTTGAGGTCCCTAGATATTGTTGTTGTCTCCTTCTTGGGAACCTTCACTTGACTGCTGTTAGCAAACACTGCCAAGGATGGATGAGGGAGGCAGGTGAAGATTGGAAGTGGGGTTGGTAGGTTGGAATTGTGGAGGCTTACGGAAGGGAGGGTGGGAGAGTGTCTGGGTAAGGGCTGAATGACTAGGGAAGGGGGGTGAAAGTGCTAGGAATGAAGGAGAGGGAAGGATGTCCTGGAAAGGGGAGGAGGAATGTCCGGGAAAGCGGGGGAATTACTGAGAAACTGGGGTCAGTGGCGCTGATAGTAGGGTCCTGGGAGGACAATGCAGGGTACTGGAGATAGGAGGGAACAATCACAATCAGAGGGTGGGAGTGGCAAGCAGGTTCATGGTGGGTCACAGATGGGGACAAGAGAGCTAGCTTGAATAATGTGAGGGAGCAGGGTCAGGGTGGGCATATGGGACAGTAAACACTGTCGGCTCTGAGGGGGGCAAAGGAACTTGGAGGTTGGTTGTGGTAGGGCCCAAGGTATGTTTTTTTAACTTTTTAAAATTCAGTAATGGGATGTGGGCATCTCTGGTTAGGCCAGCATTTATTGCCCATTCCTAGTTGCCCTTTAGAAGGTGGTGAGCTGGTTTCTTGAACCACGGCAGTCCCTGAGGTGTAGGTACATCCACAGTGCTGTTAGGCAATGAGGGGACGTTTCAAGAGTGACAGAGGGGAGAGGAATGGTGATATTGGGTGGGTCAATGGTAATGGAGAGAAGTTGGTGAGTGACAAGAGGAGGGTAGGAAGTGGTGGAGTGAATTTGAGCTGACCTTTAACTACACTCACTCAAAAGGACCCTCCCACTGACCTTGAAGGATTTAACTGATTGACTAACTGCGTGGTCAAAGTCAACGAACACCATTCAAATTGACCTTGACCATGCAGTTAGTCAATCAGTTAAATCCTTCAAGGTCAGTGGGAGGGTCTTTTTGAGTGAGTGTAGTTAAAGGTCAGCTCAAGTAGCCGACTTAAGGGACAAGCTAATAGGCATGAATCAACTGGATGTCCAAGATGCACTGCTGTGTTCTCCTGTCTATGGTGAGGCCCGCACTGCAGCAGGTTTGTTCATGACCCATGGGCCCACATCATATAGATCCCAGCAACATCTGGTGCTGCCATTCATTCGGAGTCATTTTCCATTGACTGCAGTCAGAAGTAGGGGTGAAGGGAGGGTGGGAGGGTGGTGTATTGCCTCCAAGGGGCACAGTTGGTAGAGGTCTGCCAACTCGTGACTCTGAGTTTCCATCTTCCCGGGTGAATGGTCATGGCTAACAGGGGATCATGTGGCTAATCTCACAATGCTGCCAAAGCAATGGTCTCTATAGAGTTCTGAGGGCAGTGAAGAAAAACAGATAAATTTCAGTGTGAGGCTTCTTGCACTTGTTTCCTATCACCCTGGTCAAAGAGCAATGTCTTCATATGTATTCATGTATGAATTGGAGGGACATCCATCTCTAGTCCTCCAGGATGTCCTTCACCTGGAAAGGATGGGGTGGGGATGCCATTCCTAGACAGAGGTTAGGTGAAGAGCCCAGCACTTGCCTACTGGCTTTGAGGTGGAGGTAAATGGGGCTGGTTTAGCTCAGTGGGCTATACAGCTGGTTTGTGATGCAGAACAAGGCCAGCAGCGTGGGTTCAATTCTCGTACCAGCTGAGAATTCTCAATTCTCCCTCTATGTACCCGAACAGGTGCCGGAATGTGGCGACTCGGGGCTTTTCACAGTAACTTCATCGCAGTGTTAATGTAAGCCTACTTGTGACAAGAAAAAGATTATTATTGTTATACCTGTAAAAGACATAGGCATCACTTGAATTCATTCACAGATCCACTGAGGCACTGTGTTGCAATCTGCAGGCAGCCCTGCGATGGTAATGGTTCTCATCCAGACGAGGAAAAGGAGGGCCTATCATTAGCTGACAAAGGACCTTGAGGAATAAGGGCCTGAGCAGCAAGAGGCAGTGGGGCCTCTATATGGTCAAGAGGCTGGCTAGCATGGACCACGGCAATGACAATCATTGACCCAGTCACCTGTGTATCACTGTCAGTGCTCTTTTACAGATGAGGGAAAGGCAATGGGGAAGGGGCGAATGATTGGTGAAGGGGGTGAAAGTGTCCAGGAATGGAGGAAGGGGAGGCACCCTTGAGGCACCCTTGTATATCCCCCGATGAAGTTACTCACAATTGTGATCCCCTCCATATGAATTGCAGCTACCAGGACACAGGAGATGTAACGTGAGGCTCCTGGCCTGCAATGAGTCAATGTCTCTCTAGAGGCCACTTAAATATGGTGCCAGGATCCAGATCCCATGAGGTAATGGCGGGGTGGGTACTTCCTGCCTTCCCCGCCATGCAATTCACCAATTTCCTCGTGAACCCATAAAAAGAACTCCACCATAAAGTGGTACAACCATGGGTAACTAGAAAAGTTTTGAGATTAAAATGATTTTCTTATAATGTTGGCATTGAGTCGTAAGCCTGAGGGTTGGAAGGGTTTTCAAATCTTCACAGGATCACTTAGCAATTGATATAGAACAATAAAGAATACAAAACTGACGTAGCAAGAAATATAAAAACAGATTGTGAGAGTTTTTACCAGCTCATGAGAAGGAAGAGAATAGAAAAAGTAAATATGGGTACCTCAGAGACAGACTAATTTTGGAAATGGTGGGGAACCAAGGTTCGAATGAGATTGAGGTACCAGAATTAATTAACATTAGTAAAGAAAACGTATCGGAAAAATTAATGAGACTGGAAGCCCACAAATTCTCTGGACCTGATGGCCTACATTATGAGATTTTAAAAGAGGTGGCTACAGAGATCATGGAATTTTCTGAATGAAAATAGCAAAGTTTCATTTTCGGCCTGAAAATCGGTGCAAATCCCATCGGGATGATGCAATCTGGACCACGATCTTTAGCCACTGAGAATTTTTGTGAAAAACGCCACACCTGTAACACAAAATCGTCTGACTTGCTCGCCCCGGGCACATCTGAGCACTTCAATCAAGAGGACGCTGCATTTAAACGCTGCAAACACTCAACTGAGCCCGGACGATGGCAGCAAGAGGACCATCTCCCAGATTTTCAGACTCAATTTCTGGATGTTGTGGAGAAGAGGCAGAAGGCAATCTACCCATGGGTTGGCAGGAGGCCCCCCAGCAATGTTACCACTTCTACCCTGGAGACAGTGGCAGCACTGGTCAATGCCAGCAGTCTGCCCAAGAACATGCAGAAAAATATGAATGACCTCCTATGATCTGCAAGAGTAAGTACCCCCTGTCTCCCCTTGGAAATCAATCCTTCCGTCACCCTTGAAATATCACCTTGAACCTACATGGCACTGTTTTGTTATGCTCTTGACGTAGCATAAGCTGCTTCCTTGATGTGCACTCTGACAAAGGAAGGTTCAGACTTGGAGATAGCTTTAACATGTTTATTAAACTATCAACAATTCTCCTACTTGGATTTGACTCTACTGTTAACCAGTCTGCTGCAATCCACGTGCTGGGTGTGATGTGTTTTAAATCAACCCTGTGTACACACTGAGTGTCTCCACTGTAAATGTAAAGAGGAAGATCATGTGTGCTGGGTCCTTTTATATGGGTTGGTGTAATGCATACATAGTGTCACCTCTGTGTGTATCGTGAATGCCCATTGGTCGTGTCCTATCTTACTGACCTATTGGTTGAATGTCTGTGTGTCATGTCTCTGGTGCTCCCTCTAGTGTCTATCTAGTCTATGTGTATTTACATTAACCCCTTGTGTACTTACAGTGATGCATATCACCACAGGCACCACCTCACAAGTTCCCAGCGTCCGACCTCCCAGTATCATCCTCAAACTGCCCCCCTACTCCCGCGCCCCTGGCACTCCTCATCAGAACATCTTCCTTCTTTATCGCAGTGCTCATACATACCAGTTGTCCTCGGCCTCTGACCTGCCAGGTGACCGGTTTAGAATATCTTCTTTTGTGTCCCTGCAGGGGAAGATTGTCCACAATCACAAAGTGAGAGAGAGAACAGGTGGAGGTATGCTCAAATTAAGGATCCTGACTCTTTTTGAAGAGAGGGCCATGGAGCTAGCAGGCGAGGACCAGGAACAGGCCTGCACAGAGATCGAGGTTGCCTGCAACAGAAAAGTGAGGAGCCATTGTACCTTCATCAAAATGACAGTCTCAAGTGAGGTATTTGTTGTCCAAACCCCTTGACCTGTTCATGTATTAAAACCATGTCCCTTGCCTTTCAGGAGCATCAACCGAAAAGCTTGGCCCATCTACCAGCAGTTCCCCACTGCCCACCTTCAAAAACACCGTGGAGGAGATCTGCGAGGACAGAGATGGCATGTCACAGCTATCACCTGCACCATCCCCCATCACAGACACACACACCTCAGTGGGCAAACTGAGCAGATAGGTTTCCAGGTCACTATCTGGTGAATAGCGTATTCTTTCTGATGCACATCAGGTGGAGGCAGGAACATCCCAGGGGTCAGGCAGTTGGAGGTCTGCTGGATCTCAGGACACAACTGTGCTTCAACCAGATTCCATGTCTCTGGACGTGTTCATTCCTCAGCTTCTTGAGACTCAAAGGCAGAGCTGGGAATACCAGGAGGGGTTGTCAGCAACATTCCTGTGACTGCAAGGCTAAATGGAGGAGTCCCAAATCCTTCAGTCGCAGGAGATGTTGCTGGTGTTGCGTGGCACCCAGGCCAACACTGTAAGGATGGTGTCTGCAGTGGAAGGCCTGGGGCAAGACATCAGAACCATAACTGGTGAACTCCAAAGCACGGCTAAGTCCCTGAGGATCATGGATGAGGACTTTGAGACCATGGTCCAGACGCAGAGGACCATTGCTGAGGGGTTCGACACCATAGTGTAGACAATGAGTGGCTTCCAGGACTGGCAGCACCACTTGACACTTCTGGAACTCACACCAGCTGCCACTCCATCCCATGGAGTAACTCAGGAGCCCACAAGCACACAGAGGGAGGAGGAAGTACTGGAGCACATCCTGGGCTCTTCCATGTAGGATACCCTGGGAGTGTCCAGTCATTCTGCTCACCCCTCTTCCTAATACCTGCGCTTCTCAGGGGCAGCGGGCAGTTCAGAATAATGTGACAACAGCAGTTCCATCTGAAACTCGGTTGGAACCCTTTCAGGTCCAGGCCCTCCATAGGATGGGCAACAGGGCATGGATGTTAGCAGGCTGCCTCCATTTCTGATATGCCTCCTGGGAATGTACCTAGATATACTGGGAGGATTCACAAGATGAAGGAGTTTTAGGGACACAGTGGACACTGTTGAGGTTAGGCACCGATAGTGGGGGTCATTATGACATGTCACAATAGCAGTTGTCATCTTATTAAAACCGCTATTGCTCATAACCTTAAGGCCTCACAGTCTTTGACCCTCCCCTCACTGGGCGGGTCCTCACCGTATCTAGATACAGCTTTTATCACAGCCCCTCAATGTAAGGGAAATGGTTAGGTCCACTCAAACAGAGAGTAACAGAAGGACTACCCAATTATTCAGTGAACCTTAGCCCCTTAGCTCCTTCTAGATCAATTGGACAACGAAATGTGGCCCTGACCCTCACTCGCACATGAACCAGGGAGTCAATGTGCTGGCACCAGACACTCAGAGTCAGAAGTAAGCAAAAGCTGAGGAGCATGAGAGCTTTCCTCGCTGTGAATCATCATCACCATCCTGCATTGACAGGCTAAGCATGCACAAGGACCCAGGCCCAGCACCTTGAGGGGTTTTGGTAGTGGACCTCCACATTGGTCGAGGAGGGGGATATGAAGGTCTTTGGATGCTTTGAAACGGGGGTTGTAGAGCTGTCGGACTACATGTGGTGCTAGTGTACAAACTGGGAAGCAATGAGGGCATCCCTGGCCCTCCTGCCCATGCAAACCCTCACACCCACCTGGTCACCATCCTTCAGCTCCTCTTCGGCCTATCCCTCCTCTCCCTCATTGACTTCTCGCTGTTCAGAGAAACCTTTCTGCTCCTCATTATCTTATTCATCAAGGACATTGCCCCGCTGCTGCACTAAGTTATGGAGGGCACAGCAGACAACAATGGTTCAGGCGATCCTCTGGGTACTATACTGCAGGACCCCACCAAACATTTCGAGGCAGAGGAAGTGCATCATCAGCAGCCCAATGCATCACTCTACCACAGTCTGGGGGGCACAGTGAGCCCTGTTGTAGTGGGCCTCTGCTTCGGTGTCAGGCCTCTGCACACGTATCATCAACCAAAACCTCAGCAGGTATCGCTCGTCCCCAACAAGCCATTCCTGCAGCCTGGGCTGACCCTCGAATATCCCTGGGATTTGAGACTATCCAAGGATGAATCTATCATGCACTCTCCCAGGAAAATGTGCCAACACGTGCATGATCTTCATCTGTTGGTCACACACCAGCTGAACATTAAGGGAGTGAAACCACTTTCTGTTAATATATGGGACTCCCTGATGCCACAGGGAGTGTCGAGCCCCATGGGTGAGATTGAAAGTCCCCTGCACCTGTGGCAGACGAGCGATGGAAACAAATCCCACAGCCTTCTTGTCCTGATGGGCTTGGTCAAGGCTGAAATTGATGCAGTCAGATGCTTTGGCATAGAGTGTATCCATAATATCATGGATGCATTTGTGGGCAGTTGACTATGAGATGTTACAAAGGTCACACCTTGAGTGATCCCTGTAATGATCCAGTGGTGTAAAGGTTGAGGGCTGCCGTGACATCAAGGCCACAGTGAGCGGGTGCCCTTGTGCTCCACGTGGTGCCAAGGTTGTAAAGATGTTGCACAGTTTCCTTGTGAGGCAGAGGCTCTAACGGCACATTTTCTGATAGTTCCATGAAAGACACCCGGTCCTGCAAACCCTCAATATCATTTGTCTTTGACTTTGAGCCCCTGCTCAGCCTACGCTGCGGCTGGCCCTTGAGCCTGTCCTGTACGCCCCAGGACAACTGGCACTGGGTTCTCCATGGGCACGGCTTCTCGTAGCTGCTGAGTCTGTGCTTCTCCAGCACAGTTATTTGTAGAATTGTCAGTTCCACTGGCTCTATCCCAAAGTCTCTTGGAACTGTGTGAGGAACGAGAGAGAGAAAGAGCGAGTGAAAGAGAGAGAAAGTCAGATTTGTGTTCCAGCCGATTGCCTTCAGACCCTCCCAGCACCCTTGTCCTCATGCTCCTGCAAGCTGTATTCTTTCACCTTCTCCAGTGGCCATCACATGTGTTTTGCCCTTCCAACTTCATCGCATGACCAGGCCCGGTCAATTCTCTCGCCCCTTCAGAGTCACCTGTGGCCTTCGTCTGGTTGTTCTCTTTCTTAGTATTTGCATAACAGGGGGTTCAGACAGGACTCAATGGTCGTCCATCCCTCATGGTCAGGGTCAATAGGGCATCCACATATACAGTGAGGGCTATTGTTTCCTCTATGGCAAGTGCTGGGTTCTGACTATTAAGCACACACATTCCCTCTTGATCCCCTGCACCCACCCTTTAATCCTTGAGACATGAGTTTTCATCTCTCTCCTTGACTTTGAACTATTTTGAGTTTCACCTTGAATTTGAGAATATTTTGTTCATTAACAGATTTGAAAATCAACTACGTAATATTCCACACATCACGCTAACCATTAAACAACAAGGAAATGGACTTCCGGTGATGGCGGGCGGGAGGCAGCCGCACATTGGAGGGCTCCCGTTCGGGAACGACATTTTCGGGGTTTAACGCCCGGTCCCAGGGGTAACAGAGGTGGCAAAAGCAGGGAGAAGGCACAGTGAAGGGAAATGTTGAAAACAAGTAAAGAAACGGCTGTGAAAAAAGCGGCTGAAAGTCCGTCGGGGAGTGGAAACGTCACCGCGGGGACGACAAGAAAAGTGGAGGCTGGGGCACCAGGGGAGGCAACATTGCCCACGGCTGAAGAAATGACTAAGGTGATGGCCGCGGAACTCGAAAGGCAGTTCACAAAACACATGGAGGCGATGAGGAAGGCGATGGGGGCGGTACTGAAAGTGCTGGTGGAGGAGGCGATTGCCCCGGTGAGGGCGGCGATATTGAGCGCAGTGGCGGAGGTGCAGGAGCAAGGCGAGGTGCTGAAGGAAGTGGAAGAAACGTTATTGGAGCACAGTGATCAACTTACCTCGATTGAGAAGGAGGTGGGGAAGGTGATTCAGATCAACAAGGGTCTGCAAGTCAAAATGGACGACTTGGAAAACAGATCCAGGCGACAGAATCTGCGGATTGTGGGTCTCCCCAAAGCGGTGGAAGGCCCGAGGCCAACTGAGTATTTTGCCACGATGTTGTCAAAGCTATTGGGGGAGGGGGATGATCCCTCCCGATATGAACTGGATCGGGCTCATCGGTCGTGGAGGCCTGTACCAAAGGAGAGTGAGCCACCAAGAGTAGTAACTCTGTGTTCTCATAGGTACAGTGTGAAGGAAAAGGTCCTGTGCTGGGCAAAGCAGAAGCGGATGGTGCAGTGGGCTGGAGCTGGTATACGCATATACCAGGACTTTATGGTGGAGCTGGCGAGGAGGCGGGCTGCCTTCAGCCGGGTGAAGAAGGCACTGTACATCAGTAAGGTGCAGTGCGGCATAGTATATCCAGCTAAGTTGAGGGTGACCTACAAATCCAAGGACTTTTAATTCGGGACGGCGGAAGCAGCGGAGGAGTTTGCGAAGGCAGAAGGACTGTGGCTGAATTGCGAAGTGGTCATGCACCGATGCAGCCTCATGTAGCTGTATTTTTTCACTGCGGCGGGCGTATGTGCTAAATGAGCCAACTTGAACAAGGGAAGAGATGGGACTTTCACTTGCAATGATGGTTCTTTGGGGCTTGGGTGCGTATGCGGGGTTTGTGTGCTAAAGGGATTTCTTGGTTTTCCTGGGGCCGGGCAAGGGGGAAAGAGACCCGGGCGGGGGCCTCCACGCTGGCCGGTTTAAGCCGGCCAGTGAACAGGAGTGAGGTGGGGAGAGGGGCTGCGGCCATCGGAGCCTGGCAGAACAGGTCCTGATGAGTCTAGCCGGGGTGGAAAGATGGGGGGAAGGAACAGAGGTTGGGGGGAGGAGTTTTGTAAGAGGAAGCGGAGGGGAGGAGTCGGGGAAGGGGGGGGGGGGGGCTTGCAATGCATGGGTGTCATTTACGGTACTCTTTCGGGGATTGGATGGCATTGAATGTGAGGGGGAGGGGAGGGGGGAGAGGGACTCTATAGGTTAATGGTGACCATAGGCGATCCCTGATTCCCTTTTCTTTTATTTCTCCTTTGTTTGTCCCACCGTGGGAGGGTTTGTTTTATTTGATGCTTATGTTGTCAGGTGGGTCATTGTTTGGGGTGGTGGGAGGATGGGATGGTTGTTGCTGATAAGAGAATTGACCTTGTATTTGTTACCGTTTACTGCTTGTGGATGGAGTGTAAATTCTGAAGAAAATGTGAAAATGGAGAATAAAAATATTTTACAAAAAAAAACAAGGAAATGTCACCATCCCACATTGGTACCAATACAAAGCTAGATCAGCTCATTTTCACACACAAAAACAAACTCACAGTATCACCTCTCGCTGGTTCCTCAACAGAAACAGAGGATAAGCCTGAGAATGATCAGTTGACATTGTTAAGTCTTAACTTTTTATGACCAATTAGTTTTACGAGCATGGCTCTCAGGAATGTTGGAGGGCACAATTATTCTCTGTTGCTGACATAGGGAAGATAAGTAGACACCATTCACAATCTGGCTGTGTCATGCTGAGATATTTTTGCTGTCATGCCTTTGCACCTAATAACCTGGGCAGCGACTGCATTATCTCTAAACGCTTGCCTGCTACAAACCACCTCAAACCCCAACCCCGCCCCCCCCCCCCCAACACTCATCCCCACCCCAGGCTGATTACCATCCTGCCTTCTGTTTCGAGGTCTCATCCAACCAGCCCCTTAGACTTGCCTCTTTCAGCTTATCACATCCTTCCCCCACCTCATGCGCCCTGCACCCATCGATGCCCATATCCCCATGCCATTAACAGCTGTAAACTAAGTGCTCATTTTAATTTCCTTACCACACAGGCAGAAGTCTCATTCAGGGCTGTTCAGAGTTAATAAAACAGAACCAGGCTCCAGAATCATTCAGGGCTGTGAACACTTTCTAAAACAGATAGGCTGAAGCTACAAGACAATACACCAGCTGAGACCCCCTTTCCCGAGGAGGACCCCAGGCAGCCCACCTCTCACTCCCAACACCCTTGCTGCAGCCTCCCACTACAACTGCCCAGCCGATACTGTCCCCTTGTACACGCTGGTGTAAGATGGTGAGGGATTCTCACCTCCTTTCTCCCTCTCAGTGTTTATGGCGCCTGGTTTTAAAAAGCAGCAGTGAATCATGCCCACGTGACATCATGCTGGTGGGAAGATTCAATGAAGTCTGAAGAATCAACAATAACTTTGTTAATTATATTAAAATGGCTCCAAATTCATTCAAATCAGAATTTCGCCCTCCTGGGCGTGAATTGATTGCATCATCAGGGACGGGCTGAGAACATCGCGTTCAGAAATCCCGCTGGTGCAAATCCCATTTTTGGTCTCTCGCGAGAGTTTGCGGCCATTATGGGATTTGCACCCACTCGTAACAGACCCTCAAAATTGCCCCCAGTGTATGCATTGATTTTAATTTTCTAGAATTCCCTAGATACTCCAACGGTCCATGAGGATTAGAAGGTATAGCACAGAAAATCCACTATTAAAGGAGGAAGAGAGAAAATAGTGAATCATAAGTTGGTTAGTTTGATATCAGCAGTTTGTAAGATCATAGAATTTACAGTGCAGAAGGAGGCCATTCAGCCCATCGAGTCTGCACCTGCTCTTGGAAAGAGCACCCAAGCCCACACCCATGCCTCCACCCCATCCCCGTAACTCAGTAACCCCACCTAACCTTTTTGGACACTAAGGGCAATTTATCATGGCCAATCCAACTAACCTGCACATCTTTGGACTGCGGGAGGAAATCGGAGCACCAGGATGAAACCCACGCAGACAGGGGGAAAACGTGCAGACTACACACAGACAGTGACCCAAGCCGGGAATCGAACCTAGGACCCTCGAGCTGTGAAGCAACTGTGCTAACCACTGTGCTACCGTGCTGCCCCTGATGCTAGAACCTAATATTCATGGCATTGTTAACAAGGTATATGGAAAATCACAAAATGACTCAGCAAGCCAAAATCATTTAATGAAAAGAAAAACATGCTTGCCAAATCTATTGGAGTCTTTTGGGGATATAATGTAGATCATGAATAACCAGTGGATACAATACATTTGAATTATAAGGAGGCACTCAATAAGATGCCACTCAAGAGGTATGGCTCATGGAATCGAAGGCATTGATTGTGGATTGATTTACCAAACAGGGAAAGGAATTTGTAGCATGGAAGGATGTAACCAGTGGAGTGCCACATTAATCATCGCTTGTGCCTTAGCTACAATTAGTTACAATTTATATTAATGAGGGGACCATTTGTAATATACACAAATTTGCTGAAGATACAAAGTTAAGTGGAAAGGTAAACTGCGAGGGGGACATAAAGAAAATGCAAAGGAACATAAAACAATTAATTGATTGGTCAAGAACATGGCGGGTGGCATATAATAATAATATTTATTAGTGTCACAAATAGGCTTACATTAACACTGCAATGAAGTTACAATGAAACCCCCCTATTCGCCACACTGCTGTGCCTGTTCTGGTACACAGAGGGAGAATTAAGAACATCCAATTCACTTAACAAGCATGTCTTTCGGGGCTCAGGGGAGGAAAATGGAGCACCCAGAGGAAACCCACGCAGACACAGGGAGAACGTGCAAACTCCACAGAGACAGTGACCCAAGCTGGGAATCGAACCCAGGTCCCTGGCGCTATGAAGCAACAGGGCTAACCATTGTGCTACCGTGCCGTCCTTGCATGGGGAATTGTGAAATTATTCACTTTGGTAGGAAGCAGAGTATCTTTTAAAAGGTAAGAGATGAGTAATGTATTCAGAGAGATTTAGGGTTCCTTGTACACAGGAATAATAGGAAGTGTGAGAGGAAATCTTGTTGCAATTATATAGGGCTTTGGCTAGACTAACCTGGAGTACTCTGTACCGTTTTGGTCACCTTACCTCAGGGAGGGTATAATTGCTATGGAAGGAGTGTAATGAATTCCTGGACCGATTCCTGGAAAGATCCTTTTTTTAAAGTGTTTTTTTCAGGTTTTCACATTTTGTATTTCACAACTCACATGTTGCACTTAACATAACCGCTCCGAAAAGAGGGGAAAAAAAGAAGCAGGTAAGAAATAAAAGGAGATAAAAGGACAAGCAGATGCCAGTACAGATATTTACATATAATTGCTTTCCCGCTTGCTGTGGCCGTGACCCCTCTTTGTTCGGCAAACCTTTGTTGCAATTCCTAGTTTGGCCCGGGGGGGGGGGGGGGGGGGGTATTTATAGATGTCTATCTACAGTTTTGATGCCCTTGTCCCTCGTGCTTTCCTTTTCTTTTTCTTTTTTAAAATAAATTTAGAGTACATAGAACGTAGAACATACAATTCAGAAGGAGGCCATTCGGCCTAACGTGTCTGCACCGACCCACTTAAGCACTCACTTCCACCCTATCCCCGTAACCCAATAACCCCATCTAACCTTTTTTGGTTACTAAGAGCAATTTAACATGGCCAATCCATCTAACTTGCACGTCTTTCGACTGTGGGAGGAAACCGGAGCACCCAGAGGAAACCCACGCAGACACGGGGAGAATGTGCAGACTCCGCACAGACAGTGACCCAGCAGGGAATTGAACCTGGGATCCTGGCGCTGTGAAGCCACAGTGCTAATCACTTGTGCTACCGTTCTGCTCACAAATTCGTCAGTACCCAATTCATTTTTTCCAATTAAGGGGCAATTTAGCTAATCCACCTACCCTTAGTGGCTAATCCACCTACCCTGCACATCTTTTTGGTAGTGGGGGTGAAACCCATGCAAACAAGGGAGAATGTGCAAACTCCACATGGACAGTGACCCAGAGCCGGGATCAAACCTGGGATCTTGGTGCCGTAAGGCAGCTGTGCTAACCACTGCGCCACCATGCTGCCGTCCCTCTTGTTTCCTTGCGTGTCCTCCCTACCCCCTTCCCCTTCCCACCTCCCATTCCCCACCCTTTCCTTTTCATCTTTATCCCGTTATCCCCCCCTTTACTCTATTGGTTGCTGGCTATGAGCAGATCTTGGAACAAGTTGGTGAACAGCTTCCACGTCTTGTGGAAGCCCTCTTCCAACCCTCACCCCCTTAATTTATCAAGTTTGAGAAATTCCGCCAGATCGGACAGCCAGTCTGCAGCCTTGGGTGGTGCGCCCATCACAAGCTGAGCACGATTCTCCGGTGGGCGGTCAGGGAGGCAAAGGCTAGGGCGTCGGCCTCCTCCCCGAAAAGAGTTCTGGTTAGTCTGGAACCCCAAAGATCGCCACTTTTGGGCATGGCTCCATCCTTACTCCCACAACCCAGGACCTTATCTCAAAAAAGGTCGTCCAGTACCCAACATGTCTGGAGCAAGCCCAACACATGTGGATGTGGTTAGCCAGGAGGGATAGGAGAGCGGTTGTGACTAGGGCTCAGAGGGATGACCCCATACAGGAACTCTCCTCCATCTTCACCCATACTCCTTCCCGTTCCTTCACCCGTCCCCTCACTCTTTCTGCTGTGGTTGCCTAATGTAGAACTAGGTTTGGGAGGATTAGGCCTCCCATGTTTCTTTTCATTTCTCAGACCTTCTTTTGGATCCTCAGGTACGTCCCTTCCCCCGCCCATCTCCATTGAACCTTTCTCCCCTCACCTTGAACTTGTGCCCTCTTGTAATTTTCAATTCCGCCCTGGGAAAAAGCCTCCAACTGCTCACCCTATCTATATCCCTAATAATTTTATAAACTTCTATCAGGTCGCCCCTCAGCCTCCGTCTCTCTAGGGAGAACAATCCCAGTTTATTCAATCTCTCCTCATAGCTGATACCCTTCATACCAGGCAACATCCGCGTAAACCTTTTCTGTACTCTCTCCAAAACCTCCAAGTCCTTCTGGTAGTGCGGTGACCAGAATTGGACACAGTATTCCAAATATGGCCTAACCAACGTTCTATATAATTGTAACATAATCTTTGAGCTTTTATACTCGATACCCCGTCCTATTAAGCCAAGCATGCCGTATGCTTTCTTTCCCACCATTTCCACCTGTGCTGCCACTTTTAAGGATCTGTGGACCTGCACGGCCAGATCCCTGTGTCTCTATGCTCCTGATGGTTCTGCCATTTATTGGACATACCAAAATGCATCACCTCGCATTTGTCCGGGTTAAATTCCATCTGCATTTCTCTGCCCAATTTTGCAGCCTATTTATATCCTGTTGCGTTCTCTGACAATCTTCATCACTATCCGCAACTCCTGCAATCTTAGTATCATCTGAAAACTTGCTAATCAGACCCACTACATTTTCTTCCAAATCATTTATATATATTACAAAGAGCATAGGTCCCAGTACTGATCCCTACAGAATACCACTACTTGCAGACCTCCACTCGGAAAAACACCCTTCCACTGTTACCCTCTCTCTGTCTTCTATGGCCAAGCCAGTTCTGGATCCATCCAGCTAATTCACCCCTGACCCCATGTGATCTAGTCTTTTGCACCAGCCTGCCATGCCGGACCTTATCAAATGCTTTACTAAAGTCCATGTCGAAAACATCCACAGCTCTTGCCTTGTCAATCATTTTTGTCACCTCCTCAAAAAATTAATGAGGCATGACCTCCCTCGTACAAAACCATGCTGTCTGTCACTAATAAGACCATTCACTTCCAAATGTGCGTAGATCCTTTCCCTGAGAATATTTTCCAACAGTTTCACTATCACTGAAGTCAAGCTCACTGGCCTATAATTACCCGGATTATCCTTGCAACCCTTTTTAAATAACAATACAACATTGGCTTTCCTCCAATCCTCTGGGATCTCACCTGTGGCCAATGAGGACACAAAGATTTCTGTCAGAGGCCCAGCGATTTCATCTCTTGTCTCCCTCAGCAATCTGGGATAGATGCCATCTGGCCCTGGGGATTTGTATACTTGCGCGAGGAGTGCCAGTCATTAAAATTCAGGTGACACAACTGGGCCAGCACTCTGCCCATGTGCAGTCCGAGCGATTCCTGGCCCTGCTGGCGACTAATTTGCTGGGGACGGGATTCACGTTAAAAGACTCACAAGCTGGAGTGGCATCGAAGCACTCCATTCACCACAGACTGCCATTCCAGCCAGGAAGATGGCTGCATGCAGATCAGCTCCCAAATTCTGTAAGTCAGAAATAGACTGAATACTGGAAGCCATTGAGGAGAGGTGGGCCACCCTCTTCCCCAGGGTGGGGTGGATCCTCAAACCCACCCTTCTCAACAGCGCCTGGGATGAGGTGGCAGAGGCTGTCAGTGCTGGAAGCCTCCCCAAGAGAACCGTCCCGCAAGGCAGGAAGAATATTAATGACTTCCTGAGGCAACTTAGGTGAGTTACCACCTCTGTCCTTCAGCATTACGCCTGTCCATCGCTCCTCACATCAGCCCCCAATCTCCAGGGGCCAAGATCACCCCAGCTGCCTGCACCTTCCTCCCAACCCACCCTCCACCAAACCGCTAACATGTATGGTTCTCTTTAGCCAGGAGCCTAGCACACGCATACCACCAGCTACAAACCCCCCATTGAACTCGCCTCCCAGCATCTCACTTTGTACTTTTTGTGTCCCCAAGGATAAGGCGGCCCATAACCGGTGGCGCGCTGGAAGACGGGAGAGGGCATCCCTCAGAGAAGAGGGTCCTGCAACTCGTGGGGGAAGCTGAGGAGAGGGCAGTGACCACAATGGAGGTTGACATGCAGCAAACAATGAGAGCCCAATGCAACACAGGTGTCCCTATTGCAAGTGAGGCAACCCTTCTCCTACAGACCAGTCCTTCCCAAGATATTACCCCCTGTATTTTTGTTTTGCAGGATCACCATCAGATGAGGCCAGGCTGACTGGGATCACTGTCCCAAACCAGACCCGCAGCATACACTGGAACGCCACTCTGGGGAAGACACTAACATTTCACCTGCATCATCGACCATCGCAGAGGCTATCACCTCAGTGAGTAATGTTAGCAATCATGCTCCTGGATCATCTTCTGGTGAGTACCACACACATGCTGCAGCTCATCAGGCAGGGAGTCATCAGGGAGCGGACAGTCAGAGGGAGAGCTGACTCCAGGGAACAGCTGTATTCCATAAAAATGATCTCATCACTGGTGCAGTTCAGAAGCAGAGCCAGGTTTCACAAGAGGGGGTGTCAGAAACTTTCCAGCACCTGCAAAATACAACTGGAGGAGCTCAGACACCTTCAGGTGCAGGAGATGGTGCCGACAATGAGTGGCAGCCAAGCCAACACTGAAAGAGTGGTGGCCGCGGTGGAAGGCCTGGGAAAAGATGCCAGAGCCACTTGTCAGGATGTCCAAGGCTTGGTGTACTCTGAGCTGTTCATGGCTGAAGCGCACAGGACATGTCCAGGATGCAGGTGGGCATTGCTGTGGTGCTCCAGAACGTGGATAATTCACAAAAGACTGACTGAGGGCATCAAGAGCATTGGCCGGGCGTTGATTTACCTTGGTCAATCATAGAGGAACATGCCACAGTCACAGAGGGACATGATCAAGGCAGTGAGGGTCATGACAGTCTTAGAGGGACATGACACTGGCTGTGAGGGACATGGCTCACTCACTGAGGGACATGTCCCAGTCTCAGTGCGCTGTGGCAGAGAGCATCAACACCATGGTTCAGACAAAGGCAGGCCTCCAGGACTGGCAGCACCAAGTGACGGTGGCGCCCCCAGATCTCACTCCAGCCTCACCTCTGCCCCATGGAGTCACCCGGGGGCCAGCGAGCACCCCAAGGGAGGAAGTAGTGAAGAGGTCCATGCTGGCACCTCCTGCATGGTAGGTGCTGGACCACCTCAGCGCTACTGAATCCCCCCCCCCCAAATGACACTGGTGCATCTCATGGGCAGAGGGCAGAACAGAGTGGTACGCTGTCACCTTTGAGACCGGAATGTCAGAGGCCAGAGGATGCCTTCCATGGGCATCACAGGTCAGAGGGCGTGATATGCAGCAGGCCACATCCAGTTCTGATGTGCTGTCTGGAGAAGCACATAGAAGTAGCAGTAGGTCACCTAAGATTAATAAGATAAATGACATTTAAGTTGGCACAAATGAATTAGTTGCGTAGATAGATATGAAGGGATAACATGGGTGGGATACTCCCAAGACAGTAGAACAGCAATGGCAGGAGTTTCTGGGAGTAATTGAGGACACAGAGGTACAGAGGTTCATCCCAAAGAAAAGAAAGGTTATCAGAGGGGGGATTAGGCAGCCATGGCTGACAAAGGAAGTTAGGGAATGCATCAAAGCAAAAGAGAAAGCCTATAATGTGGCAAAGAGTAGTGGGAAGTCAGAAGATTGGGAAGGCTACAAAAACAAACAGAGGATAACAAAGAGAGAGATAAGGAAAGAGAGGATCAAATTTGAAGGTAGGCTAGCCAGTAACATTAGGAATGATAGTAAAAGTTTCTTTAAATACATTAAAAACAAACGGGTGGCAAAAGTTGACATTGGGCCGCTCCAAAATGACGCTGGTAATTTTGTGACGGGAGACAAGGAAATAGCCGAGGAACTGAATAAGTACTTTGCCTCAGTCTTCACAGTAGAAGACATGAGTAATATCCCAACAATTCCGGAGAGTCAGGCAACAGAGTTGAATATGGTAGCCATCACAAAGGAGAAAGTGCTAGAGAAACTAAGAGGTCTAAAAATTGATACATCTCCGGGCCCAGATGGGCTACATCCTAGAGTTC
The DNA here is from genome assembly GCF_047496885.1 of Scyliorhinus torazame. Lineage (NCBI taxonomy): Eukaryota > Metazoa > Chordata > Chondrichthyes > Carcharhiniformes > Scyliorhinidae > Scyliorhinus > Scyliorhinus torazame. Next base: position 190,679,421 of record NC_092707.1, on the reverse strand, counting down.
TAAAGGAGATAGCTGAAGAAATAGTTGAGGCGTTGGTGATGATGTTTCAAAAGTCACTGGAGTCAGGGAAAGTACCAGAGGATTGGAAAATCGCTGTTGTAACCCCCCTGTTCAAGAAGAGAACAAGGAAAAAGATGGAAAATTATAGGCCAATTAGCCTAACCTCGGTTGTTGGCAAGATTCTAGAATCCATTGTTAAGGATGAGATTTCTAAATTCTTGGAAGTGCAGGGTCGGATTAGGACAAGTCAGCATGGATTTAGTAAGGGGAGGTCTTGCCTGACAAACCTGTTAGAGTTCTTTGAAGAGATAACAAATAGGTTAGACCAAGGAGAGCCAATGGATGTTATCTATCTTGACTTCCAAAAGGCCTTTGATAAGGTGCCTCACGGGAGACTGCTGAGTAAAATAAGGGCCCATGGTATTCGAGGCAAGGTACTAACATGGATTGACGACTGGCTGTCAGGCAGAAAGCAGAGAGTTGGGATAAAAGGTTCTTTTTCGGAATGGCAACCGGTGACGAGTGGTGTCCCGCAGGGTTCAGTGTTGGGGCCACAGCTGTTCTCTTTATATATTAACGATCTAGATGACGGGACTGAGGGCATTCTGGCTAAGTTTGCCGATGATACAAAGATAGGTGGAGGGGCAGGTAGTATTGAGGAGGTGGGGAGGCTGCAGAAAGATTTAGACAGTTTAGGAGAGTGGTCCAAGAAATGGCTGATGAAATTCAACGTGGGCAAGTGCGAGGTCTTGCACTTTGGAAAAAAGAATAGAGGCGTGGACTATTTTCTGAACGGTGACAAAATTCATAATGCTAAAGTGCAAAGGGACTTGGGAGTCCTAGTCCTCTAAAGGTAAACTTGCAGGTTGAGTCCGTAATTAAGAAAGCAAATGCATGTTGTCATTCATCTCAAGAGGCTTGGAATATAAAAGCAAGGATGTACTTCTGAAGCTTTATAAAGCATTAGTTAGGCCCCATTTAGAATACTGTGAGCAATTTTGGGCCCCACACCTCAGGAAGGACATACTGGCACTGGAGCGGGTCCAGCGGAGATTCACACGAATGATCCCAGGAATGGTAGGCCTAACATACGATGAATGTCTGAGGATCCTGGGATTATATTCATTGGAGTTTAGGAGGTTGAGGGGAGATCTAATAGAAACTTACAAGATAATGAATGGCTTAGATAGGGTGGATGTAGGGAAGTTGTTTCCATTAACAGGGGAGACTAGGACCCGGGGGCACAGCCTTAGAATAAAAGGGAGTCACTTTAGAACAGAGATGAGGAGAAATTTCTTCAGCCAGAGTGTGGTGGGTCTGTGGAATTCATTGCCACAGAGGGCAGTGGAGGCCGGGACGTTGAGTGTCTTTAAGACAGAAGTTGATAAATTCTTGATTTCTCGAGGAATTAAGGGCTATGGAGAGAGAGCGGGTAAATGGAATTGAAATCAGCCATGATTGAATGGTGGAGTGGACTCGATGGACTGAATGGCCTTACTTCCGCTCCTATGTCTTATCGTCTTATGGTCTTATGGTTGCCGAAATCGCATTCGGCCGGAGACTCCCCGTTTGCGCCGAATTCGGGGGCTCCGCTTTTGCAATGCTCTGCACATTTGAAAATGGCGTACTCAAAGAGTATGCCGCCCGCTGTCGGGGCAGCCTCAGGACATCACCAGAGGCCCTCCCCTGATGCTCTGCCCCCGATGGGCCGAGTTCCCAATGGCGTGGTACACTTGTCCTTTTTTTTGTGAACCCGGCGGGGCGGCTGCGGACTGAGTCCAGCGCCGCCACAGTCTGGGGGGGAGCCATTCAACGGGCAGGGGGGCTTTGGCGGGTCTGGGGGCACTGGTGTGGTGGTCCAGGGGTGGCGGGCCTGGTCAAAGGGGGGGCAGTTTTTGAAAGGCCGGGACCGCGCGCGACCGGCGCCATGTTGCATGACGCGGCCACTGCAGGCCACCGCCGTGTGCATTCGTGGCTACGGACCCGGCAATTCTCTGGCCGTATCCGCAGGTAAAGCCGGGGGCTTTACGCTGTGCTGCTGATAGGCCCCCACCAGACGGAGGATCGGCGAAGCTTTTGCGCCCTTTTTTCGATTGTAAAACGCCACTGTTCCAACACCGGAGTCAGCACTTAGTCTTCAAATCGGAGAATCCAGCCTGATTTATTTGGGATTGCGGTGTCATGGCTCCAAGGTGACGAATGATGGGAACTAAATATTGAGGGCTATTCAATTTTTAGGAAGGACAGACAGAAAGGAAAAGGTCATCTTGGACTGGGTGTTGTGCAATAAGAAAGGATTAGTTTACAATCAAGTTGTGAGAGAACCCTTGGGGATGAGTGATCATAATATGGTAGAATTCTTCATCAAGGTGAATAGTGAGGTAGTTGATTCTGAGACCAAGGTCGTGAACCTCAATAATGGTAACTTTGATGGTATGAGACTTGAGCTGGCAATGACAGACTGGGAAACATTACTGAAGGGAAGGACAGCGGACAGGCAATGGCAGACATTCAAGGACCGAATAAGTGAACTTCAAAAGTTGTTATTCCTATTTGGTGCAAGAGTAGAAAGTGAACTGTGGCCAAACCATGGCTTACAAGGGAAATTAGAGATAGTATTAGATTCAAAGAAGAGGCATACAAATTAACAAGAAAAAGCAAAAATCCTGAGGATTGGGAACAGTTTAAAATTCATTGTACCCAATTCATTTTTTTCCAATTAAGGGGCAATTTAGCATATTCAATCCACCTACCCTGCACATCTTTGGGTTGTGGGGCGAAACCCACAAAAACACGGGGAGAATGTGCAAACTCCACACGAACAGTGACCCAGAGCCAGGATCGAACCTGGGATCTTGGCGCCGTGAGGAAGCAGGGCTAACCCACTGCACCAGCGTGCTGCCCCTGAAATGGGGGAATTCATAACAGGGAACAAAGAAATGGCTGAGGAACTAAATTCGTACTTTGCTTCTGTCTTTACAAAGGAAGACATGAATAATGTATCGGAAGTTCTGAGAAGCAAATGTTTTAGTTAGGAGCTGAAGTAAATTAGTATTAGTAAAGAAGTGGTTTGGGGGAAATTAATGGGACTGAAGGCGAACAAATCTCCAGTGCCTGATAATGTTCATTCCAGAGTTCATTCTGAGACCAAGGTCCTGAACCTCAATAATGGTAACCATGATGATATGATGGTATGATGGTATGAGGCATGAGCTGGCAATGACGGACTTAAGGAAGTGGTCCTAGAAATAATAGATCAATTGGTGGTCATTTTCCAAACTTCTTTGGACTTTGGAATGGTTCCTACAGATTGGAGGGTAATGAATGTAATCTTGCTATTCCAAAACAGAGGTAGGGAGGAAACAGCAAACTATAGATCAGTGAGCCTAACGTCGATAGTAGGGAAGTTGCTCGAGTCCATTTTCGAGGATTTCATAGCAAAGCATTTGGAAAGCAGTGGTGTAATCAGACAAACTCAGCATGGATTTACGAAAGGAAAATCATGCTCGACAAATCTACTAGACCAGGGAGAACCCGGTGGATGTGGTTTATTTTGATTTCCAGAAGGCTTTTGACAAGGTCTCACATAGCAGATTACTATGTAAAGTTAAAGAGCATGGGATTGTGGATAGTGTCTTGAGATGGATAGAAAGCTGGTCAGCAGACAGGAAGCAAAAAGTTGGAATAAATGTGTATTTATCTGATTAGCAAGCAGTGACTAGTGGGGTACCGCAGGGATCAGTGCTAGGACCCCAACTGTTCACATTGTGTATTTATGATTTGGACGAGGGAACTAAATGTATTATCTCCAAATTTGCAGATGATACAAAGTTGGGTGGGAGAGTGAGCTGTGAGGAGGATGCAGAGATGGGCTTCAGTGGGATTTGGCCAGACTGAGTGGGCACATGCATGGCAGATGCAGTATTATGTGGATAAATGTGAGGTGATCTGCTTTGGTAGCAAAAAATAGGAAGGCAGATTATTATTTGAATGGGTGTAAATTGAGAGAGGTAGGTACTCAGCGAGACCTTGGTGTCCTCGTGCATCAGTCGCAGAAAGTAAACGGGCAGGTACAGCAGGCAGTAAAGAAGGCAAATAGTATGTTGGCCTTTATAGCGAGAGGATTTGTGTATAGGAATAGAAATGTTTTACTGCAATTGCAATACAAAGTGGCGAGAATTAGTGAGATGCCAGAGGATTGGGAAGCCATTAAAAGTGAGCAGAGGACAATTAAAAAAGCAATAAGGGGAAAGAAGATGAAATACGAGTGCAAGCTAGCTCGTAATATAAAAAAAGATAGGAGGCGTTTTTTTCAATATATAAAAGGTAAGAGAGAGGCAAAAATAGACATTGGACCATTGGAAAATGTGGCTGGAGAATTAATAATAGGAAACAAAGAAATGGCAGATGAACTGAATAGTTACTTTGCATCAGTCTTCACGGTGGAAGCAACAAGTGGGATTCTAGAACTCCAGGAGAATCAGGGGGCAGAGGTGAGTGCAGTGGCCATCACTAAGAAGAAGGTTCTGGGGAAACTGAAAGGCCTGAAGGTGGATAAGTTACCTGGCCCAGATGGACTACACCCCAGGGATCTAAAAGAGATAGCTGAGGCGATTGTGGAGGCATTGGTGCTGATCTATTAGGAATCATTGGAGACAGGAAGGGTCCCAGAGGACTGGAAAGTGGCTAATGCAACACCACTGTTAAAGAAGGGAAGGAGGCAGAAGACAGGAAATTATAGGCTGGTTAGCCTGACTTCGGTCATTGGTAAGATTTTAGAGTCCGTTATTAAAGATGAGATTGTGGAGTACTGAGAAGTGCATGATAAAATAGGACTGAGTCAGCACGGCTTTCTCAAAGGGAGGTCATGTCTGACAAATCTGTTAGAGTTCTTTGAGGAGGTAACAAGGAAGTTAGACAAAGGAGAACCAGTGGATGTGATTTATTTAGATTTCCAGAAGGCCTTTGACAAGGTGCGACAATGGAGATTGTTAAATAATTTAAGAGCCCATGGTGTTCAGGGTAACATCCTGGCAAGGATAGAGGATTGGCTGACTGGCAGAAGGCAGAGAGTTGGGTTAAGGGGGTCTTTTTCAGGATGGCAGCCGGTGACTAGTGGGTTGCCTCAGGGGTCTGTGCTGGGACCACAACTTTTCACAATATACATCAATGATCTGGAAGAAGGAACTGAAGGCATTGTTGCTAAGTTTGTAGATGATACAAAGATCTGTAAAGGGACAGGTAGTATTGAGGAAACAAGGGGGCTGCAGAAGGATTTGGACAAGCTAGGAGAGTGGGCAATGAAGTGGCAGATGAAATACAAGGTGAGGTTATGCACTTTGGAAGGAGGAATTTAGGCATTGACTATTTTCTAATGAGGAAATGCTTAGGAAATCAGAAGCATAGAGGGACTTGGGAGTCCTTGTTCACGATTCTCTTAAGGTTAATGTGCAGGTTCAGTTGGCAGTTTGGAAGGCAAATGCAATGTGAGCATTCATGTCAAGAGGGCTAGAATACAACACCAGGGATGTACTTCTGAGGCTGGATAAGGCTCTGGTCAGATCTCATTTGAAGTATTGTGAGCAGTTTGGGCTCCATATTTAAGGAAAGATGTGCTGGCCTTGGAAAGGGTCCAGAGGAGGTTCACAAGAATGATCCCTAGAATGAACAGCTTGTCGTATGAAGAATAGTTGACGACTCTGGTCTGTACTCGTTGTAGCTTAGAAGGATGAGGTGGGGTCTTATTGAAACTTACAGGATACTGTGAGGCCTGGATAGAATGGACGTGGAGAGGATGTTTCCACTTGTAGGAAAAACCAGAGGACACAATCTCAGACTAAAGGGATGATTCTTTAAAACAGAGATGAGGAAGAATTTCTTCAGCCAGAGAATGGTGAATCTGTGGAACTCTTTGCCGCAGTTAGCTGTGGAGGCCAAATCACTAAGTGTCTTTAAGACAGAGATAAATAGATTCTTGATGAAAAAGGGGACCAGGGGTTATGGGGAGAAGGCAGGAGAATGCGGATGAGAAAAATATCAGCCATGATTGATTGGCGGAGCAGACTCGATGGGTTGAGTGGCCTAATTCTGCTTCTATGTTTTATGGTCTTATGGTCTAATTGTATCGGAAAATGGTGAGGCCACACCTGGAGTAGTGTGTGCAGTTTTGGAGTCCTTATCTGAGGAAGGATGTTCTTGCTATGGAGGGAATGCAGCAAAGGTTTACCAGGCTGATTCCTGGGATGGCGGGACTGTCATATGAGGAGAGACTAAGTCAGTTAGGATTATATTCATTGGATCTGAGAAGAGTGAGAGGGAGTCTCACAGAAACTTACAAAATTCTTACAGGATTATACAGGATAGATTCGGAAAGAATGTTCCCAATGGTGGGGGAGTCCAGAACTAGGGGTCATAGGTTGAGGATATGGAGGAAACCTTTTAAGACTGAGGTGAGGGGAAATTTCTTCATCCAGAGAGTGGTGAATCTGTGGAATTTGCTACCACAGAAAGTAGTTGAGGCCAAAATGTTGTGTAATTTCAAGAAGGAATTAAATATAGCTATTGGGATCACGGGATATGGGGGGAAGGCGGGATCAGGGTATTGAATTTGATCATGATCATAAAGAATGGCAGAGCAGGCTCAAGGGGCCAATGGGCCTCCGCCTGCTTCTATTTTCTATGTTTCCACATGACGCATGAACATCCCATATAGTGACACACTCAGCACGATGTGCCAGGACAGGGAGCAGCAGTTTGAGTCCACCTTGTATTGCACCTTCTATTGAGGGCATCCTCAGTGAGTGAGCCCTAACTGTTAACCATCTCCCACAACCACCAGCCCCCAACGATGAGGAGCAGCAGAGCTCATCTCACAACGACTCGTCATCATCCTCCGTCCCATGGCCAAGACCGGCAGATACTGCCAACCCAGAGCCTACACCATGTGGTGATGCTGCTATGACCTTCAATGGGGGAGGGGAACCGCGGTAGTGGGAAGGAGTGGCAGGCGAGGGGTTAGGTAGAGTGATGGACTGAGGGAGAGGGAAGGAGTGAGAAGCTCAAGGGAGGGTGGGAATCTGTGTGGGGTGGGGGAAGGTGGCATTTGAAGTGGGAGGAGGAAAAGAGGCAGGACAGGATTGCGGAGCTGCTAATGGCCAGGCTTCCTAGTTGGTAAATTAGGAGGTGATGATTTTGTCTCCTGTGCGGTGGCCCTGGATTACACATTGGGCAGCTTGCTGTGTCAGCTCAAGCTTCATGCCCACGTATTCCTGGTCACCCTCCTCATACTCCTCATCAGATGACTCCTGCTGTTCTTCCTCCTCCTCCGGCATGTCACCCCACCACTCCATGATGTTATGAAGTATGCAGCAGGCCACCATGAAGTTTGAGACCCACTGGGGGTTATATTGGAGCACCCCCCCCCCCCGCCCTCCCCAGAGCAATCCAGGCATCTGAAGCGCATCTTGAGCAGATCGACGCAATTCTTGATGACGCTCCGGTTGCTGTGCAAGCGTTGTTATAACGGTTCTCTGCCTTGGTCTGCGAGCTCCGCATAGGTGTCATTAGCCATGACATCAGTAGTTAAGCCTTGTTGCCCTCTAGTTAACCCCTTACTCAATGAAGTGCCTTGAAGTTGCCAGGAACCATCAAGTGCACTGGATGCAGGCAAATCACTGGTTCACTGTCTTGCTTGTGGGGTGGCGGGGAGGGGGGCAGGTGTTGCTCGCTACCGTCACTAGTGGGGGGCTGGAGCATCGCAAAGGCCGATCCTGTTTGAGCCAGATGCAAAATTCTCCGTCTGATCACGGGTGCTGTTGCTGGCATCGGGAAGCGGAGAATCCCGCCCTATATCTGTGAATAATAAAAAGGCAGAATTATCCTCAGCAGTGCTGCATGACACAGTCAAGTAACCAGTCAAGACTCAGTGTCGAGTGTCAGCGAGGAAGGATGGCAGCCTGAAAAAGATATTGCAGGGGTGTCAGTGCTGGAAATAAAAAATTATGGCTTGGGCAAACACTTTCAACTGGAGCGATAAACATGTTCGGTATCCCTGGGTTCATCCTGATTATTACATAGACCTTTACAGCACTGGAACAGGGTGTTCACTCAATCAGGTCTATATTTACGCTTCATTTGAGCCTCATCCTATTTTATTCCATATTAATTTATCAATTTATCTTTCTATTGCTTTCTCTCTCTTTGTTTTCCCATTGCATCTGTGTTATTAGCCTCAACTACTGGTAGTGAGTTTCATGTTCTTACTACTCTGAGTAAAGATGCTCCTTTTATACTAATGCAGAGGCAACGTTCAAACCATTCAATTTGCTGCTGTACACAAGAATACAAATACCATTAAGTACAGAATGACCAAATACCAGCTGGTACACTAAACCTGCCAAAGGGCATTGTTGGCATTGTTTCCAGGTCTCTCCACAAGATCAAGGATATTTTTGACATCTTAATGTTTCAGCATTCATCAATCTAATACACTTAATATGTCTGGAGTTAATCTTTGCCATTGATTTCTTGAATTAGCTAGATGGTGGTGAAAATATAAGTTAGATAACAAACAGATAGCAGGCTCTAATTTATATTCTCCAATGAGAATCACTGTTAACATATTCATTTCTTACAAATGTTTAGGATGAATCATTAGAGAGCATTGTCAACCTTATGCCAAGAACAATTAGAATTTGCACAATAGAAACATTATTTGTGTTAAAGGTATGCGTTTACCGAAGCAGTCTTTTGACCTGTGAAGTATTGCAGCCAGACACTAAAATCGGACGTGTGCCATCAGTTGAAATTTGGACATTCATCACACAATTCTGTAAGTGTCAGCTTTATTGTGAATGCTAGATTACTACAGGTCTATGCTTTCTGTAGCTCAGTGTAAGCATGAACATGGAAGCTTCTCGCAGGATCTGATTTTAATTCCCATCTTTACAGAAACAAGTTATATTGCCACCAATTCTGCATTTTCTAATCAGACAAAGCTCCAGGTGTCCGGTTACATTTTTATTTCCTTATACCAGGCAAAACCCCAGATCATCTGTTTTATCTTCTCCAGACCTCAATATCTTTTCTGTTATATGGAACTCAACACCATGTATATTACTCTAACTTCAGCACTAATTTGGGATGACATTCAAAGAGGTTACAAGGTAGCTGTTAGGGGAAACAGAAAAATGGCACACCAATGAATTAGGAATGCTCTTTTGAGATCGGAGTGATGTCACCTCATTCATTCAGTCCGTTCAGAGAGCTTCAAATTCATACTCTGCAATGAGACTTGCTGCATTTCCAGATTTAGTGTCAGTCTGCGAATCTGCAAGCCATAAGGCGGAATCTTACGGCCTTGACGCTGCGGGGGGGCAGGGCTAGAAAATTATACAAGCAGTTCAAAAGTCCATCGACTTCGACTGGACTGAAAAATCCCACAGGCAGGAAAGGCTGTAAAATTCGTCCAGTAGCTTAGCAAGCAGAATCACAGGATTACAGAATAATACAGTGCAGAAAAGGCTTTTGGCCACCGAGTCTGCACCGACATATGAAAAACAATTGACCTGCCTACCTAATCCCATTTCCCGCACATGGCCCATAGCCTTCAATGTTATGACGAGTCAAATGCTCTTCCAGGTACTTTTTGAAGGATGTGAGACAATCTGCCTTTACCTCCCTCAGGCAGTGCATTCCTAACTATCACCACCCTCTGGGTAAAAATGTTTTTCCTCAAATCCCCCCTAAACCTTCTGCCCCTCACATTGAGCTTGTGTCCCCTCATAACTGACCCTTCAACTAAGAGGAACAGCTGCTCCCTATCCACCTATCCATGCCCCTCAATCATGTACACCTCGATCTGGTCACCCCTCAGTCTTGGCTGCTCCAGCGAAAACAACCCAAGCCTATCCAGCCTTTCTTCACAACGTAAATGTTCCATCCCAAGCAACATGCTGGTGAATCACCTCTGCACCCCCTCCAGTGGAATCACATCCTTCCTATAATGTGGCGACCAGAAATGCATATAGTACTCCAGCTGTATCCTCACCAAAGCTCTATTCAACTCCAACATGGCCTCCCTGCTTTTGTAATCTTTGCCTTGATTGATAAAGGCAAATGTCCCATATGCCCTTTTCATCACCCTATTTAACCTGCTCTTCTGCCTTCAGAGAGCTTTGAACAAACGTGCCAAGGTCCCTTTGTTCCTCAGAACTGCCCAGTGTCAGGCCAATCATTGAATACTTCCTTGTCACATTACTCCTTCCAAAGTATCACCTCACACTTTTGCCAATCGGCACCGGAGTCTCCAATAATGTTGCCAATTAATAATGATGCTCTTTAGAGTTGCCAGGTATCAAATGATACCACCACAAGGCTTTAGCAGATATCGATCAAAGGACTACACAACCAGTTAGTCAGTTCAAGTTCAAAGATGGTTAATTTGCACACAAGGATTACTTCGACATGTAACACAAATCACGACAAGTTAAACTACACCTAACGACTACAATAACCTATACTTAACTTCAGGGCAACCGGCTCTATGCAGGTGGACAAGGCCTTTGTCCGGATCTTGCGTGGCTGGGTGGAAGAAGTGGCTCTGTTTCTGCTGGGCTCATCCGTCTGGTAGCGATTGTTGGTCTTGAACTTGTCTGTCTGGTCGTTGTGCTGCACTTGGGTTGGCATAGGCCGGATCCAAGAGAGACCGAGCACATGGCTGTGTCTCTTTTAATCCCTCTGGGATTTCGCGCTTCTTGGGGCGGTCCTTAACTTGGACCCAATCATTCGACAGGCTTTGATCACTGCCTTCGATTTTGGGCAATAAATGGGCGGGTGCCTTGATGGCTGGGCGTGTCCTTAGTGGTCATTGACCTTGGCTGTTTGGGCTCCCTGAGTAAAGGGAGTGGTGCCGATTAGTCTGTATCTGTCGGCGCAACATCGAGGGCTGAATGGCCTGTACTGCGCTGTAATGTTCTATGTTCTATGTATCAGTTACCTGAGTACAATTCTTTTGTTCTGGGGAAATAGGCCATTAGAATGCAAACGAGCGGTAGTTTCGATTGCGTCTAGCTATCTGGGTTGCAAATACACACACAAGCTCTGAGTGTGTCTGAGTCCTGGGTTGGCCATAATTCCCATGGTCCTTTGCAGGTGGCCCTCTGAGATGGCTACATCCCGGCCTCTTGATCCTGAACGCGAAGCGTGGTGGATCACACTGTTGATCCCTTATCCACCCCTGGTGTGCCGGTTACCCTTGGTCAAGGACAGGTTTTACATTACTCTGTCCTATGTTTTTGGAGCATGTACCTAACATTTTTATGAACACATCATACATTCATAATTTCTAACGGGTCACTATAAAACATTTTACTGTACCGCACAATTGAATATCTAACTAATACTATCTAAGCTACTCTCATGCTGCTGATAAATATCAAAAAGAACTTATGTACAATACATGATTTCAAAACAGCAGCATCATATTCCTACTTAATCTATCAAAGTTACAGAGGTATAAGGTCTTTATTTTTATCAGCGATTACAATGTTTGTTGAGTTGGGTGAATTCCAAAGAAGGGGGCTCGGAGTGTATATATCGGAGAGTGGGAGGCTCTTTTTCACCATTTGCGGAGTCTAAGTGTATGGATGACACTGCAGATTATTGCAATTACTAGAAGGGCCTCGACTGTGTATGAAAGGGGGTACCGTTTGGCAATGTTTTCGCACCAAGTGGGGGTTTCAGTGTCTATCTCTATGTGTGGTGTGGTGTCCGGGCTAGGGGTGTCATGTTGTGTGGTGGTGTTCGGGGCTGGTGTGGTGTGTGGTATAGCGACTTGTAACATGCGCAGTTGTAGGAGTCCAGCGATGATCACAATGTAGGTCATCAGTCCTCTCTTCATTTTGTCTTCTGGCTTCCGTTTTCTGTATATTCCTGGGGGTGCAAGCATAATATCTGTTATTATCTTCAGTTAATAGCTCATTTATTTGTCTTTCTCTCCTTAACTTCAATTACCCATTAGAATCGTCACCATGTGTGACTCCCTCATTTTTTTTAAAAATAGCATTTTGAGAGACGAGACATTGCCAAAAAAAAAATTCTTTGTAAGTGCAGAGATTCTCGGTGCTGGTGGTCGATGCGGGGAGTGAGCAGACAATTTCTCCGCACAGTCTTTCGTTTACTGCGACCAGTGATGGCTGAGGCTCAATTTACTAGCCGAACTTTAGGGCGGCCAGTTTTATAGAGTTTCGTCGTCCCAGGGTCCAGAGGCAGTTCGCGTGTAGCAGCATATGTGGCAACCAAGTGTGTCAAACATGTAAATAGTAGGTGGGGAACGACCAGAGGGTCACAGAATGTAAAGGGATGAGTGTACAGACTGTGGCAAAGGGCATTCTTTAAACTACAATAAAAGAGCAGTGAAGGGAAACAAAGACCTCCCAAGGACAGCGTCGTGTGCATGGCACGATTCCAGAGTACTCAAAGTGATGGGAACATGAGGTGCGTGTGGGTCGCGGCAGGGCAAGAATGGGTGGAATCCCAGGGTAGGGTGGTGATCAGTGCCGTTGCTCCACTACCCGAGCTTAACTGACCGGATTCATTGGGGTCCTCAGGCAGGGTGGGGATTAGTGCCGTTATTCCCTACCTGGGTGACCTAAATGAGCGGAAAGAATTTGTAACACATGTGAGATCCAACAATTGTTCCTTTAACGGCAATTGGTCAGTAAATGGCGTCGGAAGAGTAACTATGATTGTATCAAGAAATTGGATGTCAGGCCGACATTAATTATAACCATGTAACAAGAAGAAAGAAAGAAGGAAAATAAATAGGTGGACAGGCTCCATCAGAAAGTAGGACACCGTAATTCTTATGCGGTGACTTTTTCTCATCATCTGGACACCTCAGCATTCTGCATCAAAAAGCGTTGTAAAAGGATTACCATAACCAGAGTCAGAATCTGAATCATCACCATCTCCCGGTTGCCAGACTCGTGTCTGCCGTTTTTGTGCCTTGGCCACGAGGGCTGTCGTGGAATCCGAATCGTCATGTCTAACCAGTCTACAAGAGTTGTCGCAGTGCCAAAAAGGGGTTTATCTGTCATGAGGCGGGCGGTGGCAGTGAAGGGCAAGTTACTGTTTTCGGGTGGTGGCAGTGGCTCTGGCTGTGGCTGTGGAAGGGAGTATAGGGGGCCAAACATGTCTTGGTCATGGTACCAGGGGCTGGAGTGACTGGGGCCTGGGAGGTTGTACCAGTAGTCAGTGATCATGGTCAATTCGGGGAGGCTGGCGCTATCGTCGGAGTCAAGCTCAAGGTGGAAGGTCGTACCTGAGGGCGGAGACAAGGTCGGGTCTGTGGCCGTGGACGTGCTGTCAGGGCTGGGGGAGGGTTGGGCTAGGTTGTCGATGGGTGGGGCAGAATCGTCTGCTATTGCTAGGGAGATGTGGTGGGAGTGGCTAAATTGGGTTCCATAGACTTTGAGCTGGTTGATGTGGAACCAACCAGTTTTACCATTGGGATATGTTATTTTGTACACAGAGGGGCTTACTTTGTCCGAAATAAAGTCGGGTCCTGCAAATTTCGGGGAGAGGAAAGAACTGGGATTGTAAAGGGAAACCATTACTTGCTGACCGACTGTGTACTCTACGGGGTGGACGGTTTTGTCAAGGCAGGCTTTACTCTGCTTCCTTCTAGCGCCTAGTCGGACAGCTGCAGCGAGCTGTGCTGCTTTAATATTGTCTGTGACTTGTTGGCCCTCTTTTTCATGGGTGAGGGTGGTTACTGTGGGGCTTGCCAAATCAAGACATAATAAGTATTCAATTCCCTTCATGGGCCGTTCGGTCATGAGAGTGTGGGGGGTGAAACCTGTGGAACTGGAAACTGTGTTCAAAATAAACATAAGGGCAAATGGGAGAACTGAGTCCCATGTGGTATTTTTCTGTTGCACCACCTTTCTAATGGTCGCTTTTAAAGTGCGATTCATTCTCTAAACAATGCCGCTGGATTGGGGATGATACACAATGTGAAATTTTTGTTTGATTCCAAAAATCGTTAGGAAATTTTGCATGACTCTTCTGGTGAAATGGGAACCTTGGTCTGACTCAATGCTGCGGAGGAACCCCAGCGTGTAAATATCTGTTGGGTCAAAATCTTAGCTGTGGGCTTTGCAGTGTTTGTCCGTGAGGGAAATGCTTCTACCCATTTTGTAAAGGTGACGATTACCACTAATACGTATTTGAAACCATTTATGCAGGGGGGGAGGGGGCCAATGTAGTCGAGTTGCAAATTTGTCCAAGGGCCATTAACAGGTCGGGTGTGTCTCAATTGTCCCTTTTTGGAGTACCTTTCAGGATTGTTCTGTGCACAGATTAAACAATTCTCAACATATGGGTGAGGTAAGTACTGATTAACAACTTCCTTACCTTGCAGGCCCAGTCGATTTCAGCAGGAGCGGAGCAGGCTAGTCCATTTCAGTGGGGGCAGTGCGGAAGTGATTTCTGGGAGGAAAGTCTCTCCTTTAAAAACACTTACCTGGTCCCGTTTTCGGTCCTTCTTTGCTGTTTTTAAAAAAAATTTTAGTGTTTAAGGCGGGAACAGGAAGTCGACCCGCGGACTTCTGGGAAGACCCTCACCAATAAATTCTGGTGTAGAGGAAACCCGAGACACTACACGTGTAGTGTCTCCCACCCGCCCTCCTCCTCTAACCTAATAATAAAACCCATTGGTGTGAGATAAGTACCATATTTTATTATTATTATTATTTTTTTTTAATAAAATTTTTTTTAAAAAATTTAGTTGTTAGCCAGATCTTGGTAGAAAGTTAGAGGGATGGCAGGGAAGGGAGTGCAATGTTCCTCCTGCATGATGTTTGAGGTGAGGGATGCCGTTAGTGTCCCTGCTGATTTTACCTGCAGCAAGTGCTGCCATCTCCAGCTCCTCCAAGACCGAGTTAGGGAACTGGAGCTGGAGTTGGAAGAACTTTGGATCATTCGGGAGGCAGAGGGGGTCATAGATAGCAGCTTCAGGGAATTAGTTACACCAAAGATTGGAGATAGATGGGTAACTGTAAGAGGGACTGGGAAAAACCCTGAGAAACAAGTATACCGCTTTGGATACTTGTGGGGGGGGGGACTTACCAGGGGTAAGCCATGGGGTACGGGCCTCTGGCACGGAGTCTGTCCCTGTTGTTCAGAAGGGAAGGGGGAGAGGAGCAGAGCATTAGTAATTGGGGACTCGAGTCAGGGGCACAGATAGGAGATTTTGTGGGAGCGTGAGAGACTCACGTTTGGTATGTTGCCTCCCAGGTGCAAGGGTACGTGATGTCTCGGATCGTGTTTTCCGGGTCCTTAAGGGGGAGGGGGAGCAGCCCTAAGTCATGGTCCACATTGGCACTAACGACATAGGTAGGAAAGGGGATAAGGATGTCAGGCAGGCTTTCAGGGAGCTAGGATGGAAGCTCAGAACTAGAACAAACAGAGTTGTTATCTCTGGGTTGTTGCCCGTGCCACGTGATAGTGAGATGAGGAATAGGGAGAGAGAGAAATTAAACACGTGGCTACAGGGATGGTGCAGGCGGGAGGGGTTCAGATTTCTGGATAACTGGGGCTCTTTTTGGGGAAGGTGGGACCTCTACAGACAGGATGGTCTACATCTGAACCTGAGGGGCACAAATATCCTGGGGGGGAGATTTGTTAGTGCTCTTTGGGGGGGTTTAAACTAATGCAGCAGGGGCATGGGAACCTGGATTGTAGTTTTAGGGTAAGGGAGAATGAGAGGATAGAGGTCAGGAGCTCAGATTTGACGTCGCAGGAGGGGGCCAGTGTTCAGGTAGGTGGTTTGAAGTGTGTCTACTTCAATGCCAGGAGTATACGAAATAAGGTAGGGGAACTGGCAGTATGGGTTGGTACCTGGGACTTCGATGTTGTGGCCATTTCGGAGACATGGATAGAGCAGGGACAGGAATGGATGTTGCTGGTTCCGGGGTTTAGGTGTTTTAGTAAGCTCAGAGAAGGAGGCAAAAGAGGGGGAGGTGTGGCGCTGCTAGTCAAGAGCAGTATTACGGTGGCTGAGAGGATGCTAGATGGGGACTCATCGTCCGAGGTAGTATGGGCTGAGGTTAGAAACATGAAAGTAGAGGTCACACTGTTGGGAGTCTTCTATAGGCCTCCAAATAGTTCTAGGGATGTAGAGGAAAGGATGGCAAGGATGATCCTGGATAAGAGCGAAAGTAACAGGGTAGTTATTATGGGAGACTTTAACTTTCCAAATATTGACTAGAAAAGATATAGTTCGAGTACATTAGATGGGTCGTTTTTTGTACAGTGTGTGCAGGAGGGTTTCCTGACACAGTTTGTTGACAGGCCAACAAGAGGCGAGGCCACGTTGGATTTGGTTTTGGGTAATGAACCAGGCCAGGTGTTGGATTTGGAGGTAGGAGAGCACTTTGGGGACAGTGACCACAATTCGGTGACGTTTACGTTAATGATGGAAAGGGATAAGTATACAACGCAGGGCAAGAGTTATAGCTGGGGGAAGGGCAATTATGATGCCATTAGACGTGACTTGGGGGGGATAAGGTGGAGAAGTAGGCTGCAAGTGTTGGGCACACTGGATAAGTGGAGCTTGTTCAAGGATCAGCTACTGCGTGTTCTTGATAAGTATGTACCGGTCAGGCAGGGAGGAAGGCGCCGAGCGAGGGAACCGTGGTTTACCAAAGAAGTGGAATCTCTTGTTAAGAGGAAGAAGGAGATCTATGTGAAGATGAGGTGTGAAGTTTCAGTTGGGGCGATGGATAGTTACAAGGTAGCGAGGAAGGATCTAAAGAGAGAGCTAAGACGAGCAAGGAGGGGACATGAGAAGTATTTGGCAGGAAGGATCAAGGAAAACCCAAAAGCTTTCTATAGGTATGTCAGGAATAAGCGAATGACTAGGGAAAGAGTAGGACCAGACAAGGACAGGGATGGGAAGTTGTGTGTGGAGTCTGAAGAGATAGGCGAGATATTAAATGAATATTTTTCGTCAGTATTCACTCAGGAAAAAGATAATGTTGTGGAGGAGAATGCTGAGCCCCAGGCTAATAGATTAGATGACATTGAGGTACGTAGGGAAGAGGTGTTGGCAATTCTGGACAGGCTGAAAATAGATAAGTCCCCGGGACCTGATGGGATTTATCCTAGGATTCTCTGGGAGGCCAGGGAAGAGATTGCTGGACCTTTGGCTTTGATTTTTATGTCATCATTGGCTACAGGAATAGTGCCAGAGGACTGGAGGATAGCAAATGTGGTCCCTTTGTTCAAAAAGGGGAGCAGAGACAACCCTGGCAACTATAGACCGGTGAGCCTCACGTCTGTAGTGGGTAAAGTCTTGGAGGGGATTATAAGAGACAAGATTTATAATCATCTAGATAGGAATAATATGATCAGGGATAGTCAGCATGGCTTTGTGAAGGGTAGGTCATGCCTCACAAACCTTATTGAGTTCTTTGAGAAGGTGACTGAACAGGTAGACGAGGGTAGAGCAGTTGATGTGGTGTATATGGATTTCAGCAAAGCGTTTGATAAGGTTCCCCACGGTAGGCTATTGCAGAAAATACGGAGGCTGGGGATTGAGGGTGATTTAGAGATGTGGATCAGAAATTGGCTAGCTGAAAGAAGACAGAGGGTGGTGGTTGATGGGAAATGGTTCAGAATGGAGTTCAGTCACAAGTGGAGTACCACAAGGATCTGTTCTGGGGCCGTTGCTGTTTGTCATTTTTATCAATGACCTAGAGGAAGGCGCAGAAGGGTGGGTGAGTAAATTTGCATACGATACTCAAGTCGGTGGTGTTGTCGATAGTGTGGAAGGATGTAGCAGGTTACAGAAGGATATAGATAAGCTGCAGAGCTGGGCTGAGAGGTGGCAAATGGAGTTTAATGTAGAGAAGTGTGAGGTGATTCACTTTGGAAGGAACAACAGGAATGCGGAATATTTGGCTAATGGTAAAGTTCTTGAAAGTGTGGATGAGCAGAGGGATCTAGGTGTCCATGTATATAGATCCCTGAAAGTTGCCACCCAGGTTGATAGGGTTGTGAAGAAGGCCTATGGAGTGTTGGCCTTTATTTGTAGAGGGATTGAGTTCCGGAGTCAGGAGGTCATGTTGCAGCTGTACAGAACTCTGGTACGGCCGCATTTGGAGTATTGCGTACAGTTCTGGTCACCGCATTATAGGAAGGACGTGGAGGCTTTGGAGCGGGTGCAGAGGAGATTTACCAGGATGTTGCCTGGTATGGAGGGAAAATCTTATGAGGAAAGGCTGATGGACTTGAGGTTGTTTTCGTTGGAGAGAAGAAGGTTAAGAGGAGACTTAATAGAGGCATACAAAATGATCAGGGGGTTGGATAGGGTGGACAGTGAGAGCCTTCTCCCACGGATGGAAATGGCTGGCACGAAGGGACATAGCTTTAAACTGAGGGGTAATGGATATAGGACAGAGGTCAGAGGTAGGTTCTTTACGCAAAGAGTAGTGAGGCCGTGGAATGCCCTACCTGCTACAGTAGTGAACTTGCCAACATTGAGGGCATTTAAAAGTTTATTGGATAAACATATGGATGATAATGGCATAGTGTAGGTTAGATGGCTTTTGTTTCGGTGCAACATCGTGGGCCGAAGGGCCTGTGCTGCACTGTATTGTTCTATGTTCTATGTTCTATGTTCTAATGCGTGACAGCTGCTTTTAAATCGGGCCACCAACACAAAGGTTTTAAATGGGCAATGATATTGTCTATCCCATGACCGTCATGAAACTGGGAAATTATCTGGTTTCTGTCCTGGGTGGGGACCACATAAATTCCATTTTTCAAAACTATAACGTCCTGAACCATCAGTGAGTTCTTGCATTTGTCATAGGGTGCTGGGAAGTTACCGTCTAAAACTTGTTTGAGAGTTTCATCTGCCTTGTGGGCCTGGAATAGATCCTCGATATTGGTCTGAGAAACCTGGAAGGCTCGGTCACTTTCGGGGGGTTGACAATAGTGACCGTGGCGTGATCCTGACTAAGCTAAGGCGTCTGCCTTTACATTACCGGGTGGGGACGAACGATGATGGTTTCTCACTTTAATAATACCATACTGTATTAGCTGTCCTAAGAATGTGTTTCAACAATGGGGCTGAGGATTTTACCATCAGCGGATACGAATCCTGTCATGTGAGAGTACCTTTAAGAAATGGATGTTTAAGCAACGTACCTTTAAGAAATGGAGCTGATCATATTACTGAAGTGATGTCAGAGGGTGGGGGAGCTGAGCTCACTTCTGCTTTTTGAGTTTCAGTTTGAGAACGCAGTTGGGAGTGTCTGTGTGTTTTGCTGTGAGCTGCAGGAAGAAACATAGAGCTGGTCTGTTGATTTCTGCAATCCAAAGACTATAAATATATTGAGTGTAACCTAATGTGCTCATATTTTTGAAGGTTTGAAGTCTTCTGGATGTTGAAAGGAACAGTTTGAAGGATTATTTAGTGTTGTAGTCTTTTGGGGTTATCTTTGAAGTAATGGGTGTTAAGATATTCAATGTTTGTTTTGAAAGGGTTAACTTGAGTTCATAGAATAAACATTGATATGTTTTAAAAACCACTTGTCCATTTCTGCTGTATCGCACCTGGAGAGTAGGCCGTGTGCGTCCCACACCACAATCTATTAAAAGTTGTGGGTCGATTGAACTCCATGAAACATTTTGGGGTTCTGTAAACCCGGGCCCATAACAATCCTCAAAACTCCCACAGGGGCAGGAGTTCTGTCAAGCCATTGCACACATATAAACTGTCCGAATGTATGCCTGCGGGGGTTGGAAAGGAATTGGGGTGCTGCACTACATATGCTATGGCTGCTAGTTCTGCTGCTTGTGATCCTAGTTGGCCGGGCAATTTTATAGATATTTCTTCAAATGTGCGTCTTCTACATAAATTCCACAACTAGTTA
This sequence comes from Scyliorhinus torazame, assembly GCF_047496885.1. Classification (NCBI taxonomy): domain Eukaryota; kingdom Metazoa; phylum Chordata; class Chondrichthyes; order Carcharhiniformes; family Scyliorhinidae; genus Scyliorhinus; species Scyliorhinus torazame. Next base: position 190,659,478 of record NC_092707.1, on the reverse strand, counting down.
TTCTCTTTCCATTTTCTATCATGGAGGAACCTTCGTTTATATAAATCTTTAAAGCATTGTCTATGGTGTGTGAATTCTGCGTTTTACTGCCTGCTCGTGTGTGTAGTGACTTTAGAATAAAGGGTCCTGTGTGGTGTTGGGCTGCTATGATCTGACACTCATGTGGGGTACCTGCATACTGAAGGTTGTCTGCTAAAGACCCTTATTGTGGGTCTTTGTACGTTTGACAATAATGTCCCTTCCTTGTAACAACAGTGTCCAGTGAGCTGCCCTGATCTGGCTGACTGAACCTTCCTTTAACCTACCATCTAAAAATAGCTGCGTGGGGATGTGCTCGGTTAAAATGGTCACTGGGTTAAGGCCTATGATGTATGCAAAATACTGCACTGCCCAAGAGACTGCAAGCAAGTGCCGTTCGCAGGCTGAAAGTCCTTGCTCTACGAAATCCAAAATTCGTGAGGCATAGGCTACGGGTCCTAAGCGGTCATGTCTTTCCTGTAGGAGTAATTCTGATAGGGTTCAGTCAGTGGTTGCTACTTCTATGGCATCGGGAGAGTGTGGAGAGTGTGGGTCTGGAACTTGCAAAGCGGCGGCTGTGCCTAGGGTGAGTTTTAATTCATCGATGGCGTCTGTGTGCTGAGGAAGCCATTCCCATGGGGCGTTCTTTTTTAGGAGCTCTGAGAGTGGGGCTGCTTTTGTTGCCAACTATATAGGAACTATATAGTTCCTACAATATCCAACTAATCCTAAGAATGACCGGAGTGAAGTGATATTGTGGGGCAGGGGCAATTTAACTATTGACTCAATTCGCTTCTGTTCGATCTCTCTCTTCCTGTGGGTGATAACGGTGCCTAAATAAAGGACCTTTTCTTTTAAGATCTGGGCTTTTTTGGGGTTGACCTTGCATCCAATGGATTGTAGGAGGCCAAGTATTTCCGATAAGAGCTGTACATGCTCCTCGTTTGTGTCCGTCTGTAGGAGTAGGTCGTCCACATACTGTATAAGGCATTCGGGGCGGGAAATTTGGAAAGTCCGTTGGCCAATTGTCGGTGGAAAATGGGGGGGGAGTTGTGGAATCCTTGTGGAAGGCATGTCCACGTATACTGCTGCCCTTGAAATGTGAACACAAACTTATATTGACAGGTCTTGTCTAGCAGGATGGACCAAAAGCCATTGCTGATGTCCAGCACCATGAGGTACTTTGCCTGTACTCCTTGCTTGAGCATGGTCTCGGGACTCGTGGCAACGGTGGGAGCTGCTAAAGGGGTGACCTTGTTAACTATTCGGTTGTCGATTGTCAGTCGCCAAGAACCATCGGGTTTTTGCACGAGCCAAATTGGGGCATTATTTGTTGAGGCTACCGGCCGAATTACTTCTTGATCTAATAAGCCATTGATGACTTTTGAAATCTCACCCTCGGCTTGCTGTGGGAAACCGTATTGTTTCTGTGGCTTAGGATCGGGACCTGAAATTGTGACCATTCCTGGGATCTTCCCACTATCGTGTTTGTGTTGGGTAAAGGAAGCTAGGGGCAAAATTCTCCGGAAACGGCGTGATGTCCGCCGACTGGTGCCCAAAACGGCGCAAATCAGACGGGCATAGCGCCGCCCCAAAGGTGCGGAATGCATCTTTGAGGGCCGAGCCCCAACCTTGAGGGGCTAGGTCAGCGCCGGACGAATTTCCGCCCCGCCAGCTGGCGGAAAAAGCCTTTGGTGCCTGTGGAATCTGCAGGGTCGTAATTCACACAAGCCTTTTGACTGCTTCTGTGGTGTGGGAGACTAAACACAGACAGTGACCCAAGCCGGAATCGAACCTGAGACCCTGGAGCTGTGAAGCAATTGTGCTAGCCACAATGCTACCGTGCTGCCCTAAGTGTTATCTAAGTGTGTGCGGTTCAAATTCCCAAATATTACTTTAAAATGGATCCAAAGGCGACCTGCAAATGCGGGTGGATGCTCTCCCTTCTTTTGCCTACAACGGTTCAAACCTTCTACGGGGTCTCCCTTGTTATACCCGATCGCATCTAAAATGGCTGTTTTCATCTGCTGTAGGGTTCCTCCTCCTACATTCTGGGGTTCTGGCAAAGCTGAGCTGACGGACTGGTCAAGGCTCATTACCATAAGTTTAATTTCCTCCCTTTCATCAAGACCGTACATAACCTTTTGCTGCCGTACTCTCTCAAATAAATTATGCGAGTCTGCAGTGGGTTCGAATGGATCAATTTTAGCACAGGCATCTCTCAATTGGGTGATGGATAATGGGGTAGTGTAAACGGAAATGGGCTCCTCCCGATCCGATGACTTGCGCTGTGTGGTGCCCGGATTCATGGGGGGGTGTGCTGCTTGCGCAGTCGGTGGTGCGGGTGCTTTCCTTTTCGGGGCATGGGGGGCTCGATTGTGATTTTCTGTGTCCTCCACATATCTCTGGGCGGTTTTGTTTAGTTCTTGCCAATTGGGGGCACCTTCCTCATCAAAATTTTGTCCAAAGGTGTCTCTAAATCCATTTAGCACTGAAAGCAGTGACTGCAACTTCTCTATTTGTTGTCTACATTTTGTGTGGTCTACTTTGCTCTGTCTTTGTTCTGCAGTGGAGCTATGGATCATTCGTAAAGCTGCCTTTAAATCCGCGCATTGACCCATTAACTGTGCTACCTGCTGTTCTGTCTCTTCTCGTACCAAAACTGGGAGCTGTGTATCTTGGTAGGCTTTATCGTACTGGGTCTGAAAACTGCTGAGGTGAACTAAACAAGGTTGGTGTGCCCGTTTGACATCAGCCATCTCTTTATCTTTAGCTGCCAACTGATCCCGGAGTTGCTCAATAATCTTTTCGCTTTCACTATTGTTTCCCTCATTCTTCTCGTCTTTCTCAACTCGCTGCCTGCGGAGCGTCCTCACGACCTCCTCTGTGCCTCGCAACTGTGCCAAACAGGACACTATTGCCATTGGTTTTCGCACTTTCGCTGCATTTTTCTTATGCACCTCGGTTAGGTTGTCCCACCAAGTTTGTCCTATGCTTCCTGGACCTGACTCTTCATTTGAACAAAAATCAGACCATCCTTTCCCCTTTAAATACCTCCTCAACTCTTCTTCCCATATGGGGCACTGCTCTGCTCTGTTGGCCGCTGCGACCTCGGATTCCTGTGGGTTCATTAAACGTTCCATCGCTTTTGTGGCCAAAGCTTCTAATATCTCGTTTCCTATCGTTAATCTCTGTTTCCTATCGTTAATTTGGGACAGGGGAATAAGGCGGCGATTCGAACTGCGGGTATGGCCAAAGCTATTTTCCGGTTCACAATTCCCTTGATAGTTTTGACACAATCTAACGAGTTTACCTTCTATCCCTGTTAGTACGCATGCAGGTTAGTACACACTTCCGAAATTCGGTGATTTGGTCGATATGGGCTTGCACTTGTGGTTCTTTCTGTTTCACACAATTGGATTTCAAAGTTTGTGGGTTCTCTCGGAGTGACAAAATCACTTCTAATTCGAGTCCCGCCAGATGTCGCCAATAATGTTGCCAATTTACTGGAATACTATCCCACCAGTGTCACAAATAATATTGCCAATCGGCACTGGAGTCGCCAATAATGTTGCCAATTAATAATGATGCTCATTAGAGTCGCCAGGTATCAAATGATACCACCGCAAGGCTTTAGCAGATATCGATCAAAGGACCACACAACCAGTTAGTCAGTTCAAGTTCAAAGATGGTTTATTTACACACAAGGATTACTTTGACATGTAACACAAAACACTACAAGTTAAACTACACCTAACAACTACAATAACCCATACTTAATTTCAGGGCAACCGGCTCTATGCAGATGGACAAGGCCTTTGTCCGGATCTTGCGTGGCTGGGTGGAAGAAGTGGCTCTGTTTCTGCTCGGCTCATCCGTCTGGTAGCGATCGTTGGTCTTGAACTTGTCTGTCTGGTCGTTGTGCTGCACTTGGGTTGGCTTAGGCCGGTTTCAAGAGAGACCGAGCACATGGCTGTGTCTCTTCTTATCCCTCTGGGATTTTGTGTTCTTTGGGGCGGTGCTTAACTTGGACCGAATAATTCGACAGGCTACGATCACTGCCTTTGATTTTGGGCAATAAAGGGGCGGGTGCCTTGATGGCTGGGTGTGTCCTTAGCGGTCATTGACCTTGGCTGTTTGGGCTCCCTGAGTAAAGGGAGTGGCGCCGATTAGTCTGTATCTGTATCGGTTACCTGAGTACAGTTCTTTTGTTCTGGGGAAATGGGCCATTAGATTTCAAATGAGCGGGGGTTTCGATCGCGTCTAGCTATCTGGGTTGCAAATACGCACACGAGCTCTGAGTCTGTCTGAGTCCTGGGTTGGCCATAATTCCCATGGTCCTTTGCAGGTGGCCATCTGAGATGGCTACAACACTTTTCAGGGTTAAATTCCATTGTGACCTTTCTGTGCCACTGACTCCTTCTTCAAACCCACAGAGTGGGAATTTCCCCCACCCTTAGGCATGTTTTGTGGTGACAGAGGCAGCACCATCTTCCAGTCCTGCCACTGTCTCTTGTTCACCCCCTTTACTGCTGGGGAAACCTGTGGTGGGTGCAATCGGCGGTTCCGAAAGACCCCGCCAGCATGAATGACTAGAAAACATGGGCCAGGATATTTTTCAGCTGAACTCAGTGTTATAGAAGAGTTCGTGTGTGTAGTGACTTTAGAATAAAGGGTCCTGTGTGGTGTTGGGCTGCTATGATCTGACACTCATGTGGGGTACCTGCATACTGAAGGTTGTCTGCTAAAGACCCTTATTGTGGGTCTTTGTACGTTTGACAATAATGTCCCTTCCTTGTAACAACAGTGTCCAGTGAGCTGCCCTGATCTGGCTGACTGAACCTTCCTTTAACCTACCATCTAAAAATAGCTGCGTGGGGATGTGCTCGGTTAAAATGGTCACTGGGTTAAGGCCTATGATGTATGCAAAATACTGCACTGCCCAAGAGACTGCAAGCAAGTGCCGTTCGCAGGCTGAAAGTCCTTGCTCTACGAAATCCAAAATTCGTGAGGCATAGGCTACGGGTCCTAAGCGGTCATGTCTTTCCTGTAGGAGTAATTCTGATAGGGTTCAGTCAGTGGTTGCTACTTCTATGGCATCGGGAGAGTGTGGAGAGTGTGGGTCTGGAACTTGCAAAGCGGCGGCTGTGCCTAGGGTGAGTTTTAATTCATCGATGGCGTCTGTGTGCTGAGGAAGCCATTCCCATGGGGCGTTCTTTTTTAGGAGCTCTGAGAGTGGGGCTGCTTTTGTTGCCAACTATATAGGAACTATATAGTTCCTACAATATCCAACTAATCCTAAGAATGACCGGAGTGAAGTGATATTGTGGGGCAGGGGCAATTTAACTATTGACTCAATTCGCTTCTGTTCGATCTCTCTCTTCCTGTGGGTGATAACGGTGCCTAAATAAAGGACCTTTTCTTTTAAGATCTGGGCTTTTTTGGGGTTGACCTTGCATCCAATGGATTGTAGGAGGCCAAGTATTTCCGATAAGAGCTGTACATGCTCCTCGTTTGTGTCCGTCTGTAGGAGTAGGTCATCCACATACTGTATAAGGCATTCGGGGCGGGAAATTTGGAAAGTCCGTTGGCCAATTGTCGGTGGAAAATGGGGGGGGAGTTGTGGAATCCTTGTGGAAGGCATGTCCACGTATACTGCTGCCCTTGAAATGTGAACACAAACTTATATTGACAGGTCTTGTCTAGCAGGATGGACCAAAAGCCATTGCTGATGTCCAGCACCATGAGGTACTTTGCCTGTACTCCTTGCTTGAGCATGGTCTCGGGACTCGTGGCAACGGTGGGAGCTGCTAAAGGGGTGACCTTGTTAACTATTCAGTTGTCGATTGTCAGTCGCCAAGAACCATCGGGTTTTTGCACGAGCCAAATTGGGGCATTATTTGTTGAGGCTACCGGCCGAATTACTTCTTGATCTAATAAGCCATTGATGACTTTTGAAATCTCACCCTCGGCTTGCTGTGGGAAACCGTATTGTTTCTGTGGCTTAGGATCGGGACCTGAAATTGTGACCATTCCTGGGATCTTCCCACTATCGTGTTTGTGTTGGGTAAAGGAAGCTAGGGGCAAAATTCTCCGGAAACGGCGTGATGTCCGCCGACTGGTGCCCAAAACGGCGCAAATCAGACGGGCATAGCGCCGCCCCAAAGGTGCGGAATGCATCTTTGAGGGCCGAGCCCCAACCTTGAGGGGCTAGGTCAGCGCCGGACGAATTTCCGCCCCGCCAGCTGGCGGAAAAAGCCTTTGGTGCCCCGCCAGCTGGCGCGGAAATGACATCTCCAGGCGGCGCATGCGCGGGAGCGTCAGCGGCCGCTGACAGCTTCCCACGCATGCGCAGTGGAGGGGTCTCTTCTGCCTCCGCCATGGTGGAGACCGTGGCGGAGGCGGAAGGGAAAGATTGCCCCCACGGCACAGGCCCGCCCGCGGATCGGTGGGCCCCGATCACGGGCCAGACCACCGTGGGGGCACCTCCCGGGGCCAGATCGCCCCGCGCCCCCCCCCCAGGACCCCGGAGCCCGCCCATGCCGCCTTGTCCTGCCGGTAAGGTAGGTGGTTTAATTTACGCCAGCGGGACAGGCATTTTAGCGGCGGGACTTCGGCCCATCCGGGCCGGAGACTCGAGCGGGGGGGCCCGCCAACCGGCGCGGCGTGATTCCCGCCCCCGCCAAATCTCTTCGGCAACCGGCGGGGGCGGGATTCACGCCAGCCCCCGGCGATTCTCCAACCCGGCGGGGGGTCGGAGAATCTCGCCCTTTATGTTTTCTGAGGACCTCTCTAATTGTCTGGTCTGTACTAATTGTTTGCGGATCAAACCAATAGTCTCCTACTGAGCATATCCTATGTTCATAGTCCCCTACTGTGAGCATAGCAGGGGCTCTCGCTGTTTTGGCCATTTTCCGTACACATCTATTCATGGGATCAAAGGAAAGGTTGTGGGAACTCATAAAATTGATTCCTAGAATGTGCTCGGCTGTTTGGGGCAAGTCGACTAAAATAACGGTGTGTCTGGTGCTTATCGTTCCTACCTGAATATCTACGGGGGCTGTGATGTATCCCTGCTGTACGTGTCCGGTAAATCCACTAAGGGTGATGGTGTCTGTGGTGGTTCATTTGTCACACTGGAACATTGTGGAGGAGTTTAAAGTGGCGTGGGACCCCCCTGTGTCCGAAAGAAATTCTACTGGATGTTCCCGGACTGTGCCTGTGACTACTGGTCTGCCCGATTTGTCCCAGAGTGTGTCACAGACCCAAGTTGGGGAGTCCGAACACCGTCAATCTGTGGTGTTGATTGCTGAATTATCTGAACAGGCGCTAACTCTATGTATGGGCCTGTCATTGTTCCTAGGTGGGGGCCTGGTTGTTGGTGGCGTTGCTGGTTCGGGGAGTTTTGTCGGCATTCGCGGGCGTAATGTCCCATGTGTCCACAATTATAGCAACCTCGTGGTGCCTGTGCTCTGGGGTGCTGTCCTTCTTGTCTACCCTCATTTATCCATGCAGGGTCCTGGTTCATTCTAACTGGGTGCATATTTGCTTCTATCTGTTCCTGATCTGCCTTCCTGTGTAGGGATTGTTCCCAAGCTCTGGAGAGTCCCTTTAAAACCCAAACTTCATTGTGTGTGGAGTCTGCAGGGTCGTAATTCACACAAGCCTTTTGACTGCTTCTGTGGTGTGGGAGACTAAACACAGACAGTGACCCAAGCCGGAATCGAACCTGAGACCCTGGAGCTGTGAAGCAATTGTGCTAGCCACAATGCTACCGTGCTGCCCTAAGTGTTATCTAAGTGTGTGCGGTTCAAATTCCCAAATATTACTTTAAAATGGATCCAAAGGCGACCTGCAAATGCGGGTGGATGCTCTCCCTTCTTTTGCCTACAACGGTTCAAACCTTCTACGGGGTCTCCCTTGTTATACCCGATCGCATCTAAAATGGCTGTTTTCATCTGCTGTAGGGTTCCTCCTCCTACATTCTGGGGTTCTGGCAAAGCTGAGCTGACGGACTGGTCAAGGCTCATTACCATAAGTTTAATTTCCTCCCTTTCATCAAGACCGTACATAACCTTTTGCTGCCGTACTCTCTCAAATAAATTATGCGAGTCTGCAGTGGGTTCGAATGGATCAATTTTAGCACAGGCATCTCTCAATTGGGTGATGGATAATGGGGTAGTGTAAACGGAAATGGGCTCCTCCCGATCCGATGACTTGCGCTGTGTGGTGCCCGGATTCATGGGGGGGTGTGCTGCTTGCGCAGTCGGTGGTGCGGGTGCTTTCCTTTTCGGGGCATGGGGGGCTCGATTGTGATTTTCTGTGTCCTCCACATATCTCTGGGCGGTTTTGTTTAGTTCTTGCCAATTGGGGGCACCTTCCTCATCAAAATTTTGTCCAAAGGTGTCTCTAAATCCATTTAGCACTGAAAGCAGTGACTGCAACTTCTCTATTTGTTGTCTACATTTTGTGTGGTCTACTTTGCTCTGTCTTTGTTCTGCAGTGGAGCTATGGATCATTCGTAAAGCTGCCTTTAAATCCGCGCATTGACCCGTTAACTGTGCTACCTGCTGTTCTGTCTCTTCTCGTACCAAAACTGGGAGCTGTGTATCTTGGTAGGCTTTATCGTACTGGGTCTGAAAACTGCTGAGGTGAACTAAACAAGGTTGGTGTGCCCGTTTGACATCAGCCATCTCTTTATCTTTAGCTGCCAACTGATCCCGGAGTTGCTCAATAATCTTTTCGCTTTCACTATTGTTTCCCTCATTCTTCTCGTCTTTCTCAACTCGCTGCCTGCGGAGCGTCCTCACGACCTCCTCTGTGCCTCGCAACTGTGCCAAACAGGACACTATTGCCATTGGTTTTCGCACTTTCGCTGCATTTTTCTTATGCACCTCGGTTAGGTTGTCCCACCAAGTTTGTCCTATGCTTCCTGGACCTGACTCTTCATTTGAACAAAAATCAGACCATCCTTTCCCCTTTAAATACCTCCTCAACTCTTCTTCCCATATGGGGCACTGCTCTGCTCTGTTGGCCGCTGCGACCTCGGATTCCTGTGGGTTCATTAAACGTTCCATCGCTTTTGTGGCCAAAGCTTCTAATATCTCGTTTCCTATCGTTAATCTCTGTTTCCTATCGTTAATTTGGGACAGGGGAATAAGGCGGCGATTCGAACTGCGGGTATGGCCAAAGCTATTTTCCGGTTCACAATTCCCTTGATAGTTTTGACACAATCTAACGAGTTTACCTTCTATCCCTGTTAGTACGCATGCAGGTTAGTACACACTTCCGAAAATCGGTGATTTGGTCGATATGGGCTTGCACTTGTGGTTCTTTCTGTTTCACACAATTGGATTTCAAAGTTTGTGGGTTCTCTCGGAGTGACAAAATCACTTCTAATTCGAGTCCCGCCAGATGTCGCCAATAATGTTGCCAATTTACTGGAATACTATCCCACCAGTGTCACAAATAATATTGCCAATCGGCACTGGAGTCGCCAATAATGTTGCCAATTAATAATGATGCTCATTAGAGTCGCCAGGTATCAAATGATACCACCGCAAGGCTTTAGCAGATATCGATCAAAGGACCACACAACCAGTTAGTCAGTTCAAGTTCAAAGATGGTTTATTTACACACAAGGATTACTTTGACATGTAACACAAAACACTACAAGTTAAACTACACCTAACAACTACAATAACCCATACTTAATTTCAGGGCAACCGGCTCTATGCAGATGGACAAGGCCTTTGTCCGGATCTTGCGTGGCTGGGTGGAAGAAGTGGCTCTGTTTCTGCTCGGCTCATCCGTCTGGTAGCGATCGTTGGTCTTGAACTTGTCTGTCTGGTCGTTGTGCTGCACTTGGGTTGGCTTAGGCCGGTTTCAAGAGAGACCGAGCACATGGCTGTGTCTCTTCTTATCCCTCTGGGATTTTGTGTTCTTTGGGGCGGTGCTTAACTTGGACCGAATAATTCGACAGGCTACGATCACTGCCTTTGATTTTGGGCAATAAAGGGGCGGGTGCCTTGATGGCTGGGTGTGTCCTTAGCGGTCATTGACCTTGGCTGTTTGGGCTCCCTGAGTAAAGGGAGTGGCGCCGATTAGTCTGTATCTGTATCGGTTACCTGAGTACAGTTCTTTTGTTCTGGGGAAATGGGCCATTAGATTTCAAATGAGCGGGGGTTTCGATCGCGTCTAGCTATCTGGGTTGCAAATACGCACACGAGCTCTGAGTCTGTCTGAGTCCTGGGTTGGCCATAATTCCCATGGTCCTTTGCAGGTGGCCATCTGAGATGGCTACAACACTTTTCAGGGTTAAATTCCATTGTGACCTTTCTGTGCCACTGACTCCTTCTTCAAACCCACAGAGTGGGAATTTCCCCCACCCTTAGGCATGTTTTGTGGTGACAGAGGCAGCACCATCTTCCAGTCCTGCCACTGTCTCTTGTTCACCCCCTTTACTGCTGGGGAAACCTGTGGTGGGTGCAATCGGCGGTTCCGAAAGACCCCGCCAGCATGAATGACTAGAAAACATGGGCCAGGATATTTTTCAGCTGAACTCAGTGTTATAGAAGAGTTGCTCAATTTCTCTAAATTAGAATCCTGAAATAAAGGGAAAATATTATCCCACCTTGCCAGCAGGAAAGCATGGAAAGATGGAATACGCCACCACAGATTATTCTCACTTAACTTCAATAGAGAGTACATTTATTTCCATAATTTGTTTTCTAATGGCCGTGTCAAAATTGCCTCCAAAGATTATCAGTGATCCAAAATATCAGAATTAACAACAGCACTAAACATTACAATAATTTACTTGTGACGAAAATATAAATACCTTGTGGATTGAAGAGCTGAGGCTTACTTCCCATTTGTTTATGGTCAGACAGATAAAGTTTATGTTTTATATTGCTCAGTTAATTTATACTGCTGATCAAACATTAAAAGTAAATTCAGCCAGGCAGGGTGCCAAAAAAAAAAAGTGTCACCTTCATTCACATTCCACAATGCATACGAGTGACCGACAATTTATATAAAAGTGTGAATTCCTGGGTCATTGCTTCACTTTCACCTGAGAGCTAGTTCGAAAGGCATCTGAGATGTATATCACAACCTATTTTTATTCCCAAAAGTTTATCATTTTTGTATTGTATTACAGAAACTTATGCAAACTGTACTTAAACCCTTTGGTGTATCTAGACGGTGCTTTCCTTAAATAAAAAAACATTTTCCATAATCATAGTGTGGTGATAAACAAAATGATTTGAACTAATCTTGCAGGGTCCAAAACTGGTCAAAATTGCAAACAAGAATGGAAACTTCACAAAGTCAGGCCATAATGTTCCATGATGGCATTATTCTATTACACAATATATTTCTAACTCCTTTTCTTGCCAATTGAAGATGTAATGTCAATAAATTTTCATTAACTGTGTCACAAATCATGAGTCTTCACAAATAAAATCGTCAGGGGATTTCTGCAGCTGTGAAATAACACAGTATATAGTACCAGGAACAGACATCTAGGGAACAAACTTTACTTCACAAATTACTACATTCTATTACTAAAAGTTTTGTGAGGGCCACGAAGAATCCAGCACGAGTTTCAAGGATACAAAGAAATAACATTTATTTACAATAACATATATATATATACACAACAGCAGCAACCTCGTTTGCTGCTTACTCCTTCCTGCTGGTTCCAAACTGGCCAACTTTATTTATACAGGGAGTCTGCTAATAATTTCTCCGCTCCCCTCATTGGGGAAGCTCATACTCCCACAGGATTGCGGGATTGTCATTAGTCCCCAGCCAATGGTAAGCAGGCAGGTTATAACAAAAAATGTCATGACAACGTGAATGTAATATTTATTATTGTAGAGAGCTTGCAGCATTGCTGATTGGTTAATCATGCTAATCATGTTTTTTCTGCAGATGAGAGATCTCCACAAAATCAGGCCAGGCAACCTTGTTGAATTTTGCATCTACTTTAGATCAATTGTTGTAGAAAATCAATTGAAGTTGGAAGCATATTCTAGCCTTGGCTTTACTTCACCACTTTATTTTCTTCAAGCATGTGTTTGTGTGGAAATCTGGGAAGCCAGATATTATTGTGACAAGGCTTCAAACATACAGCAGAATATAAATGTGCTGTGTAGAATGGAATTATGAACTTGAAGAGTAACATCCAAGAGAGGGGGCAGGGAAGGGACTTAACAACAGGAGGAAGAGTTGTAAGCTGCAAAGTAAACTGGGGGATGTCAAGGGGAGACGACCAGTTATGATAGGCCAAGCACTCCTCTTCAAGAACAGTTGGGAGACGAAAGAGCCCAATCCAAACAATCCGTGTGGAAATCTGAGGAAAATCAATTCAGATTCTATTGGAATGCAAAACCCCTTTACCTCTGTAGTTCTGATTTGATTCATATTACTAAGAATACTGAGACAGACAACTCTGGAAAAATAGAAATGAACAGGATAAAAGAAATAATTACAAATCAATGATTTAATTGAATGACTACCACACGGGAGGGTTTAAACTAGTATGGCAGGGGGGTGGGCACGGGAGCAATAGGTCAGAAGGTGAGAGCATTGAGGGAGAACTAGGGAATAGGGACAGTGTGGCTCTGAGGCAGAGCAGACGGGGAGAAGTTGCTGAACACAGCGGGTCTGGTGGCCTGAAGTGCATATGTTTTAATGCAAGGAGTATTACGGGTAAGGCAGATGAACTTAGAGCTTGGATTACTACTTGGAACTATGATGTTGTTGCCATTACAGAGACCTGGTTGAGGGAAGGGCAGGATTGGCAGCTAAACGTTCCAGGATTTAGATGTTTCAGGCGGGATAGAGGGGGATGTAAAAGGGGAGGTGGAGTTGCGCTACTTGTTCGGGAGAATATCACAGCTATACTGCGAGAGGACACCTCAGAGGGCAGTGAGGCTATATGGGTAGAGATCAGGAATAAGAAGGGTGCAGTCACAATGTTGGGGGTATACTACAGGCCTCCCAACAGCCAGCGGGAGATAGAGGAGCAGATAGGTAGACAGATTTTGGAAAAGAGTAAAAACAACAGGGTTGTGGTGATGGGAGACTTCAACTTCCCCAATATTGACTGGGACTCACTTAGTGCCAGGGGCTTAGACGGGGCGGAGTTTGTAAGGAGCATCCAGGAGGGCTTCTTAAAACAATATGTAAACAGTCCAACTAGGGAAGGGGCGGTACTGGACCTGGTATTGGGGAATGAGCCCGGCCAGGTGGTAGATGGTTCAGTAGGGGAGCATTTCGCTAACAGTGACCACAATTCAGTAAGTTTTAAAGTACTGGTGGACCAGGATAAGAGTGGTCCGAGGATGAATGTGCTAAATTGGGGGAAGGCTAATTATAACAATATTAGGCGGGAACTGAAGAACATAGATTGGGGGCGGATGTTTGAGGGCAAATCAACATCTGACATGTGGGAGGCTTTCAAGTGTCAGTTGAAAGGAATACAGGACCGGCATGTTCCTGTGAGGAAGAAAGATAAATACGGCAATTTTCGGGAACCTTGGATGGCGAGTGATATTGTAGGCCTCGTCAAAAAGAAAAAGGAGGCATTTGTCAGGGCTAAAAGGCTGGGAACAGACGAAGCCTGTGTGGCATATAAGGAAAGTAGGAAGGAACTTAAGCAAGGAGTCAGGAGGGCTAGAAGGGGTCACGAAAAGTCATTAGCAAATAGGGTTAAGGAAAATCCCAAGGCTTTTTACACGTACATAAAAAGCAAGAGGGTAGCCAGGGAAAGGGTTGGCCCACTGAAGGATAGGCAAGGGAATCTATGTGTGGAGCCAGAGGAAATGGGCGAGGTACTAAATGAATACTTTGCATCAGTATTCACCAAAGAGAAGGAATTGGTAGATGTTGAGTCTGGAGAAGGGGGTGTAGATAGCCTGGGTCACATTGTGATCCAAAAAGACGAGGTGTTGGGTGTCTTAAAAAATATTAAGGTAGATAAGTCCCCAGGGCCTGATGGGATCTACCCCAGAATACTGAAGGAGGCTGGAGAGGAAATTGCTGAGGCCTTGACAGAAATCTTTGGATCCTCGCTGTCTTCAGGGGATGTCCCGGAGGACTGGAGAATAGCCAATGTTGTTCCTCTGTTTAAGAAGGGTAGCAAGGATAATCCCGGGAACTACAGGCCGGTGAGCCTTACGTCAGTGGTAGGGAAATTACTGGAGAGAATTCTTAGAGACAGGATCTACTCCCATTTGGAAGCAAATGGACGTATTAGTGAGAGGCAGCACGGTTTTGTGAAGGGGAGGTCGTGTCTCACTAACTTGATAGAGTTTTTCGAGGAGGTCACTAGGATGATTGATGCAGGTAGGGCAGTAGATGTTGTCTATATGGACTTCAGTAAGGCCTTTGACAAGGTCCCTCATGGTAGACTAGTACAAAAGGTGAAGTCACACGGGATCAGGGGTGAGCTGGCAAGGTGGATACAGAACTGGCTAGGCCATAGAAGGCAGAGGGTAGCAATGGAGGGATGCTTTTCTAATTGGAGGGCTGTGACCAGTGGTGTTCCACAGGGATCAGTGCTGGGACCTTTGCTCTTTGTAGTATATATAAATGATTTGGAGGAAAATGTAACTGGTCTGATTAGTAAGTTTGCAGACGACACAAAGGTTGGTGGAATTGCGGATAGCGATGAGGACTGTCTGAGGATACAGCAGGATTTAGATTGTCTGGAGACTTGGGCGGAGAGATGGCAGATGGAGTTTAATCCGGCCAAATGTGAGGTAATGCATTTTGGAAGGTCTAATGCAGGTAGGGAATATACAGTGAATGGTAGAACCCTCAAGAGTATTGAAAGTCAAAGAGATCTAGGAGTACAGGTCCACAGGTCATTGAAAGGGGCAACACAGGTGGAGAAGGTAGTCAAGAAGGCATACGGCATGCTGGCCTTCATTGGCCGGGGCATTGAGTATAAGAATTGGCAAGTCATGTTGCAGCTGTATAGAACCTTAGTTAGGCAACACTTGGAGTATAGTGTTCAATTCTGGTCGCCACACTACCAGAAGGATGTGGAGGCTTTAGAGAGGGTGCAGAAGAGATTTACCAGAATGTTGCCTGGTATGGAGGGCATAAGCTATGAGGAGCGGTTGAATAAACTCGGTTTGTTCTCACTGGAACGAAGGAGGTTGAGGGGCGACCTGATAGAGGTATACAAAATTATGAGGGGCATAGACAGAGTGGATAGTCAGAGGCTTTTCCCCAGGGTAGAGGGGTCAATTACTCGGGGGCATCGGTTTAAGGTGAGAGGGGCAAGCTTTAGAGTAGATGTACGAGGCAAGTTTTTTACGCAGAGGGTAGTGGGTACCTGGAACTCGCTACCGGAGGAGGAAGTGGAAGCAGGGACGATAGGGACATTTAAGGGGCATCTTGACAAATATATGAATAGGATGGGAATAGAAGGATACGGACCCAGGAAGTGTAGAAGATTGTAGTTTAGTCGGGCAGTATGGTTGGCACGGGCTTGGAGGGCCGAAGGGCCTGTTCCTGTGCTGTACATTTCTTTGTTCTTTGTTTGTACCATATCAAGCTCAAACTTGATTCTTATCACACCATCAAAAGCCCTTATTAGATTATTTCCTGTAATTGCTTCCAGGTTATACACGTATTATCCTGGATTACATTTTCTGTCTTTGTCATTTTTTGGGAAAAGGGTCAACGTCCCTACCTTCTGCAAAAGCTGTTGGTCCAGAACTAGGGGTCATAGTTTGAGGCGAAGAGGTAAACCTTTACAGACTGAGGCGAGGAGAAATTTCTTCACTCAGAGAGTGATGAATCTGTCGAATTCACTATCACAGAAAGTAGTTGAGGTCAAAACATTGTGTAATTTCAAGAAGGAATTAGATATA
Source organism: Scyliorhinus torazame (assembly GCF_047496885.1). NCBI lineage: Eukaryota > Metazoa > Chordata > Chondrichthyes > Carcharhiniformes > Scyliorhinidae > Scyliorhinus > Scyliorhinus torazame. The sequence continues at coordinate 190,643,567 of NC_092707.1, read as the reverse complement.
GCTCTTGGGGCTAAAGGGATCAAGGGATATGGAGGGAAGGTGGGATCAGGGTATTGACTTAATGATGAGCCATGATCATAATGAATGGCGGAGCAGGCTTGAAGGGCTGAATGGTCCCTCCTGCTTCTATTTTCTATGCATGTCTATGTATATACGGTGACTTTATTTGCAAAAGCAAGGCGAAAACATCTCTTGTATTACTCAGATCTAATTCTCTGACAGCTGATTAACATTAATTATAACTTATATTTAAATGATCACGTAGTCTTCCTATCAATAATAATATCCTAATGGGTGCACCTTCCATTTTGCCTACAGGTTCAAATAGTGCTTGTACGCTTATTTGTGGAGGCAAAACAACATTCAGGAAAAGAAACCCCTACCCTCACTAACAAAGTTTCTGCAGCGGTCACCCAATGACAAAGGATTTGAAACAATTATTTTAAGCATCTTAACAATAAAGCACTCCAAGGGAAAAGAAAGTGCAGAGGCTGATAGTGAGGACATGCAAAATTATTCACGACTACCTTCATCACAAAACAAATACGTGCTGTGCTATTGGCTGATGGTGAGAAAGTCCCACCCTCTCACCTCTTTGTGTAATGTGCCTTTACAAAGAAGGTCTGGAGAGGGATGCAGTGGTTTATGTCGAGGTTCATCCCGAGCACCTCCATGACACAAGTCTCTGTGCTCTTCGGGCTGTTCTCAGGTATGCACACCAAGACAAACATGAACTGCAGCTGGAGGATCATGAACTCAGTTAAAGACGTTTTTTGGTCTTCCCAAAATGTTTTGATCTTCCAGTGCAACGAATAAGGGCAGCACGGTGGCACAGTGGTTAGCACTGCTGCCTCACGGCGCTGAGGATCTGGGTTCGATCCCGACCCCAGGTCACTGTCTGCGTGGAGTTTGCACATTCTCCCAGTGTCTGTGTGGGTCTCACCCCCACAACCCAAAGGTGTACAGGGTAGGTGGATTGGCCACGCTAAATTGCCCCTTAACTGGAAATAAAAAGAATTGGGTACTCTAAATTTATATTTTAAAAAATAATTGCAATTGACGAGTGCTGCAGACTGGCACATTGCAAGGTCCGGGACTATGCGCTGAGGGATGCATTAAAACTTGGCCCAGCTGCTGCAGAGACGCAATGGGGAAAGGTCACTGTCTAAGGCCTTTCAGTCACACTGGACCGAAGGGAGGAGAATTGCATGGAACCCCCTCGGGCTGTATGACTCACATTGAATGTAAATGGTGAATATTACATTATCCCAATCGCATTGAAGCACCTCAGAGTGTAAGTTGATCTATGTAGATAATTTTAATATTGTGCACTTTTTGTGATGGCTATTTTAAAATGTTTTGTCATGTTCTTTTAGATATTTGATGAATGCTATTCCTATTGTACAAACCAATACATTTTAATACAATGAGCATCTTTAATGGTATGATTTTAAAGTGGGGGCAAGAAGAAAGCACCTTGGCGTGCTTGTGCACAGATCTCCGAAGGTGGCAGGAAAGGTTAGCAAAGCAGTTAATGTAGCATTTGAGATCCTGAGCTTTACAAATGGAAATATGGTGCACAAAAGCCAGGAAATTATGCTAAAACTATATAAAACAGGATATGCAGCCCAACTGGAATAATGGGTAGAATTTTCCCAAAACCTGGTGGAGCGTTTGGTTCAGATTGAATACCGACATCTATCTCTCCAGAGCCACAGCCAAATTTTCATTGCAGATTTTCTGGCACTCTGCACAGAAAATCTGGGGGCACTCTGGTGCGGTGGGGCTTGATTGAGCTGGCAAGGCCAGTTACACAGAGATCGGAGGGGCGGGGGAGGGACATCTTTAAAGGATGCCCTGATTGATCTTTGTTTGAAAATAAACGTCCTTTTAAAACCAAAACAGCACAGACCTCACCACACCAAATGGTCTCCTTCAGGGCTATATTATTCCTTGACTCCATGATCTTTTGGCATTTTGAAATCTGTGTGGCAGGAGTATTTGATTAGTTCTATTAACTAAAAACTGACAAACCCCTTTAGCCAAATGTCATTTTTCCTTGAATTCTGAAACAGACTAAGTAAGACATTTGAAGTGGATAAGTTATAGTTGTGTCTGAACCACTGGGCACTGAAAATATTCAGCATGGTAAATGAACTTGATAAAATGTAATATCTGTCTTTGAAAATGGTAAAACTGAATCAAGCTAGTGTTGTGATCTATCATCAAAACTAAAATAATCAATGCCATTCTGAGGGGTAGACTCAGCATTAGAATAACAATAGTTTAAAATGAAATTCAGAATGGATTTAGTCTGGGAAAACTGATGACAAACCTCCTTTGAGAATGTTGCTTGGAAAAATCTATGGAATAGATTCCTTGGAATTGGGAAAAGCTTTTCACAATGTTCAAAATGAAAGCTATCTACAAAACTAAAAACCATGACAACCTACAGTGGAATGAGGCCATACAAACAGAATAAAGAGTAAAGTCCGCAGTCTGATTTTAACTCTGAATGTAAATGGGTTTTGAATGTGTTAAAATCTTTCCCATTGTATTCATGGGAGTTCTTAAACTGGTGAGTTGTTAAATTCATTCCTACACAGATTTGTGCTTGTATACCTGATTTTGACATCAGTGATTCAGATGCAAAAACAATAATAAATATTTTACAGTTGCTGATGGCACTAAGAAAAACACCAGGCGCGATCTCCCCAAATGGGGATAGAGTCCCAAAGCGCGTGATTAGCCGTGTATTTCCTGGTGTTAGGAGCACCAAGAAACACCCTACTATTTAACACCCATCCAGGTAGATCGGGAATCAGTGGGATCGCATGGCCGAGGCCACACTTAGCCCCGTTCCCTGCACTGAGTAGATCCGCTCGCCGGAACTCCTCACTGCAGGGAGCAATTGGGACAGCATTTTTAAATAGCATCCCGATCTCTTGAGCCCCGACACAATCGCCGACAACTCCCCAAGCCCCAACTCACATATAAGGGGGTCCTCGACACCCCCACGCAGGGCACTCCCCCCCAACCTGATCCCTGCTACATGAAAAATGCCAGCTTTGCATCTTGGCAGTGCCAGTAGCACCCTGCCTGGTAGCAGTTCCACCCAGGCACCTTGGCAGTGCCAGGCTGATACACAGATGGCAGTGCCAGGGTGCACAAGTGGAAACAGCAGTGCCAGGGTACCACATTGCCCAGAGGGCAAGTACCTGGGGGCCTATGATCCATTCAGAGACCCCCCACAAGTCCAGTTCCATGTGGACCTTGTTTGTACAGACCAACACTGAATTGTGCTCAAAGTGAGGGAGTTAGATCCCACACCTTGAGTGAACCTTGGGAACGCACATTACAGTGAGACTAGCTGCCTCACTCTAATATGCAGATTTGCCAAAAAGGGATTCACATCCCGACATCTCCCGAGATTGCATTAGGTCTCGTGACGTGTGGTGTGCTGGGTAGATCCTGAAAACGGAATCTTCCAGCATCTATCGGCCATGCTGCACTGCTTTTCGTGCGCAATGTGGCCGGTAAATCTTCTCCATCATTAGCTTGGATAGGTGTAGCTCCAATAACAATCAAGTTATTCAACACTATCTGGGAACAGAAGATTAAGGAGCAGGAATAGATTATATAGTTCCAAAAACCTGCTCTGTCACTCAATAAGATTATGACTGACCTTGTACGTTGACATCACTTTCCCATCCTATCCTCTGAGATATCCCTAAGACATGAAATAAATCATAAATTATCTAAATCAATCAATTTTTTATTGCTTATTTAAAAATTAACTTTTGCTGAACCAAAACATGGCTGCTGCAAGTCACATGAAGTATAGAATTATAAGGTGACCATGAAGGCATTATATGGATTGCACTGGAGACATGCCCTGTTGCTCATGGAGTCTCACATCTGGGATGGTCATGCTTGATTTCAAAAAGGAATCATTGAAAGGAAATGGATGTCATTTGTATCTGTATATGTTTACCCCCTAGAGGAGGCTACCAAGACAATAGATACATCGAAGAGGGTAATCAATATGGATAATGACTTTCAGATGATAATGGCTGGGATGTTATGAGCCACAAAACAAAAGCCAGATCCAGATGCCAAATAAACATTCTTTATAAAATCATTATGGAAGAATAAGGTCACATGACTTGTGTAACCATATTGAAATCTCTTTGTATAACTGGAGTCTGGAAGCATGCAGTGTGCTAATTTATCCCCAGTCTGCAAACATCAACAGCAGGAATCAGAGCTGAGTAAGCAGCCTGAAACATGAAATCCGACCGGATTTGAGCTTTCTGGACCTTTTTACCGCAAAGTTATTCATAGTTTTAAAACCCATGTTTCCTATCCCTTTGGAAGAGGGGGGGAGGGGTTTTGTGTGGGTTGTGGTCTGAATGTGTGTCAGGGATTATTCCCCGGGTTTGAATGTGTGAATAAACTAAACCTTTGATTTAATCCTGAGCTTTTACCTTGAGTCTCTTTAAAAATCTACTGCAGAGACATAAGATCCTGGATTCTCCAGTCGTCGATGCCGAAATCGCGTTTGGCAATCGGCCAGAGAATCCCAGTTCCCGGCCAAATCGGGGGCGGCACGCTTTCGCGATGCTCCGCCCCTCCAAGCCGCGCCACGCATCGACGGCCTCAGGACATTGCCTGAGGCTCGCCCCCCCCCCGATGCTCCGCCCTCGACCGGTCAAGTTCCCGACACCGCCTGTCGCGTGTGGACTCATCCGTCAGGAACTCAGCGTGGTGGCTGCAGACTTAGTCCAGCACCGCCACAGTCGGGGAGGGCCGATCCACGGGAAGAGGGGACTTTATTAGGGGCTGGCACTGCGGGGGGGGGGGGGGGGGGGGGTGGTCTCGGACATGCGAGCCTGCCAAAGGTGGGCACTATTTCAGGGGCCGGGTCTGCGAGAAGCCTCCTCCATGTAGCACGGCGCGGCTGCTGCAAGCCGCCGCCGTGCGCATGCGCAGCCACAGACCCGGCAATTCTCCGGGCCATATCAGCAGCTGGAGTTATGTGCTCTACGCTGCCGGCATGCTAGCCCCCAACAAAACGGGGAATTGATGGCCGTTTTACACCATTTTCCTGGTGTAAAATGCCACCGTTCCCACGCCGGCTTGGGGAAATAGCCCCAGGATCGGAGAATCCAGCCCAGGGTTTTTTTGTGAAATAAGCGCCACAGCCAATGTTTAAAACAAAGAACATCTTTACTTATGGACAGATGTCAAGAGGCTAAAGAGTTTCATTTAGTCCCTCTCGCCTCTCCATGACATCTCAATTCCCTTGACTCCTTTCATGCCAAAAAATCTATTGATCCCAGTGTTGAATATATTCAATAAATGAACATCCACAGCTCTCAGGAGTAGCGAAAGCCAAATATTTACAACTGTCTGAGTGAAGTATTTTCGCCTCATCTCAGTCCTACATGGGCTTCCTTTATACAGAGACTACGACCTCTAATTTTAAACACTCACCATTATTCTGTCAAGCACTGTAAGATTTTTATGCATTTCAATGAGGACAGTCCTCTCATCCCAGAAATTATTCTAGTGAACCTGTGGTGCACCCCAACAATGGTGCACATAAGGAGAATAAAGCTCTAACCATTCCTTCAGGTGTAGTCTCACCAAAACCCTATATAATTGCAACAAGTACCAGGTAATGACTATGTCCAACAAGAGAATATCCAACTATTTCCTTTTAATATTCAATGGCATTATCATCACTGAATCACCATGATTAACATCTTGGGGGTTACCATTGACCAGAAACTGAACTGGACCAGCTACATAAATACCACATGACTAGAAGAGCAGGTCAGAGGCTGGAAAATGTGTGGTGATCAAATCATCTCCTGACTCCCTGAAGCTTGTCCACCATTTACAAGGCACAAGTCAGGAATGTAATGGAGTATTCTCCACTTGCCTGCATGAGTGCAACTCCAATACACTCAAGAGGCTTAACACTATCCAGGACAGAGCAGCTCGCTTGATATGCACCCAACCCATCAACTTTAACATTCATTCCATCCAACGCACAGTGGCAACAGTGTGCACTATCTACAGAATACACAGTAGCAACTCATGGATGCCCCTTATGACAACATCTTCCAAAAACCAGACCTTTCCACCACTTCAACCACCGCTCCAAAATACACACAAAATCTTGACTTGGAATTATATTGCCATTTCTTCACAGTCTTTGTGTCAAAATCCTGGATATCCTTTCTTTACAGCACTGTTGGTGTTCCGACTCCACGGGCTGGATTCTCCGCAGCCCCGAGCCGAAATCAGCTTTGGCACGGGGGCGGAGAATCCATTTTTATGCCGAAATCGGGCCTGGTGCCGGTCCGGCGATTCTCTGGGACCCGGAGGGATAAACATGGCAGCCTCACCATGCAACTTCTCACAACTTCAGTTGCTTTTCCAGATATGTTGGTGCCATTAGGTTTTTAAAAATTCATTCACGGGATGTGGGCGTCGCTGGTTAGGCCAGCATTTATTGCCCACCCCTAGCTGTCCTTCAGAAGGTGGTGTTGAGTTGCAATGCGGTGTAGGTACACCCACCGTGCTATTAGGGAGGGAGTTCCAGGATGTTGCCCCAGCGACAGTGAAGGAACGGCGATGTATTTGCAAGTCGGGATGGTGAGTGACTTGGAGGGTAACCTCCAGGTGGTGGGATGCCAGGTCTCTACTGCCCTTGTCCTTCTAGATGGTAGTGGTTCTGGGTTTGGAAGGTGTTGTCTAAGGAACCTTGGGGAGTTACTGCAGTGCATCTTGTAGATGGTGCACACGGCTGCCACTGTTTGTCGGTTGTGGAGGGTTTGAATGTTTGTGGAAAGGGGAGCAATCAAGCTGGGTGATTTGTCCTGGATGGTGTTGAGCTTCTTGAGTGTTGTTGGAAATACAATCATCCAGGCAAGTGGAGAGTAATCCATTACACTCCTGACTTGTGCCTTGTAGATGGTGGACAGGTTTTGGAGGCGTCAGGAGGTGAGTTACTCACCGTAGGATTCCTAGCTTTTGATCTGCTCTGGTAGCCACAGCATTAATGTGGCTAGTTCCAATTCAGTTTCTGATCAATCGTTACCCCATGGGTGTTGATTGTGGGGGATTCAGCGATGGTAATGCCATTGAATGTCAAGGTGTGTTAGTTAGAGCCTCTCTTGTAGGAGATGGTCATTTTCGGCACTTGTGTGGCGCAAATGTGACTTGTCACTTGTCCGCCCAAGCCTGGATATTGTTCAGGTCTTGCTGCATTTGGACATGGACTGCTTCAATATCTGATTCGTTACATCTTGCCCCATTGTTTTAAGATACCCAATCTGAGGGGTGAAGGCAGTTTCTGAAGAAACCCATTCAATTCAGCAATGTCTTCTGATGAACTCAGGTTGGGGATGGCTGACATCTCTTTGCCTGGAATATATCCTTTTGTCCTTGTGAGACAGTGAGAAAGGTTCTGAATGCACAAACCACATCACCTGACCTGCGATGGCCATCCTTACAGCACTTTGGTGACTTTTTGAAGCAATAGCCCATTTTCAATCGTCAATATTGAATATAGTTTGCATCTTAAAAGCTAGGAATATGTTGGTCACGATTCATTCATTTGCAGACAAAGTGTTCCCGCCAGCAGGAATTCTGAAATGGTTCCCACTGGTGCTAAGAGCTATGCTGATGTGCCTTTCGATGACAATTTAAACTTTTCTTCACATGATGGGCTTTACTTGGCTCTGAGAGGGGTGGGGCCTAAACCCGTTGATTGGTCCCGCTCCTCAGAGATTGGGGCGCCATTTTTAAAGGGCTCCCTGATCTCAAAATACTGTTGTAGCCGCCACCCCCAAATCGTTGGCAAGGCCACCCCTCTTCCAGTCACTGGCAAGGGGTGCCGCTCTGCCCCCCCCCTTCAGCACACACTCAGTTTCGCCATTCAACCCCCCTCAGTCCCTCTCTGCATTTACCACTCTGAGTGTCCCCTTGAGCCCTCACTCAGTCCCACCCTTCTGGCCCACCCCTTGACAGAGTCAACCTGGCACCTTGCCTTCGAAGGTGGGGGGACAAAGGGGGATATTACCCTCCCCACATTTGCCTCCAGAATGCCGAGGGGGGTCTTGCATGGAAGTTGGGAGTCAGGCAGGGGCTTGGGCTGGAGGGGCTCAGGTCAGGGGCCTTTCCTAGGATGGGGATGTTTGGCTGGTCTTCCCATCTGCAGCCTTTAAACACTTTAAACTGTCTGTCAGCATGATAAAATTAAAGATCTGTGAGCCAAAGTTAAAAGTCTTCCCTTTGATGTGGTGGAACCCATTGAAGTCAGGTTTTTATATTCAATTTCATTGCCATTTATCTTTTTCAAGCCACTGTGCATGCCTAGAAACCTTAACGCTTTGAACAGTATTGTCTACATTCAATTTCACAGACTACTGCCATTCAAAAGTCCCTTGATTGACTGGGTCCAGGCAGTTTCAAAGGAAAATGTGATAGTGTGGCCCTTTTAAGGGGTGATTCTTTGCTGGCCACGTGACAGGCTGGAGCCTATATGGACAGAGCATGCGAATGTTAGCCTATCAGATTTTTCTGGCTGTTGGGGTTTGGTCAGAGTTCGCTTGGGTAATAGTTATCCTGTTCTATATATACAGTTCTTCTTAGTTAAATAAATCACCTTTGTGATTTAACACTGCCTCGGTGTTTACCTCCCAATACAACGTTGTTTGTTTATATAGCTCTACAGGAGTCAATTAACTCTGAAGTACTTCCTCTTTTAAGTGGCAGTTCTTTTGAACTAGTTTTTTTTAAAAAAGAGGCTGTCTCTTTATTCTGAAGAGCTTCCTAAAAAGACCAGGGGCAGGATTCTCCCATCGGAAGGCAGAGTGTTGACGCCATCGTAAAAACTGGAGAGTTTAACGACGGCGTCATCGGACCACTATGTGTAGTGATCCTCTGCTCTATGGGAGGCCAGCATGGCATTGGAACGACCCACGGCGCTCTAGCTGCCGATACTGGCGTCAAATGGGCATCACGGGTCTGCGCATGCGCGCTGCAACCGGCGCGAATGCGCGCATGTGCGGTAGCCTCTTTCTCCGTGCCGGCCCTGTCGCAACATGGCGTAGGGCTACAGAGGCCGGCGCAGAGCAAATGAGACCTCCACCACCAGAGGCCGGCCCGCCGATCGGTAGGCCCCGATCGTGGGCCAGGCCTCGGTGGAGGCCCCCCTGGTGTCGGACACCCCTGCCCCCCAACAGGCTACCCCAGACAGGATGCATGCCGAGGTCCGGCCGAGTAAGATCAGATATGAATGGCGCTGGCGGGACCCGGGCTTTTTTGGGCGGCCACTCGGCCCATCCCTGGTGGAGAATCGCCGGGGGGGGGCCGCGTAGAGAGGCCCCCGACCGGTGCTGTGCCGACCACGCCGGCGCCAATGGCGCCGATTCTCTGCTCACCAGAGAATCTGTGGACCGGCGTTGGGGAGGTGTCGCGCGATTCGCACCCAGCCCGGAGGTTCACTCCCCAGGTGCTCTGTCTGAGTGCTGCCCCCCACAATTTTGTAGAAAATGAAGAAAATAGAATTAGCTGGAAGACTTAGGGATTTTTAAGCAACACCAGATACTGAATGTAATGCCTATGCAGAAAATCAATTGGGGAAGCAGATAGAAAATTGGCACTGTATCATCCAATCAGTGAATATGACAGCTACAGGAGTTTTGCTGAGGGCTGAGATAATTATCTATCCACAATACTTTAGAAGGGACCTGCATTCACTACTCTGGGCGCAAAGCGGAGAACCAAGCATGGTTGCAACGCTATAAAGGTTAAGGAAAGATTTATTTGAAGTGTCCAAGCATTAAATGGTAGTAAGATGAACTTAGAGTATTATACCAAAGTAATTGAGGCAGGTAGGCCTCACTTTGCAGCTACTTTCCGATTTCCCTTTCTTTCTTCACCTTACTTTTCATCATATTCATTTCACCCAAAAGATACAACTCCAGCTCCCCTAAGCCCCTTCTGATGCAACTCTGAACCACCTGACTTCTCCATTTCACCCCTGAATTTAGTAATATTGTCAATGCCTACCGATCATCAGGAACCGTTCTCACTCTTTTCAAAACCGCTGTCACCCAACTACTTTCTTTAGAGGACTCATTTTAACCCGCGTACTTTTTCAATCTGCCAAACCATCTCATCAAATCTATATGCTTCTTGCTGTAAGTCCGTCAATTCTCCTGATTATCAACACCAAGTTAAATTTAGTGGTGAGTTAACTTGGAATTCAGCCCAACCTTCAGTCCAGCTTTAAACACCAGACCTGATCTGTGTTCAAGATTGTTTAACCTCACTTCCAATATTACCCGCCTTTTTTCCCACTTCATCTCCACTGCTGCTCAAATCTTTACCAATTCCAGGATTGAACTATTTATATCTTTATCAGGCTTATCAGCTTCACCATTCAAAACTTCAGTTAATCCAGATCACCTTGGCTCAAATCCTTCGCAACAAAGGCTACTGTGGTTCCTTGAATTCCAATGAATAGCTTCTCTCCATTTTAGGGTGGCACAGTGGTTGGCACTGCTGCCTCACAACGCCAGGAACCCAGGGTCAATTCTGGCCTCAGATGACTGTCTGTGTGGAGTTTGCACTTTCTCACCATGTCTGCGTGGGTTTCCGGGTGCTCCAGATTCCTCCCCATAGTCCAAAGATGTGCAGGTTAGGTGAGTTGGCCATGCTAAATTACCCTTTGTGTGAAAGTTGTGACGATTAACTGGGGTTACGGTGGGGAGTGTGCTGAGGTTAGGGTGCTCTTTCAAAGGGTCAGTGCAGCTCCTTCTGTACAAATGAAATTGTAATCACTTTTTTTTAACGACAGGCTGTTTTTTTAAATTAAAAGAACTTGTGAATTTAATGTATTGGCAGCTTGATTACTCCACTTTTTCTACTTTTCATACACATTCATGTCTAATTTTAACAATCTCAAAGGATGCTGCATGATTGGATAGCCGTTAGAGGTGGTGGGTGGTGGTGTGGGGTTGGTGAGGGGAGTGGTGGTGAGGGGGTTGGGTGGCGTGGGTGTGGTGAGGTGGTTGCGTGGCGTGGGTGTGATGTGGGGTGTTTGGGCTGGGGGGTGTACTCCGCAAGCCATTGGAAACCACAATGCAGCGGGGTTTCACTTGGTTGCCCGATGCCAACCTCCACCTTGGTGACTGCCCTCTCTCTCTACCCATCAGCCAGGTGCAGTGCCCGCCGCTCCACAGCAGTGAGGGGCCACAGGTCCGGCTGTCCCCCTCCGGTCTTCTCTCTCTCTCTCTCTGCAATTATGCGCCGTCTTGTCCTGGGGAGGGGCTTCCATTGTTGCGAAAATTCAGAGCCAGAGGTCCATCCGCTACGTCACTGCATTCTAAATTTCTTACCCAAAACTACTTAGCCTTGTTACCTGTCTCCCTACCTTCAAAGACTGCCTCAGTCTTTCTGTACAAGGATTTTTACCATCCCCTCCTCTAAACTCTTTGACCAACACGCACAGCAGTGGTACATTTCTCTCCCTTATAAAGTACTCTGAGCTGCTCTTCTAAGTGGGGAGTGCTATATAAACAAAAGTTGTTTTCATTATGCTCTTGTTAACAAAACAATGGCAGAGAGACAAGCCTGTCTTTATTCAATCCCTGAAGAAATCTTGGCCTGCTGGCTTGCTGTGTAGTTTGTTCTGCAATCACAGTTTTCACAGCGCCACTTAATCATATTAATATGCATGGCACTCGTTCACATCAACAACAGAAGCTTATTTTTCTGTTTCCATTGCAATACATTTTGCGTTGTGTTGATAATTCCTCTCGGTATATTGGCAAACGTGCAACAGGTATCACTGAAATCTGGGGCGAAATTCTCCTACCCGCCCCGCCACATTTCTGCGTCGACCAGCCGGCGGGAGTCTCCGTAACACCGGCCGGTCAATGGGGTTTCCCATTGTGGGGCAGCCCCACGCCGTCGGGAAACCCCCCGGTGCCGGCAGAACGGAGACTCTCGCCGGCGGAGAATGACGCCCCTGATGTCAGTGCTGTGTATCGATTAGTTAATCTATTCGTTTTCTGTTATAGATTTTCATGACTGAAAATGTGGATAATATGGATGATCTCATCACGTTTTGCATTACAAATTTTCAAAGTCTTGTGCAAAGGCTGCAACCCGAGGAACAATTGCTCAGCTTCACCTCCAGTGCACTTTGCTGCCCTGCTACCATTTCTTTATCAAATTAGGCGATCTCTGCCATTTTATTTTAAATCAACACACCGATCAAATTAAATCGATGTCCATGTCAGCGTTAAAACCCCATCACTCTCTGCAAAACCTCATCCCTGTGAATCTATTGAAGCATGTTGGTTACCTCTCTTCTCACAAACAAGACATTCAATATTACCATCAGTCCCTGCAAAATCTAGTTTATAGGATAGTCATTCTGTTTATCTGCTTTTAGTCTCTTGGTCCAGCAGCAGCAATCTTGAAAAATAACATAATCTGACACATTAAATTAGAAACAGGGAGGAATCTAAATTTCTCCTGACACTCATTCACCACAAGAACACAAAACAAGTTGGGCTGGTTGAGGTCATCAAGTCATCAATGATCTACATTCAATCATCATGTCACCCAACTGACTGTTTGTTAATCTAAATTGTCAGCCTCCATTACTATGTGAGGAAGAGCATTCCAGTAATCCTTTTCCCTGGAAGATGAGGGTGGTTTATTATGCAAACATAATTCTTCTAACCTCTGCCATTCATATCCACCTAATCCGTCTGTTGCCTCACCCACCTGCCATGCTACCCACCTACCACCTCACTTACCTGCCACTTCACTCAGCTACCGCCACCCCCATCTGCCCCCCTAAACACCTAGCACCTCATCGACCTACCACCTCACCCACCTGTCACTTTCCCACCTATCATCTCACTCACCTGCCACCCTTCCCTCCTAACAACTGACCTGCCAACCACCTTTCCCACTCTACTCACCTGCTCACTTCCCCACTTGCTTCCCCCACCCTACATTTTTTTCATTCACCTCACCCACCTACCCTTCATACCACCCTACCTCTTCACTCATTCATCCACTCACCCATTCACTCACTCATTTGGGCCTTAACTTACCATACAAGTGGCCTTAAAAAGGGGACATGTCTTGTCTTCGCCTGACTATACAGCGCTACAACGGAGTTCACGGAAAGCAGGACACAGGGGGCGGGATTCTCTGATCCTGAGGATAAGTGTTGACGCCGTCGGAAACGCCATCGCGTTTCTCGACGGCGCCAACATGGCCTCAGGATCAGCAATACTGGTCCCTACAGGGGGCCAGCAAGGCACTGGAGCGACCCACGCCGCTCCAGCTGCTGATGCCGGCGTCAACTGGGCGATGTGGGGTCCACGCATGCGCAGTGGCACCGGCGTCAACACACACGTGGCAGTGACTCCCTTCTCCGCGCTGGCCCTGACGCAACATGGCGTAAAGGGGCCGACGTGGAAGAAAGGAGGCGCGCAGCCCGAGAGGCTGGCCCGCCAATCGGTGGGCCACGATCGCAGGCCAGGCCACAATGGAGACCCTCCCCCGGGGTTAACCCCCCTCTCCCTCCCCACAGGCCGACCCCGGACCCTTCCACACCGAGGTCCCGCCAGCTGAGAGCAGATTAGAACAGCGCTGGCGGGACTCGGGTTTATTGTTATGGCCGCTCCGCGGAGAATCGCGTCCCGGCGTCGGGGCGACGTGGTGCGATTTGCGCCGGTCGCGGCGATTCTCCGGCCCGGCCCCGAGCTGAGAGAATCCTGCCCAGATGACCTTGCAAGAAATGTGGAGTAGCATTAAGGCGAGCAAAGGTTCAAGTGGAGGGGCAATCCCAGAATGATTGCCACTCCTTGCAATATCAAGGGCAAAGTTTTAACCTGTTTCTGAGTCTGTAAATTATATATCTCGAAAACTAATGGATGGATTCCAACAAAACCTGATACACAGGTAAGGTGTGGTCCAAAGAAGAATTGATTATTTTTTGTAAAAATGCAAATCCTAATCCAAATCCTTGAACTTTTTAAGGGATCCGTTAACATTAGGAGATCTGGCAAGTTGATCTTTTTTTTTAACAATGTTGTGGGTTATTTTACTTGGAACGTTGTTGATTGTTTTCGAATGTTGTGACTGCCTCAGCTGCTGGGTGGAATTTATCACAGCTGTCAAAATGTGAACAGGATATTCCGAGCAGGTTGTTTGGTGTGAATTGACCTCAAACCTCCTCAGTGAGACAGCGGCTCTTGCTAAAATGGTTTATTTTTTTCTGCTTTGTCGTTACTGAACATCAACCAGGCAGGAAATTTGTGGAAAATCTACAGAATTGTTGGGTAGGCGCTGTACCAAGTGCCCTCTTCACTTGTTAGAGCTGGATCAGGACAGTTGATGTCATGTGATCATTTGGATATTATTGATGCCCTTCATTGCACCATCAGAAAGGTCCTCTGCACAGCAGTTGCAAAAATTCATTATTCACAGAAAAAATTCTACATTATGGTAGTCCCAGTTCTAATGAAGGATGCAACCTGACAAGTTAACTCATCTTTCTCTTTCAGGCACTCAGCTTTCCATGCATTTCCTGAGTGAAATGTTTACCTCAATCGCTCTGTGCTTGCTTTGAATATGAATTTAAAAAAAATTAATTCACTGAGTTTCAACTGTTCTGCTTAATCCCCTATATTGAATAAGTCAAGTATCACGGGCAGGATTCTCCGACCCCCCGCCGGGTCATGCCACTCCTTCACGCTGGAGTAGCCCGCCCCTCCGATTCGCAGAGAATCCCGCCCCACATTCCTGGAGGTTCAAGCAGTGAAGTGGTGTTTAGAAAAGCGATCTTTCTTCTCTTAAAAAAATAAATCTGGATTTATTTCTGGCTGTGTGCATGAACTAGGCTGACATGTAATGTAACGCAATACCTATAATTTACAATTTAGCACAGAGAAGGGAAGAGATGAATGCTAAGGCTTCACTTCACATCAGCGACCTGGACGTAGGCATTCATTGTCCAATATATTATTATTCCACGTCATTTTTATACATTGATAGCATCAAGCAGAGGCAAGCACTGCTTAAGGGCTTCAGGATGAAAATATGCATGTTGTGTGCTTTCCTGCATTAAATAGTTTGAACATGCTTGGAAAAATCCCATGTTAATCATTACCTGCCTTTGGGAAACAAGAAACTCCTGGACTCATGGTTCCATACAAATAAGGCAAGTTCATCAATTTGGATTTCTTCTGCAGCTGAACATTGAGTTTCATCTTTTCATTCTTTTCATATGTATTTGGCATTTTTCTCCGCTCCCTCAAATTCAGTGATCCATTCCTGAGATACAGGCCCAATATCAGGGAGTGTGAGAGTTCGAAACCCATGGGAAAGCTAGAAGTACATTCAGTACGTCTGTCCATTTCATTATCACTTTCCTTCCGGGTTTTCTGTCCAAACAGCAGGCACGGCTGTATTTAAAGGGAAGATCGGACTTTAGAAATTGGGGTAGTTGGGGCTGACCGTAAGAGAAAAAGAAAACTCAGCATTGATTCCAGATGTGCAAAGGGTTGCGTGGCACTTTGCTGGAGCATCTCTTGATGTGCAGCTGGCGGCTTTGAGGAGCGGATGAGTGACAGGAGAAACAAGCCTCCAACTGAAATTAGGAAGCCATGTTTGGAGGTGGCAGGGATCTGCAGCAGGAGCATTATAATAAATTTCTTGATTCAATGGCAAGAGGTTTAATGTTCTAAACAGGTCAGCAAAAGTGCATACAGTGGCACAATCACATACATCCTGCTGTATCATCTCCCCACCCCAGCACGCTGCTTTACTCCAGCTTATTCCATCACACAAGGCCTCACACTGACCTTGCACATGCCCCCATCCTCTACTTTCTGAGTCCTTCCTCACATCCTCCATCGATCCATCCTCCACTTCCATTCACTCTCTTCCTTAGATAATGTCATGTCCACTTCCCCGTCTCATGGTCACCCTTATCAACGTCACCCCGCCCATCACATGAATGCATCATTACACTCAGTCATGTGTCTCCCTGTTTGAAGGAGCAGAGAGCACAGGGCACCAGTGAGAGGGGAATAGCTGGAGGAGCCCTCCGCGGGTAACATAGTTTGCATGGCAGAGGAAGAGATTTTGGAAATCATTGGAGTTTAGGCATCCCCGGCTGTTGGAGATGATGGAAATCTAATTAGCTGTGGCACAATTAAATGACAGCCACTTACCTGCCATAAGACACTTTGAAGTGTTGACCTATTTTCAACAGTGACAGAATAATAAGGCAGAATGTTACGGTTCCCTGCTGCCTGAACGATTCCCCGGATTACCTTCCTTATCCACCGCACCACCATGGAGCTGGAGAGGCCTGGGGCTCTGCTCAGCTGGACATGAAATGCTGAACCTCAAGAGTCACCAATGAAAAATAAATTCATTGAGAAGCAGCAAATAATGTGTGATGCAGTAAGAAATCACCATGATTGCAGGGAGATTGGAGGAGTCCATATCAGCCATAGGGGATTTGATGCCAAAGTTAAATGGTATACACTACATAGGACCAGGAACATAGACACTAGGAGCCAGAATAGGTAGTTTGGCCCTTCAAGCGTGCTCTGCCATTTAGTATGATCATGGCTGATCCTCTAACTCTGTGTCATACTCCAGCTCGCTTCCTATACCCTTTCACACCTATAAAGTCTAGAAATCTGCCTATTGCTTCCTTAAATATATTCAGTGTTGTGACTTCCAGAATTTACTTTTCTATTTGAAATGCTATTCGCCTGTTAATTAATGTTTGAATTATGTTGATTTGTTAAGTGAACACATTAGCAACATAAAAATATAGAAAATAGGAGCAGCAGTAGACCATTTGGCCTATCAAACCTCTTCCACCGTTCAATGTGATCATGGTTGATCTTCTATCTCAATGTCATACTTGCTTTCTCTCCCAATTCCCCTTGATGCTTTTAGTGGGTAGAAATCTTTTTTTAAATACATTCAGTGACTTGGCCTGAGCAGCCTTCTGTGGTAGAGAATTCCACATGCGCACCATCCGCTGAGTGGATAAATGTCTCCTCATCTCAGTTCTAAATGGCCTATCCTGTATCCTGAAATTCTGATCCCTTGTTCTAGAAACCTCCAGCACCTCCACAGGGAGGCAGTGGTGTAGTGGTAATGTTACTGGATGGGCGACCCAGGGTAATGCTCTGGGGTCCTGGGTTTGAAACCCACCAAAGCAGTTGGTGGAATTTTAATTCACTAGAAAATCGGTAATTAAAAATCCCATAACAACCATGTTGACAACCAATTGTTGTAAAAACCCAACTGGTTCACTAATGTCCTTCAGGGAAGGGAATTTGCTATCTTTACCTGGTCTGGCCTACATGTGACACCACTGTGGTTTCTCTCCCCATTCCCCTTGTGACTCTCAGCTGCCCTCAGGGATGAGCAATAAATGATGGCCAGCCAGCGACACTCACATCCCACATTTAAAAAAAAAATACTCCCAGCCAGAGGAAACAGCAGCCAGTCTGTCCAGCCCTGGCAGAATTTTATACGTTTTAATTAGACCCACTCTCTCAGACTTCTAAACTCCGGTGAAGTGTGGCTGGGCTGAGAGACGGGTGATGGCAAAAGGGGAAATGGAAGTGGGGACTCCATTCAAAGCACATTGGCCCCTCTCATTCTGTAGCTGACAAACTGCCTTATCTCTCCCAGTGGTCAAGTCTGCCCTTGCACACTTGCAGCTGGAGCAGTTTTTGCTGGGTCTCCCAAGGGCTCCAGCACCCAGGGCGGTGGGGGTGGGGAGGGGGGAATGCAGGGGGGGGTGCCCTTCGGTCAAGATGATCTGAATAATCAGACCAGGGAAACAAGCAGACAGTATCTACCTCTGCTGAAACCACAGGGGTTGCACTGTGAAAAAATAGCAGGAAGAATAAGATAAAGCTTTGTCGTTGCAAAAGAGTATTGCACATGGGTGTCTTTGGAAATGTTGTGTTGATAAATTGCTGTTGCTTATTTAGCTCCCTTTAAACATTATTATTTCTGACCACATTCCCATCTTGTCCATTCTTTGGCTTTGGGTGGTCAGTGACCTTTTTACTCGTTTGATGATGAAGTATGAATTCAAAAGGATAATTGACAATGATGGTGGATTTGTTTAACAGATAAATTATTGGTTGGGTGGATTACTGCTTTATGTCAATTGCATTGGTGGGGAGGTGGCGGGTGGGTGGGTGAGGGGTGGGAGTGGTTGCAGATACAAGATGCCATCACATTTCCTTGTTGCATGGGTCCATCAGTGCAAACTAAATGAGCCTTGTATTAATAGGGCATCCCTAGAATTCCAAATAACAATGTGAGCATTTTCCTCAACACTTACCTTCTCCTCCTCTTCGTCCTCCTTTTTTCCCTGCACCAGCAGACAGAATGCAGGAGGGTTAACGGTCTCTAGCTGTTTGAAGAAACACATCCCGTGGCACTAGAAAGATTCTGGAAGATTTGCCTTGTCGTGGCTGGGGGTGGGAATTGCCTGCAGTGGGCTTCACTCCAGGCACTGGATTCGACACTTATCTGGAAACTGAGAAAAGTATCTTTTGATGGTCTCTTAACATTAAATTGGCAAAACAAGGAGAGATAATACATTGGAAGTTGGGAGTGATGTTAGACAGCTGCCTGATTTTACAGACAGGAATGGGTTTCATTTAAACAGCACTAATGTCAACTCTCACATCTGTCCGTAAACAGAAATGCATTTTGATTTTGTTTCCCTCATTGAATTTCCCTGCATTCCTGATTTTTGTGCGATTCAAGTTTCTATTAATAACCCAACAGAGGGTGATAGTGAGAAGTGACTGAGGACATTCTGGGAAAAGTCGGCTCACTCAGCACAACTAAGAAGGGGATCTCGGAGGACCCAGTGTCAAAGAACGGTAAAGCCCCAAGCATTACATTGCTGAAATGTTTCCATCCTTCCCTCCTACTCAATCCAAAAAGAGAGAGAGAGAGAGAGAAAGAGAGGGAGTCTGTTAGATAATTGTTTATGGCTTACAAGTAGCAGAGTCTCAATAGTGTGCATCATCTTGATCAGTAAAAATGGCAAGGTCTCTTGGAACGCTTGTGATGTGTGTGACATGCACAATGTGGGAGATTTTGGATCCACAAGACATCCGGCATAGTCATATCTGCAAGAAGTGCCAGTGGACAGCAGTCCTTGAACAAAATGTGGCTGATTTGGTTCAGTGACTCTCCTCACTGCGCACCATAAAAGAGGGAGAAGGGTTTCTGGAACAGTCATACCAGAGGGTGGTTACTCTACCTCGTGATAGGCAAGCAAGGAGGAGCTTAGGGATGGCAGGAGAGTGGGTGACCATTCTTTGAAGGGAAAAGAGACAGCAAATCAAGGAAACCCAGGACTCCTAGGAGCTGTCTATCAGGTATGAAATTTTAGATGCCGATGAAGTTAGCAACATGACTGAATCAGGCATGGATGACTCGAAGGAAAACCATAGTACCATGGTGCCTGAGGCTACTCTGAGCAAAGGGAGGGAGGCTGGTAGGCAGATTAGAAAGGTGGTAGTAGTGGGTGAGTCAATAGTTTGAGGGATAGACAGTCTAGTTTGCAGCCGAGACCGTGAGTCTCGTGTGATCTGTTACCTCCAGTGTGCAAGGGTTCGGAACATGACTGATCAGCTGGACAAACCTCTGGAAAGGGAGGGTGAACAACCAGAGGTTGTTCATTTGGGCACCAACAATATAGGAAGGACATTTTCAAGGTCTTGCAGGACCAGTTTCAGGAGTTAGGGAATAGGTTGAAACGGAGGACCTCCAGGATAGTAATCTCAGAAATACTACTTGTGTCACGGGCTTCACCGTTTAGGCAAAGGAAGATCAAGGAGGTAATGCATGGCTTGAGGGATGATGTAGAAGGGAGGGGTCTAGGTTTTGGGGTCATTGGGGTCAGTTTTGGGAAAGTGGAAAGCTATTGAGAAAAGATGGGCTTAATCTGAGCCGAAATAGAACCAATCCCCTGGCGAAGAGAATAAAAGGCGGGATTCTCTCAGCCCGGGGCCGAGCTGGAGAATCACTGTGACCGGCGCGAATTGCACAACGCCACCCCGCGATTCTCTGCTCTGCGGAGAATCGGCGCTATTGGCGCCAGCGTGGTTGGTCGTCTCCCAAAGAGCAAGAACGAGATAAGGACTGGGGTAAATTGTATATCTGTAAATACATGGAGTATAGTGAAAAAAATTGGGGAACTGGAAGCAGAAATTGCTCTGAGGGGCATATGGCATGGTAGCATTGACAGAAACATGGTTCAAGCCAGAATAGGACTGGGTATTTAACATCCCGGGTTATAAGGTTTTTTGTAGGAACAGGGTGGGTAAAAGGGGGGAGGTGTAGCAGTCTTGGTCAATAATAGTATCATAATGTTTGAACGAGATGCAGTTCCTGAATTATGGTTGGAGGTGAGAGACAGAAAGGGAGCGGTGAACTTGTAAAGACTACAAATAGTGGGAAGGAAGTGAAAGATAACATTTGGAGACAGATTATGGAACCCTACAGGGCAAGTAGGGTTGTGATAGTTGGGGATTTCAATTACTCAAAGGTAGATGGGGAAAGGGGGAGAGTGTGAGACACGGAATGGGAGAAATTCCTGCAGTGTGTGGAGGAGAACTTTCTTTATCTGGTCCTAGGAAATGAGGCAGGGCCATTGGCGATGTCAGAGTGGGGAAGCCATTGGGAAATAGCGATCATAATATAATATGATTCAATATTAAATTGGAAAAGGATTAAAATCAGTCATGGATTAAGATCCCAGAGTGGAAATGGGCAAATTTTAGAGGTCTAAAAGTTGATCTGGAGCAGGTTGATTGGAAACGCATGTTGGTGGATAAAACAGTAGCTGAAAATTGGGAGACTTTCAAAAGAGAAATTAATAGGGTGTACGCGAGATACACCCCATGGGAAATAAATATGGGGTATCCAAAGCTAGAGTACCCTGGATAACAAAGGATGTTTATGATTTAAAAAAAGGAAGAAAAAAAAGATGTACGATGCATGCTGGAGTAATAATAGCAATTGAAATCACGAAGAGTATCTCAAATGCAGGAGAGAGGCTAAGGCTGGAATAAAGAAGGCTAAGAAAAAGCACGAGGAAAGGATTGCAGGCTGTGCTAAAACAAATAGTAAAATGTTCTTCAAACATATTAATGGTAAAAGATTAGTGAAGGATAGAGTGGGACCCATAAGGGAAAAGCAGGGTAAACTGCTCATTGAAGCGTAGGTTATGGCAGTGGTGCTATTTTTTAAAATATAATTTTAAAGTACCCAATTTATTTTTTCCAATTAAGGGGCAATTTAGCGAGGCCAATCCACCTAGCCTCACATCTTTGGGTTGTGGGGGTGAGACCCACACAGACACGGGAAGAATGTGCAAACTCCACTCGGACAGTGACCCAGAGCCGGGATTGAACATGGGTCCTCGGCACCGTGAGACAGCAGTACCAGCATGCCACCATGTCGGCCACTTGGCAGTGGTGCTAAATGATATACCTTGCTTCTGTCTTTGCCAACTTAGAAGATAGTGACATTGGCCCATTTGAAAGTATGGGTAATGAGCAACTGAGCAGTGTAGTGATAGATAAAGCAAAGGTGCCAAAAAGACTGGCAGCACTCCAGGCAGAGAAGTCTGCTGAGAGGTAAGGGAGCATATTGCAGAGCCATTGACAGAAATTTTCCAGGCCTCTCTGAACACAGGATTAGTCAAAGGGGCAATTTAGCGTGGCCAATCCACCTAGCCTGCACAATTTTGGGTTGTGGGGGCAAAACCCACGCAGGCACGGGGAGAATGTGCAAACTCCACACGGACAGTGACCCGGGGCCGGTACTGAACCCGGGTCCTCAGCACCGTGAGACAGCAGTGCTAACCACTGCTCCACCGTGCCGCCCTACCTTTTCTGATTTATATAAATTATTTAGAAGTGGGTGTTGAGGGCAAAATCTCTAAATTTGCAAATGATACTGAGCTAGGGAAAATAGTGAATTGTGAGAATGACGCTGAGCGACATCAGAGGGACATTGACAAGTTGGCCAATTGGGCAGATACCCGGCAGATGAACTTCAATGCAGCGAAATGTGCGATAATGCAATTTGGTAGAAGAAACATTGGGAGACAATATAGCCTCAATGATACAACTTTGAGGGGCGTACAGGAGTAAAGGGATCTCAGGGTTCAAGTGCATAATTCTCTGAAGGTGGCCAGGAAAGAAGAAACAGTTGTTAAGAAGGCTTATAGCATTCTTGGCTTTATAAATCGAGGCAGAGTATAAAAGCAAGGAAGTGATGCTACACCTCTACAAATCATTGGTCAGACTACATTTGGAGTTTTGTGTTCAGTTCTGGGCTCCTTATTTAAGGAAGAATGTTAAAGCCCTGGAAGGAGAGTGCAGAGATTTATTAAAATTATACCAGGAATGAGGAATTTTAGATATAAGGAAAGATTGGAGAAATTGGGCTTGTTCTCCTTGGAGCTGAGAAGATTAAGAGATGACCTTATTGAGGTGTTCAAAATTCTGAACAATTTTGACAGGGTAAATACTAATATTCTGTTTCCACAAGTTGGTATGTTGGTGACAATTTCAAGATGGTCAACAAGAGAGCTAGGAGTGAGATGAGGAGAAACGTCTTTACTCTGAGAGATGTTCGGGTTTGGAATGCACTGCCTGGAAGAGTGGTGGAAGTGGATTCATAAGAACATAAGAACTAGGAGCAGGAGTAGGCCATCTGGCCCTCGAGCCTGCTCCAACATTCAATGAGATCATGGCTGATCTTTTTGTTGACTCAGCTCCATTTACCCGGCCACTCCCCATAACCCTCAATTCCTTTACTGTTCAAAAATGATCTACCTTTGCCTTAAAAACATCTAACGAGGTAGCCTCAACTGCTTCACTAGGCAGGGAATTCCACAGATTCACAACCCTCTTAGGTGAAGAAGTTCCTCCTCAACTCAGTCCTAAATCTGCACCCCCTTATTCTGAGGCTATGTCCCCTAGTTCTAGTTTCACCCGTCAGTGGAAACAACCTCCCTGCGTCTATCTTAACTATTCCCTTCATAATGTTACATGTTTCTATCAGATGCCCCCTCATTCTTCTAAATTCCAATGAGTATAGTCCCAGTCTACTTAGTCTCTCCTAATAAGCCAATCCTCTTAACTCCGGAATCAACCTAGTGAATCTTACCTGCACCCCCTCCAGTGCCAGTATATCTTTTCTCAAGTAAGGAGACCAAAACTGTACAGTATACCAGGTGTGGCCTCACCAGCACTCTGTACAGCTGCAGCACAATGTCCCTGTTTTTAAACTCCGTCCCTCTAGCAATGAAGTAAAAATTTCATTTGCCTTCTGAATTACCTGCTGAATCACTTTTTGTGATTCATGAACAAGGACACCCAGGTCCCTCTGCACCTCTGCACGGCAGCATGCTGCAATTTCTTTACCATTTAAGTAATAGTCCATTTTGCTGTTATTCCTACCAAAATGGATGACCTCACATTTTCCAACATTGTACTCCATCTGCCAGACCCTTGCCCACTAACTTAAATATCTATATCTCTTTGCAAACTTTCAGTGTCCTCTGCACGCTTAACGCTACCACTATCTTAGTGTTATCTATGAATTTTGACACATTACACTTGGTCCCCAGCTGCAAAACATCTATGTAAATTGTAAACAATTGTGGTCCCAAAACCGGGGCGTCTCCGACCCGGCGGGGGGGTCGGAGAATGGCCGTTGGCCGCCGTGAATCCCGCCCCCGCCGAAGTCTCCGGTACCGGAGATTGGGCGGGGGCGGGAATCGGGCCGCGCCGGGTGGCGGGACCCCCGCTCAATTCTCCGGCCCGCATGGGCCGAAGTCCCGCCCAGAAATTGCCTGTCCCGCCGGCGTAAATTAAACCTGGTATTTACCGGCGGGACCAGGCGGCGTGGGCGGGCTCCGGGGTCCAGGGGGGGGCGCGGGGCGATCTGACCCCGGGGGTGCCCCCACGGTGGCCTGGCCCGCGATCGGGGCCCACCGATCCGCGGGCGGGCCTGTGCCGTGGGGGCACTCTTTCCCTTCCGCCTCCGCCACGGCCTCCACCATGGCGGAGGCGGAAGAGACTCTCCCCACTGCGCATGCGCG
Organism: Scyliorhinus torazame; assembly: GCF_047496885.1. Classification (NCBI taxonomy): domain Eukaryota; kingdom Metazoa; phylum Chordata; class Chondrichthyes; order Carcharhiniformes; family Scyliorhinidae; genus Scyliorhinus; species Scyliorhinus torazame. The sequence continues at coordinate 190,619,332 of NC_092707.1, read as the reverse complement.
GGAAACTTTCAGCGGCCGCTGACGCTCCCGCGCATGCGCCGCATTTCCGCGCCAGCTGGCGGGGCAACAAACGCCATTTCCGCCAGCTGGCGGGACGGAAATCCCTCCGACGCCGGCCTAGCCCCGACATTGAGGGGCTAGGCCGCCAAAGATGCGGAGCATTCCGCACCTTTGGGGTGGCGCGATGCCCATCTGATTGGCTCCGATTTGGGCGCCAGTCGGCGGACATCGCGCCGTTGGGGGAGAATTTTGCCCCTGATCTCTGAGGCACACCATTAGGTATTGATTGGCAACCATAAAAATACCCATTTATCCCACTCTTTGCTTTCTGTAGATAACCAATCTTCTATCCATGCTAAGACATTACCTGTAATGCCATGCACCCTTATCTTATGCAACAGTCTTTTAGAACATAGAAGATACAGTGCAGAAGGGTGCTATTCGGCCCATTGAGTCTGCACCGACCCACTTAAACCCTCACTTCCACCCTATCCCTGTAAATCAATTATCCCTCCTAACCCTTTTGGTCATGAAGGGCAATTTATCATGACCAATCCACCTAACCTGCATGTCTTTGGACTGTGGGAGGAAACCGGAGCACCCGGAGAAAACCCACGCAGACACAGGGAGAACGTGCAGACTCCGCACAGACAGTGATCCAGCAGGGAATCGAACCTGGGACCCTGGCGCTGTGAAGCCACAGTGCTATTCACTTGTGCTACCGTGCTGCCCTATCTTGTGTGGCATCTTGTTGAATGTCTTCTGGAAATGCACATTACATCAAATCCACTGGTTCCCCAATATCCACCGCACTCGTAATGTCCTCAAAGAATTCTAATAAATTAGTTAAACGTGACCTGACTTTCATGAACCCATGCTGCGTCTGCCCAATGGGACAACAAGCCTGGGTTGTGAAATGTCTTTGCATAGCTCACATTGAAGTTGGGCTATTCAGTCTCCTGGGCCGGGATTCTCCCCTACCCGGCGGGGCGGGGGAATCCGGCGTAATGGAGTGGCGGGAACCACTCTGGCGTCGCGCCGCCCCAAAGGTGCGGAATTCTCCGCACCTTTAGGGGCCAAGCCCTCACCTTGAGGGGCTAGGCCCGCGCCAGAGTGATTTCTGCTCCTCCGGCTGGCGGGAAAGGCCTTTGGCGCCTCGCCAGCCGGCGCCGAAAGGACTTCGCGGACGACGCATGCGCGGGAGCGTCTGCGGCTGCTCACGGCATCCCCGCGCATGCGCAGTGGAGGGGGTCTCCCGCCTCCGCCATAGTGAAGACCATGGCGAAGGCGGAAGAAAAAGAGTGCCCCCACGGCACAGGCCCGCCGGCCGATCGGTGGGCCCTGATCGCGGGCCAGGCCACCGTGGGGGCACCCCCCGGGGCCAGATCGCCCCGAGCCCCCCCCAGGACCCCGGAGCCCGCCCGCGCCGTCTGCTCCCGCCGGTAAGGTAGGTGGTTCAATCCACGCCGGCTGGCGAGGGTTGACAGCGGCGGGACTTCGGTCCATCGTGGGCCGGAGAATCGCCGGGGGGAGCCCGCCGACCGGCGCGGCGCGATTCCCGCCCCCGCCGAATCTCTGGTAGCGGAGAATTCGGGACACGGCGGGAGCGAGATTCACGCCAGCCCCCGGCGATTCTCTGACCCGGCGGTGCGGGGGGGGGGGGGGGTCGGAGAATCGCGCCCCTGATGATTGTTAGTGGCTCCTCAGAGATAATGAGATGTGAGTTTTTCCAAGACTACGAGGCAGCACGGTAGCACAAGTGGGTAGCACTGTGGCTTCACAGCGCCAGGGTCCCAGGTTCAATTCCCCGCTGGGTCACTGTCTGTGACGAATGTGATATAAAATAGTTACTTTAGAGATACTAGTTAATGTAATGTAGAAATAAGCCACTTTGATTCTGGCAGATAGAGACAAAGGGATTGAGACCGCATGGAAAAAGCAGGAAGAGGTGTGTCTATGAGAGTGATGCTGCATTGATAGGGGCCAGAGAAAGGGATTGGAAGTGAGCCAATCAGAATAGATCAAACAGGTCAGGAGGGATATAGGCTGACCTATGGGCGTCGAGTATGTGAAACTTGATACCATTTGAATTGATTTGCAGAGATCCCTTTGTCTCTTTGTTCATTCACTTTCTGGAGTGTAGGAGACTGGATGTCTCTTATGTTTCTGTAAGATGAATCAAGCTTGCAAGCTAAATAAATTACTTCTTTTTACGTGCAAATCCATCTCAACTTTTATTGAGGCCAGACTGACGGAGAAAGAAATTTGGGAATCAACATCTGTGCGGTGTCTGCACGTTCTCCCTGTGTTTGCGTGGGTTTCCTCCGGTGCTCCGGTTTCCTCCCACAGTCCAAAGACGTGCAGGTTAGGTGGATTGGCCATGCTAAATTGCTCTTAGTGTACAAAAAGATTAGGAGGGGTTATTGGGTTACGGGGATAGGGTGGAAGTGAGGGCTTAAGTGAGTCGGTGCAGACTCGATGGCCCGAATGGGCTCCTTCTGCACTATATGTTCTATGTTCTATGTACAAAGTGGTTGCTTTGGTTATGGCTTTACAGGCAGCCACAAATCCAGCCATTTTAAAGATCGTGTACAGCCAAGGTCCAGTTTTAAAATTTAGAAATAGGTAGAGTGCATTACACCATACATGTTATTAAATATACATACCATAGATTTTATTAAATATATATTTGTTAAAATTACACCTAAGACCATCACATGAGTCCATCACATCATATGAGGGCCGAGTCAATCACTCTGTAAAAATTGCAATTCTGTAGAGAACAAGCAGTGAAGTATAACTGTGGCACATGGTTTTCAGTCATGTTAATAGTTGAAGAGGTGTATACTTAATTTAGAGTAACAGTTAATAATAATAATCGCTTATTATCACAAGTAGGCTTCAATGAAGTTACTGTGAAAAGCCCCTAGTCACCACATTCCGGCGCCTGTTCGGGGAGGCTGGTACAGGAATTGAACCCGCGCTGCTGGCCTTGTTCTGCATTACAAGCCAGCTGTTTAGCCCACTGTAGTAAACCAGTTGCCTACAAAGTAATGTTTCATCATATTGTTTTTAATTTATTTGTTACAGTGAAAGTGTTAACATTTAAACTCATGTAATTCCTTTAAGTTAGTCATTGGGAATTCAGCATTTAAAAAAAAAAGTTATTGGCCTCTATTTTGATTGTAACCTATTGCAGTGTAAACTCCTTGATTTCACTGGTGAGTTTCAGCAAGGCTGAGAAACCCATTGCCCGGAATTTAAACTCAAAAATCTGTGCAAATACCATCATAATTGAGCAATTAATGTATGTTATTTGGTAACCCATGCATCCTGAGAGAGGTTGTATACATGAGGTCTCATTAGGTGGCAATTTGAAACCCCTCTCAAACTCACAGGCTTCACCATGTTAAAATTCAGCCCAGTTTCTGAGGCGCTCGGTGCCCTTTTTAACCTTGCCCACACAGCCATGTGCAGATCTTGACAGCTGAGTTTCAGCTGACTCTTCATGCAGAACAGGCTCCACAGCTAATTCAGAACACTGGCCGATCTTTGCTTGATGGCTGCTTGTGCAATTCTCGCAGTTGATGGAATAGTTTCACACAGGCAGAGCTTTTCAAAGGCAACGTCTGCTGAATCTTGTCCCCTTTGGTTCCCCAGAGTTTCTTGGCTTCAACGCAATGTTAGTGAACCATAGTAGTAGAAAACGCAGGCGAAGAGAAGCATTCATCCAGTGCTTCTCCAGCCTCCCCATGGCAAGATTCTCAAGGTTACTTAAGGTTTCAGCCACTGGGATCCCAACATATGTGTACTTGTGAGTTTTTTAAAAAAAGTACAATAAGTCTTAATGACTAACAGAACAATAATTCACATTAAAGTGTGCAAACAATGTTAGTTATAATTCCCAGTTCTTTCAGAGGTTTGGGGGGATTTTGTAATATTAGGTTTTGAAAATAAATATATTGATTGATTTACTTTTCCAGCAAAAGTTGGAACAAGAATGATGGCGGTTAACATGAAAATAATGTCTTGTTTGGCCTGAAACAACTGTGTTAGTATTTCAATCGTACTGTTCCAGAAACATTTGGATGTCTCTGTGAATCGCTTGTGGGTATATTCTGACATAACTTATATTCTTAGCCACTTCATTTTTACATTGCTCCCTACGGTGCATTTTAAAGTGAGGAATGAATAAAAAAGCAACATAGATCTCTGAAGATCTGACCCAATGTAAGTTAACTGCTGTTTTATCTTTTAAATACACAAGCACACCTTTTTGTATAGCAGGCTCACCACTTTTAATGGATTATTGCAGCCAAGCTCAGAATTTGGTTTTGCGTTGTGACATTGTATTAATAAACATTACAGCGATTGTGATAGTGTAACTGACGCAAGGCAAACTTTTAAACTAAAATTTGAAAGGTTTTCATGGGCCCATTCAGCTGTCTTTAACATTCAATGTGGTGAAGTGTTGACAGGATGATTGGTGTTACTGTTTTGGGTGTTTTCTGTTGGCTATTCTACTTGGCTTCAGCGTCAACCCAAACCCCTCTCAATGGACCTCACTTAATTTGAGAACTAGAATGTATCATCAACTGCACAATGGCAAATGTAGCAAGACTTTGAGATCAAACCGCAAATTTTTTAACTCTGATTTACTGGGAAATATTAGGCGCCACTATTAGGTGGATGAATATGCATTCTATCAGACTAAAAGGAACCAACGAACAAATAAATGCAATACATTGAAGCATGAATTCATGTGACTTGCAGAAAGAACCCGTAGAATTCAATATCAACCCCATATGCTTGTGGCCAGCAGTGAAGAAACCAATCTAATCTGGTTGCTTTTTATGATGCTTAAAAGATTTGCTGCTTGTTACCAAAACTCAGCACCTGTGTTTTTAAGTACGCAGCAATCCTTCTTTTCTCTGCATCAAGAATATGCAGAGCTAACAGTATAACTGGTTCTCTGCTTTAAAAGGTAGCACATCCCTGAAAAAGATACCTCTTGCATATCTCTTGGCACGGTGGCACAGTAGTTAGCACTGCTGCCTCACAGCTCCAGGGGCCGAGGTTCAATTCCAGTCTCGGGTGACTGCCTGTGTGGAATTTGCACTTTCTCCCTGTGTGTGCGTGGGTTTCCTCCTGGTGCTCCGGTTTCCTCCCACAGTCCAAAGATGTGCAGGTTAGGTGGATTGGCCGTGATCAATTGCCGCAGGGTCCAAAAGGTTAGGTCAGGCTACTTGGTTACGGGGATAGGATGAAGGCATGGGCTTAAGTAGGGTGCTCTTTCCCAGGGATGGTGCAGACTCGATGGGCCGAATGACCTCCTTCTGCACCGTAAATTCTATGGTTCTATATAAACAATATGAAGGAATAACTCCCTCGTTAGTGGCACTTTCGTGCCAATAATACAAACTCGGTTCTGACGTTCGGCACGCCATGAATAGCTGTGTTCCAAGAAAGGATGAGGAGTGAGTTCATAGATTTGCATTGTTAATTTTAACACCACTGGATTTCTTTGGTGCAAACCACGAAATGTTCACAAAATCAAAGAACCGTAGACATTTAACAGCAGAAAGTAGGAAATAGCTTTCTGAAAGAGTTATCGAGTTAATGCCATTTACAACTCTTTCCCAGTATTATTTTAAATATTTATTTTTCAAGTATTTATTCACAGCCCTTTTAAAAGCTATTAACGATTCTACTTTCAGCACTATTCCTATGTTACACGCTTGTGCTAAAATAATTCTCCTAACCTCAGATTCTGTTCTTTGGAGAGGATGTTAAAGTTAACCCTCTTGCTACTGCCTTACCAATAGAGTCCATGGAGATAATTTAAATGTAATCATCCTGGTGGGGAACAAAAGTGTTTCAAGTCTTGTCATCTGTGTCACACTTTCCCTTATTTTGTTGCCAATGAAGGAGCATAAAATTGGGTGGAGTGTAAAATGATAATCGGCCAATCAAGGACCTATTCAGGTTTCATCATTTAGGCTATGTTAAAATTGGCTTGTGAGTCCACAATGTTTATCAAAATCCAATTTGCATTTATTTCAATATACAGAGCATAAAAGGAATGAGGTTGGTAAAGTTGAGTCCGAGGCGGTTCACAAGCAGCTCCATGATTATGGGTGCGATTCTCTGGCCTTGTTGCGCTCTCGCTCAAGTGTAACGAGGCCGGTGAATAGCGAGAGAGGCCAAAAAACAATATCCGTGCCGGGCACCAAACAGTTTGCGATGCAACCAGCCTGCTTGTGTAGGCGAAATCTGGATCTTGCGGTAGCATGACAAGAAACCAATTATCACCACTTAAGCCCCATTTCTATACAATCAATGAGAGCCCCCATATCCAACGGCCTCCCGTCATTCAGCGGCCTCCCCAGCAAGTGGTCACGATGGCGCCAATTACTACTCCTTTTTAAAAACGTGAACCTGGCGAAAGGGCTTCAGTGGGGAGCCGAGGAGGTGAGTAGCCATCTTTGCTCAAAGGCAAAGAACGCGGGGGTGCTGGGCCTGCTACCCCAGTGCTTGGTGGGGGGGGGGGGGGGGGGGCGGACCCTCTGCAGCGTGGCCCACCATGGGGGAGTGGGGGGAGAGGTGATGGGGGGACAACTGGGGGGGGGGGGGCGTTTGTTCGCAGCACCGCCATGCCAACCCATGGATCGTGTGTACCCGTTCCAGGGCAAACATGGTCCCTGCCCGTCTGCCCCACCCATCACCCATAACCCCCGCCGACTGCTGAGGTCTCTGGCTGCGCGGCTGAAGGCAGTTGCAAATAGGGAATTGGCAACCATGGTTAAGTGAGGACTTGATACATGCCAAGTGGATTCCCATGGGTGGGCAGGCCATGTAGCATGTGGGAGTCATTGCATAAGTATCCCAATCAGACCTAGATACCTGGACACTGTGCTTGAACACTGAGGGAAGCAACACCACACACGCAACATCCCAACACCCAGGGGATGGGACACAGTTCCCGGGACATGTCCATGACAGGAGGGTGGGTGAGTATCACGGGGAGAGGGAAGGAGGGGGGGGGGCAAAGAGGGGTCAGCCTGCATTGCGGAAGAAAGTGACAGAGACATCATACTGGTTGTGCAAAAAGATGTTTCATGTACTGTACAATGCCCCACTACCGATGGTGCTGCCCCCCCCCCCCCCCAACACCCCTCTCCACCCTTTACTTTCCCCATCATCCCTACTCCAATGCACTCAGTGATCCTCAATGTGCATGGCCTTCCTAGCTCTACTACTACATCTTGGTGTTTCCCCAGGATGGAGCCAGCTGCCAACCTCACCCCATTGCCTTCGATGCGTCTGGTGGGCACCCTTTGGGGGCCCTGGTGCGGAGGGCCCCAGCTCACTCGACGGCGACACATGTGCAGCTGTGCCGTCCTGTCCTGTGTGTTGACCTCGAGACGCGGCCTCATCATAGGGGTGGAATTCGGTGTAAATGGTGTCCGACTTGACTCTCAGTGCCTCCTCCTATCGATCGGTGCCCTTAGGCCCCTGGGGATCACCTTGGAACGGAGATGCAACTGGTTCAAGCCCCGGCTGCCCCTGCATAATCAGGTTCTGCCATCCCTGGCAGATTCCCATGGTCCGTAGCATGGTGTTGACGCTCTCGGCGATGCTCCTCAGTGACTGGGACAAACTCCGCAGTGTCTTGGCCATGCCCATGTGAGAATGGGACATGTACTGCAGAAACTCGTCAAGGTTGGCCTGGTCCTGGGTGACAACCCCCAGCGAGGCAGTCATTCTGCTGTGGCACTCAGCCATGTCTGTCACCGACTTCATGACGCCTTGGACATCTTCATTCATGTTGCCAACATCGTGTACCAGGCTCTCCACTGCAGTCGCCACCCTAGCAGTGTTGGCCTCATTGCCACTCATTGCCGACGCCATTTCCTGCACCTGTAGCCTCTGGGACTCCTTCAAGCTGCGATGGATCTGCTGGAGTGATGCTGACATCTCCCTTTGAATGTCCCGGGCGCTCTCTAACGTCTCCATCAGATTTAGGTTACCCGCATCCAGAAGCTCAGCTGTGTCCTGGGATCCAGCAGCCCTCTGACTGCTGTCTCGCTTGGGGGTCCCTGCCTTCTCCTGATGTGTACCATCAGCAGGGTGGTGCTCACCGGATTGTGCCCCAGACGCCTGTCCACTACCTTGTCCCACCGAGGCGTGTGTATCTGCGCTGGTGGAGGGTGGGGATGAGTTCTCCTCAGAGTCAGGAGAGAGGGCCGCCCTGGATGGGCCAGCACCATCGGCTGGAGGACCTGTGGGAGAATCGACATGTGGTCAGTGGGAGGGACGGGTCAGTCAGTAAGGCTATAACAACTCATGTTTGACAGATCCTCCGGGTGGAGCCTGGTGATTCCTCACCTCTGCAGCGTCCCCAGCATCCGCATGGCTGACCAATCTGTCCTCAGCCACCGCAGTCACCGTCAGGGCTCGCCCCTTGAAAGAGGTGAGGATTCTTATCTCCGGCAGCAACCCCCCCCCCCCTTCCCCCCTCCCATCGATTGTGGGAGAGCTTTTCCTGAGGAGACACAGAGAGGGCATCGTTTGCGTTTGCCATACACGTGTTTCACAGTGGTGGGAGGGTGTGTGTGAAGGCTGAGCAAGTGCAGATTAAGTGCTGCTCGACCTTGTACGTGGGGGGCTGGTGAGCGCGGTCCCGGCGAATCAGCTGCTGAGCCGTCATTTGCAGCAAGAAGCAGTAGGGCAGCACGGTAGCATTGTGGATAGCACAAATGCTTCACAGCTCCAGGGTCCCAGGTTTGATTCCGGCTTGGGTCACTGTCTGTGCGGAGTCTGCACATCCTCCCCGTGTGTGCGTGGGTTTCCTCCGGATGCTCCGGTTTCCTCCCACAGTCCAAAGATGTGCGGGTTAGGTGGATTGGCCATGCTAAATTGCCCATAGTGTCCAAAATTGCCCTTAGTGTTGGGTTGGGTTACTGGGTTATGGGGATAGGGTGGAGGTGTGGACCTTGGGTAGGGTGCTCTTTCCAAGAGCCGGTGCAGACTCGATGGGCCGAATGGCCTCCTTCTGCACTGTAAATGCTATGATTCTATGAAGCCTGCGAGGCCTCATTAAGTGGACCAATTAATGTTTAATTACTGACCCCGCAGGGCCGAGCACCGGGAAGCTCCCAGCAATTCTCGCTCGCTACTACACTTCAAAATCTTTCCATTGAATGGTGCCCAAGTCAACGTGACATCTAAATTATCAGTCTTAAGATAACCTTTGTGATATGAGTATATATAGGATGGTAAACAAGTGGAGACAAAGTAGATATTCTTCTGTACTCTGATCAGGAGTCTTCCGAAAGGCAAAATGGTTTGAGGGATTAATTACTTCACCTTATTGTAATTAACTTAAGCTATTGTGTAACATCGTGTAAGATAGTGGGTCTGAAAAATTTATGTGCAATATGAAAATGTCCCTGAGTCTTTCAGAAAATGTGTTCCTAGCTGGGAGCAGAAACTTGTGAGGAGAAACATGGGAGCTGGAATCCACGGGACACCACTGTCCTTCCGAGCATGCTGAACTCTAATCTTGCTTGAGCAAAACAAAAGGTTGCATAAAACTCCAGAAGATGTTACAGAGAAATATCCATTTCATTCAGAAGAGGACTCAGAGTAAACATGCTGATATGACAAGGCAAACTGTAGTGCTGAAGCAGCTCCCTTGGGAGATTTCCAGAAGAACACCATCTGTTATAATAATCTTTATTGTCAAGTAGGCTTACATTAACATTGCAATGAAGTTACTGTGAAAAGCCCCGAGTCGCCACATTCCGGCGCCTGCTTGGGTACACTGAGAGAGAATTCAGAATGTCCAATTCACCTAACAGTACATCTTTGGGGATTGTGGGAGGGAACCGGAGCACCCGGAGGAAACCCACGCAGACATGGGGAGAACGTGCAAACTCCAGACAGACAGTGACTCAGGCCGGGAATCAAACTTGGGACCCTGGAGCTGTGAAGCAACACAGTGTTAACCACTGTGCTACCGTGCGGCCCATCTGTTGTATAAGAAGAGCTATTACGTTGATCTTTATAAGGATAGTGCCAAGGAGCATCTTAACTTGATTGTTAGAGCTTATATTTCTTATTCTTTTTTTTGTGCAATAAATTTAGAGTATCCAATTCATTTTTTCCAATTAAGGGGTAATTTAGCATGGCCAATCCACTTACCCTGCACATCTTTGGCACGTGGGGGCGAAACACACACAAACATGGGGAGAATGTGCAAACTCCACACGGGCAGTGACCCAGGGTTGGGATCGAACCTGGGACCTCGGTACCGTGAGGCAGCAGTGCTAACCACTGCACCACCGTGCTGCCCTTGTGTTTCTCATTCAATAGATTGTGAGTTCAAATCTGCTCCCGAACCTTAGCATATAACTTAAGTTGAGAACCCAGTACAGTGCAAAGGGACTGCTGCATTTTAATATAAATTGTGCTATAATTATATGGTATCACCAAGAGTGTGTTAAAGCAAAACTACCACATCAATAGGACTGGATCTTTACAATGTCTGGACATCTGTTTCTAATGATACAATTCACTGATGGCCTCATTGCGAATGTTTGGTTGTGCTCCAGGACTCATGAATGGATTAGTGCAGTCGGGGTCTTTTTCACAGGACAAAGTGGATCATTTGCTTCCATTGATTGGCATCTCTATGAGCTTGTAATAAGTAATTATTTCTTTGAACAACTTTATTCAATGTCTGCTTGTTTATTTGGAAAAGATTATGGGGTGTAAAGTGAAGTAAAGGTTCTGTTATTGATTATTATCTCTCTGATTGACAATTCTATAGGGTTGTAAAAGCAGCAGGTTTCTTCATAACATTTTGAATGGGTATTTTTAATGCATTCAAAGACTTGGCATTGTTAATGTATGGCTCATTGGTTCTTCAGTGCATATTGAGTGAGTGGACATGAAGGATGCAAGGAGACCTTGGAAGAGAAATGGGGGGCAATACGAGCCTGGATTCTCCGGTCCTCCAGCCGCAAGTTTCTTCTTTGTGTGTTGTTCACTGGTGGTTGGATTCTATCCTCATGTTGCTTGTATTCCGTTTGAAGTCACCCCACGCCACCGTGAAACACACGGGAGGAAATGCGTTGCCGGCAGGAACCAGTGAATTCTAGTCAAGGTGGCATGGAAGGCAGGTGGAGCATGGGAATTTCATCGGGGCATGAAAGGGGCATGGAGGTGACATGGGAAGCATGGAAGGGACATGGGGAGTTTGTGGGGAGTGAAAGGTATTGGTTAGAGGGCCTAACAGCCTTTACTTAAACTTGGATGAAATCACAGAAAATTGGGGCAGACCTTCTAGCCAGCCTGACTTGGCACTGGTAGTGCACAAAGACTCCGAGAGATGAATAGAGTGAAGTCGATGAGGCTTTATTAAGCGTGACTGTTCCCCCGCAGTTCAGTAGTAGACTGGCCTGCGGGGGAGGACTCCTGGTTCTTATACTCCGCCTTCAGGGCGGAGCTAGAGGTCAACGGCCAACCAGGACCCGGGATCTGTCAGCCAATGACATCACGGCTTCACAGTCCCACATGACCCCTAATGCATACTACCACATTCACCCCTTGTTAAAAATGAACCCGGCGGGGTGATGCTTCGCATGGTGGTAAGGGTTTACAAGGCTGGTCCTGGGAGGAAAACTTTCGCATGTTATTACAGTATGTACAAGGTTTTTTTTGTTTCGAACTATTTACAGTAATCGTCAGGAGAAAAAGACAAAATGTTCTCGTTAAAAGTCCACATATTGTAGTGTTAGATCGATGCCACAAGTTGGTCGGGCGGTCTGGTCGTCCGTGTCGATCGCCTCGGCCCCGGTGGTGGTGGTGGTGCTTGTTCCGGTGTTGTCGTCTCCGGGAGCCTTACGGTTTCAGCTTGGGCTTCACTCCTGGTCGGGCCTGGGAGGAGGACCGATCCTCCTGGGAAGGGGGCGGTCGCGGGGTGCGGCGGTGGCAGGGAGGGGGTGATTGGTGTCGGGGGGGTGTGTGTGTTGCCGGCGGGCGCCAGATCTCGCAGGGAGACCGTGTGTTGCCGGCCTTCGGGGTACTCCACGTAAGGGTACTGCGGGTTCGCGTGAAGGAGGTGAACCCTTTCGACCAACGGGTCCGACTTGTGCGCCCGCACATGTTTTCGGAGCAAGATGGGTCCTGGGGCCGCCAGCCAGGTCGGCAGCGACGTTCCAGAGGAGGACTTCCTGGGGAAGACAAGGAGGCGCTCATGAGGCGTTTGGTTAGTGCTAGTACACAGTAGTGACCGGATGGAGTGGAGGGCGTCCGGGAGGACCTCCTGCCACCGTGAAACTGGGAGGTCCCTGGACCGTAGGGCCAGTAGGACGGTCTTCCAGACCGTGCCGTTCTCCCTCTCTACTTGCCCGTTCCCCCGGGGGTTGTAGCTGGTCGTCCTGCTCGAGGCTATACCGTTGCTGAGCAGGAACTGGCGCAGCTCGTCACTCATGAAGGAGGACCCCCTGTCGCTGTGGACGTATGCGGGGCAACCGAACAGTGTGAATATGGTGTTCAGGGCTTTAATGACTGTGGCCGCGGTCATGTCAGGGCAGGGGATGGCGAATGGGAAGCGGGAGTACTCGTCCACCACATTCAGGAAGTATGCGTTGCGGTCGGTGGAGGGGAGGGGTCCTTTGAAATCCAGACTAAGGCGTTCAAAGGGGCGGGAAGCCTTAATCAGGTGCGCACCATCCGGCCTGAAAAAATGCGGTTTGCACTCTGCGCAGATGTGGCAGTTCCTTGTGACTGTACGGACCTCCTCCAAAGAGTATGGGAGGTTGCGGGACTTTATAAAGTGGTAGAACCGAGTGACCCCCGGGTGGCAGAGGTCCTCGTGGAGGGTTTGGAGGCGGTTAATTTGTGCGTTGGCACATGTGCCGCGGGATAGGGCATCGGACGGCTCGTTCAGCTTTCCGGGACGATACAAGATCTCGTAGTTGAAGGTGGAGAGCTCGATCCTCCACCTTAAGACCTTGTCGTTTTTGATTTTGCCCCGCTGTGCATTATCGAACAGGAAGGCTACCGACCGTTGGTCCGTGAGGAGAGTGAATCTCCTGCCGGCCAGGTAATGCCTCCAATGTCGCACCGCTTCCACTATGGCTTGGGCTTCCTTTTCAACTGAGGAGTGGCGGATTTCTGAAGCGTGGAGGGTTCGGGAGAAAAAGGCCACGGGTCTGCCCACTTGGTTAAGGGTGGCCGCTAGAGCTACGTCGGAGGCGTCGCTCTCGACCTGGAAGGGGAGGGACTCGTCGATGGCGCGCATCGTGGCCTTTGCGATATCCGCTTTGATGCGGCTGAAGGCCTGGCAAGCCTCCGTCGACAGAGGGAAGGTCGTGGTCTGTATTAGGGGGCGGCCTTGTCTGCATACTGGGGGACCCACTGGGCGTAGTATGAAAAGAACCCCAGGCAGCGTTTTAGGGCTTTTGAGCAGTGCGGGAGGGGAAATTCCATGAGGGGGCGCATACGTTCGGGGTCGGGGCCTATTATCCCATTGCGCACTACGTAGCCCAGGATGGCTAGCCGGTTTGTGCTAAAAACGCACTTGTCCTCGTTGTACGTGAGGTTCAAGGCTTTAGCGGTCTGGAGGAATTTTTGGAGGTTGGCGTCGTGGTCCTGCTGATCGTGGCCGCAGATGGTTACATTGTCGAGATACGGGAACGTGGCCCGCAACCCGTGTTGATCAACCATTCGGTCCATCTCTCGTTGGAAGACCGAGACCCCGTTTGTGACGCCAAATGGGACCCTTAGGAAGTGGTATAATCGCCCGTCTGCCTCGAAGGCTGTGTACTTGCAGTCACTTGGGCGGATGGGCAGCTGATGGTAGGCGGACTTGAGGTCCACGGTGGAGAAGACCTTATATTGGGCAATCCGATTGACCATGTCGGATATGCGGGGGAGAGGGTACGCGTCTAGTTGTGTGTACCTGTTGATGGTCTGGCTATAGTCTATGACCATCCTTTGCTTCTCCCCTGTCTTTATTACTACCACCTGTGCTCTCCAGGGACTATTGCTGGCCTGGATTATGACTTCCTTCAGTAGCCGCTGGACTTCGGACCGAATGAAGGTCCGGTCCTGGGCGCTGTACCATCTGCTCCTAGTGGCGACGGGTTTGCAATCCGGGGTGAGGTTTGCAAACAAGGATGGGGGTTGAACCCTGAGGGTTGCGAGGCCGCAGATAGTGAGTGGGGGTATTGGGCCGCCGAATTTGAAGGTTAGGCTCTGTAGATTGCACTGGAAGTCTAATCCCAGTAATGTGGGGGCGCAGAGTTGGGGAAGGACGTAGAGCCTGTAGTTTTTGAACTCCCTCCCTTGCACCGTTAGGGTAACTATGCAGAAGACTTTGATCTGTACGGAGTGGGATCCTGCAGCTAGGGAAATCTTTTGTGCGCTGGGACGGATGGTCAAAGAACAGCGTCTTACCGTGTCGGGGTGGATAAAGCTCTCCGTGCTCCCGGAGTCGACCAGGCATGGTGTCTCGTGCCCGTTTATCAGCACCGTTGTCGTCGTCGTCTGGAGCGTCCGGGGCTGTGCTTGGTCCAGCGTCATTGAAGCCAGACGTGGTCATAATGGTTGAGCGTCTTCTTCGAACCCCGTGGATCCGTCAACACTGGGGTCCGTTGTTGCCGTCCAAGATGGCGTCGGGGGTGAACAAGATGGCTGCCCGCATGCATCGCTTGCGGCTGGGGGGTCACAAGATGGCGGCGGGGGTGGACAAAATGGCCGCCCCCATGCGTCACACAGGTCAAGGTGTGGTCCAAGATGGCGGCGCCCCTCCTCCCCTCGTGGTGGCCGGGACCCAAAATGGCGGCGCCTGCGGGTCGCACATGGGGCGCTGGGGGGGTTGGGGAGCGTTAGGAACACGCAGGACTCCCTCTTCTCTGGGGACAGCGGTGGCCGGGACCCAAAGTGGTAGCGGCGGCGGGTCATACATGGGGCGCGGGGGGGGGGGGGGGGTGTTGGGGAGCGTTAGAGATGCGCAGAACTCCCTCTTCTCCGGGGAGAGCGGTGGTCGGGACCCAAAGTGGTTGCGCCTGCGGGTCGTACATGGGGCGCTGGGGGGGGTTGAGGAGCTTAAAAGGCGTGCAGGGCTCCCTGTTCTCCTGGGACAGCGGCGACCTCCCGGGACCGGCACACAGCCGCGAAATGGCCCTTTTTCCCGCAGCTCTTACAGATCGCTGCGCGGGCCGGGCAGGTCTGATGGGGGTGTTTCGCTTGGCCGCAGAAATAGCAGCGGGCTCCCCTGGTGCAACTTGGCGTTTGAACCGCGCAAGCCTGTGGGGTGTCCGGGGGGGGGGGTGGGTTTGTCGCGACGGGTGCGTACGGAGCCCAATGTGCTGCCGCGCGGTCGGGGCCGTAGGCGCGGGCGTTTCGCGCGGCCACGTCCAGGGAGGCTGCTAGGGCCTGTGCCTCTGAGAGTCCTAGCGACTCTTTTTCTAAAAGTCTTTGGCGGATTTGGGAGGAGTTCATACCTGCCACAAAAGCATCGCGCATTAACATGTCCGTGTGTTCATTTGCGTTCACCGGCGGGCAGCTGCAGGCTCGTCCCAAAATTAGTAGCGCAGCGTAGAATTCATCTATCGATTCTCCGGGACTTTGCCGTCTCGTTGCGAGTTGATAGCGAGCGTAGATCTGGTTTACTGGGCGAACATAGAGACTTTTTAGTGCTGCGAACGCCGTCTGGAAATCCTCTGCGTCTTCGATGAGAGAGAAAATCTCCGTGCTTAACCTCGAGTGCAGGACCTGTAGTTTCTGGTCTTCTGTGACCCGGCCGGGGGCCGTTCTGAGGTAGGCCTCGAAACAAGTCTGCCAGTGCTTGAAAGCTGCTGCTGCGTTCACTGCGTGGGGGCTGATCCTCAGGCATTCCGGGATGATCCTGAGCTCCATAGTCCTTTAGTCACGCTTAATAAATTGTAACGCACAAAGACTCCGAGAGACGAATAGAGTGAAGTCGATGAGGCTTTATTAAGCGTGACTGTTCCCCCGCAGTTCAGTAGTAGACTGGCCTGCGGGGGAGGACTCCTGGTTCTTATACTCCGCCTTCAGGGCGGAGCTAGAGGTCAACGGCCAACCAGGACCCGGGATCTGTCAGCCAATGACATCACGGCTTCACAGTCCCACATGATCCCTAATGCATACTACCACAGCACTCACCCACCTCCTTGTAACTCTGAATTGCCTCCAACGGCGTCAGACCTGACGCCATCCTGTCCCTGTCTCCTCATAATGAAAATACCCAGACAGGCGCCGGAATGTGGCGACTAGGGGCTTTTCACAGTAACTTCATTGCAGTGTTAATGCGAGCCGACTTGTGACAATAAATATTCTTCTTATTATTATTATATTGTGGGTGAGTTTCTTTCAAACAAGATGAATCTGCCTTGTCAGGAAATTTCGCGATTCGAGTTTCCTGCTTCGAAGGCAAGAATCTAGCCCATCAAATTTTACAGCAATGAAGGAGGCCATTTGGCATGTTAGCTCTTTGAAAGAAGTAACCATAAAGGCACAGTTCACATTTCAAGATAATCTGCCATTATATAGCAGTACTTTCTCCCTGCATTTTGTCCAGTATTCCTCCATCAATCAATACCACTGAAACAATTGTTTACCTGATCGGTCACACCACTGTTGCTTTGGCAGCCTTGGACAGAAAAAGATTGCGTGCGACAAAAGTCTGCATGATGCACAATTGAGAAACTAACTACATATAGAATGTTCTGAAAGGAAATTAAATGAGAGAGGCAAAGCAAGACTATGAGAGGAAATTGGCAGCGAACATCAAAGGGAATCCAAAAGTTTTTTTTACCTATGTGCGTCAAATGCTACAGTGAGACTTGAACCTATGTGCTCAGCACATTTGGCGAGATACCGAATTGCTAGTTCAGTATTATTACCGCGGAACCACCATCTCCATTGGAAATCACATGGCTGTGAGATATTGCCTTCAACTTGACATGAGAATTATTAGATTTTTGAACAGCTGGATTAATGGTTAGGATTCTCCGTTTGGGAGATGTTGGTCTGGATTAATCGTTTTTGAGGCTCTGTGCCGACGCCAATGTGGGAGCGTTTTACGACGCCAAAATTGATGCCGAACCCTCATCGATCGACGAACTGGTGAGGGGCTACCAGCTGTACCGGGTAAAACACCCGGCACCCATGGCAAAAACGGCTGGAGAATAGTGGGTCCCTAATCATGCATGCGCACGCCAAAATCCTGCAGCCGTTGCGCCGTAAAACATGGCACCGGCCATGCGTGGACCCGACTGGCTAAATATTGCCCTCCTGGTCACCCCCTGGTCACCCCACACCAGTCCCCCCTGCACTCAGGGAAGCACCCTGGCCAGCAGCACGGCTCTCGGTCGGCTGTGGCAGCGATGCACACATTCCACAGCTGCCACGCCGGGTTCCCGACCGCTGAGACCACACATCCCCTGCGCGGTTGGGAACTCAGCCCATTGGGGACGGAGCATCAGAGGAGGGCCTTCAGAGACGCACCAACACCGTTTCAACAGCGTGCGGCATGCGACGCAGTGCCATTTCGGAGAGGGCGGAAAATAGAAAACCGGTGTCAATCCGGCGCCGCCGACAATTTGGACGTTGGAAGGGATTCTCTGCCTGATTGGCGATTACGATATTGGCGTCGGGCGACTGTGAATCCCGCCAATTTCCGGCTGAAGGTGAATTGCAACTGATTTGCCCTCCCATTGGGAACGTAGATCAGGAAGCGATTCACTATCCTTTGGTGAAGATTGAGAGGAATTCCCACAGAAATATCTCCATTGGCCCTCCATTTTGAGTGGGTGGTCTTATAACGAGGTCCTGTGGCTGACCACACAGCCTCATATCGCAATTCAGCCCCCGACCCCTGGATTTTCCAGGTATCCCCCGCATTCCCCCAAGCACAGGGTGACCTGACCCCAGAGCATCCCAAAATAAAGAGCCCCACACCGAGACTCCCTGAATAAAGGAGCCTCCCACAAGACCCCCTAAATAAAGGGAACCCAAGAATGCCCCTAAGTAAGGAGACCCCCACAGATCCTCCAGAAAATGGAAATCTGCCTTGAAGCTAGAGAGCAGCCGAGACAGAGGCTGGACAATTGACCTGCTGATTCAGACCGCAGGAAGCACCAGGTGTCAATTCCTGGAAAGAGAAACTGGTGACTTGTGTTTAAACCCTGCAGATTCTTGAGTTGCAAGCCATTCATTTATTTCCCTTACTGGGTTGTGATTGACAGCTTCTACAGACAAACAGCTGTCAGCCTTGCTTCATTCATCTTCCTTCATGGTTCAGTAACTCTGAAGTGCTCTAAGCACAATGTTTACAAACATAAACCACTTCAAAGAGAGTTAAGTGCTGTCAATGTCCAGCTGAGTATGTCAAAAGCACTCAAACATGTAGTGTAGTGAATGGAATGCACTTCACTCTCTTTGAAGTGGGGTGTCTTAGGGTGGGGTCCCTTTATATCATGGTTTCTGGGGCCCTCTTTATTTAGTGGTCTATGAGGGGGTGGTAAGGGGGTCTGGTGATGGTGGGGTGACAGGTCTTGCATTGTGGGAAGAAAGATTGGCCCTTGGAGTTACCCTCTTGGCCCATTACGAGGTCCACCATGTCAGGGCCATGCTGGGAAATATTTGTGGTAAATCCCACCCACGTGATGCCCAGCCCAGAGGACCGGAGAATCACGAGGGAGGGCTGGAGAATATAGTTCCTGGCCTGCTCAGTGATGCAAATGGGCCATTTAGACCCAATTGCATCCTCCTGCTGGTGCGCGGGCGCGAACCTCGATCCCGCTGCAAGTGGGGGGCCGAAGCATTGGAAACGGGTGCCGATCTGTTTTCCTCACGACACCCGATTCTCTGCCGTATCAGGAACCTGGGGCAAAATTCTCCGCAATCGGCGCGATGTCCGCCGACCGGCGCCAAAAACGGCACGAATCAGTCCGTCATCGCGCCGCCCCAAAGGTGCGGAATCCTCCGCATCTTGAGTGGCCGAGCCATAACCTTGAGGGTCTAGGCCCGCGCCGGACTGATTTCCGCCCCGCCAGCTGGCGCGAAAGGCCATTGGTGCCCCGCCAGCTGGCGCGAAACTGACTTTGTCATGCGGCGCATGCGCGGGAGCATCAGCGGCCGCTCATGGCATCCCCGCGCATGCGCAGTGGAGGGGGTCTCTTCCGCCTCCGCCATGGTGGAGACCGTGGCAAAGGCGGAAGGAAAAGAGTGCCCCCACGGCAAAGGCCCGCCTGCGGATCGGTGGGCCCCGATCGCGGGCCAGGCCACCGTGAGGGCACCCACCGGGGCCAGATCGCCACGCGCCCCCCCCCCAGGACCCCGGAGCCCGCCCGCGCCGCCTTGTCCCACCGATAAGAGAGGTGGTTTAATCCACACCGGCTGGACAGGCATTCCAGCAGCGGGACTTCGGCCTATCTGGGCCGGAGAATCGCCGGGGGGGGGCCCCGCCAACCGGCGCGGCGCGATTCCCGTCCCCGCCGAATATCCAGTGCCGGAGAATTCGGCATCCGGCGGGGGCGGGATTCACGCCAGCCCCCTGCGATTCTCCGACCCGGCGGGGGGTCGGAGAATCTCGCCCCTCACTACCAGCAGTGGGCGGCAGAGAATCCAGCCCATTTTTTCTGCCTGGTTTTAAAGCAAGACTCATTCACGTGTTGGGCAACTGTGATAACCACTACACAGAAACAGTGCCAATCATCGTTAAGGGTGCTAAGAGGAGGGATGGGGCCAATGAAGGACCAATAAGGGCAAAGGACATGGCTGAGGTACTAAGTGATTACTCTGTACCTGTCATTCCATTGAAGATACTGCTAAACTCATAGATAAAGCGATGTATTTGGGCCACTGAATGAGCTAAAAATATATGGCAAAAAAAAAACCAAAATGAGGTAGCAGAAAGACTGGCTGTACTGCAAGTGGATAAAAATCAGGACGGGATGAGATTAATAAAAAGATGTTGAGACAACTAAAGGAAGAAATTGTGGAGCCTTAATGTGCCAATGTTCTTTAGATACAGGGTGATGTCAGGGGGCTGGTGAACTGCATTAGCTTGGGCCTCTGCATTACTGGTCCACTGATGTTACCGCAATGCCACCATCATCACCCATAGAATTTACAGTAAGAAGTCTTACAACACCAGGTTAAACTCCAACAGGTTTGTTTCAATGTCACTAGCTTTTGGAGCACTACTCCTTCCTCAGGTGAATGAAGAGGTATGTTCCAGAAACATATATATAGACAGATTCAAAGATGCCAGACAATGCTTGGAATACGAGCATTAGCAGGTGATTAAATCTTTACAGGTCCAGAGATGGGGTAACCCCAGGTTAAAGAGGTGTGAATTGTGTCAAGTCAGGACAGTTGGTAGGATTTCGCAGGCCAGATGGTGGGGGATGAATGTAATGCGACATGAATCCCAGGTCCCGGTTGAGGCCGCACTCATGTGTGCGGAACTTGGCGATAAGTTTCTGCACGGCGATTCTGCGTTGTCGCGTGTCCTGAATGCCGCCTTGGAGAACGCTTACCCGGAGATCAGGGGCGAAATTCTCCGTTATCGGCGGAATGTCCGCTGATCGGCGCAAAAAACGGCGCAAATCCGACTTGCGTCACGTCGGAAAAATGGGTCGAAAGTCTCCGGCCCGAAATGGGTTAGCAGCGACGTAATGGGATCCACGCTTGCGCAGTGGTTCACGCGGTGCAGCGTCATACGCGCCGCACGGCGTGACAGCTCATAAGGCCGCGCTGCTCCCCCCCACCTGACCGGAACACCCGACCGGAACACCTGACTGGATGGCTGGCCGCCGCTCAGCCCCGAGGTTCGAGTCACGGGATGTAGAGGCGCTCCTGGACACGGTGGAGCAGAGGAGGGACGCCCTGTATCCCGGGCACGGCCGCAGAGTTGCCCCACGCCACAGCCGGCGTCTGTGGAGGGAAGTGGCAGAGGCCGTCACCGCTGCGGCCCTGACACCACGGACAGGCACCCAGTGCCACACGAAGGTGAACGACCTCGTCAGAGCAGGCAGGGTGAGCCTCCCCATATCCCCCCTCCCCCATATCCCCCCTTCCCCCATATCCCCCCTCCCCCATATCCCCCATATCCCCCCTCCACCATATCCCTCCTCCCCCATATCCCCCCTCCCCCATATCCCCCCTCCCCCATATCCCCCCTCCCACATATCCCCCCTCCCCAATATCCCCCCTCCCCCATATCCCCCCTCCCCATATCCCCCTCCCCTATATCCCCCCTCCCCCATATCCCCCCTTCCCCCATATCCCCCCTCCCCCATATCCCCCCTCCCCATATACCCCTCCCCATATCCCCCCTCCCGCATATCCCCCTCCCCCATATCCCCCCTCCCCCATATCCCCCATTTTCCCCCTCCCCCATATCCCCCTCCCCCATATCCCCCATATCCCCAAGTGAATCCAGCCCTAACCTTAACCTCTGCAATGCACGCGCAACCGATGGCGTGCATTCATATACTTGCCTAACAGTGTTGCCTTTTACCCCTGCCAACCCCCCCCCCCCCCACAGGAGAAGCGCGCACACAACAATAGGGAGCATGTGAGGACTGGAGGAGGCCCCGCTGATGAGAGGCCACTGACCGAACACGAGGAAAGGGCCCTGGAACTGGCTGGCGGACCTGACGACCGGGAGGTTGCTGATGCAGATGTCGGGGGCGTACTAGCAAGTGAGCCACCGACAGCCCGTCCCCATATCCCCCCTCCCCTATATCCCCCTCCCCCATATCACCTGATCACTGCCTGATGTCTAACCATGCATGCTTCATTGTGTATCGCAGGACCAAACGTCCAGGCACCCATCCCCGCAGATGCAGACCGCCCGCAGGATGCCCCTCGGAGGCCACGGGAGACGGAGAGACCCGGACTCTCCAGCATGCGACGCCCGCAGGATGCCCCTCGGAGGCCACGGGAGACAGAGAGACCCGAACCCTCCAGCATGCGACGCCCGCAGGGTGCCCCTCGCACACCACGGGAGACAGGGAGACCCGGACCCTCCAGCATGCGACGTCCGCAGGATGCCCCTCGGAGGCCACGGGAGATGGAGAGACCCGGACCCTCCAGCATGCGACGCCCGCAGGATGCCCCTCGGAGGCCACGGGAGACGGAGAGACACGGGCCCTCCCGCATGCGACGCCCGCAGGATGCCCCTCAGAGGCCACGGGAGACAGAGAGACCCGGACCCTCCAGCATGCGACGCCCGCAGGATGCCCCTCGCACACCACGGGAGACGGAGAGACCCGGACCCTCCAGCATGCGACGTCCGCAGGATGCCCCTCGGAGGCCACGGGAGATGGAGAGACCCGGACCCTCCAGCATGCGACGCCCGCAGGATGCCCCTCGGAGGCCACGGGAGACGGAGAGACACGGGCCCTCCCGCATGCGACGCCCGCAGGATGCCCCTCAGAGGCCACGGGAGACAGAGAGACCCGGACCCTCCAGCATGCGACGCCCGCAGGATGCCCCTCGCACACCACGGGAGACGGAGAGACACGGACCCTCCAGCATGCGACGTCCGCAGGATGCCCCTCGGAGGCCACGGGAGACGGAGAGACCCGGACCCTCCTGCATGCGACGCCCGCAGGATGCACCTCGCACACCACGGGAGACGGAGAGACCCGGACCCTCCACCATGCGACGCCCGCAGGATGCCCCTCGGAGGCCACGGGAGACGGAGAGACACGGGCCCTCCCGCATGCGACGCCCGCAGGATGCCCCTCAGAGGCCACGGGAGACAGAGAGACCCGGACCCTCCAGCATGCGACGCCCGCAGGATGCCCCTCGCACACCACGGGAGACGGAGAGACATGAAGCAACAGGGAGACGACACCCCCGTCACGTGCAGGAGCGACCACCCTGCGACGAAGGGGGCAGCCACAGGCCTCCGTCACATCCGAGCAAGGACACCAATACCCAGGACACCACTACCCAGGACACCACTACCCAGGACACCACTACCCGGGACAGCACTGCCCAGGACACCCCTACCCGGGACAGCACTCCCCAGGAAGACGAAATACCGGACAGTGACTCAGAGTGGATGGGTGGAGACGAACCCCCACCCCAAAGTGCCATGGACTCAGAGTGGGACGAAGAGCACGACACAACACCACTGCTGTCACCAACACCCTCCATCATCGCAGAAACACTCACCTCGGTTGGGCACTTTAGTGATGAGGCGTCTGCTACACTCACTGGTGCGCACAACACAGCCGTCCCGGTACAGCAGGTGGAGGTAGGAGCAGCAGAGAGGCCGGGCGGTCGGAGGGCAGCCCAGCCCAAGCGAACATCTGCCGCCCAGATGGATCCCGGGTTCCTGCAGTTACCACACCCACACATAGATCCGATGCAACCACCGACCCGGAGACGAGCGAAGAGGGTGACGGGCGGCTTGAGGCTGCTGCGGTCGCAGGTGGAGGAGTCCACCCGCGTCCAGGAGCTGGGAGTGGTGCCGGTCATGCGTGCCACCCAGGCTGACACCGCACGGGTGGCGTCCGCGGTGGAGGCAATGGGTGCGACGGTGTCAGACATGGGGAACGGTTTGCGAGGCCTGGGGCTTTCCGTGCAGGCTGCGTCTGTGGCCCAGGAAATGGCTGCCCTCTCACAGGAGGCCATGAGCCAGTGCCAGCGTCAGATGGCAGAGGCGCTCAACGCCATAGCCCAGTCTCTGCAGGCCATGGCCCAGTCTCAGCAGGCCATGGCCCAGTCTCTGCAGGCCATCGCTGAGGGCATCGGCGCCAGTGGCCATGTGCGAGCCGGCGTCGCACTGTCACAGACAGGGTTGCCAACCCCCTGGGCTCCATGGCTGCAAACCTGCAGACCCCTGTCGATACCAGCACGGGCCTCCAGGGCTGGCAGCGCCAGATGTCGGGGGGGCGTCGGATCGCCAGTCCGTTCGCATCCCCCACCCATGTAGAGGCCTGGGGGCCATCGGGCACCCCGAGGGAGGAGGAGGTGGTGTCGTCCGTCCCGGCTCCCCCTGTAGGGGAGGTCCCGGTACACCGCGACTCCTCGGACTCCCCCCCTTCCGTCCCAGGTGCATCGGGTGGGCAACGGGCAAGACAGGCTGGCAGCTCGCCATCCCAGTCACCCGGGCCGCAGCCTGGCCCATCTAGGCCAGGACGCCCCAGGAAACGGCCGCCAAAGGGATCCAGTGTCAGAGGGCAGGAATCACAGGAGTCCACCTCCAGTTCTGCTGTACCGTCTGGGGAACCACGTAGACGTAGTCAAAGGGCCCGTAAGGCCAAACAATTAGTCACTGAGTAAGTTGGCACGGGTGCAGGGCACAGATGAGTTTTAGGGGCTAGGGCACGTGCATGAACTCGTTTGGTTATTAAAGTCAATGTTACACCTCCAGAAGCTGCCTTTGTGCTCTGTCCAAAGCGTGCGGGGGTGTTATGTACGTTGAGCGCAAGTGTGTGTGTGAGGGGTGGTCTTACCTCAGCCCTAGGTGAGTCTGCCCCCTTCCCCCTGGGCCGCCATCAACATCCCCCGGGCAGAGGACGGGACCGTGCGCTGCAGTGTCACAGCCCCATGCAGGGATGGTCCGGGTGGATGGTGGTACTGTGGCCATGGGTCAGACATAGTCCAACGATGTGGAGCCAGGAGCTCACCGCAGGGCGGGTTGTCATCATCCTCCATGGCCTGCAATAGACACGCGTCCACCCGCAACTGTGTGAGCCCGGCCCGTTGTGCCGCAGGTGGATCGGCAATGGGGGGGGGGGGGGGGGGGTGGTGTGCATGCGGGTGGGGTGGGTGGGGTTGGGGAGGGGGGTGAGGGTGCTGGGTGGGTGGATGGGTGGGGGGTGTGGGTGGTCGGCTGTTGCCATGGTGTGCGGTCTGTGGCCATACTACCCGATTCCCACGCCCATCTAGTCAGTGAAGCGGGCGGCTATCAGTCTGTCCCGTGCCCGCTGGGCCAGCCGGTAACGGTGGACAGCCACCCGCCTGTGTCTACCCCGTCTGCCCTGACCATTACCCCCATCCCCCTCATCTGGGGAGGACTGCGCCTCTTCCTGCTGCTCCTCCACTCCGCCCTCCTCTGCCTGCGGCACATCGCCCCTCTGCTGGGCTATGTTGTGCAGGACGCAGCACACCACAATGATGCGGCCGACCCTATCTGACCGATACTGGAGGGCACCCCCAGAGAGGTCCAGGCACCTGAAACGCATCTTCAGCACGCCAAAGCACCTCTCTATCACTCCCCTTGTCGCTACATGGGCATCATTGTAGCGGTTCTCCGCCTCATTGCGTGGCCTCCGTATAGGCGTCATCAGCCACGATCGCAATGGGTAGCCCCTGTCGCCCAGCAACCAGCCCCTCAGCCGGGGATGGCGTCCCTCGTACATGCCGGGGATGGATGACCGCGACAACACGTATGAGTCGTGTACACTGCCTGGGTAACGGGCGCATATGTGCAGGATCATCATGCGGTGGTCGCAGACCACCTGTATGTTCATCGAATAGGTCCCCTTCCTATTGGTGAACATGGCCCTGTTATCTGCAGGTGGCCGCACGGCGACGTGCATCCCATCAATCGCGCCCTGGACCATAGGGAACCCAGCCACGGCAGAGAAGCCCACGGCCCGGGCATCTTGGCTGGCCGGGTCCACGGGGAAGCGGATGTAGTGGTGCGCCATGGCATATAGGGCATCTGTCACTGCCCGGATGCACCGATGCACCGATGTCTGCGATATGCCGGACAGGTCCCCACTCGGTGCCTGGAATGACCCAGTTGCATAAAAGTTCAGGGCCACCGTAACCTTGACGGACACGGGGCGAGGGTGTCCCCCGCCAGTGCCACGCGGTGACAGGTGTGCCAGGAGGTGGAAGATGTGTGCCACGGTTTCCCGCCTCATCCGGAGTCTCCTCCTGCATTCCCGGTCCGTGAGGTCCTCGTATGACTGCCGGGGCCGGTACACACGGGGCGCCCTCGGGTGCCTCCGTTGCCGTGGGGCTGCGCCGTCCTCCTCCCCTCCTCGTCCTGTCAGTCAGGTGTCCCTCCAGCCTGGGCGGCTGCCGCCTGTCCCTCTGCGGCAGCCTGCGCCGCCTCTCTGGTACGCTCCTCCTCCTCCTCCTCCTCCTCCTCATCCAGGGCAACATAGACATTAGCGGCTGCCGCCACGGCGGCCAACATCGCTGGATGATCTGAAAACATGACGGCCTGGTGGGGGGAGGGGAACGACGACATGTCATCATTGCCCATATCCCCTCCTCCTCCCAGCCAGGTGGCATGGACCGCATGGGTCCAACTGTTGGAGGCTGGCACCTGGCCAGGTGGACCAACTCACTTGCCCGCGCAACCCCCTCCCCGGCACGGACCCCCCCCCAACCTCCTCCCCGGCACGGACCCCAACCTCCTCCCCGGCACGGACCCCCCCCAACCTCCTCCCCGGCACGGACCCCAACCTCCTCCCCGGCACGGACCCCCCATCCCCCTCTCCGGCATGGACCCCCCCCCAACCTCCACCCCGGCATGGACCCCAACCTCCTCCCCAGCACGGACCCCCCCCCAACCTCCTCCCCTGCACGGAACCCCCCCAACCTCCTCCCCAGCACGGACCCCAACCTCCACCCCGGCACGGACCCCCCCCCATCCCCCTCCCCGGCACGGACCCCAACCTCCTCCCCGGCACGGACCCCCCATCCCCCTCCCCGGCACGGACCCCCCTCCCGGCACTCCCCTGGAGCCCAGCCCACTCTAACCACCCCCCCCGCCGCACACACACACACACAACCCGAAACACACCTCTCCTCACACATTCAGACTGCGGCCACGCCATCGCCTGCCCAGAGCCAACCCCCCAGGCCGTCACTCACCTCCACGCTGGTCGGCGTGAACCTGGAGCACAGGGTCACGCCGATGAAAAGGAGGTTTAATTTACGTCGACGTGAACGGTCATCACGTCAACGGGACTTCGACGGGATGACCTCCTCCCCGTGCCGGGGAGGAGGTTGGGTGGGGGGTCCATGCCGTGGAGGAGGTTGGGCAGCACGGTAGCATTGTGGATAGCACAAATGCTTCCCAGCTCCAGGGTCCCAGGTTCGATTCCGGCTTGGGTGACTGTCTGTGCGGAGTCTGCACATCCTCCCCGTGTGTGCGTGGGTTTCCTCCGGGTGCTCCGGTTTCCTCCCACAGTCCAAAGATGTGCGGGTTAAGTGGATTAGCCATGCTAAATTGCCCATAGTGTCCAAAATTGCCCTTAGTGGTGGGTGGGGTTACTGGGTTATGGGGATAGGGTGGACGTGTGGACCTTGGGTAGGGTGCTCTTTCCAAGAGCCGGTGCAGACTCGATGGGCCGAATGGCCTCCTTCTGCACTGTAAATTCTATGATTCTATGACTTCGGCCCATCCGGAAGGGAGAATATCGGCAGGCCGAAAATCGTCTGCCTTGCGCAGACCCGTGCCATTCTCCGACGGCAGCGGCACCATTAACGCCCCGCCGACTTTTCTCCCTTCGGAGACTTCGGCAACCGGTGGGAGCGGGATTCACGGCGGCCAACGGCCATTCTCCGACCCGCTGGGGGGTCGGAGAATGACGCCCCAGAGGCTGAATGCCCTTGACTGCTGAAGTGTTCCCCGACTGGAAGGGAACATTCCTGCCTGGTGATTGTCGCACGATGTCCGTTCTTTCGTTGTCGCTGCGTCTGCATGGTCTCGCCAATGTACCACGCCTCGGGACATCCTTTCCTGTAGCGTATGAGGTAGACAACGTTGGCCGAGTCGCATGAGTATGTACTGCGTACCTGGTGGGTGGTGTTCTCACGTGTAATGGTGGTATCCATGTAGATGATCTGGCACATCTTGCAGAGATTGCCATGGCAGGGTTGTGTGGTGTCGTGGTCACTGTTCTGAAGGCTGGGTAGTTTTCTGCAAACAATGGTTTGTTTTGAGGTTGCGTGGTTGTTTGAAGGCAAGTAGTGGGGGTGTGGCGATGACCTTGGCAAGATGTTCATCTTCATCAATGAAGTGTTGAAGGCTGTGAAGAAGATGTCATAGTTTCTCCGCTCCGGGAAAGTACTGGACGACGAAGGGTATTCTGTCGGTTGTGTCCCATGTTTGTCTTCTGAGGAGGCCGGTGCGGTTTTTTGCTGTGGCGCGTTGGAACTGTCGATCGATGAGTCGAGCGCCATATCCCGTTCGCACGATGAACATCTTGCCAAGGTCACCCCCACTACGTGCCTTCAAACAACCGCGCAACCTCAAACAAACCATTGTTTGCAGCAAACTACCCAGCCTTCAGAACAGTGACCAGGACACCACACAACCCTGCCATGGCAATCTCTGCAAGATATGCCAGATCATTGACATGGATACCACCATTACACGTGAGAACACCACCCACCAGGTATGCGGTACATACTCGTGTGACTCGGCCAACGTTGTCTATATATATATTTATATATTGTATATATAAATGATTTGGAGGAAAATGTAACTGGTCTGATTAGTAAGTTTGCAGACGACACAAAGGTTGATGGAATTGCGGATAGCGATGAGGACTGTCTGAGGATACAGCAGGATTTAGATTGTCTGGAGACTTGGGCGGAGAGATGGCAGATGGAGTTTAACCTGGACAAATGTGAGGTAATGCATTTTGGAAGGGCTAATGCAGGTAGGGAATATACAGTGAATGGTAGAACCCTCAAGAGTATTGAAAGTCAAAGAGATCTAGGAGTACAGGTCCACAGATCACTGAAAGGGGCTACACAGGTGGAGAAGGTAGTCAAGAAGGCATACGGCATGCTTGCCTTCATTGGCCGGGGCATTGAGTATAAGAATTGGCAAGTCATGTTGCAGCTGTATAGAACCTTAGTTAGGCCACACTTGGAGTATAGTGTTCAATTCTGGTCGCCACACTACCAGAAGGATGTGGAGGCTTTAGAGAGGGTGCAGAAGAGATTTACCAGAATGTTGCCTGGTATGGAGGGCATAAGCTATGAGGAGCGATTGAATAAACTCGGTTTGTTCTCACTGGAACGAAGGAGGTTGAGGGGCGACCTGATAGAGGTATACAAAATTATGAGGGGCATAGACAGAGTGGATAGTCAGAGGCTTTTCCCCAGGGTAGAGGGGTCAATTACTAGGGGGCATAGGTTTAAGGTGAGAGGGGCAAAGTTTAGAGTAGATGTACGAGGCAAGTTTTTTACGCAGAGGGTAGTGGGTGCCTGGAACTCACTACCGGAGGAGATAGTGGAAGCAGGGACGATAGGGACATTTAAGGGGCATCTTGACAAATATATGAATAGGATGGGAATAGAAGGATACGGACCCAGGAAGTGTAGAAGATTGTAGTTTAGTCGGGCAGTATGGTCGGCACAGGCTTGGAGGGCCGAAGGGCCTGTTCCTGTGCTGTACATTTCTTTGTTCTTTGTTCTTTTTGTACCTCATACGCTGCAGGAAAGGATGTCCCGAAGCGTGGTACATTGGCGAGACCGTGCAGACGCTGCGACAACGAATGAACGGACATCGTGCAACAATCACCAGGCAGGAATGTTCCCTTCCAGTCGGGGAACACTTCAGCAGTCAAGGGCATTCAGCCTCTGATCTCCGGGTAAGCGTTCTCCAAGGCGGCCTTCAGGACGCGCAACAACGTAGAATCGCCGAGCAGAAACTTATAGCCAAGTTCCGCACACATGAGTGCGGCCTCAACCGGGACCTGGGATTCATGTCGCATTACATTCGTCCCCCACCATCTGGCCTGCGAAATCCTACCAACTGTCCTGGCTTGACACAATTCACACCTCTTTAACCTGGGATTACCCCATCTCTGGATCTGTAAAGATTTAATCACCTGCTAATGCTCGTATTCCAAGCATTGTCTGGCATCTTTGAATCTGTCTATATATATGTTTCTGGAACATACCTCTCCATTCACCTGAGGAAGGAGCAGCGCTCCGAAAGCTAGTGACATTGAAACAAACCTATTGGAGTTTAACCTGGTGTTGTAAGACTTCTTACTGTGCTCACCCCAGTCCAACGCCGGCATCTCCACATCATAGAATTTACGGCACGGAAACAGGCACAAACTGGTACATGCCATCCAAAAAGCTCATCCAAGCTTGCCCCATTTGGCTCATATCCCTCTAAACCTTTCCTCGACATATATCTGTCCAAATGCCTTTTAAATATAGAACCATAGAATCTATGGCACAAAGACAGGCCCATGTTGCACCCTTGTTTAAAAAGTCCATTAAGGTTAAGCCCAATAACTAGAGACCAGTCAATTTAATCTCAGTGATGAGAAAACTTTTAAGAAACAATAATCCAGGACAGAATTTACAGTAACTTGGACAAGTGTTTAATTCAGGAAAGACAGCATGGATCTGTTAAGGCACCCTGAGTTGTATGTGAGAAATCTGCTCGCTGCTATATAAGTGCAGGTCTGTTTTCTTCCATGCCGTGGGTTAAATTGCTGTGCTGATGTTTGATGGCTCAGAGAACATTAAGGTACAACCTCTGGGATGCCATACCAGCCCTTTACCTCCGAAAATGTCAACATGCACAGAAATTTAAATTGGAATCAGTGATTAGGTTTTTCACATGAAGTTTGTACTTAACATTTGATTTTCATTTTTGAATGGTTGCAATGCAGAATAATCACCCAATTATCCCTCATTGTTAAGTAACTCCGGCTTGCTTCCCAGCAGTGCTAGGCTCTCTGGGGAAGGAAATCCATACAGTTTTTAAAATGTTCCTCTGCACTCTGCCAAAGAAACATCTGGAAAGATTGCAGATCAATGTTGCTTTGCTAACTAATGAATAAATAAATACTGTGGTATTCCATTTGTAGTTATTTATTGCTCACTCTGAATCTTTAACGTGACTCTGGCTCGTTTATTTCTGCTGGCAGTTTCTTCTCTTCGGGGTTCCTGGTAGATGTACTTCAGCTGTCTCTGGGTATGCAGCCATATCAAAAATCAAATTGCAACTTAGACAACATTGTATTTTAAAGACGCTCCATTTCTTAAATAACCTTTTTATTAAAAGCAATGGATAATGTTCAATTCAATTGTTCTTCATTGGAACAATTGTATCACAGACATGGAGCTGACCACGAATTCTTGATAATTTCTTAGTTATGCTGCACATGGACAAACGTTAATATGCAGATCATGAAAATGGACCGAATCACAAGCCTCCGAGTAGATTACATGGATCCTGGGGGCACGGGTAGAAAGGGCATGATTGCGAAGCTCCAGTATCATGGGCGTGGGGCGAACTTGATAGACCAAGTTGGTCTTTTCCTTCCTGTCATTTTTGCATGTTTGTAGGTGCCACTGTTTATCTAAGAACCCTAAAGCAAAGCATCAATGATACTTCATATGGTGGGGTCGGTGGAGAGAAGGTGTGGTGGAAGTGGAGGTGGGGGTTCAAAGGCTGGTCTGGCTGTGATGGTGAAGATAGCACCATGATGTCATGCTCAATTAACTCAGAATTATCAGCACAAATAATTGACTTTATTCTCGTTTTAAAAAATCTATTGGGTGCGATTGAACCAAATGAGAACTATGTTCCATAGCTAGTGCGTTTAGCAGCGTGTTTCCCGGCAATCGTTGCACCGAGAAACACAAAGCTATCTAATGCGACTCCGGTTAGGTATGAGGCCTCAGCGGGGAACGCGTGGTCGAGGCTGAACTTAGTCCCATTTATTACGCTGAGGAGACCCACCTGCCAAAACTCCTCAGTGCAGGGAGAGATTGAGATGCCATTTTTAAATGGTGTCCTGATCTCTCGATCCCTGGATACGACCCTCAAACTGTCCCAAAGCCCCAACTCACTTATAAAGGGATCCTTTAGTGTGTCTGCTTCACTCCTTTCTTTTCTCTTTCTACAGTATTTTCTGGACATAGTAACATCAGAGCAGCCTGATTGAACATTCTCTGGATTTATGTTCTAAAATATTTTCACACAGTTTACATTGTGCTGCATGCAACCGAAAATCATGGGCTGAATTCTCCGATTTCCAGGCTATGTCTGGAGGATCTGTAGCGTTTTACGTCAAAATAATTGGCGGCGCCCTAGGACCACAACAAAAACAACTGGAAAATTGATGGGCCCTGGCTGCGCATGCGCAAAGTGACGATCTGCAGTGGTCGCGCCGCACAACAAGGCGCCGGCCACACGGGGATGCAACCTGCCACGTAGTTCCCCCCCAGACACCCCTCGCCACCCCCTAGCCACCTCCCACCTGTCCCCCAGCCCTCGTCGAAGCCCCCTGGACAGCAGCACGGCTCCTGCTCGACTGTGGCAGTGCTGGACATAGGCCACAGCCACCACGCTGGGTTCCCGGTCGCTGAGACCACATGTTCCCTGCGCGGTCAGGAACTCGGCCCAGCTGGTGGGGCGGAGCATCGGGAAAAGGCCTCAGGTGACGTCCTGAGGCCGTCCTGAAGGCATGCGGCGCGCTCCTCGATGATGTCCTTTTGGGAGGGGCGGAGCGTGTGAAAACAGGCACCGCCCCCGATTCCATTGTGAAAAGGGATTCTCCACCCGATCACTGATTATGAAATCATCGTCAGGAAACGGAGAATCCCACCCCATATCACATTCAACACCCAATTTAAAACCACGGTTATGCCAAATTAGGAATAACATTTGACATTCTTTGGTTTCATTTTCTTTTTAATGTGTTTAGTAGCTCTGATCCTACTGCCAGAAGTTGGCTCGGAAGAGTTCCTGAACCAAACACTGTGACAGAGGCCAGAATTCTCCGGCCATTGGGGTTCTCATTTCCTACTGACAGTGCACCCCCACCCATTGGGTTCCCGGCAGCGTGCTGTGACCTCATTGGGAAATCCCATTGATAAGCGGCGGGAAGAGAGTATCCTGCCACCAATGAATGGCATGCTACCGAGAAACGCGCAGCTGGGGGAGCAAAGAATCCCGCCCAGAGTCAAAATATCATTATCGTTGGCCCAGGCATTAACTGCAGTCCCTCAGGAATCTTGTCATTTCATCTGTACATGTTTTAACAGCTCTGGTATTGCCAAACTGTTTTATAACTTCGACCAAATTTTCCCTCCAAATGCCATCAATAGATTTCATTTAACATTGGAGTCACCAGATGGAAGATAACCCAAAGGTGTGAAAGAGAAAATTCTAGAGTGGCTGGAGTCATATTTGATCCAACGCAAAGATGGATGTGGCTATCAGAGACCAACCACCACTGGCGTTCCTCAGGGAAATATTTGTGTTCAAACCATCTTCAACTGCTTCAAATATAATCATCCTTCCCTCATAATAGGAATTGGTTTTACAACATTTAGTCCAATTCATGACTTCTCCAATCATGCTGAATCCAATATCAACACTCAGTTGACAGGTAGTAGCTGTGTGAGTCCAGAAAATCAACTCCAAAATGTGAAATCTCAGCTGAAAAGGGTTAACATCAACAGCACATGACATGAAATAATGATGACGTAATGTCACATCATTGAACAACAGAGATCTGGAGGGAGGGGAAGTTGCAAGCTTCGTGTTGAGATCTCAATATGTACATAAAATCTGTGAATAAAGAGTAATGGTTTTAACAACCTGCAGTTTCAAGCAGCTTGCTTTGAGAGAACACACAAGCCCCCCCAAAGAACCCCATCTAGACCCTGAACACACAACAAAGCATCAGTCATTTCCCGAGTCTTCAAGTCCCCCACTATCTTTTGAATTCCCAATCACCAGAAGCTAAAGTGAACCAGCCAGCAGTTGAAGAAGGCCAATCAGCATTTTCTCAGGGCAGCTAAGGTTGCCCAGGAAAGGTGGTTTTACCAATACTTCCCACACATAAAAACAAATTGCAATTGATAGGAATTATGATTTTTCGAGGAAGTAATTTTTGGTTTGCTACAAGTTGTAACTAAATACTGCATTTTTAAAAGTGAAAATGATGAGGCATAATCAAAAGTATTTTAGCTACCTTTTCCCCTTAGTTAAGGTCCTGTTTTTGCTTGTTCCCTTAATTAATAAGTTCCGATTTAATTCCCTTCTTCTGAAAAGTTGGCTTATGGTTATTCTGTCCCATAAAACGGAGTGCTTGAAATCTGATCAATATTTCTCATCCAAATCTACTGGCTGCGATCTTCCATTCAACGCTGATCCGATCAGGAGAATGGGGTGTCGAAGGAAAAAAGGAAAACCTGTTGTGATACTCCAATCCCCCAGCAGCGGCCTCAGCACACCACCCACCTGTGTTGGCAGAAGGATCCAAATCACTGATTTGCATCCATTTCCATTTGATTAATGGAATGGAAGCTCTTCCCCACCATTCCTCTCCTCCATCCCTTCCCCCCATTATGCACTGGCCCACAATTTTTATAAAACTCTTGTCATGATTGACGGCCCCTCACCACATCAAAAGGAGCTAAGTGCTTTCCGTTAAGGAAAGGAGGAAGTGAAAGCACTTAGCACCTTTTGAGCAGTGAGCGACCATCAATCAAAGCAAGAGTGATTATTGAAATTGTAGTTAGAATCAAAGCAGGGAAATTCAGATGCATTAAAGCATGAAGGGAAATAGAAATAAACACATACCCTAAGTGGCTGTGTCTGGACCAATACAACTATCAGTCATTGGCTGGTGCAAAGTATTGCTATGTGAAATTGAATGGAAGATTTACATTTCAAAGACTGCCAAGGGATTGCAGTCCTTTGAGATGTATTTGGCTTTTGAGGAAGCCTCTGACATTTGTAACAGCTGCTGTTGTAAGCACTCTTGCCTGAGGCAGCAGATATTAGCGAAGGATAAATAAAAATGCAGTGATTTTTTTCATTCTGCTGCCTGGATTGCTCTTCAGCTTTGAGTCAGAGGTGACCGATGGGAGTCTCTGATGGAGGTCTCTGATAGGATTCTCTGTTGGGCGTCTCTGATGGGAGATCTGATGGGAGGTCTGATATGGCTCTCTGATGGGGGTTTCTGATGGGTGTCTCTGATGGGGAGTTTGATGGTGGCTGGTGATGTGGAGTGGGGATTTGGGTCACCCTCAAGCATGCGTACTGTGAGGGGTGATCAGTTATTCCCATGTTGGGGGGGGTGCCCCTACTTGTCAGCAGGGGGATGGGGCAGGATTTTCTTTGTAGCGGGCCTTCCATCGGACCCCGATATTGAGGCACCAGCTCAAAATGGTGGTCCGATACCGGGACTCAAATGGAATCTGGTGAGCTCTCCCCATGCATAAATTAGCATGGTAAAGGAGAGAGACTCGCATACCAGGCCCTGCACCTGGTGCCAGTGGTGACCAGTAGAGATTCTCTGCTAGCGGGAGCACTTCATCTCCAGAAAGGAGAATCCTGGCCGATATTTATTTTGCATCATCATTGCACCACTAAAGGAAAATGCCTCTCTCTGCAAAATTAACACGTAGACCTACAGACCTTCTGTGCATACTGTGGTCTCCATGTCCTCTCTACTTTGACAATGATGTATTTGCAGTTGTTAACCATTAATGTCACTGATTCACAGTGAGAGAGAGAAAATGGAATGCTATTCGCATGACAGAAACTTCATCAGTAAATCGATTCATCCCTTGCAGAGCAAATGGATTTTCGTGGCATGCTTGAGGTTTAATTTGTTGAACAGTGGATTTACATTGGAAGGTTGATTTCTGTGAATTTCCATTGTTATTTCAGAATAAATTTCACATGGAAGCTGTGTGAATTTGTATGCAAGGAGGGGATAATGTTGAAGATGAGAACAAGCTTGTGGCTTTACATTGGGTCGCACCGTCTGCCAATTCGTGATTTATCCCATTCTCCCATTTCTGTCTATGAACCATTGCCAAGGGGCAGATGATTTTCTTAAAAAAAATGTTCTTCCAGCAGAAACCCCTGATGCACCTGAGACCAATTATTCAGGCAGTCTGTTTTTTTTCCACTGTGGTCAAGACGGGCTTCTATACATTGCTTCATCACACGCATAAAGCCCAGCTCTAAGCATCATTGGCAAGAAACTCTCCCAATCTGTAAATCCTTTTTCTCCCACCCACATTTGCAATTCATAGTCATTGGATGAAGCCATCCCAGTTTTCTGTTCCTGTTTTTCATGCCTGCATGTGAGTTCATACAACTGCTTGAGATAGCAAAAGTTATCGATCACCCTACACATGACCATCATTTTGTTAGATTGCTCGGGACAGTTGCATTTTAAAATTCTTTTACCTTTTTACTTTTAAGCATTCTCAAATTCCTTTGTCTTAGGTTGCACTGATAGGTGAACCTGGCTGCCTATGGCCTCAAGAATGCTTCCAATTGTCCGTGTATGGAAATAAAATGATCCAGCAGCCCGAAGGATAATGAATAGGAAGCCTCTCTATTACATTACTTTGGTGACATTTTTTATCCTCCAAACAAACCCCTCACCCTCCATAATGTCTTTAATAATGATGATACCAAAGAGATCCATTAAGGAGACGACGCCGGCCATCATTGGAATTCCCATTGTTGAGGCCACAGGTGGGCCTTCTAAATGCAGAGCTGCTCATGATTATCCTGCATGGCCATCCATAGTCTTCTGCACTGAAATTCAGCAACCTTCCGCCAGTGATGGTGCAGTCACTGGGTACACCACACGGCCTCTGCTTATTTTCACATTCATGCTGTATTTCAAGGGGAAGGCTGACTGGGGTGTCGAAGTCTAAGAGCAGCTGGTTGGTTCAGAATAAAATCCTTCAATATTTACCACACCACTCCCTGTAGATTTGTGCAACTTTCAGCAATTATAGAAAGCACCAAACAACTGTAAATTTGCGAATGATCCCTCAAGAGCACTAGTGGGGTTCTTCTGTGCTTCAGCTAATAGTAATTCTGTCGGTGCAAGAGTCAGCGAGCATGACGGCTGGAGGGTGCAACCCCAAAATGGCAGTGCTGGTCTCAATTCGACAATGTACACTGAGGGCGTGATTCAGTGGCCTCGTTTTGCTCGAGCGAGAGCGCGGCGAGGCCACTGAATAGTGAGAGAGGCCAAAAAAAAACTGCGCTCGACGCCAAACTGTTTGGATTGCAACTGGCCTGCTCTCTGAGCAAAATCGGGATCTCGCCGCAGCATGCCGAGAAACCAATAATTTCCATACAATTAGCTGGTGCCACCCTATATCCAATGGCCTCCCGTGATCCAGCGTCCTCCCCAGAAAGTGGTCACGATTGCACCGATTAGTACTCCTTTTGAAAAATGTGAACATGGCGGAAGGGCTGCTACAGGGACCCTAGGAGGTAAGTGGCCATCTTTGCTCACAGACAATGAGCCCAGGGGCACTTGGAATGCTGTCCCTATGCTCAGAGGAGGATGGGGGGCGGGTAATCAGAGGGGAGTGCAGCCCCAGTTGGGTGTAGGCTGCCATGGGGGGCTGGGGTATAGGGGCTGGGTGTCTGCTGAGGGGAGGGCAACCGTGCGCAGGTCTTCTATGCCACTCCCTGGGTTGTGTGCTCCTATTCTGGGTGCAACACTAGCCCCTACCTGTATGCCTCCACCGACCACCATTACTCCCAATGACAGCGGAGACTTCTGGCCATGCGGCTGAAGAGTATTGCTAATAGGGAATTTGCAATCATGATTAAGTGAGCACTTCACACATCCTAAGTGGATCCCTGTGATGGGTGGGCCATGTGGGACACATTGTCTTGCATCCCAATCACACCTTGATAAATAAACACTCTGCTTGAACACTGTGGTAGACAGCATCACAGACATAGCAATTAACCTCCGAACACCCAGGGGATGAGCCCAGTAATGGGTACATGTCCGTGGCTGGGTTTGGTGACATCCTGTTGGGGTGTTTGGGATGCAGACCGGTGAGCAGGGCCCCCCCGCCATGGTCGGGTGTGCGTGGGCAGGGCTTGTCGGTTGGGCAGGGCGTGGGGAGGGTGGGGAGGTGCCAGGACCCTATGTCTTGAGGGATGGGGCATGGGATTGGTGGCTGGCCCACATCGCAGAACACAGAGCCAGAGGAGTCCCTCTGGTTCTGGTGAGAGTTTTATAATGTTTTTTTTTTCTTTTTTTATAAATTTAGAGTACCCAATTCATTATTGCAATTAAGAGGCAATTTAGCGTGGCCAATTAACCTACCCTGCACATCTTTTGGGTTGTGGGGGCAAAACCCACGCAAACACAGGGAGAATGTGTAAACTCCACACGGACAGTGACCCAGAGCCGAGATCGAACCTGGGACCTCGGCGCCGTGAGGCTGCAGTGCTACCACTGTGCCACCGTGCTGCCCTGAGTTTTATAATGTTTATCGTACAATTGCACACCACTGCCCCATCCTCCCTCCTCCCAATCCCCCAATGCCCCCCAACACCCCAGGCACCCTCCCCTCCTTACTCCCTACCTATCCCCACCCACCCAGTGCACTTTCAATGATCCCCAACGTGCTTAGCTATCCTTGCTTTACTGCTATATCTAGGTGTATCCCCAGGATGCAATTCAGAGGTGGAGGCAGCCAGCTGCTTACCACATCCCATGGCCTTTGATGCCCTGACAGGCGTCCTCTGGGGGCTCTGGGGCTGGAGGGCCCAGGCGCACTTGACTGCGGCACATGCACAACCATGCCGTCCCATTTCGAGTGCTGACTGCAAGACGCAGATTCGTCAGAGAGGTGGAATTCAGGGGAGCTAGTGTCTACTGTCACCGGTCCATGGGATGGGTCCAGGATGCCATCCTGCACCCCCAAGATCAGTGACCATTGGGCCCTGGGGCTCACCTCGGGATGGAGGGATTGCTGGATTCAGCCCAGCTGTCCCTATGTCATCTGGCTCTGCCAGCCCTGGCATTCCCCATTGTCTGCACTATGGTGTCCACACCCTCAGCGATGCTCCTCAGTGATTGGGACATGCTCTGCAGTGCCTCAGCAATGCTGACTTGCGACTGGGACAAGCTCGGCAGCACCTCGGCCATTCCCATGAGACCGGGACATGTCCCGCAGCACCTGATCAAGGTCCACCTGGTACTGGGTCACCTCCCAGGCCCACAGCGATGGCAGTCACAGTTCCTGCCTCCACCTGATGTGCATCAGCAACTGTGTGGTGCTCACCAGAATGTGCCCCAGAAGCCTGACTGCGAGCATTGGCCCAATGAGCTGCATGTCTCTGCGCTGGTGAAGGGTGGTGATGACACCTGTGATGCTTCGCTGTTGGCACCCCTGAATCCTCCTCTGAGGAGCTCTCCTGGGAGTCGGGGGTGAGGGTGTTGGAGGTCAAGCACAGATGGGCCAGCACCGTCAGTTGGATGTTCTGTCGGAGAATGGACATGTGGTCATTGGGGGGTCAGTCTGTCTAGACATAACAACTCACGTTTGACAGGTCTTCCGGGTGGGCTTGGTGGATCCTGAACTCTGCAGCGTGTGTTGGTGATCGCTTTATCCTTGCCCATCCCTGTCACCTCCAGGGTCCATCCCTTGAAGGTCATAAGGATTCTTATGTCCAGCACCCCACTGCCAGTCTGGGCCCTCTCCCAGTTATTGTAGGAGGGAGGAGACACAGAGTGGGCATTGTTAGTCATATGTGCAGTACACAGCGGTGGTGGTGGGGGGGGGGGGGGGGGGGGTGGTGAAGAAAAGATTGTGGGGGTGAAGGGAGGGGGGTCAAATGGAGGGTGGGGGCTGTTTGTATGTGGGTGTGAAGTTTTGGGTGATGATTCAACTGACGCGTGTGGTCCGATGTAGGTCGTTGTTCATCAGGCGGCACTCGAAGCCAGTCCTCCTGGTCACACGGCCCAAGCTGACACTCACTGCCATTTAATTCCAGGCGGCACTGGCCACTATTTGGCTCCCCTCCGGGACCCTCGGCGAACAGGACATCCCACCTGGCCTCAACCTCATCTAGGAGCCTCCTCAGATCCACATCTCCAAACCTTAGGGCCGGTCGTCTTGCCACAATGGCGGTGAGCTGAGTGGGATTGACTGTGCAAGAACTGTTTAAGTGTTGCTCGACCTTGTTAGCGTGGGGCTGGCGAGAGGGGTGCTGGCGAATTAGCCAGTGAGCCTTCAGTTGTGGCATGAAGCCCTTGGGGCCTCATTAAGTGGACCAATTAACTTTGTTTTGTGTTTCCGACCTCGCCGGGAAGGTCACGGCAGCTACCGCTCATTACCACACTTAGAAATTGTTCTGGAGAATCGTGCCCTAATTGACATTGGGATTTGTTTCCTCTGCACACTCCTGGTAGATAGCCTTTAACAACCACATCAAGACAACGCTCGGTATGAGTCATGCACAAGTGTGCCTGCGCATAATGGAGGCCATTGTGGCTTCTTAATGGCACACGTGGCACCTCATAAAAAGTTCTGAGAAGCACAAGTTTTAGTGAGGAGCTGAAGGAAATTAGTAAATAAATGGTTTTGGGGAAATTAATGGGATTCAAGGCAGGTAAATCTCCAGGGTCTGATAATCTTCATCCCAGAGTACTTAAACAAGTGGCCCTAGAAAAAGTAGATGTATTGGTGGTCATTTTCCAGAATTCTTTGGACTCTGGAATAGTTCCTACAGATTGGAGGGAATGAATGTAAACCCATTATTCAAAAAGAGAGGTAGAGAGAAAACAGGGAGCTATAGACCAGTGGGCCTAACGTCGGTAGTAGTGAAGTTGATGGAATCCATTATTAAAAAATTCATAACCCAGCATTTGGAAAGCAGTGGTGTATTCAGACAAAGTCAGCATGGATTTACAAAAGGAAAATCAAGCTTGACAGATCTACTAGAACCCTTTGAAGATGTAACTTCCTTTGTGAAGGCAGAAGCAAAGTACGAATTTAGTTCCTCAGCTGTTTCTTTGTTCCCTGTTGTGAATGCCCTCATTTCTGAATTGAAGGGATCTACATTAGTTTTTATCAACCACTTTCTCTTTACATACGTATAGAAACTTTTACAGTCTGTTTTTATGGTCCCTGCTAGTTTACTTTCAAATTGTATTTTTCCCTTCTTAATCAATCCCTTGTTCTGTTTTTGTTGAATTTTAAACTGTTCCCAAACCTCTGGTCACTTGCTTTTTCTTGCTAATTTGTATGCCTCTTCTTTGAATCCAATACTATTGCTAATTTACCTGGTAAACCGTGGTTTGGCTGCAGTTCCCTTCCTACTCTTGCATCAAACAGGAATAAACAACTTTTGCAATTCACCTATTTATTCCTTGAAGCTTGCCATTGTCTGTCCACTGTCCTTCCTTTCAGTAATATTTCTCAGTCCGTCATAGCCAGCTCATGTCTCGTACTATCATAATTACTTTCATTGAGGTTCAGGACTCTTTGTCTCAGAATCAATTACCTCACATTGATAAAGAATTCTACCATGTTATGGAAGGTACAAATAATGGGCGTCATTCTCCGACCCCCCGCCGGGTCGGAGAATGGCCATTGGCCGCCGTGAATCCCGCCCCCGCCGAAGTCTCCGGTACCGGAGATTGGGCGGGGGCGGGAATCGGGCAGCATCGGTTGGCGGGACCCCCCCGTTCAATTCTCCGGCCTGGATGAGCCGAAGTCCCGCCCAGGAATTGCCTGTCCCGCCGGCGTAAATCAAACCTGGTATTTACCGGCGGGACCAGGCGGCGTGGGCGGGCTCCGGGGTCCTGGGGGGGGGCGCGGGGCGATCTGACCCCGGGGGGTGCCCCCACGGTGGCCTGGCCCGCGATCGGGGCCCACCGATCCGCGGGCGGGCCTGTGCCGTGGGGGCACTCTTTCCCTTCCGCCTCCGCTACGGCCTCCACCATGGCGGAGGCGGAAGAGACTCTCCCCACTGCGCATGCGCGGGAAACTTTCAGCGGCCGCTGACGCTCCCGCGCATGCGCCGGTAAACTGTCAGCGGCCGCTGACGCTCCCGCGCATGCGCCGCATTTCCGCGCCAGCTGGCGGGGCAACAAACGCCATTTCCGCCAGCTGGCGGGGCGGAAATCCCTCCGGCGTCGGCCTAGCCCCTCAATGTTGGGGCTAGGCAGCCAAAGATGCGGAGCATTCCGTAACTTTGGGCCGGCGCGATGCCCGTCTGATTGGCGCCGTCTTTGGCGCCAGTCGGCGGACATCGCGCCATTGAGGGAGAATTTCGCCCCAAAAGTTTAAAAAGTAAGGAAACATCAAAGACAGTGCTAGTGACAGGATATATTTAATAAACTGATACGATAACTCGGCCTCAAACAGTTATATGCACATATGTGCATATGCACATATAATTATTATTATTATAGCACAAAGTCTTACAACACCAGGTTAAAGTCCAACAGGTTTGTTTCGATGTCACTAGCTTTCGGAGCGCTGCTCCTTCCTCAGGTGAATGAAGAGGTCTGTTCCAGAAACACATATATAGACAAATTCAAAGATGCCAAACAATGCTTGGAATGCGAGCATTAGCAGGTGATTAAATCTTTACAGATCCAGAGATGGGGTAACCCCAGGTTAAAGAGGTGTGAATTATACCAAGCCAGGACAGTTGGTAGGATTTTGCAGGCCAGATGGTGGGGGATGAATGTAATGCGACATGAATCCCAGGTCCCGGTTGAGGCCGCACTCATGTGTGCGGAACTTGGCTATAAGTTTCTGCTCGACGATTCTGCGTTGTCGCGGGTCCTGAAGGCCGCCTTGGAGAACGCT
This sequence comes from Scyliorhinus torazame, assembly GCF_047496885.1. Taxonomy (NCBI): domain Eukaryota; kingdom Metazoa; phylum Chordata; class Chondrichthyes; order Carcharhiniformes; family Scyliorhinidae; genus Scyliorhinus; species Scyliorhinus torazame. The sequence goes on along the minus strand of NC_092707.1, from coordinate 190,576,699 downwards.
TACATGGAGAATGCTCGCATTCCAAGCATTGTTTTTTGGCCATGCCCCATTCTCCATCAGATCGGGAAATCCAACACCGGTGTTGGGCAATGGAGAATCCACCCCAAAGTCAAAACATTCCACAAACAGAACAGAATTCCGATGTTAATAATTCAGGTAATCTATTTTGCTGAAGTAACTAAATACTGAATAAATATTTTGATGCGCTGAATAAATCATTCTTCTGCAAAATTGACATACAATCTGCTCGAGGCCATCAGTGGGAGACATACAACACCAGCTGCAGACGTTCTGCTTGGGATGCAGGGAGGATGAGATATCTTGAACTTGTTCAGACATGTCACAACAAATGGAAGCAGGTGCTTCAGATGCTATTTTAAAATCAGTGAATGGCGCAAGGAGTGAATAAAAATGGAAATTTACTTTTGAAAAGCTGAAGATGAAAAATAGAGGAATGGAGGTGTGAAAGAGGACGCCTCTTTAGAAAAGAGCACACCTTTTTAGAATCTGTTACTCACTGACGCTTATTGGCAGATAAAAGGTGAAGATATCAAGCACAAATTGCCCCAACTTCCTATGAAGGCTTTTCCAGGGTTCAGGCTAGTTGAGTTCTACCCCGAGTGCGGCAGGGAGGAAATAGGTTGCCACACTACACACAGGCACAGGAATCATTTTGTTACTTATCAAGATTTAAATTACATAATTTTTGCCGTACCCTCAAACGAGTTTCCCAACCTCTTAAAACGGCAACAATGGCAGGGGTTCTCCCCTACCCGGCGGGGCGGGGGAATCCGGCATAATGGAGTGGCGGGAACCACTCCGGCGATGCGCCGCCCCAAAGGTGCGGAATTCTCCGCACCTTTAGGGGCCAAGCCCTCACCTTGAGGGGCTAGGCCCGCGCCTGAGTGATTTCTGCCCCGCCGGCTGGCGGGAAAGGACTTCGCCGGGCGACGCATGCGCGGGAGCATCAGCGGCCGCTCACGGCATCCCCGCGCATGCGCAGTGGAGCGGGTTCTCGCCTCCGCCATAGTGAAGACCATGGCGAAGGCGGAAGAAAACGAATGCCCCCATGGCACAGGCCCGCCCGCCGATCGATGGGCCCGGATCACGGGCCAGGCCACCGTGGGGGCACCCCCCGAGACCAGATCGCCCCGCGTCCCCCCCCAGGACCCCGGAGCCCGTCCGCACTGTCTGCTCCCGCCGGTAAGGTAGGTGGTTCAATCCACGCTGGCTGGCGAGGGCTGATAGCGGCGAGACTTCGGCCCATCGTGGGCCGGAGAATCGCTGGGGGGTGCCCCCCGACCGGCATGGCGCGGTTCCCGCCCCGCCGACTCTCTGGTAGCAGATAATTCAGGACACGGCGGGGGCGAGATTCACGCCAGCCCCCGGCGATTCTCCAACTGGCGGGGCGTCGGAGAATCGCGCCTTTGTGGAAAGAACTACTCAATAATAGTCTGGAATTTTTCTCTAATTAGTTTGAACCCTGGGACTCTTTGCTCTTATTTTGGATGTACTTTAAAGTCATGTATTGAAGGTTACCTTTCCCATTCCCTTAATCATTTTACATACCCTCATAACAGCATATCTCAAGTTACTCATTTTCAGGTGGTAAAGCTGGAGACTGTCCGGCCTCTCATTACACCTCAGAGCTTTGGTGCTTTATGGTTTTATCTTAAGACCATAAGACCATAAGACATAGGAGCGGAAGTAAGGCCATTCGGCCCATCGAGTCCACTCCACCATTCAATCATGGCTGATTTCAACTCCATTTACCCGCTCTCTCTCCATAGCCCTTAATTCCTTGAGAAATCAAGAATTTATCAACTTCTGTCTTAAAGACAAGATCTTCACTGCTATCAGTGCTTGATTGCTCTCCCTTGCTTCTCCAATACTTGTGCAGCTAGATCACAACTTCTGCTGATTTATATTCAACTGTTTTGACCATTCCAGTAAGACATTGGCTCTCCTTTGCACTGTTCTGCAATGGTTGTCATAATATCCACGCATGTATATAATGATGTGCAGACAGGCAGTGATTGACACACAGGATGACCAGTAAGCACACAGCACAGTGCAGCCAATCACCAGACAGGACACCACCACTATAAAGCCAGAGGGCACTAGGTTTCCCGTTCTCTCGGGACCCAGCCACTGAGACAGTCAGAGTCCACGAGCTAGCACAGTGCAAACACCATGCGGTAGCTAGTAAGTCTGGTCAGGCTAGTACAAGGCCTCCAGTCAGTTCAGTGTAGTGTCGACCCACAGTTAAATATGTATGTTAGTTCTATTGTTCAATAAAACTGTGTTGTATCTTCTACAGTGTTAGAGGTCTGTTTCTCGCATCGCTGCATCAAGTGCAGTCCACACCGAACCGACTTGCCGAACACATCAATGGTTACCACATCACATTGAGCAGTACGACTATTAAGATCTCTTATAGCGTCATCTTTAACTGTATTCACAGTATTGATGGAATATTTTTGTCCCTTGGTCTCCCTTCCTTTACATAGTATTTTACTAGTTCCATTAAATTTCATTGATCATTTTATTTATGAAAAGTGTCCAACATAAAGCCATTTTCTGTCCAACAAAGCTCTGTTTGTCATTGAAGTAGAAACTCTCATTTGGGACTTTTCCAAGCTATCAACTGTGAACAACTAAATCCATTCGCAAAGGCAGGGACACATTTCATCTGACTTAAAACAGAATAATTCTTCTCCAATGTAGTATCTGCTGTCTGAAATTAGATGTAAAAATAAACTCTTGAATTTATCCTTGATCCTTGTTCCAAAAGATTCTTTTTTAATCTCTTCCCCTTCATCAAGATTCTTATGTCAATAAAAAATGTTATTGTTTAATCGAGGAAGAATGAGGGGGTGCTGTCATTCAGGCATTTAAAATATTTGATCGTAAATGCCACTGAGATGGCAATTTTGAAAATTCAGGCCTACACAATGTCCTCATTGGTTACTTTCAAGTGACTACAGAGCAAATATAAACCTTAGAATCATACAATCCCGACAGTGCAGAAGGAGGCCATTTGGCCCATCAAGTTTGCACTGACCCTCTGAAAGACCCTCTGAGAGCCCAATCTCCCACCCTATCCCCGTAACCCCAACTAGGGGCAATTTAACATGGCCAATCCACCTAACCTGTACATCTTTGGATTGTGGGAGCAAATAGGAGCACCTGAAGAAAACCCACGCAGACACAGGGAGAACATACAAATTCCACACTGTCACCCGAGCTGGGAACCAAACCCGGATCTCTATCGCTGTGAGACAGCACTGCTAACCACTGTGCCACCAGGCTATCCACTTTTCCATGCACCTTGTCCAAATACCAACTGGTGATTGAGCCATCTTGAGTGTCCCCAAATTCAACCAACGTTTTTACAAACAAACATACTGTTTTGTTGAATTGGCTAAACCAATACTGGGGGATGTTTTTCCTGACAAAAGGTTTGGCCTCTTTCTTCTACCTCAGTCCAGAGACTAAACAACTTCTCACTAATATCGAGATGAGCGATTCTTGCACAGAATGAGAGAAAAATGTACATTGTTTTTTAAAAGAAAGAAACATAGCAAGGCCCAATGCACAATGGTTTAATTGGAGGACAAGAAAGAATCCACAAAAAACAAACAGAAATTCTTCAAAAGGTACGAAGGACAAATAAATGGGAAGTATGAGGTTCTCACAAATAAGAACTCATAGCCAACTAAGTGCGTGAAATAGCAATAAATCAGTACAGCAATAGAAAATAACCAGAGGGAAGAAGGAGGAATCCTAAAATGTTTTATAGCTATGTTCATAGTCAAATGAAGGTCAAAGAACAGGGGCGTCATTCTCCGACCCCCCGCCGGGTCGGAGAATGGCCGTTGGCCGCCGTGAATCCCGCCCCCGCCCCCGCCGAAGTCTCCGGTACCGGAGATTGGGCGGGGGCGGGAATCGGGCCGCGCCGGTTGGCGGGACCCCCCGCTCAATTCTCCGGCCCGGATGGGCCGAAGTCCCGCCCAGAAATTGCCTGTCCCGCCGGCGTAAATCAAACATGGTATTTACCGGCGGGACCAGGCGGCGTGGGTGGGCTCCGGGGTCCTGGGGGGGGGCGCGGGGCGATTTGACCCCGGGGGTGCCCCCACGGTGGCCTGGCCCGCGATCGGGGCCCACCGATCCGCAGGCGGGCCTGTGCAGTGGGGGCACTCTTTCCCTTCCGCCTCCGCCACGGTCTCCACCATGGCGGAAGAGGAAGTGACTCTCCCCACTGCGCATGCGCAGGAAACTGTCGGCGGCCGCTGACGCTCCCGTGCATGCGTTGCATTTCCGCGCCAGCTGGCGGGGCAACAAACGCCATTTCCGCCAGCTGGCGGGGCAACAAACGCCATTTCCGCCAGCTGGCGGGGCGGAAATCCCTCCGGCGTCGGCCTAGCCCCTCAATGTTGGGGCTCGGCCCCCAAATATGCGGAGCATTCCGCACCTTTGGGCCGGCGCAATGCCCGTCTGATTGGCGCCGCTTTTGGTGCCAGTCGGCGGACATCGCGCCGTTGGGGGAGAATTTCGCCCCAGGTGTGTCCATGAAAGGATTTATCAGGTAAACTCTTGCAGATGATCAGCATATGGCAAATATATTGAATGGATTTTTCCTATTAGGTTCCAGAATAGATGTTGAAAAATTTCAGTGAAAGCAAATGGAGCTCAGTGATCCATAACACACATGGAAAGAAAGTGATATGCAAAAACTGAAAGGATTAAATAACACATGATTAAGTTCCAAATATGACGCTAGTAGAGACATTTAAAAGCTTATGGAACAGTTGACGGCTTGTCTAGATGGATTGAGTACTGGCTTGACAACAAAAGATATAGGGCAGTGTTTAATGGAAAGATTTGTGACTGGAAAAATGGAACGAGTGCAATTCCGTATGGATCTGTTTTGTGATGTCTTCTTCAATTCTCTGCCGGAAAGGCAGGACCGTCCTACTGAGGCACACCGTCCACCACAGGTGCAGAAAGCAAGCAGGTCCTAAATCCATTCCTGCTGGAATGAGGATCAAGGATTAAGGATGTATGCTCAGTCCTCTACTGTACTCCCTATACACACACGACTGTGTGGCAAGATCTAACGCCAATTAATCGATAAGTTTGCGGATGATATGACTGTGGTGGGTCATATCTCAAACGACGAATCAGACTACAGAAGGGAGATAGATCACTTGGTTGCATGGTGTACCAAAATATATGTCTAAATGTCAGGAAAACCAAGGAATTAACCATCGACTTCAGGAAGAGTAGCACGACAGGGCCACCCCCCCGTTTGTATCAAATATAGGCTTGGTTCTATGCGTAATAATCTACATGCGGCTACACACTAGACTATACCTAACAACTTAAATGACCTTTACTTAACTTCCAAGTGACTGGCTCTGTGCAGGTTAGATAAGGCCTCTATCTGAATCCTCACGGCTGGAACTCATCAGGTTCGTCTCAGCTGCAGCTCGTCCTTCAGGTAGCGATCGGGGGTCCTTGAACTTGGCTGGCCGATGTGCTGTGATTGATGAGGCAGAGGCCAGTCCCCAAAAGAGACTGAATACTGGTTGTGCAGTTCTTCTTATCCCCCAATCTTTTGCGCTCTTTTGGGTGGTCCCAACTCGGGATCCAATGGATCAATAGGGTTTTGATCACCCTTATCGATTCTGGCCAATTAGGGGCGGGTACCTCAATGGCTGGGCAGGTCTTAGATGCTATTGTCCAAGGCACATATGCACTCCCAAATAAGGTAAAAGGTGCCCCGAGTCTGTTACTGCTGCTATGTTTCAATTTGTGTCCCATTGTCCTGGGGAAATAGGTGATTGACCTTTAGCAGGTGTGAGTTTCTGTGTAGGTCTGGTTTCCCTCTACACAATACCCAGGGACTGTGTATCTTCTGTGTCCCAACCTGACCACAATTCCCATTATCCTTTGCGGTGGCCATTTTAGATGGCCACACAGTCTACATCTCTGAAGTGGAGATGATCGATAGCTTTAAGTTCCATGGGGTCGCCATTACCAATAGTCTGTTCTGGTCCACTCACGTTGGTGCAACAGTCAAGAAAGCCCATCAATGTTTCTACTTCCTATGGAAGCTAAAGAAAGTTGGTATGTCTGTATCGACTCTCATAATCTTCTACAGATGTGCCATAGAGAGCATCCTATCCGACTGCGTCACAACTTGGTATGGCAACTGCTCGGCCCAAGATCGCAAGAAACTGCAAAGTGTGGTGATCTCAGCCCAGCACATCACACAAGCTTGCCACCCTCCCATTGATTCTGTCGACACCTCATGCTGCCTCAGGAAGGCATTCAGCATTGTCAGGGACCCCTCACACCCAGGCTTTGCCCTCTTCCTGACCCTTCCATCAGGTAGAAGAGACAGAAGTCTGAAGACCTACACATCCAGACATAGGAACAGCTTCTTCCCCACAGCCACTAGACTCCTCAACGACTCTCCCTCGGACTGATCTGTTCCCTGTAAGAACACTATTCACGATGCGCTATGCTGCTCTTGCTCATGTATTTGCTTTGTTTGGCCCCTTGTTCTGCACTGTAACCAATGACTATTTTTGATGTACTTTGTCAATTATTCTTTTTGTCTATTGTGTACGTTCCCTTGGCTGCAGAAAAATACTTTTCACTGTACTTCGGTACACGTGACAATAAATCAATCAATCAATCAATCAATCAAACCCCACACTGTTGGCACCAATCAGATCCATAACAGACATTCAGAAAACTGACCGCTGAAGGCGTCCGAGTTGCTGTGGCAACATACACATTTACACGCATGTTGTAGCCTGCAACATGGTGATGGTAGAGGCTCCAATTTCTTTCCAACACATGGCTGACGAGGAATCCCAGCCAACCTTACCACCTGCCATTGGTTTATATTGGAAAGATTCCACAGTGGTTCGCACTGCTGCCTCACATCACCAGCGACCTTGGGTGACTGTATGAGTGGAGTTTGCACTTTCTCCCTATGTCTACATAGCTGTTCTCCGGGTGCTCTGGTTCCCTCCCACAGTGCAAAGATGTGCAGGTTAGGTCGATTGGCCATGCTAAATTGTCCCTTAGTGCCCAAAGATGTGCAGGTTAGGTGGGATTACAGGGATGGGGTGAGGGAGTGGGCCTAGGTCGGGTGCAATTTCAGAGGGTTGGTGCAGATTGATGGGCCGAATGGCCTCCTTCTGCACTGTTGGGATTCTATGATTCCATAAGTTGATATCCGTTTGGCTGTGTTATGAATGCACCTTCATTGCCCATTAAGTCCTGGAGTAGGACTTGAACCCAGGGGTACTGGCTCAGAGGCATGGCATCCTGCACTGCAAGGCCTCCTCCAGGGTGTCTCGCAGTTACAACATTTGTGAATGCTACAGGCCAAGGTTCCTGTAGTATTATCACGGCATGCGGAGTCTGCACGTTCTCCCTCTGTTTGCGTTGGTTTCCTCCGGGTGCTCTGGTTTCCTCCCACAAGTCCCGAAAGACGTGTTATTCGGTAATTTGGACATTCTAAATTCTCCCCCTGTGTACACGCACAGATGCCGGAATGTGGCGACTAGGGGCTTTTCACAGTAACTTCACTGCAGTGTTAATGTAAGCCTACTTGTGACAATAAAGATTATTATTCTTATATTTGCAAATCTCTGTGGGCAGGTAAGAGTACGAAGAATCACCCAAAATCTTCCCAAAGCTCATAAATTACAAATTTTTGTCATCAGCTTCACAAAACCTGTGTCCAGCTCTCTGCATCTTTTTTGAAAATCTTTGAAAGGTGAAGATTTTCAGCATTTGCACAATAAATACAAAATAAATTTGGCAATTAAAGTTTTTATTTCAAGCTATGGTAGTTGCTTAACATTTTGATAAGTGTTAAATGCTATCAGTGAACTGCCTTGACGCCAAAAATTAACAATTTCTAAGTGGGCAATATCATTTCTTCAGGTTTCAATTATTGTTTGAGATTTTTAAAAAATGCAATTATTTGGATTTTCTCATCCTGGCTCTTTCTTCTCTCTCTTAATATCTTTCATTCTATTACTTTCTGTACTTGATTTTATACATTCTTGTTCAGACCTTCTGCTGTTCATTTTATAATTTTTCTGCCTATTGGTTAAATAAATAAACTCAGATGTCCTGTAGAGGGCACCATGCCATTTCCAACTGGCACTTCCAACGACATGCCGCAGAAAATATTTTGGAGTTCAAACAGGCGTGGGCATATAGGGTCGGAAGGCGCAGAATCTGTGTGGGTAGAGCTGAGGAATTGCAAAGGAAAAAATAAACCTGATGGGAGTTATGTACAGGCCCCCTAGCAGTAGTCAGGATGTGGGGCAGAAAATAAATCAGGAGATCGAAAAAGCACAGAAGAAAGGCATATAAGCCATACCAGCTGAGGTCATCCATGAAGACCCTGCCTTCTTAACTTTGCCCCTCGCGTGAGGTGTGGCGATCCTCAGGTTAAATCACCACCAGTCTGCTCTCCCCCTCAAAGGGTAAAGCAGCCTATGGTCATCTGGAACTTTGGCAACTTTATTTATAAGAAAGGCAATATTACAATAACCATGGGGGACTTCAATGGACTGGGTGAATCAGGTTGGTAGCGGGTCCCAAGAAAAGGAATTTGTGGACTGTCTACCAGACGATTTTTTGGAGCAGCTAGTGGCAGAGCCCATAAGGGAACTGTCAATCTGGATTTGGTGATGTGTAATGATGCAGGCCTGATTAGGGAAATTAAGGTGAAGGAACCCTTAGGGGGCAGTGACCACAATATGATAGAATTTACCCTGCAGTTTGAGGGGAAGAAGCTGGAATCAGATGTAATGGTATTACAATTGAGACAAGGTAACTCCAAAGACATGAGGGAGGAGATGGTCAGAGTTGATTGGAAGGGGAGCCTAGCAGGGAAGATGGTAGAATAGCAAAGGAAGGAGTTTTGGGGGGCTATTTGGGAGGCACAACAGAAGTTTATCCCAAGGAGGATTCTAAGGGGAACACGAGGCAGCCATGGCTGGCAAGATAAGTCAGGGACAGCATAAAAGCAAAGGAAGAAGCATACAATGTGGTGAAGATTAATGGGAAGCCAGAGGATGGGAAAGCATCTAAAAGCAAGCAGAGGACAAATGGCTACTGTAAAACCCCTGTTTAAGAAGGGAGGGAGGAAGAAGGTGGGAAATTATAAGCCGGTTGGCGTGACTTTGGTCATTGGTAATATTTTAGAGTCCATTATTAAGGACGAGATTGCAGAGTGCTTGGAAGTGCATGGTAAAATAGGACTAAGTCAGCACGGTTTTGTCAAGGGGAGGCTCTGCCTGCCGAACCTGATAGAATTCTTTGAGGAGGTAACAAGAAAGTTGGACAAAGGAGTGCAAGTGGTCTTGATTTATTTGGGTTTCCAGTAGGCTTTTGACAATGTGCCATACAGGAAGCTGTTAAATAAGATAAGAGCCCATGGTGTTAGGGACAAGGTACTGACATGTGTAGATGATTGGTTGACTGGCAGAAGGCAGAGAGTAGGGATAAAGTGGTCTTTTTTAGGATGGCAACAGGTGACTAGTGGTGTTCCACAGGGGTCAGTGTTGGAACCACAACTCTACACGATATACATTAATGAAGGAACTGAGGGCATTGCTGCTAAGATTGCCGATGATAAAAAGATACAAAGATAGAGGGACAGGAAGCAGGGAGGCTGCAGAAGGATATAGACAGGTTGGGTGAGAGGGCAAAGAAGTGGCAGATGGAATACAATATGGAAAAGTATGAGGTTATGCACTTTGGTAGGAAACATAGAGACATTGACTGAATGGGGTAAGGCTTCAGAAATCTAAAGCACAAAAGGACTCAGAGGTCCTTGTTCAGGATTCTCTTAAGGTTAACATGTGGGTTCATTTGTCAGTTAGGAAGGCAAATGCAATTCTGCATTCATTTTGAGAGGGTTATAATACAAGAGCAGGGATGTGCTGCTGCGGCTGTATAACGTTCTGATCAGGCCCCATTTGGAATATTATGAGCAGTTTTGGGCCCTGTATTTAAGGAAGGATGTGCTGACCTTGGAAAGGGTCCAGAGGGGATTCACAAGAATGATCCTGGGAATGAAGGGCTTGCCATATGAGGGGCGGTTAAGGACTCTTGGTCTGTACTCAGTGGAGTTTAGAAGGATGAGGGGGGATCTCGTTGAAACTTACAGAACACTGAGAGACCTAGATTGGACACAATCCCAGGCTAAAGGGGCAATCCTTTAAAACAGAGATGAGGAGGAATTTCTTCAGCCAGAGGGTGGTGAATATGTGGAACTCATTGCCGCAGAAGGCTGTGGAGGCCAAGACAGAGTGCCTTTAAGACAGAGAGATAGGCTTTTGATTAATGAGGGGATCAGGGGTTACGGGGAGAAGGCAGCAGAATGGGGATGAGAAACATTTCAGCCACGGTCGAATGGTGGCGCAGACCCGATGGGCCGAATGGCCTAATTCCGCTCCTATATCTTAAGGTCTTATGGACATGCCCGACTAACATTGTTACGCGCCACAGTAGCATTTAATTATCTTCAGAAAAATTAAAAAAATTGGGGCCATGTCTTGCTGGTGAGTGGAGTGGGGAAAGGCATCTCGCAGTGTGCTCAGCTGCTTTGACAGCTTTGGTCTGTGAAGGAGCAGCCTTCTGTGGCAACCTTAATGGGCAATTAATATGCAAATCCAGGAAGTTCTTAAAAATAACAGGGAAGCTAATGGTGAGACGCCATTTGTGGAAAGGAAATAATGGAGTGACATAAATTGACCAGCAAATGTTGGGGATTTACAACTAATGGCATATCTCTGAACTCCATTCCTGTATTGGGTCATCAATAATGATACGCATTGTTAAGACATCATCATTTTTGCTGCAATAACTAACCATTGTGCCGTTGGACTGAATATGCTGGATAGATTTTAGTATATATTTGCGCACATACATAAAATATAGACAATAGGAGCAGGAGGAGACCATTCTGCCCTTCGAGCCTGCTCTGCCATTCATTATGATTATGGCTGATCGAGGGCAGCACGGTGGCGCAGTGGGTTAGCACTGCAGCCTCACGGCGCTGAGGTCCCAGGTTCGATCCCAGCTCTGGGTCACTGTCCGTGTGGAGTTTGCACATTCTCCCCGTCTTTGCGTGGGTTTCGCTCCCACAACCCAAAGATGCGCAAGCTAGGTGGATTGGTCACGCTAAATTGCCCCATAATTGGAAAAAATGAATTGGGTACTCTAAAAATAAAAAATTTAAATGATTATGGCTGATCCAACTCAATATCCAGTTCCTGCGCCCCCTCCCCTCCCCAGCTAAGATCGGGAAACTGGATCGGGACGTCGCACCAGTCGGCAAACTGTTTGCAATTCTCTGTGCCCGCCTGATCAGCCATACCAGGCCTGCCGGGCTTCCCGTCCCAACCAAGCAGACCATGCAAGTAGATCATTAGAACTGAGAGTCTTGCTGGTGTGAATTGAGGCAAGTCCTGAGGACCTGGTAGTTTGCAGTCCGAGGGGTGGCAAGGTGATAAGTACCTCCCAACAATTGCTGGCAGAATGCCGGAGGGGTCCTTCATGGAAGGTGGGGGTCAGGGGTGCTTGTGTTAGGCTGGAGAGGCTCAGGTAAGGCACCATCCCAGGGAAGGAGCTCCTTTGGCTGCTTTCCCCACCTGCAGCTTTTTAAATCCTTTAAAGCCACTTTGTTTGTAAAAGTTAATGTTAATCCACAATAAAGTGAATTCATGCTCATCCTATACCATTTAGATAGCCAGTCATTATCTCATAAATACATACCCCTGATAATATAGTGAATGGGCTGCACGGTAGCACAGTGGTTAGCACTGTTGCTTCACAGTGCCACGGTCCCAGGTTCGATTCCCGGCTTGGGTCACTATCTGTACGGAGTCTGCACGTTCTCTCCGTGTCTGCGTGGGTTTCCTCCGGGTGCTCCGGTTTCCTCCCACAATTTCCAAAAGACGTGCTGTTAGGTAATTTGGACATTTTGAATTCTCCCTCTGAGTACCCGAACAGGCGCCGGAATGTGGCAACTAGGGACTTTTCACAGTAACTTCATTCAAGTGCTAATGTAAGCCTGCTTGTGACAAGAAATATTCTTAAATTTAAAAAATGTTCTCATCTACGCCCCTAAATCCTTTAAAAATTGGCATCCTGCCAGAGTATTTAAAGGGTTTAGGGGTACAGATGGAATCAATTTCTATGAGAAAACTTTGGGCGTGATTTAACGACTGCCTTGCGCCCGGAACAGATCAGGGTGCACTCGGCCAATAGGGGGAGAGGCCAAAATCAGGATCCATGACAGGCGGGGATCAGTTTGCGATCTAACTGGCCTGCTCCCGGTGGAGGAATTCCAGATTTAGGCCAAACGTGGCGAGTCACCAATTAAGATCAATTTGCATCTCATTAGCGAGATGAAAGTTCAATCTAACGGCCTCCTGGGAACTAACCGATGCCCCAGCGAGAGGTCGCGTGGCTCAGTACTCTTTGTAAAAAACAGGAAGCTGATGCAATGGCTGCTGAGGGGTGCTGAGGAGGTGAGTAACCATTTCCATTCCTTGGCATCGCCCCAGGAGCACTGCAGCTGCTGCCCCAGTGCTCAGGGGGAGGGGTGTGTGAATGGGGGACCTCCCTGGGGGATTAGGCTTGGTGAGGGGGCTGGGCGTCATAGGTCAGGGGTCACAGGCTGGTTGGGATAGACTTGGTGTCTGTGGGGCCTACAAACCAACCTCCAATATTGTGCATATCCATAACAGGGGCAACTACAGCTGCTGCCTGCTTTCCCCACCAAACACTTCCAGGCCAAAGCCCTGTTCTTGTTTATATGGTAATGGTCACTTTAACTCCCTCTGGCTGAAAACAGCCTCTAGCTGCACAGCTGGAGGCTAATGCTAATAAGGAATTGGCCTTGTTAGTTATGAGAGCACTTCACAGCTGCAGATTGTGTTTTCTGCCTGCTCTTGCTGGTGGCTGCAGATGCCTGGAGGCTGCTGTTGCTGTTTCCTTCCTTTTCTGTAGCCAGAAAGAAGAACATTTTTTTCTAAGATACCTGGGTGCTGGAACACCGAGCTCAGGGGGACGTTTTAGGCCAGAAAGCAATCCGGTTTGAAGCAGGAAGATATTACGGGACCTGTTGCGTGTCATTGATCCAAATGGGCCACATGCTAACGCCATTGAAGAAATGCTTTCGCAGATTGCTGATGCTTTTGTTGCTGGTGTGGTGAGTGCTGCATGGAACTAGCACGTCATCGCGGGTTAAGCACGCTGGAAGTCAAGGAGGTTCAACTGCTCCTTGAGCACCAGTGGAATATGTGAATCCCAGGATTTGGTTCCAGTGAGATTGGGTCATGTGGGAGGGCCTGCTCAGCTGTGGCTCCTGGACGGAGAATGGCACTGATACATGGAATAAGCCACACATTGATGGACAGACCATTTCTACGACAAAATTCTGGACATGATAACACATTCTCATTCTTAACCCCGTTTCTGTTGAGGAACCTGAGAGGGATGATATCATGTGCTTGTTTCTTTTGTGAAAATTAGCTGATTTAGCTCTGTATTTGTACCAATATGGAACGGTGACACTTCCTTGTTGTTTAATAGTTAATGTAAAATGTGGACTATTACTTAGTTGATTTTCAAATCTTTATTACTGTTGACTGTTTAATAAACAAAATATTCGCAAGTGCATTCTCGTGAGTACACGTGCCATGTCTTTGATGAGTGTTGCCTTGCATTCCAATCATATTGTGAGGTCTGGACACTTTGCCTGGGGCATCAGCACCATAGAGGCAGCAGCCAACAATCAAATACCCAAGAGCTGGGGTTCAGAACTGGGGATATCCCCACCTGCAAAGGGTGAGTGTGTGGATCAGGGGAGGGTATGTGAGCACGATCCCCTGATGTTCCTGGCAGAGGTCTGGGATCTAGGGGGTACTGATGTGGCTGGGGGTGAGTGTGCAGAGCGAGGTTCTCCAGTCCAACCGGTTCGATGGATGGCACTCAGAGAGAAGGCGGGATACGTAATGGTGAGGAGGCTTGGGGTGAAAGCCCTAACTGATTGTCAATCTCTCTCCATCTCCAATTCCTCACAGGTAGCAAAATGGATTGTATTGCTGACCCCGCAGCAGAGCCCTAGTGGTGCTGGGGACAGCCCAGGCGACCAGGTGCTGGAGAAAGTGGCAGTAACATTGACCCAGGAGGAGGCATCTCATGTTCAGAGGGCCGCTGCACACCCTGCCCGGGAGGGACCCAGAGGGAAACGCAGGAGATGGCCCAAGGCGTACAGGCGCTGTTTGTCGTTCAGGTGATGATGGACAGCATGAGCTGCAGGATGTTCCTTCTCAAGGATATGCCATGTGCTTGCGGACTTAGCATCCAATGGAGGAGGGGAACACCCGGCCCCAGTAGCCATGAATGTCACCGCAGCCCTGAATTTTTATGCCACTGTATCATTACAGGGCTCGAGCGGGAACATGTGTGGCATATCACAAGCTACAGCCCAGAATTGCATGTGTGATGTCACAGATGCCCTGTATGGCCAGGCAGCTGACTATATCAACTTTGAGCTGGGACAAGCCCATCGAGATACCTAGGCAACAGGATTCTCCACCATCGTCGGGGTGCACCAGGTCCAGGGGCAATAGATGGCATGCATGTCACCTTGAGTGCACCGGGGCATCAGGTAGTGCTCTTCATTAACAGGAAAGTGTTCCACTCCCTAAATGTTCAACACGTGTGTGATCACCACCTCAAGATCATTCATTTGTGTGCACTCTTCCCAGGGAGTGTGCATGACAGCTACGTCCTGGGACACTCGGAGATCCCTGGCATCTTCAAGGACCATCCTAGGAAGACGTGTTGGCTATTGGTGAATAAGGGGTATCCGCTAAGGTCCTGGCTGATGACGCCAGTGCGGAGGCCAGTGGCCGATGCGGAGACCTGATACAATTAGGCCAATGTTGCTACTCGTACTGTCATTGAGTGGTGCATCGAACTGCTCAAGATGCAGTTTCAATGCCTGCACAGCTCTGGGGAATTAGGCCTGCAATTAGGCTGGGGTAGTGTACTGCCTGCGGTCTGAGGTGGGGGCTGCAGCAGCTAAAAGAGATTGGAGTAGTCCTTTCAAAGAGGTGCGGGGCTTATCAGAGTGATTAGATCCTGCTTCTCTCTGTTGCAGCGGGGATCCCGGCTTGTCATGGAATGGCATGGAAAATCCGATTTTGAAAAAAATGTGCAAGTGCTATGCAATGGCACATCGGGAGCACTCTTAGCGCCAGCGAGGACCAGTCACGATTCTCCGCTGGTCGGAGCACATCGACTCCCGAACGGAGAATTCTGGCAACAATATTTTAGCCTCAACTGCTAACTGTGGTAGCAAATTCCACAGGCTCCCCACGCACTGGGTGAAAACATTTCTTCTCATCTCAGTCCTTAATGGTCTACTCTGTATCCTCAGACTGTGACCTATGGTTCTGGACTGCCTCGCCATCAGGAACATCCTTCCTGCATCTACCCTGTCTCGTCCTGTTAGAATTTTATAGGTTTCTATGAGATCTGATTTGATTTATTGTCCCTTGTACCGAAGTACAGTGAAAAGTATTTTTCTGCGACCGAGGGAATATACACAGTACGTACATAATAGACAAAAGTATAATCAACAGAGAACATTGACAAATGGTACATCAACAAACAGTGATTGGTTACAGTGCAGAACAAGGGGCCAAACAAAGCAAATACATGAGCAAGAGCAGCATAGGGCATTGTGAATAGTGTTCTTACAGGGTACAGATCAGTCCAAGGGAGAGTCGTTGAGGAGTTTTGTAGCTGTGGGGAAGAAGCTGTTCCTATTTCTGGATTCCCCCCTCATTCTTCTAAACTCCAGTGAATCTAATCCTAACCGACTCAATGCCTCTTCATTTGTCAGCCTTGTGTCTCAGGAATCAGTCTGGTAAACCTTTGCTGCTCTCCCTCTGCAGCAAGAACATTCTTCCTCAGATAAGTAGACCAAACTTTCACAGAATATTTCAGGTGTGGTCTCACCAAGGCCCTGTACAGTTGCAGCAAAACATCCCTGTTCCAGTACTTCCTCTCACCATGAAGGCCAACATACCATTTGCCATTTTTACTGCCTGTTGCACGAGTGATGCACTATTAATAACTACGAGACGAGAGTAGAGAATAATCGAGGCTTTATTAAGCAGCGATGTGTGACCTCCTGCAACTGCTACCAGAATGGGAGCAGCTTGGGTGTGCACACACATTTATACTCCGCCTATTGGGCGGAGCCAGCAGGCAGGGATTTTCCCTATACTCCGTCCTTCCGGGCGGATGGGGAGCTGGTGGTAGGCAGCTTTCAGGTCCACTGTAGAAAAGACCCGGTACTGTGCAATCTGATTGACCATATCATATATGCCTGGGAGGGGGTACGCATCGAGCTGCATGTACCGATTGATGGTCTGACTGTAGTCAATGACCATCCTGTGTTTCTCCCCAGTCTTAACTACTACCACTTGGGCTCTCCAGGGGCTGTTGCTGGCCTCAATGATGCCTTCCCGCAATAGCCGCTGGACCTCCGACCTGATGAAGGTCCTGTCCTGGGCACTGTACTATCTGCTCCTGGAGGCGACGGGTTTGTAATCCGGGGTGAGGTTTGCAAACAGGGAAGGTGGGTCGACCTTAAGGGTCGTGAGGCCACATACGGTGAGGAGTGGTTGGGGTCCACCGAATTTTAGAGTTAGGCTTTGTCGTGTTGGGTGTTCCGATACACAAATGAACCAACACGGTTGTAGATGGTACAACTCTGTTTTATTGTTCTGTACAATAATAACTATTAACTTCTGGCTGAGGTTCGTACTTCACCAGCTAACCTGTGGACCCAGCCTTAGCACTATCTTAGTGAGGCACTCAGCACATGGTGTATGTCTGAGTGGCGCGCTGTGAGCTCTGTGCTCTGAGCTATCTCCTGGTAGAATGAGCAGGAACTGTGGTGTTCCCTGTTTTATAGTACGCGTGCTCTCACTGGTGATTGGTTGCAATGTTGTGTGTGTGTTGGTTGGTCCAACTACCTGTCCATTAGTGTGTGCTTGTGATTGCACCATGATATGCTAATGTGGATATCATGACAGGCTTTGGAGGTTGCACTGGAAGTCCAGGCCGAGTAGCAAGGCAGCGCTGAGGTTGGAGAGGACGTAGAGTCGGAAGTTGCTGAACTCTATGTCCTGGACGGTGAGGGTGGCGATGCAGTACCCCCGGATTTCCACGGAATGGGATCCGGAGGCCAGGGAGATTCTCTGGGTAATGGGGTGTACCGCGAGGGAACAGCGCCTTACCGTAGAGGGGTGGGTGAAGCTTTCCGTGCTCCTGGAGTCGAGAAGGCAGGAAGTCTTGTGCCCATCAACTTTCACCGTCGTCGTCGCGGTTGCGAGGTTGTGAGGCCGGGACTGGTCGAGCGTGTTGGAGGCGAGCTACGGCTGGTGCTGGTAGGCCCCGGGCTGGTCGGCATTGTTGGCAGGCGAAGAACGGCCAGACGAAGTTCCCGACGAGCAGGTGTCCTGGGGTGCCGTCCAAAATGGTGCCGAAGATGGCGGCGCCCACGGACCGCACGAGGTCTGCTGGGAGGAAGATTGTGGCGCCCACGGGCCGCACGTGGTCTGCGGGGAAGAAATTGGAGGCACCCATGGGTTGCACATGGGGGATTTAGGAACGCTGGGGCTAGAAACTGCAGCGATCGATCGGGCCTGGCACATCGCAGCATAATGTCCCTTCTTTCCGCAGGCCTTACAGGTTGCACTCTGCGCCAGGCAGCACTGCCGGGGGTGTTCCCGCAGAAGTAGCATTTGGGCCCCCCGGGGTTGGCTGGCTGCCGCGCAGTGCAGGGTAAGGGTGGGTTGGGGGCGGTAGCTGTAGCTGGTGGGGCCCACGATGTCCATGAGGGTGCCGTGCCGTTGGGGGCGTATGACTGTACGTTACGGGAGGCTACTGTTAGCGAGTTTGCGAGATGTCTGGTCACCGTGAAGTCGAGCGTACCCCCTTCTAATAGACACTGGCAGATGTACACCGACCCCATGCCCGTAACAAAAACGTCCCTGATTAAAAGTTCTATATGTTCGACTGCCGAAGCTGCCTGGCAATCACAGTTCCTCGCCAGGATGTGCAGGGCACGCCGGAAATCGTTTAATGACTCACCGGGGAGTTGCTGTCTCGTGGACAGGAGGTGCCTGACGTAGAGTTTGTTGATCGGCCGAATAGAATGTCCTTTCAGAAGCTCCATTGCTTCAGTGTAAGTGGGCGCATCCCGGATAAGGGGAAAAATATCGGAGCTCACCCGTGAGTACAGGACCTGGAGCGTCTGTGCATCCGAGGGTTGTTCAGTCGATGATCTGAGGTAGCTTTCGAAGCAAGCTAGCCAGTGGTCGAAGGCCAACGTGGCGTTGGCTGCTTGAGGGTGCAGCTGTAGGCGATCAGGCTTGATACGAAGTTCCATCGCTGTAATATCTCTGCTTAATAAATTGATGCACTATCAATTACTACGAGACGAGAATAGAGAATAATCGAGGCTTTATTAAGCAGAGATGTGTAGCCTCCTGCAGCTGCTACCAGAATGGAAGCAGCTCGGGTGTGCACACACATTTATACTCTGCCCACTGGGTGGAGCCAACAGGCAGGGATTTACCCCCGTACTTACAGTACAGGAGCCTTACCATATTACCTCTAACAATCATCATCACAACTACGATACAATCAGTGGGGTCTACCACAACTAGCATGCTTTATTTCAAGGGCTGGTGTGAAAGGGCACCCTAGTCTCATTGCACATTCCCCTCTCTCAATCAGTAGCCATGCTGATAATAATTTGCCAACATGTTTTTGCTACCAAAATGGATAACCTCACATTTTACCACATTATACTGCATCTGCCATGCCACTCACTCAACTTGTCCAAATCCACTGAAACATTTCAACATTCTCCTCACAGCTCACCCTCCCACCCAGCTTAGTTCCCTCATCTTAATAGGAATAAATAATTTCAAGGGGTATTCATAAGGAGTATCATAGGGAAAAAAATTAAAAGATTTTGGAAGTGACCATTCATCACATTCGGTTGGTACCTGGTTAATGTTAGACAGTTATTTATACGTCAAATGGTTATCGTTGCATCTGGAGTGCACTGGACTGACATTATATAGTAAAGTGAAGTCACTATCGTCCCAGATGACCATAGGCTGCTTTCCACTTTGAGGAGAAGAGCTGACTGGTGCTGATTTAACCTGAGGATCACCACACCTCAGGCGAGGGGCAAGGCTGAGATGGCGGGGCTTCATGAATAACCTCAGCTGGTACAGGAACTGAACCAGAGCTGTTGGCCTCGCTCTGTGTCACAAACCAGCTGTCCAGCCAACTGAGCTAAACCATTATATAAATCATAATTATGGGCAGCACGGTAGCACAAGTGGCTAGCACTGTGGCTTCATAATGACATATAAATCACAAATCAATAGTCAATTCAGTTGTGCGATTTTATTTACCCTCTCTAAGAGAAGGTGCACTGGCAGTAAAGTGGTTTTCGAGAACAATCAGAATGATTCCATGTCTCATAGGACTAAGTAATCAAGAAAAGGTCAAGTTACTAAATTTATTTCCATAGGTGGTGGGGTTTCATACAAGCCTTCAAACCATTGAAACATATAACGAATATTGAAGTAAATATTTCTTAGTCAATGAGAATAGGTGTAGAGACATTCACAAGTCACACTTTAAGTCCAGAGTTAGAGATTGGTAAATAAGATATTCTTCCTCAAAGGATTGTGAAGCTCCAAGGAAAAGAGATTTGATTTGGGGCCAATTTCCATATCCAACAATGGGCTGCACTGATATCTGTTGAAATGCAGGTTTGAAGGTTGAAGAAATATCGAATAACAATTTTTTTTAGGAGATGGGGCAAAATACATTAATTAGGAATTTGTTTGGTGAAAAGGGTGGATGCTCCACAAATAATAATAATAAATTAATTCCAGCTGGGATTAGTGTAATGGGTGGTGTTTTCTCATTCTTGATTTCCTTATTTTTTTATATTACCAGTTAATTTGAGTGTCGAAGTTGACAAGGCCATTGAACATTTTGAGTCGCAGCGGTCTCGCCCTCCTGCTGGAGAGCCATAAGACCATCAGACATAGGAGCGGAAGTAAGGCCATTCGGCCCATCGAGTCCACTCCGCCATTCAATCATGGCTGATTTCAACTCCATTTACCCGCTCTCGCTCCATAGCCCTTGATTCCTCGAGAAATCAAGAATTTATCAACTTCTGTCTTAAAGACACTCAACGTCCCGGCCTCCACAGCCCTCTATGGCAATGAATTCCACAGACCCACCACTCTCTGGCTGAAGAAATTTCTCCTCATCTCTGTTCTAAAGTGACTCCCTTTTATTCTAAGGCAGTGCCCCCGGGTCCTAGTCTCCCCTAGTAATGGAAACAACTTCCCTACATCCACCCTATCTAAGCCATTCATTATCTTGTAAGTTTCTATTAGATCTCCCCTCAACCTCCTAAACTCCAATAAATATAATCCCAGGATCCTCAGACGTTCATCGTATTTTAGGCCTACCATTCCTGGGATCATCCGTGTGAATCTCCGCTGGACCCGCTCCAGTGCCAGTATGTCCTTCCTGAGGTGTGGGGCCCAAAATTGCTCACAGTATTCTAAATGGGGCCTAACTAATGCTTTATAAAGCTTCAGAAGTACATCCCTGCTTTTATGTTCCAAGCCTCTTGAGATGAATGACAACATTGCATTTGCTTTCTTAATTAAGGGCTCAACCTGCAAGTTTACCTTTAGAGAATCCTGGACTAGGACTCCCAAGTCCCTTTGCACTTCAGCATTATGAATTTTGTCACCGTTTAGAAAATAGTCCATGCCTCTATTCTTTTTTCCAAAGTGCAAGACCTCGCACTTGCCCACGTTGAATTTCATCAGCCATTTCTTGGACCACTCTCCTAAACTGTCTAAATCTTTCTGCAGCCTCCCCACCTCCTCCATACTACCTGCCCCTCCACCTATCTTTGTATCATCGGCAAACTTAGCCAGAATGCCCCCAGTCCCGTCATCTAGATTGTAAGTATATAAAGAGAACAGCTGTGGCCCCAACACTGAACCCTGTGGGACACCACTCGTCACCGGTTGCCATTCCGAAAAAGAACCTTTTATCCCAACTCTCTGCCTTCTGCCTGACAGCCAATCGTCAATCCATGTTAGTACCTTGCCTCGAATACCATGGGCCCTTATTTTACTCAGCAGTCTCCCGTGAGGCACCTTATCAAAGGCCTTTTGGGAGTCAAGATAGATAACATCCATTGGCTCTCCTTGGTCTAACCTATTTGTTATCTCTTCAAAGAACTCTAACAGGTTTGTCAGGCACGACCTCCCCTTACTAAATCCATGCTGACTTGTCCTAATCTGACCCTGCACTTCCACGAATTTAGAAATCTCATCCTTAACAATGGATTCTAGAATCTTGCCAACAACCGAGGTTAGGCTAATTGGCCTCTAATTTTCCATCTTTTTCCTTGTTCCCTTCTTGAACAGGGGGGTTACTACAGCGATTTTCCAATCCTCTGGGACTTTCCCGGACTCCAGTGACTTTTGAAAGATCATAACTAACGCCTCCACTATTTCTTCAGCTATCTCCTTTAGAACTCTAGGATGTAGTCCATCTGGGCCCGGAGATTTATCAATTTTTAGACCTCTTAGTTTCTCTAGCACTTTCTCCTTTGTGATGGCTACCATACTCAACTCTGCCCCCTGACTCTCCGGAATTGGTGGGATATTACTCATGTCTTCTACTGTGAAGACTGACGCAAAGTACTTATTTAGTTCCTCAGCTATTTCCTTGTCTCCCATCACAAAATTACCAGCGTCATTTTGGAGCGGCCCAATGTCAACTTTTGCCTCCCGTTTGTTTTTAATGTATTTAAAGAAACTTTTACTATCATTCCTAATGTTACTGGCTAGCCTACCTTCATATTTGATCCTCTCTTTCCTTATTTCTCTCTTTGTTATCCTCTGTTTGTTTTTGTAGCCTTCCCAATCTTCTGACTTCCCACTACTCTTTGCCACATTATAGGCTTTCTCTTTTGCTTTGATGCATTCCCTAACTTCCTTTGTCAGCCATGGCTGCCTAATCCCCCCTCTGATAACCTTTCTTTTCTTTGGGATGAACCTCTGCACTGTGTCCTCAATTACTCCCAGAAACTCCTGCCATTGCTGTTCTACTGTCTTTCCCACTAGGCTCTGCTCCCAGTCGATTTTTGTCAGTTCCTCCCTCATGCCCCTGTAGTTACCTTTATTTAACTGGAACACCTTTACATCTGATTCTACCTTCTTTCTTTCAAATTGGAGATTGAATTCTACCATATTATGATCACTGCCTCCTAAGTGCTCCCTTACTTTAAGATCTTTAATCAAGTCTGGCTCATTACATAACACTAAGTCCAGAATGGCCTGTTCCCTCGTGGGCTCCATCACAAGCTGTTCCAAAAAGCCCTCCTGTAAACATTCAATGAATTCCCTTTCCTTGGGTCCACTGGCAGCATTATTTACTCAGTCCACCTGCATATTGAAGTCCCCCATGATCACTGTGACCTTGCCTTTCTGACATGCACTTTCTATTTCGTGGTGCATTTTGTGCCCCCGGTCCTGACCACTGTTAGGAGGCCTGTACATAACTCCCATTGTGGTTTTTTTGCCTTTGTGGTTCCTCAACTCTACCCACACAGACTCCACATCATCTGACCCTATGTCATTTAGTGCTATTGATTTAATTTCATTCCTAATTAACAAGGCAACCCCGCCCCCTCTGCCCACCTCCCTGTCTTTTCGATAGGTTGTGAATCCCTGGATGTTTAAATGCCAGTCCTGAACCCCCTGCAACCATGTCTCTGTGATGCCTACCACATCATACCTGCCAGTCACAATCTGGGCCACAAGCTCATCTACCTTGTTCCGTACACTGCGCGCATTTAAATATAGCACCTTTAATTCTCTATTGACCGTCCCTTTTTGTTTTCTTAGTGTGGTGGACCTTGGTTTACTGAGCCTTTCCATACACTGTGTCATATTTTGTGGGATGGGGACTATCGTAACCTCTCCTGAGTTCTGTCTTTTCGTGCTTTTTTGTATTCCTAAGCAGCTACGCTTCCCACTGATTACTTCACCTCTTGGTTCCCTGACTTTCCCTTCCCCCCCAATCTTTAGTTTAAGCCAACAGAAGTACCATGTCGACTTTGTTTGGGAAGCCTCACCAATCAGGCACTTAACTGGGCAGTGGTAGGCCTTCCCCAGGACAAAGACCCCAGGGGCCTAAGCATGCCTGCTGAGAGCTGCCAGTCAATCAGAGGCTGGCAGCTCTTCAGTGCTTGAAAGCACCGCACAGGATCACCAAGGGACCCAGGCACAGGTGAATGATGGCAAGAAGTGGAAGGGCATTGGGGTGGCTTTCAGAGGGCACCCCTGTAACTGATACCGGGTCCCTCGATCAGGAACTAAATGCATTTGAACAAGGGGAATACCCTTCCCAGGTGCAAGCAACTCATTAAGGGCTTCAATTGGCAGCAGGTGGGATGGCAATCCAGGAGCCTCCCCTCCCCTCTGGACTTCATCTGGGCAGAGATGGGATGGTAGCAAGGTCTCCACCTCCTACATTCTGCGAGATTAAATGATCCCCGCCCATCACCATCACACCATCACCACCAAAGGCATTACGTTTTGCCTTTTACATCATTGGTAAATCATCGGGCAGCACGGTAGCACAGTGGTTAGCACAGTTGCTTCACAGCTCCAGGGTCCCAGGTTCGATTCCTGGCTTAGGTCACTGTCTGTGCGAAGTCTGCACGTTCTCCCTGTATCTGCGTGGGTTTCCTCCGGGTGCTCCGGTTTCCTCCCACAGGCCAAAGATGTGCAAGTTGGGTAGATTGGCCATGCTACATTGCCCTTAGTGTCCAAAAAGGTTAGATGGGGTTACTGAGTTACGGGGGATAAGGTGGAGGCGTGGGCTTAAGAAGGGTGTTCTTTCCAAGGGCTGGTGCAAGCTTGATGGGCCAAATGGCCTCCTTCTGCACTGTAAATCCTATGATTCTAAACAAAAAAAACCCCAATAGCCGTAATGCCTCACTATTAACTAAATGTACATATATTTTCGAATGGCCATTGGGGTAGATGGGGGGCCTCAGGGGGAAATGCCCAGACAAGGCTGCACTTAGTTTTGTTTACTGCACTGAGGAGCTCCGCTCACCAGAACTCCTCAGTGCAAGGGAGAGATCGGGAGGCCATTTCTAAATCGCATCTCGATCTTTCGGTTCCCCAATGTGACCCCTGAATCCCTAACTCACCTATAAGGGAGTCCTCGGACCCCCCACACACGTAGGGAACTCCTGGGCACAATCTCCATCACATGAAAAATGCCAACTTGGTACCATGGCAGTGCCTGTCTGGCACCCTGGAATTGCCCTGATACCTGGCAGTGTCACCTGGACACATTAGCAGTGTCAGGCTAACACCCAGATGGCACTGACATGGCACTGCCAGGGTGGCACCTGCAGTGCCAAGGTGCCACCCCAAGCACCAGGGACCTCCAACCCCCTTGGAGACCTCCACCAGTGCTGCTCCATCTGGTTCCCGCTGCAGTGCCAAGGTGCCGCATCAGGGACCTTCACGAGTGCTGTTCTGTCTGGTTCCCGTTTGTGGAGACCAGCACTGATAGGCACGCTCCCGAGGTCTCCAAACTGAGGGTGTTAGATCCTACAGCTTGGCTAGATCTTGGGAATGCATATTATAATGAGACGACCTGTCACACTCTAATATACAGCTTTGCCAGTAAGTTATGCAGCCCACAATGGTCGGGATTCACATTACGACATCTCGTAATATTGCATTTGATCTTGCGAGGCGGGTAGATTCTGGAACAGAGATCTCCCGGCATCTGCTAGCCACACTGCACTGCTTTTCGGGTGCAATGCGGCCGATAGATCTCGCCCTATATCTCTGTGCACTTACAAAAAATATTCAGGTCTCTGACCCATTAGAGCCACTCCAGAAGCCAATTTAGGGACAAATTACTCTTGCGCAGATTGTCATGGCATTCCACCAAATAATGTAGGTTCATAAATTATCCTTGTGTCTTTTTGTCAAATGACTTTAAAAAAAAAGACCTAATTGTTCAAAATGTTTACATCGCTTCCTGATTGGGCAGGCACACAAAATGTAGCAGTGAGGCACTGTATAGTTCCCACAGCCTCCATCTCTGCTTTTGGGATTTCTTGTCAAAAGCAAGAATTAATGCAGAATATCATTCTGGGTGTATTCAAAGTAAATATTTACAAC
The DNA here is from genome assembly GCF_047496885.1 of Scyliorhinus torazame. Lineage (NCBI taxonomy): Eukaryota > Metazoa > Chordata > Chondrichthyes > Carcharhiniformes > Scyliorhinidae > Scyliorhinus > Scyliorhinus torazame. The sequence goes on along the minus strand of NC_092707.1, from coordinate 190,551,281 downwards.
AGAAGTACCGCACCCAATGGATATTCTAGTTACTTTCACCATAGCAAAGCCAGCCATTGAGAATGCATTGCACCCAAGGGCAGAATCTAATTAGGTTTACGGAAGTGTGGGGGTGGGTGGAAGTGGGATTGCAGTCTTTGTCAGCCATAATAATCTAACTGTTGACGTTTTTCATAATTTCTTAAATGTAGCTCATGTGATGACAATATTTGTATTCTTCTCTGATGTTAACAAATAAAGCAATGGCTCCAGCCCTGGTGTTCACTAGCGGCGCGATTTAACGGCACTGCCAGGGTGCACGTGTGGCACTGCCAGTGTGCTAGGCTGGCAGTGCCAAAGTTCTCGAGTGCCAGGTTGTCTGTGCCAGAGATCGGACCTTTTTCCCTTAAGAGGTGGATACAATGATATGCATAAGCAATTTTGGATGTTAATATGTTAGACCTCCAACCAGCAGGTGGAAGTAGAACTACACCACGTGACACTGCAACCTCGGGGAGTCTGAGTCAGGTGTCATCATGGATAGTTGTGTTTTGTATTGGCTCTCATATTCTAGTTGTTAACCGTTTCCAATTCATTAGTCGTATTAGTATTGCTTTCTCCCCACGTTATTGTAATTTAGTAAATCTTAACTCGTCACAAACTAGACGTTCTTTGGCGCACTGACTCAATCATTGCAACGCACTAGAACGTAACATGGCACCAGAATTGATCATCTACGAATTGATGATCTGAAGTAAAGAACTTAGGAAACTGTACTAAAATAAAAATCTACTAATCGATGAAGAGCATCAAAAGAACACATCTCAATGCTCAACTGGTCACCAAAGAAAAAGATGGATAGCTTGAAAACACCATAAGGTCTTCGTGTAACTGTTAAAATCAATGTAAATTGCCATGCTTTTAAGCAGCAGTTTACCTTGTACATAGCGGCTCTAGGTATACAGGCGCAGCCAGATTTGTGAAAAATAGCGTTGCTGCTCACTGTAGCAGGTCCACAGGTGATCAAACACTTTAACAAGTTTGTATTTGAGCGAGAGGGAGATAGTGAGAACTTTGATGCCATTGTTAAAAATTTCGATGAACATTGTACCCTGAAGAAGAGCAAAACCTTTGAAAGGTACATTTTCAGAACACGTACGCAGCAGGCAGACGAGTCGTTCAACAGTTTTCTCACGGATCTAAAATTAAAGTCTCAGGCTTGTAATTTTACCACATTAAAATCATCAATGATCAGGGATCATATCATATTTGGCATAAATAACAATAAAGTACGTGAAGAATTCACGTGATGAAGAATAAGCTCCTGCTCGAAGACGCAATAAAAATTGACCATGCCAGCGAGTTAGCTGCGCAGCATATCAACACGTTAAACATGAGAGGTTTAGCGCAAAAATCGGGAATGAAGCCATCGCCATAGATTCATGATGCACCCAAAAGTAAAACGTGATCTCAACAGTGGCAGCTATTTTAAGCCAGATGCCACCATTTTGTGGTGTGGAAATAGGCACTTACAGAGGCAATGTCCCGCCTTTGGCAAATTTGTGCAAAGGCAAAAACCACTTTGCCAAAACAAGAACAAAATAAGAACTAGGAACAGGAGTAGGCCATCTGGCCCCTCGAGCCTGCTCCACCATTCAATGAGATCATGGCTGATCTTTGTGGAGTCAACTCCACTCTCCGGCCCGTACACCATATCCCTGAATCCCTTTATTCTTTAGAAAGGTATCTATCTTTTTCTTAAAAACGTTTAAAGAAGGAGCCTCAACTGCTTCACTGGGCAAGGAATTCCAGAGATTCACAACCCTTTGGGTGAAGAAGTTCCTCCTAAACTCGGTCCTAAATCTACTTCCCCTTATTTTGAGGCTATGCCCCCTAGTTCTGCTTTCCCCGACCAGTGGAAACAACCTGCCCGCATCTATCCTATCTATTCCCTTCATAATTTTATATCTTTCAATAAGATCCCCCTGCATCCTTCTAAACTCCAATGAGTACAGTCCCAGTCTACTCAACCTCTCGTCATAATCTAATCCCCTCAACTCTGGGATCAACCTAGTGAATCTCCTCTGCACTCCCTCCAGTGCCAATATGTCCTTTCTCAGGTAAGGAGACCAAAACTGAACACAATACTCCAGATGTGGCCTCACCAACACTTTATACAATTGCAGCATAACCTCCCCAGTCTTGAACTCCATCCCTCTAGCAATGAAAGACAAAACTCGATCAGCCTTCTTAATCACCTGTTGCACCTGCACACCAACTTTTTGCGACTCGGTGCACCAACACACCCAGGTCCCTCTGCACAGCAGCATGTTTTAACATCTTACCGTTTAAATAATAATCCATTCTGCTGTTATTCCTTCCCAAAATGGATAGCCTCACACTTGGCAACATTGAATTCCATCTGCCAGACCCTAGCCCATTCACCTAACCTATCCAAATCCTTCTGCAGACTTCCGGTATCCTCTGCACGTTTTGCTTTACCACTCACCTTAGTGTCATCTGCAAACTTTGCCACATTGCACTTGGTCCCCAACTCCAAATCATCTATGTAAATTGTGAACAACTGCAGGCCCAACACTGATCCTTGAGGGACCCCACTAGTTACAGGTTGCCAACCAGAGAAACACCCATTTATCCCCACTCTCTGCTTTCTGTTAGTTAACCAATCCTCTACCCATGCTACCACTTTACCCTCAATGCCATGCATCTTTAGTTTATGCAGCAACCTTTTGTGTGGCACCTTGTCAAAAGCTTTCTGGAAATCCAGATATACCACATCCATTGGCTCCCCGTTATCTACTGCACTGGTAACGTCCTCAAACAATTCTATCAAATTAGTCAGACACGACCTACCCTTTATGAACCCATGCTGCGTCTGCCCAATGGGACAATTTCCCTCCAGGTGCCCCGCTATTTCCTCCTTAATGATAGATTCCAGCATTTTCCCTACAACCAAAGTTAAGCTTACCGGCCTATAATTACCCGCTTTGTGCCGACCTGTTTTTTTAAACAGTGGTGTCATGTTTGCTACTTTCCAATCCTCTGGGACCACTCCAGAGTCTAGTGAATTTTGATAAATTGTCACTAGTGCGTTTGCAATTTCCCAAGCCATCTCTTTTAATGCTCTGGGATGCATCCCATCAGGGCCAGGAGACTTGTCTACCTTTAGCCCCATTAGCTTGCCCAATACTGCCTCCTTAGTGATTACAATCATCTCAAGTTCCTCACCTATCATATCTTTATTTCCATCAGTCACTGGCATGTTATTTGTGTCTTCCACTGTGAAGACTGACCCAAAAAACCTGTTCAGCTCCTCAGCCATTTCCCCGTCTCCTATTATTAAATCTCCCTTCTCATCTTCCAAAGGACCAATATTTACCTTAGCCACTCTTTTTTGTCTTATATATTTGTAGAAGCTTTTACTATCTGCTTTTATGTTCTGAGCCAGTTTACTTTCATAGTCTACCTTACTCTTCTTTAAGGCTTTTTTAGTAGCTTTCTGTTGTCCCCTAAAGACTTCCCAGTCCTCTAGTCTCCCACTAATTTTTGCCACTTTGTATGTTTCTTCCTTCAATTTGATACTCTCCCTCACCTCCTTAGATATCCACGATCGATTTTTCCCCTTTCTACCGTCTTTCTTTTTTGTCGGTATGAACCTTTCCTGAACACTGTGAAAGATCGCTCGGAAGGTTCTCCACTGTTCCTCAACTGCTTCACAATGAAGTCTTTGCTCCCAGTCTACCTTAGCTAGTTCTTCTCTCATCCCATTGTAATCGCCTTTGTTTAAGCACAAAACACTAGTGTTTGATTTTACCTTGTCATCCTCCAACTGTATTTTAAATTCCACCATATTGTGGTCGCTCCTTCCAAGAGGATCCCGAACTATGAGATCATTAATCAATCCTGCCTCATTACACAGGACCAGATCTAGTACCGCTTGTTCCCTTGTAGGTTCCACTGCATACTGTTCCAGGAAATTATCCCGGACACATTCGATAAACTCCTCCTCAAGGCTGCCTTTACCAACCTGGTTAAACCAATCGACATGCAGATTAAAATCTCCCATGATAACCGCTGTACCATTTCTACATGCATCCGTTATTTCTTTGCTTATTGCCTGCCCTGCCGTCCTGTTACTATTTGGTGGCCTATAGACTACTCCTATCAGTGACCTTTTCGCCTTACTATTCCTGATTTCCACCCAAATTGATTCAACCTTGTCCTCCATAGCACCAAAATCATCCCTTACTATTGCCCGGATGCCATCCTTAAACAACAAAGCTACACCACTGCCCTTACCGTCCATTCTATCCTTTTGTATAGTCTGATACCCTTGGATATTTAACTCCCAGTTGTGACCATCTTTTAACCATGTTTCAGTAATGGCCACTAAATCATAGTCATTCACGATGATTTGCGCCATCAACTCATTCACCTTATTCCGTATACTACGAGCATTCAGGTAAAGTACACTTATGCTGTTTTTTATGTCTTTGTTATGAATCCTAACACCTTGATCAGTAACTTCTCGCAAATTATTTTTCCTCTTACCCTTTCTCCAAATTTTCCTTGTCTTTGAACCCATATCTCTACATAATAACCCGTCACGTAACCTGCTGCCTTGCTCTCCATTAACCATTCTACTGTCCATAGCTTTACCCTTCCCTTCCCCCCAACTTGCTAGCTTAAAGTCCTTGTGACCAACCTATTTATCCTATTCGCTAGAACACTGGTCCCAGAATGGTTCAGATGAAGACCGTCCCAACGGTACAGGTCCCTCCTGCCCCAGTACTGATGCCAATGCCCCATGAAATGGAATCCCTCTTTCCCGCACCACTCCTTTAGCCACGTGTTAACTTCCCTAATTTTCTCAACCCTATGCCAATTGGCACGTGGCTCAGGTAGTAATCCAGAGATTATAGGGTGGAGGACCTGTTCTTTAATTTAGTCCCTAGTGTTTAATAATGCCCAAACAGGTCCTCTTTCCTAGTCTTACCTATGTTGTTAGCCCCAACGTGGACCACAACAACTGGATCCTCTCCCTCTCTCTCCAAAATCCTTTCAAGCCGATCAGAGATGTCCCTCACCCTGGCACCGGGCAGGCACCATACCATGCGGGACTCTCGATCTGGCTTACAAAGGATGCCATCAATCCCCCTAATTATAGAATCCCCTACAACTACCACTTGTCTTTTTGCTCACCCCTCTTGAATGGCCTCCTGTACCACGGTGCAGTGGTCAGTCAGCGCATCCTCCCTACAGCCCTCTTCCTCATCCACACAGGGAGCAAGTATCTCATACCTGTTGGACAAGGTCAAGGGCTGAGGCTCCTCAACTCCTAAACTCAGGATCCCCCTACCTGCCTCCCTTGCAGTCACACCACTCTGTCCCTGACCACTGACCGAATTAACAGTACTTATTCTACCGGGTGTGACTGCCTCCTGAAACAAAGCGTCCAGGTAATGTTCCCCCTCCCTGATGTGCCGCAGTGTGTGCAGCTCGGTCTCCAGCTCATCAATTCTGAGCCGAAATTCCTCGAAAAGCCAACCCTTGCTGCAGATGTGGTCACTGACGGTCTCAATGGGATCCACCAGTTCCATCATCATACAGCAACAGCACATCACCTGTCCAGCCATATTCAACTAGTTAATTAACTTAAATAATTAAAAAAAAAAATTTTTTTTTTTATAGAACCTCAAGGATAAACCCGAACACCAACAAAAACACAGCCCTCTCTCGCCACTCACCCGAACTCAGTCACTCACCTAAACTCAGATGCACTCTGTTCCAATCAGCACTCTATGTCTAAAGGCACTCCTGCCACACCTTTTGTACCCTGCCTGATTTCCAATGAGCCAATAGGCCTGCTCCAGGAACTGGGTCGAGATTCTCCGACCCCCCGCCGGGTGGGAGAATCGCCGGGGGCTGGCGTGAATCCTGCCCCTGCCGGTTGCCGAAGTCTCCGGCACCGGATATTCAGCGGGGGCGGGAATCCGGTTGGCGGGCCACCCCGCGCGATTCTCCGGCCCGCATGGGTCGAAGTCCCGCTGCTAAAATGCCTGTCCCGCCAGCATAGATTAAACCACCTCTCTTACCAGCGGGACAAGGCGGCGCGGGCATGCTCCGGGGTCCTGGGGGGGCGTGAGGCGATCTGGCCCCGGGGGGTGCCCCCACGGTGGCCTGGCCCGCGATCGGGGCCCACCAATCCGCGGGCGGGCCTGTGTCGTGGGGGCATTCTTTCCCTTCCGCCTTCCCAACGTTCTCCACCATGGTGGAGGCGGAAGAGACTCCCTCCACTGCGCATGCGCGGAAATGCTGTCAGCCCGGAGATGTCATTTCCGCGCCAGCTGGCGGGGCACCAAAGGCCTTTTCCGCCAGCTGGCGGAGCGGAAATTCGTCCGGCGCCGACCTAGCCCCTTAAGGTTGGGGCTCGGCCCCCAAAGATGCGGAGCATTCCGCACCTTTGGGGCGGCGCGATGCCCGACTGATTTGCGCCGTTTTGGGCGCCAGTCGGCGGACATCGCGCCGTTTCCGGAGATTTCGCCCCTGAAGTCTCTTTTAAATATGCACTCACCTCTCCCAGCAACCCTGCAGCCTGTGGCCTGCTCCAGGAACTGAAGTCTCTTTTAAATATGCACTCACCTCTCCCAGCAACCCTGCAGCCTGTGGCCTGCTCCAGGAACTGAAGTCTCTTTTAAATATGCACTCACCCTCCCAGCAACCCTGCAGCCTGTGGCCTGCTCCAGGAACAATCGACTCACAAAAATCTATAAACACTGTTGAAGAAATTAATTTGGAGGATACATTCTTCATTGATGTCATTACTGATGAAGATAGGGCCAACGTAGCCAAACAAAATGAAATATCTTCGACGAATACGAGAAGTAGTAATAATTAAGTATGTACTGTAAATCAATCTTACTCATAAATCAAATGTTTATAAATGTCAAACTCGAGACAGGAGTGAGAGCGAATCTCATCACTATCACCCTTTCATGGATATTGAAGCGGTGAGGATCAAGCCAGTATTTTTAAAAGATTACAATGGTCAAAGAATTAATTCTTTAGGCATGTATGAGCTTGAAGTTCAAGTCAAAGATAAAATCCATTCAGTGAAATTTTCAATTGTAGCCACAGATCGTGAATCGTTACTAGGTGTGGAACCTTATGAAACACGTCAGTTAGTCAAAAGAGTATATAGTGCTGACTGTGCTTTGAATGCGCACAGTGGATTGGTTGATTCATTAGTACAAGCATTTCCGGAGATTTTACAAGGTTTTGGTGTCTTGCCATTAACTTACCGAATTCAACTAAAGGATAATGCGCAGCACATGCTCCTAGGATCGGTTGAAAGCTGAGCTTGATAGAATGACAAACCTGGGGGTCATTAAGAAAATCAAAGAACCAACAGATTGGGTAAATTCAATGGTGTGTGTGACGAAACGCAGTAACGATTTAAGAATATGCATGGATCCTGAAGACCTCAATGCCAACATCAAGTGAGAACACTAACCAAAACGTGAAGAAATAAAGAGTGAAATGTCAGGTGCGACGTGCTTCAGTAAACTTGATGCATTGCAGGGTTTTGGGCAACTCAAATTGGATGAAGAGAGTACAAAGTATTGTATGTTTAACACTCCATTTGGGCGCTTCTGTTTTCTTTGAATGCCGATTGGGGTAATATCTGCACCTGAAATCTTTCACAGGGCAATGGAGCACATTGTGGAAGATATTCAAGGAGTCTGTGTGTATGTTGAAGATATAATAGTCTGGGGTTCTGCGAAGGAAGAACACAACGACCGACTCATCAAAGTACTAAAGAGTGTTAAGAAGTATGGGCTAAGGTTGAACAAAGCCAAGTGTCAATTTGGCATTAAAGAAATCACGTTTCATAGAACATAGAACATACAGTGCAGAAGGAGGCCATTCGACCTATCGAGTCTGCACTGACCCACTTAAGCCCTCACTTCCACCCTATCCCCGTAACCCAATAACCCCTCCTATCCTTTCTTGATCACTGAGGGCAATAGTGGCAGAAACCAAAAAGGATGAAGTTCTGCAGATGGTAATCAAGAATATAACACACATGGGCTTAGTTTCCTTATTTTCATTGGATAATTGACAAAGCCATACCGAAAGAAATCATCTTTATTTTTTCTGAGTTACAAAGCCAGAGCTCAGAGTGTGGGGCGAACCCCTAATCTAGCTCCTTGTCTGCTCCAAAAATCAATTCAAATTGAATCCAATTAATGGTCTCCACAAGCGAGACATACCAGATCCAGGCATTACACCTGATCCAACACTCATCTTAGCCAAAAGGCCAAGAAGCGTTGCGCTTGATCTATGCTCCCGAGTTTAGTTTCTTCTTTGCAGGCTGCTAACCAGAGGCATTGGAGCTCTGTACAGACTAACACGAGCACTGCTCTATCCTGCCCTGGACTCTCCTGAGCAGCTCTTTCCAGTAGATTCAGATGTGAGATGCTGGCCAGGTGGTACTCTGCCTATTTGTGTCTCTGGCTGTCTCTTTCTAGTAACAAAATGATTCATCTTCACAATCCTCTTGCTTGCTCGATAGCAGCTAGACAATGGAAGAAGCTCTCCTCCGTGATTTGGCAGCAAAATCAAGTACATACAGGGCGCCTGATGTCAAGTGGACGTGCAGGCCGCATGACCTGCTCACTACCTCCGCGTAGGACGGAGGTCTGCACACAGCCTCATTTCGTTCTCATTTAAAATGCGGCAGTGACTGCCATTCTCAATAAAAATGGCAGTCGTGGGCGCTGAGTACTTCTCCCGCTATTGGGACTGCTGCGGGAATGCAGCAACCGGTTGCTTTGCGACCTCCTGTCATCTGCCCGCGACCGACAATTTGAAAAACCCTGCGTTAGATTCATTCCAGGGATGAAGAACTTGTCTTATGCACAGAGATTGAGCAGTTTAGGCCTATACTCAATGGAGTTTAGTAAAGAATGAGAGGTCTAATTGAAGTATATAAGATGACAGGGTAGACATAGAGCGGATTTTGTCCTTGTTGGACATTCTCGTACGAGAGAGTTTTAGGCTAAATGGTGACAGATTTAAAACAGAGATGAGGAGGAATTCCTTTACTCAAAGGCTGTTGAATCTATGGAGTTTTGCACCCCAGAGTGCAGCGAGCAGCGGAACACTAAACTAATTTAAGAAGGAGATAGATAGGTTTTTAATGACAAGCGAGATGAAGGGTTATGGGAAGCGGGCAGGAAAGTGGAGCTGACGGCGAGACGAGATCAGCCATGATTGTATTGAATGGCGGAGTGGGCTCGAGGAGCTGAATTGCCTCTTCCTGCTCCTAGTTCTTCTGTTCTATATCCATATTCGCAGCTTGTTGTCTTATGCCTAAGTTGAACTTTTAACTTTGATATCGGAAAAAATAATGGGCTGGTTTGTAGTTAGATTATATTTTAAAAAATATTTTCCTACCTGAAAATTTAAATGACTTCCGCTTTTCTGTCTTTCCCCCCTCCCCCCATTTATAGCTCTCCCCACAGACCCAAAATCCTTTGATCCTTTGCTTTATTTGCTTGTATCGGGAGTATAGTGCATTTATTTTTTAAATTTTCTTATCTATAGCTTTCACGTCCTACCTCATTCCCCCTAAAGCTGCAAAGAAACTGTTTCACAGTAAGTTTTTTTGGGCATGCAACACTTTTGTTGAGGTCATCACTTATATTTGAGTCAATTCTAAATATAGCAATCGCAATGAAACTGCTGTCATAGTGGGGTAAAACCTGTACATGATTTGAATCTTTCATGACATTACTTGCTTATTTTCATTTCATTTAAAACTCAAAGCAGGCAAAAAAGATGTCATGGCAACCCAGAAAAGCTGGATAATTTAATACAGTAATTGGGGGGGGGGGGCATTGTGACATTTGAGTAAAGGTAATTAAATGGAGGAAAGAGTGACTAATACAAGGCAAGAAATTATTTGGATTCATTTCTCCTTTAAAAATAGATAATTTTTTTCACCGTCATTCCAGTTAACCATTTGTGTGGCTGTGGATTTTATGCACATTCCTCAAACTTTATTCTACATTTAAATAAACTCACTGATTCTACGGAGTCTGTAATTATACCAAATGACAATTAAAATTCAGAATATTTTCTGTGAGATAATCATGATTGAGAAGATGTGGGTGTTTCAGTCACTGAAAATATTGACATTTAAAGGACTTGATGGCGTCTGTCATACCTTTATGCGTGTCAATCTTGATTGCTGGTAAAGTAAGTAACGTCGCCATAGTCCCAGATGACCATAGGCTGCTTTCCCTTTTGATGGGGAGAGCTGATTGGTGGTGATTTTACCTGAGGATCACCTCACCTTTGGCAAGGGGCAAGGTTGAGAAGGCGGGGCCTTCATGAACAACATCAGCCACGATTAGAATTGCTGATAGGTGGGAGCTGGCTACTGACTTCACCTGTCAATGGTGTGCGTAGGACCTTACCCGGGCCAATCATAAATATGCTTATGCATTTCCAAAGGTATTTGTTGAGATAATCATCACTACACTTTTAGTATTTGTCATTAAAAATATTTAACTTATGAACAATAAGAATCTTCAAGACATGGTAAATTTGTATTAAATGCATTCAGTCACTTTAGATATTGTTCTCCACTGAGTTGTTCAAGGTTATGGGGGAATGGAATATGATCAGAATTTTTTAACAAGCTATTACATCCAGGTGTAAAATTGGCACTGCAGATCCGCTGCCCATTATAGAAACAGTCTCACATTCATGTTCAGCAGTGTGAGAGAATTCATCTCCTCACTTTTTTTAAAGGGACAAACAACATTCAGCCAGTAACCAGGTCCAAAACACCCCTCAGTGGGATTGTTTGTCCCCCAGCTGCATGTTTTTTGGTGGAGTGCCGATTGCTGGTGGCGGGATTCTCGCTTCCCATTGCTTGTAAATGGGACTTCCCATTGAAGCCACCCCATGCTGTTGGGAAACCTGCAGGCGGGAGTACACTGCCAGCGGGAAAATAGGATCCCAGTGGGCTGAGAATTCCAGCCTTTGTCCTGTGTATTAATGTGGAGTTCATCAAATGCCATCAATTATCATCTTCTCTTAGGAACATTGGAACAAATACCCAATAGGTTCTGTAATTTGATGTTTCCAGCCTTTAGTGTGACTACTTGGTTTCAGATGGATAACAAGCGATATACCACTCCTTCAGACTGATTTCTTTATGTATTAGCAGGTGGCAGAGTGTCAGAGACAACTGAAGTTGCTCTGGTTGCCCTGGATCCCACAAGCTCATCCATTTCTCAGATTCTATCACTTCCGTAATGAGGATGGCTGTTTGGCGTTGTCTGACTTGAGCCATCTGTTCCCAAGCCCCTTGCTCAAGGCATGTTGGGGTAGATGAAGGGAGAGACATTTAGCTTTACAAATTCTAGCCATTTCCCTCATAATCCAGACAGTTGGATTTGCTGAGTAAACATCTTCCTCAGCCTTTGCTGTGCTAATACATGTATTGAAGTGCATACTCATCACAATTCACAGCTCATTAACGCTTTCTATTTTTTATTGGCTGGCTTGGTGCGGGGGAGATACAACACACATTTGGGCCAAAGGCTGAAAGCAGCAAATTTGTACATTATCCCAGTCAGCCCATGAATAGTACAGTACGCTTCTGGTGATTTCTAGGCTAGCATCAGATTTGAAAATGATCTTCAGTGCTCCCACAAGGCTCTTGCAAAATTAATGTGTGAATCCTTCTGCCGAGATCCAAACAAATCTTCAATCCAACTTATTTTATGGTGTCCCCTGACGTGTATCTCAATCAGTTCTCAATATTTTCTTTTGTTTTTCATTAAAATTGTCCAGCTGTCTGATTCTCAATTCCAGCCACTCACTATTTTTCATTCCCACATCATTGACCTTGAAAATCCTGGGCTGGGGAGGCTGTAAATCAGGATTTGCACCATTTATGGCAGCAGGAATATCTGCCGCCATCAACCTCCTTTGATTTTGGTGGGTAAAAATACTGCTCTGTCGTAAGTAAGCTGGCAGATCAAAGGTACAGATAGTTCCAGGGTCTTCTTTTTTCAGTGTCTCTACTCAAGTCATTTGGATGTGGCCTTGTTACCCTTCATTTACTGCTTAATAGTATAGTTCTAAAATGAGTCAATGAAAGCTAAAATGTAAGTACAGCCAATAATTAAGGAGGCAAATTATATGTTGGCATATTTTGCAAGATGGTTTGAGTATAGGAGTAAAAACTCTTGACTCTAACTGTATAGAGTCTTGAGACCACACATGTATTGTGTGCCATTTTGGTCTCCTTACATAAGGAAATATATACTTGCCATAGAGACAATACAATGAAGGTTCACCAGACTAATTCCTGGGATGGAGGTAATGTCCGATGACGAAAGATTAAATAGACTGGGCAGTTATTCTCTGGAATTTTGAATAATGAGAGGTGGTCTCACTCAAACGTACAAAGTTCTTCCAGAGATCGACAGGATAGATGCAGGAAGGATATTGTTCCTGTCTGAGAGTCAAGAACTAGGGGACACAGTCTCAGAATAAAGAGCAGGCCATATAGGACTTAATTTCTTCATTCAGAGCTGTGATGAAGATTCATACAGACACAAACTTTAACTTTGTTTCTCTCTTCACAAATGCTGCTAGACCTGCTGAGTCTCACCAGCATTTTTTGCTTCGATTTCCACTTCCCAACATCTGCAGTAGTTTGCTTATATTGCAGCAGTTTTAAAGAGCTGTTAAGGGCACATTTTACCAAATAGACCCTTTCTATGTTGTGATTCTATGGGCTGGAAATTGGGTAGTACAATTTGTTGGGTGCGGTGGTCACAACTCGCAATTCAGATTGAGGTGGACAACGTGTAATTTTGGTGTACCCCCTTCATCTGAGTGACCGTAGCACTGGCACCAGTGTCTCCCACTGTGCTCTACTTCGCTAAGTGCTAACTGCAACATCTGGCTATGTGTTGGGGGACTAGATAGTGTTGCTAACTTTTGGTTGGTTCAATTGTCTCTGTTTTATAACCTTTGCTCTCGAGTCGCCAGGTATCTTTATGATACCGCCACAAGGTTCAAGTGCAAGTAATGATCAATAACTCAATACACTGATTAGTAAGATTCAAATCAAAACACATTTATTACACACAGTAATCGCTACTCATGCACAAATTCTACGTCTAAGCTACTTCTACGACTAACAGGCCTATACTTAGCTTCGGACTGGCCCACCAGGTCAGGGGAACAAATGGCCTTTCGTTTGGGTTCTGAGTCTGCGGGATTCGAAGTTGGTATGGATTGGTAGCTAGGAGCGCCTATCTCGTAGCGAGCATTGACTTAAGACTTCCTGGATCTCGGCAGCAGTTGAACCGGTCACGGTCAAGGTTGGTTCGCGTTGCTGGGTGACCTGGTCAAGAAGAACGATTTGAGCTTGGGGGCTTAACTTTATAGTCCCCAGGGGCTTCCCGCCTTTCGGGGCGGACCCTGTACCTGGTTCCAGGTGATTGGATTTCGTTCCAATCGCTTGGTTCGATTTCTCCAATACTGGAGTGGTTCCCTGATCGATGGGCGGTCTAGATGTGTCCGTTAACCTCTTTTGTGTTAGCTCCTGCTGGTGCTGGGGAGTCTGGCTTAGCTTTGTTTGTCCCAAATGTTGCGATTGTTCCCAGGGATTGCTTATTAGTATGTAGATGGCTGCTACATTATTATGCAGATGGCTGCCTGTATCGATGCTGTCTGGGCTTTCGCAGAGTTTAATACACAGTAAACTTGCACCTGCTGGTTTCTGCCTGTGTTGGCTGAATTTCCCTGCAGCCTTTGCTGTTCTCCATTTTAAATCAGGAGTTGGCCAACCCAGGTGGCTACACTAGCACTGTTAGAAAACCACATGGTCTTGCCATCCAGCTCTTCTTAAAGACAGTCTGTTCCTCTTAAAGGGATGTTTCACTGAAGACGATTGCTGTAATTTAAATTATGGCAACTTGATCACCAGGACACAGAGTGTCCCAGAGTGACTAATGCAGCTTGAATGCATTAATGGTAGAGCTCGGCAGAAGGAGAGTTGTCATGCTGATATCCCTCAAAAGCATATTGCAACAATGGAATGTTCCTGATTGATGCCCCTTCTTTTTTGTTTTAAATTTAGAATACTCAATTATTTTTTCCAATTAAGAGGCAATTTAGCGTGACCAATCCACCTATCCTGCACATCTTTGGGTTGTGGGGGTGAAACCCACACAAACACGGGGAGAACAGGCAAACTCCACACGGACATTGTCCCACTGCCGGGATTGAACCCGGGTCCGCAGCGCCGTAGGCAGCAATGCTAACTACTATGCCACTGTGCTGCCCTCTGATGCCCCTTCTTAAAGCCCAGGTCACCCTCTTCCAGTTATCTGGATGATGAGCAAGCTACTGATGGCACGACCATTGGTCTTTTATTTTCCACCAGATGCAGTGGCCCCTCACGCCAAACTTCCCTTTCTGAGTTCTTGCTGTCAGACAGCCAAGAACTGTTGTCTGCCCAGCCATGGAACCCCAGAAGGAATAGAGCCAGAAACAACATAGAAATTAAAAAGAGGCATCGTTTGATCTAATATTTACAGTGACTACCTATGATACTGGCACTGTATGTAACTTGGATGCTGGTGTACAGTTGGCATTAACACTGTAAAGAGTCATCCAGGCACAAGTGGCCTACAGCAGGGCAGGTTTAAAGGATGATTCGTTTCCCAGCTCAACCTAGGGTGCGTTAGCAAATGGTCATTACTGTAGACGACTCAGATGAGGACCATGATGGTGCAGCATGGAGGGCAGTTCTGAGTGACCATGCATGCTGATACGCTGGGTACATGGGCTGGCCTGCCAGACATCCTCCTGTCACTATAAGTGAGCATGGAGGAGTCCAGCTGCAATCTGGCAGAGGGGTTGGCACAGAGAGTTTGACCTCTCTCCAGCTCTGTTCCCTTGGCATGCTGTTAACCCATGAACACAGTGACAGTCAACTCCTATTTGGGAGAAAGATTCAACTCTCGCAATCCAGTAAACCTTCAGGAGATCCTTTCCATTCTATGGGACTATAGAATTCCTACTGTGCAGAAAGAGGCCATTTGGCCCACCGAGTCTGCACAGACCCTCTGAAAAAGCAACCTATCCATGTCCATTCTCCAGTCCCATCCCCGTAACCCTACATAACCTGCACATCTTTGGACTGTGGGAGGAAACTTGAACACCCGGAGGAAACCCACGCAGACAAGGGGAGAAAGTGCAAACTCCACACAGGCAGTCACCCAAGGCCAGGATTGAACCCCCGTCCCGGTGCTATGAGGCAGCAGTGCTAACCACTGTGCAACCATGCCATCCTGGAATTGGATTAGAAGACTTTCCCCTGCTTGTGTGCATGATGTTATTCCATATAATTATTTCATGGAAGGGATGTAATTGGATTCTATTTTATCTTTATTCTCACAGAGTAGAAAGATCACAGGGTTGAAAGCAACAAAATGGAATAATTTAACACTACAGACCTTCAATGTCAGTGTTGAGCATAGAAGTCCTCGGCTGTCTCTGTGCAATACAACTTTTAAGAGGCCAGAGGACATAGGCTAAATGGTTCACAATTGTGTCTGTATTTTCAAGATCAGCAGGTTTGAAGACACTGCTGATTGCTACTACAATATATTTTCAGCATCTACAATGTAACACAACTTAATTCCAATATCTAATTCCTCGCAATGCAATCAACTGATGTTCAGAAGGTGACTACAGAATAATCATTACATTTAGAAAACAATTCAACTCTGTAGCTAATACAACCTTATCATTCTGACTTTTTTGGCACCAACTCATATGACACTATTCGTGGCATTTGTCTCTCTCAAGCTCGTAACACTAACCCCCAGGATTTGTCAATCAGACATTTACCCACAGCTTAGGAAAAACATAGATTGAATTGTTGAACTGAATTTGTCAAAGAATGATACAATACACAAATGATCAGTGTTGCCTTAACTCAAGAACTGGAAGCTGTCTCACAAATTTTGTTGTACACTGTGGGCGGGATTCTCCACCCCCACGCCGAAGTGGCCGCGCCGTCGTGAACGCCGTCGAGGTTCACGACGGCGCGGAACGGCCCCGGTCCCGACCGATTCAGGCCCTGACAATGGGCCAGTATCGGGGCCGCGTCATCTACCCGCGCCAGGCCTTGTCTCCCGCGTAAAAGCGGTGCCGAATAGATGACGCGGCCGGCGCCGCATAACGGACATCATCCGCGCATGCGCAGGTTGGCCGGCGGCAACCCGCACATGCGTGGTTGCCGTCCTGTCCAAATCCGCCCCACAAGAAGATGGGGGATGGATGCGGGGCCGCGGAAGGAAGGAGGTCCTCCTTCAGAGGGGACTGCCCGACGATCGGTGGGCACCGATCGCGGGCCACTCCACATTCAAGATGAAGCCCGGTGCAGGATCCCCCCTCGCCCCCCCCACAGGCCGCCCCCCCAGCGTTCATGCACCACCCACGACTGTAGCGACCAGGTGTGGACGGCGCTGGGGGAAACCCGTCGTTTTGGCCTGGCCGCTCGGCCCATCCGGGCCTCAGAATAGCGGGGGTGCCGGAGAATTGCCATTTTGGGTGTCTCCGGCGATTCTCCGGCCTGCGGCCCGCGAAACTCGACCGGCCCGTTCCCGCGGCTTGGGAGAATCGCGGGAGGGCGTCGGACCGGCGTCCCCGGAAGTTTTGGCGGCCCAGTCGATTCTCCCAACCGGCGTAGGAGTGGAGAATTGCACCCTGCGAATTTACAGTCTAAAATGGAAAGAATGTAAACTTCAAAGCGAAAGAAGGTGTGACAGCAATATCCTTGGAAAAAAATCATTCTTAGAAGCATTTAACACATAAGGTTGAGTTTCTTTTAAGACCTTTTATGGTAAATGCCCTTTTATGCTGTTTCTCTGGAATTTCAATGGATTTATTTATTTTTCTGAAGGTCCATGGATGATCAGGCATCCTCTCCCCAGAGAAATATTAGCCCTACCGAGTGACCAAAGTCTGACAGATTTTAAACAGGGTGGCACATGGTCGGGTGAATCAAGGATGGAGGAGTGATTTGTAAAACCTTTCATTAAGCAATCTCTTAGTGATAAACCGGGATTTCAGTGCCAGACTTTGCAAGATAATAAACCAGGCAATAACAAGTCAATCAGCCATTGGGGCAGGCTAATATCAGGATAAATGCTCCCCGTCAGCTACTCCACACATAGGCCAAGCAAAGCAAAGCTCAATGGCATCTAAAACATTCTTAAGGGGCTTGACAGATGGACACTGAGAGATTGTTTCCCCTGGCCTGAGAGGCTAAAATGTGGAGGCAGAGCCTCATGAGACGAGACCGATCATTTGGGACTGAGATAAAGGGAAATTTCTTCACTCAAAGGGATGTTGTATCTTTGTAATTCTCTATCCCAGAGGGTTGTGGATACTCCATTGTTGAATATATTTAAGACTGGGGCAGATAGGTTTTTGATCTCACGGAGAATTTTGGATCTCTCAAGGAGCAAGTGGATTTGAATCCCAATCTCAGCCATGATGGTGTTGAGTTGAATGGTCTTGATTTGCCATATGGTCAACTCCTGCTTCTATTTTTTATATCCTTATGATCTTATAGGACTCTTTACGTTACAACGCTTTTGTGGTCGTGCACAAATTTAAACCGGGCATGCACTTCAATTAATCACTTGTGCACTGGGGAAAAAATATTAGGGGGAATGTTAATTGGGATAGGGTTAATTCAAAGCCACCACCTTATCCAGCAATGGTACCTCCACACCTTTACCCTTCCCCAATGCCATGCTACGCGCATTGTGGTGGTGGGCTTCTGTACTGCCACAAATACATTCCTATCTCTATATGTTTAAAATAATCTATTCAAATTCAACTTTAGAGTGCTATTTTGCCCTGTGGCATAATCTGTAG
The DNA here is from genome assembly GCF_047496885.1 of Scyliorhinus torazame. NCBI lineage: Eukaryota > Metazoa > Chordata > Chondrichthyes > Carcharhiniformes > Scyliorhinidae > Scyliorhinus > Scyliorhinus torazame. Next base: position 190,533,287 of record NC_092707.1, on the reverse strand, counting down.
ATTAATCCTTCCTCATCATCCCATCACACATTGTACTCCTCTTCCATTATTGTTCCAAAACAGTAATTTGACAGCCTGTGGCACATCACCTCACCAGGATGTACATTCTGACCAGAACTTGAAAACCACTGGGACTAAATGTTCTTTTCTTTCCTGCTAACATTTAAGTTATGGTCTGTTCATACGTACCAGTCTTTCCTGGAGCTTTTGACTGCTTTAATAAGCATAATTTCTATTCCATCCACCCCAATGCTTGACATAAGTCAGAGATTCCAGCTTAGTGCAGGCTGGGTCTACCCGATTAGCAGGCTGGCTGAGTTTTTACTACTTACTGCCAGAAAATGCATCCTCCCCACTTCTGTGAAGGATACCTCCCCACAATAAATGTGGCTTCAGTACACAAGGGACATATCAGAACAACTGATATTTGGCCTCTACCTGGAATTGGAGAAGAATCAAGTAGTCTATGCTCAATTATTGGAGGCGCAGTTAGCACAAGCTGTCCCGCCAACACAGCAATAGTACTGACCGTGGAAGAAAACAATCTCAATCCGCATAACTACTGCCGTCCTCACACCACCCAAAGAATATCCAGAAACCAAGAGAAAACAGATTGCCTCAACACCTTAATCTTGTTGCTCCTGTGCAGGCACATGACTGGATTTTATCTCCTTTCAGGGCCTGGTTAACAGGCGGGAGGGTGGGGATGAGGGGGATTGTGGGGGGGCTGCAGTGGGGGAAAAACCATAAATTCATAACCATTCGGTGGACACCATTCCCAATGTCTCGAGTAACCTCCACCCTGACAGCAATTTTACCAGTAGTGGTGGCGGTGTTAGGAAGCACACCTTCCCATGGGCCAATTAAAGACATTAAGGGGACAATTAGTGGTTCTCCCTGACTCCATTCAAGGGGCAGGATTCTCCGACCCCCCGCCAGGTCAGAGAATCCCCGGGGGGGTGGCGCGAATCCCGCCCCGCTGCTCCGACGCCGGCTGCCGTATTCTTCAGTGCCGGTTTTCGGTCCGGTCGGGGTTTACGCCGCGCCGGTCGGGGGCCGTTGGCAGCGGCACCCCCGGCAATTCTCCAGGCCCCGATTGGCCGAGCGGCCGTCGTTTCCTGGCTAGTCCCGCCGGTGTGAAATGGACATGGTCCATCACGGCGGGACCTGGCTTGTAGGCCAGCTAGGTGAGTCCTCGGGGGTGGTGCGGGGGGACCCGGCCCCGTGGTGGCCACAGTGGCCTGGCCCGCGATCGGGGTCCACCAATCTGCAGGCGGGCCTGTGCCATGGGGGCACTCTTTCCTTCCGTAGCCTCTGTAGGGCTTCGCCATGGCCGGCGTGGAGAAGAACTCCCCTGCGCATGCGCAGGAAACACGCAGGCCGGTTTGCTTATGTGAGGAACCACGCCGGTAGTTCTGCACGTGCGCCAACTTGCGCTGGCCCTCCGGCGCCAGCCTAGACCCTGGAAGTGCGGAGGATTCTGCACCTTCCAGTCGGCCCGACGCCGAAGTGATTTGTGCCGCTCTTGCCGCCAGAGTTGGGTCATCCGGCCAGTTGCGAGAGAATCCGCCCAAGGTCTCCAAATATCAATATCCTGAGGGTTACCATTGATCAGATACTGAACTGGACTCATCATATTAATACTGTGGCTATGAGGCAGGTCAAGGTCTAGGAATCCTTTGGTGAGTAACTCACCTCTCACCTCCTAACCCCCCCCCCCCCCACCCCTCCCCCCAAAGTCTGTCCACCATCGATAAGGCACAAGACAGGAGCGGAATGGAATACCCTCCACTTGCCTGGATGAGTAAAGCTCCAACAACTCTCAAGAAGCTCAACACCATCCAGGCCAAAGCAGCTCACTTGATTGCTTCTCCTTCCACAAACATTCAAGCCCTCCACCACTGGCGAACTGTGGCAGCCGTTTGTACCATCTACAAGTAACTCACCAAGGTTCCTTAGACAGTACCTTCCAAACCCACAACCACTACCATCTAGAAGGACAAGAGGAGCAGATACCTGGGAACCCCAGCGCCTTGCGGTTCCCCTCCAAATCACTCACCACCCAGACTTGGAAATATATCGCCGTTCCTTCACTGTCACTGGGGCAAAACCCTGCAACTCCCTCACTAACAGCACAGTGGGTGTATCTACACTTCAGGGACTACAGTGGTTCAAGGAGGCAACTTACCACCAGCTTCTGAAGGGCAACTAGGGATGGGCAATAAATGCTGGCTTAGCCAGCGATGCCCAGATCTCTTAAATGAATTTTTAAAAACTGTACGTCTCCCCTCAACCCCAGCTTGTCCACCCCAGCTCCATCCACACCCTCTCCCGCTGCTGCCCCTTCCCTTCCCCCACTCAGAGTCTGGCCCAGGCGAGACATTAGATTTTCATTCAAGTCGCAGCACACTTCCCTGCAGTGTCAGCAGTTGCCACCATTCCCAGTGATGCTGCTGGGATCAAAGAGCTGCCAGCCATGTGATTGGTCAGTAGAACTCAGAAGCGTGACCTCCTCCCTGATGGGAACCAAAGGCTCCTGCGGGGTGAGCGAGTAAAGCAGGGGTGGGCTAGGCCCTGACCAAACTACAGTTAAGCACAGTGCACAAGGCGGAAGGAAAGGAAAAACAAAAGAGTGAAAGAAAGAGAGATGATCATACAGAAAAAAACGAGAGAGAGACAGAAAGAAAGAACAAAAGAGAAACAGAAAGCAGAAAAAGAGAGATAGAAAGAAAATCCAAAAGAGAGAGTGAAAGAGAGAACAAGAGAAAGAGAGCAATAGAAAGAAAGAACAAAAGAGAGAGGCAGAAAGAAAGAATTAGAGAGACCAAAATAAAGTCCACAAGAGAGAGACAGAAACAAAGATTAAAAGAGAGAGAAAGAAAGAACTAACAAGACACAGAAAGAAAGAACAAAAGAGCAACAGAAAGTAAGAACCAAAGAGAGACAGAAAGCAGAACATGAGAGACAGAAAGAAAGAACGAAAGAGAGTGAAAGAGAGAACAAAAGAAAGAGAGTGATAGATAGAAAGAACAAAGTGAGAGAGGCAGAAAGAACAAAAGAGAGAGTGAAAGAGAGATCAAAAGAAAGAGAGTGATCGATAGAAAGAACAAAGTGAGAGAGGCAGAAAGAAAGAACAAAAGAGAGAGAAAGGAAGAACTAATAAGAGACAGACAGAAAAAAAAGAGACAGAAAGATAGAATAAAAGAGAGAGACAGAATGAGAGACAAAAGTGAGAGAGATAGAGAGAAAGAAAGAAGAAAAGAGAGAGAAAGGAAGAAGTAATGAAAGGCAAACAGAAAGAGAGCAAATGAGAGTGAGAAAGAAAGAATGAATGAGAGAAAGAAAGAACAAAAGAGAGACAGAAACAAAGAAAAAAGAGAGACGGAAAGAAAGAATATAAGAGAGGGAGACCAAAAGAAGGACCAAAAGAAAGAGAGACAGAAGGGAAGAGCCTGAGAGAGAAACGGAAAGAGAGAACCAAAGAGAGAGAGCGATAGAAAGAACTAACAAAGGAGAGACAGAAAAAGAGACTAAATGAGAGTGAGAAAGAACAAAAGAAAGAAAATATAAGAGAGAGACAGAAGCAGAGAACAAAAGACAGAAAGAAAGAACAGAGTGAGAGACAGACGGCTGGATTCTCCGCCCCGCTGTGCCACCTTTCTGCCTTGACCCGCCACCGGGATTCTCCGTTAGGCCGGCCGGTCAATGGGCTTTCCCATGTTGGCAGCCCCACGCCGTCGGGAAACCCACGGGCGCCAGCAAAACGGAGAATCCCGCCGGCAGAGAATTGCGCCCAGAGAGAACCAAATAACAAAAGAGAGAGACAGAAAGGAAGATTAAAAGAGCGAGAGGAAGAAAGAACATAAGAGAAAAACAGAAAGAAATAACAAACTAGAGACAGAAAGAAAGAACAAAGGAGAGAGACAGAAAGGAAAAAGAGAGAGAGAGAGAGACAGAGAGACAGAAGGAAAGAACGAGAAAGAGACAGAAGGAAAAGAAAAGGAGAGAGACCGAAAAAATAACAAAAAAGAGAGACAGAACTAAAGAAGAAAAGAGAGACATAAAGAAATAATTAAAAGAGAGAGAAAGAAAGAAGAAAAGTGAGACAGAAAGAAAGAGCTAACGAGAGAAAGAACAAAAGGAAAAGAGTAAGAACAAATTAGCGAGACAGGAGGAAAGAGCATGAGAGAGAGGAAGAAAGAAGAAAGGAGAGACAGAAAGAAGGAACAATAGATCAATAGAAATAGGGACAGAAGAGGAGAGACAGAAGGAAAAAACAAAAGAGAGACAGAAAGAATGAATTGAAGAGAGAGAAGAGAGAGAGGAAGAGCAAGAGAGTGAGACAGAAAATAAAAAGAGAGAGAGAGAGAGGAAGAACAAAAGCTTTGGAGGGTGAGAAAAAGAAAGCACAAAGGAGAGACAGAAGAAAAGAACAAAGGAAAGACAGGAAGAAAGAACAATTGAGAGACAGGAAGAAATAAAAACAGAGAGAGATAGAAAGGAAGACCAAAAGAGAGAGACAGAAATAAAGAACAAAAGAGGGAGACAGAAAGAACAAAGGGAGAGACAGAAAGAGAACAAAAGAGACTGAGAAAGAAAGAACAAAAGAGACACAGAAAGAAAGAAGAAATGAGACATGGAGAAATGAACAACTAAAGAGAGACAAATAACGAAAGGTTGTGAAAAAGACAGACAGAAAGAACAAAAGAGTGCTGGAAACAAATAACAAAGGAAAGACAGAAAGAAGGATCTGTTTTTGGAGGGGCGGTTCGCACTTTTGGAGGAGTTGGAGATGAAGTTTGGCTTCAGCGTGAGGAGGGATTAAGGTATATGCAAGTATGGAATGTCGCAAGAAAGGTCTTTCGGAACTTTCTGATGGCACCGTCCTCCTCATTTTTGGAGGAGGTGCTGTCGGTAGCGAGGGCTGAGAGTGAGGTCATTTTGGTGATACATGGTAGGATTATGGAGGAGGACAAGGAATCCATGGAAGGGATTAAAGCCAAGTTGGAGGAAGAGTTGGAGATGGTGTTGGAGGAAGGATCATGCTGTGAAGTGCTGAGAAGTGTTAACGCCACGACCTCGAGCGCAAAGCTGGAGTTGATTCAATTAAAAGTGGTGTACAGGGTGCATTTAACGAATGGGAGGATGAGCTGGCTGATTTAGGGGTGGAGGGTAGTTGTGAGTGGTGTGGGAGGGGCCCAGCAACCTTGTCCATATGTTGTGGTCCTGCCAAAGTTGGAGATATTTTGTGGTTCCGTTTTCAGCGCCATGTCTGAGGTTCTGCAAGTGGATTTGACGCCATGCCCATATTCGGGGTGTCAGACCTACCGGGGCTGTAGACAGGTGAGGGTGCAGATGTTTTAGCCTTCACTCCATTGATTTCTCGCAGGTGGGCTCTGTTGGGGTGGAGGTCAGTTTCTCCCCTCTGTGCCTCTGCATGGCTGGGGGATCTAATTGAGTTCCTGTATTGAGAGAAGCTGGCATTTTCTCTGAGAGGGATTGATGAGGCATTCTACCAAGGTCGGGATTGTTTGGCTTACGTTTTGGGGATCTGGTTGCCGTCAGGGGGTGGGGTGAGGGGGACTGTTCGGGGGTGGGGGGTGGCATTGGGGGTGGGTTTGTGTATTGTAAACATGTTAACGTGTGGAAAATATGAACAAAAATATTTTTTAAAAGAAGAAAAGAGAGAGAAACAAATGAAAAAATGAACTAGGGAGAAAGAAGCAAAGAGAGAGAGAATAAACAAAATAGAGAGAGTGAGAGAAAGTAAAAGAAAGAAAGAAAGAAAGAAGAGAGACAAAGATCAGCTACAAAGGACAGAGGCAGAAGGAACAAAACAGAGAAAGAAAGACAGAAAGAAACAACAAATGAGGGAGAGAGACAGAAAGATAGAAAAAAAGTGAGAAAGAAACAAAGAACAAAAGACAGACAGAAAGAAAGAAGGACAAGAGAGAAAGAAAGAAAGGACATATGAGGTAGAGAAAGACAGAAAAAAGAGCAAATAAGGGAGACAGAAAGAAGGAACAATAGCGAGAGAGAAAGAATGGCCAAACAGAGAGTCAGAGAGAAAGAGAGAGAGAGAGCAAGTGAGAGAGAGAGAGAGAGGTGGAACAAATAACAAAGGAAAAACAGAAAGAAAGAACAAAAGAGAAACAACATTAAAGAACAAGAGAGAAAGAAAGAAAAAAGAGAGAGATAGAAAGAAAGAACAAAAGAGAGGGAGAAAGAACATAAGAGAGAGTGGAAGAAAGGACAAAAGAGAGAGAAAAGAAAGAAAGAAAGATCAAAAGAGAGAGAGCGAGAGAGAAAGAAAGAACAAAGGTGAGAGATAGAGAGAAAGAAGAAAAGAGAGAGAGAAAGAAAGAACAAAAAAGAGAGGTAGGAAGACAAAAGGAGGTGCAAAGAAAGAATAAATGAGAGATAGATAGAAAGAACTAAAGAGAGAGAAACAGAGAACAAATGAGAGAGAAAGAGCGAAAGAGAGACAGAAATAAATAAGAATAGAAAGACAGAACGAAAGAACAAAAGGAAGACAGAAATAACAAAAATGATATATTAAGAACAAAAGAGAGACTGAAATAAATAACAATAGAGGGACAGAAAGAAAGAACAAACGGGAGACAGAAATAACAAAAGAGAGACAGAAAGTAAGTGCAAAAGAGAGAGACAAAAAGGAAGAAGAAAGGAGTGAGACAGAAAGAATAAAACAACAGAGAGACCAAAACTAGAGCAAGAGAGGGAGAGAGGAAGAAAGGACAAAAGGAAGGGAAGAGAGAAAGAACAAAAGTGAGAGACCAAAAGAAAGAACGATAGAGTCAGAAAGAAAGAACAAAAGGGAGATAAAAAGTAAGATTAAAAGAGAGAGACAGAAAGAAAGAAATGGAAGAGAGAGATAGAAAGAATTAAAGAGGGACAGAAAGAAAGAATAAAAGGGAGACAGAAAGAAAGAACTAAAGAGCAAGTCAGAAAGAAAGAACAAACAAGACAGAAAAGACAAAAGAGAGTCAGTCCGAAAGGACAACAGAGGGACAGAAAGAAACAACGAAAGGGAGATGGAAACAAAGAACATAAGAGAGCGACAGAAAGAAGGAAAAAGAGAGAGACAGAAAGGAAGAATGAGAGAGAGAGAAAGAAAGAAAGAAAGAAAGAAAGAACAAAAGAGAGGGAGAAAGAAAGGACAAAAGAGAGAGACTGAAAGAAAGAACAAAAGAGAGACAAAAAGAAGGAACAAAAGAGAGAGACAGAAGGAAAGAAGAAAGGCAGACAGAAAGGATGAACAAAAGCGGACAGAAAGAACAAGAGACAGAGAGAAATAAAGTTCAAAAGAGAGACTGAAAGAAAGAACAGCGAGAGAGAGACCCTCAATCATACACTGGGTCCCTCCGAGAACTGACAGTGTGGGATCAACAGCATTGAATAGAAGCCCCTACTCTGGCCCCAGCTTTCCTAAACCATTGGCCATTTATATGTTCAGCACATGTGTGAAACGGCTTACTATTCACCCCATCTGGTGCACTTGTGCAGATTGTCAACCCTTTAATGTAATATAATTCCTTGAGAATTCAACAAACAAACTTTCCTAAAAAAATATACTGAAGTTACCTTTCCTTTTCCCAAGGTGACTGTAGTTTAAATCACTTTATTTCTGCGACACTTGTATCTAAACTCAGTTCTCCTTCTGCCTAACCTAACCTGTTCCGCTGCACTGGTTGATTCTAGCTTGTTCGCTTGTGAATGTACCAGTAATGGCTCAAAACGTAAAAATCTTCTTGTGCTCAAATCCATCCATGGATTTGGCCCTCCCTATCACTGTAATCTTCTCCAGCATGACAACCCTCCAAGGACTCTGTGTTCTTCCATTTCTGGCCCCTTGTGCATATTTCCTGTGCCATACCACAGGCAGCTGGGTAGACTTTGCGAGTCTCTACCAAATCTCCCGGCGTATCTATCTCTCTTTTGTCCTCTAAGACGCTCCTTAAAATCTATCACTTTGACCAAACGTTTGGTCACCTGCCCTGATATCGCCTGATATGGCCTGGTCTTCAGCTGCTTGTCTGAAACACTTTTGAATGTTTCACCACGTTAAAGGGTTGTTGTTGTTATTATCGCCAACCTGTTGCTTGAACCTCAAGCCAGCCATGCATGAGCCCTGCTGGATCATATCCCAGATGCGAGTTATATCCTGTTGTTCCAAATAGTTGTTTCATATATCAGTGCTAGTTTTTTCATGCTGCATTTTTGTTTTTTTGTTTTGTCTTTGTCTTACAATGTCTTGTTACTTGACCTCCTGATTCATATAACATTTAATTGTTTCAATATGAGTCCTCCTATTCATCCTTCCTTCCACAGTACATGGGTCGCCACAGTGTTGGTTGATCACTCTGATGTCAACCATAATTCTATGAATTAGGCAGGTGGCCTTGCAACTAGATGCCCTTCCTGCCACTAACTTTCCCCATTTATTTGGGGATGGGAACCAGACCATGGCTGAGCAGGAGTCTATCCCACGCTTACTGTCTGCCACAGACATTTAGGAAGTATTTGCAGGTTGACAATCAACCTATTTGGCCACGTTATGAATGATGCTTCGCCCTACTTATTTAAAAAAAAAAATCATTTATTTTGTACGGAATTTTTATTTTTACAGGGTTTCACTATTAATGAACCCCTGTTTTTTGTCTCCCATTACATATTCCTGAGTGTATTTTCCCAGGTTGATCAATATACACAAATATTAAAAGGTGGCTTTTCATTTTGGACACTTTTCTCATATTCAGTTTAAACATCTCTGATTAATCGCAACATTTCTACATGAGTCTGACAACCGCAAAGCCGTGATTGTTTCTGTCTTGATGCCAAGCACTTAACATCTAAGAAACATAGGTGCAGTGTTTGTATTTATGCCAAAATAAATTGATAATGTTCCAATTGATGTGCACGTTACACCTAAAATTTTCACATTTTTGGCAGGTCAAATTGTCTGAGTGACACATTTGATTGCTATCTTGTTGAGTATTTAGTTTCATTTCTGCAAATGGTGATATCTAATCAAGTTCCTAAAGAATTTCAGACTGTAAATGACAGGTGCGGGATGCATTATCCCCGAAACCCTGCAGAAACGAATAACCCATAAAACAAGTTACCTTTCCAACATAGGGCAAAACAATAGCCTTCTGTCATCACATGTTGTAGTTGTGTGTGTCGAATGGGTTCTCTTAAAGCTGTCGGTGGCTGATGTCATTTTTCCTATTTCAATTACTTGGATTACCCACAGACACTTGCAGGTTGCTTTTACAGTTCACAAAATCACGAGGAATAGTGCCAGAAGACTGGAGGATAGCAAATGTTGTCCCCTTGTTCAAGAAGGGGAGTAGAGACAACCCCAGTAACTATAGACCAGTGAGCCTTACTTCTGTTGTGGGCAAAATCTTGGAAAGGTTTATAAGAGATAGGATGTATAATCATCTGAAAAGGAATAATTTGATTAGAGATAGTCAACACGGTTTTGTGAAGGATAGGTCATGCCTCACAAACCTTATTGAGTTCTTTGAGAAGCTGACCAAACAGGTGGATGAGGGTAAAGCAGTTGATGTGGTGTATATGGATTTCAGTAAAGCGTTTGATAAGGTTCCCCACGGTAGGCTACTGCAGAAAATACGGAGGCATGGGATTCAGGGTGATTTAGCAGTTTGGATCAGAAATTGGCTAGCTGGAAGAAGACAAAGGGTGGTGGTTGATGGGAAATGTTCAGACTGGAGTCCAGTTACTAGTGGTGTACCACAAGGATCTGTTTTGGGGCCACTGCTGTTTGTCATTTTTATAAATGACCTGGAGGAGGGCGTAGAAGGATGGGTGAGTAAATTTGCAGATGACACTAAAGTCGGTGGAGTTGTGGACAGTGCGGAAGGATGTTACAAGTTACAGAGGGACATAGATAAGCTGCAGCGCTGGGCTGAGAGGTGGCAAATGGAGTTTAATGCAGAAAAGTGTGAGGTGATTCATTTTGGAAGGAATAACAGGAAGACAGAGTACTGGGCTAATGGTAAGATTCTTGGCAGTGTGGATAAGCAGAGAGATCTCGGTGTCCATGTACATAGATTCCTGAAAGTTGCCACTCAGATTGAGAGGGTTGTTAGGAAGGAGTATGGTGTGTTAGCTTTTATTGGTAGAGGGATTGAGTTTCGGAGCCATGAGGCCATGTTGCAGCTGTACAAAACTCTGGTGCTGCCGCATTTGGAGTATTGCGTGCAATTCTGGTCGCCACATTATAGGAAGGATGTGGAAGCATTGGAAAGGGTGCAGAGGAGATTTACCAGAATGTTGCCTGGTATGGAGGGAAGATCTTATGAGGAAAGGCTGAAGGTCTTGAGGCTGTTTTCGTTAGAGAGAAGAAGGTTAAGGGGTGACTTAATTGAGGCATACAAGATGATCAGAGGATTGGATAGGGTGGACAGTGAGAGCCTTTTTCCTCAGATGGTGATGGCCAGCATGAGGGGACATAGCTTTAAATTGAGGGGAGATATAGGACAGATGTCAGAGGTAGGTTCTTTACTCAGAGAGTAGTAAGGGTGTGGAATGCCCTGCCTGCAACAGTAGTGGACTCGCCAACAATAAGGGCATTCAAATGGTCATTGGATAGACATATGGACGATAAGGGAATAGTGTAGATGGGCTTTAGAGTGGTTTCACAGGTCGGCGCAACATCGAGGGCCCAAGGGCCTGTACTGCGCTGTAATGTTCTATGTTCTATGTTCTAAGATACAGATGGCTGAGGGAATGCAAGTCACTCAGACTGCAAAGCCCTGTATTTACCTTTCTGTAACCCATTATTTTTAAAAATAAATTTAGAGTACCCAATTTTTTTTCCAATTAATGGGCAATTTAGTGTGGCCAATCCACCTTGCCTGCACATGTTTGGTTGTGGGGGTGAAACCCACAAAAACATGGGGAGAATGTGCAAACTCAACACGGACAGTGACCCAGAGCCGGGATCGAACCTGGGACCTCAGCACCGTGACGCAGCAGTGCTAACCACTGCGCCACCGTGCTGCTCCTGTAAACCTTTATTTCTGTCATAACCCAGAACCTGCCGAAGCCTGTGGCATCAGGGTTCTGATCTTCCCAGAATCCTGAGAGGAATACGCATTCCCCCCGCTCAAGGGGCAAAGCTATCTCCAGCTTCTGGTATAAGAACAACCAGTTGAAAACTGAAAGGCACTCACTCAGTTGGGTAGCACTAGCTTGGACTCTCTGCTTGTAAATAGAAATAAACTTCCAGTTTCACCTCGCAACTCGGTGTGGACTACCCTTTGGTGGACATAATAATTTTGATGACAGAAAGGTCAGCACATATCTTGATGGTGTTGCAATGGCATTGGCTCTGGAACCAATGTTTTTTATATACGCTGTGGAGTGTAGCTGTTGAAGGGAATTCCACATCTTCAGTTGGTCGAGCATCTTTAAAGTGCTTCCATAAGTTTTGTCAGTCACTAGTTGGAACATGTGACCTGCCATCGTCCAGTCAACTTTTAACATTGAATTGTGCCCTGAATTCAGCTTTATTTTACTGGTTATTGTCTTAATCTTGAAGCAAACTCCAGTCAGTTATCTTCTTTGGCCTTTCTTTATAACTTTGAAACTGGGATCATTCTTGGGATTCTTTACAAGACCTCCTGGGTTTGAATGTTCCTGTTTTGTTTCAATAACTGGAACTGGATGAGCTCTCCAGGTGTCATCTGACCAAAACATTGTCCACTTTAAGCATCATTGCTCCCTCTGTTTTGTACGATGTTAGCTGGCGAGCTGTGTGATTCTTTTGGTTTGCTGACTGATGTTTTACACTGATTGTTAATGTCAAGTGCTGAATTTAATAATGCTCTGAGATCTCTTTCAGCTTCATCTTTACCTGTTTTGAAACAGTTCATGGGATACATCTGTCACCCATGTTTTCCACCTATGTGCAAATAGTTTGCTTTTGTTGTCTCAGTTTCATGTGCCACCATACCACCCATTTACCTCCTCACTCTTACTCAGTTTGATTCATTCTTCAGATTCAACCTCACTTACCCACCCCCCAGTGTTTTGTTGTCTATGAAACTGGTCAGTTTCCCATTTGCTAAAACACTTTGTGCGGAATTCTTCGATTTTGAGACTAAGTGCCCTGGTAGGCAGCTCCGACAGTACCAGTTCTGCTGACCAGAATGGCAGGACCCTGTGTCAGAATTTATGCTTGGAACCTCATCATTTATGCACCGGTGAGCTCTCCTCCAATTTTCTTGGTGGACTTGCAGATGATTCATCAGCCCGCCCTCTGCTGATGGGGCCAAAAGTCCTGGTGCCATATTTTAAAGACAAGTCTAGCACACTCATATCACACTCTCCAGCCTTTTTGTCTTCACCAGACCATGCAGGATGTCCAGAACCCAGAGGGAAAAGGCTAGCGGCCTTGAGAAAAAGCCTGTTCCTCAATTCAACCAGCCCTCCCCACCTGGATCTTTATCCACTGCCTCTGAAGTCTTCACCCATCTCCTTCCAATAAACAATATGGTCTTCCTTTGATCCCCTTGTTTGTGAGCTTTCATAGTTGGCTTGTCAGGATCCAGCTTCCCTCCCCTTGGTTTTCCCTCTGCCTTCCATTGTTCATCTCCTTCATCCAGCTCCTGCCCTCAGCCTGCCATCATGAACCCTCACCCTCATGCTATCCGCCCTCCCTCTCCCTTTCCCCTGCACAGCCCTCCTTCCACATTACCCTCCTTGTCTTTGTCAGTCCACCACCCCCACTCCCCTCAACCGCACTCCACCCCCCAATCGAACTTAGGCTGCGGAATTCTCCGTCGGCGGGATCCTCCGCTTTGCCGGCAGTGCACCCATGCCTGCGGATTTCCCGACGATGTGGGGTGGCCACCGTGGAAAACTCTATTGGCCGGCTGCAGAAATGGAGAAGAATCCCACTGCTGGCGGGGGCACACCGTATCGGAAAAAAGGGCTGACGGGATAGAGAATTCAACCCAGGAGTTTTGTTGCAGTGGCTGTATGAGTCCCACAGCACAGTACTGTCCAGATAGACACTGGTGTGTGGCACCAGGGCGGGTACGCCCCAACACCAGTACTGAGCTGAGATGGTGACATAGGAGGGTCCATTGGTCCAACACCACAGTGCTGCTCATGAAGCATGGAGATGGAGGGCAGGAACTAGTCTGTCCCGGCAGAGTGTTGAACAGCGCATCAGAAGCTGCACCACACTACGGCAGAAAGCCTTTGCTACACTCACCTCAAAGTCTCTGGCAAACTGAGGACCACCTAGCGCACACACTTTTAGTGATCGGATGTAAAGGCGACATGAATTCCCGCTGTTTTAATGAGCATTCACATTCATGAGATGGAAATTAATGCAAATAGGATTTGCAGTGGGGTGATCAACCTGCGACTAACCCACCATTGGGAGAATTGCAACATAATTTTATGCCGGTGGCTTTTCGTCTTTTTGGTTCTCACCAAATTCCCCGCGCCTGGCCACCACCAAACCCACCGTGGGCAGGTTGGGTGAATCCCGCCCTTTGTTTCAGCTTTTCCGCATTTAAATGATGAACACCTCCCTCTTAATTTCACTCAGACCTATAAATTACTTCCCTACCTTCCAACCTTTGTTCCAATGAGAGTTGTGGGCCTGTTGAGTATGTTTTTCCTTTGCAGATGCTTGGATACTAAGTCTGCATTTCTAGCATCTTCTGTTTTTCTTTCAAATTGCCATGATTTTTTCTCTGTAAAGGATTCAGCTATTGGTCACTCAGACTGTTATCCCACTGCCTGGAGCAGTTTTACAGAATGGAAAGGCAACAACATCCCAAGGAGCTTTAATATTTTTGAAGTGCAGTTACTTTTGTAATGTAAGAAATGTGGCAGTCAATTTGCACATTGCAGAAACAGATAACCTGATTTAAGCGATGTTGGCTGAGGGGTATATTTTGGTCAGGATATCAGGGATCATTCCCCTGCTCTATTTTGAAATGGTGTTGTGAGAATTCTTATGAAAGACACAGGGCGGGATTCTCCGTAGCCCGAACAGCGATCGGGTGGAGAATAGCTTCCGATGCCGGAATCGAGGCAGGCACCAGTTCGCAATGCTCCACCCCTTGTGAATTGGCATCATCGGGACGCGCGGCGGCACAGCAGCAACGCCAGTGGCGCGTCATCAGCTGGCCCACCCGCGATGCTCCGCCTCCAAGGGGCCGGGTTCCCGATGGCGCAGACCACATGTGCATGCCGGCTGCGGATAGTGTCCAGCGACACCGCACTCGGCCGAGATTCATGCCGCTGCCCGGAGGGTTTCTGCTAGCGGGGAGTGGTGGGGGTGCGGTGGGCTGTGGGGTCAGGGTGGGTGGGTATGTGGTCCAGCATGGCCGGTGGCATGTTTCCAGGTGTGACCGGTGGGGGCATAGCTGTGCGCGGCTGCAGCTTGTCAGCCCTGCGCATGCGCGGCCCGGCACCCAGCCATTCTCCGGCCGTTCTTTGCGCGATCCATCGGTGTTCCACAGAGCGCCAGTGCTAGCCCCTCACCGGTACCATATTCGGTGAGGGAGTCGCTCCGATTTTCCCATTGTGGAACACCACAGATTCTCCATTGATGCTGGCACGTAGCCTCAGAAATGACGAATCCAGTCCACAACCTTTGTTTAACATCTGAAAGACAGCACTTTCAACAGTGCAGCACACCCTCAGCGCTGTATTGACAGTCCAGATAATGAGCTCAAGTCTCTTCAGTGAGACTTGAACGCAGTCATCTGACTCCAGTGAGAGAGGGCAACCATTGTCCTGCAACCGGCATTTAGAATGATTTAACACGGTTCCCGTTTCTATTCACAGTTTCATGAGCCTTGCTGAAAAGTACAAGTGCTGTGTTCAGAAGCTGTATTACCCCTATTACCCAAACAGCTAGCTATCAACAACAACTAAAATTTATTTTGCACCTTTAATGTCATGAAACCTCCCACAGTGCTTCAGAGGAGTGTTACAAACCAAAGTATGGCACCTGAGCCATATTAGGTGTTTCAGGCAGATGGCCAAAAACATGGTCAAAGTGAAAGGTTTTAAGAAATCTCTGAAAGGAAGAAAGTGAGGTCGAGAGATGGAGAGAATTTCACATTTTGGTGCCAAGGCAATTGCATGGCTGCCAGTGCTGAAGTATGATTGTGAATGCACAAGTTAACAAAATTAGAGAAGCACAGATGAGTTGTGGAGTTGAAGGAGTTTACAGAGATGGGGAGGGGCAAAGCCATGGAGGGATATGAAAATAAGGATGAAACTTTTAAAGTTAGGATATTGCTTGACCAGAAATCACCCGGACGATAGAGGACATGACTTTAAGACATGGGAATTATTGATGACCCCCAATTATGCAGAGGGTGGAATATGGGAGACTCGCTCTGAGCACAAACAAATTATCTAGGTTCACAGGTGAGACAGTTATTCATGCGAAGCATCAAAAAGAGGGAAGGGGTTTGCTAGCATCCATTGAGCCAAGGCTTTTTAATTTCCCGAGAGATAGATAGAGAGAGAGAGAGAAGTATTAGAAAAAAGAAAGATACAAATTGGTGCTATTCCAATTATTTTAATGATACAGTTTGATTGAAAGTTTATGATGTGAGGGATAATAGATGAGATCTCGCGATATATAATTCTGTGCAATGTATTGGAACAGTAAAAGGCTTTGCAGCCAGGTTCTTCTCCATTTGTTTTGCTGACTATTTGTTGGAGGAGCTCCAGATGTTGGAACAAGTCTGTGACCCTGAAGGCGGGTAAGAACATTTTTATGTTCATTATTGCCCTTTATATAGGGGCTAAAGGGGAATTTCTTTATACAGTATACTTTGGAGTATGCTCAACACCAGTAATTGAGGGTCGATATATCGTCAACAGTTAAGGAGTGTGCAAATAGGAAGCAGGAAACATTTACTGCTCTAAATGATGATCCAATTTTGTGCAGCTATTGTGAGCATTTTTATCAGCATGTGTACACACCAACATATCAAATGGAAAGTTCTGTGGAAATTAAATGGAGCAGGGCTGAGACAATGGCACAAAAACAGAACAAGAAAAGCACCCAAACATGGCTAATGAAATAAATTAAGGATAGTATTAGATCCAAAGAGGAGTTATGTAAAGTTGCTAGAAAAAGTGACAAGCTTGAAGATTTAAGCCATTCAGAACTCAGCAAAGGAAGGCCAAGAGATTGATTAAGAGAGGAAAAATGGAGTGAGAGTAAACTTGCAAGTAACACAAACATGGACTGAAAAGCTTCTACAAACATGTAACAAGACACATTAGTGAAGACAAATGTAGGTTCTTTACAGTCTGAAACAGGAGAATTTATTATTGAGAGCAAGGAAATGGCAGAGCAATTAAACAACTACTTTAGTTCTGTCTTTATGGAGAAGACACAAATGAATTTCCAGAAATGCTGGGGAATCAAGGGCCAAGTGAGAAGAAGGAATTGAAGAAAACATATATTACTACAAAGGTAGTGTTGGACAAATTAACGGAACTGAAAGGCGATAAATCCCCAAGACTGATGTTCGACATTCCAGGGTGCGAAAGGAGGTGGCCATGGAAATAATGCTTGCGTTCATTGTCCTCTTCCAAAATTCTGTAAATTCTGGAACAGTCTTGGCAGACAGAATGGGGTGGCAAATATAACCCCGTTATTTATAAAAAGGGGGCGGGACAAAACAGGAAGTTGCAGACTGGTTAGCTTAACATGAGTAATACAGACAATTCTAGAATCTGAGTGGTGTGATTACAGTACACTCTGAACATATCAACAGGATTAGACAAAATAAACATGGATTTATGAAAGGGAATCATGTTTGACAAACATGCTGGAGTTTTTGACGAAGTAACTAATCGAATAGATAAGGGAGAACCAGTGGAAGTGGTGTATTTAGAATTTCAGTAAGCTTTTGATAAAGTCCTATATGAGAGGTTAGTGTACAAATTTAAAGCATGTAATATTGGGGATAATATACTGGCATGGATTGAAAATTGGTTAGCAGACAGGAAACAAAGAGTAGGAATAAATTGGTCTTTTTTGAAGTGACAAATGGTGATTAGTGGGGTCACACAGGAATCAATGCATAGCCCCCGGCCCACCAATATACATCAATGATTTAGATGAGGGACCAAACGTAATATTTCCTAGTTTGATGACAACATGAAACTTGGTGGGAATGTCAGTAGTGAGGAGGGTGCTAAGAGGCTTCAAGGTGATTTAGACAGATTGAGTGAGTGTGAAAATACAGGCAGCTGCAGTTTAATGTGGATAAATGTGAAGTTATCTATTTCAGATCAAGAAACAGAATGGCAGAGTATTATTTAAATGGTGATCGATTGGGAAATGTGGATGTATAAGGGACCTAGTACACGTGTAACTGAAAGCAAGCATGTGGGTATAGCAAGCGGTTAGGAAGATAAATGGCATGTTGGCCTTCAATGCAAGAGGGCATAAGTACCGGGGCAAGTTTAACTGCAGGTGTCCAGGGCCTTGGTGAAACCACATCTGCCGTATTGTGTGCAGTTTTGGTTTCCATAGCTAAGAAAGGATATACTTGCCATACAGTGAGTGCAGCGAAGGTTCACCAGACTGATTCCAAAGACGGCAGGATTGTTGAACAAGAGATCACAGTCTCAGTTTACAGGGTAGGACATTTAGGACTAAGATGAGGAGATACTTCTTTACTCAGAAGGTGTTGAACCTGTGGAATACACTACCACAAAAGGCTGTGGGGACTAAATCACTGAAGTAAATTAATTAATTGGTGGAGATTTTCTGTCCCTTCTGGCCAGTGGGATCTAGTAGTCCTGCCCATAGTGAAATCCCGCTGTGGGTTCCCTGGTGACAAGGGATGAATTCAATGGAAAATCCCATTAACATCAGCAGGACCAGAAGATCCCCCCAACTCCCCCCACTGAGAAATGCCACGGGGAAATGGAAAATCCCCCCCTTAGGCTCTAAAGGCATTGAAAAGTATGCACAGCATGCAGGAATATGTTACTGAGATAGAGGATCAGCCATGATCATATTGAGTGGCAGAGCAGGCTCAAAGGGCCAACTGATCCACTCCTGCTCCTATTTTCTATGTTTGAATGTGGAAGTTAGCGTGAGCCACCACACTTGCAGAAATGGATGACACACAGGAATGGTCTCCACACAATTGTGTAGGTATATTGGCCATGCTAAATTGCCCTTAGTGTCCAAAATGTTTAGGAGGGGTTACTGGGTTACGGGGATAGGGTGGAAGTGAGGGTTTAAGTGGGTTGGTGCAGACTCGATGGGCCGAATGGCCTCCTTCTGCACTGTATGTTCTATGTTCATATGCTTACAAGACACTTTTGCTCTAAGTTCAGTCTTATGTCTACAGACTATAGGCAGGATTCCCTGTTGACTAATGGCAGAATCGTGAAATGCGATTGGGCGGAGAATAGGTTCCGATGCCAAAATCGCGGCGGGCGCGATTTGACGCCAAATCACATTTCTCCATCTCTTTGACAGCGGCGTCAATACAGTAAAGAATGCACACACAGTAAACACTATTTGCATGTCATGAACAAGCCTGACCTGGTATTCTCTGGGCCTCCGTGATTCTCTGCCTCCAATGGGCTGAGTTCCTGATGGCGTGGTTCACTTGTGCTTTTAATAATCGTGAAATCAGGTGGTGGCTGATGAGGGAGAGAGAGGAGGTAGGATGCAGAGACGTGTGACTGTGGGCTGCCAGGCTGGACACTGGCCGGGGTGGCCGGGGTGGGGAGCACTATGAGGGCTGGGGGATGGGGTGATGGGGGAAGAGGCCAAGTGGCCGGGATAACCCCCATGGGACTGGGGTGGTTTCCAGTCACGGACAGTTGCCCCCAACTCCCCAACCCCAACACAACATCCCCCCACCTGGCCGCCACCTGCATCAGGAAACCCACCCAGCGTAATGCCCACAGTGGCCCGAGGGTGGGACACCAGCTGGGAGGTCATGGCATGAAGTGTACCGCTGGCAAGGGCAGTGCTAGCCGATGGTACCCTTGGCCAGGGATGCGGAGGTGGGAGGGACATCTGGGGGTAGAGCCCACGGTGCCGACCGGGGCACCATGTACCCAGTTTGGATCTGGTTGGGCTCGGCACGGGGTTACATACCATGCTAACATGTTGGCCTTTCATCTTCTGCAGACAATGGATATTGGAATTAAAACAACAATGGCGGTCTTGCTGTCAGTCACCACAGCCCTGCGGGATGTCCTGCATTGTACGAGCTGGAACTGCTCGAGGAGGAGGAGGAAGCTGCAGCAGCAGAGCGTGCCACAGAGGGACAGGAGGGAGCCGGCCAGGATGGAGAGTGAGCCGCCCAACAGGCCAAGGAGGAGGAGGTGCCAAGGCGGCGGCGCATGATATCTCGTGTGTACCGGCAGGACCTGGCATTCGAGGACCTGCTGGACCGGACATGCCGTCGAAGACTCCGGATGAGCAGGGAGACAGTGCAACATATCTGCCAGATGATGGCACACCTGGCACCGTGTAGGTATGGGGGGGGGGGCACCCGCTCCCGGTGGCCGTCAAGATGACGTTCACCCTGAACCTTTAAGCAAAGGGGTAATTTGAGGTGCTGAGTGGGGCACTAACTGGAATCTCACAGACCTCGGGGCACAGGTGCATCCGCTCCGGCATGGAGGCCCAAATGCCCAGGCGGCTCAATACATCCACTTCAATGTGGACCAAGCCCACCAGGATGCCCGGGCTGTGGGTTTCGCAGCCATCGCTGGGATGCCCCTATCCAGGGGGTGATCGATGGGATGCATGGGTGGGATTCTCCGCAATCGGCGTGATGTCCGCCGACCGGCGCCCAAAACGGCGTGAATCAGTCCGGAATCGCGCCGCCCCAAAGGTGCGGAATTCTCCGCATCTTGAGGGGCCGAGCCCTCACCTTGAGGGGCTAGGCCCGCGCCGGACTGATTTCCGCCCCGCCAGCTGGCGGGAAAGGTCTTTGGTGCCCCGCCAGCTGGCGCGGACATGACTTTGCCATGCGGCGCATGCGCAGGAGTGTCAGCGACCGCTCACGGCATCCCCGCGCATGCGCAGTGGAGGGGGTCTCTTCCGCCTCCACCATAGTGGTGACCATGGCGAAGACGGAAGGAAAAGAGTGCCCCCCCGATCGCGGACCAAGCCACCGTGGGGGCACCCCCCGGGGCCAGATCGCCCTCGCGTCCCCCCCAGGACCCCGGAGCCCGCCTGCGCCGCCTTGTCCCACCGTTCGAAAGGTTGTTCAATCCACGCCGGCTGGCGTGGGTTGACAGCGGCGGGACTTCGGCCCATCGCGGACCGGAGAACCGCCGGGGGATTTCCGCCTACCTGCGCGGCGCGATTCCCGCCCCCGACAAATCTCCGGTGGCGGAGAATTTGGGACACGGCGTGGGCGGGATTCACACCGGCCCTCGCCGATTCTCTGACCCGGTGGGGGGTCGGAGAATCGCGCCCCATGTCACCCTATGAGCACCTGCAGATGACAGGCCGCTCTGCACAAACCAAAAGGGGTTCCACTCGTTGAACGTGCAGCTGTTATGTGACCATCAGCTGCATATCATACAGGTCTGCACCTGATACTCAGGCGGTGTGCACAACGCCTTCTTCCTGGCACACACAAAGATTGCTGACATGTTTAAGATGCCCCACCACCCGGCTGGGGGGTTCGCTCCTGGGTGACAGGGGTTATAGGCTGATGACACCTATCCAGAGGCTGCAGACCAGCGTGGAGACCCGCTACAACAATGCCCATACAGCAACAAGGACTGTGATCAAGCAGTGCTTCGGCCTCCAGTTCAGGTGCCACGATCACTCTGGAGGGCCCCTCCAGTACAGCGCTGGGAGGGTCTCCCAATTTGTGGTGGCCTGCTGTGTCCACCACAACATCGCGCAGCAGAGGGGCGAGGTGCTGGAAGAAGAGGAGGAACACCAGTCCTCGTTCGATGAGGAGGATGCGGGGGAGGAGGAGGATGGACAGGACATGGAGTCCAGGCAGGCAAGGGAGGCAGCACGAAATGTGCGCCAACGCGCACGAGACATTCTGATCACCTCCAGTTCACCATCTGGGGAGGGGGAAACTGGCCAAGGGCACAGACAATGCATCCCCCCTCACTGCCCCCCCCCATCCCCACCACTCCCCTGCAACCGCCTTTGAGATATATATCTGTAACACTATGGCGTTGAGGCCCTCGGTTGGTATTAACGGCCGGTCAAGTTCATGAGGTGGAGGATGGTAACAACCCGCTCTGCGAGGATCTCTGGTATTCCAGGTCATTTGACAATGTCTGCTCCCTGCCCACGGTAGCACTTTCCACCGTCCACCTGGTTTATCCCTGCACGCGAGCTGGCCATTCCATCACAGGGTCCCATCAAATCCCTGGAGTGACGGTGGTGGGGAAGGTTGGGGCAAGGTGGGTTTTGGGAACCCATGCCACCCACAATGTCTGCCCATTCCCCTCCCCCTCCCATTCTGGCCAGCCCAGACCAGCCCACCCCTCACAGCCATCTGACAGAGCATCGAGACAGGCTGTAATAGTGTGAACACGTGTTTAATGTGGCAATATATATACAGATTTGTGCCCTTATCCCTATAACTAAACTGTGCCCTGTGTCAACTTAACTGGTGGCTAACTTTCTGGCCTTACAGACCCTAAAGCTACATCTAGGTAGTTCCCCAGATAGTAGAGCAGGAGTGGAGGTGGCCCACTGTGATTTCCACCCTGTGACCTGGGTCAACTAGGCCTGGATTGGAGCATTTAATGCATGCGTGCCACTCATGTGGTGTTGGCCTGGATGGCACACATGGTCGGCACCACCTCCTATTCCTGCATGTGGTTGGACTCCTCCACCTGCACCTGCAGGTGCTGGATGCTCGCCAACAACCCCTCATGTAGTCCCTGGCTCTGCGACTGCATCTGCACAATCAATGGATTGTCCGTTACAGAATCCCAAAACCCAACTTGATGGCAGCTAGTCCCTGGAGTCAGCCTGCCCTCCGACCGTCCAGCCCCTTGGGAGTTCCTATGTCCACCTGCTGTGCCAGGTCAGCTGTGTGGCGCTCACCAGAAAGTATCCCTGGAGCCTCTTCACTAAAGTGCCCAACCGAGATGAGTGTCTCTGGGATGGTGGAGGGTGTTGGAGACAGCTGTGATGGGAAGTTGGCGTCCGAGCTGCTCTCAGCATTGCTGCTTGGCTCACAGTGGGGCTCTGGCTGTGTCACTGACTGGGGGTAAGGGGACACCAGATGGACCCGATCCATCTCCAGCAGGTCCTGCAAGACACAAGAAAAGACGCATGATTAGACCACGGGCCGGGAGAGTAATGCGGGTGGTGGGGTGAGGGTGGTGTGGAAGTAAGGGTGGGGGTGGTGTGGGGATGAGGATGGGGATGTGGTGGGGGTAGTATGTGGGTGAGGGTGGTATGGGGGTGAGGATGAGGGTGCTGTGGGGGTGAGAGTGGTGTGGGGGGTGGTGAAGGTGAGGGTGGGGGTGGTGTGGGGTTGACTCCAGGAGTGAGGGTGCTGTGGGGGTGAGGGTGAGGGTTCTGTGGGGGTGAGAGTGGTGTGGGAATTGGTGAGGGTGGTGTGGAGGTGAGGGTGGGGGTGTAAGTGGTGTGGGGATGAAGGTGGGGGTGAGGCTGGTGGGACGTTGAGGGTGAGGTTGGGGGTGATGTGGGGGAAAGGCTGGGGGTGAGGGTGGCGTAGGGGTGGCGTGGTGGTTGGGGTGAGGGTGATGGTGGGGGTGGTGTGGGGTTGACGCCGGAAGTGAGGGTGGTGTGAGGGGTGGTGAGGGTGAGGGTGGTATGGAGGTAAGGGTGGGGGTGGAGGTGCTGAGAGGATGAGGGTGCGGGGGAGACTGGTGGGGGTGAGGTTGAGGTTGGGGGTGGTGTGGGGGTGGGGGTGAGGCTGGTGCGGGTGAGGGTGGGGGTGCTGTGGGGGTGAGGATGAGGATGATGTGGTGGTGAGGGTGGGAGTGTGGTGTGGGATGCAGGCGGTGTGGGGGTGAGGGTGAGGGTGGTGTGTAGGTAAAGGTGGAGGTAGAGGTGGTGTGGGGATGAGGGTGGGGGTGGTGTGGGGGTTGGGGTGCTGGTGAGGGTGGTGTGGTAATGAGGGTGAGGCTGGTGGGGGGTGAGGGTTTTGTGGGGATGAGGCAGGGGGTGAGAGTGGTGTGGGGCTGGTGTGTGGGTGAGGGTACTGTGGGGGTGAGGTTGCGGATGGTGTGGGGGTGAGGGTGCTGTGGGGGCTGGTGAGGGTGAGGGTGATGATGAGGATAGTGTGAGGGTGGTGTTGTGGGGGGCTGGACACACTTGTCACAGGCAACCGCAACTCAGCAGGGACCCATTTTTGGTCGATCTCCACCTCAGCGATCTCCCTTTCTTCCACGCCACCAACCGCATCCAAAGCCCTCTGCTCTGCCATGATTATGGGCCGCAAGTCCGGCGGTCCCCCTCCAGTCTTCTCCTGCTCCCGGCGGTCATGATTGGCCTTCTGTTGGTTGGGGGGGGGGGAAATAAAAAATGACAGTGTCAATCAGTCCGACGCATGCAGCCCAGTGGGTGGTCAGTTGCTGGCCTCAGTGGCCAGGGCACCCGGCCGTGGCGGCCAGTCTGGGTGCCGACATGTGGTGCAGGGTGGAGATTCATCCACCCTCTGAGTCAGGGGGGCAAGGTTTATGGGTATTAGGGACCAGGGATATTGCCAGGGGCATAATATTGCCACTCACCCTGGCCACCCTGAGAAGGTTGTGCAGTTAATAATAATCTTAACACCATTCTTTATTATTCTCACAAGTAGGCTTACATGAACACTGTAATGAAGTTACTGTGAAAAGCTTCTACCCATGGCACGGACCGCCTCTGCCATCTGCACCCAGGCACGGCGAATGGAGGCATCTGCCAGCCTCCTTCCTGGGCCGGGGTACAAGGTCATCCACTTCAGTAGGCATCCAGTTGGGTCTCCAGCTTGTCATCCATGAACCTTGGGGCCTCTCTCCTCTCTGCCATCTTGTTGGCTGGGATGGTGTGTGGGGAGTGAAGTGTGTGTATGCAACTGCAGCTTGTCAGACGCCTGAGTGTCAATCGCGAATCTGGCAGATCCCGCACCGTTTTTCATTGGAATAGATTATGTTCCACGCGGCGCCGATGCTAGCCTCTTATCAGTAGCAGAATCAGTCCAGGCGCGGCGCCAGTTTTGCTGCTGTGAAACTCCACGAATTCTACACCAGCGCCAACACTTAGTCCCAGAAACGGAGAATCTCGCCCCACGCATTGGAGAGTTTCTGAAGCCCAGCACATGACTGTTGGATGTTGCATCAATAAGCTCCCACTCATGGCACAAAGTGATGCAAAATATTTTGTTCAATTTACTAATTACACTTATCTTTGAAAAATATAGTCGAAGATCCAACTTCTGAGACACATCGAGTTAATTTCAGCTTGAAGTGCCCATCCTGTCCTCTGATACACGCTCTTCATTACCAATGGAACATTTTTGATTGGATATACAGATACTCCCGAGACATTGTTATGTGACAGTGAAACATGTAGGGCGGGATTCTCCTTTCCGGGGACTAAGTCCCCACGCTGGCGGGAAAACCGGCGTGAACCACTCCGGCGCGAATTCTCCGCACTTCCAGGGCTAGGTGGATGGCGGAGGTGTTGGCGCCATGCCAGCCGGCACTGAAGGGACTGCGCGAGTTAGCGCATGCGCCGAAGGGCCGGCGTGATCTTGTGCATGCACAGAAGTGCCACCGTGGTTCTACGCATGCGCAGACCGGCCGCCGTATTCTGCTGCATACATAGGGGGTTGTCTTCTCCGCGCCGGCCATGGCGGAGCCCTACAGGGGCCGGAATGAAGGAGTGTCCCCATGGCACAGGCCCGGCCGCAGATCGGTGGGCCCCGATCGCGGGCCAGGCCACCATGGAGGCCCCCCCCCGGAGTCGGATCCCCATGCACCCCCCCGAGGACCGCTCCAGCCGACTTACCTACAAGGTCCCGCCGTGTGGAACCATGTCGAATCCACGCTGGCGGGACTGGCCAGAAATGGACGGTCGCTCGGCCCATCGGGAACCGGAGAATTGCCGGGTGGGCCACTATCAACGGCCTCTGACCGGCGTGGCGTGAACCCTGTCCCCGCCCGAAAACCGCCACCGGAGAATACGACAGCCAGCGTCGGAGCGGTGAGGAGAGATTTGCGCCCCCCCCCCCCCGGGGATTCTCCGACCTGGCGGGAGATTGGAGAATCCCGCTGGTATCATCTCAATCTGAACTAAATGGAAGATCAAATCAGTACAAGTATGCATCTCTCTGTGTGAGATCAATTTTTTCTCAGTGTGTTTTCACCTGACTAACGAGCAAAATATATTTTTCTTGCAGGTTTGCGAAGTTACGTTGTGGGGCTTATCGTCAGAGTTGAATGGCTGTTTTTTGCAATGCCTTTGTATTTTCATTTGTCCTTTCTTAAGGCTTAATTTTAGAATTAATTTTAATGAATTTGGCGCTCACAATGATCATTGCAAAAACAATTCTTGCACTGAGAAATATTCGGTTTCCCTCCAAACTCCTTCCTCCCTTCATTTCTTACAGGACACAGTTTTGAAGGAACTGGACGTCTTGGAGTAATTAAAAGACCTTGGCTCCCCTTCTTCACACACAAACTTGGCAATGGTGAAGTTCAGTGGGCGATTCAACCACGATAGCGACATTGCAGCTAAACTCAATCCCACCCTAAAATCCACATTGATCACTTCAAGAAGGGATCAATAGATAAACTTCAGGGTTATAACTGAGAAGCAGTTGAACTCATGGATACTGAGTGCAGTCATAAGGTGCTTGCCAATGTCCTGGCTTACAGCATCTAAATCACCATAGGCCAGGGTGGCCTGATGTGCATGGTGGACGGTGGGCAGACTCATTGAACATTCTGGCAAGCTCTGAGGAAGTACTAAGGAGGTGGTAATATTTTTCTGAAAGGTAGTTTTATGATTGAAGAAAGCAGTGCTTTTGATGGGTCTAGGTGCTGTGATTTGGTGAAAAGTGTTGATACCAGCATTGTGCTATTGTAATGCTACTCTGTTACAAACAGCATTTATCATGTTCAGGATATTGCTTAGGTTTCTAAATCTGCTGCACAAGATCAATACATGCATTAAGTGTCCTTTATTCATTTCTAGATGAAGCTCGATTTACAGGTGAAGAGGGGGTGCCAGCAGTTACATTTCCCAAAACCTCCTCTCAGATGGAGAGAATAATGCTGTGGCCTTGCAGGGAATGAAAGCCTTTCTGACTGCTACCTCAACATGGCACCAGAACCTCTGACCCCATGAGGTAACGGCAGGGCATTGACTTCCTGTCTTCATCACTGCATGATCCGCCACACTGCTCCTACATGAATGCATAGTTGGCTAACCGCAACACCATCGCATGTGGCCAGCTATCACACCTATGAATGGGGGTGCCGCCCACTTCCAATCCTGCCGTCAACAACCTAGCTGCTACCGGGAAGGTTCCGCCCACAGTATTGGGTGGGTGGGTGGACTGGTACTTTAACCACAAGGTATAGTTGAGCCAGCAAATATACTCACTTTCCCTGACCTGCATGCCAAAGTCATTAAATCGTTTCTTGCACTATATCAAAGATTGGGGCATAATGCCCCTACTTCTTGTCATGATATTCAAACACACACATCATGATGGACACACTAACAGGCAAATCAGAGTACACAACACCACAACCAATCACAGACAAGAACACCAACCACATAAAAAGCACGAGCACGACACCTGGAGGTCAGTAGGTCTGGGGAGAAGGAAGCATGAAAGAGCTGTTGAAACACCACAAGCAGGGAGCCCCCCACGTGCAGAGTGCAAAGACCAAGTTGTAAATAGTGAGTTTAAATAAACAAGTGTTGTACCATATGCAACTGTGTTGGCTCTTCTGTGTGTTAGAACACCCAACACCACATGGTACAGGAGTGGATCGATACCTGCCTACCAACCTGCCATTCTGGACATGGACCACACCGGCAAACCGCAGCCGATGCAAGTCACGGGGAACCTAGGCACCAACTGGAAGCTCTACAGGCAGCGATTTGACCTGTACATCCGTGCCACCGAAAAACAGAATGTCTCGGATGATTCGAAGATTGCAATGCTCCTCTTCTACGCAGGCCCCCACCCAAATGATGTCTTTAATTCACTGGTGTTCGAGGAAGGCGAAAACCAGGCCAAATATGACACGGTCATCCTCAAAATGGACCAGCACTTTCAAACTGAAGTAAACGAAACTTTCGAAAGATACATCTTTCAGCAACGCCTGCAAGGTAAGGAGGAGCTTTTTCAACCCTTTTTGACGCACCTCCGGATTCTGGCGCAGTCCTGCGGTTACGGCACCACCACAGAGTCCATGATCAGGGACCAGATTGTTTTTGGCGTTGCCTCCAGTGGCCTACGCCAGCAGCTTCTTAAAATAAAGAGCCTCACCTTAGCGTCTGCTGTGGAAGCCTGTGTCCTCCATGAAAATGCGACCTGCCGTTTTGCCCGATTTCAGGCGTCCGAGTTGGCACGGAGGGGGTCCCCAGCCGTCGAATCGGCAAGCCAGGCCGCCCACGACGTTGAACGCATCCAGGCCGTCGATTTCTTCCCGCCCCACGGCCCGGACGACAGCGGCCGCTTCCCGCGCTTTTCGCGGTCTCCCGCGCAGGTGCGCGCCAAGAATAACGGCCACAACGAGGGACGCACTGCGCAGGCGCGCCCACCGCAAGATCGCACTGCGCATGCGCAGTGGCGCAACGAACGCCGTGACGTCATGACGTGCAGCAAGTGTGGAGGTCTACACTTAAAAGGGCAATGTCCTGCAAAATACCAACAGTGCAACAGATGTGCCATGATAGGCCACTACGCAGCCCGCTGTCGTGCGGCTCAACCCATGGATCCGGCGCATCCTCGACAACCTCGCACACGAGTCAGGACCGTCCAGCCCACGCATCAAGACTTCCAGTTAAGTGATGCAGATGACCAGGATGACTTCAGAGTTGCCGTCATTGATGTCAACAAGGTCAATGCCATCAATCCAGACGATGAGTGGTGTGCCACCCTGACGGTCAACCGATCGCGCGTCGCCTTCCGTCTGGACACCGGCGCATCCGCCAACCTGATTGCTTACTCTGCAGTCCAGGCCATGAAGGTCAAACCACTCATCACACCATCCCGGCTTAAGATGGTTGACTATAACGGGAACGTTATCCCGTCCGTAGGATCTTGCCAGCTACAGGTGACTCACAAGAGGTACACGGCCACACTCCCCTTCGAAGTTGTGGGCTCATCAAAGGACTCGTTACTGGGCGCACAAGCGTGTAAGGTCCTTCACCTGGTACAGCGCATCATGTCTCTCTCTCCAGATGAGATATCCGACTTCCCGGATGCTGAGTTCCACGCGAATCTCCATTCCCTCCTCGCTCACAACCAGGAGGTTTTTGAAGGCATGGGGACATTGCCACACACGTACAAGATTCGACTCAGACCGGACGCCATCCCTGTCGTTCACGCACCTCGCAGGGTTCCTGCGCCTCTCAAAGACCGCCTCAAGGCACAACTGCAGATTCTTCAGGACCAAGGGGTCCTATCCAAGGTCACGGAGCCCACGCCATGGGTCAGCTCCATGGTCTGTGTAAAGAAGCCCTCTGGCGAGCTCCGTATATGTATAGATCCAAAAGATCTGAACAACAACATCATGCGGGAACACTATCCCATCCCAAAACGAGAAGACCTCACCAGCGAGATGGCGCGAGCCAACATATTCACTAAATTGGATGCGTCCAAAGGATTCTGGCAGATCCAACTGGACCCGGCCAGCCGAAGACTATGCACATTCAACACCCCTTTTGGCAGATTCTGCTACAACCGGATGCCATTCGGCATCATTTCGGCATCTGAAGTATTCCACCGCATTATGGAGCAGATGATGGAAGGCATCGAAGGGGTACGTGTATATGTGGACGATATCATCATTTGGTCCACCACTCCGCAGGAACACATGCATCGTCTTCGACGTGTCTTCACCCGCATACGGCAAAATGGCCTGCGTCTCAACCGTGCGAAGTGTGCTTTCGGCCAGACGGAGCTGAAATTCCTCGGGGACCACATCTCAAGGTCCGGGGTCCGTCCCGATGCAGACAAGGTTAGCGCCATCACAGCCATGCCACGACCGGCTGACAAGAAGGCTGTCTTAAGATTCCTGGGCATGGTCAACTTCCTTGGGAAGTTCATTCC
Source organism: Scyliorhinus torazame (assembly GCF_047496885.1). NCBI lineage: Eukaryota > Metazoa > Chordata > Chondrichthyes > Carcharhiniformes > Scyliorhinidae > Scyliorhinus > Scyliorhinus torazame. Next base: position 190,503,966 of record NC_092707.1, on the reverse strand, counting down.
CAACCTGGCTTCTCATACAACAAACATGCGCCATCTCGTAAAAAAATCGACGGAATTCAACTGGCACCAGTCGCATCAGCAGGAATGGGAGGAGCTCAAGCACAAACTGGTCACGGCACCAGTGCTGGCCTTCTTTGACGCGACTCGCCCTACAAAGATCTCAACAGACGCCAGCCAATCTGGTATTGGAGCGGTACTCCTGCAAAAAGACAGCACGTCATCATGGGCCCCGGTTGCGTATGCCTCACGAGCCATGACCCCTACCGAACAGCGCTACGCGCAAATCGAAAAAGAATGCCTGGGCTTGTTAACTGGACTGGACAAGTTCCACGACTATGTGTATGGCCTGCCACGATTCACGGTCGAAACTGACCACCGCCCCCTGGTCAACATCATTAACAAAGACCTGAACGACATGACTCCTCGCCTCCAGCGCATCTTACTCAAACTCAGGAGGTACGATTTTGAACTGATCTACACTCCGGGGAAGGAACTCATAGTGGCGGACACTCTTTCCCGAGCAGTGAGCACACCACCAGATGCGGAGGGGTTCGTGCGTCAAATTGAGGCACACGTGACTCTGACAGCAGCAAATATGCCAGCTGATGATCCTTGTCTGGCCCACATACGCGCAGAGACGGCGACTGACCCTCTGCTGCAGCGAGTGATGCGCCACATGACGGAAGGGTGGCTAAAAGGGCAGTGCCCCCAGTTTTACAATGTGCGAGATGATCTCACCAATATAGACGGGGTCCTTATGAAATCGCATAGGATCGTCATTCCACACAGTGTGCGCCAGATGATTCTTCGTCAACTACACGAAGGCCACTTGGGTGTCGAAAAATGCAGACGAAGGGCCCGGGCGGCGGTATATTGGCCGGGTATTAATGAAGACATAGCCAACATGGTGCTCAACTGCACAACCTGTCAGAGGTTTCAGCCGGCGCAACCTCCGGAAACACTTCTACCACACGAGATGGTGACGTCCCCCTGGGCGAAGGTGGGTGTTGACCTATTTCACGCGCTCGGCAGAGATTACATTGTTATTATAGACTACTTCTCAAACTACCCGGAAGTCATGCCTCTCCATGATCTGACGTCGTCCGCAGTCATTGGGGCCTGCAAGGAAACGTTTGCTCGCCATGGCATTCCAAGGACTGTCATGTCAGACAATGGACCTTGTTTTGCCAGCCGTGAATGGTCGTCCTTTGCCGCAGCATATGGTTTCACTCATGTGACATCCAGCCCTCTGCATCCACAATCGAACGGGAAGGCTGAAAAGGGTGTCCACATCGCAAAGCGGCTCCTGTGCAAGGCGGCTGATGCCGGATCGGACTTTAACCTTGCCTTGCTGGCCTATCGATCGGCCCCGTTATCCACGGGCCTCTCGCCAGCGCAGCTACTAATGGGTCGCTCCCTCAGGACGACGGTACCTTCCGTCCTGGCACCGACAACAGACCATGAGGCGGTTCTTCGGGACATGCAACTGCAGCGTGATCGCCAGAAAGGTCGGTACGACACACGAGCGACGGACCTGCCCCCCCTGTCCTCCGGAGACAAAGTACGCGTCCATCAACCGTATGGTGGCTGGTCAGCACCGGCCGAAGTCCTCCGACAAGTGGCTCCCCGCTCGTTCCTGGTTCGCATGCCGGATGGTTCCGTGCGTCGCCGCAATCGGCGCGCCCTTCGCCGACTTCCACGTTCACAGCCACACAACACGCCAGATCCTCAACAGGCTTCCGAGGATGACTTTGTGGAGCTGCCGCACATCACGCCCTTTCCATCGCCACCCATGGCCATGCCTGCACAGCAGCCGGTGGTTCTTGATCCACCCTTAAGGCGGTCAACCCGAATTCGTCGCAAACCCATTAGAATGGACTTATAATACAGTTCATATGTTTAATAAGTTGGACAATTTTACATGATAACCTGTTGTTGTTTATCGTTCCAGATGTCGTCTGACTGGACAACTGTTCAAAATTTTTTTTCTTCTTCTCTTGTTCGCATTTCTGTTATGTTATGGTACAACTGGATTCATGTGACGCACTCGACATCGCCCCATGTACATAGTTCCGTCATAGACACATGCTGCACACGACACACACACACTCTTAGATGCACTCACGTCACGATCATATTTATTACCACGTAGGCACATATCTTTGTAAAAAGGGGGGATGTCATGATATTCAAACACACACATCATGATGGACACACTAACAGGCAAATCAGAGTACACAACACCACAACCAATCACAGACAAGAACACCAACCACATAAAAAGCACGAGCACGACACCTGGAGGTCAGTAGGTCTGGGGAGAAGGAAGCATGAAAGAGCTGTTGAAACACCACAAGCAGGGAGCCCCCCACGTGCAGAGTGCAAAGACCAAGTTGTAAATAGTGAGTTTAAATAAACAAGTGTTGTACCATATGCAACTGTGTTGGCTCTTCTGTGTGTTAGAACACCCAACACCACACTTCTCACATCATCAGGTCCTCCAAATATTCTTAAGAGCAGTGGGTTTCTTCCTTCCTTTGTGGGGGATAAGCCTATCCCTCCCTTTCGTGATTGCAGCCAGCAATAATTTCAGGGATGCAGAATTATAAAAGCGTAGAAAATAGGAGTCGGAGTAGACCATTCGGCCCTTCGAGCCTGCTCCGCCATTCATTACCATCATGACTGGTCATCCAACTCAGTAACCTGTTCCCACTTTCCCCCATATCCTATCACCACTTTCGGCTCAATAACTTTATCTAACTCTTTCTCGGAAACATACAATGTTTTGGCCTCAAACACTTTCTGTGGTGGGGAATTCCACAGACTTACCACTCTCTGGGTGAAGAAATTGATGTTCATCTCAGTCCCAAATCTGGCTGCTTATATTTGGCTGCTGTCCTTGTTCTCTTTGCCCCACCTCCTGACACCACCAAATTCCATTTGTGCATTGTCTTTTAAAACACAGTCGCCACCATTTTGAACATTTTGTACATTTTGCTGCAGGCTTGGAGACACAAAACCCAGGAATAAAAATGTATTGCTTCAATTCAGTTGTAGTCAGGGGAGGAAGTGGCACAGCGGTACTGTCACTGGACCAGGAGTCGAGAGACCCATGGTACTGCTCTGGGGATCTGACTTTAAATTCCACCATGGCAGATGTTGGAATTCAATTTTAATAAAAGAATCTAGAATTTAATGTCTAGTGGTGACCATGAAACCATTGTCGATTGTTTGACAAAAACCTCATCTAGTTCACTGATGTTCTTTAGGGCTGTCCTTACTTGGTCTAGCCTACACGTGACTCTTAACTATCCTCTATAATGGCTGATCCACTCAGTTTAAGATCAATTTGGGATGGGCAATATAAATGCTGGCCCAGTCAGTGATGCCTGCATTCTATGAAGGAATAAAAATAAAGTCACAACTTATAATCTGTTGACTTCTCACCCTCTGTGCCAAAAGCGTTGCCAACCATAGGTGCTAACCGTTGCTTCTTTGGTACCCTCCCTGTGTTATCTGTATATTACTGTACTGCCAGCCACCTCTGCCCATGTGGTAGCCGCCTCCCAGATGGTAGCTATTACTTCTTCTATTGATTGCTTATGAGACCCCTAGAAAAACAAAAGAACAAAGAACAGTACAGCACAGGAACAGGCCCTTCGGCCCTCCAAGTACGTGCCAATTACGTGCCCTATCTAGACCAACCATCTGTATCCTTCTATACCCCGTCTGTTCATGTGTCTATCCAGATAAGTCTTAAAGGTCGCTAACGTATCTGCCTCAACCACCTCACTTGGCAGTGCATTCCAGGCCACCACCACCCTCTGTGTAAAAAACTTCCTTCGCACATCCACCTCCCCACTGGTTGCCATATTCATTTAACTCGTTTTTAAAATCAAAAGTATATCTATCTCTTTCTTGAAACCAATTCTGTTCTGGGGCCGTTGCTGTTTGTCATTTTTATCAATGACCTAGAGGAAGGCGCAGAAGGGTGGGTGAGTAAATTTGCAGACGATACTAAAGTCGGTGGTGTTGTCGACAGTGTGGAAGGATGTAGCAGGCTACAGAGGGATATAGATAAGCTGCAGAGCTGGGCTGAGAGGTGGCAAATGGAGTTTAATGCAGAGAAGTGTGAGGTGGTTCACTTTGGAAGGAATAAAAGGAATGCGGAATATTTGGCTAATGGTAAAGTGCTTGGAAGTGTGGATGAGCAGAGGGATCTAGGTGTCCATGTACATAGATCCCTGAAAGTTGCCACCCAGGTTGATAGGGTTGTGAAGAAGGCCTATGGAGTGTTGGCCTTTATTGGTAGAGGGATTGAGTTCCGGAGTCAGGAGGTCATGTTGCAGCTGTACAAAACTCTGGTACGGCCGCATTTGGAGTATTGCGTACAGTTCTGGTCACCGCATTATAGGAAGGACGTGGAGGCTTTGGAGCGGGTGCAGAGGAGATTTACCAGGATGTTGCCTGGTATGGAGGGAAAATCTTATGAGGAAAGGCTGATGGACTTGAGGTTGTTTTCGTTGGAGAGAAGAAGGTTAAGAGGAGACTTAATAGAGGCATACAAAATGATCAGGGGGTTAGATAGGGTGGACAGTGAGAGCCTTCTCCCGCGGATGGAAATGGCTGGCACGAGGGGACATAGCTTTAAACTGAGGGGTAATAGATATAGGACAGAGGTCAGAGGTAGGTTCTTTACGCAAAGAGTAGTGAGGCCGTGGAATGCCCTACCTGCAACAGTAGTGAACTCGGCAACACTGAGGGCATTTAAAAGTTTATTGGATAAACATATGGATGATAATGGCATAGTGTAGGTTAGATGGCTTTTGTTTCGGTGCAACTTCGTGGGCCGAAGGGCCTGTACTGCGCTGTATTATTCTATGTTCTAATTAATGACTCAGATTCCACCGCACAATGGGGCAAATTCACCACCATCTGCGAGAAGTAGTTCCTCCTCATCTCAGTTCTACATATACCGCTTCTCAACCTATATCCATGATCTCTCATTCAAGATTTCCCCACAAGGGGGAACATTTAGCCTATGTTTATTTTATCAATCCCATTTAATATTTTGTACACTTTGATCAGATCCCCTCTCATCCTTCTAAACTCCAGTGAGTATAAGCCCAAACTGTTTAATCTCTCCTCATATGTCAATCCTTTTATCCCCGGAATCAGTCTGGTGAACCTCCTCTGAATTCCACCAATGCCTCCACATTCTTCCTCAAATAAGGAGACCAAAACTGGATAGGATACTCCAGATGTGGTCTCACCAACACCCTATACAATTGCAACAACACTTCTCTAGTTTTATACTCCAGTCCTTTTGCAATAAATGCTAATTTGATTACATACTGTACTTACATACCGACTTTTTGCAATTCATGAACAAAGACACCCAGATCCCTCTGCCCAGATGCATCTTGAATCTGCTTTTCATTGAGCTAAGAATTTGCCTTTCTATTTTTTCGGCCAGAATGTATAATCTCACACTTATCTACATTAAGTTCCATCTGCCCAACTTTGGCTCTACCTCCTAGCCTATCTATATACATCTGTAAAATCATTATCTCCTCTTCACTGCCTGCTTTCCCACCTATTTTGGTATCATCTGAAAATTTTGCTATATTGCACTCTGTCCCTGCTTGCAGATCATTTATATAAATTGTAAACAGTTGAGGTCCGAGGACTGACGCCAACGGCACCCCGCCAGTCACAGCTCGCCAGCCAGAGAAGGACCCATTTATTCATACCCTCTGCTTTCTGTCAGTCAACCAATCCTCATCCAATCTAGTACTATACCCCAATACCCTGCGGCCTCACCTTCTAGATCAGTCTTTTATGCGGCACTTTCTGGAAGTCTTGGTATACCACATCCACAGATTCCCCATTATTCACCTTGTTGGTTACCTCCTCAAAGAACCCAATCCTCTAGCTTTTGCAGTATGGTATGCCCTAGCTTTTGCCTTTATGCCTTCCTTAACTTCCTTCTTTAGCCATGGAACGTTTTTCGCCCTATTACAATTCCGTTTCCTCTCAGGAATGTACTTTAATTGAATGATATTTAATATCTCCCTGAACATCCACCATTGTTCCTCAACTGTGTTACCCTCAATTATCTGTCCCCAGTCTACTTGGGCCAACTCTTTCCTCAGGCCTGTATAATTACCTCTGCCCAACATTCTAACTCTAGTATGGCACTCTGTTTTCTCTCGCTCAATCTGAATTTAAAATTCTAGCATGCTGTGATCACTCCTTCCAAAAGGATCCTTAATGATAAGACTATTTATCAAACCTTCTTTGTTGCATAATACTAATTCTAATATAGCTTGCTCCCTGGTTGACTTAAATCCATATTGCTCTGAGAAACAATCCCTCATACACTCATGTGAAATCTCCCTCGAGGCTATCCTTGCCAATTTGATTAATCCAGACAATATGCATATTAAAATCACCATGGTTACCATTGTACCCTTCTCACAAGCCCTCATTATTTCTTGGTTTATACTATGCCCCACTTTGGAAGTATTGCTTGGGATTGTAAATTACTCCTACCAAGGATTTTTTTCCCTTGTTTTCTATTCCCACCCAGATCGATTCAACATATTAGCCCTTAGTCCCAATATCATTTCTTAATGCAGTCTTGATGCCATCTTTAACCAATAAAGCAACTCCACCTCCTGTTCTAATCTGTCTATCCGTTTGGAATACTGAATACCCCCGAACATTTAACTCCCAGTCCCAGTCCTCCTGCAACCATGTTCCAGTAATCCCCTCCAAATCATTTTTTTCCATTTGTGCCATCAGCTCATTGAACATATTCCGAATACTGCGTGCATTTAGGTACAAGGTTTTAAAATTTGTCCATACTGATTTGTCTTTCCATTGCAGGATTTTCTTGTACACTATGTTTTTCACACATTCTGACCTCCTTCATTAATCTCTGATAACCACAGCCTCATCCCCAACTTTCACTCCCACAGTCACCTTACATTTAGATTTTTTACATTCTCTTTCTCCTCCGTAGTCGTTAGACTGACCCTGTCTGTTCATCCTATTAACCTTTACATTCTCCTCACATGTCGACCTGCTGCTTTGGTTCCCATTAACCATTATATTTCTTGTAACTTTACCCTTCCCTTCCCCCTCCATATGCTAGATTAAGTCCTTGTGACCATCCTATTATATATCGGAGGAACCGTTCCTACCTTTAGTTGGATACCTTTTTGGCACAAAGGATGAGAAACAGATGATAGATCTGAAATTCTTTCATAAGCAAACTTAAAAGTTGTATATCAGTACTTGTGTATTTATGTCTTGCAATATGCAGATTATGATTATACTGCGAGTGAAAGGCCACTCTCTGAAAGAGTCAAATTTGTGGAATAATGGCTAATATTAAGGCACTGTAAGGCCTCACTCTGCATAGAATTTTCTTAAAGCTGGGGAATAATGGATTTGAATGTATGCCAGGTGTAATATTTATTGGAAACAGTTATTAATAACTTACTCATTCACTTTCTGCCTCTTGGCAATCGGTTTTTCTGAATGGAGTGAATCATTCTCCAAGACAACCTCCACATGATGAGACAGTTGAAGGCTTCTTCTTCCTTTTGTTTATCCCTTACATTTTGTCCTCATCTCATCTGAAAGACTTTTCTCAATGGCATAGTTGTGTAGGATTCAGAGTCTGTTGCAGTTAGTTAGATCCTGACTGGGCTGTAGTGCGGATCTCCGATAAATCCATCTACACACCTTGAAATGAAAACTTAAGACACTGATTGTTTGATCTAATCCAAGATGGGTGCTTTCAGGGGCCTAGTTAGATGTGTTCTCAGATGTCAGAGGGATGTCATCAACCAGAGCTGCAGGATATCCCTGAACTTCACTCAGACAAATGGATGCCGTATTCCGGCTCAACAATGCAGCTAATCTTGTTTGACATATATATGAATCGTGGCAACTTACTGGGTAACAAGCATCACTCTTAAATAAATTTGACTGGCATCACTAACAGGCTCTTCTCAATCACTGCTCTCTTGCACTTTATGAATAGTTAAGGCTTGAAAAGGACAGGTTATGAATGTCTCACAGAAAATAAAGTGTCCGCCCAGCTCATGTAGCCACTGTGTTAGAACTATTGAATCATAGAATCTCTACATTGCAGAAGGAGGCCATTTGGCCCATCAAGTCTGCACCGACCTTTGGAAAAAATAACATACTTATGCCCCATCCCATCTCTGCCACCACTGCGACTTGACCCTATTCCCATAATCCAGTAGCCCCCACCTAACATTTTTTGGACACTAAGGGGCAATTTAGCATGACAAATCAACCTAACCGGCGCAATTTTGGACTGTGCGACCCGGAGGAAATTCACAGAGACAAGGGGAGAAATTTCAAACTCCATACAGTCACCCGTGGCCGCAATTGAACCTGGGTCCTTGGTGCCTTGAGGCAGCAGTGTTAACGACTCTGCCACCGTGCTGATGTGGCTACCAACATTCTGGGTCAGTGGTGTTTCCCCAGGATACTGAGAGTCAGCTGGGGTTGAAGGACAGAAGTAGCTGGTTGGACTTTCTTATTTTGAAGATGGTCATTATCTGACACTTAGGCGGTGAATGAAAATCCTCTGCACATCGTGAGCCTTGATATTATTCAAGGCTCGCTGTAGGCTGGCATGGGGTTTTTCACTATAGGAAGTGCTGTGAATGGAGCTGAACTCTGATCCACCTCTCACTTTATGATGGAGGGATAGCCATTGATGAAATAGTTGAAAAGTATTGGGTTGACTTTTAATTCTACCCATTGTCAATGAATAACCCTCGACTGTGCACTATACGACCACTTGCCTTTACTCCTTTCTGATTTTAAATCAACCTTCTATCATTCCAATCATTGTGCGTCTAGCCATCTTAAAAAGGAAAGTATTTCCATATTGTCGACTTCTTTGACTAGAATTGTACTCACCACTTTGGGTATCTTGGTTTCATATTATTATTCTTAAGATTTTGAAGCTTATTTTCATTCATGTCTTTTTAGGGGAGTTGTCCGGTCTGAATGGTTGCACATAAATTTTCTACTAACTATAGCCAGCCATTCTTCGATACATAATTGCTGCAAACTCAGTTGAACTAAAGTTAGGTTAACCAGGCACTGACTAACTCAATAATTGAAGGGTAATTATTGGTATCGAAATCTGACATGATCCTTGTGGATTGAGTCACACCTGGCAAATTCAAGAATTCTGCACAACTTTTAGAATTGTTGAGCAGTAGCATGACATTTCCTGTGACTCCAGTTTGTTTTAGATAGGTTAGCGAACACAAAAAAATGAAAACCAAGTCTGTAGGTGAGTCGTTATCCTTTCAGTAATTTACAACCCTCAAAATCACAAAGTCTCTGTTTATTTTCATCTCAGAGATGTGCTAATTGACATGTCATCAATTGTATACTGACCAAGCTTCTTTGAATTGTTTGTAGCTATTAAGGCAGTTCTCAGTTTAGTATTTCTTTCCACCAGGTTTCTTCCACACATTGAATTATTAAACAGATTTACCATTGCAATTGCATTTTGAAGATTCTAATTTGGAGCTTATGAGGACCTAATAACATATCTGTTAGCTTGAAAGTTGACCAGCAACAGATTGCTTTTCAACAAAGGGTCAAGTTTCAAATGTAGAAAACTACATTAAGAACATGTGCAGAAATTATGCACACCGACACATGAATTGATAAAAGCTGAATCAAAAGAACCATCTTCAACTCCTTCATAAATGACTATCCTTCCCAAATAAGAGGTGGGATTCTCCGGTTCCCCAGCCGCATGTTTTTCGGCCATGCGCTGTCCGCTGGCGGAGGAATTATATCTTCCAGCTGCTTGTCAATGGGATTTCCCACATTGGGAAAAGTGAATCGCAGCGACCGAGAATTCCGGCCATTCTTCCTAAAAATGCCACGCGCCTAAAATTGAAAGTAACAACCCAAATGAGACCGGTGCTCAGTAGGTCAGATAGCATCTGTGTCCTCTGAACTTGCTGGTGAGCATGGAGCTAAACCATTAACTTTCTCTCCTTTTAGGTGGCATGGTGGCACTGTGGTTAGCACTGCTGCCTCACAGTGCTGAGGACCGGGTTTGATCCTAGCCCCGGTCACTCTTCCTCTGGCGTTTGCACATTCTCCCATGTCTGCGAGGGTCTCACCCCCGCAACCCAAAGATGTGCAGGGTAGGACTGGCCACACTAAAATGACCCTTAATTGGAATATTAAAAAAAAAGTTCTCTCCATTTCCTGTTCTGATATTTCCATAGTTTTCATTTATTTTCAAATTTCCAGCATTCACAGTATTTGTTTTTGTTTATATTTGATGTTGAATGTTTCATCCTTGCTTTTGTACTCAGCATTTGGATTCATCACTTTATAAACATCGTTAACCGTCTTCTCACCTTGTCATGTCACCTTCAAAATATCTTGTACATGTACATTCAGATCTTTCATTTCCAGAACAATTGACAGCTTCCAGACAGCCAGATGTTGGGATTTTTTATTTTCATTTCCCTTCATGATTGAATGGATGTTAAGTAGCCTGCTGTGAAACTAACCACAATATTTGTAAACAGCTAACTATGATTGGCAGCCCATAACCACATCAAAAGCAGTTAAGTGCTTTCTGTTGAGAAAAAAAGGAAGTGAAAGCACTTAACTCCTAGATGTCAGGTATCTGTCAATTACAGCCTACTAAAAGCTATTTTTCTTTGAAGTGAATCGTAGTCCTGCACATCAAAGGGTCTGAGAAGGTTTAACGCCTTGTAATGTGCTTTTCACTTTGTATGAAGCTACAACTGCTGCTTTCTCGACATCTTCCTGAGGCAGCAGGTGTAAACAGCAGCTAACTGAAAAGGTAGTGATAGTTTCATTGTTTTTGCTTGGACTATTCTTAAACTTCCATGCAGGGATGACCGATCGGGAGTCTCTGTTATGGGGATCTCTGACATGGTTTTTTTTCTGATATGGGGGGCTCTGGTTGGGGTATTTTGTGGGGGTCTCTGGTGGGGGATTCTGACTGGGGTTCTGATGAGGGCCTCTGATGAATGGTTTGGTCAGGGAATCTGATGGGTGTCTCTGATGGGGGGTCTCTGATGTGTGGGATCTAGCGGGTTGGGGGGCAGGATTTGTGTTGTGGGGAGGGCCATTAATGATAATAATAATCTTTATTAGTGTCACAGGTAGGCTTACATTAACATCGCAATGAAGTTACTGTGAAAAACCCTTAGTCGTCACACTCTGGCACCTGTTCGGGTACTCAGAGGGAGAATTCAGAATGGTCCAATTCACCTAATAAGCATGTCTTTCGGGACTTGTGGGAGGAAACCGGATTGCCCGGAGGAAACCACACAGACACCTAGAGTCTGTGCAGACTCCACACGGACAGTGACCCAAGCGGGAATCGAACCTGGGTCCCTGGTGCTGTGAAGCAACTGTGCTAACCACTGTGCTATCATTAGGGGCCCCTACCTTAAAAACTCACCCCCTTGGCCCACCGTAAGATCCACCACAACAGGGTCACGCTGTCAAATACTTGTACCAATCCACGCCCACATGAATCCTGGCCCAGAGGTCGTTTTGACCCATTCCTATCCTCTTACTGACACAGAGCATGAATCTTGATACTGCCGCCAGCGCGGGACCAAAGCACAAAAATGGATTGGGTGCCGATCCCATTCTTTCCCCCACACAGTAATTCCGCTATTGGCGGTGAGTGGTGGGGAATCCTGCCCCTTGTGACACAATTAAAAGTTGTGACCCAAATTCTAATTATTTCTCAAATCTTCCAATGGTTTTGAAACTTTAGTTTTTAGTTTTTCATCTTGTGCTTGTGCCCCACCTCTTCCTCAATCTCTTAAGTGGAAGATTCCTGTTTTGGGAGAGCAACCAATGCTGTGATGTTTTTGGCACTGTCAACAACACAATGACTGACTTCTGTCCTGGATAGGACCTAGTTGCTGAAGCCTGCTAACGTGACGAGTTTTCAAAGTATGTGCACGCTTGCAGAATTCAAAGATTGGAATTCCCATTTAAAGATGAGTTGCTTCTTGGGTGAAAAAGAGGGATGGCTGCAGGATTGAAAATATCTCTTATATTTACAACGTGTTTTGGTTGGGGGTGGGGAGGTGGTCGGGTGGGGGAGGGGGGTTTCACGGTGGGCGGCAGTCTTCTTTGTGAGGAAAAGGAGAGCCCTCTCTGTCATGCCTGGACACCTGCCTCCCGAAGGAATATTACCTGCTTGACTATTGCGTACTTCACACCAGAGGACCTACAAGAGATGATGAACAAGGTTGAAGGGCCTCATGACATCTGCAAAACTAACATGAGCCAACATTACAGCCAGAAAAACAGTGGTCGTAATATGCAGGGCACTAATAGTTCCCTTTCATTTTGACAAGACCCCAAGCTACTTGAGCGCTACAAATGCACACACCAGACAAGCAAAGAATATCCCATCACACCTCATATTTGGTGAAGAGGCTTTGGAGATTCTGAAGGTGAATTATTTGCTGTCAAATACTGTCTCTTACCTGTTCTTATAGCCAAAACATTTATGCTGGATCAAAGGGCGAATTATTGGAATTGTAGTGCATGGCAACCCTTTCATATCTGCCAAAGCAGCTCCCACGACAGAGGGGCTAAATCCAGCTGGAGTATTCCTCTCATAAAATTAATGTGCTGGAAAAATTCAGTTCTGGCAGTGGACAAAGAAACTGATTTAATGTTTCAAGTCAAGTATAACTCTTTTGGAACTGAAGGGAGGTAGAAACATGATAGATGTTATACAGTTGAAAGCAGGGGGAGGAAGAAGATTGAAAAGGAAGGCCTGAGGTAGGTTAGTCATGGGAGAGATTAAATAACAAAGATGTCATGGAAAAAAGACCAATGGAGTGGTAATGGTTATAGTAAAGAAGGAGCTGGTTTAGCTCACTTGGCTAGACAGCTGTTTTGTGATGCAGAGCATGCCCCCAGCCTGTGTTTCAATTGCCGTATTGGCCTGCCTTCTCAATCTTACCCCTAGCCTGAGGTGTGGTGTTCTTCAGGTTAAATCACCACAAGTCAGCTCTCCCCCTCAAAGTGGAAAACATCCTATGGTCATCTGGCACTATGGCGACTTTACCATTTACCGAGTAGAGAAATAAAGCATTGGTTTTGAGTGAGTGTTAATGGCAGAATTATGAACAGCTCCGTCTGAAAGCAAAAACATAAAGATGCAGCTAGCATTTGGCAAAACAAAACTGAATCAAAATGGAGGACAGGGTTCATGGCTTGAAGTTGTTGAACTCAATCTTGAGTCAAGAAGACTGTAAAATGCCTAATTGGAGGATGAGATGATGTTCCCCCAACTTGCGTTGAGCTTCACTGCATCATTGCAGCAGGTCGAGGATTGAAATGTGAGCGTGAGAGCAAGATGATGAATTATAATGGCAAGTAGGCAGAAGGTCAGGATCAGGCGCGCGGACTGAGCGGAGGTGTTCTCAAAGTGGTCACCCACTCTGAGTTTGATCTTCCCAATGCAGAGGATTCAGCTTTGTGAACAGTGAACACACCATAGTAAATGTAAAGATAGGGCAGCACGGTGGTGCAATGGGTTAGCACTGCGGCCTCACGGCGCCGAGGTCCCAGGTTCGATCCCGGCTCTGGGTCACTGTCCGTGTGGAGTTTGCACATTCTCCCGTGTCTGCGTGGGATTTGCCCCCACAACCCAAAATTGTGCAGGCTAGGTGGATTGGCCATGCTAAATTGCCCCTTAATTGGAAAAAATGAATTGGGTACTCTAAATTTATTAAAAGAAAGTAAATGTAAAGATGTAAAATTGTTGCTTCCCTAACTGAAGATAATATTTGGGGCATTTGGCAGCGAAAAGAGAGGAGGTGAAAGGCCATTAATGTTACACCGTCAATGGCAGAAATGTTTGGGCTTTTAGAAGCAGGCTTTGCTTCTTTATTACAACCATTACCGTTCTTTTTGTTAAAAGGCATCTTTAATCTCTCCTGTCCTCTACCCTATATCTGACCTTCCCTTTTATCCTCCTTTCCCTCTTTCAGCCGCATAAAAACCCATCACATTTCTACATCCCTTCAGTTCCAAATCATACTCTACTTGAAACACTGGGTGGGTTTCTCCATCCCGTCACACCAGATTTCTGGTTCAGCACGCCGTCGGGATTCTCCATTTTGCCGGCTGGTCAGTGGGGTTTGCCATTGTGGGGCAGCCCCACGCCATCGTGAAACCCCCGGGCTGCTGGCAAAATGAAGACTCCCGACGGCGGAGAATTCAGCCCATTAACTCTGTGGGTGGGATTCTCCGACCCCCCGCTGGGGTCAGATCCCCAGGAGGTGACCCCACGGTGGCCTGGACTGCGATCGGGGCCCACCGATCTGCGGGCGGGCCTGTGCCGTGGGGGCACTCTTTCACTCTGCACTGGCCGCTGTCCGGTACGGAGATGAACCCCCCCTGCGGATGCGCTCGAAAGATGGCCGCACACACTTGTGCTCCCGCACATGCGGCAACTCGCGCCGGCCGGCGGAGGCCCTTCAGTGCCGGTTGGCGTGGCGCCAAGCCCTTTCGCGCCAGCTGGCGCGGCGCCAAACACTCCGGCACCGGCCTAGCCCCTGAAGGAGCGGAGGATTCCGTACCTTCGAGGCAGCCCGACGCCGGAGTGGTTCACGCCACCCCTCGGTGCCGGAGTGGCCCACCCCGCCGGGTAGAGGAGAATCCTGCCCTGCATTTTTCTCCATAGAGGCTGCCAGTCCTGAGTATTTCCAGTATCCTCAGCATTTTTCTTGTGAATGTTCCTAATGTTGTTATAGAGGCTCAAAAATAAAGTGGCTGGTGCCATTATGGCAGGTTTAATTACTTCATTACTACTTGGGAAGGAGTTCTACATGAATAATTGGTTATTATGAGGCAATGACCAGCAGCAGAGGCATAGCTGTACGAGAGCTCCAACATGGCAACATCACTGCAGTACCTTCATCCAAGGACAAGGCATGTGACAGACCATGTGGGCACCTCACTTTGAGGATCAGATCAATCCCAGCTGGCAGTTGGCTGCCACCTACCCCAGTTACTCCTGTCTCCGGGTTATGTCCCAAGGCTCCCAAAACAAAACCATTAAATGTAAATACTTAATTAAGAAACATGGGCCAAAGGCACAAACCAATTGAATATAATTACATTTGGATGCACTTTATTTGAAGAGCGCATGCCAAACCGTTTACATTGAGGTGGAATAAGTTAATAGCAGATGAAATGGAAGCTATCAACAGTAATTCAGTTAATGCTACTGAAGTGTTTTTGGCCGATACACTGTGCATATTTAAAAAAAGGCATATTCATGTACTGGCTGAAGATTAGTCCAAGTAAAGCCTTCCATAAGGTTTCCTTCTTCAAAAATAGATGGAATTTTCCCATAATTTGTCAGAGTGTCAGGCTCTAAATGAAAACCGGTGCTAATCCCTTCAGATGCACTCTCGAGTTTTCAGACCAGGCTTTCTGTCAATTTGACCGAAACAATTGGGGAGTGTGGTTTATTCTATTACTCTGGTGGGGCGGGGCCTGATGGAGCCAACTTTGCCGACTTCACAGAGATCAGGGCGCCATCATTAAAGGGTGCTCCTATTAGCACTGAGTTTCAAACATCCCCCAGCAACCTCCCCACACCCCACCACAAAGGTATCAGTGGCTCTCACCTCACCCCCCACTCACCACACAATCTTCTGGGGTCCCCCCCCCACCACCGCACAATTAGTGGGACTCCACCCCCCACCCCACCATGTAATTATCGGGGTCCCTCTCCCCCTTCAACCCCACAACCACCATGGCAGGATCACAGGCGATCCTTGCCTCAGTGTCAGGCTTCACCTCCCCTCACCACCCCCCCCAACCCCCATAGCCACACATTACGCCATAGGGTTCCCCAGAGGGCCCATCCCAGTGCTGCCCCCGAAATAGGTCGACACTGCCCCTGGCACAGGTTGATACTACCATCGGTACATGTTGGTACTGGCATTTTGGCACCACTGCCAACCTGGCAATGCCAATCTGGCAGTACCAACCTGGAAGTGCCAACCTATGCCAGGCATGTTCCTCTCCCCCTGGGGGCTGTACGTACCTTGGTGCCCACAGTGAGATCCCATCGACTGTTTCCCGTCCTCTCAGTGCTGTTGCGAACCTCGCCGACATGACATCACATCGTTGAGGTTTCAATATCCCGTGAGGGCGATCATGTGGCTGGTACAGGGGGTGAGCGGGGGCTTTTAATCATATTTACATTCATTGAAATGTGTTTAAATGAAGCTCCCACTCTTTTTGGACAGGAACCTCATTACGTCACTGGCGAGGGGCAGAGAAATTCGTGAAACGAGGTCTCGTTTGGAGGAACTTGTTTCCCAACTCTCACGAGTATTTTGCAGCTGCGTCGCTGTTCTCGCTCACGGCGAGTGCAAATTCACCCCCAATACATCAGCAGGAATCTTTTCTGTTCTCCCCATTGCTGTGCTTGGTCTTCTATACCTTGCAAAGGAATCCACCAAACACCTTGACTTGTCCAAACCGGGATCTTTATTAAGTCTCGTGTGGTAAGATAGCAATCTGTTACAGAGCACGTTATCATGGAGTCTGCTTATTACTCCTCTGGAACTGTGCCTTGCACCAACCATTCACCTGCTTGCCTTACTACCACCTCAAGCAACCATCTCCAGATGTCCGGACGTGTCTCCACTTATATGAGAGTCCCTGGTCACATGACCACGGTCTTGCGATCGCATGGTGTGTCTGCACCTCCACCTGCTGGTTGGAGGTTGCACACCATCCAACAATGATATTGTTTACAGGCACATCACCACACTCAACTTTGCTTTGCTCGGCAGCACGGTGGTGCAATGGTTAGCAGTGCTGCCTCCCGGCGCCATGGTCCCAGGTTCGGTCATGGCTCTGGGTCACTGTCTTTGCGGAGTTTGCACATTCTCCCCGTGTTTGTATGGGTCTCACCCTCACAACCCAAAGATGTCCAGAGTAGGTGGATTGCCAAACTAAATTGCCTCTTGATTGGAAAAAATGAATTGAGTACTCTAAAAACATTTTTTTAAATCTTTATCTTGCTCGACTGTGAGCTGCAAACAAAGTCTTCCAGTTGCTCGGTGATTATGTCTTTTGTTGAAAATATTATGAGGACTATGATGATCTTGGAGATTCTGGTGTGACTGTAAGGTCCATGATCAACCCAGGCATCCTGACTCATGACTTCAAGATATCAAATATGTGGTTTAATAATGACTGTTATCTCTATGCACAGTAGGATGCACCAAGGTTGGAGCACAGTCTCCTACAAATATATTCTTGCTGTCTGCCTTTTTCTTCAAACCCTGACACAGTACAGTCGCCTTTAAGTTGAATGGGCTATTCCACAATTGTATTCACTTTCACATTCCTACTTTGGTTACCAGTGACCTGCAGGTGTAGGAGCCCGCGAGGATCACAAGGTAATAGAATTATTTCAGGGGCCCATTGAATGGTGCACAAGACTCAAGTGAAAGTCAGCATGCAGAACATAGCTCTTCACCCAATTTCCCAACCCTGCAGTGCCAATGCTGACATTATTCCCTCTCTTGGTACTTCATTTCCTAACTTTGAACACTCACTCAATGTAATACCCTCAACTTTGTTTTAATTTGCCTACAAAGAAGTTTATTCAACCACTAATTCTCTTAAGCGTATTCCTTCCATTTGCTTTTTCAGATGATCCCTGCTAAGTTTAAAAATATATTCCTTTGAATAATCTGACAATAAATTGTACTCTTTTATTTCTACTTCCTTTGCAGTTTACCAGTTAATCTCCGTGTTTTCGGCTAATCTTTTAGAGCCTAGCATTTCCTCCCCTTTTATTTCTCGGTCAAGATCTGACTCTATTAATATACATACTCATTTTCAGGTGGAATTATGCATATTTGTATTAATGCCAAGAATATTTGGTTAATGTCAAGCATACTTAAAAATTTACAGAATAATTTTTGGCAGCTTTAGTATGAACTGATTGACTTGATTTGTTACCGGCAATTGTATTGCATAAGGTTCCATGATATTCAGTTTCACTCAGCAGGTGGTATTATCAAAATGTCTTTGGCTGCAGTTACAGAAAACAATGCTTGAGGCGGTTTTGATCTGCAAGCCATTCATTCATTTCTCTTTGATATTGATTTTACTCGGTTGTGATTGGCAGCTTCCACACCACCCAGCTATCTGCATTGTTCCATTCATCTCCCTCAATGGTTGAGTAACTCTGAAGTGCTCTAACCACAATGTTTGAAAACATCAAGCTTTGATTGACAGATCCTGGACCAATTCAAACAGAATTAAGTGCTGTCAATTTCTAGATGACCACTTCAAAATCACTCAACCATGAAGGGAGGTGATTGGAAAACACTTAATTCTGTTTGAAGTGGTCCAGAAGAAATTAATGGTGGTGAGCGGTGGGGTCAGGATGGGGGCGGGGTGGGGGGGGGGTGGCCTGGTTATGTTGGGGTAGGCAGGTCTTGCATTATGGACGGAAGATTAAACCTCAGATGGAATTTGGGGGCAACTCCCTTAATGAGTTACCCCCTTGGCCCACCATGGGATTCATCGCGACAGGGCCATGTTTGTCAGGATCACAAGCAATTCTTGCCCATCTAAGACCTGGCCCAGAGGACCAGAGAATCACGCCGGCCTGGAGAATACGGTGTCCAGCCGTTAATGACCCATTTGCATCCTCCCGCTGCCCCGGAGCACTAACCTCGATCGTGATGCCAGCCAGGGAACCGAGCATCGGAAATGGATCGGCGCCCTTCTTCATAACAGAATTTCGCCCGTTGTCTTTTTCTTTCTTGTTCTACAGTATTTTTGTCCAGTCAAGTTGGATTTGGATGTTTTCTGAAAACCCGCCTTGTTTAACAGTCCATGAACACTGGGAGAAATCTGCTGAGGTGTCAGGAATACTCTGAAAGCTAAACATTAAATGGTTTTACATTATTAGATGCTGTCATATATGGTAGATGTGTTTTTACCACAGTGATTGATTACAGAGCTCAATTCTGCAATGTAAGTTGGCTAACACATTGATTAGCATTGTGTCAGTGCTGAGATGGCTTTCATTAATTTTCTCGTGCCACGATCTGAAGTGATCTAAAAGCTCCCTGTTTTTCAAATTTGGAAACATTCTGCAGCTTCGCCATAGAGAGAAAAAAAGTATATCTGTTCCTGAACTGCTTTGAATGACAGGGCATTTCGTGTAGCTTATCAAAGAAAAGGGCCATCTGTTCTTGCAGCATCAATAAGCTTTATTGGCTGCAAGCGATAATGGTTTGCTTTAACAGCTGTGAATGCTTGCATCAGCTCCAAAAGGCACAAAATGTTTTACCCCAGTAAGTAGCGGTGTTCACAATTTAAAAGATTATTTGTCTTTATGCTCACCAAATGTACTTGATTTTACAATAGGCTGACCGCTTGAGAGGATGTAAGTTTTTTTTTCATTGGGCAGAATTTTCCGGTCTTTCCCGCCTGCGGGATCTTCAGGTCCAGCTGAAAGCCACACTTACCATGGGTTCCACGATGGTGGCACGATTGAGTGAGTGAGGAATGTAAATTTCCATTGATTTTCTGCAGGATCAGAAGGTCCTGCTGGTGACAGATGGCAAGTTACCTCCACCACGGGAAAACCCATGGTGGGCAGGGTGTAGGGTGGGGGATAGGCGGAGTAGTCAATGGCTGTTGAATTCAGGCCATTGTATCCAGACCTTTGTAAAAATATGTGTTGGGATTCTCCATTTCTGAGACTGTTGACTCCAATGCAGAATTCGTGGACTTCCACAACAGAAAAACTGGCGCAATACCTAGACCGATTCCGCTGCCATTAAGGGGCAAGCACCACTGCTGCATGGAACACAATCAATTCCAATGAAAAACGGTGCGGGATTCACTGGGTCCGTGATTGACATTTGGGAGGCTGACAAGCTGCAGCCTATATACATTGCACTCCCTACACACACTCATCTCATCCAACAAGTTGGCACTGGTTGTGCTGGAGCACGCCCATTCAACTGATGGGTCAGCTGGGGCCAGAGGGCATCCAGGCGGGTGCCCTGGGTGGACACCTATATGATCCATGGCACTAAGTTTACAGTGGGCTGTTAGCAGCTGCATTGCTGCCTTGCCAGCTGCGACAATGGTGTTCTGTGCCCATCCACCCTGATCCCAGAGCTCACCTCCTGGCCATCCTCCGCTACTCCCCCCGGGCCGGGCAGCCACCCCCCACCCCCCTGTGGGCAGCAGCACAACTGTCAGCAAACTATGGCAATGTTGGACACTTTCCGTATACCCCTCTCTCTCCCTCAGCAGCCACTCTCATGATTTTTAAAAGCACAAGTGAACCGCGCCGTCGGGAACTTGGAACATCGGAGGCGGAGCATCGCAGAAACCCCGGAGGATACTGGGTCGGGCCCGCTAATGACATGAAAACGATGTTTACTGTATGTGCATTCCGAAACGCTTTGACGCTGCTGTCAAGGTGATGGAGAATTGCAACTTAGTGTCAAATCGGTGCCCACCACGATTTTGGGGTCAGAACCTATTCTTCGTCCAATCGCCTTTCCCGATTTCGGCGTCGGCCAACGGAGAATCCCACCCATGAATTGTTGTCTTTTTCATTGACAGTTCTACTAGATTTTTCGAGGTGTACTTTTTTAATATCCATTTCAAAGGGTTCCCATTGCAAAGGATGACAGTACGTTGTGAACACTTGGTGAGTGGATACAGGGAAGTGGCGATGGGGGGGATAAATGGAGTTGTGGGGAGTATGAAGGGGTACGGGAGGCATAGAGGTGGTTGTAGGACATAAGAATTATGTTGGAGAGCTGGTCTGATCTCCTAACAATCATGTGGGTGCCTTGTAACCAGCCTGCCTCGGCACCGACAGACCTCCAGTCATATCTTGAAATTCTGGAATCCTGAACTATACTCACTCTTGCCTCCAGAAAACAAAAACATGGCAGGTGAAGTGATTGGCCCAGGTTCAGGAATTCATAAAATGTTCCGACTCAAATTTCCCAAGCCCAAGATGAAAATCAGGCCCACGGTTTCATATTCAAAGCTTAATTGACTCCAGTTTTGCTGGTAATAGTACACATCTACAATCTCCATGCCTCATTCTAAATCAGTACTTCCTCTCCATCTCGCACACCAGGATTCATTGTACTTTGATCGCACTGGTTTTAATTAATAAATCACCTCACTGATGGCATTTGCATGAAACTGCTGCCAATGGCATTTGCTTTAGAATACTTGGATTAATACCATGATCACTTGCCAGTCAACAATATCACTTTTCTTTTATCATCCTGTTTTGGAAGGATGGCAGCTCAATCATTGTTGTCCTGGATTTTGCCTGGTTTTAATATGTTTCAAATGTCGTCATATTTCATTCGCCCTTTGGTTGAAACTGTGGAAAATATTTCAGTGTAGCACTGAATGTTTATAGCTGTCGGGGATTGGCACAATGATTTAGCAGCATGTAATAGAGGTGGCTAATGGCCCAAAACTTGCTGGGAAAGTAATGCATATTCTAGGTGTATGAAGAACCAAGTCGTCTATGGCAAGGACAGGATGTAGGATGTTGCAAATTGATGGATGATTAGCACAGTTCTCCAATTGAAAGAAATTGATGCATTTGTACTGTTACAATAACTTAAACACAACTCAGAAATTTAGCACTGTACAGTGCTTTATGATGTAAGGACCACTTGAAGTGACAAGATTTTATGTTCCTAAACCTCTGACCTTGAATGGGAACAATTCAAATATGCAGGAGAGTCCTGCGAGAGGCAGGACTCTCGCGAGATTTGCGACACTCGAAATGTCTCTTGAGATTTAATGAAATCTCACAAGACGTCACAATCTGGACCTCACCCTCACTTGGTGGAGGTGGGTGTGTTCCTGGCAGCCCCCCGGAGGTTGGGGGAAAGGAAGGGTCGAAAATGTTGGGCCTATCAGCAGGAAATGACTCAAGTGCGGCCTCGGAAGAGAGAAACGTCCCGAGGCCAAAATAAATGGCAAAGTGCCATTGAATAGCAGGGTGTTTCTCGGCACAGCAGCCCCCGAGAAACATCCCGCGAAAGGCACACAAAACCAGACATATTGGGGACGATTCAGCTAAATGGGAAAAATGTCCCATAAGGACACGTTTGGCCTCATGTTCCCGGCACTCACAGGGCCAAGAAACACATGGCTATACAATGCCACTCGCGTTAAATAAGGGGCTTCAGAAGGGAACATGCAGCCGAGGCCATACATAGCCCCGTTCTCTACACCCAGGAGCTCCAGTTGCTGGAACTCCTCAGTGCAGCAAGAGATCTATCTGCAAGGCCCCTGACACGACCCCTGACTTCCTCAGCCCCAATGCACTATTTGAGGATCCCCCCCCACCCCGCAGGGCACCTCCAGCCCGATCGGCAGCACACAGAAAATGGCAGCTTGGCACCTTATCAGCACTAGGCTGGAACCCTAACAGTGCCCCTGCTAGCTGGCAGTGCCACCTAGACAATGCCAGGCTGACACCCAGGTAGCATTGCCAGGGTGCCAGGCTGGTAGTGCCTAGGTACCCACGTGCCACAAGCAGTGCCAGGGTACAGCTTGTGGTACATGGTGCACCTGGGGGCTTCTGATCCCCTGGGAGGCCCCATGAGTGCCATTCTGTCTGATCCCAGTTTGTGCAGACCAGTGCTGAACAGCACTTGCCCGAGGTCTCCAACGTGAAGGGGATAGATCACAATGCTTCGGGCAACTTGGGAATCTGCACATTAAAATGAGACTAGCTGCATTGCATTAATATGCAGATTTTCTAAAAGGTGATCCTGCCTGCAATGTCTCGCGAGATCGCGTTAGGTATCACATGGCATTGCGATCAGGGTCTCCTGGCTTTTATCGGCCAGGCAGCGCTGCGGCGAGCTGCTTTGCGGGTGCAGCGTGGCCATTGGACGTTGGATTGCGCCCAAGGACTCCCGTTGAATCGCATCCGAAGTCTCTTTCCTACAGATAGTAAATTGATCGTGGGTGATGAGAGAGTTTAAACAACTTTTAAAAATGCAACTTTCTTTTCCATTTTCACTTTTTTTCTCAATCTCATCTTATCTTTCCTCTTTGTTTCTTATTTGTATTTTTCTGCACTTAATTTCCAAGTGGAACAATGGCACAGTGGTTGACACTGCTGCCTTACAGTGTCAGTGATCCGGGTTTGATTACAGCCTTGGGTCACTGTCTGCGCAGTTTGCACGTTCTCCCCGTGTGTGCGTGGGTTTCCTCCGGGTGGTCCTGTTTCCCCCCACAGCCCAAAGATGTGCAGGTTAGGTGGATTGGCCATGATCAATGTGCAGGGTTATGAGGATAGGGAAGTGGAGTGGGCCTAGTATAGTGCTGTTTTGGAGGGTTGGTGCATACGCGATGGGCCGAATGGGCTACGTTGTAACCTGCGCGGGTCCTATGGGGTAGGGACAATTAGCTACCCCATGGATCTCGGGGAATATGAGTTCCCCTGATGTGCAGGTTAGGCGGTTGGCCATGCTAAATTGCCCCTTAATGTCCAAACGTTAGATGGCGTTACAGGGTTACCGGGATTACCGGAGGAGTGGGCCCAGGTCGGGTGCTCCTTTGGGGGCGGGGGGGGTTTGGTGCAGACGCCATGGACCGAATGGCCTCCTGTGCACTGTAGGGATTCAATGACTATGGATAGTATCATGGGGAATAAGAAAATGGCAGAGACATTGAACCACTGTTTTGTGTCTGTCTTCAAAGTAGAATTCGTAAATTGCATTCCAGAAATAGAGTCTAGAGGGCTAAATAGAGACAAGGAATTAAGGTAATTAATATCAGCAGAAAAAATGTACGAGAGGAATTTATGGGACTAAAATCCAACAATCCCCAAAACTTGAAGGTTTACATCCTGGTGCTCTGAAAGAGATATCTACAGAGGTAGTGGATGTGCTGGCCATGCTTTTAAACAATTCCCTCTATTCTGGAACAGTCCCAGCAGATTGGAAATTAATAAATGTAACACCGCTCTCCAAGGAAGGAGGGAAAGAGAAAACAAGAAACTACAGGCCAATTAGCCTGACATCATTTATTGGGGAAGTTCTGGAATCTATTATAATGCAATCTTAACATGAAACTTGGACACGCATGGTAAATTGAAATAAGTCAACATGGGTTTACAAAAGTGAACTTCTGTTTGACTAATTTCTTAATGTTTTTGGAGGATGTAACTAGTCGAGTAGAAAAAAAGGGGGAACCAATAGATTAGTTCTGACTAATATTTGAGAGAGGGAATTTCAGAGCTTAGGGCCTTGACCTTGGCCTCCTTGCCAATTGATTTCCCTCTCGCATACTGTCAAAGGTGAAATACCTACAATTGGTGACACTCACTAAGCTGGAGTTGGAGGAGCTCATTTATTCTGGAGCAATGGTGGGCAACCTGAACTGAAATGAAATGAAAATCGCTTATTGTCACAAGTAGGCTTCAAATGAAGTTACTGTGAAAAGCCCCTAGTCACCACATTCCGGCACCTGTTCGGGGAGGTTGTTACGGGAATTGAACCGTGCTGCTGGCCTGCCTTGGTCTGCTTTCAAAGTTAGCGATTTAGCCCTGTGCTAAACAGCTCCTACGTCCAGGGGGGGGGGGGGGGGCACATGTGGCCCATCTGGGTTCTGAGTGCAGCCCCCAGGCAGTAAAGAAGGCAAATGGAATGTTGGCCTTCACAGCGAGAGGATATGAGTATAGGAATAGGGATGTTTTAATACAATTGTATAGGGCAATGGTGAGGCCACACCTGGAGTATTGTGTGCAGTTCTGGTGTCCTTATCTGAGGAAGGATGTTCTTGCTAAGGAGGGAGTGCAGCGAAAGTTTACCAGGCTGATTCCTGGGATGGTGGGACTGTCATTTGAGGAGAGACTAAATAAGTTAGTATTATATTCATTGGAGTTTGAAAGTGTGAGGGAGGATCTCATAGAAATTAATAAGATTCTAACAGGATTAGACAGGGTAGATCAAGAAAGAATGTGAAAAAAAAAATGAAAATGAAAATCACTTATTGTCACAAGTAGGCTTCAAATGAAGTTAATGTGAAAAGCCCCTAGTCGCCACATTCCGGCGCCTGTTCGGGGAGGCTGCTATGGGAATAATGTTCTGCAACTTCCGGTAATGTTCCCAATAATGGGAGAGTCCAGAACTATGTGTCATAATTTGAGGATAAGGGGCAAATCTTTTAGGACTGAGGTGAGGAGAGATTTCTTAACCCAGAGAGTGGTGAATCTGTAGAATTCGCTATCACAGAAAGTAGTTGAGGCCAAGCATGTGGGGCAGGATTTTCCGACCCCCTGCTGGGTCGGAGAATCCCCGGGGGGGTGGCGTGAATCCCACCCCGCCGCTCCTACGCGGCTGCTGTATTCTCCGGTGCAGGTTTTTGGGCGGGGGCTGGGGCGGGGATCACGCGGCGCCAGTCGGGGGCCGTTGGCAGCGCCCCCCCCGGCAATTCTCCAGGCCCCAATGGACCGAGCGGCCGATGGTTTCTGGCCAGTCCCGCCGGCGTGAATTGGACATGGTCCCACACGGCGGGACCTGGCTGGTGCGGTCCTCGGGGGCGCGCAGGGTGATCCAGCGTGGCGTGGCCCACGATCGGGGCCCATCGATCTGCTGGTGGGCCTGTGCCGTGAGGGCACTCCTTCCTTCTGTGCCGGCATCTGTAGGGCTCCGCCATGGCCGGCGCGGAGAAGACACCCCTCTGCGCATGCGGAAGAACAGACCAGCCGGTCTGCGCATACGTGGGACCACGCCGGCCCTTCGGCGTCGGTTGGTGCACCGCCAACCCCTCCGGCGCCAGCCTAGACCCTGGAAGTGCAGAGGATTCCGCAACTTCTGGTCGGCCCGACGCCGGAGTGGTTTGCGCCGCTTTTTACTCAGGCGTCGGACCATTGCAGGGATTCGGGAGAATCCTGCTATTGTAATTTCAAGAAGGAATTAGGGGCGGGATTTTCTGACCCCCCGCCGGGCTGGAGAAACATTGGGGGGGGCGGCGTGAATCCCGCTACGCCGCCCCGACGCCAACTGCCGAATTCTCCAACGCTGGGGCTTTTGCGGGAGTGGGAATCACGCCCCGCAAGTCGGAGGCCGCTGGCAACGGCCCCCCGGTGATTCTCCGGCCCGCGATGGGCTGAGTGGGCGCCCGTTTTTGTGGGTCCCGCTGGCATAAATCAAACCAGGTACGTACCGGTGGGACCTGGCTCTGCCGGATGCTTGCGGAATCCTCGGGGCGGGGGGGGTCTGGCCCCTGTGGGGTGCTCCCTTGGTGGCCTGGCCCGCGATCGGGGCCCACAAATCCGTGGGTGGCCCTGTGCCATGGGGGCACTCTTTCCCTCCGCGCAGGCCACTGTAACGGTCCGCCATGGCCGGCGTGGAGAAGAACCGCCCTGCACATGCACTGGCGGTCCTGCGCATGCGCCAACTCGCGCCGGGCGGCGGAGGCACTTCGTTGCCGGTTGGCATGGCGCCAAGCCCTTCCGTGGTGGTTGGCGTAGCGCCAACCCCGCCGGCGCTAGCCCAGCCCCTGAAGGTGCTGAGGTGTCCGCACCTTCCGGGCGGCCCGATGCCAGAGTGGTTCATGCCACACCTCAGCGCTGGTACGGCCCGCCCCGTCGGTTAGGGGAGAATCCCGCCCTAGATATAGGGAGGGATTCTCCGACTCCCCGTCGGGTCGGAGAATCCCCGGGGGACGGCACGAAGCCCGCGCCGCCGCTCCGACGCTGACTGCCGTATTCTCCAGTGCTGCTTTCCAGACGGGGGCGGGGTTTACACACGCCTGTCGGGGGCCATTGGCAGCGGCACTCCCGGCAATTATCCGGACCCCGATGGGCCAGTCCCGCCGGCGTGAAATGGACATGGTCCATCACGGCGGGACGTGGCTTGTAGGCCGGCTAGGTGAGTCCTCAGGGAGGCGCGAAGGGATCCGGCCCTGTGGGGGGCCCCCAAGGTGGCCTGGCCGGTGATCGGGGCACACCAATCTGCAGGCAGGCCTGTGCTGTGGGGGTACTCTTACCTTCCGCGCCGGCCACTGTAGGGCTCCGCCATGGCTGGAGCGGAGAATAACCTCCCGCGCATGTGCAGGAAACACGCCGGCCGATCTGCGCGTGCGCGGAACCACGCCGGCGGTTCTGCGCATGTGTCAACTCGCGCCGGCCCTTCTCCACCGGTTTGCGTGGCTCCAACCCCTCCAACGCCGGCCTAGCCCCGGGAAGTGTGGAGGATTCTACACCTTCCGGTCGGCCCGACGCCGGAGTGGTTCGCGTCGCACTTGGAGCCGACGTCAGGCCTTCCGGCCAGTTGCGGGAGAATCCCTCCCATAGTTCTTGGCGCTAAAGTCTTCCAGGGATATGGGGGGGAAGGCAGGATCAGGGTATTGAACTTAATGATCAGCCATAATCATAATGAATGGCAGAGCAGGTTCGAAGGACCGAATGGTCTCCTCCTGCTTCTATTTTCTATGTATGTTTCTATGACCGTTGTTAACATGCAGGGATGGCACATCACACTGATTCCCGTCTGTGCCGTCTTTTTTCCTGCTTGTGAGACTGAAGTGAACCATACGGTAAAGCAAAGGCACGTGAAGTAAGGAGCTTGCTGATTGTGCACATCATTGACTGTGAGAGCCATGCACTCTCCTTGTGTCCAAAGTGTAAATATTTATTTTGTTTTTACCATTTCACATTGATGATAGTCTTTTAACATATAAAAGGTTAAGTATTTTCTATAATGAAATATTGTGACTGGAAAATACCACCCATTGGGCGAAATTCTCCGACCCCCCCGCCGGGGCAGAGAATCGGTGCAGTGCCGCGCGAATCACACCACGCCGCCCCGACGCCGGGACGCAGTTCTCCGCGGTGCGGAGAATCAGCGCCATCGGCGCTTGCGTGGTCAGCGCGGTGCCGGTCGGGGTATGTGCCGACTCTCCGGCCCGAGCTGGCACAGGCCGGCGCGCCGATTCTCCGTCCCGGATGGGCCGTGTGGCCATCAACAAAAAGACGAGTCCCGCCGCCGCCGTTCTAACAACCTCCGAGCCAGCAGGACCTCTGCGTTGAAGGGTTCGGGGGCAGCCTGTGGGGTGCTCCGTAGTGGCCTGGCCCGCGATCGAGGCCCACTGATCAGCGGGCCGGCCTCTCTGCCCCCCGGCCTCCTTTCCTCCACGCTTCTGTAGCCCTGTGCCATTTGGCGTCGGGGCCGCCGCGGGGAAGAAGGCCACTGTACAAGCACTAGTTAGCACCAGCCCAACTGCGCTTGCGCTAGTTGGCGCCGGCTCAACTGCGCATGCGCGGACCACACGGCGCCGAGTTCAGGCCGGGATCGGCAGCTGGGTTGGCGGAGGCCGCTCCAGCGCCATCCTAGCCCCCTGTGGGCCGCAGTATGGAGTCCCGGAACGGGTGCCGACACCATAGAAAACACTCCCATTTTTACTCCGGCTTCGGCACTTCGCAGCCCGTTGGGAAAATCCCGCCCATTTTGATTCTGAATTCTTGTCCCATTGATTTAATTACTTTCCTGCTTTTGAAGAAGCCCCATTTAATTCCAAATGCCTTAAAATGGCCAGGACATCTGTAATTAATGCTTTTTCATCTTGAATGCATCTTTTGACTGCTTTAGGACATAGCCAGTCCGACGCTCCTTTCCTGGGATACATAGACCAGGTCATCTGACATCCAATGACCGTCTCGGAACACATTATCCATTTTAAAATAAAAAGTCAATTTGAAATATTCCACATTTAATAAAGTTATTATTTTACACATTTAAGAAAGTTCTTATTTTAGAATTTCTGGGCACAATCTTGAGGCTGCCCTCGGCACCTGTGGGATTGGCGGTACGAGCAGACAATCTTGCGAGAATAGGGAAACTTGATTCGCGCTGGCGAGGTCATGTTTCCCGATTTTCCCCACCCCTCACTGATGGTATCATGAGATTCACACCCACAAGGGGCGTGGACTCATTTGAATCAATTTCACTTCCTTCAAATGTCATTAGCGGCCTACCTGCCAATTGATTCGCCCTCGCGAGAACTTCAAAACTCGCCCGCACGATGTCGCGATCACAAAGTATACAACAGGTTGGGCCTGGTATGAGGCTGTCGAGGGGATCCCTCTGGGCACAGTGATAAGTATGGACCCGGGAGGAGAGGGATATATCCTTGCAGTGCCCTGGCACAGCCTCCAGAATAGGTTGGCACTGCTAGGTTGGCACTGCCTGGCAGCGGAGTGAATGTCAGGGGCAGGGGTTGGGGTTGGGGGGGTGAGTGCCAGGTATGAAAGCTTGGGGGACAGCGCCCGAGACCTCTGAGATATGGGCTGCAAAGTAAAGGAAAAGCGCCCTTTAAAGATGGTGCCCCAATCTATGTGGAGCCAATTCCTGGCTCTCAGAATCCCCCTGCCACCAGAGTGAGGGCATAAAGCCCGCCCACTCACTTTGTTTTGGCAAAGTGGCTCACGACATGGAGAAAAAACTTCTCCATGGAACTGGAGAGTTACACGCCAGGTTTCTGTGAGATCCTGGTAGGATTCCCCCCAATATGAATGTGACATAACTTAAATGAATTTGACGAGGGTGAGAACTAGCATTTTATGTTTGTGAACCAGAGCATGGGATGGTTTAGCATCGGACTGAACACAAGTTAGGTTGGTAGCAATTTAGCAGAGGGTTGGATGAACTTAATTACGTCAAAATCTTTTTTCTAGCCCTGGAGGAGTATTTTCGTGCTGGTTTTTCAGCACATTTCCCTCGATATCTGCATTACCGGCTCTGCAGATTACAACATTTTAAGCACCAGTTTGTAAGCCGCCCAACCAAGAGTTTCCACCATCTTTTGTGCTTGCTTTAAAAACACACTCGAAGCAGGCCCTCCTCTCAAAATTAACCACACCGCACAGTGAATGAAACACCATTCTGCTCATTTGCAGGCCTTTGAGGATGATCCAAAAATTAAGCTGGATCCTTTGGGCTTAGCTGGAGCAGATTGGGAAAAACTATTTCCGCACATCGATGTTATCACTGTTCCAAGTAACACACCAGAGAAGGGCAAGACAGAACTGGCTCATCCGCCATTTTCAGGCTGTGCGGTGAATTCTGGCCATAATCAATTCTAGCATGTAGAATCATAAAGCCATGTTGCTCATTGTGCCAGTTCTGGGAAAGAGCTGTTGAATTAACCTAATTCATCTGTTCTTTCCCCAGAGAGTGGTGGGAGTCTGGAATGCACCGCCGGGGAGGGTAGCAAAGGCTGGAAACCTCACAACCTTTAAAATGTATGTGGATGAACACTTGAAATTTCAGAACATTCAAGGCTATAGGCCAAGTGCTGGAAAGTAGGATTAGTGTTAGGGCAATTTTGTCGGTGCTGACTCGACAGGCCACAAGGCCTCTTCTGTACCGTGTGACTCTATGAC
Source organism: Scyliorhinus torazame (assembly GCF_047496885.1). Taxonomy (NCBI): domain Eukaryota; kingdom Metazoa; phylum Chordata; class Chondrichthyes; order Carcharhiniformes; family Scyliorhinidae; genus Scyliorhinus; species Scyliorhinus torazame. The sequence continues at coordinate 190,473,410 of NC_092707.1, read as the reverse complement.
TCTCTAACCCTGAAAATTTTCCTTGCAAATGTATATCCAATTTCATTTTAAAGTTATTTTTGAATCTGCATCCACTGTCCTTTCCAGGCTGTCCATTCCAGATCATAACAACTGATGCATTTTAAGAAAAGAATCTCTTGCCCATCTCTCTCTTCATTCTTTTGCCATTTATCTTAAATCTGTGTCCTTTTGCCAGTGGCAATACTTTCTTAAACTATCAAAGTCCCTTATTTTGAATACTTCTATTGAATTTCATATGCTATTTCCTTCATTTTAGGTTTAACATTGTTATTATCTTTAGCATTTTGTACTAAATTGCTATGAGGGAGAGGGGACTGGTTAGCGGGTCTTGTGGTGCAATGGGTAGCATCCCTGGCCTCTGAGCCAGAAGCTCCAGGTTCAAGTCCCACCCCCGGACTTGATGGCCAAGGAAGCTGCATTCATAATGCAGCCAAATGAGTTGAGTGTGTCAACTTGCAATTCCTTCCGACACGCCAATAGCTGGCGGTAAAAGCAAGAGAGACTCCTGGTCTGCTCTGCTTGATGTGCATTGGCGCCCTCTCAAGCTATAGGCTCCTGGTGACAGACTGGTGACCTGTTCCTGGAATTACAAGCTATGGAAAGAGCCAGAAGTCTGCCTGAGTGTACCATTGGATGCGGGGAGAGAATTGGAAATAAAATGCTGAGGTACGTTTGACGTTTGGACATTATGGGAAATAAAATATGTATCGATGAGGTAAATCATTGTGAGTCTTGATTCAGAAATGTATTCCAATCATGGTGCACATCAGAAGGAAGCCAAATAATGTCAATTGGTTAATTTCACTTTGTAAGGGAGCCTGAGAAATGGAAAATGTACTGTGCAACATACTATTCCGTTTGACTGGTGGTAAAATGTGATGTCTGGGTAGTGTGAAAATGAAATGAAAATCACCACAAGTCCCAGAAGACCAAAGCTGCTCTCCCTTTATGAGAGAAAACTGACTGGTGGTCACTTAACCTGAGGGTCACCACACCTCAGGCAAGGGGTAATGTTGAGATGGCGGGGCGGCATGGTGGCACAGTGATTAGCACTGCTGCGTCACAGCGCCAGGGACCTGTATTCGATTCCGACCTCAGGCGACTGTGTGGAGTTTGCACATTCACCTTGCATCTGCATGGGTTTCCTCCAGGTTCTCAGGTTTCCTCTCACAGTCCAAAGATGTGCAGGTTGGCTGGATTGGCCAAGGTAAATTGCCCTTAGGGTGGGATTTCAGGAATAGGACAGGGAATTTGGCCTAGGTAGGGTGGTCTTTCAATGGGTTGGTGCAGACTCGATGGGCCGAATGGCCTCTTTCCACACTGTAGGGATTCTATGATTCTTCATAAATAACCTAGGGCAGTACAGGAGTTGAATCCACACTTTTAGCGTTTGCATCATGAATCAACCATCAGACCAACTGAGCTGTAGTTAAACTACAGCTTACCATCTACCCACATTTGGGGTACTGTATATCTTCAAAGCATCATTGTTGCACTGGGAGAGAATCTGAGAGGAATGGCAGAGCTAAGTTGTGAGGAGAAGTACGTAGAGTGGATATTCTTTATACTGGAGAAAAAGAACATTGTGGGGTGCTATGAGGTACATGCTCAGCATTTCAAATATTGAGGGAAATAATGTTGATGATGTTGCTGCAGACAAGTAATTTACCTTGGTCTGAAAGAGTAGAACTGGAGGACACAATTTGCACAGAATTTGAGAGCTTCATGTAAGAGGGGGGATTAGAAGAAATTCTTTAGCCCTTTATAATATTAAACTGCCAGAAGTAAATGCTGCTTTCATTAGCTCCTTCAAACAAATAGGGAGATAAATATCTGGAGATGGGATTGTAGATTGCAGGGCTCAGCTTACACTAAGGATATTGAAATATTTCACAGCATTGATGGTCAGCCAGGGAGAGAGAGTGACAGCAGGGCTGGAAATGAACAGCAGAGGCAGGGAAATATTCCGCCAATCTGCTTAGTAAATCTGGGTGAACATTATATACACTCCCACCCTCCCAGGAAGTTGGCAGGCAAAGATGAAGGCATGTAGACCTCGAAAAACGGATCTCTGCCTAATTTTGTTTCCTGACTTCTATGCCCAGGAAAATGAGCATTTGCAGAGGGCAAGGTTCAGGAAAATGTATCGCACACCTTGTGATTACACGCGACAGCTCAGCAGTGAGAACGAAGTGAACTTCGCCATTGTGGTACTAGGAGTGAGACTGGAATGCTAACCTTTTAGTTTTAATCATGTTTTTTCTGTATCCCGTTATCCTCCTCTGTCTGCATGTGGTATAATAGGTAATTTTCTCAAAACTATTTTCAATTACAAGCTATCTGTGTGATTGGTGGTTACTTAATTACCAGATGCAGTTTTGTTTCTCATTGTTTCAGTACATAATTACTGAATTTATTGGTTTCATTCTCCCACCCAAGTTTCATAATCTCAGAAGGGAACGCTACTATTTTTTTAAACCTTGTATGCGGCCATCCTTGTAGTAAATTAGAACTTGGTCCAGAGGTGTTTATCTGGCAGAAACACGCTGTCATCCTGTATGTTTTGTTATGCTCTTGACATAGCATAAGCTGCTTCCTTGATGTGCACTCTGACAAAGGAAGGTTCAGACTTGGAGATAGCTTTAACACATTTATTACTGTTAACAATTCTCCTACTTGGATTCGACTCTCCTGTTAATCCTGTTATAGCTACTCAGACTGATGAACCAGTCTGCTACAATCCACGTGGTGGGTGTGATGTGTTTCAATCAACCCTCTCTGTACTCACTAAGTGTCTCCACTGGAAAGAGGAAGATCATGTGTGTTGTGTCCTAATATATGGGTTGGTGTAATGCCCCCCTGTGGTAGTGTCACGTCTGGATGTGTCTTGAATGCCCATTGGTCGTGTCCTATCTTACTGACCTATTGGTTGAATGTCTGTGTGTCATGATGTCTCTGGTCCTCCCTCTAGTGTTTATCTAGTCTTAGTGTATTTGCATTAACCCCTTATGTATTTACAGTGATGCATATCACCACACTGTACTTAAGTGCTCACAAGTGGAAGACATTTTTCAGCTAGGTTGTAAATCATGCAATGCATTCACACAGCTCTTAGAATATAGAATCTGCTCATTAACTTTAATCAGCTTATCTTTGTTGCAATTGGATTTTACATTTCTATCATAGACTAGCTTTGCAATGTGAGAACATCTCACAGAGTATTCCATAGTGAATATCAAAATGTCCTTGAACTCTTTGAAGTTGTAACACTATCACACAGTTCAAAATCTTTCATGAAAATACTATTTCTTTTGGCTGCAGTAATTCTCTAAAAGTGAAGCTGTGAAGCGGTTTTTGAAATATTATACCAGAATATGCTTCCTCATCAAGCACTATCTGCTCAGCTCAGTTCTGCAAGAACTGTTCACTGCTCCAATCGGACTGCTGAAAGGCGAAGATAGCCAAATGCTTTTTTATCTTCACTACCAACTGCCTGGTCACACTATTCTCCAGTGCTTCTTATATGGTTCACTTCCAACAAGTGCTACTTACTGTCACAATGCTGAAAAGGCTCTAATTAAAATCACCAGTGGCATCCTCTGTGACTAACCCAATCCCTCCATTCTGACCTCTCTGGAGCCTTTGGTATGGTTGGCCATATCATCCTCCTCCAATACCACTCCTCTGTTGTCCAATTGAACAGGACTGGGCTTGCCTGCTCCCACTCTTACCGATCAAATTGTATTTCGAATCCCTTCCATAATTCCTCTTATTTCCCTGTTAACTGTGAAATCCTCCAAGAATCTCCGCTTTCTCATTTGCAGGCTGCTCCAAGGTGAGATCATCTAAAGAGAGGAGACGAGTTTGACACTTAGACTGACAGAACTAAGACCACGGGTAAAATTCTCCGTTATCGGCGGAAAGTCCGCCGATCGGCGCAAAAAACGGCGCAAATCCGACTTGCGTCACGTCGGAAAAATGGGTCGATAGTCTCCGGCCTGAAATGGGCTAGCAGCGACGTAACGGGATCCGCGCTTGCGCAGTGATTCACGCCGTGCAGCGTCATACGCGCCGCACGGCGTGACGGCTCATAAGGCTGCGCTGCTCCCCCCCACCCGAGCGGAACACCCGACCGCAACACCCGACTGGATGGCTGGCCGCCGCTCAGCCCCGAGGTTCGAGTCACGCGATGTGGAGGCGCTCCTGGGCGCGGTGGAGCAGAGGAGGGACGCCCTGTATCGCGGGCACGGCCGCAGAGTTGCCCCACGCCACAGCCGGCGCCTGTGGAGGGAAGTGGCAGAGGCTGTCACCGCTGTGGCCCTGACACCACGGACAGGCACCCAGTGCCACAAGAAGGTGAACGACCTAGTCAGAGCAGGCAGGGTGAGCCTCCCCCATATCCCCCCCTCCCCCATATCCCCCCTCCACCATATCCCCCCCTCCCCCATATCCCCCCTCCCCCATATCCCCCCTCCCCATATCCCCCTCCCCTCCCCCCTCCCCCATATCCCCCCTCCCCCATATCCCCCCTCCCCCATATCCCCCCTCCCCCATATCCCCCCTCCCCCATATCCCCCTCCCCCATATCCCCCTCCCCCATATCCCCCTCCCCATATCCCCCCTCCCCCATATCCCCCCTCCCCCATATCCACCCTCCCCCATATCCCCCCTCCCCCATATTCCTCATATCCCCCTCCCCCATATCCCCACCTCCCCCATATCCCCCCTCCCCCATATCCCCCTCCCCCATATCCCCCCTCCCCCATATCCCCCCTCCCCCATAACCCCCCTCCCCCATATCCCCCCTCCCCCATATCCCCCCTCCCCCATATCCCCCCTCCCCATATCCCCCTCCCCCATATCCCCCCTCCCCCATATCCCCCCTGCCCCATATCCCCCCCTCCCCCAGATCCCCCCTCCCCATATCCCCCCTCCCCGGGCGGTTGGAGGGCAGCCCAGCCCAAGCGAACATCTGCCGCCCAGATGGATCCCGGGTTCCTGGAGTTACCACACCCACACATAGATCCGATGCAACCACCGACCCGGAGACGAGCGAAGAGGGTGACGGGCGGCTTGCGGCGGCTGCGGTCGCAGGTGGAGGAGTCCACCCGCGTCCAGGAGCTGGGAGTGGTGCCGGTCATGCGTGCCACCCAGGCCGACACCGCACGGGTGGCGTCCGCGGTGGAGGCAATGGGTGCGACGGTGTCAGACATGGGGAACGGTTTGCGAGGCCTGGGGCTTTCCGTGCAGGCGGCGTCTGTGGCCCAGGAAATGGCTGCCCTCTCACAGGAGACCATGAGCCAGTGCCAGCGCCAGATGGCAGAGGCGCTCAACGCCATAGCCCAGTCTCAGCAGGCCATGGCCCAGTCTCTGCAGGCCATGGCCCAGTCTCTGCAGGCCATCGCTGAGGGCATCGGCGCCAGTGGCCGTGTGCGAGCCGGCGTCGCACTGTCACAGACAGGGTTTGCCAACCCCCTGGGCTCCATGGCTACAAACCTGCAGACCCCTGTCGATACCAGCACGGGCCTCCAGGACTGGCCTCAGTATAGGCGTCATCAGCCACGATCGCAATGGGTAGCCCCTGTCGCCCAGCAACCAGCCCCTCAGCCGGGGATGGCGTCCCTCGTACATGCCGGGGATGGATGACCGCGACAACACGAATGAGTCGTGTACACTGCCTGGGTGACGGGCGCAGACGTGCAGGATCATCATGCGGTGGTCGCAGACCACCTGTACGTTCATCGAATAGGTCCCCTTCCTATTAGTGAACACGGCCCTGTTATCTGCAGGTGGCCGCACGGCGACGTGCATCCCATCGATCGCGCCCTGGACCATGTGGAACCCGGCCACGGCAGAGTAGCCCACGGCCCGGGCATCTTGGCTGGCTCGGTCCACGGGAAAGTGGATGTAGCGGTGCGCCATGGCATATAGGGCATCTGTCACTGCCCGGATGCACCGGTGCACCGATGTCTGCGATATGCCGGACAGGTCCCCACTCGGTGCCTGGAATGACCCCGTTGCATAAAAGTTCAGGGCCACCGTAACCTTGACGGACACGGGGAGAGGGTGTCCCCCACCAGTGCCACGCGGTGACAGGTGTGCCAGCAGGTGGCAGATGTGTGACACGATTTCCTCGGCTCATCCGGAGTCTCCTCCTGCATTCCCGGTCCGTGAGGTCCTGGTATGACTGCCTGGGCCAGTACACACGGGACGCCCTCGGGTGCCTCCGTTGCCGTGGGGCCGCGACGTCCTCCTCCCCCTCCTCGTCCTGTCGGTCGGGTGTCCCTCCAGCCTGGGCGGCTGCCGCCTGCCCCTCTGCAGCAGCCTGCGCCGCCTCTCTGGCACGCTCCTCCTCCTCCTCCTCCTCCTCATCCAGGGCAACATAGACATGAGCGGCTGCCGCCACGGCGGCCAACATTGCTGGATGATCTGAAAACATGACGGCCTGGTGGGGGGAGGGGAACGACGACATGTCATCATTGCCCATATCCCCTCCTCCCCCCAGCCAGGTGGCATGGACCGCATGGGTCCAACTGTTGGAGGCTGGCACCTGGCCAGGTGGACCAACTCACTTGCCCTCCCATCCCCCTCCCCAGCAGGGACCCCCCCCCCATCCCCCTCCCCGGCACGGACCCCCCCCCCAACCTCCACCCCGGCACGGACCCCCACATCCCCCTCCCCGGCACGAACCCCCCCCCCAACCTCCACCCCGGCACGGACCCCCCCATCCCCCTCCCGGGCACGGACCCCCCCATCCCCCTCCCCGGCACGGACCCCCCCCCCAACCTCCACCCCGGCACGGACCCCCCCATCCCCCTCCCCTGCACGGATCCCCCCCCGAACCTCCACCCCGGCACAGACCCGCCCCTCCAACCTCCGCCCCGGCACGGGCCCCCCCATCCCCCTCCCCAGCACGGACCCCCCCCTATCCCCCTCCCCGGCGCGGACCCCCCCCCCCAACCTCCACCCTGGCACGGACCCCCCCCATCCCCCTCCCCGGCACGGACCCCCCCCCATCCCCCTCCCCGGCACGGACCCCCCCCCCAACCTCCACCCCGGCACGGACACCCCCCCCCAACCTCCACCCCGGCACGGACCCCCCCCATCCCCCTCCCCAGCACGGACCCCCCCCCCATCCCCCTCCCCGGCACGGACCCCCCCCCAACCTCCACCCCGGCACGGACCCCCCATCCCCCTCCCCGGCACGGACCCCCCCCACCCCCAACCTCCACCCCGGCACGGACCCCCTCCCGGCACTCCCCCGGAGCCCAGCCTATTCTAGCCACCCGCCCCCCCCCCCGCCGCCGCACACACGCACACACAACCTGAGACACACCTCTCCTCACGCATTCAGACTGCGGCCACGCCATCGCCTGCCCAGAGCCCACTCCCCAGGCCGCCACTCACCTCCACGCTGGGTCACGCCGATGAAAAGGAGGTTTAATTTACGTCAACGTGAACGGTAATCACGTCGACGGGACTTCGGCCCATCCGGAAGGGAGAATATCGGCAGGCCGAAAATCGGCTGCCTTGCGCAGACCCGTGACATTCTCCGCGGCAGCGGCGACATTAACGCCCCGCCGACTTTTCTCCCTTCGGAGACTTCGGCAACCGGCGGGGGCGGGATTCACGGCGGCCAACGGCCATTCTCCGACCCTCTGGGGGGTCGGAGAATGACGCCCCACGTATCAACTACTCCACCATTGCTGTGCTGCTAATCTACTTATCTAACATCTTGCCCTGGATGAAACCCAATTTGCTGAAACTAGACACTTTGGGTAAACCATAGCCATTATATTTGGCCTCAAAACAAATGCCATTTCTTTGAAAACATTGTAATCCCTTCCTGTTGTAATGTGTCTTTAGGCGATAGCAGCATGCAATCACTAGAAGGAAGTGTGTCATGTGATCCAGCCTCAGTTCTACTTTAGCCTGTGAGCAGAACACAGCACATACAGCTCCCTGCTGATGTCTTCATGCTGGTTCCTTCAAGATGCCACGATGGAGAAAACCAAGCACCAGAATCATGGGGGCAGGATTCTCCGACCCTCCGGCGGGTCGGAGAATCGCCGGGGGGGCGGCGTAAATCCAGCCCGGCTGCCCCGCCATATTCTCCGGCCCCCCCCCAAATCCCATTGACGTGAATCGCGCCACGCGCCTTGGAGAATGTTGAGGACCGGCGCGATGCAACAGGCCCTGGGGCTACCCCAATTCTCCGGGCCCGATGGGCCGAAGTCCGCCGGGTCACGCCGGCGTAAATCAAACCACCTATTTAACGGCGTCAACCAGTCGTGCTGGTTGACGCCGGCCAGCGCGGAGGTAGGGGTCGGCGTGGGGCCGGCGCCGGAGAAGTGACGGCACGGCCGCAGGTGGCGGGGGGGGGGGGTCGCAGGAGCCGTTGGAGTGTGCGTGCCGGCCCGGGAGGGGCTGGGGGGAGGGAGGGCTGGTAGGGAGGGGGAAGGGGCTGGGGGGACAGGAGAGGGGCTGGGGGGAGAGGCAGGGGGAGGGATGGGCCTAGGGGAGGGAGGGGCTGGGGCGGAGGGAGGTTCTGGCGGGGAGGGAGGGTCCAGGGGGAGGAGTGGGGGGGCGGGGCGGTTGGGGAGGGCTGCATGCCAGGGAGGAGAGGGGGGTGGTTGGGGAGGGTGCGTGCCAGGGAGGAGAGGGGGGTGGTTGTGGAGGGTGCATGCCGGGGAGGAGAGGGGGGTGGTTGGGGAGGGGTGCGTGCCAGGGAGGAGGGGGGGGGTGTTTTGGGACGGTGCATGCTGTGGGGAGGGGGGCAGGGTTTGTCGGCTAGCCATGTGCCAGCTGGCAACAGTCGCGACCATGCAGCCCATGGCAACAGGCTGCGAGGGGGGGGTATGGGCAAGGGTGACATGTCGTCTATCCCCCCCACCCCCATTCCCACCCCCTGCAGGCCGTTATGTTTGGTCATTACCCAGCGATGTTCGCCGCCGTGGCGGAAGCTGCACTTCTACATGTTGCCCTGTGGGAGCTGGAGCAGGGGTGAGCCAGGGAGGCTACGGAGGCTGCCGCAGAGGAGCATGCCGCAGGGAGGCAGGTGGCAGCTGCCCAGGCTGGACAATGAGGCCCCATGTGTAACGGCCCTGCTCGTCGTTCCAGGACCTCACGGACCGGGCATGCAGGAGGAGACTCCGGATGAGCCGGGAAACCGCACACATCTGCCACCTGATGGCACACCTGGAACTGCGTGGCACTGGGGGAATGGGGGAAATGGGGGAAGGGGGATATGGGGAAAGGGGGGATATGGGGAAGGGGTGATATGGGGGATATGGGGGAAAGGGGCATATGGGGAAGGGGATATGGGGAAGGGGATATGGGGAAGGGATATGGGAAGGGGGATCTGGGGGATATGGGGGAAGGGGGATAGGAGGAAGGGGAGGGAGAAGGGGGCTATGGGGAAAGGGGGATATGGGGGAAGGAGGGGATATGGGGAAGGGGGATATGGGGAAGGGGGATATGGGAAGGGGATATGGGGAAGGGGGATATGGGGAAGGGGATATGGAGGGAAGAGGGAAGGGGATCTGGGGGGATAGGGGAAGTGGGATAAAGGGAAAGGGGCTATGGGGGAAGGGGGATGTGGGGGAAGGGGGATATAGGGAAGGGGATGGGGGAAGGGGAAAGGGGGGCAGGCAGTAGGGGGACTCACTTGGCGCTGCGCGGCGGGTGGCCATTTTGCCGGGTCTCTGGGGGGGTGCGGGGGTCGTCTTTTGTGCAGTGACGCCGCGCGGTGGCACTGATGGCGCGTGCATCCATGACGGGTGACGCCGTCTCGAATGGCGTCACGCTGCTACTAGCCATTCCCGGCCGGAGAATTCCCGACATTTCGGGGGGCCCGACGCTTGAGTGATTCGCGCCATTTTGGCGCCGGGGTACGGGCCATCGCATAGATTCACGGAGAATCCCGCCCATGGAGTGCTACAATTTCACTGCCAATTTCAGCATGAACTTATACTATATGACTGAGACGAGTTTTCCAATCTCATATCCTTTCCAACACAAGATTATTGGCATCCTCCTGTGTACGCTGTTCCTCTCTGCTCCTGTCTCTACCCTCTGCTGCTGAAATCCTTGATCATGCTTTTGTTATCTACAGAGTTTACAATTCCAATGTATCCTGGAGGGCACAATACTCCACCCTTCATAAACTCGAACTCACCCAAAATTTGGTTGCATATGTCCTAACCCAATACTGCTACATAACACCTGAATACTGAACAATGCATAAATCTTAATATACTCATTCTCCTGTTTAAATCCCCCCCCATTGTCTCACGGCTCTGTACCTCCTCCTTGGAGATGAAGCACCAAATGTTCACTCCAACACAGCAGTGCAAAGTCAGGAAAATTTTCAACTCGCAAAATTGAAACAGGAGAAAGTTCTTTGAGTCTTCGGATTTTCATTCTGCAGGTGTAGGGAGTGGGGGGGTGGGGGGAAGGGGACACACACACACAAATGAGAGTTGGGCCAGCTGACCCTGGAAAGGATTTGGAGCAGGACAAGGGCAGCTGGATGTTGATGTGAGCTGCTGAAAAGTGGCTCTGTGCTCTGGGACTTCATCTCAGTTACAGTTAAAAAAACAACCAAACAAAACAGCCCTCGAGCCTTCCCGCTCAAATTGCCTCACCCTCCACACACTCCCCATGCCACTCATGCTGCTCACCCATCCACAGTCCTTTATAGGCCCTATGCTGACTTAGTGCCAATTCCTTTGAAAGTGCTGCAAAAACACAGCAGGTCTGGCAGCATCTGTTAACGTTTCAAGTCTGTATGACTCTTCTATGTGCCAACTCAAGCCTGTCATGTAATGATGGACACCAAGAGTCTCTGATGCTGCAACTATGTTACACACTGACCAAAATGTCAAGGGTTTTTCCACACCACGTGGCATGATCTAAAGCTGGTTACCGTGTCCAGCTGTACTGAATCTTTCTGCAGGCTGTTTGAACATGGCTGATCACCATATTGTGTTATTATAATGATAAAAACATAAATTGCTCACAATGTATTGGGTAAACACATCAAGGGTCCATTTATTTAGATTAGGCAAGTGGGAATAATTAGACATAGGTAGATATCAGAGCTGTGTGTGTGTGTGCATGCTCTGCTTAACGCAAAAGTGAAACTAAAATTGGATCACGTGATATATTTCCCTTCTAGTGATGTTGTACTGAATTCCTCAAAGGCATATTACAATAATGTTAAACCTGATCCCCCAACTACCAAATTTTGCCCTAGCATCCTTGATGTATCCACAATGACCTCAGGAACCATCCTGAAATGAAGTAAAATAAAGTATCCATTGCAGCCTTCATATTATAAAAGAGTCTCATTAATAACATTGAATCACTTCAAATACTTAATCCCTAATGCGAACATATATTTGCATTCATAGCCATGAATCAAAGACAGCTAATTTATTTATGACCCCTTGGCACTGTTCTAGAGGGGATGGGGGAAGCTTTTGCTAACATGAGTTAGCCCCTGGCTGGTGAGACAGGGTGGTGCCCTGGCACTCCCAATGGCACCCTGGCACTTTGGCACTGCCAGATTTGCACCTTGTCACTGTCATCTGAGCACCATGCAGTGCACCCAGGAACCAAGGAGGTGCCATCCTGGCATGTCAGGATGCCTGTGTTACATCGCCTCCACCCTATCCCCATAACTCAGTAACCCTACCTCACCTTTTGGACACTAACAGGCAATTTAGCATGGCCAATTCACCTAAGCTGCATGCCTTTGGTAAGTGGGAGGAACCGGAGTACCCCGGAGAAAACATGCAGACAAGGGGAGGAAGTGTAACTCCACACAGTCACCCATGGCCGGAATTGAATGCAGTCCCTGTAGCTGTGAGGCAGCAGTGCGAACCACTGTGGCACCATGCTGCCCAATTGGCCCTTTTGCCAATTCATTGGCCACCAGGCAACCCATCAAACCGAATCCCTCCAATCTCTCAGGTGCCCAAAAGGCTGAGTTTTACTGTTCAAAAATTAGATCAGTGTACTATTTTCTAACTTTTGAGTTCCTCACTTCCTCTGCTCGACTTAAAGGTATGTGTCCATTAAACATCCATGGATCAAAAATGATAACAGCAAACCAAACAAATGGATATCAGAGAATCAACAGAAATGGGATATCGGAGAATCCACTATCCATATTCTATTCTCGCCTTGTTGGACAATGTAGCACCATGTGTCAGTGTGACACATCAAAGTCACTTCACACTTGATCTGTTCCTTAAGCAACATTAGGGCTCAATGGTATTGGTTGTACTCACATGAAATCTCTACAGGTGCAAGCATTGTGTCCAAACTATTGTAACTCTATTGGAGCAAGTTCTATTGAGTTAGATACAGGTCATTTTAGTTGAACCATGCATTGACAAATTAAGTGTATTTTTTTCTCTCTTAATTGCACTAACCACATACTATCAAAAGCGCAATAGGGCAGGTTTTGCACAGGGCCTCTTGAATGCCACTCTGATTGCTAAGGCGCAAAACTATTTTGGCTCAGCGACAAGATAATAGTTCAAAGTAGTTCTCAAAGTAAACCAATGTGGCAATTCTACCTGTTTGCTGGTGAACTGCCAAAATATATACGGTTCATAGACTAGTTACTATTGAAAATGATGACATCTGCTCCTGATGGTGTAAATACTTTGTCTTCAAAGCTTTTTGTACAGAATCCAGTTGCTTCCTCGTCAAATACGTCTAGACAATAGTTTTATGTTTTTTAAGCTGTGTTTCTGATTTGGGGAAAGCTGCTGCTATATCTAAGGTGAACTGTATGATTGAAAAGATGATGGCAACTGCCTTTACTATCGATTGAATAGACGAGGCCAAATGGCCAAACACTGTAATATGCTGTCACTACAATGTTTGAGTGACGTGGCCAAAATTCCAGAATATGTGCATAGCTCTTGGCTCTCTCCTAATGATGTACAACTATGGACCTCCTGATATCTGTTGGAAGATCATCTCCACATGCCACGACACATTGGTGGACTATAAAGATCACCAAAGTCGACCGTGCCAGTTGAAGCAAGGTAGTGGCTAAGTCCTCTGTCCATTATTGAGTCCATTATTAAGTCCATTATTGGCAAGACAAAATTTGCTGACTATATATGTCTTGCTGGATATTAGCTAAATTTAATTGTTAGGTGCAGCAGGGGAGTGAATAAGTGGGTACTTGAGATTAATTCTTGGAACTATTATCGCAAACTAAAAATGTTGTTTCATTTTGTATTTACTGGAAAATTTAAAAGTGAAATTTAGCATTGTGCTTTAGCTTTGAACATTTGGATAAATGAACCTCCTCACAGTTTCCACTTCTCTTGTTAAAACCTAATTCAAGATGTCAATATAATTCTTGTCGAGTTGTCAGTTAACCAGATGACAATGATTGCAGGATCCAGTAAATTGATAATAGAATAGAAGATGCTGGAAAAACTCAGCAGGTCTGGCAGCGCCCGTAAGGAGAAAAAGCAGAGTTAACGTTTCAAGTCCTCTTGGTTCTTTGTCAGAAATGAGGGAAGGGAGAATGCATCAGATATTAATGGGTAGCTGTGAGAGATTGCAAAAAAATGTAGCAACCTTAAGAACAAAAGACAGATGACCAGGTTTGGGCAGAGGTGGGCGGGGGGTGGGGGGGGGGGGGGGGGGGTTGTATTGAGGCAATACATGCGGGACATTTACCAAAAGGGGTTTAAGATGGAGGAGAAAGGCCACAACCTAACGCTGCCGAACTCAACATTGAGTCCCTGGGGCGCAACGTGCCAAGTGGAAGATGAGATGCTGCTTGTGCCAGCCTTCACTGCAGACTCAGGATTGCAGCAAGCCAAGGATTGATATTTGTTTTCTTTTAAATGCAAACACAATTTTACATCTTATCCAATTTTCTCCAATTGATATCTTATTTCCTGGACCTGTGCCGAGCCAGTCAGTTTGCTGAAGTCTATGTCTTTCCAATTCCTCTATAATTAGGAACCCCTGGAATTTCCTTCTTCCTCGAATTTTGAATTTGCCTTGCTTGTTGATGGTGTGAACTATGAACACATATTTGACAAAGAGTGCACAAATAAATCCGCAAACTGTGATATTTTCTAAAACAATTAGAGGAAATTGTACTTTGCTCACCAAATGATTTAAGTGGAAGAGAAAACAACTTGATTCCTGTCATTACTGAATCAAGTATTTGAAGAGCGGGGAATCATGTGCTGAAATGCGTATTCTAAAATACCATTTGTTAAGATCTTTTCATATCCATTTATTTCAGAGAAGTGTTTGCGCTTGAACAAAATATGAACTTGGTGTGTCACTGTAAACTGACTGAATTATGAAATGTATTTCACTCAAAGTGGATGCATCATAAAACATTCCTACTGGTTCTAACTTAGATGTCTCTGTGCACATTGCTGGCATACTTTTACATGAAATTGCATGGAATATACAGCACAGAAAAGGTCAGTCATCCCAACTCGCCTGTGATGATAAATATACTCTATTTAAAATAACCCATTGCTGGCAAGGCCAGCATTTATTACACCATTGAGACATGTGTCCTCCCATCCTATCTACCTCACCTTAGCCTTTTGACATATCTCTCTATTCATTTTTCTCTCATGTACACCAAAAACATCTAATTCTAAGGTATTTACCTCAAACTTTTCCCAGAGTAGCAAGGCCGACTTTCTAATAACTTAATTAAAGAAATGTCTCCTTACTTCCTCATTGGTTGCCTTTATGGTCCTTAGATTAGAATTTTCCCTAATGCAAAAAAATTTAGGACTGGATTTAATGCAGCCCATGGCAGCAGGATGCATAGCAATCGGGCCATGTAATCATGGGCGACGCCTCGCATCAGTCTCTCGACGACAGCAAAATCTCCTCCAATTAAGTTAGAGGACGGAAGTGGATGATGTAGGATTCACAGACACAGGTGACAGGATGTCAATTAGGTTCACTCATCATCCAATTTACACCCATTGTCCCCAAGCCCAGTGAAGTTTTATCGTTCATGGATTTGATGGGGGCCACACAGTTTACCCATGCCTACTGAAGGCTGTCAAGTTTGCCGATGGCTCCCAGGTAGACAGAGGGGTGGGATCCCTCAGAACCAGACACAAAATGTCTGTTTGAGGGGCCCAGCATCAGAAAAGAAAGGCTGCCAAAAGCCATTCCACTCTGCCATCCCCATCCTATCTTTAGTCACTTTTGTTCTGGGGTCCCATTATGATCCTGGGCCTCTGGTGGCTGTGACCTCTCACCTTTCCCATTGAAGCCACCCACGCCGCTGGGAAATCCATGGGCGGGAGTACGTTACTGGCGGGGAAAGAGAATCCCAACTGCCGGCGAATTCTGGCCAACGTTTTGAGTCCAAATGACTGTTCTTCAGAGCTAAAGAGAGGGATAAATGTGATGGATTATACACTGTATCAGAGGTGGCTGAGCAGGTGGAGCAGGAACATGCTCCACCTTCTCTTATCAGTATACAATCCCCCTCTCTTTAACTCTGATGAAGAGTTATACGGATTCAAAACGTCAACTCTGTTTCTCTCTCCACCGATGCTGACAGACCTACTGGGTTTTTCCAGCATTTTTCTGGCTTTGTTGCAGATATAATAAATTGGTATGAAATACATTTTCTTTATTTTTTGGACACGGGTGCTTGGCAATGCCAAGATTTATTACTCATCCCTACTTGCTCTTGAGACATTGGTAGAGAGCCGCCACTGCAAAACACTGTGTGCTGACATGTTCCAGGCACTTGTGCACTTGTGAAAGCTTGAACATACAACAGAAAAAAATAGAAATGACAAGGTCAGTCACAATCTGTGCAGAGAGTAGATGAAATCCAGCCCAGCATCTTCCGTATACAACATGTCCTATAAGCTTTCAGTCTGCCCTGTACATTGATGGTACAGTTCTCAGAAGCACACAGAGATTTCAGTTCAACACTTGCCACATCTTCTTTTCACATCTCGGAATTTAATCCTCACAACACTGAAAACTCATTTAACAGGGATTAAACTCAAGTAGCTTTGCAGTGGAAGGGCTGGGATCAGAGCAATGGAGGGTGGGCTGAATGCGATTGAATGACAGGGGCAGGTTACAGATATAAGGAGAGAGCTATACCATGCAGGAATTTAAACATATGAATGAGAATTTAAAATCTGACTCACTGGGGGAATCAAATCAATATAAACTAATGAGGACATATGTGATAGCTGAGTAGATCATGTTGCGGGCTAGGATACACACGGCTATAGTTCAGATAAACCTAAGTTTACGGAAGCTAGAATGTGAGAAACTAAGTTTGAAAGCATTGGATGGCCAACTCTGGAGACAATAAAAGCATGAGGCAGATGTGTCGAGATGGGAAAGATATGGCGATGTTATGGAGGGTACATTATGCTCACATTTTGATGGCGAGGGTACAGGCTGCAAACAGTGACCAGGAAGGGAAATGGAATTGACTGATAGGTAATGGATTCACTGTGCTTTATTTAAATTTCAAAAAATTGCTTCTGTTCATCAAAGTGGAGGATGTCAATTTGAGATGAATTAAACATTTTTCCGTTCTGCAATCTCTAAAATTCAGATGCTTCATGCTTCGGTATGAGATGGGCAAATAGATTTCACCCCCCTCTATTCTGTCCTTCACCCCACTCTCAGATGCAGTTACCACTTTATCAATGCGTCATGTCCATCTCTCATTTTGTCCATCTCTATATTTAATGTTACATTAATTTGCACTGACCTGTGGATAATCTAATGCAGTAGATGCATATTTGATGAATTAGTGAGGTCTTGCGACACTAAAACTCAGTAGAGATTTGAGTTAAACTTCTCGGATGCAAACAAGAATCTTTATTGTCTCTATTTGATTACAATTAGGAGAAACTTAAATCTATTCTCAATAAAGTCCGGCTAGCAAAAGGACTTAAAGATAAGTAACTTGTACACAATTTAACGTTCAAAATAAATGATTTCTTGCTTACGGCTAAACAGCTTGCATTTGCTTCAAGAGTTAGAGTGGAAAAGTGAAAATATGAAAAATAGAGATAGCGAATAGTTTAGATCAAAGTATAGAATGATTCTGGATAAAGATGGCCGTACGGACCATCATGTTTATAGGAAATCTTATCTGTCTTGAGCCATCTATCTACACCTCTATATCGTCCTAATTGTTTGGGTTAGAATCAAATGTATTTGATTTCACGGGAAGCTGTCAATCCTCAATGTGCAACATAAGTTCTGAATGTTTCATGTTTAAATATTTGTGTATGTTATGGAATGTGATTCTGTGCTATTATCAAGACTAGTTTCTACTGGATTTCTGCTGACTTCGCTTTATCCACATTATGAACAATAATGCTTTCATGTTGCTATGGTGCCTGCTTTGTCCTTGATCAGATTACTGGTCCAGCTCATGTTTTAATGTCAAACTGTCTTTGAAAATATGTTTGTTGGAACAATAGCTTTTTCATCTTTGCTTCGTAAAAATGCTGTTTTAATCTCCAATGAGTTTATGCATGTGTCATGCCTTTTGTGTCTGTTGAAGCTATGTGTTTTATCATGACCTGAGGTTATGAGTGCTGAAATCCTCAATTTAATATGGGTATTAAAACTGGGGCTTAATATTTACATTAAATAGCCTTCTTTTACCTATCTGATCTATCAGGAAATAGTTGATTCCTATCAATATTGAACAGTAACAAGTCCTGAGACCCCAATGGAGCTTGTTATCTCATCAGTTTACAGTGGATATAACACTTGGGTCATAGAGATGGGAAGAGACGGTGCCACCCACTGTACCATCCAGCCTTTGTTCATTAATGATTCTATTTAATGGAAAAATATGTTCTTGCCATAGCAAAAGCATATTATAATTTTGCAAGCATCTGTTTTGTTTTTAGAGAGTATTTTTTGCAAGTAATAACCCTTTGCACATCTTTTAAGATTTTTATTGTCAAAAAGTGCACAGAGTATGGTGTAGCTGGTCTTAATCCATATGGTGTAATTCAATGCTGAAGCTTTGTTGTTTTATTTTTGTAGTTTGCTGCCACACTCAGTTCAGAGGTTTGGACAAGTATTTCTGACAAGATAAAGAATGGATATGGAAAGAAGATGATACTTCATTGTAATAGAAGTAGATTTTGCAACTAAAATAGTGACATTATAACTGTTTGGGGAGGAAATAGTGTTGGCTAAGATGCATCTTGTTGATCAAGATGCCAGACTGAATTAGCGGGTCCATTTTCCCCTCAGCAGATAGAAAATAGCTGGCAGGATCAAACAAATATCTGGTACAAGGTCTGATGGTCAGGGAAAAGCAAGGTATTATAAATCTTCTGTGCAGTTCAGATTAAGGCAATCATACGGTGCCTAACTGTGATTACAGTTCAGTTGGCTGGACAACTAGTTCGTGATGCAGAGCACGGCCAACAGCACGAGTTCAATTCCCATACTGGCTGAGGCTATCCATGAAGGGCCTTTTCAACCTTGCCCCTCACCTGAGGTGAGGTGATCCTCAGGTTAAATCACCATCAGGCAGCTCTCCTCCTCAAAGGGGAAAGCAGCCTATGGTCATCTGGGACTATGGCGACTTTACTTACTTTCCAGTTCTTCCTCTCCTTTCAATTTTAAAGGATACGCTCTATGAGGAAGTGTATATAGGCATGAGGCACCACTTAACCACCGCGTTGAGCCAGGTGTGGACCTGGGCGCATCAGTTAAATAGCAGGAAAGGCCAAAATTGAGATTTGCGTGGATGGCACTCAGAGAAGGTGAGACACTTACAGTTGGGGCAGGCTTGGGGGATTTGAGGGTCCCGGGTGGAAGGCCTAATGACCTGTTGGTCTCTCTCCTTCTCCAGTTCCTTACAGATATAACAACATGGCTGTTTATTTTGGCCCTCCAGAGGCTGCCCTCGAAGTGCTGGGGGCAGCCCAGGCGGCCAGACACCAGAGAAAGCAGACGTGGTGAAGCAGTCTGGAGGCGGCATCCCCAGTGCAGGGGCCACTGCACACCCTGAAGACATGGCCACCCATCAGGCCAAGGAATCTAGAGGGGGACGCCAGGCGCAACGTTTACAGGCGGTGTTGGTCTTTCAAGGAGATGACAGACAGCATGTGCCGCAGGAGACTCGGTCTCAACAAAGAGGCAGTGCGGTGTCTTTGCTACGTCTTTATGGACTTGACATCCCATGGAGGATGAGAACACCCGCTGCCAATGGCCGTGAAATCCACTGCAACCCTGAACCTTTATGCAACTGGATCATTCCAGGGATCGAGTGAATACTTGTGCGGCATATCATAAGCTACAGCCCACAAGTACATCCAAGGGGCCACGGGCATCAGACTATATCAACTTTGAGCTGGGCCAGTCCCAGTAAGATGCCTGGGCTACAGGATTCTCCACCATCGCCGGGATGTCCCAGGTCTACTGGCAACAGATGGCCTACATGTCACCTTGCACTCATTGGGCCATTTGAGGAGTGCTCTTCATTAACAGGAAGGGGCTCCATTCCCTGAATGTTCAAGTCCTGTGTGACCACTGCCTCTGGATCATGCACGTGTGTGTATGCTTTACAACGAGTGTGCATGATAGCTATGTCCTGAGGCTGTCAAAGATCCCTAGCGTCTTTGAGAACCCCAAGATGATGGATTGGCTCTGGGAGTAAGGGGTACCAGCTGAGGTCTTGGCTGATGACACTAATGCGGATGTCGGAGACCGAGACTGAGACCCGATATAATGAGACCCATGTTGCCCCCCATGCTATCATTGAGCAGTTCATTAGACTGTTCAAAATGCGCTTCCGATGCCTGGACCGCTCTTGCAGTGCAGTATACCCCAGAGAGGGTCTCCTGCTTTGTGATGATCTTCTGTGCCTTCCATCACCTGAGACAGCAGCGGGGCGACATGCTGGAGGAGGAGGGATATGCGGCCTCATCTGAGGAGGCGGAGGAGGTGGGCCAGGATGGAATGGAGGACAAGCCTGAGGGGGACCCACAGGAGGAACCGAAGGATGGAGGACAGGTGTCGCGGCAAGAGTCCGGCGTGCCCGGATGACCAAGGTGACCTTTATCCTCACCCGAACCTCATAGGTCGAGGCTTTGTCAATCAGCTTACCCCTTTTCTCCCAATCCCCACTCTCTCCCATTTGATGGATCTGAGCCTCATAATTGTCTCGTGAATACAATGAATTGGGCCAGAATGTTCTGCTACCGTTTGCATCGGGAAGGCTTGGCGACAGGAACTGGAAACGTCACGAGAAGTGCAAAGTCGCGTTTTACTTTTGCATAAACACATGTCACAATTGTCTCCTCCCTCATCACTGACATGGCACGCTTCCTGACATTCATTGTTGGGAACCACATTTGAATACATTACCTTTAATTATCAGGCCCTTACGCTGGAAAGATCCACCCCCCTGCCGTCAGATAATCCATCCACGGTGATATGGTGGCAGAACCACATGAAGCCAAACTGCTCTCCGAAGATGTGCCCCTGCCAAGCAGACCTCCCAGGGGAGCACAGGTGAGTGCAGCTCTCAGGGGTAAGAGAAGCATGCCAGGGTAGTGTCAATGAAGTGCCCAGGTAGTGCCTGGGCAGTTCTGGGTTGTGTTAGGGGGTGCCCAAGGGTGTTGAGGGAGGGGAGGGGGTAACATCCAGGGTTAACTGGTTTGTTTTCTGTGTGCTGGGGGGTCCTTCAAAATGGCGGCCCAATCCTCGCATTTCTAAGTTTCTGTTGGTAGGATGAAACAGAGGTTGCCCAGCCAGCGATATGTCATGGGACACATCCCTTGACTTTTTTTTCTACAGTGCTGCACTTTTTGACTTATGTGATGATAAGTAGATTGTCATCTGTATTACCATCTGTATGTAAATAACAATATAAGTATAACTATTGTAGTTCCAGCATCCGACCATCAGGTGGTGTGAGTATGCAGACATGGGACCCGGACACACCATGGACTGGATTCTCCAAAAATGGGGCTATGTCCCCACATCGGTGTACAAACGCTGGCGTTTTACTCCAGAATTTCCTGAAAAAAATAGAGAGCAATTCACTTACCTGCAGGGGGCTAACAGGTACCCAAGGAGCTTCACGCAGCTTTGGCTGCGGATACGGGCCCCCGCATCTCTGGTAATGAGTCCGCACATGCGCACGGCGGTGGCCTCTCGCACCATGGCGGACTCAGACCGCGGACCAACAGCAAGAAAAAAGGTCCCTCCTGATCGGCCCTGCGCCGCTTCATCTGACCCGGCCGCCCATAAGGCCCCTCCCTGGTGATGGATCCTCCTGCCCTCCACCAGGGCGACCCTGGACTGAGTCCCGACCGGCCATACATGGTTAGAACCATACCGTCGGGAAATCGGCTGGTCAGGATCGGAGTATCGCTGAGAGGGCTTCTGCCAATGGCCCCCCAGCCGCGCATCGTGATTCGCGGGCGAGTGAATCTCCGTGGACCGGAGAATCATGGGAGTGGTGCCGGGCCGGATTCTCGCGTGAAAGTCGATTCTCCGCCCCTGCGCCAAACGCGATTTTGGCGCAGGGCTGTGGAGAATCCAGCCCCATGTGTTCCAGGAGAAGGTGTTAGTAAGAAATTTGTAACAGTCGCCTATTAAAGTAGCTCTGTAGTATTTTAGTATAAGTTAGTATTTGACCATTATTTTCAACTGTATTAACCTGGCGACAAGGGGCTTTTCACAGTAACTTCATTGCAGTGTTAGTGGAAGCCTACTTGTGACAATAAAAATTATTATTATTAATCTTGGACATTTTAATAATTTGTTAGTGTAGTATTAGTAATAAATAACTTTACTTATCAAACAAAGTCTAATGTTCTTTGTTCACACTACAATATCAAGATTCAACATCAGTCCAATCAAAGAACATTACAACTTCAATGCCACATTTCCCACCCAACATCTGCCTTTGCTGATATCCGTGAAATTGTTGTCCTTGGGGTGGAATCTTCCAGTCCTGGCAACAGTAAAAAGCTTGAAGGACGAGTTAACTTAATTTGATGTGAGGCCAAAAATCAGTTCCCGATGGTGAGATGGACTCAAGCAATTAAATTCTCGGGACTTCAAAGGTGGGTTTAAGGTGGGTTGATCTTCCTGACTAAATAATGGAGGGAATCACTTTTTCACAAGTCATGCATGCTCATCCAAAGACCACCTCACCTCAAATCCCCATCCAAATTAAGCTCTACACCAGTGAGAAATTAGAATGTTCACTTTTAGGGCTGTACGTTGGCGGCGTGCATGTGGTGAGGTAGACTTCTCCCATGATGAACAGTGAGTCGCCACTGTATTGGCCTCTGTGGGGAGTGTCTGTAAATGCCAGTCTGGATGGTGGCTGTGCAAGTTGTATGGAGGGTGACTCAGAGGAGGAAGGGTTAGCAGGGATTGGTGGAACAGTGGCCAGCCAAAGGTGGAACAGTTAGTGCAGGTTGTCCGGGTCCCCCATAAATATGGCGCCCGGACCTTCAACCCAGCGAAGTAATGGCAGGGATGGCAATTTCATGGCTAACCCCCACTGCGAAAATCACGGGCGGCGGGGGCGGTGGGGGGTACTCTTCACAGATGCATATTTAAAGGGCGCAAGATCACATGTGGTCAGCTGTTCCCCCTCACTCCCCCCAACATAAATCACTCCACTCCTGGACACCCCCCCCCCACCCCCCCCACCCGCCCCGAGCGTAGACTCCAGAATAGAAAATTCAAGCCTTGGTAGTTAAAAGGTATGTGAAGCTACAGAACTAGGCAAAAGATGTCGTTACCAGTGTACCTAATTGCGAATCTTATTAAAACTATTTTCAAGGCGGCATGTGGCACAGTGGTTAGCACTGGGACTGCAGCGCAGAGGATCCGGATTGAATCCCGGCCCTGGGTCACTGTCCGTGTGGAGTTTGCACATTTTCCCCATATCTGCGTGGGTTTCATCCCCACAACCCAAAGATGTGCAGGTTCGGTGGATTGGCCCCGCTAAATTGCCCCTTAATTGGAAAAAAATTAATTGGGTACTCTAAATTGAAAAAAAACTATTTTCCAATCTCAATATCATTGCACTTACATAGTTAATTTGGCGAGATATATATTTTTTCCTTCTAAGTTAGTGAGAGCATAAGTGTTGTTGAGGTGGGGAATTCAATGTTGTTCACAATGGGGAGCTTTTGTTTTAGCTGCCAGCTTTGCCACGTGCCAAAATAATCAACAATGTGGTAAAACGTTTGATATATGCATGCTTTCTTGTTTGTTGCTGTCTAATTATGACGCATTTGGCCCCAACCGTATCAACGCATCATTTCTGCACCAAAACTGCCAAGATAAAGACAGCATTTTATAATTTAACCCTCTTGCTCCTGAAAATGTAGTGGGAAAAGCAAATTTAACAGAGTTCAATGACAGATCCTCCCCTAATTACATTTTTGTTAAGTCCTGTGCCAGCCACAAGTGGAAATATATCCTGTTTAAATCTTGAAGTCATGTGACTGACAACTATACAAGAGACTTCTCTTGTATTTTACAGCCCAATCAACTAAATAGAAAAACAGAAATTAACTGAGGGATAAATTAAAAGGTGGCGTTCCTAAAAGACAAATAGAGCACAGCCCAAAAAGAACAAAGAGGAACAGGAACTTAAAAACACTAAATCAAAATGTGAAAACTGGGGTTGATGAAACAGTCCAACCACTGCGGTGCCCACTAAGCACGGAAGGCATAAGAGACTTATGTATATAGGGGGAGGGTGGGGAATTTTCAATTGCAATTCAGCCAGTTTGCCCTGGAAAACAAGGCAGCCATCAGTTAAAACTGGGAACCAAACAATGGCCCTACCTTGAAGAGGCTCAATTGATTTTCAGGCCTCATTTGTAATGTTCAGTATCAGCGGAGAGAGGATACATTGCGCATTCATTGGTCCTCAACTTTGAGCAACCTAATACCCTCCTCCGATCCACATCTCTCCCAGTAGTTCATTGTTAAATTTCTCACCGCCAGTTGGTGAAGGAGGAGGCCAGTTGCCAATCTCTTCTCAGTTTGCGATTTATTCACAAAGTGAGATTTTACAAATGCATAACTTCTAGCCCACCACTAATGTTAATAAGCACCTAAAACTAATTCAGCCCCGTAAAAGAGCAGCATCGCTTTTTACTCTCTTGAGAAGTGGTAACGATAAACTAATTGTCAAATTGATTTACAAAGTAATTGTCAGTCTCTTAAAGGGGCACTGCAATGAAAGCTTAAACTTTAAAGAAAACTTAACAAAATCAAATTAAAATTTTGTTTGGGGGGCTGATGATTCACTCCAGCTCCCACAGAACTCTATCTTTATACTCTTATAATGAAACCAATAATTAATAAATTAAACAAAAATGATGGGTGTGAGAGCCCCTGATGGGGCACAGTAACTAAAATAAAAGATCAAAAGGAAACTCAAATAATTAAATTGAACTGTCATTCCTGGGAGTGATGATGCACCTCAGTGATTGCAGTGCCCACCAGTTGTGGAAGACCTGAAGAATGCCAGTGCCTGCTCCATCACCAAGACCACTTGGCCGTGAACATAGCCGCGGTAAAGGGGCTGACAGTTGAGTTGGACATCTTGGTCAGGCCCAGGAGCAGGCTTACTCCTCCCTCCTTCTCCCCTCTCCTCACCTTCCCCCTCCTTCCCGCGCTGCTAGTATTGAATGTGCAATGCAGTAACTCCACCCATTGCCAGCGCTAATGTAGACAACTGCTGCAAATCACCCCATCAAATGCACACGTTTTCTCCGGGTGCCAGCTGGAATAAACCAAGGCTTTTAATGTTCTGTGTGTGTACGTGCATGAGTGTGTGTGAGTGTGTTTGAGTGTGCAGAGATACTATTGGTTTTGAACCAGCTAAAACTAATGTAACTCGCCACACAAAGAACTGGCAAGCATCCTGTCGACCCAAGAAAAACTACTCCTTGAGCACTTTGGCTTGCAAACATATCTGGAGCTAAGTTCAAAACCATCTTAGCCTCCATGGGTGGGTTCACACTGCCAGATAATTAATGAGCCAGGCTCCTCAACCAGTGATGATGCTATGAAGCACTGAAGGGTCAACTTTTCAGAGGATCAGACTATCAAACTTGTTGCATCGGGTTGATTGTTCTTTTGTTCCAATTTTCACCAGCAGGCATGTGAACTTCGAGCCAAGTTGCCCTAGAGACATCCTACTTGTGCTTAACCTTCTCACTCCCAAAAGAAAATTGTTAGTAACCACATTATTACCAAAGGTCTGAGCTCTTAAAGCTGGATTTTGCTCACAGGAGGTGCGGAGAAAGTTGCAGGCAGCTGTTAGAGAAGTTGTACACCTCCAATTCTTCAAAGGGTTGTTGAATAAGGTTATATGTGTGCTTATTTTGGTTGTCAGGACAATGATTACAATGCATTCATATTAACAGTCAGTTCATTATGACACATGCAGTTTTCCTGAGCCCCTTATCAGTTAAGCAATTAGAACTCGTCCTTAAATCAGAAATTTTGACCATTGGGCAATTATTTTTTTAATGTATCAGAGAAATGATGCAAAAACAGTAGAGGCTATTTATCAATGAAGCATTTGATTAGTTTTCACAACAAAATGAACACTCTTAAGAAATGGTCATGTGAGAGTACCTTTAAGAAATGGGTGTTTTGAAATGGGTGTGTATATAAATATCTGTAGTGAGAGTACCTTTAAGAAATGGGTGGTTATTACTGCAGTGATGTCAGAGATTGGGTGGAGCTGGGCTGTCTGTCAGCTTTATACTTTCATTTTAGGCTGTTTGCTGCAGGGTGTGTTTTAGTTTCGTTTTCAGAGCTGGATAGTTGCAGTCACAGCCAGGAGGGGTATTAGTCTCTCTCTCTGTAATCTAAAAACTGTAAATCAATCCTTTGGTGATTTAAAACTAATAACTACTCTCAGTAGTGACTTTAACCTGATGTGCTTCTGTTTTAAAGGTTTTTTAAAAAGTCTTCTGGATGTTAAAAGGAAAGCTTAAAGGATTACTTAGTGTTGTATTCTTTGGGGGTTGTATTTGAATTGATGGTTGCTAAGATGTTCACTGTATGTTTTAAAAAGTTTAACTTGAGTTCCTAGAATAAACATTGTTTTGCTTTAAAAAATACTTTTCCATTTCTGCTGTACCACACCTGTAGAGTGGGCAGTGTGCTCCCCATACCACAATCTATGAAAAGTTGTGGGTCAGGTGAACTCCATGATATACTTTGGGGTTCTCTGAACCCTGGCCCATAATAAATTGTGGGCTCGTCCGGGATAAAATTCTATCTATTGGATTGGCTTAGTGAACTTAAAGACAGTGAGGGGTGAGCCTATTGTGGTTGCTTTTCAGGTGTGTTATTCTAGTTTAAGTAGGGAGTGTGTTGTGGACAATGGCTATTTCAGAGGCTCAGGCGTTTTATGGGGTGGAGACGGTCACACGCAGTACTTTACGGATAGAGACTAAAAGCAGACTGTTCGATTTGGCAAAAACATTGCAGTTAACATTAGCTGACAAAATGCAAAAAGATGAGGTCATTATAGCAGTGGCTAAGCATTTAAAGTTGCCTGAGATACAGTTTGACTCATTGGAAATGGCAAAAATTCAGTTACAAATTAAACAAATGGAACATGAGAAAGAATTAAAGCAGCTTGAATACGAAAAAGAGAGAGAGGAAAAAGAAAGAGAAAGGGAGATACAGATCAGGGAAGAAGATAAAGAGATAGAGTTTGAACTTCAGAAAATGGCCATGAAACATGACAGTCAGTTAAAATTGGCAGGCGTAAAGGGAAACGTACAGTTGGATGATAGTGATGAGGAGAGTGAGAAAGAGTGTCATGGTCGAAGGCTTGGTGGGGATCCATTAAAATATGTTCAAGCATTGCCAAGGTATGACGAGAAGGCGGTTAAAGCCTTTTTCATTTCATTTGAGAAGGTAGCTGAACAAATGAAATGGCCACAGGACATGTGTAGGTAGGGCTCGTAAAGTGTTTGCATCACTACCGGAGGAGGTATCTGGGACATATGAGGAGGTGAAAAGATCCATCTTAGGTGCATATGAACTAGTGCCTAAAGCCTACAGACAAAGGTTTAGAAATTTAAGGAAAGAACCTGGTCAAACATACATGATGTTTGAAAGGCTCAAACAGAGTAATTTTGATAGGTGGATAAGGGCTTTGAAAATAGACCAAACTTATGAAGCTCTCAGAGAAATTATACTTTTGGACGAGTTTAAAAATTCAATTCCTAATGTAGTGAGAACTCATGTGGAAGAGCAGAGGGTTAAAACTGCGAGGTTAGCAGCAGAAATGGCAGATGATTATGAATTAGTTCATAAATCAAAGCTAGGTTTCCAACATCAGTTTCAGCCTGTGAGGGATAGAAACTGGGAACATGAGAAATACTCAAGTGGTAAAGGTAAAGGTGATCTGATGGGAGATAATAAGGAGAGTGTACCTCAGATTAAAAACGAAATCCAGGAGGGTGGAAGAGACATGAAAAATTTCAAATGTTTTCACTGTAATAAACTAGGCCATGTAAAGTCACAGTGTTGGTGGTTGAAGAAAAGCACTGGGAAGGCTGATGTGGTAAAGCGGGATAAGACAGTGGGGTTTGTTAAAGTGGTAAAGGAAAGCCCAAGTGGTGAAGCCAAGGAGATGCAAAACATTGTACAGCCTGATCAAGAGGTGATTGATAAGAAGGTGCCAGATCTCTTTAAAGAATTGTGTGGGTAAAGTTTACTCATGTGTATCAGGAGGAGCAGGTAAAGAAGTCACAAATTTAAGAGATACGGGAGCTAGTCAATCTTTAATGGTAAGAGATGAGGAGTTATGTAGTTTGGGAAGAATGTTGCCAGAAAAGGTGGTAATATGTGGAATACAGGGTGAGAGGAGTAGTGTTCCATTATATAAGGTAAGGTTGGAAAGTCCAGTGAAGAGTGGGGAAGTGGTAGTAGGAGTAATAGAGAAACTATCTTGTCCAGGAATACAGTTTATCTTGGGTAATGATATAGCTGGATCGCAGGTGGGAGTGATGCCTACTGTGGTTGATAAGCCAGTGGAAAATCAGACAACTGAAGTGATGAAGGACGAATATCCTGGGATTTTTCCGGATTGTGTAGTAACAAGGTCGCAAAGTCACAGGTTAAGACAAGAGGAGAAATCAAAGCGTGAAGATGAAGTTGAAGTGCAATTATCAGAAACCATTTTTGATCAGATGGTTAAAAAAGAACAAGAACAGGTGGAGGATGAGGCGGATATTTTTAGTTCTGGAAAATTGGCGGAGTTACAGCAGAAAGATGTAGAAATAAAACGGATGTATCAGAAAGCATACACGGAAGAGGAATCTGAGTGTATACCAGAGTGTTATTACCGTAAAAGTGATGTCTTGATGAGAAAATGGAGACCTTTACATATGCAGGTGGATGAGAAGGGGGCAGAAGTTCATCAAGGAGTATTGCCGGTAGGGTATAGAAAGGAGGTGTTGCGAGTAGCACATGAGGTACCAGTGGGAAGTCATTTGTGAATAAGGAAAACTCAAGCTAAAATCCAGAAACATTTTTATTGGCCTGGACTACATAAAGATGTAGTTAAATTTTGTCAATCATGTCACAAATGTCAAGTGATAGGTTAACCTCAAGCAGTGATAAAACCTGCGCCCTTAATACCCATTCCAGCATTTGAGGAACCGCCTAGGACTGCTTCCTAAAACGAAAAGTGGGAATCCATGGGCGGGGTTCTTCGGAAACCGGCGGGGCGGGCAACTCCAGCGCGAAGGAGTGGCGTGAACCACTCCGGCGTCGGGCCGCCCCAAAGGTGCGGAATCCTCCGCACCTTCAGGGACTAGGCCGGCGCCGGAGTGGTTTGCGCCGCGCCGGCCGGCGGGGAAGGGGCTTGGCGCCATGCCAACTGGTGCCGAAGGGCCTCCGGCGGCAGGCGCGAGTTGGCATATGCGCGGGAGCACCAGCGTGTGCTGGCATCATCCCAGTGCATGTGCAGGTGGGGTTCATCTCCGTGCCGGCCATCGCGGACCGTACACCAGCCGGCGCGGAGGAATAGAGTGCCCCCACGGCACAGTCCCACCCATGGATCGGTGGGCTCCGATCGGGCGCCAGGCCACCATGTGGGCGCCCCCTGGGGCCAGGTCCCCCCGCACCCCCCCCCCCCCCGAGGACCCCGGAGGCCACCCGCGGAGCCAGGTCCCGCCGGTAAGTACCTGTCATGACATACGACGGCGGGACCGGACGAAATATGGCGGCCACTCGGCCCATCGCGAGCTGGAGAATCGCCGGGGGGGCTGCTGCCAGCGGCCACCGACCGGCATGGCATGATTCCCACCCCCGCCAAATCCCTGGCGCCGGAGAATTCGGGAGGCTGCGGGGGCGGGATTCCCGCCCCATATCTTTTGACTACAATGGATGTATCTATTAGGTTTCCAGAGGCCATTCCAGTATGTAATATGATAGCTAAAATGATTGTGGAGGAGTTACTTAAATTCTTTACTAGATATGGACTATCCACAGAAATACATTTGGATCAAGGATCACATTTTACCTCGAGGTTATTCAAAGAAGTTATGGATAGCTTAGGAATAAAACAGTTTAAATCAACTGCGTACCATCCAGAATCGCAGGGAACGTTAGAAAGGTGGCATCAAATATTAAAGACAATGTTGAGGGCGTATTGTCAAGATTATCCAGAGGGTTGGGATAAAGGAATTCCATTCATGCTGTTTGCAATTTGGGATGCACCTAATGAGTCAACCAAATTCAGCCCTTTTGAACTAATTTTTGGTCATGAAGTAAGAGGACCACTTAAATTGATTAAGGAAAAATTGGTGAGTGAGAAACCGGAAATTACATTATTGGATTACGTGTCAAATTTTAGGGAACGATTGACTAGAGCAGGTGAATTGGCTAGACAACATTTGAAAGTTGCACAAAATGTGATGAAACGGGTAGCGGACAAGAAATCCAAAGTTTGTCGTTTTGTCATTGGAGTTCAAGTTTTAGTATTGTTACCAGTGGTAGGTTAACCTTTAAAAGCTAGGTTTTGTGGACCTTATCAGATTGAAAGGAAATTAAGTGAGGTGAATTACGTGGTAAAAACACCAGATAGAAGGAAGACTCACCGAGTGTGTCGTGTGAATATGGTTAATAGGTACTTTGAAAGGGAGGGAGAGAAAAAGGAGGTTTTAATGATTCTAACTCAAAGTGACGAACCAAATCCAGATGACTGTGAATTTGACATACCTCAAATTAAATTGGAAAACGAGGATGTTCTTAAAAATTGGGATAAATTGTTGAGTAACCTTCCAGAGGAAAAATGAACTGACCTGAAAGAGTTATTGATATCACATGGGCAAGTTTGTGGAAATAAATTGGGAAGTACTAAAATGGCTATACATGATATAGATGTGGGAAATGCTGTTCCAATCAAACAACATCCATATAGAAATAACCCTTTAAAATTGGCACAGGTTAACAAAGAGATTGAGAGTATGCTTAAAAATGGCATAATTGAAGTGCGTTGCAGCCAATGGAGCTCACCCATAGTGATGGTACCAAAACCGGATTGTACCCAATGGTTGTGTGATGACTATAGAAAGGTTAATGCAGTTACAAGAACGGACTCTTTTCCTGCCCCACGTTTGGAGGATTGCATTGAGAAAGTGGGACAATCAGCTTTTATTTTCAAATTGGATTTACTTAAAGGTTACTGGCAGGTACCCTTATCCGAAAGGGCGAAGGAGATTTCAGCTTTTGTGACTTGAAAGTTATGCCATTTGGCATGAAAAACACCCCAGCCACATTTCAACGGTTAACTAACAAAGTTGTTTCAGGATTACCCAATTGTGCGGTATACATCGACGATCTGGTAATTTTCAGCCAGACATGGAAAGAACATTTAAAACATCTGATGGAGTTATTCAATCGACTTCAGGAGACGGGTTTGGTGATAAACCTAGCCAAAAGTGAATTTGGAAAAGCCCAAGTCACTTTCCTTGGCCATACAATCGAACAGGGTCGAATGGTCACACGGGATGTGAAACCAAAAGTTATTGAGGAGTTTCCAATACCCTCAACACAAAGGGAAATAATGCGATTTCTTGGCATGAATGGATTTGATCGAACATTTCTGCAAAATTTTGGTAGCGTGATTGCTCCACTGATAGACTTGCTGTGAAGAAACGTCCAAAATTTCAGTGGACAGCGGACTTTCAACAGGCATTTGAAATACTCATGTGTTGGCGAATTACAAGGGACAGATTGAACTAAAGTATCTGAATTTAAAAAGAAATGCCAAGGCGTAGAGAAATGGACGGTTCGTGCAAGGACCTTCTTGTTCAAAGAGACTGTCAATCGAGAAGGATTTCAGTTGCAGGAAGAAGAACAAAATATTATTATACCTGTTTGCGTGTGGTGTTTTTTTGAAACTGAATAGTATATTTACTGTGTGCATTTCTTAAAGGATAGAGAAAAGGTGAAAAATGAAACCATCTTGAAGTTGATGGGTTTTTTTTTTCTCGGGGGGAGGTGTCATGTGAGAGTATCTTTAAGAAATGGGTGTTTAGAAATGTGTCTGTATATAACTATCTGTAGTGAGAGTACCTTTAAGAAATGGGTGTTTATTACTGCAGTGATGTCAGAGAGTGGGTGGAGCTGGGCTGTCTGTCAGCTTTTTACTTTCGTTTTAGGCTGTTTGCTGCAGGGTGTGTTTTAGTTTTGTTGTCAGAGCTGGGTAGCTCTAGTCACAGCCAGAAGGGGTATTAGTCTCTCTCTCTGTAATCTAAAAACTGTAAATCAATCCTTTGGTGATTTAAAACTAATAACTGCTCTCAGTAGTGACTTTAACCTGGTGTGCTTCTGTTTTAAAGGGTTTTCTGAAGTCTTCTGGATGTTAAAAGGAAAGTTTAAAGGATTACTTAGTGTTGTATTCTTTGGGGGTTGTATTTGAATTGATGGTTGCTAAGATGTTCACTGTGTGTTTTAAAAAGGTTAACTTGAGTTCCTAGGATGAACATTGTTTTGCGTTAAAAAATACTTTTCCATTTCTGCTGTACCACACCTGTAGAGTGGGCCGTGTGCTCCCCATACCACAATCTATTAAAAGTTGTGAGTCAGGTGAACTCCATGATACACTTTGGAGTTCTCTGAACCCTGGCCCTTAACAAAATTCATTTATTTGTTGGAAGGTTTTGTCTGTATGCAACTCCAGTCTCTTACACGATTGCCTGTTAACTGTTTCATAAAGGGGTCCAGCACATTAATCAGCTTCACAAAATCACTACCCAGACGTTCTTATCGAAGACCCACCATTATTATCTCAGGCCAACTCAGACAGATACTAAATGCATATCCTGAGAACGAAAAGGTAGAAACTGGCTGTTTATTCACGATAATAAAAGCAGCTTGTCCCTATAACAGGAATATCTCTTGACGTGTATATTAAGCAGGTGTTCCATAGTAATATATTTCCCCCGTTCCACAGTTGGGGCAGGATTTTCCAATCCCACAGATGGCGACGCCTTGCGGTAGGTTCCCCGGCTGCGGGGGTAGGCGAGACACGCAAAATGTTATCGACCTCAGCGGGACCCGAAGATCCCGTTGCGGGGGTGTAGTGGCGGGGTGGTGGTGGGGGGTGGGGGGGGGGGGGGGGGGGCTGCAGAGGGGAAAATCCCTTCATCGGATTCCGTCAGCCCATTTATTTTAAATAACAAAAGGATGCGGCACTGCCAAGGGGACAGACATTTTATGGAATTGGCTCGAATGATTGTGTGAGAAATCTATGCTCATTTTGGATTGCTATTTTTTTTCAAATAAACACATTAGAACATAGACAGTACATGCTAAAACTGAGCCAAAGTTAAAATTTGCTGTGTGTTGGGTTAAGCCTATGCAATGACAACAGCATGAATATTTATTCTAAAATAGTGAGCGGGATTCTCCCATCCTGCGGCAGAGTCCCCAATCGACCCGGACCGTCTGGCGCTGCTCGGACCCCACAAGTGCCAGGTCCAGGAGCCCCCAGGGACGGGCACCATGGCGGGGAAGGCAGACGGCAACGAAGGCCTTTCTCCGTCACTGTGACACAGCAGTCGGATGCACAGAGGACTGAGACCCAGGACAGTGATGAACAGAGGACGGACACCCAGGAGAGCGACAGCCCCGAAATGGGGACGATGGACACTGCTGCGCACGGCAGTCAGGACAGTGACGCACAGAGGATGTTAAGCAAGGACACTGACACACAGATGACAGGCAGACCGGACAGTGCCCCTCAGATGGGGGCAAAAGAAAGAACACCGGCACAGGGCTCGACGCAGGAACCACCAGACTCTGGGACCGATGACGACCCAGACTTGGTGTCACTGCATTCACCCACACCCCCCACCATCGCAGAGACTCGCACCTTGGTTGGGCACTTTAGTGATGAGGCTTCTGGGACACAGACTGGTGCGCACCACACAGCCGTACCAGTACTGCAGGTGGAAATAGGAGCAGCCGAGGGGCCGGAATGAGGGCAGGCCAGCCCCAGCAACCAGCTGCCGCCCAGACGGTTCCCAGGTTCCTGGACTTTCCAGTTCCACCCATAGACCCGATGCAGTTAGAAACCCAGGGACTAGACAATGGGATGACGGCTGGCTTCAAGCAACTACAGACGCAGGTGGAGGAGTCCATCCCCGTCCAGGGGCAGGGAGAGGTGCCGGCCATGGCTGCCACCCAGGCCGACACCGCATGGATGGCGTCCGCAGGGGAGGCAATGGATGCAACAGTTTCGGCCATGGGTCAGGTTATGCAAGGCGTGGGGCTTCATGTGCATGCGTCATCCGTGGCCCAGGACAGTGCTGCCCTCTGACAGGCAGCCATGTGCCAGAGCCAACTGGACATCTCGGCCGCGCTCCGCAGTCTGGCCGAGTCTCAGCAGGCCATCGTTGAGAGCATCGGCGGCCTCGCCCAGATGCTAGATGGCGTCGCACAAGCCCAGAGGGAGGTGGCGCTGTCCCAGCCAGGAATGGCCCACTCCCTGGGCTCCATCGCTGCTAACATTCAGACACTGGTCGATACCGCAGCGGGCCTCCAGGTCTGGCAGCGCCAGGTGTCGGGGGTGCCTCGAGGCCTGTCGCCACTCGCACCCCCATCCCATAGAGAGGCCCGGGGGCCAATGGGCACCCCGAGGGAGGAGGAGGTTCCGGGTCATATCCTGGTGACTCCTGCAAGGGAGGTCCCGGAACACCGCAGATCCTCGGACTCCCCCATCCAGTCCTTGGCGCATATGATGGGCAGTGGGCAGAACAGGGTGGCTCCAAGCCATCCAGCACGCCCATGGATCAGCCTTGTCAATCGAAGCTGGGCCGCCCCAGGAAATGCAAGCCAGCGGGGAGACAAGTCGCAGGGCCGGAGTCTCAGCAGTCCGCCTCCACTCCTGCTGTACCATCTGGGGAAACACCTAGACGTAGTGGTAGGGCCCGTAAGGCCAAGATGTTTGACACCCAGAAAGTTTCCATGGGTGCAAGGCACAGTATAGTTATAGGGGCTAGGGAATTTGTACGTTACCGTTACAATTAAACTCACTGTTACACCAATGGAAGATGCCCCTGTTCTATGTCCGGTGGCCACGTGGTCGTGAACGGAATCGATTGGCACTGTGTTCGTAGGTCAGTGGAACGGTGAGCCCAGGTGGGTGTAAGGATTCCCCCCGCCATACTCGGCACCCTGCCGCCAGCTGCCCAACATGTCCATGGGAGTGTCCGTTACGTGTACAGGGACCACCCACATGGAGGGTGTAGCTGTGACCATGAGTCAGACATTGGCTAATGATTTGGAGCTCACAGCTCATCGCAGAGCGGGTTGTCATCATCCTTCATGGCATTGAACACACCCGCTTCCACAGGCAATCGTGTGAGACAAGCCCGTTGTGCCGCAGTTAGAGGGTGCTGTGCATATGGTGGTGTGGCAGGTAAGGTAGTCGGGTGTTGTGGGAGGTGAGGGTGCTGGGTGGTGAGGCGGGGTGGTACGGTGGTGCCAGTGCCCCTGCTCAGAGAGCCCCCTACCCCCCCTAGTTGGTGAAACGGCGGCTATTAACGCCTCACGTGCACGCTGGCCAAGCCGGTGGACCCGTGCAGCCTCCAGTCCATAACCCGCCCCCATGTCACGTTTGTTGCCCCCCTCGTCCTCATCCTCCTCATCTGGAGAGGCGTCCCTTCCTGCGGCCTTCCCCTCTGCCCCCTCCTCCTCCTCCTCCAGCACATCACCCTTCTGCTGGGCAATATCGTGGAGGACGCAGCAGACAACAACGATGCGGCCAACCCTCTCCAAATGGTACTGGAGGGCCCCTCCAGAGCGATCCAGGCACCTGAAGCACATCTTCAACAGGCCGAAGCACCTCGCTATCACACCCGTGGTTGCTGCATGGGCCTCATTGTAGTGGGTCTCCACATCGGTCTGTGGCCTCCGTATAGGCGTCATCAGCCGTGACCGCAACGGGTAACCCTTGTCAAACAGCAACCAGACCCGCAGGCAGGGGGGGCGTCCCTCGAACTTGGCGGGGATGAACGACTGTGCTTTGATAAACGCATCATGTACACTGCCCGGGTACTGTGCGCAGACATGCATTATCTTCATGCGGTGGTCACAGACCATCTGAATGTTCATGGAGGAGGACCCCTTTCTGTTCATGAAGACGTCCCTGTTCTCCGCTGGAGGCCGCATTGCGACGTGCACCCCATCAATTGTCCCCTGTCCCATGGGTATCCCAGCCACGGCAGTGAATCCCGCTGCCCAGGAATTCTGGTGGGCGAAGTCCACTCGGAATTGAATGTAACGGCCCGCGATATTGTACAGGGCGTCAGTCACTGCAAGGATGCACTGTGCACCAATGGCTGGGAGATGCCGCAGAGGTCCCCACTTGGCGACTGGAACAACCCTGTCAGATAGATGTTAAGGGCCACCGTTACGTTGACACCCACCGGGAGAGCATGTCCTCCCCCAGTGCCACGCGGTGCCAGGGGTACCATAAGGTGGCAGATATGTGCGACCGTTTCCTGACTCATCCTGAGTCTCCTCCTGCATGCCCTGTCCGGTAGGTCCACGAAGGACATGTGGCGCCGGTAGACAGGTGGCCTCATGGGGCACGCCGGCGCCTTGGCCCCACCACCACCTGCTCCCCCTGCTCCTCATCCACATCGGTGTCGTCATCCTCAGCATCCCCCTCGTTGATCTGGTCGACGTCCGCCTCAGCCTCCACCTGCGCCGGTCAGGCAGACGGCCCTGCAGCCTCAGCGGGTCCCACCTGGCCTGCTGCAGCCTGTCCCTCTGCTGCAGCCTGTCCCTCTGCTGCGGCCGCCGCTGCCGCCGTTGCCGCAGTCTCTCTGAGCCGCATACGCCGACGCTGCCACAGGGCCACATGCAGGGCAGCGGCTCCCGCCACGGCGGCCAACATCGTTGGCTGGTGCCCAAACATTGTGATCTGCAGGGGGTGGGGGTACGCAACATGTTTAAGGATGGTGCATGGTCCCCGTTACAGCCAGGTGCTCTGGGGTACATGTCTGCCCCCACTTGCTGAATGCGCCACAGCCACGCATGCACCCTGACCCCAGGCCACACCTTCTGTCCTCCGCCCAGTACTGCCCGTCCCTCCTGATAGCTATGCCCTCACTGGGGGTTGCCAGGGTGCGGACCCGCCCCTTTCCGCTGATGCATGCTGGCTGCTGGGAGGTCTGCCCCTGGGGGGGTGCCGCACCAATGGGCAAGGCCCGTAGCCGTGCGGGCGGACGGCACCCGGGGCCGTTGCCCATTAGCCTGCCCGCCGTTCTGGCAGCAGTGGCTCTGGCAACGCCCTGCACTGGCATGGCAGCTGGCATGTCACCCACACCCCCCCCACACCCCCAAACACAGAGGACTGCCCCGCCAACATAGAGGCCCCACCCCTGCCCACCCAGCATAGAAGCCCAGCCCCCCCAGCATAGAGGCCCCCCCCCAAGCACCAGAGGCCCAGCCCCCCCAGCATAGAGATCCAGCGCCCCAGCATAAAGGCCCAGCCCCCCCAGCATAGAGGCCCAGCCCCCCCAGCATAGAGGCCCCCCCCGAGCACCAGAGGCCCAGCCCCCCCAGCATAGAGGCCTAGACCCCCCATCATAGAGGCCCAGCCCCCCCAGCATAGAGGCCTAGACCCCCCATCATAGAGGCCCAGCCCCCCCAGCATAGAGGCCCAGCCCCCCCAGCATAGAGGCCCAGCCTCCCAGCATAGAGGCCCCCCCCGAGCACCAGAGGCCAAGCCCCCCCAGCATAGAGATCCAGCGCCCCAGCATAAAGGCCCAGCCCCCCCCAGCATAGAGGCCTAGCCCCCCCATCATAGAGGCCCAGCCCCCCCAGCATAGAGGCCCAGCCTCCCAGCATAGAGGCCCCCCCCAAGCACCAGAGGCCGAGCCCCCCAGCATAGACAACCAGCGCCCCAGCATAAAGGCCCAGCCCCCCCCAGCATAGAGGCCCAGCCCCCCCAGCATAGAGGCCCAGCCTCCCCAGCATACCTCACGCCACCGGGACTTCAGCCCATCCGGGCCACAGAATCATTGCTTTATTGCCTTCTGTCCTTGGCTATGTCTGCACCTGGGGGCCCTTAGGGGAGTATGTGTTGTCCACTTGTACGCTTGACATCTTCTGTGACCGATGGACACTGCAGTGACTGTGCAGTCAACAGGAATAATAGTATGCTTCAATTTGATAAGTTTCCTTCTATTTTATTTATGATTTAATTTGTTGTTTGTGAACCTTTAATAAGGCACTTTTGTTAACTTGTTTTCTTTCGATGATAGCTGTCATGTTAATTGGATTTCATGAGAGTGCTATCTTTATTATACCTTAAGGTTTCACATCCTGAACAACTGCTCAAATAGCTTTGAGTGTAAGTAGGACATCAGTATTGTATTGGAAGCAGAATCTTTGAATATCATTAAGACAGAGGTAAATAGATTTTTGGTAAGTAAGAGGGTGGGGCAGTAAACGACTGTCAGGGGTAGGTGGGAATGTGGAGTTGAGGTTACAGTGAGATCAGCCATAATCTTACTGAATGGCGGAGCAGGCTCGGAGGGGCCGAGTGGCCTATTCCTGCTCCTAATTCACACGTATGTATGTTGATATCCACCTTGCAGGCTAGTGTATTTCTCCATTCCTAGATATTATCTGAAGATACATTGAAATGTACAAGATATGTCGTGTCCAAGATCACTGGATTCCAAATGTTAAAGGGAATGAGTTTCTCGAAAGAAAACATTGACTTGCTATAATTTGATCTCCCCTTTGACCTCTGCCTCACTAAAGTTAGGGGACGTCAGCATCTCCACACAACATTACAGAGCAAATTCCGAGAACAAAGCTGACGTGTGAGTCTGTCTAATCCCCACAATCTTGCTCTGAAAAGATTAGCTTTTCTGCTAATGTTGCAAAGCGAACTGCAGACTATCACTGATCTATTAACACCATCGGAAATAATACAACTGCAGATGGATTAACATGTCTGCACAGTTCTTTGTTTTGTTCAGTTGTGTTTCTCCAATGCTGCTGGAACACTGCAGCGTCAGCCATTACGATATGTTTTTGTGCCACAGAATGAGATGCAGTGGTGCATATCAGGCCACAACCATTGCCAATCCATTTGGTATTTCCACTAAAAAAAATAAAAGCTCCCTGCAATTTATAGTCCAGGATGATTTTTTTTTTTCATTTTCCGCAGTTAAGAACTTCCTGTATGCTGCATTGTTGTCCTAAAACTGAATTCCATTCATTGTCAGCTGTAATAATGCCTGAACGTGTAGGGCAATAAGACAGATCTTAACTCTTCCTCTGCCAGTGGCTCAAATTTCTCGAAATCTCCTGTAGGATTGGATAAGTTGAAGGGGGTTATGGACGGTAGGTGGTAAACTGACAAATGGTGAATTGTTTTCATATGTCAATTGGTTCCTCAGCCCTAGAGCGAAATGCACCATTTGAAATGGTGCTGAGACATGCATGATCCCAATTCTAATCTGTGGTCTATGCTGTGTTAGCTGGAACAACCCATAATGATTGTTGTGATGGTACAATTGGTGCCAATGCTCACGGGTTTTAGAAAGGATGAGACTGTCCCTGATTATGATATCAATCACCTTGTTATGTCCATTGCAGGTGGAGGCCCCCATTCATGGTTAATCGGAAGTTTCCAGAAGCTTGGTAGTCTGTGTTGATTAAGCACAAGTTCACCTGACCTCTTGGCAGCCATCTTAACAGTTCATCAGTGTGCATTTATCAAAGAATGTCCAAGAAGCATCCATACACATTCAGCCCATGTGTTGACATGCCTTTACAGGGCATGACACTAAGATCAGCCTTTTATTTTCGAGGTTTCAGATAAAATAAGGCAAGAGAACTGAAAGTATTCAATTTAATTTTATCAGTGCTGCTTTCAGAATTGTCACAAGGGCCTTTATTAACACAGATCCAAACATGGGGAATTAAATTTGTCCTGATTCAGGCCAATAGCATAATTTATTTTTGTGGTTGTTCAACATCTACACAGTTACATAGAAACATAGATAGGAGCAGGAGGAAGCCTTTTGGCCCTTCGAGCCTGCTCCGCCATTCATCACGATCATGGCTGATCATCCAACTCAATAGCCTAATCCTGCTTTCTCCCCATAGCCTTTGATCCCATTCGCCCAAGGGCTATATCCAGCTGCCTCTTGAATATATTTAAAGTTTTAGCATCAGCTACTTCCTGTGGTAATGAATTCCACAGGCTCACTGATGTGTTATGTACTCTGGGATAACACAGGCTGCAACTCGATGCAGCTTTGACCAAAAGATACTCCAGACTTTGAAGTAAATTCAATGTGATTTATTGAACCATTCGCACAGTTCTCTATGAGTTCGACTCTCCTGCTAATCTTGCTATAATAACTCAGTCTAACTAACCAGTCTGCTCTAAGCCATGTGGTGGGTGTGATGCTTCTGATCTGTCCCTGTCCTACTCTCTAAGTGTCACCTGTGGAAAGAGACAGAGCATGTGTGCCCTGTCCTTTTATATGGGTTGTGTAATGCCCCCTTGTGGTAATGCCACCTCTGGGTGTCTTGACTGCCCATTGGTTGTGTCCTATTCTATGTGTTCATTAGCTGTATGTCTGCATGTCATGACATCTCCAGTGCTCCCTCTAGTGTTTACTTAGCCATAGTGTATTTACATTAACCCCTTGTGTATATACAGTACCACTCTTTGTGTGAAGGAATGTCTCCTTATCTCTGTCCGAAATGGTTTACCCTGAATCCTCAGGCTGTGACCCCTGGTTCTGGACACACCCATCATTGGTAACATCTTCCCTGCATCTACCCTGTCTAGTCCTGTTAGAATTTTATAAGTCTCTATGAGATCCCCCCTCATTCTTCTGAACTCCAGCGAGAACAATCCCAACCTAGTCAATCTCTCCTCATAGACAGTCGCGCCATCCCTGGAATCAGTCTGGTAAACCAGTTGAGGCAGTTGTTGCCTCATTGATGTGAATGTCATACTCTGTGATTTAAACATTTGCAAATGATCCTATTTGTTGCAAATGTTAAATCATTTCTGAGAAAATTGTCTTTTGGACTGTTGAACAGTTATTTATAAGTATGCCCTTAAGCATATAAGGAAATATCAAAAATTAGTCGCAAACTTCACTGGGGTAGAATAGCTTTAACTGCAATATGTCCTGACTATTTGTGTTTTTTAAAGAAAACTTTGCTTTTGTCTTAGTTTATGTAAGGAATGGAATATGTTGTAAGGATTCTTCAAACTGAGCACAAATGCAAAGGCACTAATTCGCCAGGAAAACTTAAACTGTGTCGCAAGAAGAGATTCCAAACAGGAGACAAATGTACGTTTTGAGTTCTTGATCAAGTACATTCATTCATAGATTATGTTTTGAAGAATGGCGCCGTAGTCGTGATTTTACCTTCATGCCTGAAATCTCTAAAAATAGAAGTACAAGTTATCTCACGATCCAGTTTTACAAGAAGTCATGCATGTCATGATATGCAGACACACACATCATGATATACAGGCAGGCACAGACAAGCAGCTAATGGACACAGAGAACAGGACATGACCAATAAACAGGCAGGACACTCTGGGGGTGGGATCTGACTATAAAAGACACGAGGCACTCACACTCCGCCTCTTTCCACTGATGAACATCTAGAGAGTCAGTCAAGGGTGTTGTTACAATCTCACACCTACACCACGTGGCTAAGAGCTAGTCTGGGTCAGTCAGACTGAGTAACCACACTTAAGTTAGCAGATAGTCGAACTCACAGAGAACTGTGCTAACTGTGCTATTAGTTCAATAAACCTGATTGAACTAACTTCAAGGTCTGGAGTATCTTTCTGACCTGAGCTGCATCCAGTTGCAGCCAGTGTTATACCAGTGGACCTAACACGACAATGCACTTTTAATATCCACAGAAATTGCCGTAAATTTAATCAAGTACGAAGATATACGTCTACTTTTAATAAAATCCTTTAAAGGAAAAACTGGTGTTATCTTAAAAAGGAGGCATCAGATTTTGCCATTTTTACTGTAGCTGGGGGAAAATGTTGACATCTTGCCAGTACCTTGTAGCTTATTGGAAGACCTCCTAGGCTTTTTAGACTACTAATGATTCTTATATCTATCTGGCAATCCAGATATGACACTTAATGAATAGTTGGCCATGTTCACTTATGAAGATAAGAGCACGGGAATTTTTAAGATCAGGAAGGGTCCACTTGGCCCATATACTCCCTGTCCTAATTGATTAATCGTGACCCAATTTCTGTGCCTTACCATTTCTTCAATTCACTCTCTCTCCAAAACTGCATTTTATTACCTCTTGAAGACATTTTAACCCATCTGTTGCAGTGCCTTCCTTAATGATTTATTCCACAATTCCATTACCCGTGGTGTAAAAAAAACCCCACCACTTTTAATTTCTCGGATATTCAACATTTGTCCTTGATAGTTAATCCCTCCAGTGCAAGTATAAAAATTTCTTGCTACGTTTTATCATTTAATTTCTAAACTTGAATATTTAAATTAAACCGCCTTAAAATTGTATTATCTAAATAGAATATGACCAATTTCCATACTTTTTCCTCATAATTCAACTTTATTGAACATGTAATCATCGTCATTGCTCATTCTTCTCACTAATTTCTCATGTTTTGGTGACTGGAACTATGCAGGGATGGAATCTGACAATGTGTCCTCTGTCCCTCTACCTCTGTCCCTCTGTCAATGTTCCTTATTTGAGTCAACATTTTCAAAAATTGCCTAAGTTTCCCACCCGAGTGCAAAGTTGCACTCTAAGACTTGAGTGCATGAACCTAGTCTGACAGAGTAAGAACTCTTACAACACCAGGTTAAAGTCCAACAGGTTTGTTTGGAGTCACTAGCTTTCGGAGCGCAGCTCCTTCATCAGGCTGACAGTACACTGCTGTGCTGAAGAAGTACTGCATTATCGAAGAAGCTGCCCTTCAGTTGACATATGAACTGGAGTTTATGTCTACCTGTCCCTCTAATTTCAGCTGGATGTTACCAATTCCACGGAACAGTGGTTAACACTGCTGCCTCATAGCACCAGGGACCTGAGCTCAATTTCAGTCTCGGTTGACTGTGCGGAGTTTGCACATTCTCCCCGTGTGTGCATGGGTTTCCTCCGGGTGCTCGGTTTCCTCCCATCGTTCAAAGATGTGCAGGTTAGGTGGATTGGCCATGCAAAAATTGCCCCTCAGTGTCCAAAGGTTAGGTAGGTTTACAGGGATACAGTGGGGGCTGGGGCCTAGGTAGGTGCCCTTTCAGAGGGTGAGTGCAGACTTGATGGGCTGAATAGCCTCTACTTGTCGGGATTCTATGATTCAAAGTGCACAGAAATCTACCTGTTTCCTGAACAATGTTCCTTATTTAACTAATATAAGCAAATAAGATAAATTGGCTATTTACTGCTTGTAGAACAACCTGACTGCATTTACTGAACTTAATAATGGTCATTCCACTTCAAAGCATTTCATTTAGGTGTGAGATATTTGGGACACGATATGGTGCTTTATAAATTCAAGGGTTTACTTTTTATTTTATGTAATAAACATTGTACAAATGATGATATCTGGCGCTGTCTATTTGATCACTTGAACATTGTGCGACAGAGCTGCCATTTCTTTAATCACTGAGATATCTCTCTTGGTTTGGATGACAAAAAAAATTTAGAATCAATTATGTAGTTAAAGGTTTATGGCTAAGATTTGGAGGAGCAAAACACTGATTTCATCAGTATATAAAAAATTAATTTTGCAACAATATTCACCATGAATCAAGACATTCTATTTATAATGACTGCAGTATTTTTCAGATTTAACACCAATAATATATAATATGGTTGATGGCCAAGTGTGATAGACTGGA
The DNA here is from genome assembly GCF_047496885.1 of Scyliorhinus torazame. Classification (NCBI taxonomy): domain Eukaryota; kingdom Metazoa; phylum Chordata; class Chondrichthyes; order Carcharhiniformes; family Scyliorhinidae; genus Scyliorhinus; species Scyliorhinus torazame. The sequence continues at coordinate 190,429,908 of NC_092707.1, read as the reverse complement.
CACTGCGTCCAACTGACCAAAAAGCATCTCAGCCACAGATCTTTCCTCTCTGCCCTCAAATGATCAGTGTCCCAGGGGAGAATAAAGAAAACACTTCCACCACACTCTGAAATTCTCCTGGAAGTGTAGCACTGTTGTCATTATTGACTCGGAGGAACTTGCTGTCAATCATTCAAAATAGCGATGGCTTGTCCATCATGCATTGTGCTAAAACGCTTTAACGAGACAGAGTAACAGCAGAGAAGGAAGGAAAAGGGAGAAAACCCTGCGTTTTAGCTTGCATGATCGTAAGGGACATCATGACCCGTGTGCTCAAAAATGTGTGGGTCGAGAATCGGCCCGTTCAGTCAGGAGAAGAACCGTGGCAGAAACTTGCTATATTGAGCAGGCATCATCCTTGAATTGTGGGCCAGCTGCTGCCAATAATGGACTGGATTCTCCGGCTCCCCCAGCCGCGTGTTTCTCGGTGGCACGCTCTTCACTGGCGGCAGGGATTCTATACTCCCAAGGCTTGTCAATGGGATTTCCCATTGAAGCCACTCCACGCTGCTGGGAAAGCCGTGGATGGAGGTGCGCTGCCAATGATTGAATGGAATCCCAACAGCTGGAGAATTCCTACCAGTCTGTTGTGTCGGCGTGTATTAGCAAGTGAGTGGGGTGACTAAGTACATTGTCAGCCTGACATCAACTTCCACAATGTCTGTCAAATGTTACTGTTATTCAGTGCTTTTAATTGTATTGTTGAGAGTTCGGAATCTATATGTAATATTTATAATGCGTCTCTATATCCTGTAAGAAGTCTTACAACATCAGGTTAAAGTCCAACAGGTTTGTTTCAAACACTAGCTTTCAGAGCACTGCTCCTTCCTCAGGTGAATGAAGGGGTATGTTCCAGAAACATATATATAGACAAATTCAAAGATGCAAGACAATGCTTAGAATGCGAGCATTTGCAGTTCATTAAATGTTTACAGATCCAGAGATAGGGGTAACCCCAGGTTAAAGAGGTGTGAATTATCTCAAGCCAGGACAGTTGGTAGGATTTTGCAGGCCAGATGGTGGGGGATGAATGTAATGCGACATGAATCCCAGGTCCCGGTTGAGGCCGCACTCATGTGTGCAGAACTTGGCTATAGGTTTCTGCGCGGCGATTCTGCGTTGTCGCACGTCCTGAAGGCCGCCTTGGAGAACGCTTACCCGGAGATCGGAGGCTGAATGCCCTTGACTGCTGAAGTGTTCCCCGACTGGAAGGGAACATTCCTGCCTGGTGATTGTTGCACAATGTCCGTTCATTCGTTGTCGCAGCGTCTGCATGGTCTCGCCAATGTACCACGCTTCGGGACATCCTTTCCTGCAACGTATGAGGTAGACACCATTGGCCGAGTCACACGAGATTGCCATGGCAGGGTTGTGTGGTGTCGTGGTCACTGTTCTGAAGGCTGGGTAGTTTGCTGCAAACAATGGTTTGTTTGAGGTTGCGCGGTTGTTTGAAGGCAAGTAGTGGGGGTGTGGGGATGACCTGGGCAAGGTGTTCATCGTCAACGATGATGTGTTGAAGGCTGCGAAGAAGATGTCATAGTTTCTCCGCTCTGGGAAAGTACTGGAACACGAAGGGTACTCTGTAGGTTGTGTCCCGTGTTTGTATTCTGAGGAGGTCGGTGCGGTTTTTTGCTGTGGCGTGTTGGAACTGTCAATCGATGAGTCGAGGCAATATCCCGTTTGTACAAGGGTATCTTTCAGCGTCTGTAGATGTCTGTTACGCTCCTCCTCGTCCGAGCAGATCCTGTGTATATGGAGGGCTTGTCCGTAGGGGTTGGCTTTTATAATGTGTTTCGGGAGAAGTGGAGCATCGTGAGGGTATCCGTGGGCTTGCGGGAAAGGGAAGAGCTGAGGTGACCGTCCTTGATGGAGATGAGTGTGTCCAAGAATGCAACTGATTTTGGAAAGTAGTCCATGGTGAGTCTGACGGTGGGGTGGCACTTATTGATGTCATCGTGTCATCGTTTCAGTGATTCTTCGCCGTGGGTCCAAAGGAAAAAACTGTCATTGATGTATCTGGTGTATAACATCGGTTGAAGGTCCTGTGCGGGAGGAGGTCTTGTTCAAACTTGTGCATGAAGATGTTGGCATATTGAGGTGCGAATTTGGTCCCCATGGCTGTTCCGTGCGTCTGGATGAAGAACCTGTTGTCGAAGGTGAAGACGTGATCCAGAATGAAGCGTATGAGTTGCAGAATTGCATCTGGAGATTGGCAGTTGTCGGTGTTGAGTACTGAGGCTGTTGCAGCAATGCCGTCGTCATGGGGGATGCTAGTGCAGAGTGCCGAGACGTCCATTGTGATAAGGAATGTCCCTGGTTCAACTGCTTCATGAGTGCTGAGTTTCTGTAGGAAGTCCATTGTGTCGCGACAGAAGCTGGGCGTACCTTGTACGATGGGTTTCAAGATGCATTCGATATAGCCAGAGGGGTTCTCACACAGGGTCCCATTGCCTGAAACGATAGGACGACCTGGTGTGTTGGCCTTGTGTATTTTCGGGAGGCAGCAGAGATCTCCAATGCGGGGAGTACGTGGGATTAGAGCACGTAGGGTGCTCTGAAGGTCTGGATCCAAGGTCTTGATCAGTCTGTTGAGTTGGCGGATGTGTTCCTTGGTCGGATCTGCGTGTAACTGTCTGTGGTATTCCTGGTTGTTGAATTGTCGGTATACTTCTTTGCAGTAGTCCGTTCTGTTCAGTATGACGGTGGCCCCTCCTTTGTCTGAAGAATCACTGAAACGACTACACAATGACATCAATAGGTTCCATCCCACCATCAGACTCACCATGGACTACTCTCCAAAATCAGTTGCATTCTTGGACACACTCGTCTCCATCAAGGACGGTCACCTCAGCACTTCGCTTTACCGCAAGCCCACGGATAACCTCACGATGCTCCACTTCTCCAGTTTCCACCCTAAACACATTAAAGAAGCCACCCCGATGGACAAGCTCTCCGTATACTGCTCGGATCTGCTCGGATGAGGAGGAGCGTAACAGACATCTACAGACCAGGAAAGATGCCCTCGTACGAACGGGATATGGCGCTCGACTCATCGATTGACAGTTCCAACGCGCCACAGCAAAAAACCGCACCAACCTCCTCAGAAGACCAACACGGGACACAACCGACAGAGTACCCTTCGTCGTCCAGTACTTACCTGGAGCGGAGAAACTCCGGCATCTTCTTCGCAGCCTTCAACACATCATCGGTGACGATGAACACCTTGCCCAGTTCATCCCCACACCCCCACTACTTGCCTTCAAACAACCGCGCAACCTCAAACAAACCATTGTTTGCAGCAAACTACCCAGCGTTCAGAACAGTGACCACGACACCACACAACCCTGCCATGGCAATCTCTGCAAGATGTGCCAGATCATCGACATGGACACCATCATTACACGTGAGAACACCACCCACCAGGTACGTGGTACATACTCGTGTGACTCGGCCAACGTTGTCTCCCTCATACGCTGCAGGAAAGGATGTCCCGAAGCGTGGTACATTGGCGAGACCATGCAGACGCTGCAACAACGAATGAACGGACATCGTGCAACAATCACCAGGCAGGAATGTTCCCTTCCAGTCAGGGAGCACTTCAGCAGTCAAGGGCATTCAGCCTCTGATCTCCGGGTAAGCGTTCTCCAAGGCAGCCTTCAGGGCGCGCGACAATGCAGAATCGCCGAGCAGAAACCTATAGCCAAGTTCTGCACACATGAGTGCGGCCTCAACCGGGACCTGGGATTCATGTTGCATTACATTCATCCCCCACCATCTGGCCTGCGAAATCCTACCAACTGTCCTGGCTTGAGATAATTCACACCTCTTTAACCTGGGGTTACCCCTATCTCTGGATCTGTAAACACTTAATTAACTGCAAATGCTCGCATTCTAAGCATTGTCTTGCATCTTTGAATTTGTGTATATATATGTTCCTGGAACACACCTCTTCATTCACCTGAGGAAGGAGCAGTGCTCCGAAAGCTAGTGTTTGAAACAAACCTGTTGGACTTTAACCTGGTGTTGTAAGACTTCTTACTGTGCTCACCCCAGTCCAACGCCGGCATCTCCATTTCCTGTCTATTTTAAATGGTGCTGTAACCCTATCCTATAACTGGAATATCTATGTTCTGCCTCAGTGCAGGATTTTTCTAATGTCTCACTGCTTACCCCAACAAACTGAGAACTCCCAGAAACTTAATTTATGATCTGTAAAGTGTGAAGCAGGAAAAAGTTTTTAATAAAACAAAATTGAAAGATGTCCATGCGAATCAAAGCCAAACCACCACCATGGAGTTGTTTTGTGAACACACCCATGGTTTTCACTACTGCTACTATAGCTTGGTGCTAGAGCTTGTTATAACTGCTGGAGATGGTATTCTGCTGTGCAGCTTAATTTTTTAATTGCCTATTTTTGAGGTCATGAAATCTGATGCGATTTGACATCCTTTTAAAATTGATGACATCCCTTTGCACTTTTTGGATCAGAATCGAGCTGCATTCAAGATGTTTACTTGCAAAAAAAGTTGACCTTTCAAACTGAAAATGGAATTACATACAAGTCAAATTACAAATTTTCTGCTGGTATCCAGTATCATATTTCATTTCAAAATATCTGCCAACTGAAGTGATTTAATTTAACACTGGTTTAATAATGTTTATCATCTTGAAGCCTCTTCAGGGTTGCCCAATCTGTTGACCTTTCAGTTGATGGTATCTTTCCAGCACAGCAGAAAGAGGTCACGTTGAATTAAATATCTATTTTACCAACCTTATTTAACTAAATAAATAGAAAACCTCCAACGTGCTATTGCTAGTGAACGGGGTGATGAGGTTAATGTAAGTGCAGTCTAATCGCCTGGTGATGCACTTTGATATTCCAATATGCGGCATGCAGGGATGAGGCAGGAACTCTCCCCTTCCCAATCCAAATGGGTCTAACTTAAGAATCCGACTGAAATACCAGAATTGTATGCCTCCCCACAACAGGTTTTGACATGGGGGTGGGAGGGGGAACATAAAAGTGCATGGACGGAATTCCCTGCAGGATTGCACCTGCCCCACGCCGGGGCAGGCAGGGCCTTGGACTGAGGGCTGCCCTTGACCCAATTAAGGCCCTTAAATGGCCACTCAATATGTAGGCTGTCGAACCCCGAAATTGAATACAATCCGATCTCCGGTAGGAATGTAGTGACGTGTGGGGGTACAGGGGTGGAGGGAAGGGGGTTGGGCGATGAGATTTCACGTATTAAGATGTTTACTGTAACAAACAAACTAAAATCAATTTCAACTAAACATTACTCCATAGATAACTAATGCACAAAACCACTGAAAAGATGGTCATTATTAACTTATCAACACAAACAAAACAACCCACAACACATTTAGAAGCTGTATTGCATTCTCTGCAGAAACGTAGTCTTGTGTTTAAAAGTCCCAAACTCCTCCCAGCTTCAAAAAGCTCTTTCCCGTCCCCTCCCCCATCAGGATGAATATTCCAGTGTCCTTCCAAATAAAGGGCGAAATTCTCCTACCCGCCCCGCCACATTTCTGCCCCGACCGGCCGGCGGGAGTCTCCGTAATGCCGGCCGGTCAATGGGGTTTCCCATTGTGGGGCAGCCCCACGCCGTCAGGAAACCCCCGGGCGCCGGCAAAACGGAGACTCCCGCCGGCGGAGAATGACGCCCAAAGTCTCCTTCACATAATTTTCTGAGCATAATCAAATTAACTTTCTGTGGCAAGGTACCCTCTGGTGATTACATGGCCCGGATATTGGAGGAGAGGCAATCATCATCAAATTGCTACTCCATTCAAACATTGCTCTTCACTTCCCACCAGGTTTTTCAAGCCAGGCTTTACCAGAAATGCAGAATTCAGCGCAGCATCCTTCCGAGAGCTCCAACCCACTGCTGTAAGAGTTGGGGAGGGGGGGGGCGGGGGGGTTGTGGGGGAGGGAAGGAGACAGAGAAGGAGAGACCTCTTTTTACAACACCAGTTGCCATATGCTTTAAATGTCCAATCAAATGTCAGTGAATGGGTGAATTACTGGATGGGTAGGGTTGGTGAAGTACTTGGGTAGGGTGGATGAACTGACAAGGGTGTGTGGTCGGGTCTGGCGGTTGTTGATAGTGGGTGCATGTTCTGTGTTTTGGCCGTGGTAAAGATTCACACAGAACATCTAGTTCTTCGACTAGTAAGATAGTTTATTGACAAAATGAACACGTGGAAAGATAACTTACAAAATATAAATCAAAGGGTAACGAATAAGTGAATTCTCCTGGAGCTACTTCTAATGCAGCTGTCCTCCAGTACAGCTTACTACCAATTGCCGGATCTCTGGAGTCACATGGTGGATCACTGTCCCCACCTGCTCGTCGGAGGTCGTACATCCAACTATATTGATTGCTATGCATATGCATGTCACCACAATCGGTGGGTGGGGAGGTGGAGTCGGGAGGGCATGTGCGGTAGTTGGGTGTCAAATGGGGGAGGCGGTGGGTTAGAATGCGTGGGTGGCCAGTTCTGCAGTTACTCAGGAGTTAGACTAGCTTTTTCTATGTCTAACATTTCTTGGGGAACTATTCAGGTAAGTACAGCAGAATTGTATAAGATGCCTGACCCTAATTCAGAGCTGGAGACATTCGCAGAGGGTCCCAGGGATTGGGAGAATTGCCCATCAGAAATTGAGAGCTCCCAAGCAATTCCCACAGAGTTCAGTGTGTCAGGACTTCTGTGTGGTTTCAATGTGCATCTTGGATCATACACTCAGTCTCCAATAATCCTGAGACCAGAAGATTTGTGACATTGGTTTATTTACTCTCTATAATCCTCCATCCCTCAAGCAGGGGTTCTGATCTCACTGATAATTAACCAAAAAGCAGTCATTTTCTTTTGCCTGGCGCAGCAGCACATGTTCCCTAAAGCCCCTCAGTTTGACTGACCCTGTGTCAAACATGATCGGCTGCTGCCTGCTTTGCGCCAAGGTGTTACAGCTTACACTCTGTAAATGCGTTAGGTTCCCAAAACACTGACAGCAAGGACTTGTAACGAAGAGTAGCTTGTTCACTTGCTCAGCAGTTATTGTACTCCGCCCATGCTCCTGGGAAGAACTCCCATGTTCCTAATAGTGACTCTTTTGTAGCAGGGTCATCACATGACCACTTGATCAATATCTTCCCCATTTAGTTTGAACAACCGGTGACATGAGATGTAACAGTGTGCGCAATCGGAAACTATGTACAGACCATTTTGTGACATGCAAGTTAAAGCGGATAACAAAGCATAACTAACTATTTACATATATAGTGAGGCACAGATTAAGCTTTTGCAATGCATAGCTCATCGAGTCTCCTTTCCGCCCCCTCCCCGCCCTCCTCCCACCCCTTTCTCATTGAGGAAAGGTGAGATTCAAAAGCCAGTTCTAGGTTTGGTGGTAGTATGGGCTTGGAATATCATGTTAGGATAGCTCAGGTGCCCTGAGCTTATGCCGATTGGTGGTGTTGTAGTCTTTCTCTGTCCAGTGTCTTTAGTGTGTTCAACCTGGAGCATCCCACCAATGTGTTCTGTGGGTTTATGGCTCGATGTAGGAGTCTGCATGTCCACTGGGTGTAGGTGGCTGTGTTGCAGGACGGACGACTAAGGTGCTGTGTTATCTTTTGGTGCTGCTTCTGAAATCTTTAGGAGTTGTCAGCAGTTACATACATAGTGGGCACTGTCTAAGGCTACCATGTAGCTTTTCGCTTGTAGGGCATGTTTGTGTACCAACTGGTCTTGGTGACGTGCAAACTGAATCCTGACCATATGACCAGGTGTTCGAGTGCCGAGTCTGTGGACATCTTGATCATCGTGCGTTTTGCTTCTCAATCCACTTTGCATGAGGGCATCATTAGCAGCAGGAATCACAGTCCTGGTGCATCTGGAAAAGAGTGATTGTGCTGATGAGAGCAGGCCTTGTTGTAGATTTTACATGCTGAGGAGTGCAGCCTAGCAATCTGTGTGATACCAAGCACGTTTCTCTTGAAGATGTCTGGCTGAGATATTCTGCCACATCATTTGACTGTGGATATAGCGAACTGCTCATAATCTACTAAAAGTTCCATGTGTGTGCAAAGTTACAAAATTCAGTGGAGATGAATTGGTAAGTGTTGTCTGTCATGGTAGCACAGTAGTTAGCACAGTTGCTTCACAGCTTCAGGTCCCAGGTTCGATTCCCGGCTTGGGTCACTGTGTGGAGTCTGCACGTTCTCCCTGTGTGTGCGTGGGTTTCCTCCGGGTGCTCCGGTTTCCTCCCACAGACCAAAGATGTGCAGGTTAGGTGGATTGGCCATGCAAAAACTGCCCTGCAAAAACTGCCCTTAGGTTAAGTAGGGTTGCTGGAGAGCAGCTCGGTGGCACAGTGGTTAGCATTGCTCACAGCGCCGAGGTCCCAGTTTCGATCCCGGCTCTGGGTCACTGTCCATGTGGAGTTTGCATATTCTCCCCGTGTCTGCATGGGTTTCGCCCCCACAACCCAAAGATGTGCAGGGTAGCTGGATTGGCCACACTAAAATTGCCCCTTAATTGGAAAAAATGAATTGGATATTCTAAATTTTTTTAAAAGTAGGGTTACGGGGTTACGGGGAATGGGTGGAAGTGTGGGCTTGGGTAGGGTTCTCTTTCCAAGAGTCAGTGCAGACTCGATGAGCCAAAAGGCCTCCTTCTGCACTATAAATTCTATGCTTCTATGATTCTATGACTGCGGGATGCCATGTGTGGCAAAGTGTCTCTTGAACTTGATGATGACTGTGTACACATCATGTTTGGCATGCAGTTGAGTTCAAACCATGCGGAATATGGATCAACTCAGACAAAATGTTGTTTATCATTCTACTCAAAAATGTCAGCTGCTGCGAAGGACCATTGGAAGTTCGGGACCTCATATAAATACATCGATTTTGTTTGCTTGATGCGGCCTGAGTGCATTGCTTGGTGCACATCTGGAAACTTCCCTTTCCATGTCTGCGTAAATGGAGGGCCAGCACAATGATTCCTTCACCCTGCATTTGGTTGCTTATAAGCAGGGGTGTCCCTGGTAAAGTTGCAAATGTAGGACCTCTGAAGAACAGTAGGGAAGATGAATCACTGACCATGCAGCATCCATCCACCCTGTACAGATAGTTCATCTCTGATGGCGGAAAATGTGCGTAGCTCATGAGACGCTCCCTTGTGGACTTTGGTCATCCTGTAATGATGACATTGTGCAATTGTCTGAATTTGATGTCTGCTTGTTTGGCAGCTTGGAGTTCCTGAATTCGACGAGAGGACAGCACCTCTATTGTTATGATTTTTTTAAAAATCATTTTTACGGGGTGTGGCAGTCACTGGCTAGACCAACATTTATTACCCATCCCTACTTACCCTTCAGAAAGTGGTGATAAATTGCCTTCTTGAACCGTTCTCTGAGGTGTAGGTATATGCACCTTCTAAGTCAGAATGGCGAATGACTTGGAGAGGAACTTCAGGTGATGGTGTTCCCATGTTTGTGCTGCTCTTGTCCTTCTAGTTGGTTTATTTGCCCATGTTTGTACTGGTGCCATGAGACTTCATGAGTTAGATTAAAGTTGAGGAGAGCACGGTAGCATATTGGTTAGCACAGTTGCTTCACAGTTCCAGGGTGCCAGGTTCGATTCCCAGCTTGGGTCACTGTCTGTGTGCAGCCTGCACGTTCTCCCCGTGTGTGCTTGGGTTTCCCCCGGGTGCTCCGGTTTCCTCCCACAGTTCAAAGATGTGCAGGTTAGGTGGATTGGCCATTCTAAATTGCCCTTAGTGTCAAAAAAGGTTAGGTGGGGTTACTGGGTTACGGGGTGATGCGATCATCAATTCACTCAAGGACTCGTGTCGGAGTAAAACAGTGGTTTTAATTAACTATCAACTTTGCCTGCCTGCGACTGGTACATACTGAGGACAGTCCCACAGGCCAGCTACTCTTATACTCCTTCAAAGGGGCGGAGCCATAGGCTGAGCCCGTACATGCTCCAACATCCTCCAACATCTCCCCCTGTGGGTGAAGCCATACAATGGCCCACAGATAAAACCCACAGGGTTAATAACATAGAACATAACTGGTGAATTAACTGTATTTACAAACATAGAATATAACTGGTGAATTAACTGTATTTACATTCACCACATTCACCCCCTGTAAAAAAATAAAGTCCGGTGGGGGTGATGGGTCACAAGTTCAGCCGGTCCGGCGCCCGGATCGTACGTTGCGACTGGCGAAGCACTGGTGTTGCAGCCGCTTCAGCTGGCTGGGGAAGTGGGTCCGGTGCAGCCCCAGGGGTGGACTCCAGGAGCGGCTCTTCCTGAGCTTCATTCCTGCGGACTGGTGTACCAGGTGGAAGGGAGCACGGGAACCAAATGGGCGCAGGGGCACTGGGCATGGGAGAAAGGGTGGGGTACAGCGCGGGGGGTACTGTGGATGTAGTGGTGGCGGAGCCTGCAGGCGCAAAGTCCCGGAGGGAGACGGTATCCTGTCGACCATCGGGGTGCTCAACATATGCGTAGTGCAGGTTTGAGTGCAGGAGCTGGACCCTCTCTACCAGGGGATTGGTCTTATGGGTCCGAACGTGTTTCTGGAGGAGAACCGGACCCGGTGTCATCAGCCAGGGTGGGAGCGAGGCCCCTGAGGGAGTCCCCCTAGGAAAAATGAACAAGCGGTCATGAGGAGTCTGGTTTGTGTCTGTGCAAAGGAGGGACCTAATAGCATGGAGCGCATCGGGGAGGGCTTCCTGCCAGTTGGAAACCAGGAGATTCCTGGACCGTAGGGTCAGTAGGATGGTCTTCCAGACCATCGCGTTCTCCCTCTCCACCTGTCCGTTTCCCCGGGGTTGTAACTGGTCGTCCTGCTCGAGGCGATGCCTTTACTGAGCAGGTACTGACGCAGATCGTCGCTCATGAATGACGAGCTCCTGTCGCTGTGGACGTAGTTGGGGAAACCAAACAGGGTGAAGACACTCTGCAGGGCTCTGACAACAGTGGGGGTGGTCATATCGGGGCACGGGATGGCAAATGGGAAACGGGAGAACTCATCAATAATATTGAGAAAGTAGGTATTGTGATTATTCGAGGGGAGGGGCCCTTTGAAATTGATACTGAGGCGGTCAAAGGGCCGGGATGCCTTCACCAGGTGGGCCTTATCTGGTCGATAGAAGTGCGGTTTACACTCCGCACAGATTATGGCAGTCACTGGTTACAGCTTTGACCTCCTCGGTGGAGTAGGGCAGGTTGCGGGCCTTGATATAATGGGCGAGCCGGGTGACCCCCGGGTGGCAGAGGTCGTCATGGATAGCCCGTAGTCGGTCCTCTTGCGCACTGGCGCATGTGCCGCGGGACAGGGCATCTGGGGACTCGTTGAGCTTCCCAGGACGATATACTATATCGTAATTATAGATGGAGAGTTCAATTCTCCACCTCAAGATCTTATCGTTCTTGATTTTGCCCCGCTGCGTATTGTCGAACATGAAGGCTACCGATTGTTGGTCGGTGATGAGGGTAAACCTCCTACCAGTGAGGTAGTGTCTCCAGTGTCGCACGGCTTCCACGATGGCTTGAGCCTCTTTTTCGACCGAGGAGTGTTGAAGTTCAGAGGCGGTGAGGGTGCGTGAAAAAAACGAAACCGGTCTGCCTGCTTGATTGAGAGTGGCGGCGAGAGCGACCTCTGATGCTTCGCTCTCTACCGGAAAGGGGACGGACTCGTCCACCGCGTGCATCGCGGCTTTGGCGATGTCCGCCTTGATGCAGTTGAAGGCCTGGCGGGCCTCGGCTGCCAGGGGGAAAAGGGTGGCCTTAAATAGTGGGCAGGCTTTGTCAGCATACTGGGGGACCCATTGGGCGTAGTAGGAAAAAAATCCAAGGCACCTCTTGAGGGCCTTGGGACAGTGAGGGAGAGGGAGTTGCAGGAGGGGGCGCAGACGGTCAGGGTCGGGCCCTAGGACTCCGTTTTCCACGACGTAGCCGAGGATGGCTAGTCAGGTCGTGCGGAAAACACATTTCTCCTTATTAAGGTGAGATTAAGTTTTTGGGCGGTTTGGAGAAATCGATGGAAGTTGGCGTCGTGGTCCTGCTGATCATGGCCGCAGATGGTGACATTGTCCAAGTACGGAAACGTGGCCCGCAGCCCGTACTGGTCCACCATTCGGTCCATTGCTCGTTGGAACACCGAAACCCCGTTCGTGACGCCAAAAGGGACCCGGAGGAAATGAAAAAGGCGGCCGTCTGCCTCAAACGCCGTGTAGTGGCGATCCTCCGGACGGATTAGGATCTGGTGGTATGCAGACTTCAGATCCACCGTGGAGAACACGCGGTAGTGAGCGATCTGATTGACCATGTCTGCAATCCGGGGAAGGGGGTACGCATCAAGTTACGTAAACCGGTTAATGGTCTGGCTGTAATCAACCACCATCCGGAGCTTCTCCCCGGCCTTGACGACCACCACCTGAGCTCTCCAGGGGCTATTGCTGGCCTCTATGACTCCTTCTCGCAAGAGACGCAGGACCTCAGACCTAATAAATATTCTGTCCTGCATGCTATATCGCCTGCTGCGAGTGGCTACTGGCTTGCAATCAGCGGTGAGATTAGCGAAGAGGGAAGGAGGGTCGACTTTCAGAGTGGCGAGGCTGCACACAGTGAGTGGGGGCAGGGGTCCGCCAAAGCTAAGCGTCAGGCTCTTGAGATTACATTGAAAATCGAGCCCTAAAAGGAGGGGGCGCAGAGGTCAGGGAGCACGTACAGCTGGAAATTAGTGTACTCAGCGCCCTGTACCGCTAAGGTTACCATAGTGCCCCCTCGGATTTGTACCGAGTGCGACCCGGAGGCGAGGGAAATTGTTTATTGCGCCGGGAATATCGGGAGCGAGCAGCGACTTACCAGATCCGGGTGGATGAAACCCTCGGTCCTCCCGGAGTCGAACAGGCAAGGTGTCTGGTACCCGTTAACCCGGACGGCCATCATTGAGCTCGTGAGGTGCTTGGGTCGCGACTGGTCCAAGGTGACTGCGCTGAGCTGAGGGTAACCGGCGGTGTGGTCGGCTGTGCTGGGGCAGCCCCCCGGTGACTGTCCGAGCAAGTCGTATGCGTCGAGCGGCGTAGCAGATGGCGTCCAAGATGGCGGACCCGTTGATCAAGCATGGCGGGCGTCGAGGAAGATGGCGTCCAAGATGGCGGCCCCCATGGATCGCACGTGGCCGGCCACGTGGGGGAGTATGGCCAATATGGCGGCCCCCGTGAGCCGCACGTGCTGTGCGGAGTCAGAGTCAGCAGGCACGCTGCCACATTGCGAGGTCTGCGGGCCTGAGAGTCAGTAGTCCGGGTCTGAGAGTTCGCGGGCTTAGGCTTGGCGAGGCAGACCTTGGCGAAGTGCCCTTTTCGACCGCAACTGTTGCAGTGCGCATTGCGGGCCGGGCAGTGCTGTCGAGGGTGTTGAGGCTGGCCGCAAAAATAACAAGGCAACCCCCCATGATGAGCGGGTGGGCACGCTGCACAGGCCTGGGGTAGTCTCTGGTCGGGAGCCCACGAGGGGGTCGAGTGTTCGGCCGGAAATGCAGTGAGACTCTGGAAAGCGACCTCCAGTGAAGTCGCCAGTTTCACCGCCTCATCCAGGTCCTGGGCCCCTTTCTCAAGCAGTCGCTGCCGCACGTAATTTGATCTGACCCCCGCAACGTAGACATCTCGGACGGCGAGCTCCATGTGCTGAGTGGCCGTAACAGCCTGATAGTTGCAGTTGCGCGCGAGGGCTTTGAGGTCGCGCAGAAATTCGTCGAGTGACTCCCTGGGACGCTGGCGTCGAGTAGTGAGAATATGTTGCGCATAGACCTTGTTCACAGGCCGCACTCAAATGTGCTCGATAATTGCGAGAGTGGCGGTATATGAGGTGGCCTCTTCGAGTTGCACAGAAATGCGGTGACTCACCTGTGCGTGGAGGAGACTCAATTTTTGTTCGTTCGTGACGGATGGCATCGACGACGCGGCAAGGTAGGCCTTGAAACACCGCAGCCAGTGTGAAAACATTTCCTTCGCCTCCGCGGCCTGTGGATCGAGCTCCAGTCTGTCAGATTTGAGGGCTGACTCCATAATCGTTTTTGTTCAGATAGTTAATTAAATTGATGCGACCATCAATTCACTCAAGGACTCGTGTCGGAGTAAAACAGTGGTTTTAATTAACTATCAACTTTTGCCTGCCTGCGTCTGGTACATACTGAGGACAGTCCCACAGGCCAGCTACTCTTATACTCCTTCAAAGGGGCAGAGCCATGGGCTGAGCCCGTACATGCTCCAACATCCTCCAACATCTCCCCCTATGGGTGAAGCCGTACAATGGCCCACAGATAAAACCCACAGGGTTAATAACATAGAACATAACTGGTGAATTAACTGTATTTACATTCACCACATGGGGATAAATGGGGTGGGCTGGAGGTGTGAAGCTTAAGTGGGGTGCTCTTTCCAAGGGCTGGTGCAGACTCGATGGGCTGAATGGCCTCCTTCTGCACTGTAAATTCTATGATTCTATGATTATCTAAGATATGATTCTGTGAATATAATATCAGGTTGTTGCTTGACTAGACTGTCCCAATTTTGGCACAAGGAGGACTTTGCAGTGTCAACAGGGCTGGGTTTGCTGTTGCCCTTTCCGGTGCCAAGGTCGATGCCAGGTGGTCTGACCAGTTTCAGTCCTTTGTGTTTTCTTCATAGCGGTTGAATACAACTGAGTAGTTTGCTAGTCCTTTTAAGAGTCAACCACATTGCTGTAGGTCTGGAGTCACATGTAGGCCAGACCTAGTAAAGACAGCAGGCTTCCTTCACTAAGGAGGAAACATTGGCGAATCAGTTGGGTTTTTTAACGACAATGGTTTCATGGTCAGTGTTAGACTTTTAATTCCAGGTTTATTTTTAGTGAGCTTTTAAATTCCACCATATGCCCTGGTCCTGAGAGGATTACCCTGAGTCTCTGTATTAATGGTCCAGCAACAATACCATTGCCATTGCCTCCCCTCTATCCTGCTTATGATCTGCCTGATTTGTCTTGGGTAAGAAGGCTCTTGAGAGGGCATCAGCCAAGTACACCTCCTTGCCATGTTTGTTGACGATGCTGAGATTGCAGCATTGCAGCTTTAGCAACACGTGCTGCAGTCACGCAGATGCAGTATGAACAGGCTTTCTTAGAATAGTTATGAGTGGCTGATGATCTGTTCCAACAATTGCAGGGTGACCACCTATGAAATCATGACATTTCTGACAGGCGAAGACTAAAGCAAAGATTTCCTTTTCAATTTGTGAATAACGGGTCTCAGTGGCAGTGAGGGCCCTTGAAGTAAAGGCTATTGGTCTGCCGTTCTGGATGCTAACTGCGTCAAGTCCATGCTGGGAGGCATCTGGTGATATGAGTACAGACGTTCGAATGTCAAAGTATTGTAACACTGGTCGGGCTGCGAGTGCTTGTTTGAGTCAGTTGAAGACCACTGTGTGGTGCTTTGCTAGCATCATTTGACATCCTGGTGAAGAAGTTGATGAAGAAATCCAGTGACCTCACTGTAACAAATATAGAACTTAGAAAGAGAATTTGTCACATCAGAAAAGTGTGTTCATTTCCAGTAATGGCCATCTGTTGCATAGTCATTGTCTTGTCTGGATCATGCATTATACCATTGACTGTGAGTCAATGACCCACATAAGGAACTTGGTAGACCCTGAATCTGCATTTTGTAGGGATGGTCCTCATTCTGTTGAGGATGAGACAAAGACATGCTTCATATTCTTGTGTAGTACAACCCCAAACCAGGATTCCATCGACAATGATTTGCAAGGTTGGCCTGCAAAGAGTTGCACCATGCATCGCCGGAAGACCTCGCTGCCAGTGGACATTCCATAGGGCATACAAAGAAATAGATAGCTGCCCATCAGAAACATGAATATGTTTAGTTTTGAATATTCTTCCTCTAACGGGATCTGCCACAACCTGCATTTTGCATCGAGAATTCTGAACACGGAAACATTTTGCATATCTTCTATCGTCTGTTCCACTGCCTTCATAGGATGATGAGGTCTGAGCAGTGTCTTTTTTGAATGAACTGGGTTCATGCATGTCCTGACTATGCCTTCTCTCTTTACTGTGGCCACCATTGCTGAACCCCATTCTGTGGCCTCGTCTATAGGAATTATGACACTTCATGTTGTAATCCAATGCAGTTCATTAACTATTTTGTGCTTCATGGCTATTGGTACTCTTCTTGGAGCACAGACTGTTGGTGGCACCACATCATCTAGCCTGGTGCTGGTAACGTATCAATGATGCCACAGTTGAAGAGGTATTTGTATGCTGTCAAGTCTGGGGTCTGGTGTTGTGGAACATGCACTTTTGGACCAAGTTGAATGAGCCCCAATGTAATGCTGTCCCAAAGATCTAATAGTGGCCTTACATTCTGGTCAACTGCATGAAGCTTGAAACTTCCCTGTGTGCAGTGGTGAGTGGCTTCACCTTGGGTGCGGATGATTTGCCACCGTAAGCCACGTGGTCTGCCTGGGTGCTGGAGTCTGGTGCTGCATGTGGTCTAATTCCCGCAAAATTTGGCTCGACAATACATTACACTTTGCACCAGTGTCAACTTTTACCTTCAATCTTGAGTTGTTGCAAATCATGTTGAGGGTGGTGAAGACCTCACCCTTTTCTGTGACAGTGCTGACATTCTCACACTAACATGTTGTTGGAGACTCTGTAGCTTCGCTGCTTTGGTTGAGTTCCACTTCATCCACCTTGCTCACACTCCTACCCACTGGCGGGGGGGGGGGAGATCACCAACTGCAATGTTGCTAATGGCAGAGGAAGAATGCTGTGGTTTTGGTCTACTGCATTTAGTGAAGCGATCCCACTTCCCACATTTGTTGCATCTTTTACCGTATGCAAAACAAACTGTTCTGTTCTGAGGGTGCTTGCCGCTGCCCTTGGAATGTGAATTCTTCTGTTTTCTGCCTAAAGTCTCTGCTTCTGTTTTCTGATTGTTCATTTAACGTGCAAATATTAATGTATGTTTGTAAAGTCAGGTATTTCTGTCGAAGCAGTTGCTTGTGCACTAAGTCGCATGTGAATTCCACAAACTACTCTGCACTTGTGCACTGTATGGATTCTACATTGTAGGGATTCTATGATTCCTAATCCCTAATTAGTTCATCGGGGAGCGTTCCAAACGTTTATTTCTTTATCAAGATTTTCAAGGTGGCTGTGTAAGATTGTTGTTGTTTGTTTTGTTGAGTTGAATGCATGTCCATCAACGATTATATTTTTACCAGAAGACAGATATCCTTGAACATTTTTAGAATTCTTTTAGATTCATCTTTTCTCCCTTCCATCTGGGAAACAAATAATTTGGATTTCTCGACAGCCTCAGGCCTACTAACTTTAATAAGGTAAAAGCCTGCCCCTTTCTTGCTTTGTCAGACAATGCAGTGCCATACACCACTCCTCAAACTTTACCCAACTGTCTGCAATATTTTCATCAAGGTTAAGTGGGCCAACGAGGTGAATTCCTTGTGCCATACTGCCAATTCCTGACGCATGTAAATGTGTTAGGTTCCTGAAACACCAACATTATATACTTATAATGAAGAGTAGTTTGTTCACTAGCTTACAAGCTATTGCATCCTTGTACTCTACCTGCGCTCCCAGGGATAACTCCCATGTTCCTGACACAGAACTTATTTTATAGCCACTTGCTCTACACACCCTTTGAATAAGTTTCAATTTGTGTTTCTGACCCCGTAACAAGCATATCGCGTTGGTTTGTCTCTGGCCCAACTTGGTATGAGGGTCACATGGACTTGTCTCTGCACAGACCTTTTTGATGAAACTCCAGTGAGGCTGCAGAGAGATCCATTTGGTTTGGGGTAGCCACTCAGGTACACACCTTAGTTGAATATCTCATCGAAAGATAGGCATCTTCAATAATGCAATACCTCTTCAGTGTTGCACTGAAATGTCAACAAGACACTGATAATATGGGTATCAACTGACAATCTTCTGATTCAAAGAGGCCTTTGCTACCAACTGAGTGGGTGACAAAAATGAGTTCACATGATACAATGGAGGTTTTCCTCTATGAACAGGGACAAAGCATATTTTTGGATCTGAACAGAGGAAGTTTTACTCAGTTTCTGACTTTTCTATTCAAGCGCATCTCCAGCAAAACCTGGACGTTCTGCTGAATCAGGTTTGCCATGCCGTTTGCCATCCTCCCAAGGACACGCCCGTGCATGCACATGTTAGTGTTACTACATCAGAGATCAAATGGACAGACATCTGTGCCTCACCTTTGTTGAGAGCCTGCAAGACCTCTTCCTGATATTACCCCACCTCTGGCTACATTTCCAGCATCTTGGTGACGATCCCAGAGGCTTTCCATCAGACTCAAACTTAACAGAGGCCTCTTCCCCAGTCGTCCTCTCAGTGTTTTGGACCTTGGCTGTCCCTACCTCTCCTGCTGTGGACACATGCTCGTGAAGTGATCACCAAAGTGTGAGGCCCTGACTAAACTAGATCCATGATCCACCAAGGTGAATGCTTCTGGACGGATGGAGTGTTAAGGTGAATGCTGTGACAGCTCTACAGGCGAGTATTCATTGTTGTCATCATGCTCATTTTGCCACGTGTCAGGGCCGGGTCTGAGCTCAAGTTTGGAGACTGGCCTCGCCCTCATCCTGAGGAGAGAATGAGTAACTGCATGGGCTTCCTCCTACATGGAACAAAGCCTCACCCGCAGGTTCCGATGGGCAGAGGTTAAGCTTCCTCAGTAAATGCTTGGGGGAGGCCAACCTCACCATTTGCACATACATGCTCACGATACTCCCATGCCAGCTTGACAGCCTGCACCGCATGCTGTGTGAGAGGGTGCATATCAGGCATTCTCCCATCCTGTCTTCTCCCCCTCGTTGTCTTCTCCTGCATGATGATTGAAGATGGTTTGTGAGCTCTTCTGATGTAGGTTCATATGCTGTCTGTCTCCACCCTGTCCAATTGGCATTCATGTGCTCAAAGATACTTTGTCAGCACTCTTCAGACCACAAGCTCTAGCAGCTGAAGGACAAGGACAACAGAGGCATGGTAACGGCAGCAGCATTTGCAGCTGCCCTCTATACCAACACCCTCAGCAACCATGGCTGCTTCTCTACCAGCAGACCACATGGACTGCACTGAGGCAACAGCCCACTGGGATACAGTTTAGTTTTAGCACAGAGGCGACTAGGTTAAAGAGTTTTCCATTCAGACAGTATTTAAGACCTATACCAGAGGCCAGTTGACCTTTGAGGTGAATAGTCATTGTCTAGTAGATTGTCACTTGTATGGGAACTATGACACAGCCTTGCCAGACCCCAGTCCAGATTTTGAAGATGTCTGTTCCAGGTCTCCCACTTAAGAAGTTGCAGTCATATTATAAGGATCAGTTGAAGATTGTGACTCAAGTCTCTTGGACATCTAAATATTTGGAGCACAATCCTCAGAGCCTTGTGATCCACTGAGTCAAATAATTTGGTCAGGTTGATGAATTAAATTATAAGTTCTTCTCAACATTTTTCTTGGATTTGTCTGGAAATAAAAATCATGTCAGATGTTCGACTGGAAGATCTAAAGCCACACTATATCCTTCTGCAAGGACGTCCTCAGCCACAGGAAGTAGGTGATTCAGAAGAATGCATGTCAACATTTTCCTTGCTTTGGGCAAGAGGGAAATACCTCAACAATTTCCACAGCATGATTTTTCTCCCTTCTTGAAGAGATAATTGTCATATTCCTGGTGTTGGGTGTTCTTGATCCCATTGTATTAATGCATGGAATCCTGATGTGAGCAAACATCTATGAGCTTCGAATGCCTCAGCTGGCATACCATCAGGGCCTCTGGCTTTGTTGGTTTTCATCCATCTGCATCCTTTTTGCAGCTCTCCCACCAATAATGATTCACCCACAGATTTTACCACGAGGTACTGGGAATGCCCTGGAGAGTATCAGCTGCCACGATGGTTTCATAGTTGACGAGTTGTTAAAAATGCCAGATGGCAGTATCAATCTTAAGAGGTGAGGGACCACCATCCTGTGAGAGGAGTTTTGTCATGTAGATGGCCCTGGTAGCTTCAAAAAATCTTATGTTTGTCATGATGGAATCATAAAATCTACAGTGCAGGAGGAGGCCATTCGGCCCATCGAGTCTGCACCGGCCCTTGGAAAAAGCACCCTACTTAAGCCCATGCCTCCATGTAAACCCAGTTACCTGACCTAACCGTTTGGACACTAAGGGCAATGTAGCATGGCCAATCCACCTAACCTGCACATCTTTGGACTGTGGGAGGAAACAGGAGCACCGGGAGGAAACCCACGCAGACACAAGGAGAAAGTGCAAACTCCACACAGACAGTCACTCGAGGCCGGAATTGAACCCGGTCCCTGGAGCTGTGAGGCAGCAGTGCTAACCACTGTGCCACTGTGCCGCCCCAATGTGGTCAGCATATTGTTCCATCTCTTTGGCTTTCCCTTCCCATCACCTGACCTTTCTCTTCCAGATTTGTCTTTGGAAGTCTGCCTTGATCTTTGGAATGCTGCCATTTTGACTTGCAACCTTGGATTGTTCTGCCAGGCAATGAAGGCTATTCGTTTTTGTCGCAGTCGATTGCATATTTCGAACTCATTTTCATTGAACCAGTCATGGCAATGTTGCTCAAACCAGATGGTTTGGGCACAGGTTTCGTGAGCAGCTAACTTTATCGGATCCCACTGTTCCGGAATTGAGTTGGTTGTGTGGAGATCTTTCAAATTAGTCGGGATCTCCACTGGAATTTCTCTCTTCGTTTGGGCTTCTTTGGGGCTGAAACATTGACCTTCTTCCTCTTGGACCTTTGGGACTTGTGATGTCTTGATGCAAAGTAAATGTTCAATCATGATCTGTCCAGTAGGCAACAATCCGGCATATGGAACATGTGATACAGACATCACCTCAGATCTTTATCCCAAACAATGATATGATTTAAGTGGCAGTCAAAACCATCTAGTTCATACTCATATTAATATTTTAGAGGGAATATTTCAACTTCTAATGCTACTGCAATTCTTTAGAAATGAGAAGATTTTTTAAAATCCTAGACCACCTCAAGTAGTCGGAGTTCGTAGGGTTCCATCTGCACTTATGAAGTCAAAGTAAGGAAGGTGAAAGCCATAAAATGTCAGGTGCCTTCATTTAGCTGGGCAACCACAGACAGTAAGTCTGAAGAGAATTTCCCTGACAAAAGAAATGTAAACACATTCCTGCGGACGTCAAGGACAAGGGATTTCATTTTGAAGCTAACGCTTCAACTAATGTAAATATCCATCAGGCATTCCAACTAACCTCTGCTGCCACAGAGATGAATGATTAAGGACGCAGTCATGGCTGGAATTCAGGAAAATTTCTGTGGGATTTTTCCAGAAAGTCTTTGGGACTGGCGCTGAAGGCAACCTAGTTAGTGTGAACCCTAAGTTCTGCAGGCAGAACAAGAGAGAGTCTGCTAAGAGCTGTAAACAACTGTCGACCAAAAGCAAAAGGTCTATCAGAAATTGAGGCTATTTCTGGGAAGGAGCAAGTGCAGTGAAGTCCACTCTTGAGCAAGGCTGTTCACAATCGGGAGGTCGCTAAGGAGTAGTGGAGGATAAATTAGCTGGAGGCTCGTGGACAGGCCCCCAAAAAATCATACCTCGGAGGATAGCAGGAACAGGGAAGAGAGTCAAGATGAATTCCTGAGAACTGTGGCACTTTGATTTTGTCCCATAAAGTTAATTAACTGTCAAGAGTCGGATAATTAGCCAAAGGCTTTTTAGCATGATGTTAAATTGAAAAGGGAAAGGTTCTGTTGAAGATTCAAGTTTAAAGTACATGACATTGTATTTATTTTTGATTCTTATGTGTAAGATAGTAATTAGTTAGTGGTGTTTGTTTTGTTGATGCTTGTATGGTAAAATTATCCGTTTAAACCATGGAATCTTGTGGCTTAATTCTTTCAGTAAATTACAAGGGATTTTGAATTTCTCATTAAATGTTACTAGTCTCAATGGGGATCATAATAAGGGACCAATGCTTTGATCTAGGGTACCTTCAAATGGTTTTGTATTGATCTTTCTGGTATTTGTTATAATGAATCCATGCTAAGCACACTTTATCAGCAGGAGCACATCATTTGCATTGACGTTTCCCATCCCATTTTTCCCCCCAAATGCTCCTGACATCGAAGTCATGGACAATCCTGGAATTACCAAAATGGATGATTCTTTCTTCTTTTGGGATGGCAGCAAAGAGTTTATTAAGCCCAAAATAGAGCCTTTCCTTATCATCTTCATGGGAGACAAGGGTTGGGGCATTATCACTGATGACGCTAGTGTTTTGGTTATGAAGGTGTTATAGGTGATAGTTCATGAGTTTTTCAATTCTACAATTTGGGACTTCCGGCAGTGTATTCAAAATCCTATCCCAGATAGCAAAACTAACTCCATGAGCACAAGGGCGCAGTCAGCCTTTATTTCCAGTGGAAGGTGTGTCGCTTTGCTTGTTCCTTCAGCTGCTCCTCCAGCGACGGGAGAAGGCATCAATGTCAGTTTGGCGTTTGTGGTAAACCACTGTTGCACCTATATTAGGTGATGTATGGTAGGACCTGTACTACAGGTACGACGGTAGTCCCTGCCTGCTGGCTCCGCCCAGTAGGCGGGGTATAAATATATGTGTCCTCCGTGCAGCAGCCATTTCGCCAGCTGATGTGGGAGGCCACACATCTTAGAGCAATAAATTGGTGCACGATCAATTGCACAAAGACGAGAGTAGAATACAACTGAGGCTTTATTCGTGCATCAGAGTTCTATTGGTTCACATGAGAAGATTGTAGTTCTTCTTTTGGAGCGGTCACTCTTGAGATTGTACATGTGCGTTCTAACAATCCAAGTTACAAAATTCAAAGTTTCCTTTCTTCGACCATGAAGGTGGTGAATCCGCAGGGTACGGTTCCACAGCCAGGAGAAAGCAGGGCTGCCCCTTTTTAGGGCACCTTTTCTAGCCCTCTCCCCATTTGTCATATCCTGAAGAGAACTGCTTAGTCACAGACACTGCCGTGCAAAATCATCCCTGTTCCAACACAGGTGTCCAGTGACCTTCTTGCATCTGTCGCCTTCCAGTTTCACAGCTATGCCCGTTGTTATGGGCGAGGCATTTTCAGAACCCCAAAATGTATCATGGAGTTCAACCAACCTCCCCTTTAATGTATTTGTTGCTTTTCCTAGCACACGGCTTGTTCCCTAGGTGTGGGATTACAATTATGGACACGTGGGTTTTTCAACACAAAACAATGTTTATTCCATGAACTCAACTTAACATCTTAAATAAACATTGGATCTCTTAACACCCTTTACTTCAAAGATAAATCAGAAAATATTGGAACAGTAAATAATTCCTCAAAATATTCCTTCAAACTTCCAAGAGACTTAACACCTTTAAACAGAATCACATCAGGTTAAAGACTTTACTATTATGAGTTTAAATCACCCAATTGATCCAGAGATAGACTTTCATGGCAGATATCCAGCTCACTGCAAACACAGACACTCCCAAACTCTTTTCAAACTGCAAAACTAAACTGCAAAATGGCTGATCTAAAGCCCAGCTCCACCCACTCTCTGACATCACTGTTTTCTTAAAGGTACATTGCTTAAACATTCATGTCTTAAAGGTACTCTCACATGACACCTCCCCCCAAGAAAAAAAACAAACCCATCAACTTCAAGATGGTTTCATTTTTCACTTTTGCACTATCCACTAAGAAATGCACACAGTAAATATACATTTTCATTTAAAGAAAACAACACACTCAAACAGGTATTATAATATAGTCAATTTTTCGTTGTTCTTCTTCCTCCAACTGAAAACCTTCTCAATTGACAGTCTCTTTGAACAAAGTCTCTGCACGATCCATCCATTCCTCTACTCCTCGGCATTTCTTTAGAATCAGATACTTTAGTTCAATCTGACCACAGAGTCCCTTGCATTTCTCCAATACAGGAGCGTTGGTGATCACAGCTTTCAGGCAGTCAAATGCCTGTTGAAAGTCCGCTGTCCAGTGAAATTTTTTAGGTTTCTTTAGCAAGTCCATCAGTGGAGTAATCACGCCACAAAACTGGAATGGGTATTAAGGGCGCAGGTTTTATCACTGCTTGAGGTTTCTCTATCACTTGACATTTGTGACATGATTGACAAAATTTAACTACATCTTTATGTAGTCCAGACCAATAAAAATGTTTCTGGATTTTAGCTTGAGTTTTCCTTATTCCCAAATTACCTCCCACTGGTACCTCATGTGTAACTCGCAACACCTCCTTTCTATACCCTACCGGCAATACTACTTGATGAACTTCTGCCCACTTTTCATCCGCCTGCATATGTACAGGTCTCCATTTTCTCACCAAGACATCATTTTTACGGTAATAACACTCTGGTATACTCTCAGATTCCTCTTCCGTATACGCTTTCTGATATATCCGTTTTTTTCTACATCTTTCTGTTGTAACTCTGACAATTTTCCTGAACTAAAAATATCCACCTCATCCTCCATCTGTTCTTGTTCTTTTTCAACCATCTGATCAAAAATCGTTTCTGATAATTGCACTTCAACTTCATCTTCAGTCTTTGATTTCTCCTCTTGTCTTAACCTGTGACATTGCGACCTTGTTACTACACAATCTGGAAAAATCCCAGGATATTAGTCCTTCAACACTTCAGTTGACTGATTTTCCAATGGTTTATCAACCACAGTAGGCATCACTCCCACCTGTGATCCAGCTATATCATTACCCAAGATAAACTGTATTCATGGACAAGATAGTTTATCTATTACTCCTACTACCACTTCACCACTCTTCACTGGACTTTCCAACCTTACCTTATATAATGGAACGCTACTCCTCTCACCCTGAATTCCACATATCACCACATTTTCTGGCAACATTCTTCCCAAACTACATAATTCCTCATCTCTTACCATTAAAGATTGACTAGCCCCTGTATTTCTTAAAATTGTGACTTCTTTACCTGCTCCTCCTGATACGCATGAGTAAACTTGACACACACAAGTAAATTCTTTAAAGACATCTGGCACCTTCTTAACAATTACTTCTTGAACAGGCTGTACAATCGTTTGCACCTCCTTCGTTTCCCTTGGCATTCCTTTACCACTCTAACAAACCCCACTGTCTTATCCCGTTTTACCACATCAGCCTTCCCAGTGCTTTTCTTCAACCACCAACACTGTGACTTTGCATGGCCTAGTTTATTACAGTGAAAACATCTGAAACTTTTCAATTCTTTCCACCCTCCTGGATTTCTTTTTTAAATCTGAGGTACACTCTCTTTATTGTCTCCCATCAGATCACCTTTACCTTTACCACTTTTTCATGTCCCCAGTTTCTATCCCTCACCGGCTGAAACTGATATCGGAAACCAATCTTTGATTTATGAACTAATTCATAATCATCTGCCATTTCCATTGCTAATCTCGCAGTTTTAACCCTCTGTTCTTCCACATGAGTTCTCACTACATCAGGAATTGAATTTTTAAACTCCTCCAAAAGTATAATTTCTCTGAGAGCTTCATACGTTTGGTCTATTTTCAAAGCCCTTATCCATCCATCAAAATTACTCTGTTTGAGCCTTTCAAACTCCATGTATGTTTGACCAAATTCTTTCCTTACATTTCTAATCCTTTGTCTGTAAGCTTCAGGCACTAGCTCATATGCACTTAAGATGGATTTCTTCACCTCCTCATACGTTCCAGATACCTCCTCCGGTAGTGAAGCAAACACTTCACTAGCTCTACCTACCAGCTTTATTTGAATCAGTAACACCCACATGTCCTGTGGCCATTTCATTTGTTTAGCTACTTTCTCAAATGAAATGAAAAAGGCTTCCACTTCCATCTCGTCAAACCTTGGCAATGCTTGGGCATACTTAAATAGATTCCCACCAAGCCTTCGACTATGATGCTCTTTCTCACTATCCTCATCACTATGATCCAACTGTACGTTTCCCTTTATGTCTGCCAATTTTAACTGATTGTCATGTTTCATGGCCATTTTCTGAAGTTCAAACTCCCTCTCTTTATCTTTTTCCCTGATCTGTATCTCCCTTTCTTTTTCTTTTTGTTCTGCTCGGGCTATTTTTTCTTTTCTCCTTTCTTCTCTCTCCTTTTCTTTTTCCTCTCTCTCGCTTTCTCTTTCTATTTCCTCTCTTTCTTTTTCCTCTCTCTCACTCTCGTATTCAAGTCGCTTTAATTCTTTCTCATGTTCCATTTGTTTAATTTGCAACTGAATTTTTGCCATATCCAATGAGCCAATCTCTATCTTAGGCAACTTTAAATGCTTAACCATCGCCATAATTACCTCACCTTTTCGCATTTTGTCAGGTAATGTTAACTGCAATGTTCTTGCCAAATCTAACAGTCTGCTTTTCGTTTCTGTCCATAAGGTGCTACGTGTGACATTCTCCACCCCAAACAACTTCTGAGCCTCTGAAAGAGCCATTGTTCACAACACTCTCCCCTCTTAAACTAAAATACCACACCGGAAAAGCAACAATCCTTCACTGTCTTTAAGTTCACAAAAGCCAATCCAATAGATAGACTTTTATCCCCCTCGAGCCCCCAATTGTTATGGCCGAAGCGTTTTCAAAACCCCAAAATGTATCATGGAGTTCAACCAACCTTTCTCCTTTTCCTAGCTCACGGTTTGTTCTCTCGGGGTGGGATTACAATTATGGACACGTGGGTTTAGCACACTGGGCTAAATCACTGGCTTTTAAAGCAGACAAGGCAGGTCAGCAGCACGGTTCAATTCCCGTACCAGCCTCCCCGAACAGGCGCCGGAATGTGGCAACTAGGGGCTTTTCACAGTAACTTCATTTGAAGCCTACTTGTGACAATAAGCGATTTTCAATTTTCATTTCATGAGCTGCGCCAGTACTTGCTCAACAGGGACATTGCCTAGAACAGGACGACCAGCTACAACCCTGGGGAAATGGGCAGGTGGAGCGGGAGGGAGAATGGGATGGTCTGGAAGGCCGTCCAGCTGGCCCTATGGTCCAGAAATCTTCCGGCCACCCGCTGGCAGGAGGTCCTCCCTGACGCACTTCAGTCCATTCGGTCTCTCCTGTGCACGGCGACTAACGAAACCCCCCATGAATGTCTCTTTGCCATCCCCAGGAAATCCATCTCCAAGGTTTCGCTCCCAACGTGGCTGGGAGCTCCAGGACCCGTTCTCCTCCACAAGCACGTGCGGTTCCACAAGGCGGACCCGTTAGTTGAGAGAGTACAGCTATCCCACGCAAACCCGCTGTATGCCTAAGTAGCGTACCCCGATGGTCGCCAAGACACAGTCTCCCTCAGGGACCTGGCACCAGCTGGGTCCCCACACCCCCCCTCTCTGCAACGGCGCCACCCTCCCTTCCCCCAGCGCACCCCACCACAGCCCCCTCTCCAGGACAATCCGTCCTTCCCTTGGTCCCACCCGGGGAGAAGAGGATGTCGACACGCTCCCGGAGTCACCGGCGACCGAGCCAACGCTTGACTCGCCACCAGCACTGCGGCGCTCTCAACGACGGATCAAGGCTCCCGACCGTCTAAATTTGTAACCTTCTCTGAAATTTTAATGACAACCTGTATGTAAATAGTTTTCCACCCCCCCCGCTGGACTCATTTTGAACAGGGAGTGAATGCGGTAGTCACCACTGTTGTATTATATTGTATATACTGCACTGCATACGAGGGTATTACGGTAAGGCCCCTGTACTACAGGTACAGAGGTAGATCCCTGCATGCTGGCTCCGCCCAGTAGGCGGAGTATAAATGTGTGTGCTCTCCAAACTGCAGTCATTTCGGCAACAGTTGTAGGAGGCCACACATCTCTGTGTAATAAAGCCTCGATTACTCTCTACTCTCGTCTCGTCGTAATTGATAGTGCATCAGCAGCCTTCTTCCATCTTTGTAGCCAGTGAGATGTACAGTTTTCATTTGCCTGTTCTTGTATATGTATTCTACATATGCATTCCGCACTACCAACAGACCCAATGAAGGTGCTGATCGAGCAAATCACCTAGCTTTTCCCCATAATGCTGCACATTGTTTCTTTTCAAAGAGCCATCTAATGACCTCTTGAATCCGTCGATTGAACTTGCCTCCACCACACTCTCAGGCAGTGGATTCCAGACCCGAACCAGTTGCTGTGTGACAGTGTTTTTTCTCATATCACTTTTACTTATTTTACCAATTACCTTAAATCTGTGTCCTCTGGTTTTCAATCCTTCTGCTGATGGCAACGGTTTCACCCGATCTAAAGCCATCCACACTTTCTCATACCTACTCTAAACAGCTGGCCTTCAAAACTAATGAACATACATGCTGATCACCTACATAAATTATTGGTCAAAGTCACATACCACTGAGCATCTTGTTTCATTCTCAAGCTCATAGACCAGCGTGGGGCAGACACAATAGTGGCTGTAAGGATAGGTTTTGACTATAGACTTTGTGCGCGATACTCCATTGCCTGATGGTGATATTGTAATCGGTGATCGAGCAGAGAATCCCTTCCGATGCCCAAATCGGGGGCGGTGCCGGTTTGATGCCGATTTTTATAATCTCCGCCCCCTCCGAAATGGTGTCATCGCGCTGTGCGCTGTACACTGTTGGAACGGGGTTGCTGCATCTTCGGAAGGCCCTTCCCGAATGGACTGAGTTCCCGACCGTGCGGGGGACGTGTGATCTGAACGGTTGGGAACCCGGCGTGACGGGCGCGGACTGTTTCCAGCGCCGCCACAGTCGACCGGGTACCGTGCTGCTGGCCGGGGGTGCTTCAGCGAGGGCTGGGGATACTGGTGGGGGTAGCCAGAGGGTAGCCAGAGGGTGGCCAGGGGCCAGTATTTGGCACGTCGGGTCTGCGCACGGCCGGCACCAAGTTGTACGGCGTGACCGCTGCAGGTCGTCGCCGCGCACGTGCGCGACCACGGACCCGGCCATTCTCTGGCCGTTTTTGGCATGGGAGCCGGGAATCTTACCCGGCGTGGCTGCCCAGGATTTACCCAGGATCGGGGAGGGGTCAGCACCGATTGTGGCATAGTAAAACATGACAGTTCCCACGCCGGCAACAGCATTTAGCAGCAAAATCGGAGAATCCAGCCCTTTGTCTTTACACAGGAATGGGAGTGGGCGATGCAAGAGTCAGACACCTTAATATTTATTAAGGATTAAATAAATATTCTCACAGTCACACGCCAACACACATGAAGCTTTGATGTCGAAGACTACATTAATCATTGTGCTCAACGTTCTAAATCATCCCAGTTTACATTTTCATATCTTTATAACGGCATATCATCTCATGACCTTTATACACTTTACATCAGTTTATATTCGTGCTTCTTAAGATGAATCAGGCTCTTGAAACATCTGTTGCCCATGTTCTCAAGGTTCAGTGTGAGTTGCTGCTGTTTAGATTAGACAAAGCATTGGTTGTACCCATTATGGTTATACCACAAATAGCACAATGACAAAAGATTACAGTGAAAGCATGCATTACTGGATGAAATTCCATCAATTTCTGGTCACAATATCATGTGATAAGCAGCACTTTCATTTGAGTGAAGTTTCAGGTTTATAACACACAGTTGCGCAAATGCAAATAAATGGGGCTGGATTCTCCATTCTGGAGACTTGACACCTGTGGTGGTATGTATTAGGGGTCATGTGGGACTGTGAAGCCGTGATGCTATTGGCTGACAGATCCCGGGTCCTGGTTGGCTCCTGACTCCTGGCTCCGCCCTAAAGGCGGAGTATAAGAACCTGAGCTTCTCCCCGCCGCTTCATTCTGTTGCTGAACTGCTGGGGACAAGTCTCGCTTAATAAAGCCTGAATCGACTTCATCACTTCTCGTCTTTCTTGTAAGTCATTGTGCGCTACAATTTATTAAGCGAGCTTAAAAGACTATGGAGCTCCGGATCGCCCCGGAATGCCTGCGGATCAGCCCCCACGCAGCGAACTCGGCAGCAGTATTTAAACACTGGCAAGCATGTTTTGAAGGCTACCTCCGAACGGCCCCCAGCCGGATCACAGAAGACCAGAAAATGCAGGTCCTGCATTCGAGGGTAAGCCCGGAAATTTACCCTCTCATAGAAGACGCAGAGGATTTCCCGACGGCGCTCGCATTACTGAAGGGCATCTACGTTCGGTCCGTTAACCAGGTCTACGCGCGCCACCAACTCGCAACGAGATGGCAAATTCCGGGAGAATCGCTAGAAGAATTCTATGCCACACTGCTAATTTTGGGACGGGGCTGCAGCTGCCCGCCGGTGAACGCGATCGAACACACGGACATGCTAATTCGCGATGCTTTTGTGGCAGGTATGAACTCTCCCCAAATCCGCCAAAGACTTTTCGAAAGAGAGTCGCTAGGACTCTCAGAGGCACGGGCCCTTGCAGCTTCCCTAGATGTGGCCTCGCAAAACGCCCGCACCTACGGCCCCGACCGCGCAGCAGCCCCTTGGGCTCCGTGGACCCCCGTCGTGAAAAAATCCCCCCCCTCGCAGGCTTGCGCGGTTAAAGCGCCACACCATCCCGGGGGGGCCCGCTGCTATTTCTGCGGGCAAGCGAAACACCCCCGGCAGCGCTGCCCGGCCCGCGCAGCTATTTGTAAAAGCTGCGGCAAGAAGGGCCATTACGCGGCAGTGTGCCGGGCCCGGGGGGTCGCCGCAATCCCCGGAGAAGAACGAGCCCAGTATATCCCAAACGCTCCCCAACCCCCCCAGCGCCCCATGTGCGGCCCGCGGGTGCCGCCATTTTGGGTCCCGGGCACCACGAGAGGAGGATGGGCGCCGCCATCTTGTGACCCCCCAGTCACGTGCGATTCATGGGGCGGCCATTTTGTCCACCCCCGACCACATGCGATCCATGGGGGTGGCCATTTTGTCCACCCCCGGCCACGTGCGATTCATGGACGCCACCATCTTGGTTGACAACAAAGGACCCCAGCATCGACGGCTCCACGGGGTCCGAAGAAGATGCCGCGACACTACTACCACGACTGGCTTCGGTGACTCTGGATCAATCACGGCCCGGACGCTCCAGACGACGACAACAACGGTGCTGATCAACGGACACGAGACACCATGCCTGATCGACTCCGGGAGCACTGAAAGTTTTATTCACCCAGACACGGTAAGACGCTGTTTTCTGACCATCCATCCAAGCACGCAAAAGATTTCCCTAGCTGCAGGATCCCACTCCATAGAGATCAAAGGGTTCTGCATCGCGAACCTAACAGTGCAAGGGAGGGAGTTTAAGAACTACAGGCTCTACGTCCTTCCCCAACTCTGCGCGCCCACATTACTGGGATTAGATTTCCAGTGTAACCTGCAGAGCCTAACATTTCAATTCGGCGGCCCAATACCCCCACTCACTATCTGCGGCCTCGCAACTCTCAAGGTTGAACCGCCGTCCTTGTTTGCAAACCTCACCCCGGATTGCAAACCCGTCGCCACTAGGAGCAGACGGTACAGCGCCCAGGACCGGATATTTATTCGGTCTGAAGTCCAGCGGTTGCTGAAGGAAGGCATAATCCAGGCCAGCAATAGTCCCTGGAGAGCCCAGGTGGTAGTAGTAAAGACAGGGGAGAAGCAAAGGATGGTTGTAGACTATAGTCAGACCATCAACAGGTACACACAGCTAGATCCGTACCCTCTCCCCCGCATATCCGACATGGTAAATCGGATTGCCCAGTATAAGGTTTTCTCCACCGTGGACCTCAAGTCCGCCTACCACCAGCTCCCCATCCGCCCAGGTGACCGCAAGTACACAGCCTTCGAGGCAGACGGGCGTCTATACCACTTCCTAAGGGTCCCATTTGGTGTCACAAACGGGGTCTCGGTCTTCCAACGGGAGATAGACTGAATGGTTGACCAGCATGGGTTGCAGGCCACGTTCCCGTATCTCGGCAACGTAACCATCTGCGGCCACGATCAGCAGGACCACAACGCCAACCTCCAAAAATTCCTCCAGACCACTAATGCCCTGAACCTCACATACAACGAGGAAAAGTGCGTTTTTAGCACAAACCGTTTGGCCATCCTGGGATACGTAGTGCGCAATGGGATAATAGGCCCCGACCCCGAACGCATGCGCCCCCTTATGGAATTTCCCCTCCCCTACTGCTCCAAAGCCCTGAAACGTTGCCTGGGTTTCTTTTCATATTACGCCCAGTGGGTCCCCCAGTATGCAGACAAGGCCCGCCCGCTAATACAGTCCACTACCTTCCCCCTGTCGACAGAGGCTCGTCAGGCCTTCAGCCGCATCAAAGCGGATATCGCAAAGGCCACGATGCGCGCCATCGCGAGTCCCTCCCCTTCCAGGTCGAGAGCGACGCATCCGACGTAGCTCTGGCGGCCACCCTTAACCAAGCGGGCAGACCCGTGGCCTTTTTCTCCCGGACCCTCCACGCCTCAGAAATCCGTCACTCCTCAGTGGAAAAGGAAGCCCAAGCCATAGTGGAAGCTGTGCGACATTGGAGGCATTACCTGGCCGGCAGGAGATTCACTCTCCTCACCGACCAACGGTCGGTAGCCTTCATGTTCGATAATGCACAGCGGGGCAAAATTAAAAATGACAAGATCTTAAGGTGGAGGATCGAGCTCTCCACCTTCAACTATGAGATCTTGTACCGTCCCGGAAAGCTGAACGAGCCGTCCGATGCCCTATCCCGCGGCACATGTGCCAACGCACAAATAGACCGCCTCCAAGCCCTCCACGAGGACCTCTGCCACCCGGGGGTCACTCGATTCTACCATTTCGTAAAGTCCCGCAACCTCCCCTACTCTGTGGAGGAGGTCCGTACAGTTACCAGGAACTGCCACATCTGCGCAGAGTGCAAACCGCACTTTTTCAGGCCGGATAGAGCGCACCTGATCAAGGCTTCCCGCTCCTTTGAACGCCTCAGTTTGGATTTCAAAGGGCCCCTCCCCTCCACTGACCGCAACGCATACTTCCTGAACGTGGTGGACGACTACTCTCGTTTCCCCTTCGCCATCCCCTGCCCCGAAATGACAGCGGCCACAGTCATTAAAGCCCTTGGCACCATATTCACACTGTTCGGTTTCCCCGAGTATATCCATAGCGATAGGGGGTCCTCCTTCATGAGTGACGAGCTGCGCCAGTTCCTGCTTAGCAAGGGCGTAGCCTCGAGCAGGACGACCAGCTACAACCCCCGGGGGAACGGGCAAGTAGAGAGGGAGAACGGCACGGTCTGGAAGACTGTCCTGCTGGCCCTACGGTCCAGGGATCTCCCAGTTTCCCGGTGGCAGGAGGTACTCCCGGATGATCTCCACTCCATCCGGTCGCTGCTGTGTACCACCACTAACCAAACGCCTCATGAGCACCTCCTTGTCTTCCCCAGGAAGTCCTCCTCCGGAACGTCGCTGCCGACCTGGCTGGCGGCCCCAGGGCCCATCTTGCTCCGGAAACATGTGCGGGCGCACAAATCGGACCCGTTGGTCGAGAGGGTTCACCTTCTCCACGCGAACCCGCAGTACGCCTACCCCGTGGCGTACCCCGACGGCCGACAGGACACGGTCTCCCTGCGGGACCTGGCGCCCGCCGGCAACACACACACCCCCCCGACACCGAGCATCCCCTCCCTGCAACCGGCGCACCCCGCAACCGCCCCCTTCCCGGGGGGATCGGTCCTCCTCCTGTGCCCACCCAGGAGTGAAACAGGAACAAACACCGAAACGCTCCCGGAGACAACAACGCCTGAACAAGCACCTGCACCACAACCGGGGCTGAGGCGATCGACGAGGAAGACCAGACCGCCCGCTCGACTTGTGGCATCCGCGTGACACCAAGAATGTTGTTGTACTGTAACAAAAAAAAAATTTTCTTGCTAATATTGTAAATAGTTTCACAAACTTGTACATAGCCCAGTGTAGGGCTAAAACTGTAGTAACATGTCCAAAATTTAAACTGTGGAGTTTCACGACGGCGAAATCAGGGCCATAGATGCAACTATTCAATCGCTCCCAAGGGGCTAGCATGGGCGTCACGAGGAACGACACACTCTGGGATCGGCAGCCGATTCGCCGGTTCCGTGATTGCCGCACAGCTGCAGCTGGACTTAGGGAATTCTCCCCTTCCCACACACAAGCGTCGCAGCCATCATGGCGGCAAAGAAAGCAGCGCCACGCTTCCGCAATGCGGCACTGGAGACCCTCCTTGACGCCGTGAAGGAGAGGAGGCTGGTGCTGTACCCCAGCCAGGGAGGGAGGTCCTCAGGCGCTACCATTCGCCATGCCTGGGCAGAGCTTCGAGCTGCCATCAGCGCCGTTAGCGAGGTGGCCCAGTCTGGCTTCCAGTGCAGAGAAAAACAGCACAATCTCCTCAGGGCGGCCAGGTAGTACCCAGCACTGTGCCCCTGGCACCAAAGACCCTACCCCCCACACATATGTGACCCGGACGCCGGGGGACAGCTGGATCCCCCATCCTGCCCCACATACCAGCACCCATGCCAGCCGCAATGGCCGTGTGCCCTGGCCACTGATGCCATCAGCAACTCAACCCCTGGGCTGCATGTGCCGGACTTTCTAACACTGTCGTTGTTCGTGTTTACACACGCCCCCACTCAGGACAAGGCGCTCACAACCGCCGGAAGTGGGAGAAGACTGGAGGGGGACCACCAGACCTGTGGCCCCTTGCCGTGCCCGAGCAGAGGGCACTGGATGTGATCAGCGGCCCGGAGGAAAGGGAGGTCACCGAGGTGGAGGTCGGCGGCATGCAACGAAATGAGACCCCCTACCTGGTTGCGGTTCCTCATGACAAATTGGTGCCCACTCCAAACCCCCACACCCCAACCCCCCTTACCCCACACCCAAACTCCCTCACCTCAGCCCTCACCATATCACGACTCACCCCCGTTCCATTGTCTAACCATACATGCCGTCCTGTGTCTTACAGGACCTGCCGGAGATGAGACCGGCCCATCCGGGGCTCCCCGCCCCCAGCCAGTGCCAGAGTCGTGCCCCCCCCCCCCCCCCCCCCCCCCCCCCCCCCCCCCCCAGACAGCTGTGCACAGACGGGAGAGCAGCCGGAACACCAGCCGTCTTCCAGACACTCAGGAGACCCGGGAGTTCGGGTTGGAGGAGGATACTGACTTTCTGTCACAGCGATCTCCAACACCCTCAATCATCTCAGAGACTATCGCCTCAGTTGGGCAAATTAGTGGAGGCTCCTGGGACACTCACTGGTGCGCACCACACAGTCGATCCGGTACAGCAGGTGGAGGTTGGAGCAGCCGAGCGGTCGGACGGTCGGAGGGCAGCCCGGCCCCAGCAACCAGCTGCCGCCCAGACGGGTCCCGGGCTCCTGGAACATCCAGTCCCACCCATAGTGCAGGCGCAGTCAGAGACCCAGGGACAAGAGGAGGGGATGACGGCCGTCTTCCAGCACCTGCAGACGCAGATGGAGGAGTTCATCCGCGTGCAGGTGCAGGGGGTGGTGCCGGTTATGCGTGCCACCCAGGCTGAAACTGCATGGGTGGCATAGGTGGTTGAGGCAATGGGGGCGACGGTGTCAGACACGGGTCAGCGGCTGCAAGGCTTGGGGTGTTCAGTACAGGCGGGGGACAAAGCCCAGGACAGGGCTGCCCTCTCACAGGAAACCATGTGCTGGAGCCAGCTGGAGACTGCTGAGAGCATCGGTGGCAATGCCCAGGCACTGGCCGGCGTCGCACAGACACAGAGGAACGTGATCGAGTCCCAGAGGGCGGTGGCCCACACCATGAGTGACGCGGCCCACTCATTGGCTGCTGTGGCCATACCATGAGTGATTCGGCCCACTCACTGGCAGGTGTGGCACAGACCCTCAGGATGGTCGGCCATTCCCTATGCTCCATGGCTGCGAATGTTCAGACCCTTGCCGACACCAGAGAGGGCATCCAGGACGAGCAGTGCTAGGTGGCGGGGGTGGGTGGGGGTGGGGGTGAGGTGGGAGGGGGGGCCCCTCGGGGGATGGCTCCGCTTGCACCCCTGTCCCATGGAGAAGCCACGAACGCAACAGGTAATCCCTGTCGCCCATCAACCAGCCCCAAAGCCGGGGTGGGGAGGGGTGTCCCTCGAACATGTCAGGAATCACAGATTGTGCCAAGGTGAATGAGTCATGTACACTGCCCAGGTACCGGCGCAGCCGTTCAGGATCCACATCTGATGGTCAAAGGCCACCTAAATGATCATGGAGTGGTACCCCTTCCTGTTGGTGAACAGCCGGTGGCCATAGGGCGACATGCACCCCATCGATGATCCCCTGGACCGGGGCATCCCAGCGATGGCAGCGAAGCCCACTGCCTGGGCATCCTGGTGGGCGTGGTACCGATCCGCCTGGGTATACAGGGCGTCCGTGACGGCACGGATGCACCTGTGCGCCGAAGTCTGGGAGATGTCGGACAGGTCCCCACTCGACGTCTAGAAAGACCCCATCGCGTAAAAGTTCAACGCGACCGTCACCTTGACGGCCACCGGGAGCGAGTGTCCTCCCCCATTACCATGCGCTACCAGGTGTGCCATCATCTTGCAGGCGTGTCACACTGCCTCCTGCATGCCCGGTCCGAGGGTTCCTCAAAGGACTACAGTCGCGGTAAACGCAGGCTGCCACCTGTCCCTCTGCAGCCCGCTCCTCTGCTGCAGGCTCCACTACCTCTCTGAGCCGCCCCCGCTCATGCTGCCACAGGGCTGAATGCATGGCAGTGGCCGTTGCCACGGCGGCCAACATTGCTGGTTGATGACCAAACATGATTATCTGCAAGGGGTAAAAGGAAAACATGTAATCATGGAGCATACACCCATGCCCAACCAGGTACCATGGGCTACATTGTGGCCCCGGTTTCACCGCGCATCCCAATCACACATGCCCCCCACCCCCGCACCCCGACAGCGTCGGTGTCCCCAGTCCTGGCACCCATGCCTGCTGCCAGGAGCACCGTATGATGGCACTGCCCTCACTGGGGGCTGCCGTCGGCGTGGCCCTGGATGGTCTCCTGGTGGGTGTCGCAGGTTGCTTGGGGTGGTCGGGGGGGCTGGGTTGCTCGGGGGGGGCGGGGCATCCACCTATATGGGTATTTTCTCTGCGTGCCCCCAGGGACCGTGATGGGTGGCCAGCAAGATGGCCACCATAATGGCGCTCGGTGCCTGGACACTGCCCTTATCAGGTCAGGGGCTTCCCAGTTGCTCCGCCTGTCCCCTGCTCCTTCCGTTCTCCTCCCCTGGCCCCGGCAGCTCCCCCCCCACCCCGCAGAAAGCATGGCCGGTGTCCGATCCGGGAGCCCGCAGTCCCCCCGCACCACGTCCTATCTCCTCTCACAGCCGCCTCAGCCAGCATGCCAGCTTCACGATTTTTTATACCACATTAGAAAAATGCCGTCGGGAATTTGACCCATCCGAGGCGGAGAATCGCTGA
The DNA here is from genome assembly GCF_047496885.1 of Scyliorhinus torazame. Taxonomy (NCBI): domain Eukaryota; kingdom Metazoa; phylum Chordata; class Chondrichthyes; order Carcharhiniformes; family Scyliorhinidae; genus Scyliorhinus; species Scyliorhinus torazame. The sequence continues at coordinate 190,392,310 of NC_092707.1, read as the reverse complement.
GGCCCCGGAGAAGCGATCGTCATGACCGATAATGAGATGCATACTTACTTGCGGGCCGTGTGGCTGGCGCCGTGATTCCATTGTTTTTGAGGGTCCGGAGAATGGCGATTCGGCGAGAAACCGGCGTCAGGCCCGATTTCGGAGTCGGAGCTGATTCTCCGGCCGATCGCGTTTCGCGATTCGGCGTTATCTCATGAAGAATCCAGACCATGATCTTAGTCTAGGCTTTGGTGAGTTTGAACAAGGTAAGAGATATGAAATAGATTCAATTCTCTTCCCACATCTAGTGGTGCACGAAGCAAACATTTAACTGTTTCCATCGGCAGTAATTCCCAGACCAGGTCGCTTTTCTGTTGCCAGGAATTTATAGCTTGATGGGTGCCACTCCATTTCAAACATGTCTGACCAGGAGTCTCTCCCACTCTTACCATTGGCATGTTGGAAGAATTTGCAGGTTAACACAGTCAACTTTTTTGACCACATTATGAACACATCTTCCTTGGCCATCGAGTCCTGGGGTGGGACTAAAACCTGCAGCTTCTGACTCAGAGGCAGGGACGCTGCCTGTTGCGTCACAAGACCTCTTTATATGAAAGCGTGATCCACTCATACTTTTCTCTCTCTGCTACATTTTGGTTATGGGCGAATAGAGTATCCTTCACTCCCAAACCCTACTCAGAGGTAGGAATCTCAGGATTGCTACCAGTGCCACGTGCTGGTCAGAGTAGGAATGACAGGATAGACAGGATGAATGTGTGGCTTGAGAGGTGGTGCAGGAGGGAGGGATTCAGATTTTTGGGACAGTGGAACCGGTTCTGGGAGAGGTGGGACCATTACAAATCGGACGGTCTACACCTGGGCAGGACTGGAACCAGTATCCTCGGGGGGTTGTTTGTTAAAGCTGTTGGGGAGGGTTTAAATGAATGTGGCAGGGGGATGGGGACCAATGCAGGAAGTCAGAGGATAGTAACGAAGGGATAGAAACAATAGTCAGTAAGGAGAAAAGTGGAAGGCAGAGAAACAGATTGAACTGCATTTATTTCCATGCAAGAGGCCTAACGGGCAAGGCAGATGAACTCAGGGCATGGATAGGTAGATGGGACTGGACATTAAAGCTATTACTGAAATGTGGCTAAAGGAGGGGCAGGACTGGCAGCTCCATGTCCAAGGGTACAGATGGTATAGAAAAGATAGACCAGGAGATAGGAGGGGTGAGGGAGTTGCATTTTTGATCCGGGACAACATCACGCCAGTACAGAGAGAGGATATATCCAAGGGTTCACCCATTGAGTCTATATGGGTAGAACTGCAAAATAAGAAAGGCGCGATCACTTTGATATTACTGTACAATAGGTCCCAAATAATCGACGGGAAATCGAGAAGCAAATATGTAAGGAGATTACAGATAGCTGCCGGAAAAATAGAGTGGTAATAATAGGGGATTTTAGCTTCCCCAACATTATCTGGGGCAGCCATAGCACTCGGGGTTTGGATAGAGAGAAATTTGTCGAGTGTATTCAGGAGGAATTCCTCATTCAATTTGTGGATAGCCGAACTAGAAAATGTAATGATATGTATATTGTCAGGTTAGTGAAGCGTTAATAATTACATCTATGTGCAAAACAAACACTAGAGGGCGATATCATTTCTCTGTATTTAAGTCAGACTCTGAGGGAATTCTGGGAGTAGCATAAGGAGAAAGCATGGTGAAAGCATAAGAAGAAGATTAGAGTAGATAGAGTTAACACAAGGTTAGATCATAGTGTACTTAGTAACTATTTAGATTATTGAGTACTGTAAGACAGATTCAATATCACTTAATTATTATCTGTAGCTCAGTAAAGTGTGCGAATTTCATTTAATTAGTAGTGTAATAATAAATTAGCTTTGTTTCAATCTTTTGATTGGTATACTCTTTGTCAACACTACATCGGACCATTCTGGAAGAAAGGACAAAGAATACAACATATTACCAATCATGGCATTATAACATGGTACCAGAGTGACTGCTGAAGCTAGTTAGATAGTTTAGTAAGGATTTAGTAAAAGAAAAACTAACATGCAACTCGAACTTTGAAGAACAGACCTGTTACTGCGAGACATCAAAGAATCCAGGACGCATGGAGAAAGCTCACGCTCCACGACAACTTTGGATCGCCGGTAAACTAGATGTTATCTGGTGAGTGATCAAGCAACAGTTTCAGTTATATCTGTTGGCTTCTGATTTAAATGATGCAAGTAATGATCAGAAATTAGCTTTATTTCTAATGATGGCTGGTCCATAATTCATAGAACTGTATAATTCATTTCAATTTGCAACGGATGAAGATAAGACTAAATATGACGTAGTCACAGCAAAGTTTGATCTTCACAGCAAGACCCAGATTAATGAAACTTTTGAGCGTTTTGCGTTTTGTCTTCAAAAGAGGAATGCAAAATAATGGGTAATTGATTGATTGCTTCGTGACTGATCTGAAATTATTAGCTCAAACATGTAATTTCTCTGTTTTAACTGATTCAATGATCAGAGATCAAATTGTACTTGGAATAATCGATAATAAGCTCAGGGAACGTTTGCTGAGACAGAAAGATCTCCAGCTTGAAAATTCAATCGAAATGTGTCGACTATTGTTTCTATCCAAAAGTTAATACATTGGAATTCTGCAGCGAGAAAAGGATGAGAAAACAAATCTTGAGGTAGAATGCATTGGAGTTGTGGCACAGCTCAGAAAAATGCGCGTTACGGATGGCAGCCACTTTGCGCACATGTGTCCTAAGCCTACACATGCGCACTTCGCAAAAAGATCCGAGACAGAAGAAGACCGGTCTGCGCATGTGCGAAGAAGCTGTACGCGTGACGATATGAACGTCATGACATGTAGATGCTGTGGGCATGCCCACCCACAGAAAAAATGTCCAGCATGAGGAAAATGTTACTTACAATGTAGCAAACACAACCACTTTGCTGCACAGTGCAGACCTCTCTTAAATTGAAATCTGTGCATTTAAATAAACAGCATATGAATGTAAGAAGTGTGGACAAAAAAGAAGAAGGTTTTCGGAAGAAATGTTTTCCAATGATCTTGATGCTTACTGTTTAAAAGACTCATTCTTCGTAGGCATTATTGATACCACAGATGTTTAATCTCCTCTTAAGGTAGTTCATTCTATCAACACAGAATTGGAATGGAACACAGTACTTCAAGTTAGTGGTTCTTAAATTAGTTTTAAACTTGACACAGGAGCTTCCGCAAACTTGCTCAATAGGCATGCCCTATTGCAACTCAAGCAAACTCCTAAAATCAAGAAATCAAATTGTCAATTGCATGACTACAATGGCAATGCCATCACCTCAGTGGGATCTTGCTATTTATTGGTTACCAATCACGACACTGCCATATCTCTAAGATTTGAGATTGCTGATTCAAACAAATCTTCACGCTGAGGTGTGCAAGCCTGTAAGGATCTTCAGCTAATTAAAATAATTTATAGTGCGAGTTCTTTTCGTCCACCTATTCAAGACGACATACAAGGAATTCTTGATCGCTTTCCGCATGTCTTTGAAGGCATGGGTACTCTTCCCTATCAATATAAAATTCAGTTACAGCCAGATGCCAAACCAGTGGGACACCCTCCGAGAAGAGTTCCTGCATCGCTTCAGGAGAGATTGAATCAATAGCTTGCACGTATGCAAAGATCTTGGCAAAGAATCCAAAATAACAGCACCGACTGACTGGATCAGTTCCATGGTGTGTGTAAAGAAACCTTCTGGGGAATTAAGGATATGCAGCTATCCTAAAGATCTTGATAAAAATATTAAGAGAGAGCACAATCCTATACCCACCTGTGTGGGTTTCCTCCGGGTGCTCCGGTTTCCTCCCACAGTCCAAAGACGTGCAGGTTAGGTGGATTGGCCATGATAAATTACCCTTAGTGACCAAAAAGGTTAGCAGCGGTTATTGGGTTACGGGGATAGGGGGAAGTGAGGGCTTAAGTGGATCGGTGCAGACTCGATGGGCCAAATGGCCTCCTTCTGCACTGTATGTTCTATGTTCTATGTTCTATACCCAAGAGAGAAGAAATCACCAGTGAGATGGTGAATGCTAAAAAAAAATTCCAAACTGAATGCCTCCAGAAGATTTTGGCAAATGCAGTTAGATGACACAAGCAAGAAGTTGTATACATTCAACACACCGTTTGGAAGATAATGTTTCAACAGAATGCCATTTGGAATTATCTCAGCATCAGAAATTTATTGAAGGTGTACGAGTGTATGTGGATGATATAATTGTCTGGTCACCTACAAGAGAAGAACACAATGCAAGGTTGTCACAGTATTTCAACGAGTACATACATTTGTTTTGAAACTGAATAGAGCCAAATGTAGTTTTGGTATCTCAACTCTGAAGTTCCTTGGAGATCACATTTCGGAATATGGTGTGCGACCTGACAACGAAAAGATTGCTACCATACCGAAAATGAAAGTCCCAGAGGATAAGAAAGCTGTGTTGAGATTCTTAGGTGTGAATTTTCTGGGAAAGTTCAAGCCTAATTTCTCGTCCAGAACTACTTCTTTAAGACACGGTAGCATTCTCGTAAATCTTTTCTGCACTCTTTCTAGTTTAACAATATCCTTCCTATAATAGCATGACCAGAACTGAACACAGTATTCCATGTGTGGTCTTACCAATGTCTTGTATAACTTCAACAAGACGTCCCAACTCCTGTGTTCAATATTCTGACCAACAAAACCTAGCATGTTGAATGCCTTCTTCACCACCCTGTCCACCTGCAACTCAACCTTCAAGGAGTTATGAACCTATACTCCAAGATCTCTTTGTTCTGTAACTCTCTCTAACTCCTTACCGTTAACTGAGTATGTCCTGCCCTGATTTGATCGACCAAAATGCATCACCTCACATTTATCCAAATTAAACTCCATCTGCCAAGATGAACAAGACATTGGTAAGGCCACACATGGAATACTGTGTTCAGTTCTGGTCAGCCTATTATAGGAAGGATATTGTTAAACTAGAAAGAGTGCATGTGTTTAAGGTGAAAGGGGAGAGAAACAAAAGAGCCCAAAGGGGAACGTTTTTCATACAGAGGGTGAAGAGCATGTGGAATGGGCTGCCAGAGGCAGTGGTAGAGGCGGGTCCAATTTTTTCCTTTAAAAAGCAGCTAGACAGTTACATGGGCAGGTTGGGTATAGAGGGATATGGGCCAAATGAGGGGAAGTGGGACTAGTTTAGTGATGGAAACTGGGCAGCATGGACAAGCTGGGCCGAAGGGCCTGTTTCACTGCTGTAAACATCTATGACTCTGTGTTTCTAATCCACATAATGCTCCTGAGCAGAGAAAAGTATCATCTGTTTGCTCTAAAGGATGCTGTTGGTGACACGAGGATTATTTGGAAGATAGACATTTATCCTTCATTCATTTTTAAGGCAAATTCCAGAAATTGCTTTCCAGAACTGACCCACCTGAAAAGATCTTTTCGAGGTGCAAACAGCTGTCAATGCAAGTGGGTTAAAGGAGGAGTTTTATTACAATGTGCGAAGGACAAATGGAATCACTGATATCACAGTTAACCACATAATGCCTTGGCTGTTTCCTGCACACCAGAATTGGTTGACCAACTCTTTTTGGTTCCACAGTGTAGGAGGCAATCTTCAGAAGGAGCTCTTGATGCTAAAACCAATACCTCCGAAAACAATTCCAAAACTATAACTCAGGAGTAGATTTAGGCTTCACTGCATCCTTCCCTCTGCCCTCCATATCCTGCCCCCCCCCCCCCCCCCCCCACCACCACCACCACCATCTCCATGCTGTAGCCATGTAAAATGGCTGCGTTCCGATTAATCTGGCCAAAACCCAGTTTAAAACGGCTAACCCGAAAGACTGCTGGGAAAAGCAGCCAAGAAGACACAAGCAGGCAGCTGCAGACAGTTTTGCATATTCGGCTCTGGGAAGGTAGCCCAGATCGATACTCAGGGCTATCAACAGCCCATCAACCTAGGTATTCGCAGTTGCATTCAGGACTGCTTGCAGCCAATCTATTCAGACATCCACAGTTAAATCGGCTATCCCAGGGAACAATTGCAACATATTAGCAATTGAATACCGGGCCAGACCTGTCGGCACCTGCAGTGGCCGAAACAAAGACAGGTGAGCAACCACCCTCTGATCGAGGAATCGTCTCACCATTGGACACATCGACCCCAGAGATTGGGGACAGAATCCAATCACTAGGGACTCAGGGTCAAGGGCCGCCCCGGGAGGCGGGAAGCCCCTGGGCCCTATAAAAGTGAGGGTCCAAGTTCAGATCTCTCTCTCTCTCCTCTTCGCCTGCTCGAGACCTTCGCAAGACCAGCCACCGGCAACTGTAAGTTTGAATCCAGCGATCGCTATCCGGTAGAGACACCTAGCCACCGACCTGTAGCAGCCTTTTGAATCCCGCGGGCCAGATCTGATTGGACAAGCCATTCGTTTCCCTGACCTGGTGGGCTCTTCCTAAAGTTAAGTATTGGCCAGTAGTGATAGGTTTATTATATAGAAAGTAGTATTAGGGTATTAATATTGCTTGTTGTATATAATAAATGACCGTTGTTTTAATCCTTACTAATCGGTGTGCTGTATTATTAATCATAACCTGAACTTGAACCACGTGGCGGTATCATAAAGATACCTGGCGACTCATGAGCAAAGGTGACGTAAACAGAGCAAATAGACTAAGGCTAAAAAGAGCAACAATGCACAACAAAATCAAGACAAAACAATTGATTTTTAAAAATATATCGGAATGAACTAAAATATCATTCTCATTTTCCATCATATATTTTCTGCATTCCAACTAATATCTGTCATGACAAACATTCTAAACTGAATCAGCTGCACCAAAAATAATATTCACTTATTTGTATTTGTGGAATATCATTGTGCCCACAATGTCAGCCACATCTCCTTGTGTTTCAAGAGTTACTGTGCTTTAAGCTAATTCAGAACATGTGGTGTACTTTGAGACATAGTAAAGATAAATCCAAATGTTTCTTTACAACAGCTGAGCGATGAAGAATGTCTGTTAGCAATGGATGCTTGATACCAACAAAAACACTCACATCTTTCGCATGTTACCGACAAACGCTGACTGTTTCTGGCACGGGCAACCCTCTGATTTGTTTTGCGGTAATGCTACTTTCAGGGATACCTTATCTAGTGCAGATCTAACTGCTGCTGGCAGAAGAGACAAGTGTCAGTTCACAAACATCTGCATGGCAGCTGAGGGCTGAATCCTCAGGGCGTCCAGTGATCTCTGTCAGCACAAAGCATGCCTTGCATCAAATGCGTGTTGCCTGTCAGGAAATTATGAAATCTACTTATCCTGATTTTTTAAAATCACTTTCAGTTAATCAGCCATTATGGATTATGAAATGAAAATGAAAATGACTTATTGTCACAAGTAGGCTTCAAATTAAGTTACTGTGAAAAGCCCCTAGTCGCCACATTCCGGCGCCTGGTACGGGAATCGAACCGTGTTGCTGGCTTGCCTTGGTCTGCTTTAAAAGCCAGCGATTTAGCCCAGTGTGCTAAACCAGCCCCTGATTATGATTTATCATTAGCTGCTTCATGTTACTAAGCTGTCTATAGAAAATGCAGTCTTTCGAAAGTATGAAGAGCAACATCCTTTTGAATAGCACCGCTTGTGAATGATGCTTGGTACTTCGAGACATTCATACTGGTTAGCTGTTGCTGATCAGATCGTCCTTTTGCAAGTAAGCCAGAGGAGATATGATTGCTAAAGCTTCTCTACCATGCCAATCAAGAGAAAGGAATCCCTACTCATGACATCTAGGATTTCTTCAGCGTCCCCCACTTCCCTTTCACCCAGACCTGACATGATTAGTACCTAGTCAACCCATTTCTAAATCATTACTATGGATGTATACCTTTGTGCTAAATCTTGCAAAATACCCTGTGTTGCTCCTTTGCCACTAGTTCCTCAGTTTTTACACATTTGTGTTAGGGAGAGAAAAGGCAATATCCAATTCAACTGCAAAAGAACTCTGAACCATACCTAATTTGATGCGAGACAGAAAGTTCAACAGCCTCATAATAATTGTGGAACAAAAGATGGTAATGGACACGGAAGAACAGGTAACAGCAGTATCCATGAAAAATTTATTCCCCACTGAATGATGGTGTTGCTGTTAGGCAGATAAATGAGGAATAGAAAGAGGTCAAGGATGGAACATCGGCACATCAGTGATAATGCAGAATGTGAAGAGTTCTTGTGGGAGATGTGCTGGCAATGTTGGGACAATCAGGAATGAAATGGTGAGAGGTCAGTGCCATAAAGATTGTCACAGAACGTTACAGCATAAAAAGAGACCTTTTGGCCCACCATGTCTGCACCGGCCATCAAGCACCTATCTATTCTCATGCCAATTTCCAACACTTGGTCTGCAGCCTTGGAGACTATTGGAATAGCAGAGGTGGATGAGATTAGTTTGACCAACCATATCAAAGACAACAAAAAGTCCTGGACCATAATGATGATGATACCCTGTATTTTCAGTACCCTGGACAAAGTGGAAACCAAAGTGAAGGGATTCAGACATGAGTGGTGAGAGAGGAGAACACAGGGTCGATATATTCCAGAATCTGAGGAAAAAGGGTGTATAAATGGAAGGTATTTGGAGAGGAAATGGGAGCTAAGGTTAGCCTTTTTAGAAGGTGGTATCTGGCAATTTTGAAGTGACGAAAAAATATCCAATGAGTGGTAATGGTTGACGAAGATGGAGAACATTGAGCTGAGAAGGAACAGTTGATGGTGACGCGGTGAGTTGAAAGGAAGACATAGGTTTTGTAGAAGACTTGAATTGGAATGGCTGACGTAGCTCAGGAGCTCACCTTAATGTTGAAGAATCAATCTCATACAAACTCTGGCTAATGTAAGGATGGTGCTGTCGGAAGGGAATTTGCAGCAACCTCTGGAAAGTCATCTAGGGATGCCTTAGACCAAGCTAGAGTCACAGACTAGCGTTACAGACTCTTGTTGGTTGTGACAAGGCTTAAACATAACGGGCTACAATGCGAAGCCGGGCAGAATCTCTGGCAGCAGCGCACCGCTCCCTGATCAACTCAATTCATTCTATGCTCAGTTTGATCAGGAAACCATCAAACCACTGTCAACTGCAGCTCCGGACACACCCATACCTACCGGCACAGCTTCCGAAGTCAGATTGGCCTTTATGAAAGTGAACTCTCGGAAGGTGACGGGTCAACACCGGGTCCCTGGTTGTGCACTCAGATCCTGCGTGGACCAGCTGGCAGATGTGTTCGCAGACATCTTCAAACTCTCCCTACTCTATTCCGAAATCCCCACGTGCTTCAAAAAAACCACCATCATGCTGGTGCCAAAGAAGAACCAGGCAACGTGCCTCACTGACTATAGTCCGATGGCCTTGACATTGATCATATTGAAGTGTGTAGAGAGGTTGGTCATGAGGTGCATCAACTCTCTACTCCCGGAATGCCTAGATCCACTGCAGTTCGCATACGCCACAACCGGTCCACAACCGACGCCATATCCCTGGCTCTCCACGCAACCCTGGAGCATCTCGACAACAAGGACACCTACATCAGACTCCTATTTATTGACTATAGCTCCGCCTTCAACTCCATAATCCCAGCCGAGCTCATATCATAGCTCCAAAACCTAGGACTTGGCTCCTCGCTCTGCAACTGGATCTTCGAATTTCTGACCCATAGACGACAATCAATAAGGATAAACAACAGCACCTCCTCCACTAAGGCTGTGTACTTATAATCCTACTATACTCTTTATTCGCACACGACTGTGAGGCAAAAATTAGCTCCAACTCCATCTACAGGTTTGCTGACAACATGACCATAGTGGGTGGGATCTCGAACAACGATGAGTCAGAATACAGGAGAGAGATAGAGAACCTAGTGCATGGTGCAACGACAACAATCTCTCCCTCGATGTCAGCAAAACTAAACAGCTGGTCATTGACTTCAGGAAGCAAAGTACTGTACACACCCCTGTCTGCATCAACGGGGCCGAGGTGGAAGTGGTTGACAGCTTCGAAGTCCCAGGTGTACACATCACCAAAAATCGGTCCTGGTCCACCCACGTTGATGCTACCACCAAGAAAACACAACAGCGCCTATACTTCCTCAGGAAACTAAGGAAATTTGGCATGTCCACATTGACTCTTACCAACTTTTACAGATGCACCATAGAAAGCATCCTATCAGGCTGCATCACAGCCTGGTATGGCAACTGCTCGGCCCAGGACCGCAAGAACCTACAGAGTCGTGAAGACCGCCCAGTCCATCACACAAACCTGCCTCCCATCCATTGACTCCATTTACACCTCCCACTGCCTTGGGAAAGTGGGAAGCATAATCAAAGACCCTCCCACTTGGTTTATTCACTGTTCCAACTTCTTCCATCAGGCAGGAGATACAAAAGTCTGAGAACACGCACAATCAGATTCAAAAACAGCTTCTTTCCTGCTCTTACCAGACTCCTAAGTGACCCTCTTGTGGACTGATCTGATCTCTTCACACATCTTCGCTACTGAGTAGTACTACCCTCCAGTATGCTTCACCTGACGCCTGTGTATATGTCTTTATATTGTGTATTTTATTTTGACCTATTATGTATTTTCTTTTCATGTACGGAATGATCTGTCTGAACTGTGCGCAGAACAATACTTTTCACTGTACCTCGGTACACATGACAATAAACAATCCGATCCAAGTGGTGAAGAGGAGTTTAGATTTTCCTTTATCCTTCAGACTGAGAGAGTGAATGACTCGAGTTTTGTAAGGAATGGCTGGAAAAGAAATGGGAAAATTGTACAAAAGACAAGGCACCTTGGATCCAGAAAGATTAGCTTTGGAGTCCACAAATGGTAAAAGAAGAAAAGTAACAATCAGGCAACAAAAAATGTCTTGCGATCACATTTGTAATTGTGTTATGTCTAGAGGCAGAGACGAAAGAGCTGAGACTTGAACTCTTACCTAAACCGTTTTTAAAACTATGACTTACATGTAACAGCAGGAGCCATTTTGAATACAAAACCAAATTGAGTTACGCCACTTCCTTCAAATGCAGTGCTGCAGTGGGTAGCATCCCTGGCTTTGAGCCAGAGGCTCCGAGTTTGAGTTCCACTCCAGGACTTTATGGTCAAGGAAGGTGCATTCATTATGCAACCAAACAGGTTGAGGATCCTTCCAATACACACCAATTGCAGGTTGTAAGAGCAGGAGAGACTCCTAGTCAGCCATGCTTGATGCAAAGTGCCGCCCATCAAGTTTTAAGCCTGACGACAGGCTAGTGTCCTGTTCCAGAACAAACCTCGCGGTGGGAACAGAGGAAAATCTGTGTGGGAAGAGAAACAACAACAACTTCCTTGGAACAAATCAACCCAAATTGCTCCAGGTGTCTGCTTGTTCACTCACAGTGCCCTAATCGTACAGACAAAATGCCTTCATCTTTGTCACCATCTCTCTGCAACTCTGCCTTTGTGATCATACCTTCACTCCTTCCAGGCACCTTTTCTCCATCCATCCTGTCCAGTGCTTTCTCATGATGCCCTCATGCTGACCCACAGAGATTTGTGTGTGATTAATGGAGATCCGAATAACAGTGATGAGCACCCTTGCCACTTGGAGTGGCTCTGGGGCATGGATCAACTGGACAAGGTCAGGAGATTCAATAGTTCGTGCTCATTTCGGGAATTACGAACCTCCCCAAAAAGATTCTCTTTGATCCTCTTTTGCTCATGACTTGGTTGAAAATTCATGAATTTTATTTTTTAAAGTGGATGCCTTAATAATTCAACCTAAATCCTGAGGTAGGCTCTATCACCGTCAGTTAGTTGGCTGGTGTACCTGTCGATGAATTCTCAGGCCGAGGTGAATGAATTCCTGACTTGAAACTTCATATCCCGGCCCTGCGTCCCCTCATCATAGAATCATAGCATCCCTACAGTGCTGAAGGAGGCCATTCGGCCCATCGGGTCTACACTGATCTTCCGAAAGAGCACTTCTAAGCTTGGCCCACTCCCCTGCTATATCCCCATGACCCCTCCTAACCTCTGGACACCAAGGAGCAATTTAGCATGTCCAATGCACTTGACCTGCACATCTTTGGACTGTGGGAGGAAACAGGAGCACCCGGAGGAAACCCACGTAGACACGGGGAGAACATGCAAACTCCACACAGTCACTCAAGGCCAGAATTGAACCTGGGTCCCTGTCACTGTTTGGCAGCAGTGCCAACCACTGTGCCACTCTATCCCATATAATCCAATACACGTATTATCCCATATAATCCAATACACTCTATCCAATACACGTATACTCCACTGATCACATCACAATAAGTTAGTATCACAGAGCCAACACTTTTTTCTAAATTTGAACTACTTTTCTTTAATGGTAATGAAGACAGTTAAAATGGCAGTCACACTCTCCGTTTGGATAACATTTCCTTTGTCTTGATACAAGGACTTGAGAGGGGACAAAGGGGTGGTTGAGCCTGGTCAGGGGTGGGGGTAGTGAATGCAGAATTGTTGTGTCGAATTCTCTGATAATGGGGCATCGCGAGACATTCCTCGAGAAATTCCAGAGTGATTCTCCATTTTGCAGGGGCTAGCAGGGTCTCGGAGTGCTCGTCGCAGCTCCGGCTGCTGATATGGGGCGCTGCACTTCCGGCCGCGGGTCCACGCATGCGCGCGGCAGCCGCCTTAGGCGGCGGCCCCGTGCAACATGGCGGACCCACACAGCGGGCCGGCCCCAACAATATAGGCCCCCCCCTCGAGATCGGGTGGCCCCCGATCACGAGCGTGGCCATCCTGGAGGCACCCCCCGGTGACGGATCCTCCTGCCACCCACCAGGGCAGCACGGAACGAGTCCGCAGCAGCCGTCACTCCAAGGTCCCGCCGGGTGGAACCATGAGTGAACCACGCCGGTGGGAACTCAGACAGTTTTTGGCGGAGAATTGCCGCAGAGGCCTCTTTCAATGGCCCCCGACCGGCGCCTCGCGTGATTGGCGGTGTTGGACCTAATTGCAGGTGTGACGCCCATTCTCCGCCTCCGCGCCGAGCGCGATTGCGGCTCGGAGAATCCCAGCAGTTGACTGTGTTTGACATTAAAGCTTAAATTAAGTTGTTCCTTTATTTATGACTTTGAGAGCAGTTCTTCATCATGTTCAGGATGGTTAAATTGTGAATTGTTAATATATGTCAAGTAGCCACTGTAACTGGGAATGCAAAATGCCTTTTTAGGACCAGGTAATTTGGCAGGCCTCTAAACCATGCGGAGACTTATATTTATCTGGCTGTCAAAAACCAGCAGTTCACACTTCATCTGTCTCAAAAATAGACCAGATGGAATTTACTGTTAACAATGTGGGTCTTGCCCACCATTGCCTCCTTTGGGGAATGTCCACCAGAATTAATTGGCCATTGTTAGACCTTCTCTGAGATTTAGGACCCTGGGGCAAACATCTTACCAACTCGCCCCCATGCCCAACTCCACCGAGAGTTGCCGGGCAACCGGAGCTCGGCAGCTCTCCATTGCCTGTCAGTGCCACTGGGAGTGGTGGCTGCTGCTGATAATGCATCCACCAGTTGTCTAGCATTGACTAGGGACTTGGGCCATAGACGAGTAAGGGTGGGAATCGCAATGGTTAGAAGAAAGGGCAGGCGGGTGGCGGGGTTTGCTTTTTGGGCTCATCGCATGGCAGCTTCCCTCACACAGCAGCCATGGAATGAGGCCCTTGAGTGGCATTAGTTGCCCACTTAAGGACCTCAGTTCGTGACCTAACTGGAAGCTGGCAAGGAGGTAGCAGGGACCCATCCCACATTTCCCTTTGGGGATAAATGATCCTGACTTCAACCTTGCCTCTAGAGAGCATTAAATTCTGTCTGACAACTGTAGCTGATAGTCTTGAGTTAAATCAATTGAACTGCATTCGTAATTCAGCTGCAATTTAACGTAATTAGAAATTCTTGGTGTTTTGGTTTAACAAAGTGTGTTGAATGTTGGAATTCACATTTTACCTGCTGAATTAACTTACCTTTGTGTTCATTTATCTCTTGCAATAAACCTATTTAGCGGTTTTAACCTGGACAACATGGTCGATCAACATTGTGTTGATCAACCTTCATCTGGAATATTGAGAATGGACAATCCATATTATTTCTTGTGCATACTTCAGCTGTACAATGATTGATTATCAGTCCAGAGGTATGCTATTCCCAGTAACATCATACTAAGGTTTGTAAAAAAATGCAAACCTGCCGATGGAGGTTGTTTTGCAGAGTACAAATAAAGAATAGTAATAAAAATCACAATACGTTTCCACATAACAAAGATATGTGTTGCCTTAGTGTTTGGAAAATAAGCTGATAAAACCAGCATGTATCTGGCATCAGCAAGATATATAATGGAACTTGATGATTTATGGAAAAATAAACCACCAACAAGTTGCAACTGCTTAACTAAGTCAGCTACATCTTCTGATGGTTAATTTTTCATTAATTAATCTACATATATGTCTGGGATTTCTACACCAAGAATGTTACACATTACACTCTATTTCCTCAACCAGTTTAGTGTAAAATTCTGCTTCTAATTCTAGTTAGCCTACACCAGATTATTTTGACATTCTTTAAAGTTCTGTTATAACTGCTTCTTATTCACGGCATTTGTATGGTGTGACGTTTAGATATATATTAATAATTGGGTATACTTTTTAAAACTCATTTGGTTGAGGTATACATGGGCACTGACATTTGTGGGAAGGTTGGGTGCGTGTAAGATTACAATTAGTGGGGAGGTTGGAGAAGGGAGCGCAAAAATGCTGGGAATGTGGAATTCTTGTCAAATAAAACAGCACAACGTATTGTCAATTTTTAGTTTATTTTGCCACCCAGCAACTGGCCAGAGTGACAGGAAAACCTATGGAAGAAGACCACAGGCAGGGATTGTTGGGGATGACCCTCCCCCGCAAATAGAAAACAATGATGATTGGTGGATGGAGGTGGGGGAAAACCTGCTAGTTGTGAGGGGAGGGAGACAATATTCATTTCAGGTTGGTAGGGTGGCGACTAATCAGCTGTTAGAGGGAGGGGCATCGGGGACTTGGAGTGGGCAGGTTTTGCCAATCGTGTAGCTTGCAGAACTGAAGGGAAGCTTACCTGTTCCTCCTGGCCCACAAGCAGTGCAATTAAAAGCACCTGCTAGATGTAGTTGGCTCCCTGCCTCCCTTTGGCTGTCAGGTTTCCCAAACAAAATCTGGCCAGCCAGTGTTAAAGACCAGCACAAATTGATGTGGGCATTAATCTATTTGAAAATAAATCATGTGAAATCGAATTTATTTAAAAAAAGATTAACTTTAACTGCTGATGTATCCCAAAATTTCAAATTGAAAAATGGGACATGTAAATATTTGTAAAGTCCTCTTGGGAGTCCTATGAGCTGTTGCCTCATTGAATTCTTTTGTCGCTAAACATTGTGAAAATGTCACTCAGTCCACCGAGAATGCAAGTTGATACACATGCACTAAACTCTCTGTGCCATTTTGTCTGGAAACTGTGAAAATCCAAAGCATATTTTAAAAGTTTCTTCTTTGCCAACTGTTTACAAACACTATTCCCTTAAAATGAGAATCTGTGATTGTGGACCTCCCAAATGTTCTCCTCCCATTTACTTCTTGCTCCTGATCATTACTATCCTCTCTATAATGATTCAGTTGCCATTTCCTCCCAAGACAGCATTTTCCGAATTACACATGCAATGAACGTACCAGTAAGCTAAGGAAAACAGCCAATCAATCAGTTATTGTGTGGGTGTGCATGCATATGTTTGTGATTGCGAATGAGCATAACAGAGACTGATCACGTATGAATGAGATTTGCTTGGGAGTGCATGGGACAGTGAAGTGTGTGTTCGCACACTTTCTCTCTTGTTTCCTGTGTTTTTTTCCCTCACTTCTTTTGGTTTCATTGCTTAATTTCTGACCCCGTTCAATTATCTTTAAATACATCAGACTTTCATTTCTGCAACCTGACTCACTTTCCTAAAAGGATAAAACTTGTTATAATTTGTTCAAAAACATATCAATTAAAACTCAATAATCTATCTTGTCCTGCAGTGACAAGGCTGAGCTTGTGATTCGGACTGTATTTGCGAGCTGAATTTCAGAAATTCTCCAGAGAACAAGAAGTTGCTGGCTCTTTGTATTCAGTTTATTTTCCTTTCCCATGCAAGTATCTTGATGTTTCACATGTATGTATTTCAGAAGCATTTATTCATGGATAGAGTTATAAGGTTGCTTTCCATTGCTAAGATCTAACTGGAAGTATAAATATCGCCATCATTATGACTTCCTTATCACAACCCCTAAAACATTTCATATTTATGTTCGTAACGTTAAAGCTTAGGTTTATGAGATATTTTAATGTTAGCCATGTGAAGGAGGATTGGTGGTGTGCAACCTTCAAAATGACAGGTTGGCCACTTAAATACGATGATGAGGCTGTCCGCTATGTATTCAACCTTGGCCAGCTGAGTTTCCTGGTCTTTAGGAAACCCAGCAACTAAAGGAAGCAAGGACTGCTGTGTGGAAATGGTAATTGCCATTCCAGCACTGATGGTGGGCCAAGAGGAACAGGCATCCTTCTCTGGCTCACCAAACCTTTTTTCTCTTCTGCCTTCCATCAGATGCTACCCTCTGCTGATCCCTCTGTGATGCGACAGCCCCACTGGTCTTAGACCCTCACCCGTCAGGATTGAGAGGCCATATCACCAGGATATGCAACCATGCTTATCCAATATCCGGACTCCTCCAGTGCTCACAGTAGCCCAGGCTTTATCGCTACTCCTGGACTGTAGCCTCCTCAGGCGACTTCTGGGTGGGAGAAGTGTTGAAAGTGTGGACACTGTGAGGTCAAAATACTACAATGTGTGGCGCTGCATAAACTCTCAAACCCCACTCCAGTCAAGATTTTGCTTTTAAACTCTTATACAAATATATAGCTACATCATACAATGCCTTCAACATTTTTGCATCAGCTCTGCATATGATTATTGTTCAAAGCACATCACTTTGTATGAATTTGTTCATAGTGTTCATTTCTGTACCTGCTTCAATGTCAGATACCAATGCTTTTACAAAAGTTAACGCCAAAAGTAATCACAATGCCCCTAATAATGTATCACATTGGGATGCTTTGAGCTTCAGGGGGGCCAGAAAACTGACAATACCAGATTGGCCGTGTGTTTTATACACTGTCGGAAACAATGAAATTCTAATGGAACAGGGTGTATAAAGATTGACAGTTCAATACTGCCAGTGTCCTGCCCTCTGCTCAAGTTTAAAATTGCACCCAGTATTTCTTAAGAGATAACAGCTAATTGCAAGAGTGTAATACATTGAGGATAATTGGTACTCCTCAGGAAAATGGATGCACGGTTAGAGGTATTTATATATTTATGTACATTAGAGGCACATACACCTTAACAAATCCTTTGGCCATAACTCAATTTAATGTGTTCAGATCAGGTCATAAACAGGTTGAGTGAATTCAAGGCAATTTATCTTTCTAATCTGAACCCACTGACCGCATAATTTCCCTGAATTTATGGGATGGTGCTTGTTATTGGCTGACGTACAAGTTTTAAGGTTAGCACTCACTCTCCAGGTGTAGCAGTTCAAAGCGTTAAATGCATAAAAAGAATGAAAAGGTGGTTAAAAGGTTTAAAATAAACCCAGAGTGGGTTTCAGATGGGACCCGTGGCATGGTGCAGAAGGGCAAGTGGCATGGATGCCAAACGTATTTGCTGCTTCACATATTTAAGGTGGGATCTAACATTCACAAAACGCCCGAAAAGCAGCGTGGCATGGCGCAATGTGACCGAAAGATCACACTTCCAGGATTTACCGGCTCACCAAGCATTACGAGATCTAATGCTATCTTGCAATCATAGTAATAAATCATAGAATTTACAGTGCAGAAGGAGGCCATTCGGCCCATCGAGTCTGCACCGGCTCTTGGAAAGAGCACCCTACCCAAGGTCAACACCTCAACCCTATCCCAATAACCCCACCCAACACTAAGGGCAATTTTGGACACTAAGGGCAATTTATCATGGCCAATCCACCTAACCTGCACATCTTTGGACTGTGGGAGGAAACCGGAGCACCCGGAGGAAACCCACGCAGACACGGGGAGGATGTGCAGACTCCGCCCAGACAGTGACACACGCCGTAATCGAACCTGGAACCCTGGAGCTGTGAAGCAATTGTGCTATCCACAATGCTACCGCTGAGATGTGAATCTCGCCCATTTTGGGCAGGGTCACTTTCCAGCAAATCTGCATATTAGAGTGAGACAGCTGAGGCCCCCGATCTACCCGGATGGGTGTTAGATAGCGGGGTGTTTCTCGGCACTCCGGGCGCCAGGAAACACCTTGCTAACCTTGTGCGCTATTGGACTCTATCCCCATTCGGGTCGATCATGCCCTTCTTTATACTCCTGTGCTCCATTGAATGGCAGCAATTTACTTTCCAGTCGATGGCGGTAGGAAGAGGTAGCAGATCATATGTCAAAAAGAGAAGATTGGGTAGTTAATGATATCATGTTTCTCAAATGGTATAAAGGCACCAATCACTCATAAGGGATTGGACAAACATATTGTGCATTCATTTATTTAGTCTGGGCACATAATGACATTTACACAAAGGTAGAAAGCTGGAAAACATCAGCTGCAGAGCTGTATGTTCCGTGTTCTGTTCACAGGCCAAAGTGAAACTGAGACTGGATCACATGACACACTTCCCTTTGAGTGATGGAAAGCTCCTGTCCCTTAAAGGTATTTTACAACAAGAGAACTGTCCACTGTTTTTCAGAGGAGTGGTCGAGGGAGATTTGGGAATGTCTTATGTGATGGAAGAGAAGAGTCCAGGACAGGACAGGCTATAATGGGAATCTTTTCATATCGCTGGAATATCTCTTCATCAGTTGCTGACCTGCATCAGCTGGACAGGCGTCTCTGCTCCACACCAGTTGAAATGCCATCAGGGTCCTATTGACATCCTAAGATCTCTAATGGAGGAGACTCCTGCCCGGTTCCATTTGGCTGCCAAAACCTGTGGCATTGAAATTGGGGGTCATTGGGAAAACGGAGATGATCTATTTTAATGACTTGTCCCTGTCCTTCGCCAATATATTTTAAGGTTAAATTCTAATCCATGGTGGTGACAGGTACAGGAACTGAGAGTCAGAGACATAATGGACAGATGGATGGACAAAAATTGAGCTGAGAAACAGACAGGCAGAGATGACTGATGGGAACTTGGGTAAAGCTGAAATTGGATAGCAAAGAGGACAAAATGGAAAAGACAAGACATTGCGAAAGAGTGAGAGCCGTAGAGAGATAACGTGACGCAAAATACGCATTTGTTTTTTTTTCTTCCTTTGTTTCTCAATTTTTTAAACACGCTCTTCTCCAAGTCCCTATCAGTCTAGCAATTTAAAACAGCAATTATTATTTGACTATATTTTAAGCTGACAAGAGGAATTACACAATTTGTGACGTCTTGATCCTTTTCGGCTTTTAGATGTTTATCATTTTGAAGCCAGCTTCACTTTCAAATCTTTTGCTTCATCTTTCCCTTCATTATCTTTAATGTTAGGATTGGGCAAATACTTTGGGAAGCAAAGGTTTAAACTTTGCCCCTGAACGCACTCCCTCAGTACAGCACTGGAGTGTAACCCTACCCTCTTTTCCGTTGCTTCATGTCAATCAACCAGCCAATAACAACACCAGGAGTGGATTACTGTAATAATAGGAAGGAACAATCAAAACATTTGCTTCAAAACCATGCTCTGCGTATCACATCCACTCACGAGATTCTATCAATAAAGTTCTTTATTAAACCTGCATCCTGTCACTCAAAAAAGTGCGATGGCGTGTCTTTGTAATGATTAAAATTTAACATTAACCATTGATATCAAAAGATTATTTCAGCATTTGTTTTTAAATGCACAGCTTTTGTTTCACATATCAGTGGAATTGCTTCATTAAATGTCCAACATATGGGGCGAAATTCTCCGTTATCGATGCAAAGTCCGCCGATCGGCGCAAAAAACGGCGCAAATCCGACTTGCGTCACGCCGGAAAAATGGGTCAAAAGTCTCTGGCCCGAAATGGGCTAGCAGCGACGTAACGGGATCCGCGCTTGCGCACGTGGTTCACGCCGTGCAGCGTCATACGCGCCGCACGGCGTGACGGCTCATAAGGCCGCGCTGCTCCCCCCACCCGACCGGAACACCCGACCGGAACACCCGACTGGATGGCCGCCCGCCGCACAGCCCCGAGGTTCCAGTCCCGCGACATTGAGACGCTCCTGGACGCAGTGGAGCAGAGGAGGGACGCCCTGTATCCCGGGCACGGCCGCAGAGTTGCCCCACGCCACAGCCGGCGTCTGTGGAGGGAGGTGGCAGAGGCCGTCACCGCTGTGGCCCTGACACCACGGACAGGCACCCAGTGCCACAAGAAGGTGAACGACCTCGTCAGAGCAGGCAGGATATCCCCCATATCCCCCATATCCCTCCTCCCCCATATCCCCCCTCCCCCATATCCCCCCTCCCCCATATCCCCCCTCCCCATATCCCCTCCCCCATATCCCCCCTCCCCCATATCCCTCCTCCCATATATCCCCTCCCCATATCCCCTCCCCCATATCCCCCCTCCCCCATATCCCTCCTCCCATATATCCCCCATATCCCCCCTCCCCCATATCCCCCCTCCCCATATCCCCCCTCCCCCATATCCCCCCTCCCCCATATCCCCCCTCCCCCATATCCCCCCTCCCCCATATCCCCCCTCCCCCATATCCCCCCTCCCCCATATCCCTCCTCCCCCGTATCCCCCCTCCCCCATATCCCCCATATCCCCCCTCCCCCATATCCCCCCTCCCATATATCCCACATATCCCCAAGTGAATCCATCCCTAACCTTAACCTCTGCAATGCACGCGCAACCGATGGCGTGCATTCATATACCTGCCTAACAGTGTTGCCTTTTACCCCTGCCACCCCCCCACCCCCTGCCACAGGAGAAGCCCGCACACAACAATAGTGAGCATGTGAGGACTGGAGGAGGCCCCGCTGATGAGAGGCCACTGACCGAACACGAGGAAAGGGCCCTGGAACTGGCTGGCGGACCTGACGACCAGGAGGTTGCTGATGCAGAGGTCGGGGGCGTACTAGCAAGTGAGCCACCGACAGCCCGTCCCCATATCCCCCCTCCCCCATATCACCTGATCACTGCCTGCTTGTCTAACCATGCATGTTTCATTGTGTATCGCAGGACCAAACGTCCAGGCACCCATCCCCGCAGATGCAGACCGCCTGCAGGATGCCCCTCGGAGGCCACGGGAGACGGAGAGACCCGGACCCTCCGGCATGCGACGCCCGCAGGATGCCCCTCGCACACCATGGGAGACGGAGAGACCCGGACCCTCCGGCATGCGACGCCCGCAGGATGCCCCTCGCACATTGTAGCGCACAAAGACTCAGTGAGACGAATAGAGTGAAGTCGATGAGGCTTTATTAAGCGTGTCTGTTCCCCCGCAGCTCGATAGTAAACTGGCCTGCGAGAGAAGACTCCGGCTTCTTATACTCCGCCTTCAGGGCGGAGCTAGAGCTCAACGGCCAACCAGGACCCGGGATCTGTCAGCCAATGACATTAGGGCTTCCAGTCCCACATGACCCCCAATACATACTACCACATTCACCCCTTGTCAAAAATGAACCCGGCAGGGTGATGCTTCGTATGGTGGTAAGGTTTTACAGGGCTGGTCCTGGGAGGAAAAAAACATTCACAAGGCAATACAGTATTGTACAATTTTGTCCTGTTGCAACTATTTACAGAGGGTATGGGAAGAAAAGCAAAATGTTCTTGTGAAAAGTCCATATTTAGTTTTAGATCGACGCCACGAGTTGGTCGGGTGGTCTGGTCGTCCGTGTCGATCGCCTCGGCCCCGGTGGTGGTGGTGCTTGTACCGGTGTTGTTGCCTCCAGGAGCCTTACGGTTTCAGCTTGGGCTTCATTCTTGGTCGGTGCTGAGGGGAGGGGAACCGATCCTCCTGGGAAGGGGGCGGTCGCGGGGTGCGGTGGTGGCAGGAAGGGGGGGGGTTGGGTTGATGGTGTCGGGGGGGTGTGCGTGTTGCCGGCGGGCGCCAGATCCCGCAGGGAGACCGTGTCCTGTCGGCCGTCGGGGTACTCCACGTAGGCGTACTGGGGGTTCGCGTGGAGGAGGTGAACCCTTTCGACCAACGGGTCCGCCTTATGTGCCCGCACATGCTTTCGAAGCAGGATGGGTCCTGGGGCCGCCAGCCAGGTCGGCAGCGACGTTCCAGAGGAGGACCTTCTCGGGAAAACAAGGAGACGCTCATGAGGCGTTTGATTAGTGCGCGTACATAATAACGACCGGATTGAGTGGAGAGCGTCCGGGAGGACCTCCTGCCACCGTGAAACTGGGAGGTCCCTGGACCGTAGGGCCAGTAGGACGGCCTTCCAGACCATGCCGTTCTCCCTCTCTACTTGCCCATTCCCCCGGGGGTTGTAGCTGGTCGTCCTGCTTGAGGCTATACCCTTGCTGAGCAGGAACTGGCGCAGCTCGTCACTCACGAAAGAGGACCCCCTGTCGCTGTGGACGTATGCGGGGCAACCGAACAGTGTGAAGATGCTGTTCAGGGCTTTAATGACTGTGGCCGCGGTCATGTCAGAACAGGGAATGGCAAAAGGGAAGCGGGAGTATTCGTCCACCACATTAAGAAAATATGCGTTGCGGTCGGTGGAGGGGAGGGGCCCTTTGAAATCGAGACTGAGGCGTTCAAAGGGGTGGGAAGCCTGAATCAGGTGCGCTCCATCCGGCCTGAAAAAATGCGGCTTGCATTCCGCGCAGATGTGGCAGTCCCTTGTGACTGTACGGACCTCCTCTAAAGAGTATGGGAGATTGCGGGACTTGATGAAGTGGTAAAACCGAGTGACCCCCGGGTGGCAGAGGTCCTCGTGGAGGGTTTGGAGGCGGTTAATTTGTGCGTTGGCACATGTGCCGCGGGATAGGGCATCGGACGGCTCGTTCAGCTTTCCGGGACGATACGAAATCTCATAGTTGAAGGTGGAGAGCTCGATCCTCCACCTTAAGATCTTGTCGTTTTTGATTTTGCCCCGCTGTGCATTATCGAACATGAAGGCTACCGACCGTTGGTCCGTGAGGAGAGTGAATCGCCTGCCGGCCAGGTAATGCCTCCAATGTCGCACAGCTTCCACTATGACTTGGGCTTCCTTTTCTACTGAAGAGTGGCGGATTTCTGAGGCGTGGAGGGTCTGGGAGAAAAAGGCCACGGGTCTGCCCGCTTGGTTAAGGGTGGCCGCTAGAGCTACGTCGGAGGCGTCGCTCTCGACCTGGAAGGGGAGGGACTCGTCGATGGCGCGCATCGTGGCCTTTGCGATATCCGCTTTGATGCGGCTGAAGGCCTGGCAAGCCTCTGTCGACAGAGGGAAGGTCATGGTCTGTATTAGGGGGCGGGCCTTGTCTGCGTACTGGGGGACCCACTGGGCGTAGTATGAAAAGAACCCCAGGCAGCGTTTCAGGGCTTTTGGGCAGTGCGGGAGGGGAAATTCCATGAGTGCACGCATACGTTCGGGGTCGGGGCCTATTATCCCATTGCGCACTACGTAGCCCAGAATGGCTAGCCGATCGGTGCTAAAAACACACTTGTCCTCGTTGTACGTGAGGTTCAAGGCTTTGGCGGTCTGGAGGAATTTTTGGAGGTTGGCGTCGTGGTCCTGCTGATCGTGGCCGCAGATGGTTACATTGTCAAGATACGGGAACGTGGCCCGCAACCCATGTTGATCAACCATTCGGTCCATCTCCCGTTGGAAGACCGAGACCCCGTTTGTGACGCCAAAAGGGACCCGTAGGAAATGGTATAATCGCCCGTCTGCCTCGAAGGCTGTGTACTTGCGGTCACCTGGGCGGATGGGGAGCTGATGGTAGGCGGACTTGAGGTCCACGGTGGAGAAGACTTTATATTGGGCAATCCGGTTGACCATGTCGGATATGCGGGGGAGAGGGTACGCGTCTAGTTGTGTGTACCTGTTGATGGTCTGGCTATAGTCAATGACCATCCTTTGTTTCTCCCCTGTCTTCACTACTAGCACCTGCGCTCTCCAGGGACTATTGCTGGCCTGGATTATGCCCTCCTTTAGTAGCCGCTGGACTTCAGACCGAATGAAGGTCCGGTCCTGGGCGCTGTACCGTCTGCTCCTAGTGGCGACGGGTTTGCAATCCGGGGTGAGGTTCGCAAACAAGGACGGGGGTTGCACCTTGAGGGTTACGAGGCCGCAGATAGTGAGTGGGGGTATTGGGCCGCCGAATTTGAACGTAAGGCTCTGTAGATTGCATTGGAAATCTAATCCCAGCAAGGTGGGGGCACAGAGTTGGGGAAGGACGTTTAGTTTGTAGTTTTTGAACTCCCTCCCCTGCACCGTTAGGGTAACTATGCAGAATCCCTGGATCTGTACGGAGTGGGATCCTGCAGCTAGGGAAATCTTTTGTGCGCTGGGATAGGTGGTCAAGGAACAGCGTCTTACCGTGTCGGGGTGTATAAAGCTCTCCGTGCTCCCGGAGTCGACTAGGCATAGCGTCTCGTGGCCGTTTATTAGCACCGTTGTCGTCGTCGTCTGGAGTGTCCGGGGCCGAGCTTGATCGAGCGTAATTGAAGCGAGACGTGGTTGTAGTAGTGGAGTGGGGTCCGTTGTTGCCGTCCAAGATGGCGTCGGGATGGACAAAATGGCCGCCCCCATACATCGCACGTGGCTGGGGGGTCACAAGATGGCGGCGGGGGTGGACAAAATGGCCACCCCCACGCGTCGTATAGGTCTGGGGCGGTCCAAGATGGCGGCGCCCCTCCTCCCCTCGTGGTGGCCGGGACCCAAAATAGCGGCGTCTGCGGGTCGCACATGGTGCGCTGGGGGGCTGGGGAGCGCTAGGACCGCGAGCGCTAGGACCGCGCGGAGCTCCCTCACCGGGGACAGCGGTGGTCGGGGCCCAAGTAGGTGGCGCCGGCGGGTCAGGCGTGGGGTGGGGGTTAGGGGGGGGCGTTAGGGACGCACAAAACTCCCTCCTCTCTGTGGAGAGTGTTGTCCGGGACCCAAAGCGGTAGCGCCGGCGGCGGGTCATACATGGGCTGCAGGGAGGGGGGTTGGGGAGTGTAAGCGGCGTGCAGGGCTCCCTGTTCTCCCGGGACCGCGGTGGTCGGGACCCAGAGCGGCTGCGCCTGCGGGTCGTACATGGCGTGCTGGGGGGGTTGGGGCACGTAAACGGCTTGCAGGGCTCCCTGTTCTCCCGGG
The DNA here is from genome assembly GCF_047496885.1 of Scyliorhinus torazame. Classification (NCBI taxonomy): domain Eukaryota; kingdom Metazoa; phylum Chordata; class Chondrichthyes; order Carcharhiniformes; family Scyliorhinidae; genus Scyliorhinus; species Scyliorhinus torazame. Next base: position 190,366,840 of record NC_092707.1, on the reverse strand, counting down.
ACAGCGGCGACCTCGCGGGACCGGCACACAACCGCATAATGGCCCTTTTCCCCGCAGCTTTTGCAGATAGCTGCGCGGGCCGGGCAGCGCTGTCGGGGGTGTTTCGCCTGGCCGCAGAAATAACAGCGGGCGCCCCCGGTGCGACTCGGTGTTTGGACCGCGCAAGCCTGTGGGGTGTCCGGGGGGGGGTAGGGGGTTTGCCGCGACGGGTACGTACGGGGCCCAATGGGTTGCCGCGCGGCCGGGGCCGTAGGCGCGGGTATTACGCGCGGCCACGTCTAGGGAGGCTGCTAGGGCCCATGCCTCTGAGAGTCCTAGCGACTCTTTTTCTAGAAGTCTTTGGCGGATTTGGGAGGATTGCATACCTGCCACAAAAGCATCGCGCATTAACATGTCCGTGTGTTCGTTTGCGTTCACCGACGGGCAGCTGCAGGCTCGTCCCAAAATCAGCAGCGCGGCGTAGAACTCGTCCATCGATTCTCCGGGAGCTTGACGTCTCGTCGCGAGCTGGTAGCGAGCGTAGATTTGGTTAACTGGGCGGACATCGAGAATTTTCAGTGCTGCGAACGCCATCTGGAAATCCTCCGCGTCTTCGATGAGGGAGAAAATCTCCGTGCTCACCCTCAAGTGCAGGACCTGCAGTTTTTGGTCTTCTGTGACCCGGCCGGTGGTCGTTCTGAGGTAGGTCTCGAAGCAAGTCTGCCAGTGCTTGAAGGCTGCTGCCGCGTTCACTGCGTGGGGGCTGATCCTCAGGCATTCCGGAATGATCCTGAGCTCCATAGTCCTTTTTAGGCACGCTTAATAAATTGTAGCGCACAAAGACTCCGTAAGACGAATAGAGTGAAGTCGATGAGGCTTTATTAAGCGTGTCTGTTCCCCCGCAGCTCAATAGTAAACTGGCCTGCGGGGGAAGACTCCGGCTTCTTATACTCCGCCTTCAGGGCGGAGCTAGAGGTCAACGGCCAACCAGGACCCGGGATCTGTCAGCCAATGACATTAGGGCTTCCAGTCCCACATGACCCCCAATACACACACCACGGGAGACAGAGAGACCCGGACCCTCCGGCATGCGACGCCCGCAGGATGCCCCTCGGAGGCCACGGGAGACAGAGAGACCTGGACCCTCCGGCATGCGACGCCCGCAGGATGCCCCTCGAAGGCCACGGGAGTTGGAGAGACCTGGAGCAACAGGGAGACGACACCCCCGTCATGTGCGGGAGCGACCACCCAGCGACGAGGGGGGCAGCCACAGGCCCCCGTCACATCTGAGCCAGGACGCCACTACCCAGGACACCACTACCCAGGACACCACTACCCAGGACACCCCTACCCGGGACAGTATTACCCAGGAAGACGAAATACCGGACAGTGACTCAGAGTGGATGGTTGGAGACGAACCCCCACCCCAAAGTGCCATGGACTCAGAGTGGGATGAAGAGCACGACACAATGCCACTGCTGTCACCAACACCCTCCACCATCGCAGAAACACTCACCTCGGTTGAGCACTTTAGTGATGAGGCGTCTGGTACACTCACTGGTGCGCACAACACAGCCGTCCCGGTACAGCAGGTGGAGGTAGGAACAGCAGAGGGACCGGGCGGTCGGAGGGCAGCCCAGCCCAAGCGAACATCTGCCGCCCAGATGGATCCCGGGTTCCTGGAGTTTCCACACCCACACATAGATCCGATGCAACCACCGACCTGGAGACGAGCGAAGAGGGTGACGGCCGGCTTGCGGCGGCTGCAGTCGCAGGTGGAGGAGTCCACCCGCGTCCAGGAGCTGGGAGTGGTGCCGGTCTTGCGTGCCACCCAGGCCGACACCGCACGGGTGGCGTCCGCGGTGGAGGCAATAGGTGCGACGGTGTCATACATGGGGAATGGTTTGCGAGGCCTGGGGCTTTCCGTGCAGGCGGCGTCTGTGGCCCAGGACATGGCTGCCCTCTCACAGGAAGCCATGAGCCAGTGCCAGCGCCAGATGGCAGAGGCGCTCAACACCATGGCCCAGTCTCAGCAGGCCATAGCCCAGTCTCAACAGGCCATAGCCCAGTCTCTGCAGGCCATGGCCCAGTCTCTGAAGGCTATGTGACGGCGGCCAACGGCCATTCTCCGACCCGCTGGGGGGGTCGGAGAATGACGCCCATATTGTGAAGAACGACTTGTAAACCATGCAGAGCACATCATAAGACTGACACATGTCATAAATGTGTAAATTTAGCTTTATCCGTAAAAACAGCTGTTACATTGCTAATGGCCACATTGGTAGTAAGAGCAAAACATGTTGGGCGGGATTCTCCGTTTCTGAGACGAATTGTTGACGGTGACGCAGAATTCGTGGACTTTCACGTCAGCAAAAGTGGCGCTGAACCAGGATAGGTCCTGGGGAATGGTAGTACAGTGGTTAGCACAGTTACTTCAGGGTCCCAGGGTCCCAGGTTCGATTCCCGGCTTGGGTCACTGTCTGTGCGAAGTTTGCACTTTCTCCCCATGTCTGCGTGGGTTTCCTCCGGGTGCTCCGGCTTCTTTCCACACTCCAAATATGTGAAGGTTGGATGGATTGGCCATGATAAATTGCTCTTAGTGTCCAAAAAAGTTAATGTGAGTTTCCTGGGTTACGGGGATGGGTGGAGGTGTGGGCTTAGGTAGGGTGCTCTTTCCAAGGACCGATGGGCCGAATGGTGCCACTGTAAATTCTATGATCTATGATTCAGCAACTGTGGAGGGGCTAGCACCGGTGCCACATGAAACACAATCGATTCCAATGAAAAACTGTACGGGATTCGTGATTGACATTCGGGAGGCTGACTAGCTCAGCTACATATACACATTACACTTCACACACACAGTCACCCCAGCCAACAAGATGGCACTGGTTGTGTTGGAGTGCACCCATGCAGCTGTTGGGTCGGCTGGGGTCAGTGGGCACCTAGGGGGGTGGCCTGGGGGACACCCATACTTCCCGTGGCCCTAAGTTCACAGTGGGCTCTCAGCATCTGTGCATAGCTGCATGGCTGCCTTTCCAGCTGCGGCAATGTTGTTCCGTGCCCGTCCACCCCGACCCCACAACCCACCACCTGGCAATCCCCAGCTACTCACCCCGGCCCTGGCAAAAGCCCCCCGGCCAGCCAGTCAGAAAGCTATGGCGATGTTGAACACTTTCCATACCCCACCCTCGTCTCTCTCTCAGCAGCCACGCCACCGGTTTCACGATTTTAAAATGCACAAGTGAACCACGCCATCAGAAACTCGGCCCCTTGAAGGCGGAGCATCGCGGAGGCCCCAGAGAATACCGGGTCAGGCCCGCTAATGATGTGCAAACGGTGCCTACTGTACGCGCGTTCCGGACCGCATTGACGCTGCTGTCGAGGCGATGGAGAGCAGCGATTTGGCATCAAATCAGATCCTGCCGTGATTTTGGCGCGGAACCTATTCTCCGCCCAACCGCGTTTCGTGATTTCGGCATCTGCCAACGGAGAAACCCGCCCGCTGTTTCTGGAAGAAGAAAAGATGGAATCCTTTATCTGGTAACGTACACGGATTGGAAGTGTGCTAAAAATATATATCGGCAAGCCTAAAACACTTTGCTGACGTGAATATTCAAAAAAACTGCTGGCTGAAACTGGGACTCATCTCCAAGCATTCAAAGACCATCTGGAGACGAGATGTGAATGGAACATTTGAAGCGAACAGGATTGATGAAGGAGTATGTGGAGCATATGCAGCAATATGCTGGACGCAAAGTTTTGGTCAGGATGGAGGGAGGGATTTTGCAGATCAGCAAATGTATTTGTCAAATCATTTAGTGCTTCAAAATTGTACTGAATTGTACATATAAGTATTTTAGTTGCTTCAAATTTTAAGCTATGCGGTGGGATTCTCATTTCAGAAATTAAGTGTTGACACCGGGACTGAATCGGTGGACTTCTACGACAATGATTTGGCGCCGGTCCCAGAGCAAGCCAGGATCCGTTCATAGGCTAGCACTGGTGCCATGTGGAAAACGATCGATTCCAATGAAAAACGGTATCCGATTCGCCGGGGCTGGGATTGCCACTTGAAAGGCTAGCTTCTGCCAGATATTAGCACTCCGTTCCCCACACACACTCACGGCAGGGCAGCACAGTAGCACAAGTGGATAGCACTGTGGCTTCACAGCGCCAGGGTCTCAGGTTCGATTCCCCGCTGGGTCACTGTCTGTGCGGAATCTGAACGTTCTCCCCGTGTGTGCGTGGGTTTCCTCCGGGTGCTCCGGTTTCCTCCCACAGTCCAAAGACATGCGGGTAAGGTGGATTGGCCATGATAAATTGCCCTTCGTGACCAAAAAAGGTTAGAAGGGGTTATTTGGTTACGGGGATAGGGTGGAGGTGAGGGCTTAAGTGGGTCGGTGCAGACTCGATGGGCCAAATGGCCTCCTTCTGCACTGTATGTTCTGTGTTCTCACCCAAGCCAACAGGATGGCAGCACGGAGAGGGGCACCCCTGGTTGCGGATGCCGAACTGGAAAATATGCTGGATGCTGTGTCCACCCTACTTCCCAGGGTGGGAGGAGGCTGTCACCCGCCACTGTAGACTAGGCTTGGGCGTATGTTGACCCCACAGCCAGGACCGACCGGCAGTCCCGGAAAAAGCTGCACAACCCCCTCCGGGCGGTCCTGGTGAATAGGCAGAAATATGCCCTTGGACCAAACCCGTTCCCCTCTCAAACACCCATAACTTCACCTCCCTCCCGCCATCTCAGCCAGAGGGTGACTGAATCCCCCCTGTCGGTGGTGTGGTTACTCCCCACTGTGCATCACATGCCGGCACCCAAACCGGCCTCCATGCCATGGTTGTCTGCCACCCCCCCCCCCACCCCGAGGAGAAGTTGGCACACAATCGCAGTGTGAGAGAGAAGACTGGAGGGGGGCCTCACCGCAGTGGAGCAGGCAGCACTAGGCCTGGCCAGTGGGCCTAGAGAGAGGGCAGCCGCTGCAGCGGAGGTGGGCATCAGGCAACCAAGTGAGACCCCACTGCGTTAGAGCTTCCTATGGCATGCGTGGCACTACCCTACCTCACCCACACCACCACCGGCACACCATCCCCTCACTGCCCCCTCACCACACCCTCATCACCCTTTCACTGCCAACCCGCAATTCAATCATGTGTCATGTCTTGTGTCTTGCAGGATCACCTAGCGACGAGGTGGGCCCTTCTGGTGACCGGCCTGCCCTCAACCCCAAGCAGATTCCAGCACAAGATGTGACAGATAGAGAGGAGACCCCTCAAATGCCAGCCCAAGACACCCAGAGCACCAGTGTGACTTCTCATCAGAGCTGTCTCCAACACTCTCCACCACCCCAGAGACACTCACCTCGGTTGGACATGTTAGTGGAGAGGCTCCTGGTGCACTATCTGGTGTGCACCACACATGTGCTGCAGTATAACCGGTGAAGGTAGGCATCCCCGAGGCAGCAGACAGTCGGAGGGAGGCCCCATCCCAGAGACAGGCTGCCGTCCAGATAGGTCTCAGGCTTCTGGAAAGGGCAGCTCCATCGATAATGGAGGTGGAGACACATAGCCAGGGATTACATGAGGGGCTGTCAGCAACCATCCAGAGCCTGCAGCTGCATTTAGAGGAGTCCAATTGCCTGCAGGTGCAGGAGGTAGTGCCGACATTGTATGCCAACCAGACCAACACCGGACGGATGACATCCATAGCGGGAGCCTTGGATCAGGTTTTCCAAGGCCTGGGGTACTCTGCAGGCGATGGCCGAGGCACAGGACAGGGCTGCCCTATCACGGGCAGCTATGTACCAAGGTCACCTGGACATTGCAGCGGCGCTCCAGAACAAGGGACTGTGCAGGTAGTCATGGGCAGGTCCCCAGGTCGGGCGTTGCACATCGGCACGGTACCTGGCCCCTCCCCCTCTCTCTTGCCCAAACCACGCCTTCTCTCCTGCACCCCATCCCCACCCCCGCCATCTCAAAGGTTCGGTGGGACCACGTCATGGAATGGCCAGCTCGCATGCAGGGATCACCCAGGTGCACAGTGGAAAGTGCTACTGTGGGCAGGAGTCAGATGTTGTCAAATGACATGGAGCACCAGAGCTCATCGCAGAGCGGTTGTCATCATCCTCCATCCCATTGACCAGATCCACTTTTACTGCCAGCACAAGGCCCGCACCTGCAGGTAAGGATAATGGAGTGGATTTGGGGGGGGGGGGGGGGGGGGGGGGGTAGGGGCGGTGGCTGGTATCTGATTGGTTGTCATGGGTGGGGTGTTCGACTGGAGGTTGGTGGGGGGTGACGGGGGTGTGCGGGGGTGGGATGGGATGTCCGTGCCATTGGCCAGGCCCCAGGTGTTGGTGAACCTGGAGGCAATTAGAGTGCCCCATGTGTGGTGGACCTGGCACATACATTTTGCATCCTCCTGTGCCTGGGCGGGTCCCATGACCTGCCCATCCTGGCCTCCTCCACATCCTCCTCATCGGGTGAGATCTGGCATCCATCCCCCTCTTCCAGCACATCGCCCCTCTGCTGCACGATGTTGTGGAGGACACAGCAGGCCACCACAATGAGGGGACCCTTCTAGTGTTACACTGTCGGGCCCCTCCAGAGCGGCCCAAGCACCTGAACCGCATCTTCAGGATGCCGAAGCACCGTTTGATCATGGCCCTGGTCGCGGCATGGCCGTCGTTGTAGTAAGACTCCGTATCAGTCTGTGGCCTCCAGATAGGTGTCATCAGCCACTACCGTAGCGGATAATCCCTGTCACCCAAGAGTCAACCCCTCACCCGGGTGTGCGCCTCGAAGATGTCAGGAGCCGTCAAGTGAACCAGGATGAAGGTGTCATGCACACTGCCTGGGTACCAGGTGCAGACGTGCATGGTGTACAGCTCATGGTCACACACCAGCTGCATGTTCATCGAGTGGAACCCCTCTCGGTTTGTGAAGACAGACCTGTCATGGGCTGGTGCTCATTGAGCAATATGCATTCCATTGATCACCCCCTCTACCTGGGGCATCCTGGCGATGTCGGTGAACCTCACTGCCCGAGCAGCCTGGTGGGCTCGTTGCACATTGAATTTGATATATTGTGCCAAGCAGGCATACAAGGCCTCCGTGATGGTGCAGATGTACCTGTGTACTGAGGTCAGTGAGATTCCGGACAGGTCCCCACTTGGCACCTGGAAGGACCCTGTGGCGTAAAGGTTCAGGGCAACCGTCACCTCGATGGCCACCAAAAGCGTGTCCTCCCCCATACCCCTGCGGTTCCAGGTGCAACATGATCTGACAGGTATGGCACACTGTCCTCCTACTCAGCTGGAGTCTTTAATGGCCTGCCCAATCGGGCAGGTCCTCAAATGACAGGCGCTGCGGGTACACGAGTCCTCAGCGGTGCCTCCTCCCCATCTACTCCGTGGCCTGCTGGGTGGCCGGCTTTCCATCCTCACCGGCTGCGTCCTGTTCCTCTGGGGCAGGATCCGCTGCTGCAGGCTCCTTCCTGAGCATCTCCTGCTCGTACAGCCTCAGTGCATCCGCAAGGGCTGTGGTGGCCATGATGAAAGCCATCATTCCAGGTTAGATTCGAAGTCCACTGTGTGCAGGAGTTGAAAGGCAGACATGTTAGTATGGTGCTTACCCCCGTGCCATACCAAGTCCACCGGGCTACACAATGCCCCCCGCCTGCACTGCAGCCTCTGCCCCTGCATCTCCACCTACCACCCTCCCCTTCCTCCTCCTTTCCACACCCACCCCCAACCATTCCCACCGGCACTCTGCCTTCCGCACCGCACCCCTGGCCCTGTCCATGCTTGGCACTGCAGGGATCTCTGGGTCCAGCACCCATCCCTGTCGGCAGCGGTACTGGTGGCTGGCACTACCAATGCCACCGGCACGCTCTGCAGCCCCCATTTGGTGCCCTCCTTTAGGGCCATGTGATGTTCCACTGGCAGGTGGTGCCCGGTTGTGGGACGGGGAAGGAGAGTTGGTGTGGTGGAGGTGTGGTGGAGGTGGGTGGAGGCGCAGCAAGATGGCTGCCTTGCAGGCCCATATCCTGGTCGCCACTGCCACTCCACGCTACTCCCCGGCCCTGGGCCACCCTGCCCAGCTATGCCAGTGACAAGACTATGCAAAAGTAACACGAGTGGAATTCTCCACCAATAGGATTAAGTCGCACCAAAAGATGTTCTGCCTATCACAGAAATCAGCAAAGGAGATATGAATTTCAGTGCTGCTGTGTTACCAGGTATATAGTACACTTCAACAATTGGCAAATTGTATCCCTGCAGCTCCAAAACAGGCAAATTGCTGAACGTACATTACTAGCCAGTAATTGCAAAACTCAAAATGAATGGCCAGCACCTGTAACCAAGTCTGACTGGGCAAAGAATCACATGGAAATCAAATGGGACATTGTCACTTAGGCTCGCAGTAACGCGCACATTTGCAAGATAGAAGCCACATATATTCACACACGCTGGATTCTCTGGTCGCCGACGGCAAAATTGCATTCGGCGATTGGCTGGAGAATCAAAGTTCCCGACTCAATCGGGGGCGGCGCCCCTTTCTCGATGATCCACCCCCTCCAAAGCGGCGTACTCAGACGCACCACGTCTCAATGGCCTCAGGATGTTGCCTGAGCCCTGACCCCCCTGGTGCTCCACCCCCGAACAACCAAGTTCCCGACGTGTGGTCTCAACCGTTGGGAACTCTGCATGGCGGCTGCGGACTCAGTCCAGCGCCGCCACAGTCGGGGGAGGGACAATCCACGGACAGGGGGGGACTTTATCAGGGGCTGGGGGCACTATGGGGGGGGGTGGTTCGGGGGGTGCGAGCCGACCAAAGGGGGGGCACTATTTCACGCGTCGGGTCCATGACCGGCCTCCGCCACGTAGCACAGCGCGGCCGCTGCAGGCCGCCATGCACACGCGTGACCACGGACCCAGAAATTCTCCAGGCCGTATCGGCAGCTAGAGCTGGGTGCTCTACGCTGCCAACATGCTCGCCCCCAGCCAAACGGGGAAGCGGTGGCCGTTTGATGCCATTTTTTCTGGCATAAAACGCCACCGTTTCCACACCGGCGTGGGGACATAGCCTAAGTATTGGGGAATCCAGCCCAGGACCCTTGCCTTTGCAGACCCATGTACACACTTTGCAATTTTTTCATTTCAACAAAAGCTGAGGGAACAGCCATTCCCTGGTTCATTCCCCAGGCAATGCCTTGACCAATCAGAGTCAACCGGCCTGGTTTGAATTTGACACCTCCACCAGTCAGAGTGAATTTGCCAATCGAGCAACACACTCTTCTCATGTGGTATAAATTGTTGTTCATCTATTACAGTTTGATCATTTTTTGCGACCTCCCCTGATCAGTGCAAGAGGAAAAGCTCAGACAGCATGCCTTTTCTCTGCCATTTATGAAGATTGTGCAGTGCAATATAAAGCTATAATTAGGTCAATAAATACAGACCATGAAATGGGAAGATTATTGGATAAAATTCAGCTTTTGGACCGCTGTGGACAGGATCTGCTCACAATATGTTTGCAAAATAATTCAAAATGTTACAGTACATTCAGAAGTTATTGTTCTGACGACCATTTAATTGAATTGACTAGTTAAGTGAATGAGCTGAAGCTATGTGTCTCCTTTTTACAACCTTCTACTGTGCATGACTTTTTCATGCTGAATGAACATTAAATAATGCAGAACGGCATTAGAATTAATGCACAGTTCTCAGAATTGTCTCCTTATCGGAACAGGAGAACTTTCCAATCGGTTCTAATTTCAAAAGCAAACACGTTAAACGGTAAAAAGTCTGAATGACCAAAATGCTTTCATTTGTAGAAACTGAGCAATTGAGTGGGGAAATGGTGGGGTTGTGGGCTTATCAATACCCAAGCAGATGAGTGCAGTCTGCAACATGTTGTGATCATCAACGGAAAATGGTGGAAATGTCCTTCAGGCGAGGAAGCATCAGTGGAAAGAGAAACAGAGCCCGGAATTCTCCAGCCGTATACTGGCGGTGTGATTTGCTGGGGCGATTTTCTCCGACCCCCCGCCGGGTCGGAGAATCGCCGGGGGCTGGTGTGAATCCCGCCCCCGCCGGTTGCAGAATTCTCCGGCAAGGGAGATTCGGCGGGGACGGGAATCACGCCGCGCCAGTTGTCGGGACCGCCCCCCCCCCCCCCCCCCCCGGATACTCCGGCCCGGATGGGCCGAAATCCCGCTGCTGGAATGCCTGTCCCGCTGGCGTGGATTAAACCACCTACCTTACCGGCGGGACAAGGCGGCACGGGCGGGCTCCAGGGTCCTGGGGGGGGGGGGGGGCGCGGGATGATCTGGCCCCGGCGGGTGCCCCCACGGTGGCCTGGCCCGCGATCGGGGCCCACCGATCCGCGGGCAGGCCTGTGCCGTGGTGGCACTCTTTTCCGCCACCATGGCGGAGGCGGAAGAGACTCCATCCACAGAGCATGAACGGGAATGCCGTGAGCGGCCGCTAACGCTCCCGCGCATGAGCCACCCGGCAATATCATTTCCGCAACAGCTTGCGGGGCACCAAAGATCCTTTCCGCCAGCAAGCAGGGCGGAAATCAGTCCGGCGCGGACCTAGCCCTGCAAGGTTAGGGCTGGGCCCCCCAAAGGTGCGGAGGATCCGCACCTTTGGGGCGGCGCGATGCCGGACTGATTTGGGCCGTTTTTGGCGCCGGTCGGCGGACATCGCGCTGATACCGGAGAATTTCACCCCTGGTTTCAACGGCAGCAACATGAATTCCGTGGTTTACCTGAGTGGCTTCAATGGGAATTCCCATTGACAGCAGCGAGAGCAGAGAATCCCGCTACCGGCGAACGGCACACTGACAGCAGCGGGAGCAGAGAATCCCGCTACCGGCGAACGGCACACTGACAGCAGCGGTAACAGAGAATCCCGCTACCGGCGAACGGCACAGTGACAGCAGCGAGAGCAGAGATACCCGCTACCGGCGATCGGCACAGTGACAGCAGCGAGAACAGAGAATCCGGCTATCGGCGAATGCCACCCTGACAGCAGCAAGAGCAGAGTATCCCGCTACCGGCAAATGGCACAGTGACAGCAGCGGGAGCAGAGAATCCCGCTACCGGCGAACGGCACAGTGACAGCAGCGGGTACAGAGAATCTCGCTACCGGTGAACGGCACAGTGACAGCAGCGGGAGCAGCGAATCCCGCTACCGGCGAATGCCACCCTGACAGCAGCAAGAGCAGAGAATCCCACTACCGGTGAACGGACAGTGACAGCGGCGGGAGCAGAGAATCCCGCTACCGGCGAAAGGCACACTGACAGCAGCGGGTACAGAGAAACCCGCTTCCGGCGAACGGCACACTGTCAGCAGCGGGTACAGAGAATTCCGCTACCGGCGAACGGCACACTGACAGCAGCGAGAGCAGAGAATCCCGCTACCGGCGAACGGCACACTGTCAGCAGTGGATACAGAGAATTCCGCTACCGGTGAAGGGCACACTGTCAGCAGCGGGTACAGAGAATTCCGCTACCGGCGAACGGCACACTGACGGCAGCGAGAGCAGAGAATCCCACTACCGGCGAACGGCACACTGACAGCAGCGGAAGCAGAGAATCCCGCTACCGGCGAACGGCACACTGAAAGCACCGAGAGCAGAGAATCCCGCTACCGGCGAACGGCACAGAGACAGCAGCGAGAGCAGAGAATCCCGCTACCGGCGAACGGCACACTGACAGCAGCGGGAGCAGAGAATCCCGCTACAGGCGAACGGCACACTGTCAGCAGCGGGTACAGAGAATTCCGCTACCGGCGAACAGCACAGTGACAGCAGCGGATACAGAGAATCCTGTTACCGGCGAACGGCACAGTGACAGCAGCGGGAGCAGAGAATCCCGCTACCAGTATGCGGCACACTGACGGCGGCGAGAGCAGAGAATCCCACTACCGGCGAACGGCACATTGAAAGCAGCGAGAGTAGAGAATCCCGCTACCGGTGAAGGGCACAGTGACAGCAGCGGGAGCAGAGAATCCCGCTACCGGCGAACGGCACACTGAAAGCAGCGAGAGCAGAGAATCCCGCTACCGGCGAACGGCACCCTGACAGGGGCGAGAGCAGAGAATCCCGCTATCGGCGAACGGCACACTGACAGCAGCGGGAGCAGGGAATGCCGCTACTGGCGAACGGCACAGTGACAGCAGCGGCAGCAGAGAATCCCACTACCGGCGAACGGCACACTGGACAGCAGCGGGAGCAGGGAATCCCGCTGCCGGCGAACGGCACACTGACAGCAGCGAGAGCAGAGAATACCGCTACCGGCGAACGGCACAGAGACAGCAGCGGGAGCAGAGAATCCCGCTACCGGCGAACGGCACACTGACAGCAGTGAGAGCAGAGAATCCGGCTACAGGCGAACGGCACACTGACAGCAGAGAAAGCAGAGAAACCCGCTACCGGCGAACGGCACAGTGACAGCAGCGGATACAGAGAATCCCGCTACCGGCGAACGGGACAGTGACAGCAGCGGGAGCAGAGAATCCCGCTTCCGGCGAACGGCACAGCGACTGCAGTGAGAGCAGAGAATCCCGCTACCGGTATACGGCACAATGACGGCAGCGAGAGCAGAGAATCCCACTACCGGCGAACGGCACACTGACAGCAGTGAGAGCAGAGAATCCGGCTACAGGCGAACGGCACACTGACAGCAGAGAAAGCAGAGAAACCCGCTACCGGCGAACGGCACAGTGACAGCAGCGGATACAGAGAATCCCGCTACCGGCGAACGGGACAGTGACAGCAGCGGGAGCAGAGAATCCCGCTTCCGGCGAACGGCACAGCGACTGCAGCGAGAGCAGAGAATCCCGCTACCGGTATACGGCACAATGACGGCAGCGAGAGCAGAGAATCCCACTACCGGCGAACGGCACACTGACAGCAGCGGGAGCAGGGAATCCCGCTACGGGTGAACGGCACACTGACAGCAGCGAGAGCAGAGAATCCCGCTACCGGCGAACGGCACAGTGACAGAAGCGAGAGCAGAGAATCCCACTACCAGCGAACGGCACAGAGACAGCAGCGAGTGCAGAGAATCCCGCTACCGGCGAACAGCACACTGACAGCGGCGGGAGCAGGGAATCCCGCTACCGGCGAACGGCACACTGACAGCAGCGGGAGCAGAAAATCCCGCTACCGGCGAACGGCACAGAGACATCAGCGGGAGCAGGGAATCCCGCTACGGGTGAACGGCACACTGACAGCAGCGAGAGCAGAGAATCCCGCTACCGGCGAACGGCACAGTGACAGAAGCGAGAGCAGAGAATCCCACTACCAGCGAACGGCACAGAGACAGCAGCGAGAGCAGAGAATCCCGCTACCGGCGAACAGCACACTGACAGCAACGGGAGCAGGGAATCCCGCTACCGGCGAACAGCACACTGACAGCAGCGAGAGCAGAGAATCCAACTACCAGCGAACGGCACAGAGACAGCAGCGAGAGCAGAGAATCCCGCTACCGGCGAACAGCAGACTGACAGCAGCGGGAGCAGGGAATCCCGCTAGCGGCGAACAGCACACTGACAGCAGCGAGAGCAGAGAATCCCGCTACCAGCGAACGGCACACTGACAGCACAGAGAGCAGAGAATCCCAGTACCGGTGAACGGCACACTGACGGCAGCGAGAGCAGAGAATCCCTCTACCGGCGAACGGCACGCTGTCAGCAGCGGATACAGAGAATTCCGCTACCGGTGAAGGGCACACTGTCAGCAGCGGATACAGAGAATTCCGCTACCGGTGAAGGGCACAGTGACAGCAGCGGGAGCAGAGAATCCCACTACCAGCGAACGGCACACTGACGGCAGCGAGAGCAGAGAATCCCGCTACCGACGAACGGCACAGTGACGGCAGCGAGAGCAGAGAATCCCACTACCGGCGAACGGCACACTGACGGCAGCGAGTGCAGAGAATCCCGCTACCGGCGAACTGCACACTGAAAGCACCGAGAGCAGAGAATCCCGCTACCGGTGAACGGCACAGAGACAGCAGCGAGAGCAGAGAATCCCGTTACAGGCGAACGGCACACTGTCAGCAGCGGGTACAGAGAATTCCGCTACCGGCGAACGGCACAGTGAGAGCAGCGGATACAGAGAATCCCGCTACCGGCGAACGGCACAGTGACAGCAGCGGGAGCAGAGAATCCCGCTGCCGGTATACGGCACACTGACGGCAGCGAGAGCAGAGAATCCCACTACCGGCGACGGCACACTGACTAGAGCGGGAGCAGAGAATCCCGCTATCGGTATACGGCACACTGACAGCAGCGGGAGCAGAGAATGCCGCTACCGGCGAACGGCACAGTGACAGCAGCGAGAGCAGAGAATCCCACTACCGGCGAACGGCACACTGACAGCAGCGGGAGCAGGGAATCCCGCTACCGGCGAACGGCGCAGTGACAGCAGCGAGAGCAGAGAATCCCGCGACCGGCGAACGGCACAGTGACAGCAGCGAGAGCAGAGAATCCCACTACCGGCGAACGGCACACTGACAGCAGCGGGAGCAGACAATCCCGCTACCAGCGAACGGCACAGAGACAGCAGCGAGAGCACAGAATCCCGCTACCAGCGAACGGCACAGAGACAGCAGCGAGAACAGGGAATCCCTCTACCGGAGAACGGTGCACTGACAGCAGCGGGAGCAGAGAATCCCGCTACCGGTATACGGCACACTGACGGCGGCGAGAGCAGAGAATACCACTACCGGCGAACGGCACACTGAAAGCAGCGAGAGCAGAGAATCCCGCTACCGGTGAAGGGCACAGTGACAGCAGCGAGAGCAGAGAATCCCACTACCGGCGAACGGCACACTGACAGCAGCGGGAGCAGGGAATCCCGCTACCGGCGAACGGCACAGTGACAGCAGCGGCAGCAGAGAATCCCGCTACCGGCGAACGGCTCAGAGACAGCAGCGGGAACAGAGAATCCCGCTACCCGCGAACGGCACACTGACAGCAGAGAGAGCAGAGAATCCAGCTACCGGCGAACGGCAGACTGACAGCAGCGGGAGCAGAGAATCCCGCTACCGGCGGACGGAATTGAGACAGCAGCGGGACGAGTGATTCCCGCTACCGGCAAACGGCACACTGACAGCAGCGAGAGCAGAGAATCCCACTACCGGTGAGCGGCACACTGACAGCAGCTAGAGCAGAGAATCCCGCTACCGACGAACGGCACACTGACAGCAGCGGGAGCAGAGAATCCCACTACCGGCGAACGGCACACTGACAGCAGCGGGAGCAGGGAAAGCCGCTCCCGGCGAACGGCACTGTGACAGCAGCGAGAGCAGAAAATCCCACTACCGGTGAACGGCACACAGACAGCAGCAAGAGCAGAGAATCCCGCTACCGGTGACGGGCACAGTGAAAGCAGCGGGAGCAGAGAAACCCGCTACCAGCGAACGGCACAGAGGCAGCAGCGAGAGCAGGGAATCCCTCTACCGGAGAACGATGCACTGACAGCAGCAGGTGCAGAGAATCCCGCTACCGGGATATGGCACACTGACGGCGGCGAGAGCAGAGAATCCCACTACCGGCGAACGGCACACTGTCAGCAGCGGGTACAGAGAATTCCGCTACCGGCGAACAGCACAGTGACAGCAGCGGATACAGAGAATCCTGTTACCGGCGAACGGCACAGTGACAGCAGCGGGAGCAGAGAATCCCGCTACCAGTATGCGGCACACTGACGGCGGCGAGAGCAGAGAATCCCACTACCGGCGAACGGCACATTGAAAGCAGCGAGAGTAGAGAATCCCGCTACCGGTGAAGGGCACAGTGACAGCAGCGGGAGCAGAGAATCCCGCTACCGGCGAACGGCACACTGAAAGCAGCGAGAGCAGAGAATCCCGCTACCGGCGAACGGCACCCTGACAGGGGCGAGAGCAGAGAATCCCGCTATCGGCGAACGGCACACTGACAGCAGCGGGAGCAGGGAATGCCGCTACTGGCGAACGGCACAGTGACAGCAGCGGCAGCAGAGAATCCCACTACCGGCGAACGGCACACTGGACAGCAGCGGGAGCAGGGAATCCCGCTGCCGGCGAACGGCACACTGACAGCAGCGAGAGCAGAGAATACCGCTACCGGCGAACGGCACAGAGACAGCAGCGGGAGCAGAGAATCCCGCTACCGGCGAACGGCACACTGACAGCAGTGAGAGCAGAGAATCCGGCTACAGGCGAACGGCACACTGACAGCAGAGAAAGCAGAGAAACCCGCTACCGGCGAACGGCACAGTGACAGCAGCGGATACAGAGAATCCCGCTACCAGCGAACGGGACAGTGACAGCAGCGGGAGCAGAGAATCCCGCTTCCGGCGAACGGCACAGCGACTGCAGCGAGAGCAGAGAATCCCGCTACCGGTATACGGCACAATGACGGCAGCGAGAGCAGAGAATCCCACTACCGGCGAACGGCACACTGACAGCAGCGGGAGCAGGGAATCCCGCTACGGGTGAACGGCACACTGACAGCAGCGAGAGCAGAGAATCCCGCTACCGGCGAACGGCACAGTGACAGAAGCGAGAGCAGAGAATCCCACTACCAGCGAACGGCACAGAGACAGCAGCGAGAGCAGAGAATCCCGCTACCGGCGAACAGCACACTGACAGCGGCGGGAGCAGGGAATCCCGCTACCGGCGAACGGCACACTGACAGCAGCGGGAGCAGAAAATCCCGCTACCGGCGAACGGCACAGAGACATCAGCGGGAGCAGGGAATCCCGCTACGGGTGAACGGCACACTGACAGCAGCGAGAGCAGAGAATCCCGCTACCGGCGAACGGCACAGTGACAGAAGCGAGAGCAGAGAATCCCACTACCAGCGAACGGCACAGAGACAGCAGCGAGAGCAGAGAATCCCGCTACCGGCGAACAGCACACTGACAGCAACGGGAGCAGGGAATCCCGCTACCGGCGAACAGCACACTGACAGCAGCGAGAGCAGAGAATCCAACTACCAGCGAACGGCACAGAGACAGCAGCGAGAGCAGAGAATCCCGCTACCGGCGAACAGCAGACTGACAGCAGCGGGAGCAGGGAATCCCGCTAGCGGCGAACAGCACACTGACAGCAGCGAGAGCAGAGAATCCCGCTACCGGCGAACGGCACACTGACAGCACAGAGAGCAGAGAATCCCAGTACCGGTGAACGGCACACTGACGGCAGCGAGAGCAGAGAATCCCTCTACCGGCGAACGGCACGCTGTCAGCAGCGGATACAGAGAATTCCGCTACCGGTGAAGGGCACACTGTCAGCAGCGGATACAGAGAATTCCGCTACCGGTGAAGGGCACAGTGACAGCAGCGGGAGCAGAGAATCCCACTACCAGCGAACGGCACACTGACGGCAGCGAGAGCAGAGAATCCCGCTACCGACGAACGGCACAGTGACGGCAGCGAGAGCAGAGAATCCCACTACCGGCGAACGGCACACTGACGGCAGCGAGTGCAGAGAATCCCGCTACCGGCGAACTGCACACTGAAAGCACCGAGAGCAGAGAATCCCGCTACCGGTGAACGGCACAGAGACAGCAGCGAGAGCAGAGAATCCCGCTACAGGCGAACGGCACACTGTCAGCAGCGGGTACAGAGAATTCCGCTACCGGCGAACGGCACAGTGAGAGCAGCGGATACAGAGAATCCCGCTACCGGCGGACGGCACACTGACAAGAGCGGGAGCAGAGAATCCCGCTATCGGTATACGGCACACTGACAGCAGCGGGAGCAGAGAATGCCGCTACCGGCGAACGGCACAGTGACAGCAGCGAGAGCAGAGAATCCCACTACCGGCGAACGGCACACTGACAGCAGCGGGAGCAGGGAATCCCGCTACCGGCGAACGGCGCAGTGACAGCAGCGAGAGCAGAGAATCCCGCGACCGGCGAACGGCACAGTGACAGCAGCGAGAGCAGAGAATCCCACTACCGGCGAACGGCACACTGACAGCAGCGGGAGCAGACAATCCCGCTACCAGCGAACGGCACAGAGACAGCAGCGAGAGCACAGAATCCCGCTACCAGCGAACGGCACAGAGACAGCAGCGAGAACAGGGAAACCCTCTACCGGAGAACGGTGCACTGACAGCAGCGGGAGCAGAGAATCCCGCTACCGGTATACGGCACACTGACGGCGGCGAGAGCAGAGAATACCACTACCGGCGAACGGCACACTGAAAGCAGCGAGAGCAGAGAATCCCGCTACCGGTGAAGGGCACAGTGACAGCAGCGAGAGCAGAGAATCCCACTACCGGCGAACGGCACACTGACAGCAGCGGGAGCAGGGAATCCCGCTACCGGCGAACGGCACAGTGACAGCAGCGGCAGCAGAGAATCCTGCTACCGTCGAACGGCACACTGGACAGCAGCGGGAGCAGGAAATCCCGCTGCCGGCGAACGGCACACTGACAGCAGCCAGAGCAGAGAATCCCGCTACCGGCGAACGGCTCAGAGACAGCAGCGGGAACAGAGAATCCCGCTACCCGCGAACGGCACACTGACAGCAGAGAGAGCAGAGAATCCCGCTACCGGCGAACGGCAGACTGACAGCAGCGGGAGCAGAGAATCCCGCTACCGGCGGACGGAATTGAGACAGCAGCGGGACGAGTGATTCCCGCTACCGGCAAACGGCACACTGACAGCAGCGAGAGCAGAGAATCCCACTACCGGTGAGCGGCACACTGACAGCAGCTAGAGCAGAGAATCCCGCTACCGACGAATGGCACACTGACAGCAGCGGGAGCAGAGAATCCCACTACCGGCGAACGGCACACTGACAGCAGCGGGAGCAGGGAAAGCCGCTCCCGGCGAACGGCACTGTGACAGCAGCGAGAGCAGAAAATCCCACTACCGGTGAACGGCACACAGACAGCAGCAAGAGCAGAGAATCCCGCTACCGGTGACGGGCACAGTGAAAGCAGCGGGAGCAGAGAAACCCGCTACCAGCGAACGGCACAGAGACAGCAGCGAGAGCACAGAATCCCGCTACCAGCGAACGGCACAGAGGCAGCAGCGAGAGCAGGGAATCCCTCTACCGGAGAACGATGCACTGACAGCAGCAGGAGCAGAGAATCCCGCTACCGGGATATGGCACACTGACGGCGGCGAGAGCAGAGAATCCCACTACCGGCGAACGGCACACTGAAAGCAGCGAGAGCAGAGAATCCCGCTACCGGTGAAGGGCACAGTGACAGCAGCGGGAGCAGAGAATCCCGCTTCCGGCGAACGGCACTCTGAAAGCAGCGAGAGCAGAGAATCCCGCTACGGCGAATGGCACCCTGACAGGGGCGAGAGCAGAGAATCCCGCTATCAGCGAACGGCACACTGACAGCAGCGGGAGCAGGGAATCCCGCTACTGGCGAACGGCACAGTGACAGCAGCGGCAGCAGAGAATCCCGCTATCGCCGAACGGCACACTGGGCAGCAGCGGGAGCAGGGAATCACGCTGCTGGCGAACGGCACACTGACAGCAGCGAGAGCAGAGAATCCCGCTACCGGCGAACGGCACAGAGACAGCAGCGGGAGCAGAGAATCCCGCTACCGACGAACGGCACACTGACAGCAGTGAGAGCAGAGAATCCCGCTACAGGCGAACGGCACACTGACAGCAGAGAAAGCAGAGAATCCCGCTACCGGCGAACGGCACAGGGAGAGCAGCGGATACAGAGAATCCCGCTACCGGCGAACGGCACAGTGACAGCAGCGGGAGCAGAGAATCCCGTTTCCGGCGAACGGCACAGAGACATCAGCGGGAGCAGGGAATCTCGCTACGGGCGAACGGCACACTGACAGCAGCGAGAGCAGAGAATCCCGCTACCAGCGAACGGCGCAGTGACAGAAGCGAGAGCAGAGAATCCCACTACCATCGAACGGCACAGAGACAGCAGCGAGAGCAGAGAATCCCGCTACCGGCGAACAGCACACTGACAGCAGCGGGAGCAGGGAATCCCGCTACCGGCGAACGGCACACTGACAGCAGCGAGAGCAGAGAATCCAACTACCAGCGAATGGCACAGAGACAGCAGCGAGAGCAGAGAATTCACGCTACCGGCGAACAGCACACTGACAGCAGCGGGAGCAGGGAATCCCGCTACCGGCGAACGGCACACTGACAGCAGAGAGAGCAGAGAATCCCAGTACCGGTGAACGGCACACTGACGGCAGCGAGAGCAGAGAATCCCACTACCGGCGAACGGCACGCTGTCAGCAGCGGATACAGAGAATTCCGCGACCGGTGAAGGGCACACTGTCAGCAGCGGATACAGAGAATTCCGCTACCGGTGAAGGGCACAGTAACAGCAGCGGGAGCAGAGAATCTCGCTACCAGGGAACGGCACACTGGACAGCAGCGGGAGCAGGAAATCCCGCTGCCGGCGAACGGCACACTGACAGCAGCGAGAGCAGAGAATCCCGCTACCGGCGAACGGCACAGAGACAGCAGCGGGAAGAGAGAATCCCGCTACCGGCGAACGGCACACTGACAGCAGAGAGAGCAGAGAATCCCGCTACCGGCGAACGGCAGACTGACAGCAGCGGGAGCAGAGAATCCCGCTACCGGCGAAAGGAATTGAGACAGCAGCGGGACGAGTGATACCCGCGACCGGCAAACGGCACACTGACAGCAGCGAGAGCAGAGAATCCCACTACCGGTGAGCGGCACACTGACAGCAGCGAGAGCAGAGAATCCCGCTACCGACGAACGGCACATTGACAGCAGCGGGAGCAGAGAATCCCGCTACCGGCGAACGGCACACTGACAGCAGCGGGAGCAGAGAATCCCGCTACAGGCGAACGGCACACTGTCAGCAGCGGGTACAGAGAATTCCGCTACCGGCGAACAGCACAGTGACAGCAGCGGATACAGAGAATCCTGTTACCGGCGAACGGCACAGTGACAGCAGCGGGAGCAGAGAATCCCGCTACCAGTATGCGGCACACTGACGGCGGCGAGAGCAGAGAATCCCACTACCGGCGAACGGCACATTGAAAGCAGCGAGAGTAGAGAATCCCGCTACCGGTGAAGGGCACAGTGACAGCAGCGGGAGCAGAGAATCCCGCTACCGGCGAACGGCACACTGAAAGCAGCGAGAGCAGAGAATCCCGCTACCGGCGAACGGCACCCTGACAGGGGCGAGAGCAGAGAATCCCGCTATCGGCGAACGGCACACTGACAGCAGCGGGAGCAGGGAATGCCGCTACTGGCGAACGGCACAGTGACAGCAGCGGCAGCAGAGAATCCCACTACCGGCGAACGGCACACTGGACAGCAGCGGGAGCAGGGAATCCCGTTGCCGGCGAACGGCACACTGACAGCAGCGAGAGCAGAGAATACCGCTACCGGCGAAAGGCATAGAGACAGCAGCGGGAGCAGAGAATCCCGCTACCGGCGAACGGCACACAGACAGCAGTGAGAGCAGAGAATCCGGCTACAGGCGAACGGCACACTGACAGCAGAGAAAGCAGAGAAACCCGCTACCGGCGAACGGCACAGTGACAGCAGCGGATACAGAGAATCCCGCTACCGGCGAACGGGACAGTGACAGCAGCGGGAGCAGAGAATCCCGCTTCCGGCGAACGGCACAGCGACTGCAGCGAGAGCAGAGAATCCCGCTACCGGTATACGGCACAATGACGGCAGCGAGAGCAGAGAATCCCACTACCGGCGAACGGCACACTGACAGCAGCGGGAGCAGGGAATCCCGCTACGGGTGAACGGCACACTGACAGCAGCGAGAGCAGAGAATCCCGCTACCGGCGAACGGCACAGTGACAGAAGCGAGAGCAGAGAATCCCACTACCAGCGAACGGCACAGAGACAGCAGCGAGAGCAGAGAATCCCGCTACCGGCGAACAGCACACTGACAGCGGCGGGAGCAGGGAATCCCGCTACCGGCAAACGGCACACTGACAGCAGCGGGAGCAGAAAATCCCGCTACCGGCGAACGGCACAGAGACATCAGCGGGAGCAGGGAATCCCGCTACGGGTGAACGGCACACTGACAGCAGCGAGAGCAGAGAATCCCGCTACCGGCGAACGGCACAGTGACAGAAGCGAGAGGAGGGAATCCCACTACCAGCGAACGGCACAGAGACAGCAGCGAGAGCAGAGAATCCCGCTACCGGCGAACAGCACACTGACAGCAACGGGAGCAGGGAATCCCGCTACCGGCGAACAGCACACTGACAGCAGCGAGAGCAGAGAATCCAACTACCAGCGAACGGCACAGAGACAGCAGCGAGAGCAGAGAATCCCGCTACCGGCGAACAGCAGACTGACAGCAGCGGGAGCAGGGAATCCCGCTAGCGGCGAACAGCACACTGACAGCAGCGAGAGCAGAGAATCCCGCTACCGGCGAACGGCACACTGACAGCACAGAGAGCAGAGAATCCCAGTACCGGTGAACGGCACACTGACGGCAGCGAGAGCAGAGAATCCCTCTACCGGCGAACGGCACGCTGTCAGCAGCGGATACAGAGAATTCCGCTACCGGTGAAGGGCACACTGTCAGCAGCGGATACAGAGAATTCCGCTACCGGTGAAGGGCACAGTGACAGCAGCGGGAGCAGAGAATCCCACTACCAGCGAACGGCACACTGACGGCAGCGAGAGCAGAGAATCCCGCTACCGACGAACGGCACAGTGACGGCAGCGAGAGCAGAGAATCCCACTACCGGCGAACGGCACACTGACGGCAGCGAGTGCAGAGAATCCCGCTACCGGCGAACTGCACACTGAAAGCACCGAGAGCAGAGAATCCCGCTACCGATGAACGGCACAGAGACAGCAGCGAGAGCAGAGAATCCCGCTACAGGCGAACGGCACACTGTCAGCAGCGGGTACAGAGAATTCCGCTACCGGCGAACGGCACAGTGAGAGCAGCGGATACAGAGAATCCCGCTACCGGCGAACGGCACAGTGACAGCAGCGGGAGCAGAGAATCCCGCTGCCGGTATACGGCACACTGACGGCAGCGAGAGCAGAGAATCCCACTACCGGCGAACGGCACACTGACTAGAGCGGGAGCAGAGAATCCCGCTACCGGTATACGGCACACTGACAGCAGCGGGAGCAGAGAATGCCGCTACCGGCGAACGGCACAGTGACAGCAGCGAGAGCAGAGAATCCCACTACCGGCGAACGGCACACTGACAGCAGCGGGAGCAGGGAATCCCGCTACCGGCGAACGGCGCAGTGACAGCAGCGAGAGCAGAGAATCCCGCGACCGGCGAACGGCACAGTGACAGCAGCGAGAGCAGAGAATCCGACTACCGGCGAACGGCACACTGACAGCAGCGGGAGCAGACAATCCCGCTACCAGCGAACGGCACAGAGACAGCAGCGAGAGCACAGAATCCCGCTACCAGCGAACGGCACAGAGACAGCAGCGAGAACAGGGAATCCCTCTACCGGAGAACGGTGCACTGACAGCAGAGAGAGCAGAGAATCCCGCTACCGGCGAACGGCAGACTGACAGCAGCGGGAGCAGAGAATCCCGCTACCGGCGGACGGAATTGAGACAGCAGCGGGACGAGTGATTCCCGCTACCGGCAAACGGCACACTGACAGCAGCGAGAGCAGAGAATCCCACTACCGGTGAGCGGCACACTGACAGCAGCTAGAGCAGAGAATCCCGCTACCGACGAACGGCACACTGACAGCAGCGGGAGCAGAGAATCCCACTACCGGCGAACGGCACACTGACAGCAGCGGGAGCAGGGAAAGCCGCTCCCGGCGAACGGCACTGTGACAGCAGCGAGAGCAGAAAATCCCACTACCGGTGAACGGCACACAGACAGCAGCAAGAGCAGAGAATCCCGCTACCGGCGACGGGCACAGTGAAAGCAGCGGGAGCAGAGAAACCCGCTACCAGCGAACGGCACAGAGGCAGCAGCGAGAGCAGGGAATCCCTCTACCGGAGAACGATGCACTGACAGCTGCAGGAGCAGAGAATCCCGCTACCGGGATACGGCACACTGACGGCGGCGAGAGCAGAGAATCCCACTACCGGCGAACGGCACACTGAAAGCAGCGAGAGCAGAGAATCCCGCTACCGGTGAAGGGCACAGTGACAGCAGCGGGAGCAGAGAATCCCGCTACCGGCGAACGGCACTCTGAAAGCAGCGAGAGCAGAGAATCCCGCTACGGCGAATGGCACCCTGACAGGGGCGAGAGCAGAGAATCCCGCTATCAGCGAACGGCACACTGACAGCAGCGGGAGCAGGGAATCCCGCTACTGGCGAACGGCACAGTGACAGCAGCGGCAGCAGAGAATCCCGCTATCGCCGAACGGCACACTGGGCAGCAGCGGGAGCAGGGAATCCCGCTGCCGGCGAACGGCACACTGACAGCAGCGAGAGCAGAGAATCCCGCTACCGGCGAACGGCACAGAGACAGCAGCGGGAGCAGAGAATCCCGCTACCGACGAACGGCACACTGACAGCAGTGAGAGCAGAGAATCCCGCTACAGGCGAACGGCACACTGACAGCAGAGAAAGCAGAGAATCCCGCTACCGGCGAACGGCACAGGGAGAGCAGCGGATACAGAGAATCCCGCTACCGGCGAACGGCACAGTGACAGCAGCGGGAGCAGAGAATCCCGTTTCCGGCGAACAGAACACTGACAGCAACGAGAGCAGAGAATTCCACTAACGGCGAACGGGACACTGACAGCAGCGTGAGCAGAAAATCCCGCTACCGGCGAACGGCACAGAGACATCAGCGGGAGCAGGGAATCTCGCTACGGGCGAACGGCACACTGACAGCAGCGAGAGCAGAGAATCCCGCTACCAGCGAACGGCGCAGTGACAGAAGCGAGAGCAGAGAATCCCACTACCATCGAACGGCACAGAGACAGCAGCGAGAGCAGAGAATCCCGCTACCGGCGAACAGCACACTGACAGCAGCGGGAGCAGAGAATCCCGCTACCGGTGAACAGCACACTGACAGCAGCGGGAGCAGGGAATCCCGCTACCGGCGAACGGCACACTGACAGCAGCGAGAGCAGAGAATCCAACTACCAGCGAATGGCACAGAGACAGCAGCGAGAGCAGAGAATCCCGCTACCGGCGAACATCACACTGACAGCAGCGGGAGCAGGGAATCCCGCTACCGGCGAACGGCACACTGACAGCAGCGAGAGCAGAGAATCCCGCTACCGGCGAACGGCACACTGACAGCAGAGAGAGCAGAGAATCCCAGTACCGGTGAACGGCACACTGACGGCAGCGAGAGCAGAGAATCCCACTACCGGCGAACGGCACGCTGTCAGCAGCAGATACAGAGAATTCCGCGACCGGTGAAGGGCACACTGTCAGCAGCGGATACAGAGAATTCCGCTACCGGTGAAGGGCACAGTGACAGCAGCGGGAGCAGAGAATCCCGCTACCAGCGAACGGCACACTGGACAGCAGCGGGAGCAGGAAATCCCGCTGCCGGCGAACGGCACACTGACAGCAGCGAGAGCAGAGAATCCCGCTACCGGCGAACGGCACAGAGACAGCAGCGGGAAGAGAGAATCCCGCTACCGGCGAACGGCACACTGACAGCAGAGAGAGCAGAGAATCCCGCTGCCGGCGAACGGCAGACTGACAGCAGCGGGAGCAGAGAATCCCACTACCGGCGAAAGGAATTGAGACAGCAGCGGGACGAGTGATTCCCGCGACCGGCAAACGGCACACTGACAGCAGCGAGAGCAGAGAATCCCAGTACCGGTGAGCGGCACACTGACAGCAGCGAGAGCAGAGAATCCCGCTACCGACGAACGGCACACTTACAGCAACGGGAGCTGAGAATCCTGCTTCCGGCGAACGGCACACTGTCAGCAGCTGGTACAGAGAATTCCGCTACTGGCGAACAGCACAGTGACAGCAGCGGATACAGAGAATCCTGCTACCGGCGAACGGCACAGTGACAGCAGCGGGAGCAGAGAATCCCGCTACCGGTATACGGCACACTGACGGCGTCGAGAGCAGAGAATCCCACTACCGGCGAACGGCACACTGACAGCAGCGTGAGCAGAAAATCCCGCTACCAGCGAACGGCGCAGTGACAGAAGCGAGAGCAGAGAATCCCACTAACATCGAACGGCACAGAGACCGCAGCGAGAGCAGAGAATCCCGCTACCGGCGAACAGCACACTGACAGCAGCGGGAGCAGGGAATCCCGCTACCGGCGAACGGCACACTGACAGCAGCGAGAGCAGAGAATCCAACTACCAGCGAATGGCACAGAGACAGCAGCGAGAGCAGAGAATCCCGCTACCGGCGAACAGCACACTGACAGCAGCGGGAGCAGGGAATCCCGCTACCGGCGAACGGCACACTGACAGCAGCGAGAGCAGAGAATCCCGCTACCGGCGAACGGCACACTGACAGCAGAGAGAGCAGAGAATCCCAGTACCGGTGAACGGCACACTGAAGGCAGCGAGAGCAGAGAATCCCACTACCGGCGAACGGCACGCTGTCAGCAGCGGATACAGAGAATTCCGCGACCGGTGAAGGGCACAGTGACAGCAGCGTGAGCAGAGAATCTCGCTACCAGCGAACGGCACACTGGACAGCAGCGGGAGCAGGAAATCCCGCTGCCGGCGAACGGCACACTGACAGCAGCGAGAGCAGAGAATCCCGCTACCGGCGAACGGCACAGAGACAGCAGCGGGAAGAGAGAATCCCGCTACCGGCGAACGGCACACTGACAGCAGAGAGAGCAGAGAATCCCGCTACCGGCGAACGGCAGACTGACAGCAGCGGGAGCAGAGAATCCCGCTACCGGCGAAAGAAATTGAGACAGCAGCGGGACGAGTGATTCCCGCGACCGGCAAACGGCACACTGACAGCAGCGAGAGCAGAGAATCCCACTACCGGTGAGCGGCACACTGACAGCAGCGAGAGCAGAGAATCCCGCTACCGACGAACGGCACACTGACAGCAGCGGGAGCAGAGAATCCCACTACCGGCGAACGGCACACTGACAGCAACGGGAGCAGGGAAAGCCGCTCCCGGCGAACGGCACTGTGACAGCAGCGAGAGCAGAAAATCCCACTACCGGTGAACGGCACACAGACAGCAGCAAGAGCAGAGAATCCCGCTACCGGTGACGGGCACAGTGAAAGCAGCGGGAGCAGAGAATCCCGCTATCAGCGAACGGCACAGAGACAGCAGCGAGAGCACAGAATCCCGCTACCAGCGAACGGCACAGAGACAGCAGCGAGAGCAGGGAATCCCTCTACCGGAGAACGGTGCACTGACAGCAGCGGGAGCTGAGAATCCTGCTTCCGGCGAACGGAACACTGACAGCAGCGAGAGCAGAGAATCCCGCTACAGGCGAACGGCACACTGTCAGCAGCTGGTACAGAGAATTCCGCTACTGGCGTACAGCACAGTGACAGCAGCGGATACAGAGAATCCTGCTACCGGCGAACGGCACAGTGACAGCAGATGGAGCAGAGAATCCCGCTACCGGTATACGGCACACTGACGGCGTCGAGAGCAGAGAATCCCACTACCGGCGAACGGCACACTGAAAGCAGCGAGCGCAGAGAATCCCGCTACCGGTGAAGGGCACAGTGACAGCAGCGGGAGCAGAGAATCCCGCTACTGGCGAACGGCACACTGAAAGGAGCGAGAGCAGAGAATCCCGCTACCGGTATACGGCACACTGACGGCAGCGAGAGCAGAGATTCCCACTACCGGCGAACGGCACACTGACAGCAGCGGGAGCAGAAAATCCCGCTACCGGCGAACGGCACACTGACAGCAGCGAGAGCAGAGAATCCCGCTACCGGCGAACGGCACAGTGACAGAAGCGAGAGCAGAGAATCCCACTACCATCGAACGGCACAGAGACAGCAGCGAGAGCAGAGAATCCCGCTACCGGCGAACAGCACACTGACAGCAGCGGGAGCAGGGAATCCCGCTACCGGCGAACGGCACACTGACAGCAGCGAGAGCAGAGAATCCAACTACCAGCGAACGGCACAGAGACAGCAGCGAGAGCAGAGAATCCCGCTACCGGCGAACAGCACACTGTCAGCAGCGGGAGCAGGGAATCCCGCTACCGGCGAACGGCACACTGACAGCAGCGAGAGCAGAGAATCCCGCTACCGGCGAACGGCACACTGACGGCAGCGAGAGCAGAGAATCCCACGACCGGCGAACGGCACGCTGTCAGCAGCGGATACAGAGAATTCCGCTACCGGTGAAGGGCACACTGTCAGCAGCGGATACAGAGAATTCCGCTACCGGTGAAGGGCACAGTGACAGCAGCGGGAGCAGAGAATCACGCTACCAGCGAACGGCACACTGGACAGCAGCGGGAGCAGGAAATCCCGCTGCCGGCGAACGGCACACTGACAGCAGCGAGAGCAGAAAATCCCGCTACCGGCGAACGGCACAGAGACAGCAGCGGGAACAGAGAATCTCGCTACCGGCGAACGGCACACTGACAGCAGAGAGAGCAGAGAATCCCACTACCGGCGAACGGCAGACTGACAGCAGCGGGAGCAGAGAATCCCGATACCGGCGAACGGAATTGAGACAGCAGCGGGACGAGTGATTCCCGCTAGCGGCAAACGGCACACTGACAGCAGCGAGAGCAGAGAATCCCACTACCGGTGAGCGGCACACTGACAGCAGCGAGAGCAGAGAATCCCGCTACCGACGAACGGCACACTGACAGCAGCGGGAGCAGAGAATCCCACTACCGGCGAACGGCACACTGACAGCAGCGGGAGCAGGGAAAGCCGATCCTGGCGAACGGCACTGTGACAGCAGCGAGAGCAGAAAATCCCACTACCGGTGAACGGCACACAGACAGCAGCGAGAGCACACAATCCCGCTACAGGTGAACGGCACACTGTCAGCAGCGGGTACAGAGAATTCCGCTACTGGCGAACAGCACAGTGACAGCAGCGGATACAGAGAATCCTGATACCGGCGAACGGCACTGTGACAGCAGCGGGAGCAGAGAATACTGCTACAGGTATACGGCACACTGACCGAGGCGAGAGCAGAGAATCCCACTACCGGCGAACGGCACACTGAAAGCAGCGAGAGCAGAGAATCCCACTACCGGTGAAGGGCACAGTGACAGCAGCGGGAGCAGAGAATCCCGCTACCGGCGAACGGCACACTGAAAGGAGCGAGAGCAGAGAATCCCGCTACCGGTGAACGGCACCCTGACAGGGGCGAGAGCAGAGAATCCCGCTATCGGCGAACGGCACACTGACAGCAGCGGGAGCAGGGAATCCCGCTACTGGCGAACGGTACAGTGACAGCAGCGGCAGCAGAGGATCCCGCTACTGGTGAACGGACAGTGACAGCGGCGGGAGCAGAGAATCCCGCTACCGGCGAACGGCACACTGACAGCAGCGGGTACAGAGAAACCCGCTTCCGGCGAACGGCACACTGTCAGCAGCGGGTACAGAGAATTCCGCTACCGTCGAACGGCACACTGACAGCAGCGAGAGCAGAGAATCCCGCTACCGGCGAACGGCACAGTGACAGCAGCGAGAGCAGAGAATCCCACTACCGGTGAACGGCACACTGACGGCAGCGAGAGCAGAGAATCCCACGACCGGCGAACGGCACACTGACAGCAGCGGAAGCAGAGAATCCCGCTACCGGCGAACGGCACACTGAAAGCACCGAGAGCAGAGAATCCCGCTACCGGCGAACGGCACAGAGACAGCAGCGGGAGCAGAGAATCCCGCTACCTTCGAACGGCACACTGACAGCAGCGAGAGCAGAGAATCCCGCTACAGGCGAACGGCACACTGTCAGCAGCGGGTAGAGAGAATTCCGCTACCGGCGAACAGCACAGTGACAGCAGCGGATACAGAGAATCCTGTTACCGGCGAACGGCACAGTGACAGCAGCGGGAGCAGAGAATCCCGCTAACAGTATGCGGCACACTGACGGCGGCGAGAGCAGAGAATCCCACTACCGGCGAACGGCACATTGAAAGCAGCGAGAGTCGAGAATCCCGCTACCGGTGAAGGGCACAGTGACAGCAGCGGGAGCAGAGAATCCCGCTACCGGCGAACGGCACACTGAAAGCAGCGAGAGCAGAGAATCCCGCTACCGGCGAACGGCACCCTGACAGGGGCGAGAGCAGAGAATCCCGCTATCGGCGAACGGCACACTGACAGCAGCGGGAGCAGGGAATGCCGCTACTGGCGAACGGCACAGTGACAGCAGCGGCAGCAGAGAATCCCACTACCGGCGAACGGCACACTGGACAGCAGCGGGAGCAGGGAATCCCGCTGTCGGCGATCGGCACACTGACAGCAGCGAGAGCAGAGAATACCGCTACCGGCGAACGGCACAGAGACAGCAGCGGGAGCAGAGAATCCCGCTACCGGCGAACGGCACACTGACAGCAGTGAGAGCAGAGAATCCGGCTACAGGCGAACGGCACACTGACAGCAGAGAAAGCAGAGAATCCCGCTACCGGCGAACGGCACAGTGACAGCAGCGGATACAGAGAATCCCGCTACCGGCGAACGGGACAGTGACAGCAGCGGGAGCAGAGAATCCCGCTTCCGGCGAACGGCACACCGACTGCAGCGAGAGCAGAGAATCCCGCTACCGGTATACGGCACAATGACGGCAGCGAGAGCAGAGAATCCCGCTACGGGTGAACGGCACACTGACAGCAGCGAGAGCAGAGAATCCCGCTACCGGCGAACGGCACAGTGACAGAAGCGAGAGCAGAGAATCCCACTACCAGCGAACGGCACAGAGACAGCAGCGAGAGCAGAGAATCCCGCTACCGGCGAACAGCACACTGACAGCAGCGGGAGCAGGGAATCCCGCTACCGGCGAACGGCACACTGACAGCAGCGGGAGCAGAAAATCCCGCTACCGGCGAACGGCACAGAGACATCAGCGGGAGCAGGGAATCCCGCTACGGGTGAACGACACACTGACAGCAGCGAGAGCAGAGAATCCCGCTACCGGCGAACGGCACAGTGACAGAAGCGAGAGCAGAGAATCCCACTACCAGCGAACGGCACAGAGACAGCAGCGAGAGCAGAGAATCCCGCTACCGGCGAACGGCACGCTGTCAGCAGCGGATACAGAGAATTCCGCTACCGGTGAAGGGCACACTGTCAGCAGCGGATACAGAGAATTCCGCTACCGGTGAAGG
The DNA here is from genome assembly GCF_047496885.1 of Scyliorhinus torazame. NCBI lineage: Eukaryota > Metazoa > Chordata > Chondrichthyes > Carcharhiniformes > Scyliorhinidae > Scyliorhinus > Scyliorhinus torazame. The sequence continues at coordinate 190,335,673 of NC_092707.1, read as the reverse complement.
GCACAGTGACAGCAGCGGGAGCAGAGAATCCCGCTACCAGCGAACGGCACACTGACGGCAGCGAGAGCAGAGAATCCCGCTACCGACGAACGGCACAGTGACGGCAGCGAGAGCAGAGAATCCCACTACCGGCGAACGGCACACTGACGGCAGCGAGTGCAGAGAATCCCGCTACCGGCGAACTGCACACTGAAAGCACCGAGAGCAGAGAATCCCGCTACCGGTGAACGGCACAGAGACAGCAGCGAGAGCAGAGAATCCCGCTACAGGCGAACGGCACACTGTCAGCAGCGGGTACAGAGAATTCCGCTACCGGCGAACGGCACAGTGAGAGCAGCGGATACAGAGAATCCCGCTACCGGCGACCGGCACAGTGACAGCAGCGGGAGCAGAGAATCCCGCTACCGGTATACGGCACACTGACGGCAGCGAGAGCAGAGAATCCCTCTACCGGCGAACGGCACACTGACTAGAGCGGGAGCAGAGAATCCCGCTACCGGTATACGGCACACTGACAGCAGCGGGAGCAGAGAATGCCGCTACCGGCGAACGGCACAGTGACAGCAGCGAGAGCAGAGAATCCCACTACCGGCGAACGGCACACTGAAAGCAGCGGGAGCAGGGAATCCCGCTACCGGCGAACGGCACAGTGACAGCAGCGAGAGCAGAGAATCCCGCGACCGGCGAACGGCACAGTGACAGCAGCGAGAGCAGAGAATCCCACTACCGGCGAACGGCACACTGACAGCAGCGGGAGCAGACAATCCCGCTACCAGCGAACGGCACAGAGACAGCAGCGAGAGCACAGAATCACGCTACCAGCGAACGGCACAGAGACAGCAGCGAGAACAGGGAATCCCTCTACCGGAGAACGGTGCACTGACAGCAGCGGGAGCAGAGAATCCCGCTACCGGTATACGGCACACTGACGGCGGCGAGAGCAGAGAATCCCACTACCGCCGAACGGCACACTGAAAGCAGCGAGAGCAGAGAATCCCGCTACCGGTGAAGGGCACAGTGACAACAGCGAGAGCAGAGAATCCCACTACCGGCGAACGGCACACTGACAGCAGTGGGAGCAGGGAATCCCGCTACCGGCGAACGGCACAGTGACAGCAGCGGCAGCAGAGAATCCTGCTACTGTCGAACGGCACACTGGACAGCAGCGGGAGCAGGAAATCCCGCTGCTGGCGAACGGCACACTGACAGCAGCGAGAGCAGAGAATCCCGCTACCGGCGAACGGCTCAGAGACAGCAGCGGGAACAGAGAATCCCGCTACCGGCGAACGGCACACTGACAGCAGAAAGAGCAGAGAATCCCGCTACCGGCGAACGGCTCAGAGACAGCAGCGGGAACAGAGAATCCCGCTACCGGCGAACGGCACACTGACAGCAGAAAGAGCAGAGAATCCCGCTACCGACGAACGGCACACTGACAGCAGCGGGAGCAGAGAATCCCACTACCGGCGAACGGCACACTGACAGCAGCGGGAGCAGGGAAAGCCGCTCCCGGCGAACGGCACTGTGACAGCAGCGAGAGCAGAAAATCCCACTACCGGTGAACGGCACACAGACAGCAGCAAGAGCAGAGAATCCCGCTACCGGTGACGGGCACAGTGAAAGCAGCGGGAGCAGAGAAACCCGCTACCAGCGAACGGCACAGAGACAGCAGCGAGAGCACAGAATCCCGCTACCAGCGAACGGCACAGAGGCAGCAGCGAGAGCAGGGAATCCCTCTGCCGGAGAACGGTGCACTGACAGCAGCAGGAGCAGAGAATCCCGCTACCGGGATACGGCACACTGACGGCGGCGAGAGCAAAGAATCCCACTACCGGCGAACGGCACACTGAAAGCAGCGAGAGCAGAGAATCCCGCTACCGGTGAAGAGCACAGTGACAGCAGCGGGAGCAGAGAATCCCGCTACCGGTGAAGAGCACACTGACAGCAGCGGGAGCAGGGAATCCCGCTACTGGCGAACGGCACAGTGACAGCAGCGGCAGCAGAGAATCCCGCTACCGCCGAACGGCACACTGGGCAGCAGCGGGAGCAGGGAATCCCGCTGCCGGCGAACGGCACACTGACAGCAGCGAGAGCAGAGAATCCCGCTACCGGCGAACGGCACAGAGACAGCAGCGGGAGCAGAGAATCCCGCTACCGACGAACGGCACACTGACAGCAGTGAGAGCAGAGAATCCCGCTACAGGCGAACGGCACACTGACAGCAGAGAAAGCAGAGAATCCCGCTACCGGCGAACGGCACAGGGAGAGCAGCGGATACAGAGAATCCCGCTACCGGCGAACGGCACAGTGACAGCAGCGGGAGCAGAGAATCCCGTTTCCGGCGAACGGCACACCGACTGCAGCGAGAGCAGAGAATTCCGCTACCGGTATACGGCACACTGACGGCAGCGAGAGAAGAGAATCCCGCTACCGGCGAACGGCACAGAGACATCAGCGGGAGCAGGGAATCTCGCTACGGGCGAACGGCACACTGACAGCAGCGAGAGCAGAGAATCCCGCTACCAGCGAACGGCGCAGTGACAGAAGCGAGAGCAGAGAATCCCACTACCATCGAACGGCACAGAGACAGCAGCGAGAGCAGAGAATCCCGCTACCGGCGAACAGCACACTGACAGCAGCGGGAGCAGGGAATCCCGCTACAGGCGAACGGCACACTGACAGCAGCGAGAGCAGAGAATCCAACTACCAGCGAATGGCACAGAGACAGCAGCGAGAGCAGAGAATCCCGCTACCGGCGAACAGCACACTGACAGCTGCGGGAGCAGGGAATCCCGCTACCGGCGAACGGCACACTGCCAGCAGCGAGAGCAGAGAATCCCGCTACCGGCGAACGGCACACTGACAGCAGAGAGAGCAGAGAATGCCAGTACCGGTGAACGGCACACTGACGGCAGCGAGAGCAGAGAATCCCACTACCGGCGAACGGCACGCTGTCAGCAGCGGATACAGAGAATTCCGCTACCGGTGAAGGGCACACTGTCAGCAGCGGATACAGAGAATTCCGCTACCGGTGAAGGGCACAGTGACAGCAGCGGGAGCAGAGAATCCCGCTACCAGCGAACGGCACACTGGACAGCAGCGGGAGCAGGAAATCCCGCTGCCGGCGAACGGCACACTGACAGCAGCGAGAGCAGAGAATCCCGCTACCGGCGAACGGCACAGAGACAGCAGCGGGAAGAGAGAATCCCGCTAACGGCGAACGGCACACTGACAGCAGAGAGAGCAGAGAATCCCGCTACCGGCGAACGGCAGACTGACAGCAGCGGGAGCAGAGAATCCCGCTACCGGCGAAAGGAATTGAGACAGCAGCGGGACGAGTGATTCCCGCGACCGGCAAACGGCACACTGACAGCAGCGAGAGCAGAGAATCCCACTACCGGTGAGCGGCACACTGACAGCAGCGAGAACAGAGAATCCCGCTACCGACGAACGGCACACTGACAGCAGCGGGAGCAGAGAATCCCACTACCGGCGAACGGCACACTGACAGCAACGGGAGCAGGGAAAGCCGCTACCGGCGAACGGCACTGTGACAGCAGCGAGAGCAGAAAATCCCACTACCGGTGAACGGCACACAGACAGCAGCAAGATCAGAGAATCCCGCTACCGGTGACGGGCACAGTGAAAGCAGCGGGAGCAGAGAATCCCGCTATCAGCGAACGGCACAGAGACAGCAGCGGGAACAGAGAATCCCGCTACCAGCGAACGGCACAGAGACAGCAGCGAGAGCAGGGAATCCCTCTACCGGAGAACGATGCACTGACAGCAGCGGGAGCTGAGAATCCTGCTTCCGGCGAACGGCACACTGACAGCAGCGAGAGCAGAGAATCCCGCTACCGGCGAACGGCACACTGACAGCAGAGAGAGCAGAGAATGCCAGTACCGGTGAACGGCACACTGACGGCAGCGAGAGCAGAGAATCCCACTACCGGCGAACGGCACGCTGTCAGCAGCGGATACAGAGAATTCCGCTACCGGTGAAGGGCACACTGTCAGCAGCGGATACAGAGAATTCCGCTACCGGTGAAGGGCACAGTGACAGCAGCGGGAGCAGAGAATCCCGCTACCAGCGAACGGCACACTGGACAGCATCGGGAGCAGGAAATCCCGCTGCCGGCGAACGGCACACTGACAGCAGCGAGAGCAGAGAATCCCGCTACCGGCGAACGGCACAGAGACAGCAGCGGGAAGAGAGAATCCCGCTACCGGCGAACGGCACACTGACAGCAGAGAGAGCAGAGAATCCCGCTACCGGCGAACGGCAGACTGACAGCAGCGGGAGCAGAGAATCCCGCTACCGGCGAAAGGAATTGAGACAGCAGCGGGACGAGTGATTCCCGCGACCGGCAAACGGCACACTGACAGCAGCGAGAGCAGAGAATCCCACTACCGGTGAGCGGCACACTGACAGCAGCGAGAACAGAGAATCCCGCTACCGACGAACGGCACACTGACAGCAGCGGGAGCAGAGAATCCCACTACCGGCGAACGGCACACTGACAGCAACGGGAGCAGGGAAAGCCGCTCCCGGCGAACGGCACTGTGACAGCAGCGAGAGCAGAAAATCCCACTACCGGTGAACGGCACACAGACAGCAGCAAGAGCAGAGAATCCCGCTACCGGTGACGGGCACAGTGAAAGCAGCGGGAGCTGAGAATCCCGCTATCAGCGAACGGCACAGAGACAGCAGCGGGAACAGAGAATCCCGCTACCAGCGAACGGCACAGAGACAGCAGCGAGAGCAGGGAATCCCTCTACCGGAGAACGATGCACTGACAGCAGCGGGAGCTGAGAATCCTGCTTCCGGCGAACGGCACACTGACAGCAGCGAGAGCAGAGAATCCCGCTACAGGCGAACGGCACACTGTCAGCAGCTGGTACAGAGAATTCCGCTACTGGCGAACAGCACAGTTACAGCAGCGGATACAGAGAATCCTGCTACCGGCGAACGGCACAGTGACAGCAGCGGGAGCAGAGAATCCCGCTACCGGTATACGGCACACTGACGGCGTCGAGAGCAGAGAATCCCACGACCGGCGAACGGCACACTGAAAGCAGCGAGAGCAGAGAATCCCGCTACCGGTGAAGGGCACAGTGAGAGCAGCGGGAGCAGAGAATCCCGCTACTGGCGAACGGCACACTGAAAGGAGCGAGAGCAGAGAATCCCGCTACCGGTGAACGGCACCCTGACAGGGGCGAGAGCAGAGAATCCCGCTATCGGCGAACGGCACACTGACAGCAGCGGGAGCAGGGAATCCCGCTACTGGCGAACGGCACAGTGACAGCAGCGGCAGCAGAGAATCCCGCTACCGGCGAACGTCACACTGGACAGCAGCGGGAGCAGGGAATCCCGCTGCCGGCAAAAGGCACACTGACAGCAGCGGATACAGAGAATCCCGCTACCAGCAAACGGCACAGTGACAGCAGCGGGAGCAGAGAATCCCGCTTCCGGCGAATGGCACACCGACTGCAGCGAGAGCAGAGAATCCCGCTACCGGTATACGGCACACTGACGGCAGTGAGAGCAGAGAATCCCACTACCGGCGAACGGCACACTGACAGCAGCGGGAGCAGAAAATCCCGCTACTGGCGAACGGCACAGAGGCATCAGCGGGAGCAGGGAATCCCGCTACGGGCGTACGGCACACTGACAGCAGCGAGAGCAGAGAATCCCGCTACCGGCGAACGGCACAGTGACAGAAGCGAGAGCAGAGAATCCCACTACCATCGAACGGCACAGAGACAGCAGCGAGAGCAGAGAATCCCGCTACCGGCGAACAGCACACTGACAGCAGCGGGAGCAGGGAATCCCGCTACCGGCGAACGGCACACTGACAGCAGCGAGAGCAGAGAATCCCGCTACCAGCAAACGGCGCAGTGACAGAAGCGAGAGCAGAGAATCCCACTACCATCGAACGGCACAGAGACAGCAGCGAGAGCAGAGAATCCCGCTACCGGCGAACAGCACACTGACAGCAGCGGGAGCAGGGAATCCCGCTACAGGCGAACGGCACACTGACAGCAGCGAGAGCAGAGAATCCAACTACCAGCGAATGGCACAGAGACAGCAGCGAGAGCAGAGAATCCCGCTACCGGCGAACGGCACACTGACAGCAGAGAGAGCAGAGAATCCCGCTACCGGCGAACGGCACACTGACAGCAGAGAGAGCAGTGAATCCCGGTACCGGTGAACGGCACACTGACGGCAGCGAGAGCAGAGAATCCCACTACCGGCGAAAGTCACGCTGTCAGCAGCGGATACAGAGAATTCCGCTACCGGTGAAGGGCACACTGTCAGCAGCGGATACAGAGAATTCCGCTACCGGTGAAGGGCACAGTGACAGCAGCGGGAGCAGAGAATCCCGCTACCAGCGAACGGCACACTGGACAGCAGCGGGAGCAGGAAATCCCGCTGCCGGCGAACGGCACACTGACAGCAGCGAGAGCAGAGAATCCCGCTACCGGCGAACGGCACAGAGACAGTAGCGGGAAGAGAGAATCCCGCTACCGGCGAACGGCACACAGACAGCAGAGAGAGCAGAGAATCCCGCTACCGGTGAACGGCAGACTGACAGCAGCGGGAGCAGAGAATCCCGCTACCGGCGAAAGGAATTGAGACAGCAGCGGGACGAGTGATTCCCGCGACCGGCAAACGGCACACTGACAGCAGCGAGAGCAGAGAATCCCACTACCGGTGAGCGGCACACTGACAGCAGCGAGAGCAGAGAATCCCGCTACCGACGAACGGCACACTGACAGCAGCGGGAGCAGAGAATCCCACTACCGGCGAACGGCACACTGACAGCAACGGGAGCAGGGAAAGCCGCTCCCGGCGAACGGCACTGTGACAGCAGCGAGAGCAGAAAATCCCACTACCGGTGAACGGCACACAGACAGCAGCAAGAGCAGAGAATCCCGCTACCGGTGACGGGCACAGTGAAAGCAGCGGGAGCAGAGAATCCCGCTATCCGCGAACGGCACAGAGACAGCAGCGGGAACAGAGAATCCCGCTACCAGCGAACGGCACAGAGACAGCAGCGAGAGCAGGGAATCCCTCTACCGGAGAATGGTGCACTGACAGCAGCGGGAGCTGAGAATCCTGCTTCCGGCGAACGGCACACTGACAGCAGCGAGAGCAGAGAATCCCGCTACAGGCGAACGTCACACTGTCAGCAGCTGGTACAGAGAATTCCGCTACTGGCGAACAGCACAGTGACAGCAGCGGATACAGAGAATCCTGCTACCGGCGAACGGCACAGTGACAGCAGCGGGAGCAGAGAATCCCGCTACCGGTATACGGCACACTGACGGCGTCGAGAGCAGAGAATCCCACTACCGGCGAACGGCACACTGAAAGCAACGAGAGCAGAGAATCCCGCTACCGGTGAAGGGCACAGTGACAGCAGCGGGAGCAGAGAATCCCGCTACTGGCGAACGGCACACTGAAAGGAGCGAGAGCAGAGAATCCCACTACCGGTGAACGGCACCCTGACAGGGGCGAGAGCAGAGAATCCCGCTATCGGCGAACGGCACACTGACAGCAGCGGGAGCAGGGAATCCCGCTACTGGCGAACGGCACAGTGACAGCAGCGGCAGCAGAGAATCCCGCTACCGGCGAAAGTCACACTGGACAGCAGCGGGAGCAGGGAATCCCGCTGCCGGCAAACGGCACACTGACAGCAGCGTATACAGAGAATCCCGCTACCAGCAAACGGCACAGTGACAGCAGCGGGAGCAGAGAATCCCGCTTCCGGCGAATGGCACACCGACTGCAGCGAGAGCAGAGAATCCCGCTACCGGTATACGGCACACTGACGGCAGCGAGAGCAGAGAATCCCACTACCGGCGGAGGGCACACTGACAGCAGCGGGAGCAGAAAATCCCGCTACCGGCGAACGGCACAGAGGCATCAGCGGGAGCAGGGAATCCCGCTACGGGCAAACGGCACACTGACAGCAGCGAGAGCAGAGAATCCCGCTACCGGCGAACGGCACAGTGACAGAAGCGAGAGCAGAGAATCCCACTACCATCGAACGGCACAGAGACAGCAGCGAGAGCAGAGAATCCCGCTACCGGCGAACAGCACACTGACAGCAGCGGGAGCAGGGAATCCCGCTACCGGCGAACGGCACACTGACAGCAGCGAGAGCAGAGAATCCAACTACCAGCGAACGGCACAGAGACAGCAGCGAGAGCAGAGAATCCCGCTACCGGCGAACAGCACACTGACAGCAGCGGGAGGAGGGAATCCCGCTACCGGCGAACGGCACACTGACAGCAGCGAGAGCAGAGAATCCCGCTACCGGCGAACGGCACACTGACGGCAGCGAGAGCAGAGAATCCCACTACCGGCGAACGGCACGCTGTCAGCAGCGGATACAGAGAATTCCGCTACCGGTGAAGGGCACACTGTCAGCAGCGGATACAGAGAATTCCGCTACCGGTGAAGGGCACAGTGACAGCAGCGGGAGCAGAGAATCCCGCTACCAGCGAACGGCACACTGGACAGCAGCGGGAGCAGGAAATCCCGCTGCCGGCGAACGGCACACTGACAGCAGAGAGAGCAGAAAATCCCGCTACCGGCGAACGGCACAGAGACAGCAGCGGGAACAGAGAATCTCGCTACCGGCGAACGGCACACTGACAGCAGAGAGAGCAGAGAATCCCGCTACCGGCGAACGGCAGACTGACAGCAGCGGGAGCAGAGAATCCCGCTACCGGCGAACGGAATTGAGACAGCAGCGGGACGAGTGATTCCCGCTAGCGGCAAACGGCACACTGACAGCAGCGAGAGCAGAGAATCCCACTACCGGTGAGCGGCACACTGACAGCAGCGAGAGCAGAGAATCCCGCTACCGACGAACGGCACACTGACAGCAGCGGGAGCAGAGAATCCCACTACCGGCGAACGGCACACTGACAGCAGCGAGAGCAGAGAATCCCGCTACAGGCGAACGGCACACTGTCAGCAGCGGGTACCGAGAATTCCGCTACTGGCGAACAGCACAGTGACAGCAGCGGATACAGAGAATCCTGATACCGGCGAACGGCACTGTGACAGCAGCGGGAGCAGAGAATCCCGCTACCGGTATACGGCACACTGACGGAGGCGAGAGCAGAGAATCCCACTACCGGCGAACGGCACACTGAAAGCAGCGAGAGCAGAGAATCCCGCTACCGGTGAAGGGCACAGTGACAGCAGCGGGAGCAGAGAATCCCGCTACCGGCGAACGGCACACTGAAAGCAGCGAGAGCAGAGAATCCCGCTACCGGCGAATGGCACCCTGACAGGGGCGAGAGCAGAGAATCCCGCTATCGGCGAACGGCACACTGACAGCAGCGGGAGCAGGGAATCCCGCTACTGGCGAACGGCACAGTGACAGCAGCGGCAGCAGAGAATCCCGCTACCGGCGAACGGCACACTGGGCAGCAGCGGGAGCAGGGAATCCCGCTGCCGGCGAACGGCACACTGACAGCAACGAGAGCAGAGAATCCCGCTACCGGCGAACGGCACAGAGACAGCAGCGGGAGCAGAGAATCCCGCTACCGGCGAACGGCACAGTGACAGCAGTGAGAGCAGAGAATCCCGCTACAGGCGAACGGCACACTGACAGCAGAGAAAGCAGAGAATCCCGCTACCGGCGAACGGCACAGTGACAGCAGCAGATACAGAGAATCCAGCTACCGGCGAACGGCACAGTGACAGCAGCGGGAGCAGAGAATCCAGCTTCCGGAGAACGGCACACTGACTGCAGCGAGAGCAGAGAATCCCGCTACCGGTATACGGCACACTGATGGCAGCGAGAGCAGAGAATCCCACTACCGGCGAACGGCACACTGACAGCAGCGGGAGCAGAAAATCCCGCTACCGGCGAACGGCACAGAGACATCAGCGGGAGCAGGGAATCCCGCTTCGGCGAACGGCACACTGACAGCAGCGAGAGCAGAGAATCCCGCTACCGGCGAACGGCACACTGACAGCAGCGAGAGCAGAGAATCCAACTACCAGCGATCGGCACAGAGACAGCAGCGAGAGCAGAGAATCCCGCTACCGGCGAACAGCACACTGACAGCAGCGGGAGCAGGGAATCCCGCTACCAGCGAACGGCACACTGACAGCAGCGAGAGCAGAGAATCCAGCTACCGGCGAACGGCACACTGACAGCAGAGAGAGCAGAGAATCCCAGTACCGGTGAACGGCACACTGACGGCAGCAGATACAGAGAATTCCGCTACCGGTGAAGGGCACACTGTCAGCAGCGGATACAGAGAATTCCGCTACCGGTGAAGGGCACAGTGACAGCAGCGGGAGCAGAGAATCCCGCTACCAGCGAACGGCACACTGGACAGCAGCGGGAGCAGGAAATCCTGGACAGCAGCGGGACGAGTGATTCCCGCGACCGGCAAACGGCACACTGACAGCAGCGAGAGCAGAGAATCCCACTACCGGTGAGCGGCACACTGACAGCAGCGAGAGCAGAGAATCCCGCTACCGACGAACGGCACACTGACAGCAGCGGGAGCAGAGAATCCCACTACCGGCGAACGGCACACTGACAGCAACGGGAGCAGAGAATCCCGCTACCGACGAACGGCACACTGACAGCAGCGAGAGCAGAGAATCCCGCTACCGGCGAACGGCACACTGACAGCAGCGAGAGCACAGAATCCAACTACCAGCGATCGGCACAGAGACAGCAGCGAGAGCAGAGAATCCCGCTACCGGCGAACAGCACACTGACAGCAGCGGGAGCAGGGAATCCCGCTACCAGCGAACGGCACACTGACAGCAGCGAGAGCAGAGAATCCAGCTACCGGCGAACGGCACACTGACAGCAGAGAGAGCAGAGAATCCCAGTACCGGTGAACGGCACACTGACGGCAGCAGATACAGAGAATTCCGCTACCGGTGAAGGGCACACTGTCAGCAGCGGATACAGAGAATTCCGCTACCGGTGAAGGGCACAGTGACAGCAGCGGGAGCAGAGAATCCCGCTACCAGCGAACGGCACACTGGACAGCAGCGGGAGCAGGAAATCCTGGACAGCAGCGGGACGAGTGATTCCCGCGACCGGCAAACGGCACACTGACAGCAGCGAGAGCAGAGAATCCCACTACCGGTGAGCGGCACACTGACAGCAGCGAGAGCAGAGAATCCCGCTACCGACGAACGGCACACTGACAGCAGCGGGAGCAGAGAATCCCACTACCGGCGAACGGCACACTGACAGCAACGGGAGCAGGGAAAGCCGCTCCCGGCGAACGGCACTGTGACAGCAGCGAGAGCAGAAAATCCCACTACCGGTGAACGGCACACAGACAGCAGCAAGAGCAGAGAATCCCGCTACCGGTGACGGGCACAGTGAAAGCAGCGGGAGCAGAGAATCCCGCTATCAGCGAACGGCACAGAGACAGCAGCGGGAACAGAGAATCCCGCTACCAGCGAACGGCACAGAGACAGCAGCGAGAGCAGGGAATCCCTCTACCGGAGAACGGTGCACTGACAGCAGCGGGAGCTGAGAATCCTGCTTCCGGCGAACGGCACACTGACAGCAGCGAGAGCAGAGAATCCCGCTACAGGCGAACGTCACACTGTCAGCAGCTGGTACAGAGAATTCCGCTACTGGCGAACAGCACAGTGACAGCAGCGGATACAGAGAATCCTGCTACCGGCGAACGGCACAGTGACAGCAGCGGGAGCAGAGAATCCCGCTACCGGTATACGGCACACTGACGGCGTCGAGAGCAGAGAATCCCACTACCGGCGAACGGCACACTGAAAGCAACGAGAGCAGAGAATCCCGCTACCGGTGAAGGGCACAGTGACAGCAGCGGGAGCAGAGAATCCCGCTACTGGCGAAAGGCACACTGAAAGGAGCGAGAGCAGAGAATCCCGCTACCGGTGAACGGCACCCTGACAGGGGCGAGAGCAGAGAATCCCGCTATCGGCGAACGGCACACTGACAGCAGCGGGAGCAGGGAATCCCGCTACTGGCGAACGGCACAGTGACAGCAGCGGCAGCAGAGAATCCCGCTACCGGCGAACGTCACACTGGACAGCAGCGGGAGCAGGGAATCCCGCTGCCGGCAAACGGCACACTGACAGCAGCGTATACAGAGAATCCCGCTACCAGCAAACGGCACAGTGACAGCAGCGGGAGCAGAGAATCCCGCTTCCGGCGAATGGCACACCGACTGCAGCGAGAGCAGAGAATCCCGCTACCGGTATACGGCACACTGACGGCAGCGAGAGCAGAGAATCCCACTACCGGCGGAGGGCACACTGACAGCAGCGGGAGCAGAAAATCCCGCTACCGGCGAACGGCACAGAGGCATCAGCGGGAGCAGGGAATCCCGCTACGGGCGAACGGCACACTGACAGCAGCGAGAGCAGAGAATCCCGCTACCGGCGAACGGAACAGTGACAGAAGCGAGAGCAGAGAATCCCACTACCATCGAACGGCACAGAGACAGCAGCGAGAGCAGAGAATCCCGCTACCGGCGAACAGCACACTGACAGCAGCGGGAGCAGGGAATCCCGCTACGGGCGAACGGCACACTGACAGCAGCGAGAGCAGAGAATCCCGCTACCGGCGAACGGCACACTGACAGCAGCGAGAGCAGAGAATCCAACTGCCAGCGAACGGCACAGAGACAGCAGCGAGAGCAGAGAATCCCGCTACCGGCGAACAGCACACTGACAGCAGCGGGAGGAGGGAATCCCGCTACCGGCGAACGGCACACTGACAGCAGCGAGAGCAGAGAATCCCGCTACCGGCGAACGGCACACTGACGGCAGCGAGAGCAGAGAATCCCACTACCGGCGAACGGCACGCTGTCAGCAGCGGATACAGAGAATTCCGCTACTGGCGAACAGCACAGTGACAGCAGCGGATACAGAGAATCCTGATACCGGCGAACGGCACTGTGACAGCAGCGGGAGCAGAGAATCCCGCTACCGGTATACGGCACACTGACGGAGGCGAGAGCAGAGAATCCCACTACCGGCGAACGGCACACTGAAAGCAGCGAGAGCAGAGAATCCCGCTACCGGTGAAGGGCACAGTGACAGCAGCGGGAGCAGAGAATCCCGCTACCGGCGAACGGCACACTGAAAGCAGCGAGAGCAGAGAATCCCGCTACCGGCGAATGGCACCCTGACAGGGGCGAGAGCAGAGAATCCCGCTATCGGCGAACGGCACACTGACAGCAGCGGGAGCAGGGAATCCCGCTACTGGCGAACGGCACAGTGACAGCAGCGGCAGCAGAGAATCCCGCTACCGGCGAACGGCACACTGGGCAGCAGCGGCAGCAGGGAATCCCGCTGCCGGCGAACGGCACACTGACAGCAACGAGAGCAGAGAATCCCGCTACCGGCGAACGGCACAGAGACAGCAGCGGGAGCAGAGAATCCCGCTACCGGCGAACGGCACAGGGACAGCAGTGAGAGCAGAGAATCCCGCTACAGGCGAACGGCACACTGACAGCAGAGAAAGCAGAGAATCCCGCTACCGGCGAACGGCACAGTGACAGCAGCGGATACAGAGAATCCCGCTACCGGCGAACGGCACAGTGACAGCAGCGGGAGCAGAGAATCCAGCTTCCGGAGAACGGCACACTGACTGCAGCGAGAGCAGAGAATCCCGCTACCGGTATACGGCACACTGACGGCAGCGAGAGCAGAGAATCCCACTACCGGCGAACGGCACACTGACAGCAGCGGGAGCAGAAAATCCCGCTACCGGCGAACGGCACAGAGACATCAGCGGGAGCAGGGAATCCCGCTTCGGCGAACGGCACACTGACAGCAGCGAGAGCAGAGAATCCCGCTACCGGCGAACGGCACAGTGACAGAAGCGAGAGCAGAGAATCCCGCTACCGGCGAACGGCACACTGACAGCAGCGAGAGCAGAGAATCCAACTACCAGCGATCGGCACAGAGACAGCAGCGAGAGCAGAGAATCCCGCTACCGGCGAACAGCACACTGACAGCAGCGGGAGCAGGGAATCCCGCTACCAGCGAACGGCACACTGACAGCAGCGAGAGCAGAGAATCCAGCTACCGGCGAACGGCACACTGACAGCAGAGAGAGCATTGAATCCCAGTACCGGTGAACGGCACACTGACGGCAGCGGATACAGAGAATTCCGCTACCGGTGAAGGGCACACTGTCAGCAGCGGATACAGAGAATTCCGCTACCGGTGAAGGGCACAGTGACAGCAGCGGGAGCAGAGAATCCCGCGACCAGCGAACGGCACACTGGACAGCAGCGGGAGCAGGAAATCCCGCTGCCGGCGAACGGCACACTGACAGCAGCGAGAGCAGAGAATCCCGCTACCGGCGAACGGCACAGAGACAGCAGCGGGAACAGAGAATCCCGCTACCGGCGAACGGCACAATGACAGCAGAGAGAGCAGAGAATCCCGCTACCGGCGAACGGCAGACTGACAGCAGCGGGAGCAGAGAATCCCGCTACCGGCGAACGGAATTGAGACAGCAGCGGGACGAGTGATTCCCGCTACCGGCAAACGGCACACTGACAGCAGCGAGAGCAGAGAATCCCACTACCGGTGAGCGGCACACTGACAGCAGCGAGAGCAGAGAATCCCACTACCGACGAACGGCACACTGACAGCAGCGGGAGCAGAGAATCCACTACCGGCGAACGGCACACTGACAGCAGCGGGAGCAGGGAAAGCCGCTACCGGCGAACGGCACTGTGACAGCAGCAAGAGCAGAGAATCCCGCTACCGGTGACGGGCACAGTGAAAGCAGCGGGAGCAGAGAATCCCGCTACCAGCGAACGGCACAGAGACAGCAGCGAGAGCACAGAATCCCGCTACCAGCGAACGGCACAGAGACAGCAGCGAGAGCAGGGAATCCCTCTACCGGAGAACGGTGCACTGACAGCAGCGGGAACAGAGAATCCTGCTTCCGGCGAACGGCCAACTGACAGCAGCGAGAACAGAGAATCCCGCTACAGGCAAACGGCACACTGTCAGCAGCGGATACAGAGAATTCCGCTACTGGCGAACAGCACAGTGACAGCAGCGGATACAGAGAATCCTGCTACCGGCGAACGGCACAGTGACAGCAGCGGGAGCAGAGAATCCCGCTACCGGTATACGGCACACTGACGGCGGCGAGAGCAGAGAATCCCACTACCGGCGAACGGCACACTGAAAGCAGCGAGAGCAGAGAATCCCGCTACCGGTGAAGGGCACAGTGACAGCAGCGGGAGCAGAGAATCCCGCTACCGGCGAACGGCACACTGAAAGTAGCGAGAGCAGAGAATCCCGCTACCGGTGAACGGCACCCTGACAGTGGCGAGAGCAGAGAATCCCGTTATCGGCGAACGGCACACGGACAGCAGCGGGAGCAGGGAATCCCGCTACTGGCGAACGGCACAGTGACAGCAGCGGCAGCTGAGAATCCCGCTACCGGCGAACGGCACACTGGACAGCAGCGGGAGCAGGGAATCCTGCTACCGGCGAACGGCACACTGACAGCAGTGAGAGCAGAGAATCCCGCAACAGGCGAACGGCACACTGACAGCAGAGAAAGCAGAGAATCCCGCTACCGGCGAAGGGCACAGTGACAGCAGCGGATACAGAGAATACCGCTACCGGCGAACGGCACAGTGACAGCAGCGGGAGCAGAGAATCCCGCTTCCGGCGAACGGCACACCGACTGCAGCGAGAGCAGAGAATCCCGATACCGGTATACGGCACACTGACGGCAGCGAGAGCAGAGAATCCCACTACCGGCGAACGGCACACTGACAGCAGCGGGAGCAGAAAATCCCGCTACCGGCGAACGGCACAGAAACATCAGCGGGAGCAGGGAATCCCGCTACGGGCGAACGGCACACTGACAGCGGCGAGAGCAGAGAATCCCGCTACCGGCGAACGGCACAGTGACAGAAGCGAGAGCAGAGAATCCCACTACCAGCGAACGGACAGAGACAGCAGCGAGAGCAGAGAATCCCGCTACCGGCGAACAGCACACTGACAGCAGCGGGAGCAGGGAATCCCGCTACCGGCGAACGGCACACTGAGAACAGCGAGAGCAGTGAATCGAACTACCAGCGAACGGCACAGAGACAGCAGCGAGAGCAGAGAATCCCGCTACCGGCGAACAGCACACTGACAGCAGCGGGAGCAGGGAATCCCGCTACCGGCGAACGGCACACTGACAGCAGCGAGAGCAGAGACTCCCGCTACCGGCGAACGGCACACTGACAGCAGTGAGAGCAGAGAATCCCAGTACCGGTGAACGGCACACTGACGGCAGCGAGAGCAGAGAATCCCACTACCGGCGAACAGCACGCTGTCAGCAGCGGATACAGAGAATTCCGCTTCCGGTGAAGGGCACACTGTCAGCAGCGGATACAGAGAATTCCGCTACCGGTGAAGGGCACAGTGACAGCAGCGGGAGCAGAGAATCCCGCTACCAGCGAACGGCACACTGACGGCAGCGAGAGCAGAGAATCCCGCTACCGGTGAACGGCACAGAGACAGCAGCGGGAGCAGAGAATCCCGCTACCGGCGAACGGCACACTGTCAGCAGCGGGTACAGAGAATTCCGCTACCGGCGAACGGCACGGTGAGAGCAGCGGATACAGAGAATCCCGCTACCGGCGAACGGCACAGTGACAGCAGCGGCAGCAGAGAATCCCGCTAACGGTATACGGCACATTGACGGCAGCGAGAGCAGAGAATCCAGCTACCGGCGAACGGCACACTGACAGCAGAGAGAGCAGAGAATCCCAGTACCGGTGAACGGCACACTGACGGCAGCGGATACAGAGAATTCCGCTACCGGTGAAGGGCACACTGTCAGCAGCGGATACAGAGAATTCCGCTACCGGTGAAGGGCACAGTGACAGCAGCGGGAGCAGAGAATCCCGCGACCAGCGAACGGCACACTGGACAGCAGCGGGAGCAGGAAATCCCGCTGCCGGCGAACGGCACACTGACAGCAGCGAGAGCAGAGAATCCCGCTACCGGCGAACGGCACAGAGACAGCAGCGGGAACAGAGAATCCCGCTACCGGCGAACGGCACAATGACAGCAGAGAGAGCAGAGAATCCCGCTACCGGCGAACGGCAGACTGACAGCAGCGGGAGCAGAGAATCCCGCTACCGGCGAACGGAATTGAGACAGCAGCGGGACGAGTGATTCCCGCTACCGGCAAACGGCACACTGACAGCAGCGAGAGCAGAGAATCCCACTACCGGTGAGCGGCACACTGACAGCAGCGAGAGCAGAGAATCCCACTACCGACGAACGGCACACTGACAGCAGCGGGAGCAGAGAATCCACTACCGGCGAACGGCACACTGACAGCAGCGGGAGCAGGGAAAGCCGCTACCGGCGAACGGCACTGTGACAGCAGCAAGAGCAGAGAATCCCGCTACCGGTGACGGGCACAGTGAAAGCAGCGGGAGCAGAGAATCCCGCTACCAGCGAACGGCACAGAGACAGCAGCGAGAGCACAGAATCCCGCTACCAGCGAACGGCACAGAGACAGCAGCGAGAGCAGGGAATCCCTCTACCGGAGAACGGTGCACTGACAGCAGCGGGAACAGAGAATCCTGCTTCCGGCGAACGGCCAACTGACAGCAGCGAGAACAGAGAATCCCGCTACAGGCAAACGGCACACTGTCAGCAGCGGATACAGAGAATTCCGCTACTGGCGAACAGCACAGTGACAGCAGCGGATACAGAGAATCCTGCTACCGGCGAACGGCACAGTGACAGCAGCGGGAGCAGAGAATCCCGCTACCGGTATACGGCACACTGACGGCGGCGAGAGCAGAGAATCCCACTACCGGCGAACGGCACACTGAAAGCAGCGAGAGCAGAGAATCCCGCTACCGGTGAAGGGCACAGTGACAGCAGCGGGAGCAGAGAATCCCGCTACCGGCGAACGGCACACTGAAAGTAGCGAGAGCAGAGAATCCCGCTACCGGTGAACGGCACCCTGACAGTGGCGAGAGCAGAGAATCCCGTTATCGGCGAACGGCACACGGACAGCAGCGGGAGCAGGGAATCCCGCTACTGGCGAACGGCACAGTGACAGCAGCGGCAGCTGAGAATCCCGCTACCGGCGAACGGCACACTGGACAGCAGCGGGAGCAGGGAATCCTGCTACCGGCGAACGGCACACTGACAGCAGTGAGAGCAGAGAATCCCGCAACAGGCGAACGGCACACTGACAGCAGAGAAAGCAGAGAATCCCGCTACCGGCGAAGGGCACAGTGACAGCAGCGGATACAGAGAATACCGCTACCGGCGAACGGCACAGTGACAGCAGCGGGAGCAGAGAATCCCGCTTCCGGCGAACGGCACACCGACTGCAGCGAGAGCAGAGAATCCCGATACCGGTATACGGCACACTGACGGCAGCGAGAGCAGAGAATCCCACTACCGGCGAACGGCACACTGACAGCAGCGGGAGCAGAAAATCCCGCTACCGGCGAACGGCACAGAAACATCAGCGGGAGCAGGGAATCCCGCTACGGGCGAACGGCACACTGACAGCGGCGAGAGCAGAGAATCCCGCTACCGGCGAACGGCACAGTGACAGAAGCGAGAGCAGAGAATCCCACTACCAGCGAACGGACAGAGACAGCAGCGAGAGCAGAGAATCCCGCTACCGGCGAACAGCACACTGACAGCAGCGGGAGCAGGGAATCCCGCTACCGGCGAACGGCACACTGAGAACAGCGAGAGCAGTGAATCGAACTACCAGCGAACGGCACAGAGACAGCAGCGAGAGCAGAGAATCCCGCTACCGGCGAACAGCACACTGACAGCAGCGGGAGCAGGGAATCCCGCTACCGGCGAACGGCACACTGACAGCAGCGAGAGCAGAGACTCCCGCTACCGGCGAACGGCACACTGACAGCAGTGAGAGCAGAGAATCCCAGTACCGGTGAACGGCACACTGACGGCAGCGAGAGCAGAGAATCCCACTACCGGCGAACAGCACGCTGTCAGCAGCGGATACAGAGAATTCCGCTTCCGGTGAAGGGCACACTGTCAGCAGCGGATACAGAGAATTCCGCTACCGGTGAAGGGCACAGTGACAGCAGCGGGAGCAGAGAATCCCGCTACCAGCGAACGGCACACTGACGGCAGCGAGAGCAGAGAATCCCGCTACCGGTGAACGGCACAGAGACAGCAGCGGGAGCAGAGAATCCCGCTACCGGCGAACGGCACACTGTCAGCAGCGGGTACAGAGAATTCCGCTACCGGCGAACGGCACGGTGAGAGCAGCGGATACAGAGAATCCCGCTACCGGCGAACGGCACAGTGACAGCAGCGGCAGCAGAGAATCCCGCTAACGGTATACGGCACATTGACGGCAGCGAGAGCAGAGAATCCCACTACCGGCGAACGGCACACTGACTACAGCGGGAGCAGAGAATCCCGCTACCGGTATACGGCACACTGACAGCAGCGGGAGCAGAGAATGCCGCTACCGGTGAACGGCACAGTGACAGCAGCGAGAGCAGAGAATCCCACTACCGGCGAACGGCACACTGACAGCAGCGGGAGCAGGGAATCCCGCTACCGGCGAACGGCACAGTGACAGCAGCGAGAGCAGAGAATCCCGCTACCGGCGAACGGCACAGTGACAGCAGCGGATACAGAGAATCCCGCTACCGGCGAACGGCACAGTGACAGCAGCGGGAGCAGAGAATCCAGCTTCTGGAGAACGGCACACTGACTGCAGCGAGAGCAGAGAATCCCGCTACCGGTATACGGCACACTGACGGCAGCGAGAGCAGAGAATCCCACTACCGGCGAACGGCACACTGACAGCAGCGGGAGCAGAAAATCCCGCTACCGGCGAACGGCACAGAGACATCAGCGGGAGCAGGGAATCCCGCTTCGGCGAACGGCACACTGACAGCAGCGAGAGCAGAGAATCCCGCTACCGGTGAACGGCACAGAGACAGCAGCGGGAGCAGAGAATCCCGCTACCGGCGAACGGCACACTGTCAGCAGCGGGTACAGAGAATTCCGCTACCGGCGAACGGCACGGTGAGAGCAGCGGATACAGAGAATCCCGCTACCGGCGAACGGCACAGTGACAGAAGTGAGAGCAGGGAATCCCGCTACCGGCGAACGGCACACTGACAGCAGCGAGAGCAGAGAATCCAACTACCAGCGATCGGCACAGAGACAGCAGCGAGAGCAGAGAATCCCGCTACCGGCGAACAGCACACTGACAGCAGCGGGAGCAGGGAATCCCGCTACCGGCGAACGGCACACTGACAGCAGCGAGAGCAGAGAATCCAGCTACCGGCGAACGGCACACTGACAGCAGAGAGAGCATAGAATCCCAGTACCGGTGAACGGCACACTGACGGCAGCGGATACAGAGAATTCCGCTACCGGTGAAGGGCACACTGTCAGCAGCGGATACAGAGAATTCCGCGACCGGTGAAGGGCACAGTGACAGCAGCGGGAGCAGAGAATCCCGCTACCAGCGAACGGCACACTGGACAGCAGCGGGAGCAGGAAATCCCGCTGCCGGCGAACGGCACACTGACAGCAGCGAGAGCAGAGAATCCCGCTACCGGCGAACGGCACAGAGACAGCAGCGGGAACAGAGAATCCCGCTACCGGCGAACGGCAGAATGACAGCAGAGAGAGCAGAGAATCCCGCTACCGGCGAACGGCAGACTGACAGCAGCGGGAGCAGAGAATCCCGCTACCGGCGAACGGAATTGAGACAGCAGCGGGACGAGTGATTCCCGCTCCCGGCAAACGGCACACTGACAGCAGCGAGAGCAGAGAATCCCACTACCGGTGAGCGGCACACTGACAGCAGCGAGAGCAGCGAATCCCACTACCGACGAACGGCACACTGACAGCAGCGGGAGCAGAGAATCCACGAGCGGCGAACGGCACACTGACAGCAGCGGGAGCAGGGAAAGCCGCTGCCGGCGAACGGAACTGTGACAGCAGCAAGAGCAGAGAATCCCGCTACCGGTGACGGGCACAGTGAAAGCAGCGGGAGCAGAGAATCCCGCTACCAGCGAACGGCACAGAGACAGCAGCGAGAGCACAGAATCCCGCTACCAGCGAACGGCACAGAGACAGCAGCGAGAGCAGGGAATCCCTCTACCGGAGAACGGTGCACTGACAGCAGCGGGAACAGAGAATCCTGCTTCCGGCGAACGGCCAACTGACAGCAGCGAGAACAGAGAATCCCGCTACAGGCGAACGGCACACTGTCAGCAGCGGATACAGAGAATTCCGCTACTGGCGAACAGCACAGTGACAGCAGCGGATACAGAGAATCCTGCTACCGGCGAACGGCACAGTGACAGCAGCGGGAGCAGAGAATCCCGCTACCGGTATACGGCACACTGACGGCGGCGAGAGCAGAGAATCCCACTACCGGCGAACGGCACACTGAAAGCAGCAAGAGCAGAGAATCCCGCTACCGGTGAAGGGCACAGTGATAGCAGCGGGAGCAGAGAATCCCGCTACCGGCGAACGGCACACTGAAAGTAGCGAGAGCAGAGAATCCCGCTACCGGTGAACGGCACCCTGACAGTGGCGAGAGCAGAGAATCCCGTTATCGGCGAACGGCACACGGACAGCAGCGGGAGCAGGGAATCCCGCTACTGGCGAACGGCACAGTGACAGCAGCGGCAGCTGAGAATCCCGCTACCGGCGAACGGCACACTGGACAGCAGCGGGAGCAGGGAATCCCGCTGGCGGCGAACGGCACACTGACAGCAGCGAGAGCAGAGAATCCCGCTACCGGCGAACGGCACACTGACAGCAGTGAGAGCAGAGAATCCCGCAACAGGCGAACGGCACACTGACAGCAGAGAAAGCAGAGAATCCCGCTTCCGGCGAAGGGCACAGTGACAGCAGCGGATACAGAGAATCCCGCTACCGGCGAACGGCACAGTGACAGCAGCGGGAGCAGAGAATCCCGCTTCCGGCGAACGGCACACCGACTGCAGCGAGAGCAGAGAATCCCGATACCGGTATACGGCACACTGACGGCAGCGAGAGCAGAGAATCCCACTACCGGCGAACGGCACACTGACAGCAGCGGGAGCAGAAAATCCCGCTACCGGCACAGAAACATCAGCGGGAGCAGGGAATCCCGCTACGGGCGAACGGCACACTGACAGCAGCGAGAGCAGAGAATCCCGCTACCGGCGAACGGCACAGTGACAGAAGCGAGAGCAGAGAATCACACTACCAGCGAACGGACAGAGACAGCAGCGAGAGCAGAGAATCCCGCAACAGGCGAACGGCACACTGACAGCAGAGAAAGCAGAGAATCCCGCTACCGGCGAAGGGCACAGTGACAGCAGCGGATACAGAGAATACCGCTACCGGCGAACGGCACAGTGACAGCAGCGGGAGCAGAGAATCCCGCTTCCGGCGAACGGCACACCGACTGCAGCGAGAGCAGAGAATCCCGATACCGGTATACGGCACACTGACGGCAGCGAGAGCAGAGAATCCCACTACCGGCGAACGGCACACTGACAGCAGCGGGAGCAGAAAATCCCGCTACCGGCGAACGGCACAGAAACATCAGCGGGAGCAGGGAATCCCGCTACGGGCGAACGGCACACTGACAGCGGCGAGAGCAGAGAATCCCGCTACCGGCGAACGGCACAGTGACAGAAGCGAGAGCAGAGAATCCCACTACCAGCGAACGGACAGAGACAGCAGCGAGAGCAGAGAATCCCGCTACCGGCGAACAGCACACTGACAGCAGCGGGAGCAGGGAATCCCGCTACCGGCGAACGGCACACTGAGAACAGCGAGAGCAGTGAATCGAACTACCAGCGAACGGCACAGAGACAGCAGCGAGAGCAGAGAATCCCGCTACCGGCGAACAGCACACTGACAGCAGCGGGAGCAGGGAATCCCGCTACCGGCGAACGGCACACTGACAGCAGCGAGAGCAGAGACTCCCGCTACCGGCGAACGGCACACTGACAGCAGTGAGAGCAGAGAATCCCAGTACCGGTGAACGGCACACTGACGGCAGCGAGAGCAGAGAATCCCACTACCGGCGAACAGCACGCTGTCAGCAGCGGATACAGAGAATTCCGCTTCCGGTGAAGGGCACACTGTCAGCAGCGGATACAGAGAATTCCGCTACCGGTGAAGGGCACAGTGACAGCAGCGGGAGCAGAGAATCCCGCTACCAGCGAACGGCACACTGACGGCAGCGAGAGCAGAGAATCCCGCTACCGGTGAACGGCACAGAGACAGCAGCGGGAGCAGAGAATCCCGCTACCGGCGAACGGCACACTGTCAGCAGCGGGTACAGAGAATTCCGCTACCGGCGAACGGCACGGTGAGAGCAGCGGATACAGAGAATCCCGCTACCGGCGAACGGCACAGTGACAGCAGCGGCAGCAGAGAATCCCGCTAACGGTATACGGCACATTGACGGCAGCGAGAGCAGAGAATCCCACTACCGGCGAACGGCACACTGACTACAGCGGGAGCAGAGAATCCCGCTACCGGTATACGGCACACTGACAGCAGCGGGAGCAGAGAATGCCGCTACCGGTGAACGGCACAGTGACAGCAGCGAGAGCAGAGAATCCCACTACCGGCGAACGGCACACTGACAGCAGCGGGAGCAGGGAATCCCGCTACCGGCGAACGGCACAGTGACAGCAGCGAGAGCAGAGAATCCCGCTACCGGCGAACGGCACAGTGACAGCAGCGGATACAGAGAATCCCGCTACCGGCGAACGGCACAGTGACAGCAGCGGGAGCAGAGTATCCAGCTTCTGGAGAACGGCACACTGACTGCAGCGAGAGCAGAGAATCCCGCTACCGGTATACGGCACACTGACGGCAGCGAGAGCAGAGAATCCCACTACCGGCGAACGGCACACTGACAGCAGCGGGAGCAGAAAATCCCGCTACCGGCGAACGGCACAGAGACATCAGCGGGAGCAGGGAATCCCGCTTCGGCGAACGGCACACTGACAGCAGCGAGAGCAGAGAATCCCGCTACCGGTGAACGGCACAGAGACAGCAGCGGGAGCAGAGAATCCC
Organism: Scyliorhinus torazame; assembly: GCF_047496885.1. Classification (NCBI taxonomy): domain Eukaryota; kingdom Metazoa; phylum Chordata; class Chondrichthyes; order Carcharhiniformes; family Scyliorhinidae; genus Scyliorhinus; species Scyliorhinus torazame. Next base: position 190,311,576 of record NC_092707.1, on the reverse strand, counting down.
GCTACCGGCGAACGGCACACTGTCAGCAGCGGGTACAGAGAATTCCGCTACCGGCGAACGGCACGGTGAGAGCAGCGGATACAGAGAATCCCGCTACCGGCGAACGGCACAGTGACAGAAGTGAGAGCAGGGAATCCCGCTACCGGCGAACGGCACACTGACAGCAGCGAGAGCAGAGAATCCAACTACCAGCGATCGGCACAGAGACAGCAGCGAGAGCAGAGAATCCCGCTACCGGCGAACAGCACACTGACAGCAGCGGGAGCAGGGAATCCCGCTACCGGCGAACGGCGCACTGACAGCAGCGAGAGCAGAGAATCCAGCTACCGGCGAACGGCACACTGACAGCAGAGAGAGCATAGAATCCCAGTACCGGTGAACGGCACACTGACGGCAGCGGATACAGAGAATTCCGCTACCGGTGAAGGGCACACTGTCAGCAGCGGATACAGAGAATTCCGCGACCGGTGAAGGGCACAGTGACAGCAGCGGGAGCAGAGAATCCCGCTACCAGCGAACGGCACACTGGACAGCAGCGGGAGCAGGAAATCCCGCTGCCGGCGAACGGCACACTGACAGCAGCGAGAGCAGAGAATCCCGCTACCGGCGAACGGCACAGAGACAGCAGCGGGAACAGAGAATCCCGCTACCGGCGAACGGCAGAATGACAGCAGAGAGAGCAGAGAATCCCGCTACCGGCGAACGGCAGACTGACAGCAGCGGGAGCAGAGAATCCCGCTACCGGCGAACGGAATTGAGACAGCAGCGGGACGAGTGATTCCCGCTCCCGGCAAACGGCACACTGACAGCAGCGAGAGCAGAGAATCCCACTACCGGTGAGCGGCACACTGACAGCAGCGAGAGCAGCGAATCCCACTACCGACGAACGGCACACTGACAGCAGCGGGAGCAGAGAATCCACGAGCGGCGAACGGCACACTGACAGCAGCGGGAGCAGGGAAAGCCGCTGCCGGCGAACGGAACTGTGACAGCAGCAAGAGCAGAGAATCCCGCTACCGGTGACGGGCACAGTGAAAGCAGCGGGAGCAGAGAATCCCGCTACCAGCGAACGGCACAGAGACAGCAGCGAGAGCACAGAATCCCGCTACCAGCGAACGGCACAGAGACAGCAGCGAGAGCAGGGAATCCCTCTACCGGAGAACGGTGCACTGACAGCAGCGGGAACAGAGAATCCTGCTTCCGGCGAACGGCCAACTGACAGCAGCGAGAACAGAGAATCCCGCTACAGGCGAACGGCACACTGTCAGCAGCGGATACAGAGAATTCCGCTACTGGCGAACAGCACAGTGACAGCAGCGGATACAGAGAATCCTGCTACCGGCGAACGGCACAGTGACAGCAGCGGGAGCAGAGAATCCCGCTACCGGTATACGGCACACTGACGGCGGCGAGAGCAGAGAATCCCACTACCGGCGAACGGCACACTGAAAGCAGCAAGAGCAGAGAATCCCGCTACCGGTGAAGGGCACAGTGATAGCAGCGGGAGCAGAGAATCCCGCTACCGGCGAACGGCACACTGAAAGTAGCGAGAGCAGAGAATCCCGCTACCGGTGAACGGCACCCTGACAGTGGCGAGAGCAGAGAATCCCGTTATCGGCGAACGGCACACGGACAGCAGCGGGAGCAGGGAATCCCGCTACTGGCGAACGGCACAGTGACAGCAGCGGCAGCTGAGAATCCCGCTACCGGCGAACGGCACACTGGACAGCAGCGGGAGCAGGGAATCCCGCTGGCGGCGAACGGCACACTGACAGCAGCGAGAGCAGAGAATCCCGCTACCGGCGAACGGCACACTGACAGCAGTGAGAGCAGAGAATCCCGCAACAGGCGAACGGCACACTGACAGCAGAGAAAGCAGAGAATCCCGCTTCCGGCGAAGGGCACAGTGACAGCAGCGGATACAGAGAATCCCGCTACCGGCGAACGGCACAGTGACAGCAGCGGGAGCAGAGAATCCCGCTTCCGGCGAACGGCACACCGACTGCAGCGAGAGCAGAGAATCCCGATACCGGTATACGGCACACTGACGGCAGCGAGAGCAGAGAATCCCACTACCGGCGAACGGCACACTGACAGCAGCGGGAGCAGAAAATCCCGCTACCGGCACAGAAACATCAGCGGGAGCAGGGAATCCCGCTACGGGCGAACGGCACACTGACAGCAGCGAGAGCAGAGAATCCCGCTACCGGCGAACGGCACAGTGACAGAAGCGAGAGCAGAGAATCACACTACCAGCGAACGGACAGAGACAGCAGCGAGAGCAGAGAATCCCGCTACCGGCGAACAGCACACTGACAGCAGCGGGAGCAGGGAATCCCGCTACCGGTGAACGGCACACTGACAACAGCGAGAGCAGTGAATCCAACTACCAGCGAACGGCACAGAGACAGCAGCGAGAGGAGAGAATCCCGCTACCGGCGAACAGCACACTGACAGCAGCGGGAGCAGGGAATCCCGCTACCGGCGAACGGCACACTGACAGCAGCGAGAGCAGAGAATCCCGCTACCGGCGAACGGCACACTGACAGCAGAGAGAGCAGAGAATCCCAGTACCGGTGAACGGCACACTGACGGCAGCGAGAGCAGAGAAACCCACTACCGGCGAACGGCACGCTGTCAGCAGCGGATACAGAGAATTCCGCTTCCGGTGAAGGGCACACTGTCAGCAGCGGATACAGAGAATTCCGCTACCGGTGAAGGGCACAGTGACAGCAGCGGGAGCAGAGAATCCCGCTACCAGCGAACGGCACACTGACGGCAGCGAGAGCAGAGAATCCCGCTACCGGTGAACGGCACAGAGACAGCAGCGGGAGCAGAGAATCCCGCTACCGGCGAACGGCACACTGTCAGCAGCGGGTACAGAGAATTCCGCTACCGGCGAACGGCACGGTGAGAGCAGCGGATACAGAGAATCCCGCTACCGGCGAACGGCACAGTGACAGCAGAGGCAGCAGAGAAACCCGCTAACGGTATACGGCACTTTGACGGCAGCGAGAGCAGAGAATCCCACTACCGGCGAACGGCACACTGACTAAAGCGGGAGCAGAGAATCCCGCTACCGGTATACGGCACACTGACAGCAGCGGGAGCAGAGAATGCCGCTACCGGTGAACGGCACAGTGACAGCAGCGAGAGCAGAGAATCCCACTACCGGCGAACGGCACACTGACAGCAGCGGGAGCAGGGAATCCCGCTACCGGCGAACGGCACAGTGACAGCAGCGAGAGCAGAGAATCCCGCTACCGGCGAACGGCACAGTGACAGCAGCGAGAGCAGAGAATCCCACTACCGGCGAACGGCGCACTGACAGCAGCGGGAGCAGGGAATACCGCTACCGCCGAACGGCATAGTGACAGCAGCGGCAGCAGAGAATCCTGCTACCGGCGAACGGCACACTGGACAGCAGCGGGAGCAGGAAATCCCGCTGCCGGCGAACGGCACACTGACAGCAGCGAGAGCAGAGAATCCCGCTACCGGCGAACTGCACAGAGACAGCAGCGGGAACAGAGAATCCCGCTACCGGCGAACGGCACACTGACAGCAGAGAGAGCAGAGAATCCCGCTACCGGCGAACGGCAGACTGACAGCAGCGGGAGCAGAGAATCCCGCTACCGGCGAACGGAATTGAGACAGCAGCGGGACGAGTGATTCCCGCTACCGGCAAACGGCACACTGACAGCAGCGAGTGCAGAGAATTCCACTACCGGTGCGCGGCACACTGACAGCAGCGAGAGCAGAGAATCCCGCTACCGACGAACGGCACACTGACAGCAGCGGGAGCAGAGAATCCCACTACCGGCGAACGGCATACTGACAGCAGCGGGAGCAGGGAAAGCCGCTCCCGGCGAACGGCACTGTGACAGCAGCGAGAGCAGAAAATCCCACTACCGGTGAACGGCACACAGACAGCAGCAAGAGCAGAGAATCCCGCTACCGGTGACGGGCACAGTGAAAGCAGCGGGAGCAGAGAATCCCGCTACCAGCGAACGGCACAGAGACAGCAGCGAGAGCACAGAATCCCGCTACCAGCGAAAGGCACACTGACAGCAGCGAGAGCAGGGAATCCCTCTACCGGAGAACGGTGCACTGACAGCAGCGAGAGCAGAGAATCCCGCTACCGGCGAACGGCACAGTGACAGCAGCGGGAACAGAGAATCCCGCTAACGGCGAACAGCACACTGAAAGCAGCGAGAGCAGAGAATCCCGCTACCGGCGAACTGCACCCTGACAGGAGCGAGAGCAGAGAATCCCGCTATCGGCGAACGGCACACTGACAGCAGCGGGAGCAGGGAATCCCGCTACTGGCGAACGGCACAGTGACAGCAGCGGCAGCAGAGAATCCCGCTACCGACGAACGGCACACTGGACAGCAGCGGGAGCAGGGAATCCCGCTGCCGGCGAACGGCACACTGACAGCAGCGAGAGCAGAGAATCCCGCTACCGGCGAACGGCACAGAGACAGAAGCGGGAGCAGAGAATCCCGCTACCGGCTAACGGCACACTGACAGCAGCGAGAGCAGAGAATCCCGCTACAGGCGAACGGCACACTGACAGCAGAGAAAGCAGAGAATCCCGCTACCGGCGAACGGCACAGAGACAGCAGCGGGAGCAGAGAATCCCGCTACCGGCGAACGGCACACTGTCAGCAGCGGGTACAGAGAATTCCGCTACCGGCGAACGGCACAGTGAGAGCAGCGGATACAGAGAATCCCGCTACCGGCGAACGGCACAGTGACAGCAGTGGCAGCAGAGAATCCCGCTAACGGTATACGGCACATTGACGGCAGCGAGAGCAGAGAATCCCACTACCGGCGAACGGCACACTGACTACAGCGGGAGCATAGAATCCCGCTACCTGTATACGGCACACTGACAGCAGCGGGAGCAGAGAATGCCGCTACCGGTGAACGGCACAGTGACAGCAGCGAGAGCAGAGAATCCCACTACCGGCGAACGGCACACTGACAGCAGCGGGAGCAGGGAATCCCGCTACCGGCGAACGGCACAGTGACAGCAGCGAGAGCAGAGAATCCCGCTACCGGCGAACGGCACAGTGACAGCAGCAAGAGCACAGAATCCAACTGCCGGCGAACGGCACACTGACAGCAGCGGGAGCAGGGAATCCCGCTACCGGCGAACGGCACAGTGACAGCAGCGGCAGCAGAGAATCCTGCTACCGGCGAACGGCACACTGGACAGCAGCAGGAGCAGGAAATCCCGCTGCCGGCGAACGGCACACTGGCAGCAGCGAGAGCAGAGAATCCCGCTACCGGCGAACTGCACAGAGACAGCAGCGGGAACAGAGAATCCCGCTACCGGCGAACGGCACACTGACAGCAGAGAGAGCAGAGAATCCCGCTACCGGCGAACGGCAGACTGACAGCAGCGGGAGCAGAGAATCCCGCTACCGGCGAACGGAATTGAGACAGCAGCGGGACGAGTGATTCCCGCTACCGGCAAATGGCACACTGACAGCAGCGAGAGCAGAGAATCCCATTACCGGTGAGCGGCACACTGACAGCAGCGAGAGCAGAGAATCCCGCTACCGACGAACGGCACAGTGACGGCAGCGAGAGCAGAGAATCCCACTACCGGCGAACGGCACACTGACGGCAACGAGTGCAGAGAATCCCGCTACCAGCGAACGGCACAGTGACAGCAGCGAGAGCACAGAATCCCGCTACGAGCGAACGGCACAGAGTGGCAGCGAGAGCAGAGAATCCCGCAACCGGCGAACGGCACACTGACAGCAGCGGGAGCAGGGAATCCCTCTACCGGAGAACAGTGCACTGACAGCAGCGGGAGAAGAGAATCCTGCTTCCGGCGAACAGAATAGTGACAGCAGCGGGAGCAGTGATTCCCGCTACCGGCAAACGGCACACTGACAGCAGCGAGAGCAGAGAATCCCGCTACCGGCGAACGGCACAGTGACAGCAGCGGGAACAGAGAATCCAGCTAACGGGGAACGGAACACTGACAGCAGCGAGAGCAGAGAGTCCCACTACCGACGAACGGCACAGTGACAGCAGTGAGAGCAGAAAATCCCACTACCGGTGAACGGCACACAGACAGCAGCAAGAGCAGAGAATCCCGCTACCGGTGACGAGCACAGTGACAGCAGCGGGAACAGAGAATCCCGCTAACGGCGAAAGGCACACTGACAGCAGAGAGAGCAGGGAATCCCTCTACCGGAGAACGGTGCACTGACAGCAGCGAGAGCAGAGAATCCCGCTACCGGCGAACGGCACAGTGACAGCAGCGGGAACAGAGAATCCCGCTAACGGCGAACAGCACACTGAAAGCAGCGAGAGTAGAGAATCCCGCTACCGGCGAACTGCACCCTGACAGGAGCGAGAGCAGAGAATCCCGCTATCGGCGAACGGCACACTGACAGCAGCGGGAGCAGGGAATCCCGCTACTGGCGAACGGCACAGTGACAGCAGCGGCAGCAGAGAATCCCGCTACCGACGAACGGCACACTGGACAGCAGCGGGAGCAGGGAATCCCGCTGCCGGCGAACGGCACACTGACAGCAGCGAGAGCAGAGAATCCCGCTACCGGCGAACGGCACAGAGACAGCAGCGGGAGCAGAGAATACCGCTACCGGCTAACGGCACACTGACAGCAGCGAGAGCAGAGAATCCCGCTACAGGCGAACGGCACACTGACAGCAGAGAAAGCAGAGAATCCCGCTACCGGCGAACGGCACAGAGACAGCAGCGGGAGCAGAGAATCCCGCTACCGGCGAACGGCACACTGTCAGCAGCGGGTACAGAGAATTCCGCTACCGGCGAACGGCACAGTGAGAGCAGTGGATACAGAGAATCCCGCTACCGGCGAACGGCACAGTGACAGCAGCGGCAGCAGAGAATCCCGCTAACGGTATACGGCACATTGACGGCAGCTAGAGCAGAGAATCCCACTACCGGCGAACGGCACACTGACTACAGCGGGAGCAGAGAATCCCGCTACCGGTATACGGCACACTGACAGCAGCGGGAGCAGAGAATGCCGCTACCGGTGAACGGCACAGTGGCAGCAGCGAGAGCAGAGAATCCCACTACCGGCGAACGGCACACTGACAGCAGTGGGAGCAGGGAATCCCGCTACCGGCGAACGGCACAGTGACAGCAGCGAGAGCAGAGAATCCCGCTACCGGCGAACGGCACAGTGACAGCAGCGAGAGCAGAGAATCCCACTACCGGCGAACGGCACACTGACAGCAGCGGGAGCAGGGAATCCCGCTACCGGCGAACGGCACAGTGACAGCAGCGGCAGCAGAGAATCCTGCTACCGGCGAACGGCACACTGGACAGCAGCGGGAGCAGGAAATCCCGCTGCCGGCGAACGCCACACTGACAGCAGCGAGAGCAGAGAATCCCGCTACCGGCGAACTGCACAGAGACAGCAGCGGGAACAGAGAATCCCGCTACCGCCGAACGGCACACTGAAAGCACCGAGAGCAGAGCATTCCGCTACCGGCGAACGGCACAGAGACAGCAGCGGGAGCAGAGAATCCCGCTACCGGCGAATGGTACACTGACAGCAGCGAGAGCAGAGAATCCCGCTACAGGCGAACGGCACACTGTCAGCAGCGGGTACAGAGAATCCCGCTACTGGCGAACGGCACAGTGACAGCAGCGAGAGCAGAGAGTCCGGCTACCGGCGAACGGCATAGTGACAGCAGCGAGAGTAGAGAATCCCACTAGTGGCGAACGGCACACTGACAGCAGCGGGAGCAGGGAATCCCGCTACTGGCGAACGGCACAGTGACAGCAGCTGCAGCAGGGAATCCTGCTACCGGCGAACGGCACACTGGACAGCAGCGGGAGCAGGAAATCCCGCTGCCGGCGAACGGCACACTGACAGCAGCGAGAGCAAAGAATCCCGCTACCGGCGAACGGCACAGAGACAGCAGCGGGAACAGAGAATCCCGCTACCGGCGAACGGCACACTGACAGCAGAGAGAGCAGAGAATCCTGCTACCGGCGAACGGCAGACTGACAGCAGCGGGAGCAGAGAATCCCGCTACCGGCGAACGGAATTGAGACAGCAGCGGGACGAGTGATTCCCGCTACCGGCAAACGGCACACTGACAGCAGCGAGAGCAGAGAATCCCACTAACGGTGAGCGGCACACTGACAGCAGCGAGAGCAGAGAATCCCGCTACCGACGAACGGCACACTGACAGCAGCGGGAGCAGAGAATCCCAGGACCGGCGAACGGCACACTGACAGCAGCGGGAGCAGGGAAAGCCGCTCCCGGCGAACGGCACAGTGACAGCAGCGAGAGCAGAAAATCCCACTCCCGGCGAACGGCACACAGACAGCAGCAAGAGCAGAGAATCCCGCTACTGGTGACGGGCACAGTGAAAGCAGCGGGAGCAGAGAATCCCTCTACCAGCGAACGGCACAGGGACAGCAGCGAGAGCACAGAATCCCGCTACGAGCGAACGGCACAGAGTGGCAGCGAGAGCAGAGAATCCCGCAACCGGCGAACGGCACACTGACAGCAGCAGGAGCAGAGAATCCCGCTACCGGCGAACGGCACACTGACAGCAGCGAGAGCAGGGAATCCCTCTACCGGAGAACAGTGCACTGACAGCAGCGGGAGAAGAGAATCCTGCTTCCGGCGAACAGAATAGTGACAGCAGCGGGAGCAGTGATTCCCGCTACCGGCAAACGGCACACTGACAGCAGCGAGAGCAGAGAATCCCGCTACCGGCGAACGGCACAGTGACAGCAGCGGGAACAGAGAATCCAGCTAACGGGGAACGGAACACTGACAGCAGCGAGAGCAGAGAGTCCCACTACCGACGAACGGCACAGTGACAGCAGTGAGAGCAGAAAATCCCACTACCGGTGAACGGCACACAGACAGCAGCAAGAGCAGAGAATCCCGCTACCGGTGACGAGCACAGTGACAGCAGCGGGAACAGAGAATCCCGCTAACGGCGAAAGGCACACTGACAGCAGCGAGAGCAGGGAATCCCTCTACCGGAGAACGGTGCACTGACAGCAGCGAGAGCAGAGAATCCCGCTACCGGCGAACGGCACAGTGACAGCAGCGGGAACAGAGAATCCCGCTAACGGCGAACAGCACACTGAAAGCAGCGAGAGTAGAGAATCCCGCTACCGGCGAACTGCACCCTGACAGGAGCGAGAGCAGAGAATCCCGCTATCGGCGAACGGCACACTGACAGCAGCGGGAGCAGGGAATCCCGCTACTGGCGAACGGCACAGTGACAGCAGCGGCAGCAGAGAATCCCGCTACCGACGAACGGCACACTGGACAGCAGCGGGAGCAGGGAATCCCGCTGCCGGCGAACGGCACACTGACAGCAGCGAGAGCAGAGAATCCCGCTACCGGCGAACGGCACAGAGACAGCAGCGGGAGCAGAGAATACCGCTACCGGCTAACGGCACACTGACAGCAGCGAGAGCAGAGAATCCCGCTACAGGCGAACGGCACACTGACAGCAGAGAAAGCAGAGAATCGCGCTACCGGCGAACGGCACAGAGACAGCAGCGGGAGCAGAGAATCCCGCTACCGGCGAACGGCACACTGTCAGCAGCGGGTACAGAGAATTCCGCTACCGGCGAACGGCACAGTGAGAGCAGCGGATACAGAGAATCCCGCTACCGGCGAACGGCACAGTGACAGCAGCGGCAGCAGAGAATCCCACTAACGGTATACGGCACATTGACGGCAGCTAGAGCAGAGAATCCCACTACCGGCGAACGGCACACTGACTACAGCGGGAGCAGAGAATCCCGCTACCGGTATACGGCACACTGACAGCAGCGGGAGCAGAGAATGCCGCTACCGGTGAACGGCACAGTGACAGCAGCGAGAGCAGAGAATCCCACTACCGGCGAACGGCACACTGACAGCAGTGGGAGCAGGGAATCCCGCTACCGGCGAACGGCACAGTGACAGCAGCGAGAGCAGAGAATCCCGCTACCGGCGAACGGCACAGTGACAGCAGCGAGAGCAGAGAATCCCGCTACCGGCGAACGGCACACTGACAGCAGCGGGAGCAGGGAATCCCGCTACCGGCGAACGGCACAGTGACAGCAGCGGCAGCAGAGAATCCTGCTACCGGCGAACGGCACACTGGACAGCAGCGGGAGCAGGAAATCCCGCTGCCGGCGAACGGCACACTGACAGCAGCGAGAGCAGAGAATCCCGCTACCGGCGAACTGCACAGAGACAGCAGCGGGAACAGAGAATCCCGCTACCGCCGAACGGCACACTGAAAGCACCGAGAGCAGAGCATCCCGCTACCGGCGAACGGCACAGAGACAGCAGCGGGAGCAGAGAATCCCGCTACCGGCGAATGGTACACTGACAGCAGCGAGAGCAGAGAATCCCGCTACAGGCGAACGGCACACTGTCAGCAGCGGGTACAGAGAATCCCGCTACTGGCGAACGGCACAGTGACAGCAGCGAGAGCAGAGAGTCCGGCTACCGACGAACGGCATAGTGACAGCAGCGAGAGTAGAGAATCCCACTAGTGGCGAACGGCACAGTGACAGCAGCGGGAGCAGGGAATCCCGCTACTGGCGAACGGCACAGTGACAGCAGCTGCAGCAGGGAATCCTGCTACCGGCGAACGGCACACTGGACAGCAGCGGGAGCAGGAAATCCCGCTGCCGGCGAACGGCACACTGACAGCAGAGAGAGCAGAGAATCCTGCTACCGGCGAACGGCAGACTGACAGCAGCGGGAGCAGAGAATCCCGCTACCGGCGAACGGAATTGAGACAGCAGCGGGACGAGTGATTCCCGCTACCGGCAAACGGCACACTGACAGCAGCGAGAGCAGAGAATCCCACTAACGGTGAGCGGCACACTGACAGCAGCGAGAGCAGAGAATCCCGCTACCGACGAACGGCACACTGACAGCAGCGGGAGCAGAGAATCCCAGGACCGGCGAACGGCACACTGACAGCAGCGGGAGCAGGGAAAGCCGCTCCCGGCGAACGGCACAGTGACAGCATGAGAGCAGAAAATCCCACTCCCGGCGAACGGCACACAGACAGCAGCAAGAGCAGAGAATCTCGCTACTGGTGACGGGCACAGTGAAAGCAGCGGGAGCAGAGAATCCCTCTACCAGCGAACGGCACAGGGACAGCAGCGAGAGCACAGAATCCCGCTACGAGCGAACGGCACAGAGTGGCAGCGAGAGCAGAGAATCCCGCAACCGGCGAACGGCACACTGACAGCAGCAGGAGCAGAGAATCCCGCTACCGGCGAACGGCACACTGACAGCAGCGGGAGCAGGGAATCCCTCTACCGGAGAACAGTGCACTGACAGCAGCGGGAGAAGAGAATCCTGCTTCCGGCGAACAGAATAGTGACAGCAGCGGGAGCAGTGATTCCCGCTACCGGCAAACGGCACACTGACAGCAGCGAGAGCAGAGAATCCCGCTACCGGCGAACGGCACAGTGACAGCAGCGGGAACAGAGAATCCCGCTAACGGGGAACGGAACACTGACAGCAGCGAGAGCAGAGAGTCCCACTACCGACGAACGGCACAGTGACAGCAGTGAGAGCAGAAAATCCCACTACCGGTGAACGGCACACAGACAGCAGCAAGAGCAGAGAATCCCGCTACCGGTGACGGGCACAGTGACAGCAGCGGGAACAGAGAATCCCGCTAACGGCGAAAGGCGCAATGACAGCAGCGAGAGCAGGGAATCCCTCTACCGGAGAACGGTGCACTGACAGCAGCGAGAGCAGAGAATCCCGCTACCGGCGAACGGCACAGTGACAGCAGCGGGAACAGAGAATCCCGCTAACGGCGAACAGCACACTGAAAGCAGCGAGAGTAGAGAATCCCGCTACCGGCGAACTGCACCCTGACAGGAGCGAGAGCAGAGAATCCCGCTATCGGCGAACGGCACACTGACAGCAGCGGGAGCAGGGGATCCCGCTACTGGCGAACGGCACAGTGACAGCAGCGGCAGCAGAGAATCCCGCTACCGACGAACGGCACACTGGACAGCAGCGGGAGCAGGGAATCCCGCTGCCGGCGAACGGCACACTGACAGCAGCGAGAGCAGAGAATCCCGCTACCGGCGAACGGCACAGAGACAGCAGCGGGAGCAGAGAATACCGCTACCGGCTAACGGCACACTGACAGCAGCGAGAGCAGAGAATCCCGCTACAGGCGAACGGCACACTGACAGCAGAGAAAGCAGAGAATCCCGCTACCGGCGAACGGCACAGAGACAGCAGCGGGAGCAGAGAATCCCGCTACCGGCGAACGGCACACTGTCAGCAGCGGGTACAGAGAATTCCGCTACCGGCGAACGGCACAGTGAGAGCAGCGGATACAGAGAATCCCGCTACCGGCGAACGGCACAGTGACAGCAGCGGCAGCAGAGAATCCCGCTAACGGTATACGGCACATTGACGGCAGCTAGAGCAGAGAATCCCACTACCGGCGAACGGCACACTGACTACAGCGGGAGCAGAGAATCCCGCTACCGGTATACGGCACACTGACAGCAGCGGGAGCAGAGAATGCCGCTACCGGTGAACGGCACAGTGACAGCAGCGAGAGCAGAGAATCCCACTACCGGCGAACGGCACACTGACAGCAGTGGGAGCAGGGAATCCCGCTACCGGCGAACGGCACAGTGACAGCAGCGAGAGCAGAGAATCCCGCTACCGGCAAACGGCACAGTGACAGCAGCGAGAGCAGAGAATCCCACTACCGGCGAACGGCACACTGACAGCAGCGGGAGCAGGGAATCCCGCTACCGGCGAACGGCACAGTGACAGCAGCGGCAGCAGAGAATCCTGCTACCGGCGAACGGCACACTGGACAGCAGCGGGAGCAGGAAATCCCGCTGCCGGCGAACGGCACACTGACAGCAGCGAGATCAGAGAATCCCGCTACCGGCGAACTGCACAGAGACAGCAGCGGGAACAGAGAATCCCGCTACCGCCGAACGGCACACTGACAGCAGAGAGAGCAGAGAATCCCGCTACCGGCGAACGGCAGACTGACAGCAGCGGGAGCAGAGAATCCCGCTACCGGCGAACGGAATTGAGACAGCAGCGGGACGAGTGATTCCCACTACCGGCAAACGGCACACTGACAGCAGCAAGAGCAGAGAATCCCATTACCGGTGAGCGGCACACTGACAGCAGCGAGAGCAGAGAATCCCGCTACCGACGAACGGCACAGTGACGGCAGCGAGAGCAGAGAATCCCACTACCGGCGAACGGCACACTGACGGCAGCGAGTGCAGAGAATCCCGCTACCGGCGAACGGCACATTGAAAGCACCGAGAGCAGAGAATCCCACTACCGGTGAACGGCACAGAGACAGCAGCGGGAGCAGAGAATCCCGCGACCGGCGAACGGCACACTGTCAGCAGCGGGTACAGAGAATTCCGATACCGGCGAACGGCACAGTGACAGCAGCGGATACAGAGAATCCCGCAACCGGCGAACGGCACAGTGACAGCAGCGGGAGCAGAGAATCCCTCTACCGGTATACGGCACACTGATGGCAGCGAGAGCAGAGAATCCCAATACCGGCGAACGGCACACTGACTACAGCGGGAGCAGAGAATCCCGCTACCGGTATACGGCACACTGACAGCACCGGGAGCAGAGAATGCCGCTACCGGCGTACGGCACAGTGACAGCAGCGAGAGCAGAGAATCCCACTACCGGCGAACGGCACACTGACAGCAGCGGGAGCAGGGACTCCCGCTACCGGCGAACGGCACAGTGACAGCAGCGAGAGCAGAGAATCCCACTACCGGCGAACGGCACACTGACAGCAGCGGGAGCGGGGAATCCCACTACAGGCGAACGGCATAGTGACAGCAGCGGCAGCAGAGAATCCTGCTACCGGCGAACGGCACACTGGACAGCAGCGGGAGCAGGAAATCCCGCTGCCGGCGAATGGCACACTGACAGCAGCGAGAGCAGAGAATCCCGCTACCGGCGAACGGCACAGAGACAGCAGCGAGAGCAGAGAATCCCGCTACCGACGAACGGCACACTGACAGCAGCGGGAGCAGAGAATCCCACTACCGGCGAACGGCACACTGACAGCAGCGGGAGCAGGGAAAGCCGCTCCCGGCGAACGGCACTGTGACAGCAGCGAGAGCAGAAAATCCCACTACCGGTGAACGGCACACAGACAGCAGCAAGAGCAGAGAATCCCGCTACCGGCGAACGGCACAGAGACAGCAGCGAGAGCAGAGAATCCCGCTACCGACGAACGGCACACTGACAGCAGCGGGAGCAGAGAATCCCGCTACCGGCGAACGGAATTGAGACAGCAGCGGGACGAGTGATTCCCGCTACCGGCAAACAGCACACTGACAGCAGCGAGAGCAGAGAATCCCGCTACCGACGAACGGCACACTGACAGCAGCGGGAGCAGAGAATCCCACTACGGGCGAACGGCACACTGACAGCAGCGGGAGCAGGGAAAGCCGCTCCCGGCGAACGGCACTGTGACAGCAGCGAGAGCAGAAAATCCCACTACCGGTGAACGGCACAGAGACAGCAGCGGGAGCAGAGAATCCCGCTACCGGCGAACGGCACACTGTCAGCAGCGGGTACAGAGAATTCCGCTACCGGCGAACGGCACAGTGAGAGCAGCGGATACAGAGAATCCCGCTACCGGCGAACGGCACAGTGACAGCAGCGGCAGCAGAGAATCCCGCTAACGGTATACGGCACATTGACGGCAGCTAGAGCAGAGAATCCCACTACCGGCGAACGGCACACTGACTACAGCGGGAGCAGAGAATCCCGCTACCGGTATACGGCACACTGACAGCAGCGGGAGCAGAGAATGCCGCTACCGGTGAACGGCACAGTGACAGCAGCGAGAGCAGAGAATCCCACTACCGGCGAACGGCACACTGACAGCAGTGGGAGCAGGGAATCCCGCTACCGGCGAACGGCACAGTGACAGCAGCGAGAGCAGAGAATCCCGCTACCGGCAAACGGCACAGTGACAGCAGCGAGAGCAGAGAATCCCACTACCGGCGAACGGCACACTGACAGCAGCGGGAGCAGGGAATCCCGCTACCGGCGAACGGCACAGTGACAGCAGCGGCAGCAGAGAATCCTGCTACCGGCGAACGGCACACTGGACAGCAGCGGGAGCAGGAAATCCCGCTGCCGGCGAACGGCACACTGACAGCAGCGAGATCAGAGAATCCCGCTACCGGCGAACTGCACAGAGACAGCAGCGGGAACAGAGAATCCCGCTACCGCCGAACGGCACACTGACAGCAGAGAGAGCAGAGAATCCCGCTACCGGCGAACGGCAGACTGACAGCAGCGGGAGCAGAGAATCCCGCTACCGGCGAACGGAATTGAGACAGCAGCGGGACGAGTGATTCCCACTACCGGCAAACGGCACACTGACAGCAGCAAGAGCAGAGAATCCCATTACCGGTGAGCGGCACACTGACAGCAGCGAGAGCAGAGAATCCCGCTACCGACGAACGGCACAGTGACGGCAGCGAGAGCAGAGAATCCCACTACCGGCGAACGGCACACTGACGGCAGCGAGTGCAGAGAATCCCGCTACCGGCGAACGGCACATTGAAAGCACCGAGAGCAGAGAATCCCACTACCGGTGAACGGCACAGAGACAGCAGCGGGAGCAGAGAATCCCGCGACCGGCGAACGGCACACTGTCAGCAGCGGGTACAGAGAATTCCGATACCGGCGAACGGCACAGTGACAGCAGCGGATACAGAGAATCCCGCAACCGGCGAACGGCACAGTGACAGCAGCGGGAGCAGAGAATCCCTCTACCGGTATACGGCACACTGATGGCAGCGAGAGCAGAGAATCCCAATACCGGCGAACGGCACACTGACTACAGCGGGAGCAGAGAATCCCGCTACCGGTATACGGCACACTGACAGCACCGGGAGCAGAGAATGCCGCTACCGGCGTACGGCACAGTGACAGCAGCGAGAGCAGAGAATCCCACTACCGGCGAACGGCACACTGACAGCAGCGGGAGCAGGGACTCCCGCTACCGGCGAACGGCACAGTGACAGCAGCGAGAGCAGAGAATCCCACTACCGGCGAACGGCACACTGACAGCAGCGGGAGCGGGGAATCCCACTACCGGCGAACGGCATAGTGACAGCAGCGGCAGCAGAGAATCCTGCTACCGGCGAACGGCACACTGGACAGCAGCGGGAGCAGGAAATCCCGCTGCCGGCGAATGGCACACTGACAGCAGCGAGAGCAGAGAATCCCGCTACCGGCGAACGGCACAGAGACAGCAGCGAGAGCAGAGAATCCCGCTACCGACGAACGGCACACTGACAGCAGCGGGAGCAGAGAATCCCACTACCGGCGAACGGCACACTGACAGCAGCGGGAGCAGGGAAAGCCGCTCCCGGCGAACGGCACTGTGACAGCAGCGAGAGCAGAAAATCCCACTACCGGTGAACGGCACACAGACAGCAGCAAGAGCAGAGAATCCCGCTACCGGCGAACGGCACAGAGACAGCAGCGAGAGCAGAGAATCCCGCTACCGACGAACGGCACACTGACAGCAGCGGGAGCAGAGAATCCCGCTACCGGCGAACGGAATTGAGACAGCAGCGGGACGAGTGATTCCCGCTACCGGCAAACAGCACACTGACAGCAGCGAGAGCAGAGAATCCCGCTACCGACGAACGGCACACTGACAGCAGCGGGAGCAGAGAATCCCACTACGGGCGAACGGCACACTGACAGCAGCGGGAGCAGGGAAAGCCGCTCCCGGCGAACGGCACTGTGACAGCAGCGAGAGCAGAAAATCCCACTACCGGTGAACGGCACACAGACAGCAGCAAGAGCAGAGAATCCCGCTACCGGTGACGGCACAGTGAAAGCAGCGGGAGCAGAGAATCCCGCTACCAGCGAACGGCACAGAGACAGCAGCGAGAGCACAGAATCCCGTTACCAGCGAAAGGCACACTGACAGCAGCGAGAGCAGGGAATCCCTCTACCGGAGAACGGTGCACTGCCAGCAGCGAGAGCAGAGAATCCCGCTACCGGCGAACGGCACAGTGACAGCAGCGGGAACAGAGAATCCCGCTAACGGCGAACAGCACACTGAAAGCAGCGAGAGCAGAGAATCCCGCTACCGGCGAACTGCACCCTGACAGGAGCGAGAGCAGAGAATCCCGCTATCGGCGAACGGCACACTGACAGCAGCGGGAGCAGGGAATCCCGCTACTGGCGAATGGCACAGTGACAGCAGCGGCAGCAGAGAATCCTGCTACCGACGAACGGCACACTGGACAGCAGCGAGAGCAGAGAATCCCGCTACCGGCGAACGGCACAGAGACAGCAGCGGGAGCAGAGAATCCCGCTACCGGCTAACGGCACACTGACAGCAGCGAGAGCAGAGAATCCCGCTACAGGCGAACGGCACACTGACAGCAGAGAAAGCAGAGAATCCCGCTACCGGCGAACGGCACAGTGACAGCAGCGGATACAGAGAATCCCGCTACCGGCGAACGGCACAGTGACAGCAGCGGGAGCAGAGAATCCCGCTTCCGGCAAACGGTACACTTACTGCAGCGAGAGCAGAGAATCCCGCTACCGGCATACGGCACACTGACGGCAGCGAGAGCAGAGAATCCCACTACCGGCGAACGGCACACTGACAGCAGCGGGAGCAGAAAATCCCGCTACCGGCGAACGGCACAGAGACATCAGCGGGAGCAGGGAATCCCGCTACGGGCGAACGGCACACTGACAGCAGCGAGAGCAGAGAATACCGCTGCCGACGAACGGCACAGTGACAGAAGCGAGAGCAGAGAATCCCACTACCGGCGAACAGGATACTGACAGCAGCGGGAGCAGGGAATCCCGCTACCGGCGAACGGCACACTGACAGCAGCGAGAGCAGAGAATCCCGCTACCAGCGAACGGCACAGAAACAGCAGCGAGAGCCGAGAATCCCGCTACCGGCGAACAGCACACTGACAGCAGCGGGAGCAGGGAATCACGCTACCGTCGAACGGCACACTGACAGCAGCGAGAGCAGAGAATCCCACTACCAGCGAACGGCATAGACACAGCAGCGAGTGCAGAGAATCCCGCTACCGGCGAACAGCAGACTGACAGCAGCGGGAGCAGGGAATCCCGCTACCGGCGAACGGCACACTGACAGCAGCGAGAGCAGAGAATCCCGCTACCGGCGAACAGCACACTGACAGCAGAGAGAGCAGAGAATCCCAGTACCGGTGAACGGCACACTGACGGCAGCGAGAGCAGAGAATCCCACTACCGGCGAACGGCACACTGTCAGCAGCGGATACAGAGAATTCCGCTACCGGTGAAGGGCACAATGTCAGCAGCGGATACAGAGAATTCCGCTACCGGTGAAGGGCACAGTGACAGCAGCGGGAGCAGAGAATCCTGCTACCAGCGAACGGCACACTGAAAGCAGCGAGAGCAGAGAATCCCGCTACCGACGAACGGCACGCTGACGGCAGCGAGTGCAGAGAATCCCGCTAACGGCGAACGGCACACTGAAAGCACCGAGAGCAGAGAATCCCGCTACCGGCGAACGGCACAGAGACAGCAGTGGGAGCAGAGAATCCCGCTACCGGCGAATGGTACACTGACAGCAGCGAGAGCAGAGAATCCCGCTACAGGCGAACGGCACACTGTCAGCAGCGGGTACAGAGAATCCCGCTACTGGCGAACGGCACAGTGACAGCAGCGAGAGCAGAGAATCCGGCTACCGGCGAACGGCACAGTGACAGCAGCGAGAGTAGAGAATCCCACTAGTGGCGAACGGCACACTGACAGCAGCGGGAGCAGGGTATCCCGCTACCGGCGAACGGCACAGTGACAGCAGCTGCAGCAGGGAATCCTGCTACCGGCGAACGGCACACTGGACAGCAGCGGGAGCAGGAAATCCCGCTGCCGGCGAACGGCACACTGACAGCAGCGAGAGCAGAGAATCCCGCTACCGGCGAACGGCACAGAGACAGCAGCGGGAACAGAGAATGCCGCTACCGGTGAACGGCACACTGACAGCAGAGAGAGCAGAGAATCCTGCTACCGGCGAACGGCAGACTGACAGCAGCGGGAGCAGAGAATCCCGCTACCGGCGAACGGAATTGAGACAGCAGCGGGACGAGTGGTTCCCGCTACCGGCAAACGGCACACTGACAGCAGCGAGAGCAGAGAATCCCACTACCGGTGAGCGGCACACTGACAGCAGCGAGAGCAGAGAATCCCGCTACCGACGAACGGCACACTGACAGCAGCGAGAGCAGAGAATCCCGCTACAGGCGAACGGCACACTGACAGCAGAGAAAGCAGAGAATCCCGCTACCGGCGAACGGCACAGTGCCAGCAGCGGATACAGAGAATCCCGCTACCGGCGAACGGCACAGTGACAGCAGCGGGAGCAGAGAATCCCGCTTCCGGCAAACGGTACACTGACTGCAGCGAGAGCAGAGAATCACGCTACCGGTATACGGCACACTGACGGCAGCGAGAGCAGAGAATCCCACTTCCGGCGAACGGCACACTGACAGCAGCGAGAGCAGAAAATCCCGCTACCGGCGAACGGCACAGAGACATCAGCGGGAGCAGGGAATCCCGCTACGGGCGAACGGCACACTGACAGCAGCGAGAGCAGAGAATCCCGCTACCGATGAACGGCACAGTGACAGAAGCGAGAGCAGAGAATCCCACTACCGGCGAACAGGATACTGACAGCAGCGGGAGCAGGGAATCCCGCTACCGGCGAATGGCACACTGACAGCAGCGAGAGCAGAGAATCCCGCTACCAGCGAACGGCACAGAAACAGCAGCGAGAGCAGAGAATCCCGCTACCGGCGAACAGCACACTGACAGCAGCGGGAGCAGGGAATCACGCTACCAGCGAACGGCACACTGACAGCAGCGAGAGCAGAGAATCCCACTACCAGCGAACGGCATAGACACAGCAGCGAGAGCAGAGAATCCCGCTACCGGCGAACAGCAGACTGACAGCAGCGGGAGCAGGGAATCCCACTACCGGCGAACGGCACACTGACAGCAGCGAGAGCAGAGAATCCCGCTACCGGCGAACGGCACACTGACAGCAGAGAGAGCAGAGAATCCCAGTACCGGTGAACGGCACACTGACGGCAGCGAGAGCAGAGAATCCCACTACCGGCGAACGGCACACTGTCAGCAGCGGATACAGAGAATTCCGCTACCGGTGAAGGGCACAATGTCAGCAGCGGATACAGAGAATTCCGCTACCGGTGAAGGGCACAGTGACAGCAGCGGGAGCAGAGAATCCTGCTACCAGCGAACGGCACACTGAAAGCAGCGAGAGCAGAGAATCCCGCTACCGACGAACGGCACACTGACGGCAGCGAGTGCAGAGAATCCCGCTACCGGCGAACGGCACACTGACGGCAGCGAGTGCAGAGAATCCCGCTACCGGCGAACGGCACAGAGACAGCAGTGGGAGCAGAGAATCCCGCTACCGGCGAATGGTACACTGACAGCAGCGAGAGCAGAGAATCCCGCTACAGGCGAACGGCGCACTGTCAGCAGCAGGTACAGAGAATCCCGCTACTGGCGAACGGCACAGTGACAGCAGCGAGAGCAGAGAATCCGGCTACCGGCGAACGGCACAGTGACAGCAGCGAGAGTAGAGAATCCCACTAGTGGCGAACGGCACACTGACAGCAGCGGGAGCAGGGAATCCCGCTACCGGCGAACGGCACAGTGACAGCAGCTGCAGCAGGGAATCCTGCTACCGGCGAACGGCACACTGGACAGCAGCGGGAGCAGGAAATCCCGCTGCCGGCGAACGGCACACTGACAGCAGCGAGAGCAGAGAATCCCGCTACCGGCGAACGGCACAGAGACAGCAGCGGGAACAGAGAATCCCGCTACCGGCGAACGGCACACTGACAGCAGAGAGAGCAGAGAATCCTGCTACCGACGAACGGCAGACTGACAGCAGCGGGAGCAGAGAATCCCGCTACCGGCGAACGGAATTGAGACAGCAGCGGGACGAGTGGTTCCCGCTACCGGCAAACGGTACACTGACAGCAGCGAGAGCAGAGAATCCCACTACCGGTGAGCGGCACACTGACAGCAGCGAGAGCAGAGAATCCCACTACCGACGAACGGCACACTGACAGCAGCGGGAGCAGAGAATCCCAGTACCGGCGAACGGCACACTGACAGCAGCGGGAGCAGGGAAAGCCGCTCCCGGCGATCGGCACAGTGACAGCAGCGAGAGCAGAAAACCCCACTCCCGGCGAACGGCACACAGACAGCAGCAAGAGCAGAGAATCCCGCTACTGGTGACGGGCACAGTGAAAGCAGCGGGTGCAGAGAATCCCGCTACCAGCGAACGGCACAGAGTGGCAGCGAGAGCAGAGAATCCCACTACCGGTGAGCGGCACACTGACAGCAGCGAGAGCAGAGAATCCCGCTACCGACGAACGGCACACTGACAGCAGCGGGAGCAGAGAATCCCAGTACCGGCGAAAGGCACACTGACAGCAGCGGGAGCAGGGAAAGCCGCTCCCGGCGAACGGCACAGTGACAGCAGCGAGAGCAGAAAATCCCACTCCCGGCGAACGGCACACAGACAGCAGCAAGAGCAAAGAATCCCGCTACTGGTGACGGGCACAGTGAAAGCAGCGGGAGCAGAGAATCCCGCTACCAGCGAACGGCACAGAGACAGCAGCGAGAGCAGAGAATCCCGCTACGAGCGAACGGCACAGAGACAGCAGCGAGAGCACAGAATCCCGCTACGAGCGAACGGCACAGAGTGGCAGCGAGAGCAGAGAATCCCGCTACTGGTGACGGGCACAGTGAAAGCAGCGGGAGCAGAGAATCCCGCTACCAGCGAACGGCACAGAGACAGCAGCGAGAGCACAGAATCCCGCTACGAGCGAACGGCACAGAGTGGCAGCGAGAGCAGAGAATCCCGCAACCGGCGAACGGCACACTGACAGCAGCGGGAGCAGGGAATCCCTCTACCGGAGAACAGTGCACTGACAGCAGCGGGAGAAGAGAATCCTGCTTCCGGCGAACAGAATAGTGACAGCAGCGGGAGCAGTGATTCCCGCTACCGGCAAACGGCACACTGACAGCAGCGAGAGCAGAGAATCCCGCTACCGGCGAACGGCACAGTGACAGCAGCGGGAACAGAGAATCCCGCTAACGGCGAACGGAACAATGACAGCAGCGAGAGCAGAGAGTCCCACTACCGACGAACGGCACAGTGACAGCAGTGAGAGCAGAAAATCCCACTACCGACGAACGGAACAGTGTCAGCAGCGAGAGCAGAGAATCCCGCTACCGGCGAACGGCACAGTGACAGCAGCGAGAGCAGAGAATCCCACAACCGGCGAACGGCACACTGTCAGCAGCGGATACAGAGAATTCCGCTACCGGTGAAGGGCACAGTGAAAGCAGCGGGAGCAGAGAATCCCGCGACCGGCGAATGGCACAGAGACAGCAGGGAGAGCAGAGAATCCCGCTACCGGCGAATGGCACAGAGACAGCAGCTAGAGCAGAGAATCCCACTACCGGCGAACGGCACAGAGACAGCAGCGAGAGCAGAGAGTCCCGCGACCGGCGAATGGCACAGAGACAGCAGCGAGAGCAGAGAGTCCCGCGACCGGTGAAGGGCACAGTGAAAGGAGCTGGAGCAGGGAATGCCAATACCGGCGAACGGCACAGAGACAGCAGCGGGAGCAGAGAATCCCACTACCGGCGAACGGCACACTGACAGCAACGAGAGCAGAGAAACCAGCTACCGGCGAACCGCACACTGACAGCAGCGAGAGCAGAAAATCCCACTGCCGGCGAACGGCACAGTGACAGCAGCGAGAGCAGAAAATCCCACTACCGGCGAACGGCACAGTGTCAGCAGCGAGAGCAGAGAATCCCGCTACCGGCGAACGGCACACTGACGCCAGCGAGAGCAGAAAATCCCACTACCGGCGAACGGCACACTAACAGCAGCGGGAGCAGAGAATCCAGCTCCGGTGAACGGCACAGTTACAGCAGCGAGAGCAGAGAATCCCGCTGCCGGCGAACGGCACAGTGACAGCAGCGGGAGCAGAGATTCCCGCTACCGGTGAAGGGCACAGTGAAAGCAGCGGGAGTTTGAATGTCGCTACCGGTGAAGTGCACAGTGAGAGCAGTGAGAGCAGAGAATTCCGCCACCGGTGAATGGCACAGAGACAGCAGCGAGAGTTGAGAATCCCACTACCGGCGAACGGCACACTGACAGCAGCGAGAGCAGAGAATCCCGCCACCGGTGAAGGGCACAGTGAAAACAGCGGGAGCAGGGAATGCCAATACCGGTGAACGGCACACTGACAGCAGCGGGAAAATGGAATGCCAATACCGGCGAACGGCACACTGACAGCAGCGGGAGCAGACAATCCCGCCACCAGTGGAGGGCACTGAGTCAGCAGCGAGAGCAGAGAATCCCGCTGCCGGCGAACGGCACAGTGAAAACAGCGGGAGCAGGGAATGCCAATACCGGTGAACGGCACACTGACAGCAGCGAGAGCAGAGAATCCCACCACCGGTGAAGGGCGCAGTGAAAACAGCGGGAGCAGGGAATGCCAATACCGGCGAACGGCACACTGACAGCAGCGGGAGCAGGGATTGCCGCTACCGGCGAACGGCACAGTGACAGCAGCGAGTGCAGAGAATTCCACTACCGGCGAACGGCACACTGACAGCAGCGAGAGCAGAGAATCCCGCTACCGGCGAAGGACACAGTGACAGCAGCGGGAGCAGAGAACCCCGCTTCCGGCGAACGGCACAGAGACAGCAGCGGGAGCAGGGAATCCCGCTACCGGCGAACGGCACACTGACAGCAACGAGAGCAGAGAATCCCGCTACCGGCGAACGGCACACTGACAGCAGCGAGAGCTGGGAATCCCGCTACTGGCGAACAGCACACTGACAGCAACGAGAGCAGAGAATCCCGCTACCGGCGAACGGCACACTGACAGCAGCGAGAGCAGAAAATCCCGCTACCGGCGAACGGCACACTGACAGCAGTGGGAGCAGAGAATCCCACTACCGGCGAACGGCCCACTGACAGCATCAGGAGCAGATAATTCCGCTACCGGCCAACGGCACAGTGACAGCAGCGGATACAGAGAATTCCGATAGCGGTGAAGGGCACAGTGACAGCAGCGGGAGCAGAGAATCCCGCTACCGGCGAACGGCACAGAGACAGCAGCGGGAGCAGAGAATCCCGCTACCGGCGAACGGCACAGTGACAGCAGCGGATACAGAGAATCCCGCTACCGGCGAACGGCACACTGACAGCGAGAGCAGAGAATCCCGGTACCGGCGAACGGCACACTGACAGCAGTGGGAGCAGTGAATCCCCCTACCGGTGAACGCCACAGTGACAGCATCGGGAACAGAGAATGCCGCTACCGGCGAACGACTCACTGACAGCAGCGGGAGCAGGGAATCCCGCTACCGGCGAACGGCACACTGACAGCAGCGGGAGCAGTGAATCCCCCTACCGGTGAACGGCACACTGACGGCAGCGGGAGCAGTGAATCCCCCTACCGGCGAACGGCACACTGACAGCAGCGGGAGCAGATAATTCCGCTACCGGCGAATGGCACACTGACGGCAGCGAGAGCAGAGAATCCCACTACCGGCGAACGGCACACTGACAGCAGCGGGAGCAGATAATTCCGCTACCGACCAACGGCACAGTGACAGCAGCGGATACAGAGAATTCCGTTAGCGGAGAAGGGCACAGTGACAGCAGCGGGAGCAGAGAATCCCGCTACCGGCGAACGGCACAGAGACAGCAGCGGGAGCAGAGAATCCCGCAACAGGCGAACGGCACAGTGACAGCAGCGGATGCAGAGAATCCCGCTACCGGCGAACGGCACACTGACAGCAGCGAGAGCAGAGAATCCCGCTACCGGCGAACGGCACAGTGACAGCAGCGGATACAGAGAATCCCGCTACCGGCGAACGGCACACTGACAGCGAGAGCAGAGAATCCCGCTACCGGCGAACGGCACACTGACAGCAGCGAGAGCAGAGAATTCCGCAGCCGGCGAACGGCACAGTGACAGCAGCGAGAGCAGCGAATCCCGCTACCCGCGAACGGCACAGAGACAGCAGCGAGAGCAGAGAATCCCGCCACCGGTGAAGGGCACAGAGACAGCAGCGAGAGCAGAGAATCCCGCCACCGGTGAAGGGCACAGTGAAACGAGCTGGAGCAGGGAATGCCAATACCGGCGAACGGCACAGAGACAGCAGCGGGAGCAGAGAATCCCACTACCGGCGAACGGCACACTGACAGCAGCGAGAGCAGAGAATCCCGATATCGGCGAACGGCACACTGACAGCAGCGAGAGCAGAGAATCCCGATACCGGCGAACGGCACAGTGACAGCAGCGGATACAGAGAATCCAGCTACCGGCGAACGGCACACTGACAGCAGCGAGAGCAGAAAATCCCGCTACCGGCGAATGGCACAGTGACAGCAGCGGATACAGAGAATCCAGCTACCGGCGAACGGCACACTGACAGCAGCGAGAGCAGAAAATCCCACTGCCGGCGAACGTCACAGTGACAGCAGCGAGAGCAGAAAATCCCACTACCGGCGAACGGCACAGTGTCAGCAGCGAGAGCAGAGAATCCCGCTACCGGAGAACGGCACACTGACGGCAGCGAGAGCAGAAACTCCCACTACCGGCGAACGGCACAGTGTCAGCAGCGAGAGCATAGAATCACGCTACCGGCGAACGGCACACTAACAGCAGCGGGAGCAGAGAATCCCGCTCCGGTGAATGGCACAGTTACAGCAGCGAGAGCAGAGAATCCCGCTGCCGGCGAACGGCACAGTGACAGCAGCGGGAGCAGAGATTCCCGCTACCGGTGAAGGGCAGAGTGAAAGCAGTGGGAGCAGGGAATGTCGCTACCGGTGAAGTGCACAGTGAGAGCAGAGAATCCCGCTACCGGCGAACGGCACAGAGACAGCAGCGATAGCAGAGAATCCTGCTACCGGCGAACGGCACAGAGACAGCAGCGAGAGCAGAGAATCCCGTTACCGGCGAACGGCACGGAGACAGCAGCGAGAGCAGAGAACCCCGCTACCGGCGAACAGCACAGAGACAGCAGCGAGAGCAGAGAATCCCACCACCGGTGAAGGGCACAGAGACAGCAGCGAGAGCAGAGAACCCCGCTGCCGGCGAACGGCACAGTGACAGCAGCGGGAGCAGAGATTCCCGCTACCGGTGAAGGGCACAGTGAAAGCAGTGGGAGCAGGGAATGTCGCTACCGGTGAAGTGCACAGTGAGAGCAGAGAATCCCGCTACCGGCGAACGGCACAGAGACAGCAGCGATAGCAGAGAATCCCGCTACCGGCGAACGGCACAGAGACAGCAGCGAGAGCAGAGAATCCCGTTACCGGCGAACGGCACGGAGACAGCAGCGAGAGCAGAGAACCCCGCTACCGGCGAACGGCACAGAGACAGCAGCGAGAGCAGAGAATCCCGCCACCGGTGAAGGGCACAGAGACAGCAGCGAGAGCAGAGAACCCCGCTACCGGCGAACGGCACAGAGACAGCAGCGGGTACAGAGAATCCCGCCACCGGTGAAGGGCACAGTGAAAATAGCGGGAGCAGGGAATGCCAATACCGGCGAACAGCACACTGACAGCAGCGGGAACAGGGAATGCCAATACCGGCGAACGGCACACTGACAGCAGTGGGAGCAGTGAATCCCCCTGCCGGTGAATGGCACAGTGACAGCAGCGGGAACAGATAATCCCGCTACCGGCGAACGACTCACTGACAGCAGCGGGAGCAGGGAATCCCGCTACCGGCGAACGGCACACTGACAGCAGCGGGAGCAGTGAATCCCCCTACCGGCGAACGGCACAGTGACAGCAGCGGGAGCAGATAATTCCGCTACCGGCGAACGGCACACTGACAGCAGCGGGAGCAGATAATTCCGCTACCGGCGAACGGCACACTGACGGCAGCGAGAGCAGAGAATCCCGCTACCGGCGAACGGCACAGTGCCAGCAGCGGATACAGAGAATCCCGCTACCGGCGAACGGCACAGTGACAGCAGCGGGAGCAGAGAATCCCGCTTCCGGCAAACGGTACACTGACTGCAGCGAGAGCAGAGAATCACGCTACCGGTATACGGCACACTGACGGCAGCGAGAGCAGAGAATCCCACTTCCGGCGAACGGCACACTGACAGCAGCGAGAGCAGAAAATCCCGCTACCGGCGAACGGCACAGAGACATCAGCGGGAGCAGGGAATCCCGCTACGGGCGAACGGCACACTGACAGCAGCGAGAGCAGAGAATCCCGCTACCGATGAACGGCACAGTGACAGAAGCGAGAGCAGAGAATCCCACTACCGGCGAACAGGATACTGACAGCAGCGGGAGCAGGGAATCCCGCTACCGGCGAATGGCACACTGACAGCAGCGAGAGCAGAGAATCCCGCTACCAGCGAACGGCACAGAAACAGCAGCGAGAGCAGAGAATCCCGCTACCGGCGAACAGCACACTGACAGCAGCGGGAGCAGGGAATCACGCTACCAGCGAACGGCACACTGACAGCAGCGAGAGCAGAGAATCCCACTACCAGCGAACGGCATAGACACAGCAGCGAGAGCAGAGAATCCCGCTACCGGCGAACAGCAGACTGACAGCAGCGGGAGCAGGGAATCCCACTACCGGCGAACGGCACACTGACAGCAGCGAGAGCAGAGAATCCCGCTACCGGCGAACGGCACACTGACAGCAGAGAGAGCAGAGAATCCCAGTACCGGTGAACGGCACACTGACGGCAGCGAGAGCAGAGAATCCCACTACCGGCGAACGGCACACTGTCAGCAGCGGATACAGAGAATTCCGCTACCGGTGAAGGGCACAATGTCAGCAGCGGATACAGAGAATTCCGCTACCGGTGAAGGGCACAGTGACAGCAGCGGGAGCAGAGAATCCTGCTACCAGCGAACGGCACACTGAAAGCAGCGAGAGCAGAGAATCCCGCTACCGACGAACGGCACACTGACGGCAGCGAGTGCAGAGAATCCCGCTACCGGCGAACGGCACACTGACGGCAGCGAGTGCAGAGAATCCCGCTACCGGCGAACGGCACAGAGACAGCAGTGGGAGCAGAGAATCCCGCTACCGGCGAATGGTACACTGACAGCAGCGAGAGCAGAGAATCCCGCTACAGGCGAACGGCGCACTGTCAGCAGCAGGTACAGAGAATCCCGCTACTGGCGAACGGCACAGTGACAGCAGCGAGAGCAGAGAATCCGGCTACCGGCGAACGGCACAGTGACAGCAGCGAGAGTAGAGAATCCCACTAGTGGCGAACGGCACACTGACAGCAGCGGGAGCAGGGAATCCCGCTACCGGCGAACGGCACAGTGACAGCAGCTGCAGCAGGGAATCCTGCTACCGGCGAACGGCACACTGGACAGCAGCGGGAGCAGGAAATCCCGCTGCCGGCGAACGGCACACTGACAGCAGCGAGAGCAGAGAATCCCGCTACCGGCGAACGGCACAGAGACAGCAGCGGGAACAGAGAATCCCGCTACCGGCGAACGGCACACTGACAGCAGAGAGAGCAGAGAATCCTGCTACCGACGAACGGCAGACTGACAGCAGCGGGAGCAGAGAATCCCGCTACCGGCGAACGGAATTGAGACAGCAGCGGGACGAGTGGTTCCCGCTACCGGCAAACGGTACACTGACAGCAGCGAGAGCAGAGAATCCCACTACCGGTGAGCGGCACACTGACAGCAGCGAGAGCAGAGAATCCCACTACCGACGAACGGCACACTGACAGCAGCGGGAGCAGAGAATCCCAGTACCGGCGAACGGCACACTGACAGCAGCGGGAGCAGGGAAAGCCGCTCCCGGCGAACGGCACAGTGACAGCAGCGAGAGCAGAAAACCCCACTCCCGGCGAACGGCACACAGACAGCAGCAAGAGCAGAGAATCCCGCTACTGGTGACGGGCACAGTGAAAGCAGCGGGAGCAGAGAATCCCGCTACCAGCGAACGGCACAGAGTGGCAGCGAGAGCAGAGAATCCCACTACCGGTGAGCGGCACACTGACAGCAGCGAGAGCAGAGAATCCCGCTACCGACGAACGGCACACTGACAGCAGCGGGAGCAGAGAATCCCAGTACCGGCGAAAGGCACACTGACAGCAGCGGGAGCAGGGAAAGCCGCTCCCGGCGAACGGCACAGTGACAGCAGCGAGAGCAGAAAATCCCACTCCCGGCGAACGGCACACAGACAGCAGCAAGAGCAAAGAATCCCGCTACTGGTGACGGGCACAGTGAAAGCAGCGGGAGCAGAGAATCCCGCTACCAGCGAACGGCACAGAGACAGCAGCGAGAGCAGAGAATCCCGCTACGAGCGAACGGCACAGAGACAGCAGCGAGAGCACAGAATCCCGCTACGAGCGAACGGCACAGAGTGGCAGCGAGAGCAGAGAATCCCGCTACTGGTGACGGGCACAGTGAAAGCAGCGGGAGCAGAGAATCCCGCTACCAGCGAACGGCACAGAGACAGCAGCGAGAGCACAGAATCCCGCTACGAGCGAACGGCACAGAGTGGCAGCGAGAGCAGAGAATCCCGCAACCGGCGAACGGCACACTGACAGCAGCGGGAGCAGGGAATCCCTCTACCGGAGAACAGTGCACTGACAGCAGCGGGAGAAGAGAATCCTGCTTCCGGCGAACAGAATAGTGACAGCAGCGGGAGCAGTGATTCCCGCTACCGGCAAACGGCACACTGACAGCAGCGAGAGCAGAGAATCCCGCTACCGGCGAACGGCACAGTGACAGCAGCGGGAACAGAGAATCCCGCTAACGGCGAACGGAACAATGACAGCAGCGAGAGCAGAGAGTCCCACTACCGACGAACGGCACAGTGACAGCAGTGAGAGCAGAAAATCCCACTACCGACGAACGGAACAGTGTCAGCAGCGAGAGCAGAGAATCCCGCTACCGGCGAACGGCACAGTGACAGCAGCGAGAGCAGAGAATCCCACAACCGGCGAACGGCACACTGTCAGCAGCGGATACAGGGAATTCCGCTACCGGTGAAGGGCACAGTGAAAGCAGCGGGAGCAGAGAATCCCGCGACCGGCGAATGGCACAGAGACAGCAGGGAGAGCAGAGAATCCCGCTACCGGCGAATGGCACAGAGACAGCAGCTAGAGCAGAGAATCCCACTACCGGCGAACGGCACAGAGACAGCAGCGAGAGCAGAGAGTCCCGCGACCGGCGAATGGCACAGAGACAGCAGCGAGAGCAGAGAGTCCCGCGACCGGTGAAGGGCACAGTGAAAGGAGCTGGAGCAGGGAATGCCAATACCGGCGAACGGCACAGAGACAGCAGCGGGAGCAGAGAATCCCACTACCGGCGAACGGCACACTGACAGCAACGAGAGCAGAGAAACCAGCTACCGGCGAACCGCACACTGACAGCAGCGAGAGCAGAAAATCCCACCGCCGGCGAACGGCACAGTGACAGCAGCGAGAGCAGAAAATCCCACTACCGGCGAACGGCACAGTGTCAGCAGCGAGAGCAGAGAATCCCGCTACCGGCGAACGGCACACTGACGCCAGCGAGAGCAGAAAATCCCACTACCGGCGAACGGCACACTAACAGCAGCGGGAGCAGAGAATCCAGCTCCGGTGAACGGCACAGTTACAGCAGCGAGAGCAGAGAATCCCGCTGCCGGCGAACGGCACAGTGACAGCAGCGGGAGCAGAGATTCCCGCTACCGGTGAAGGGCACAGTGAAAGCAGCGGGAGTTTGAATGTCGCTACCGGTGAAGTGCACAGTGAGAGCAGTGAGAGCAGAGAATCCCGCCACCGGTGAATGGCACAGAGACAGCAGCGAGAGTTGAGAATCCCACTACCGGCGAACGGCACACTGACAGCAGCGAGAGCAGAGAATCCCGCCACCGGTGAAGGGCACAGTGAAAACAGCGGGAGCAGGGAATGCCAATACCGGTGAACGGCACACTGACAGCAGCGGGAAAATGGAATGCCAATACCGGCGAACGGCACACTGACAGCAGCGGGAGCAGACAATCCCGCCACCAGTGGAGGGCACTGAGTCAGCAGCGAGAGCAGAGAATCCCGCTGCCGGCGAACGGCACAGTGAAAACAGCGGGAGCAGGGAATGCCAATACCGGTGAACGGCACACTGACAGCAGCGAGAGCAGAGAATCCCACCACCGGTGAAGGGCGAAGTGAAAACAGCGGGAGCAGGGAATGCCAATACCGGCGAACGGCACACTGACAGCAGCGGGAGCAGGGATTGCCGCTACCGGCGAACGGCACAGTGACAGCAGCGAGTGCAGAGAATTCCACTACCGGCGAACGGCACACTGACAGCAGCGAGAGCAGAGAATCCCGCTACCGGCGAAGGACACAGTGACAGCAGCGGGAGCAGAGAACCCCGCTTCCGGCGAACGGCACAGAGACAGCAGCGGGAGCAGGGAATCCCGCTACCGGCGAACGGCACACTGACAGCAACGAGAGCAGAGAATCCCGCTACCGGCGAACGGCACACTGACAGCAGCGAGAGCTGGGAATCCCGCTACTGGCGAACGGCACACTGACAGCAACGAGAGCAGAGAATCCCGCTACCGGCGAACGGCACACTGACAGCAGCGAGAGCAGAAAATCCCGCTACCGGCGAACGGCACACTGACAGCAGTGGGAGCAGAGAATCCCACTACCGGCGAACGGCCCACTGACAGCATCAGGAGCAGATAATTCCGCTACCGGCCAACGGCACAGTGACAGCAGCGGATACAGAGAATTCCGATAGCGGTGAAGGGCACAGTGACAGCAGCGGGAGCAGAGAATCCCGCTACCGGCGAACGGCACAGAGACAGCAGCGGGAGCAGAGAATCCCGCTACCGGCGAACGGCACAGTGACAGCAGCGGATACAGAGAATCCCGCTACCGGCGAACGGCACACTGACAGCGAGAGCAGAGAATCCCGGTACCGGCGAACGGCACACTGACAGCAGTGGGAGCAGTGAATCCCCCTACCGGTGAACGCCACAGTGACAGCATCGGGAACAGAGAATGCCGCTACCGGCGAACGACTCACTGACAGCAGCGGGAGCAGGGAATCCCGCTACCGGCGAACGGCACACTGACAGCAGCGGGAGCAGTGAATCCCCCTACCGGTGAACGGCACACTGACGGCAGCGGGAGCAGTGAATCCCCCTACCGGCGAACGGCACACTGACAGCAGCGGGAGCAGATAATTCCGCTACCGGCGAATGGCACACTGACGGCAGCGAGAGCAGAGAATCCCACTACCGGCGAACGGCACACTGACAGCAGCGGGAGCAGATAATTCCGCTACCGACCAACGGCACAGTGACAGCAGCGGATACAGAGAATTCCGTTAGCGGAGAAGGGCACAGTGACAGCAGCGGGAGCAGAGAATCCCGCTACCGGCGAACGGCACAGAGACAGCAGCGGGAGCAGAGAATCCCGCAACAGGCGAACGGCACAGTGACAGCAGCGGATGCAGAGAATCCCGCTACCGGCGAACGGCACACTGACAGCAGCGAGAGCAGAGAATCCCGCTACCGGCGAACGGCACAGTGACAGCAGCGGATACAGAGAATCCCGCTACCGGCGAACGGCACACTGACAGCGAGAGCAGAGAATCCCGCTACCGGCGAACGGCACACTGACAGCAGCGAGAGCAGAGAATTCCGCAGCCGGCGAACGGCACAGTGACAGCAGCGAGAGCAGCGAATCCCGCTACCCGCGAACGGCACAGAGACAGCAGCGAGAGCAGAGAATCCCGCCACCGGTGAAGGGCACAGAGACAGCAGCGAGAGCAGAGAATCCCGCCACCGGTGAAGGGCACAGTGAAACGAGCTGGAGCAGGGAATGCCAATACCGGCGAACGGCACAGAGACAGCAGCGGGAGCAGAGAATCCCACTACCGGCGAACGGCACACTGACAGCAGCGAGAGCAGAGAATCCCGATATCGGCGAACGGCACACTGACAGCAGCGAGAGCAGAGAATCCCGATACCGGCGAACGGCACAGTGACAGCAGCGGATACAGAGAATCCAGCTACCGGCGAACGGCACACTGACAGCAGCGAGAGCAGAAAATCCCGCTACCGGCGAACGGCACAGTGACAGCAGCGGATACAGAGAATCCAGCTACCGGCGAACGGCACACTGACAGCAGCGAGAGCAGAAAATCCCACTGCCGGCGAACGTCACAGTGACAGCAGCGAGAGCAGAAAATCCCACTACCGGCGAACGGCACAGTGTCAGCAGCGAGAGCAGAGAATCCCGCTACCGGAGAACGGCACACTGACGGCAGCGAGAGCAGAAACTCCCACTACCGGCGAACGGCACAGTGTCAGCAGCGAGAGCATAGAATCACGCTACCGGCGAACGGCACACTAACAGCAGCGGGAGCAGAGAATCCCGCTCCGGTGAATGGCACAGTTACAGCAGCGAGAGCAGAGAATCCCGCTGCCGGCGAACGGCACAGTGACAGCAGCGGGAGCAGAGATTCCCGCTACCGGTGAAGGGCAGAGTGAAAGCAGTGGGAGCAGGGAATGTCGCTACCGGTGAAGTGCACAGTGAGAGCAGAGAATCCCGCTACCGGCGAACGGCACAGAGACAGCAGCGATAGCAGAGAATCCCGCTACCGGCGAACGGCACAGAGACAGCAGCGAGAGCAGAGAATCCCGTTACCGGCGAACGGCACGGAGACAGCAGCGAGAGCAGAGAACCCCGCTACCGGCGAACAGCACAGAGACAGCAGCGAGAGCAGAGAATCCCACCACCGGTGAAGGGCACAGAGACAGCAGCGAGAGCAGAGAACCCCGCTGCCGGCGAACGGCACAGTGACAGCAGCGGGAGCAGAGATTCCCGCTACCGGTGAAGGGCACAGTGAAAGCAGTGGGAGCAGGGAATGTCGCTACCGGTGAAGTGCACAGTGAGAGCAGAGAATCCCGCTACCGGCGAACGGCACAGAGACAGCAGCGATAGCAGAGAATCCCGCTACCGGCGAACGGCACAGAGACAGCAGCGAGAGCAGAGAATCCCGTTACCGGCGAACGGCACGGAGACAGCAGCGAGAGCAGAGAACCCCGCTACCGGCGAACGGCACAGAGACAGCAGCGAGAGCAGAGAATCCCGCCACCGGTGAAGGGCACAGAGACAGCAGCGAGAGCAGAGAACCCCGCTACCGGCGAACGGCACAGAGACAGCAGCGGGTACAGAGAATCCCGCCACCGGTGAAGGGCACAGTGAAAATAGCGGGAGCAGGGAATGCCAATACCGGCGAACAGCACACTGACAGCAGCGGGAACAGGGAATGCCAATACCGGCGAACGGCACACTGACAGCAGTGGGAGCAGTGAATCCCCCTGCCGGTGAATGGCACAGTGACAGCAGCGGGAACAGATAATCCCGCTACCGGCGAACGACTCACTGACAGCAGCGGGAGCAGGGAATCCCGCTACCGGCGAACGGCACACTGACAGCAGCGGGAGCAGTGAATCCCCCTACCGGCGAACGGCACAGTGACAGCAGCGGGAGCAGATAATTCCGCTACCGGCGAACGGCACACTGACAGCAGCGGGAGCAGATAATTCCGCTACCGGCGAACGGCACACTGACGGCAGCGAGAGCAGAGAATCCCACTACCGGCGAACGGCCCACTGACAGCAGCGGGAGCAGATAATTCCGCTACCGGCCAACGGCACAGTGACAGCAGCGGATACAGAGAATTCCGATAGCGGTGAAGGGCACAGAGACAGCAGCGGGAGCAGAGAATCCCGCTACCGGCGAACGGCACAGTGACAGCAGCGGATACAGAGAATCCCGCTACCGGCGAACGGCACACTGACAGCGAGAGCAGAGAATCCCGCTACCGGTGAACGGCACACTGACAGCAGCGAGAGCAGAGAATTCCGCAGCCGGCGAACGGCACAGTGACAGCAGCGAGAGCAGAGAATCCCGCTACCGGCGAACGGCACAGAGACAGCAGCGAGAGCAGAGAATCCCGCCACCGGTGAAGGGCACAGAGACAGCAGCGAGAGCAGAGAATCCCGCCACCGGTGAAGGGCACAGTGAAACGAGCTGGAGCAGGGAATGCCAATACCGGCGAACGGCACAGAGACAGCAGCGGGAGCAGAGAATCCCGCTACCGGCGAACGGCACAGTGACAGCAGCGGATACAGAGAATCCCGCTACTGGCGAACGGCACACTGACAGCGAGAGCAGAGAATCCCGCTACCGGTGAACGGCACACTGACAGCAGCGAGAGCAGAGAATTCCGCAGCCGGCGAACGGCACAGTGACAGCAGCGAGAGCAGAGAATCCCGCTACCGGCGAACGGCACAGAGACAGCAGCGAGAGCAGAGAATCCCGCCACCGGTGAAGGGCACAGAGAAACGAGCTGGAGCAGGGAATGCCAATACCGGCGAACGGCACAGAGACAGCAGCGGGAGCAGTGAATCCCCCTGCCGGTGAATGGCACAGTGACAGCAGCGGGAACAGATAATCCCGCTACCGGCGAACGACTCACTGACAGCAGCGGGAGCAGGGAATCCCGCTACCGGCGAACGGCACACTGACAGCAGCGGGAGCAGTGAATCCCCCTACCGGTGAACGGCACACTGACAGCAGCGGGAGCAGTGAATCCCCCTACCGGCGAATGGCACACTGACAGCAGCGGGAGCAGATAATTCCGCTACCGGCGAATGGCACACTGACGGCAGCGAGAGCAGAGAATCCCACTACCGGCGAACGGCACACTGACAGCAGCGGGAGCAGAGAAACCCGCTATCGGCGAACGGCACACTGACAGCAGCGAGAGCAGAGAATCCCGCTACCGGCGAACGGCACAGTGACAGCAGCGGATACAGAGAATCCAGCCACCGGCGAACGGCACACTGACAGCAGCGAGAGCAGAAAATCCCACTGCCGGCGAACGTCACAGTGACAGCAGCGAGAGCAAAAATTCCACTACCGGCGAACGGCACAGTGTCAGCAGCGAGAGCAGAGAATCCCACTACCGGCGAACGGCACACTGACGGCAGCGAGAGCAGAAAATCCCACTACCGGCGAACGGCACAGTTACAGCAGCAAGAGCAGAGAACCCCGCTGCCGGCGAACGGCACAGTGACAGCAGCGGGAGCAGAGATTCCCGCTACCGGTGAAGGGCACAGTGAAAGCAGCGGGAGCAGGGAATGTCGCTACCGGTGAAGTGCACAGTGAGAGCAGCGAGAGCAGAGAATCCCGCTACCGGCGAACGGCACAGAGACAGCAGCGATAGCAGAGAATCCCGCTACCGGCGAACGGCACAGAGACAGCAGCGAGAGCAGAGAATCCCGTTACCGGCGAACGGCACAGAGACAGCAGTGAGAGCAGAGAATCCCGCCACCGGTGAAGGGCACAGAGACAGCAGCGAGAGCAGAGAATCCCGCTACCGGCGAAGGGCACAGTGAAAATAGCGGGAGCAGGGAATGCCAATACCGGCGAACAGCACACTGACAGCAGCGGGAACAGGGAATGCCATTACCGGCGAACGGCACACTGACAGCAGCGGGAGCAGAGAATCCCGCCACTGGTGAAGGGCACAGTGAAAACAGCGAGAGCAGAGAATCCCGCCACCGGTGAAGGGCACAGTGAAAACAGCGGGAGCAGGGAATGCCAATACCAGCGAACGGCACACTGACTGCAGCGGCAGCAGGGATTGCCGCTACCGGCGAACGGCACCCTGACAGCAGCGGGAGCAGGGAATGCCAATACCGGCGAACGGCACACTGACAGCAGCGGCAGCAGGGAATGCCAATACCGGCGAACGGCACACTGACAGCAGCGGGAACAGGGAATGCCAATACCGGCGAACGGCACACTGACAGCAGCGGGAGCAGATAATTCCGCTACCGGCGAACGGCACACTGACGGCAGCGAGAGCAGAGAATCCCACTACCGGCGAACGGCCCACTGACAGCAGCGGGAGCAGATAATTCCGCTACCGGCCAACGGCACAGTGACAGCAGCGGATACAGAGAATTCCGATAGCCGTGAAGGGCACAGTGACAGCAGCGGGACCAGAGAATCCCGCTACCGGCGAACGGCACAGAGACAGCAGCGGGAGCAGAGAATCCCGCTACCGGCGAACGGCACAGTGACAGCAGCGGATACAGAGAATCCCGCTACCGGCGAACGGCACACTGACAGCGAGAGCCGAGAATCCCGCTACCGGTGAACGGCACACTGACAGCAGCGAGAGCAGAGAATGCCGCAGCCGGCGAACGGCACAGTGACAGCAGCGAGAGCAGAGAATCCCGCTACCGGCGAACGGCACAGAGACAGCAGCGAGAGCAGAGAATCCCGCCACCGGTGAAGGGCACAGAGACAGCAGCGAGAGCAGAGAATCCCGCCACCGGTGAAGGGCACAGTGAAACGAGCTGGAGCAGGGAATGCCAATACCGGCGAACGGCACAGAGACAGCAGCGGGAGCAGTGAATCCCCCTGCCGGTGAATGGCACAGTGACAGCAGCGGGAACAGATAATCCCGCTACCGGCGAACGACTCACTGACAGCAGCGGGAGCAGGGAATCCCGCTACCGGCGAACGGCACACTGACAGCAGCGGGAGCAGTGAATCCCCCTACCGGTGAACGGCACACTGACAGCAGTGGGAGCAGTGAATCCCCCTACCGGCGAATGGCACACTGACAGCAGCGGGAGCAGATAATTCCGCTACCGGCGAATGGCACACTGACGGCAGCGAGAGCAGAGAATCCCACTACCGGCGAACGGCACACTGACAGCAGCGGGAGCAGATAATTCCGCTACCGGCCAACGGCACAGTGACAGCAGCGGATACAGAGAATTCCGATAGCGGTGAAGGGCACAGTGACAGCAGCGGGAGCAGAGAATCCCGCTACCGGCGAACGGCACAGAGACAGCAGCGGGAGCAGAGAATCCCGCTACCGGCGAACGGCACACTGACAGCAGCAAGAGCAGAGAATCCCGCAACAGGCGAATGGCACAGTGCCAGCAGCGAGAGCAGAGAATCCCGCTACCGGCGAATGGCACAGTGACAGCAGCGGATGCAGAGAATCCCGCTACCGGCGAACGGCACACTGACAGCAGCGAGAGCAGAGAATCCCGCTACCGGCGAACGGCACAGTGACAGCAGCGGATACAGAGAATCCCGCTACCGGCGAACGGCACACTGACAGCGAGAGCAGAGAATCCCGCTACCGGCGAACGGCACACTGACAGCAGCGAGAGCAGAGAATCCCGCTACCGGCGAATGGCACAGAGACAGCAGCGAGAGCAGGGAATCCCGCCACCGGTGAAGGGCACAGAGACAGCAGCGAGAGCAGAGAATCCCGCTACCGGCGAATGGCACAGTGACAGCAGCGGATGCAGAGAATCCGGCTACCGGCGAACGGCACACTGACAGCAGCGAGAGCAGAGAATCCCGCTACCGGCGAACGGCACAGTGACAGCAGCGGATACAGAGAATCCCGCTACCGGCGAAAGGCACACTGACAGCGAGAGCAGAGAATCCCGCTACCGGCGAACGGCACACTGACAGCAGCGAGAGCAGAGAATCCCGCTACCGGCGAATGGCACAGAGACAGCAGCGAGAGCAGAGAATCCCGCTACCGGCGAATGGCACAGAGACAGCAGCGAGAGCAGAGAATCCCGCCACCGGCGAACGGCACAGAGACAGCAGCGGGAGCAGAGAAACCCACTACCGGCGAACGGCACACTGACAGCAACGAGAGCAGAGAAACCCGCTATCGGCGAACGGCACACTGACAGCAGCGAGAGCAGAGAATCCCGCTACCGGCGAACGGCACAGTGACAGCAGCGGATACAGAGAATCCAGCCACCGGCGAACGGCACACTGACAGCAGCGAGAGCAGAAAATCCCACTGCCGGCGAACGTCACAGTGACAGCAGCGAGAGCAGAAAATCCCACTACCGGCGAACGGCACAGTGTCAGCAGCGAGAGCAGAGAATCCCGCTACCGGCGAACGGCACACTGACGGCAGCGAGAGCAGAAAATCCCACTACCGGCGAACGGCACAGTTACAGCAGCGAGAGCAGAGAACCCCGCTGCCGGCGAACGGCACAGTGACAGCAGCGGGAGCAGAGATTCCCGCTACCGGTGAAGGGCACAGTGAAAGCAGCGGGAGCAGGGAATGCCGCTACCGGTGAAGTGCACAGTGAGAGCAGCGAGAGCAGAGAATCCCGCTACCGGCGAACGGCACAGAGACAGCAGCGATAGCAGAGAATCCCGCTACCGGCGAACGGCACAGAGACAGCAGCGAGAGCAGAGAATCCCGTTACCGGCGAACGGCACAGAGACAGCAGTGAGAGCAGAGAATCCCGCCACCGGTGAAGGGCACAGAGACAGCAGCGAGAGCAGAGAATCCCGCTATCGGCGAACGGCACAGAGACAGCAGCGGGAACAGAGAATCCCGCTACCGGTGAAGGGCACAGTGAAAATAGCGGGAGCAGGGAATGCCAATACCGGCGAACAGCACACTGACAGCAGCGGGAACAGGGAATGCCATTACCGGCGAACGGCACACTGACAGCAGCGGGAGTAGAGAATCCCGCCACTGGTGAAGGGCACAGTGAAAACAGCGAGAGCAGAGAATCCCGCCACCGGTGAAGGGCACAGTGAAAACAGCGGGAGCAGGGAATGCCAATACCGACGAACGGCACACTGACTGCAGCGGCAGCAGGGATTGCCGCTACCGGCGAACGGCACACTGACAGCAGCGGGAGCAGGGAATGCCAATACCGGCGAACGGCACACTGACAGCAGCGGCAGCAGGGAATGCCAATACCGGCGAACGGCACACTGACAGCAGCGGGAACAGGGAATGCCAATACCGGCGAACGGCACACTGACAGCAGCGGGAGCAGGGATTGCCGCTACCGGCGAACGGCACAGAGACAGCAGCGAGAGCAGAGAATTCCACTTCCGGCGAACGGCACACTGACAGCAGCGAGAGCAGAGAATCCCGCTCCCGGCGAAGGACACACTGACAGCAGCGAGAGCAGAGAATCCCGCTACCGACGAACGGCACAGTGACAGCAGCGAGAGCAGAGAATCCCGCTACCGGCGAACGGCACACTGACGGCAGCGAGAGCAGAAAATCCCACTACCGGCGAACGGCACAGTTACAGCAGCGAGAGCAGAGAACCCCGCTGCCGGCGAACGGCACAGTGACAGCAGCGGGAGCAGAGATTCCCGCTACCGGTGAAGGGCACAGTGAAAGCAGCGGGAGCAGGGAATGCCGCTACCGGTGAAGTGCACAGTGAGAGCAGCGAGAGCAGAGAATCCCGCTACCGGCGAACGGCACAGAGACAGCAGCGATAGCAGAGAATCCCGCTACCGGCGAACGGCACAGAGACAGCAGCGAGAGCAGAGAATCCCGTTACCGGCGAACGGCACAGAGACAGCAGTGAGAGCAGAGAATCCCGCCACCGGTGAAGGGCACAGAGACAGCAGCGAGAGCAGAGAATCCCGCTATCGGCGAACGGCACAGAGACAGCAGCGGGAACAGAGAATCCCGCTACCGGTGAAGGGCACAGTGAAAATAGCGGGAGCAGGGAATGCCAATACCGGCGAACAGCACACTGACAGCAGCGGGAACAGGGAATGCCATTACCGGCGAACGGCACACTGACAGCAGCGGGAGTAGAGAATCCCGCCACTGGTGAAGGGCACAGTGAAAACAGCGAGAGCAGAGAATCCCGCCACCGGTGAAGGGCACAGTGAAAACAGCGGGAGCAGGGAATGCCAATACCGACGAACGGCACACTGACTGCAGCGGCAGCAGGGATTGCCGCTACCGGCGAACGGCACACTGACAGCAGCGGGAGCAGGGAATGCCAATACCGGCGAACGGCACACTGACAGCAGCGGCAGCAGGGAATGCCAATACCGGCGAACGGCACACTGACAGCAGCGGGAACAGGGAATGCCAATACCGGCGAACGGCACACTGACAGCAGCGGGAGCAGGGATTGCCGCTACCGGCGAACGGCACAGAGACAGCAGCGAGAGCAGAGAATTCCACTACCGGCGAACGGCACACTGACAGCAGCGAGAGCAGAGAATCCCGCTCCCGGCGAAGGACACACTGACAGCAGCGAGAGCAGAGAATCCCGCTACCGACGAACGGCACAGTGACAGCAGCGAGAGCAGAGAATCCCACTACCGGCGAACGGCACAGTGACAGCAGCGGGAGCAGAGAACCCCGCTTCCGGCGAACGGCACACTGACGGCAGCGGCAGCAGAGAATCCCGCTACCGGCGAACGGCACAGTGACAGCAGCGAGAGCAGAGAATCCCGCTACCGGCGTACGGCACACTGACAGCAGCGAGAGAAGAGAATCCCGCTACCGGCGAACGGCACACTGACACCAGCGAGAGCAGAGAATCCCGCTACCGGCGAATGGCACACTGATAGCAGCGAGAGCTGGGAATCCCGCTACCGGCGAACGGCTCACTGACGGCAGCGGCAGCAGAGAATCCCGCTACCGGCGAACGGCACAGTGACAGCAGCGAGAGCAGAGAATCCCGCTACCGGCGTACGGCACACTGACATCAGCGGGAGCAGAGAATCCCGCTTCCGGCGAACGGAATAGTGACAGCAGCGGGAGCAGGGAATCCCGCTACAGGCGAACGGCACACTGACAGCAGTGGGAGCAGTGAATCCCCCTACCGGTGAATGCCATAGTGATAGCAGCGGGAACAGAGAATCCCGCTACCGGCGAACGGCACAGTGACAGCAGCGGGAGCAGTGAATCCCGCTACCGGCGAATGGCACACTGACAGCAGTGGGAGCAGTGAATCCCCCAACCGGTGAACGGCACAGTGACAGCAGCGGGAACAGAGAATCCCGCTACCGGCGAACGACTCACTGACAGCAGCGAGAGCAGAGAATCCCGCTACCGGCGAACGGCACACTGACAGCAGCGGATACAGAGAATCCACCTATCGGCGAACGGCACAGTAACAGCAGCGAGAGCAGAGAATCCCGCTACCGGTGAACGGCACACTGACAGCGAGAGCAGAGAATCCCACTACCGACGAACGGCACACAGACAGCAGCGAGAGCAGAGAACTTCGCTGCCGGCGAACGGCACAGTGACAGCAGTGAGAGCACAGAATCCCGCTACCGGCGAACGGCACAGTGACAGCAGCGGATACAGAGAATCCCGCAACCGGCGAATGGCACACTGACAGCAGCGAGAGCAGAGAATCCCGCTACCGGCGAACGGCACAGAGACAGCAGCGAGAGCAGAGAATCCCGCGACCGGCGAACGGCTCACTGACAGCAGCGGGAGCAGCAAACCCGCTACCGGTAAATGGAATAGTGACAGCAGCGGGAGTAGTGATTCCCGCGACCGGCAAACGTCACACTGACAGCAGCGAGAGCAGAGAATCCCGCTATCGGTGAACGTCACACTGACAGCAGCGATAGCAGAGAATCCCGCTACCGGTGAAGGGCACAGTGACAGCACAAGGAGCAGTGAATCCCACTACCGGGGAACGGCACACTGACAGCAGTGGGAGCAGGGAATCCCGCTCCCGGCGAACGGCATAGTGACAGCAGCGAGAGCAGAGAATCCTGCTACCGGCGAACGGCACAGAGACAGCAGCGAGAGCAGAGAATCCCGCGACCGGCGAACGGCACACTGACAGCAGCGGGAGCAGCAAACCTGCTACCGGTAAACGGAATAGTGACAGCAGCGGGAGTAGTGATTCCCGCGACCGGCAAACGTCACACTGACAGCAGCGAGAGCAGAGAATCCCGCTATCGGTGAACGTCACACTGACAGCAGCGATAGCAGAGAATCCCGCTACCGGTGAAGGGCACAGTGACAGCACAAGGAGCAGTGAATCCCACTACCGGGGAACGGCACACTGACAGCAGCGGGAGCAGGGAATCCCGCTCCCGGCGAACGGCATAGTGACAGCAGCGAGAGCAGAAAATCCCACTACCGGCGAATGGCACACAGACAGCAGCAAGAGCAGAGAATCCCGCTACCGGCGAAGGGCACACTGACAGCAGTGAGAGCAGAGAATCCCGCTACCGGCGAACGGCACACTGATGGCAGCGAGAGCAGAGAATCCCTCTACCGGCGAACGGCACACCGTCAGCAGCGGATACAGAGAATTCCGCTACCGGTGAAGGGCACTGTGACAGCAGCGGGAGCAGAGAATCCCGCTACCAGCGAAAGGCACACTGAAAGCAGCGAGAGCAGAGAATCCCGCTACCGGCGAACGTCACAGTGACAGCAGCGAGAGCAGAGAATCCCACTACAGTTGAACGGCACACTGACAGCAGCGGGAGCAGAGAATCCCGCTACCGGCGAACGGCACACTGACAGCAGCGGGAGCAGAGAATCCCGCTACAGGTGAACGGCACAGTGACAGCAGCGGCAGCAGAGAACCCCGCTACTGGCGAACGGCACACTGAAAGCACAGAAAGCAGAGAATCCCGCTACCGGCGAACGGCACAGAGACAGCAGCGGGAGCAGAGAAGCCTGCTACCGGCGAACGGCACACTGTCAGCAGCGGGGAGAGAGAATTCTGCTACCGGCGACCGGCACAGTGACAGCAGCGGATACAGAGAATCCCGTTACCGGCGAAGGGCACAGTGACAGCTGCGGGAGCAGAGAATCCCACTACCGGTATACGGCACACTGACGGCAGCGAGAGCAGAGAATCCCGCTATCGGCGAACGGCACACTGACAGCAGCGGGATCAGGGAATCCCGCTACCGGCGAACTGCACAGTGACAGCAGCGGCAGCAGAGAATCCCGCTACCGGCAAACGGCACACTGGACAGCAGCGGGAGCAGGGAATCCCACTGCCGGCGAATGGCACACTGACAGCAGCGAGAGCAGAGAATCCCGCTACCGGCGAACGGCACAGAGACAGCAGCGGCAGCAGAGAACCCCGCTACTGGCGAACGGCACACTGACAGCAGCTGAA
Organism: Scyliorhinus torazame; assembly: GCF_047496885.1. Taxonomy (NCBI): domain Eukaryota; kingdom Metazoa; phylum Chordata; class Chondrichthyes; order Carcharhiniformes; family Scyliorhinidae; genus Scyliorhinus; species Scyliorhinus torazame. The sequence goes on along the minus strand of NC_092707.1, from coordinate 190,267,456 downwards.
GCAGAGAATCCCGCTACCGGCGAACGGCACACTGACTGCAGCGAGAGCAGAGAATCCCGCTACCGGTATATGGCACAGTGACGGCAGCGAGAGCAGAGAATCCCACTACCGGCGAGCGGCACACTGACAGCAGAGAGAGCAGAGAATCCCAGTATCGGTGAACGGCACACTGACGGCAGCGAGAGCAGAGAATCCCACTACCGGTGAACGGCACACTGTCAGCAGCGGATACAGAGAATTCCGCTACCGGCGAACGGCACACTGACAGCAGCGAGAGCAGAGAATCCAACTACCGGCGAACGGCACACTGACAGCAGCGGGAGCAGAGAATCCCGCTACAGGTGAACGGCACAGTGACAGCAGCGGCAGCAGAGAACCCCGCTACTGGCGAACGGCACACTGAAAGCACAGAGAGCAGAGAATCCCGCAACCGGCGAACGGCACAGAGACAGCAGCGGGAGCAGAGAATCCCACTACCAGCGAACGGCACAGAGACAGCAGCGAGAGCAGAGAATCCCGCTACCGGCGAATGGCACACTGACAGCAGCCGGAGCAGGGAATCCCACTACCGGTGAACGGCACACTGACAGCAGCGAGAGCAGAGAATCCCGCTACCGGTGAACGGCACAGAGACAGCAGCAGGAGCAGATAATCCCGCTACCGGCGAACGGCAGACTGACAGCAGCGGGAGCAGAGAATCCCGCTACCGGTGAGCGGCACACTGACAGCAGTGAGAGCAGAGAATCCCGCTACCGAAGAAAGGCACACTGACAGCAGCGGGAGCAGAGAATCCCACAACCGACGAACGGCAAACTGTCAGCAGCGGGAGCAGGGAAACCCGCTCCCGGCGAACGGCACAGTGACAGCAGCGAGAGCAGAAAATCCCACTACCGGCGAACGGCACACAGACAGCAACACGAGCAGAGAATCCTGCTTCCGGGGAACAGAATAGTGACAGCAGCGGGAGCAGTGATTCCCGCTACCGGCAAACGGCACACTGACAGCAGCGAGAGCAGAGAATCCAACTACCAGCGAACGGCACAGAGACAGCAGCGAGAGCAGAGAATCCCGCTACCGGCGAATGGCACACTGACAGCAGAGAGAGCAGAGAATCCCAGTACCGGTGAACGGCACACTGACGGCAGCGAGAGCAGAGAAACCCACTACCGGCGAACGGCACACTGCCAGCAGCGGATACAGAGAATTCCCCTACCGGTTAAGGGCACACTGTCAGCAGCGGATACCGAGAATTCCACTACCGGTGAAGGGCACAGTGACAGCAGCGGGAGCAGAGAATCCCACTACCGGCGAACGGCACACTGACGGCAGCGAGAGCAGAGAATCCCGCTAACCGCGAACGGCACACTGAAAGCACCGAGAGCAGAGAATCCCGCTACCGGCGAACGGCACAGAGACAGCAGCGGGAGCAGAGAATACCGCTACCGGCGAACGGCACACTGACAGCAGCGAGAGCAGAGAATCCCGCTACAGGCAAACGGCACACTGTCAGTAGCGGGTACAGAGAATTCCGCTACCGGCGAACGGCACAGTGACAGCAGCGGATACAGAGAATCCCGCTACCGGCGAACGGTACAGTGACAGTCGCGGGAGCAGAGAATCCCGCTACCGGTATACGGCACATTGACGGCAGCGAGAGCAGAGAATCCCACTACCGGCGAACGGCACACTGACAGCAGAGAGAGCAGAGAATCCCGCTACCGGCGAACGGCACAATGACAGCAGCGGGCGCAGAGAATCCCGCTACCGGCGAACGGCACACTGACGGCAGCGAGAGCAGACAATCCCACTACCGGCGAACGGCACACTGACAGCAGCGGGAGCAGAAAATCCCGATACCGGCGAACGGCACAGAGACATCAGCGCGAGCAGAGAATCACGCTACCAGCGAACGGCACACTGACAGCAGCGAGAGCAGAGAATCCCACTACCAGCGAATGGCACAGAGACAGCAGCGAGAGCAGAGAATCCCGCTACCGGCGAACGGCACACTGACAGCAGCGGGAGCAGGGAATCCCGCTACCGGCGATTGGCACACTGACAGCAGCGAGAGCAGAGAATCCCGCTACCGGCGAAGGGCACAGAGACAGCAGCGAGAGCAGAGAATCCCGCTACCGGCGAACGGCAGACTGACAGCAGCGGGAGCAGGGAATCCCGCTACCGACAAACGGAATCGAGACAGCAGCGGGAGCAGTGATTCCCGCTCCCGGCAAACGGCACACTGACAGCAGCGAGAGCAGAGAATCCCGCTACCGGTGAGCGGCACACTGACAGCAGCGAGAGCAGAGAATCCCGCTACCGGTGAGCGGCACACTGACAGCAGCGAGAGCAGAGAATCCCGCTACCTAAGAACGGCACACTGACAGCAGCGGGAGCAGAGAATCCCACTACCGGCAAACAGCACACTGACAGCAGCGGGAGCAGGGAAACCCGCTCCCGGCGAACGGCACAGTGACAGCAGCGAGAGCATAGAATCCGGCAACCGGCGAACGGCACACTAACAGCAGCGGGAGCAGAGAATCCCGCTCCGGTGAACGGCACAGTTACAGCAACGAGAGCAGAGAATCCCGCTGCCGGCGAACGGCACAGTGACAGCAGCGGGAGCAGAGATTCCCGCTACCGGTGAAGGGCACAGTGAAAGCAGCGGGAGCAGGGAATGTCGCTACCGGTGAAGTGCACAGTGAGAGCAGCGAGAGCAGAGAATCCCGCTACCGGCGAACGGCACAGAGACAGCAGCGGGAGCAGAGAATACCGCTACCGGCGAACGGCACACTGACAGCAGCGAGAGCAGAGAATCCCGCTACAGGCCAACGGCACACTGTCAGTAGCGGGTACAGAGAATTCCGCTACCGGCGAACGGCACAGTGACAGCAGCGGATACAGAGAATCCCGCTACCGGCGAACGGTACAGTGACAGTCGCGGGAGCAGAGAATCCCGCTACCGGTATACGGCACATTGACGGCAGCGAGAGCAGAGAATCCCACTACCGGCGAACGGCACACTGACAGCAGAGAGAGCAGAGAATCCCGCTACCGGCGAACGGCACAATGACAGCAGCGGGCGCAGAGAATCCCGCTACCGGCGAACGGCACACTGACGGCAGCGAGAGCAGACAATCCCACTACCGGCGAACGGCACACTGACAGCAGCGGGAGCAGAAAATCCCGATACCGGCGAACGGCACAGAGACATCAGCGCGAGCAGAGAATCACGCTACCAGCGAACGGCACACTGACAGCAGCGAGAGCAGAGAATCCCACTACCAGCGAATGGCACAGAGACAGCAGCGAGAGCAGAGAATCCCGCTACCGGCGAACGGCACACTGACAGCAGCGGGAGCAGGGAATCCCGCTACCGGCGATTGGCACACTGACAGCAGCGAGAGCAGAGAATCCCGCTACCGGCGAAGTGCACAGAGACAGCAGCGAGAGCAGAGAATCCCGCTACCGGTGAGCGGCACACTGACAGCAGCGAGAGCAGAGAATCCCGCTACCGGTGAGCGGCACACTGACAGCAGCGAGAGCAGAGAATCCCGCTACCTAAGAACGGCACACTGACAGCAGCGGGAGCAGAGAATCCCACTACCGGCAAACAGCACACTGACAGCAGCGGGAGCAGGGAAACCCGCTCCCGGCGAACGGCACAGTGACAGCAGCGAGAGCATAGAATCCCGCAACCGGCGAACGGCACACTAACAGCAGCGGGAGCAGAGAATCCCGCTCCGGTGAACGGCACAGTTACAGCAACGAGAGCAGAGAATCCCGCTGCCGGCGAACGGCACAGTGACAGCAGCGGGAGCAGAGATTCCCGCTACCGGTGAAGGGCACAGTGAAAGCAGCGGGAGCAGGGAATGTCGCTACCGGTGAAGTGCACAGTGAGAGCAGCGAGAGCAGAGAATCCCGCTACCGGCGAACGGCACAGAGACAGCAGCGATAGCAGAGAATCCCGCTATCGGTGAACGGCACAGAGACAGCAGCGAGAGCAGAGAATCCCGTTACCGGCGAACGGCACAGAGACAGCAGCGAGAGCAGAGAATACCGCCACCGGTGAAGGGCACAGAGACAGCAGCGAGAGCAGAGAATCCCGCCACCAGTGAAGGGCACAGTGAAAATAGCGGGAGCAGGAAATGCCAATACCGGCGAATGGCACACTGACAGCAGCGGGAACAGGGAATGCCAATACCGGCGAACGGCACACTGACAGCAGCGGGAGCAGAGATTCCCGCCACCAGTGAAGGGCACAGTGAAAACAGCGAGAGCAGAGAATCCCGCCACCGGTGAAGGGCACAGTGAAAACAGCGGGAGCAGGGAATGCCAATACCGGCGAACGGCACACTGACAGCAGCGGGAGCAGAGAATCCCACAACCGACGAACGGCAAACTGTCAGCAGCGGGAGCAGGGAAACCCGCTCCCGGCGAACGGCACAGTGACAGCAGCGAGAGCAGAAAATCCCACTACCGGCGAACGGCACACAGACAGCAACACGAGCAGAGAATCCTGCTTCCGGGGAACAGAATAGTGACAGCAGCGGGAGCAGTGATTCCCGCTACCGGCAAACGGCACACTGACAGCAGCGAGAGCAGAGAATCCAACTACCAGCGAACGGCACAGAGACAGCAGCGAGAGCAGAGAATCCCGCTACCGGCGAATGGCACACTGACAGCAGAGAGAGCAGAGAATCCCAGTACCGGTGAACGGCACACTGACGGCAGCGAGAGCAGAGAAACCCACTACCGGCGAACGGCACACTGCCAGCAGCGGATACAGAGAATTCCCCTACCGGTTAAGGGCACACTGTCAGCAGCGGATACCGAGAATTCCACTACCGGTGAAGGGCACAGTGACAGCAGCGGGAGCAGAGAATCCCACTACCGGTGAACGGCACACTGACGGCAGCGAGAGCAGAGAATCCCGCTACCGGCGAACGGCACACTGACGGCAGCGAGAGCAGAGAATCCCGCTAACCGCGAACGGCACACTGAAAGCACCGAGAGCAGAGAATCCCGCTACCGGCGAACGGCACAGAGACAGCAGCGGGAGCAGAGAATACCGCTACCGGCGAACGGCACACTGACAGCAGCGAGAGCAGAGAATCCCGCTACAGGCCAACGGCACACTGTCAGTAGCGGGTACAGAGAATTCCGCTACCGGCGAACGGCACAGTGACAGCAGCGGATACAGAGAATCCCGCTACCGGCGAACGGTACAGTGACAGTCGCGGGAGCAGAGAATCCCGCTACCGGTATACGGCACATTGACGGCAGCGAGAGCAGAGAATCCCACTACCGGCGAACGGCACACTGACAGCAGAGAGAGCAGAGAATCCCGCTACCGGCGAACGGCACAATGACAGCAGCGGGCGCAGAGAATCCCGCTACCGGCGAACGGCACACTGACGGCAGCGAGAGCAGACAATCCCACTACCGGCGAACGGCACACTGACAGCAGCGGGAGCAGAAAATCCCGATACCGGCGAACGGCACAGAGACATCAGCGCGAGCAGAGAATCACGCTACCAGCGAACGGCACACTGACAGCAGCGAGAGCAGAGAATCCCACTACCAGCGAATGGCACAGAGACAGCAGCGAGAGCAGAGAATCCCGTTACCGGCGAAGGGCACAGTGACAGCAGCGGGAGCAGAGAATCCCACTACCGGTATACGGCACACTGACGGCAGCGAGAGCAGAGAATCCCGCTATCGGCGAACGGCACACTGACAGCAGCGGGATCAGGGAATCCCGCTACCGGCGAACTGCACAGTGACAGCAGCGGCAGCAGAGAATCCCGCTACCGGCAAACGGCACACTGGACAGCAGCGGGAGCAGGGAATCCCACTGCCGGCGAATGGCACACTGACAGCAGCGAGAGCAGAGAATCCCGCTACCGGCGAACGGCACAGAGACAGCAGCGGCAGCAGAGAACCCCGCTACTGGCGAACGGCACACTGACAGCAGCTGAAGCAGAGAATCCCGCTACCGGCGAACGGCACACTGACTGCAGCGAGAGCAGAGAATCCCGCTACCGGTATATGGCACAGTGACGGCAGCGAGAGCAGAGAATCCCACTACCGGCGAGCGGCACACTGACAGCAGAGAGAGCAGAGAATCCCAGTATCGGTGAACGGCACACTGACGGCAGCGAGAGCAGAGAATCCCACTACCGGTGAACGGCACACTGTCAGCAGCGGATACAGAGAATTCCGCTACCGGCGAACGGCACACTGACAGCAGCGAGAGCAGAGAATCCAACTACCGGCGAACGGCACACTGACAGCAGCGGGAGCAGAGAATCCCGCTACAGGTGAACGGCACAGTGACAGCAGCGGCAGCAGAGAACCCCGCTACTGGCGAACGGCACACTGAAAGCACAGAGAGCAGAGAATCCCGCAACCGGCGAACGGCACAGAGACAGCAGCGGGAGCAGAGAATCCCACTACCAGCGAACGGCACAGAGACAGCAGCGAGAGCAGAGAATCCCGCTACCGGCGAATGGCACACTGACAGCAGCCGGAGCAGGGAATCCCGCTACCGGCGAATGGCACACTGACAGCAGCGAGAGCAGACAATCCCGCTACCGGCGAACGGCACAGAGACAGCAGCAGGAGCAGATAATCCCGCTACCGGCGAACGGCAGACTGACAGCAGCGGGAGCAGAGAATCCCGCTACCGGTGAGCGGCACACTGACAGCAGTGAGAGCAGAGAATCCCGCTACCGAAGAAAGGCACACTGACAGCAGCGGGAGCAGAGAATCCCACAACCGACGAACGGCAAACTGTCAGCAGCGGGAGCAGGGAAACCCGCTCCCGGCGAACGGCACAGTGACAGCAGCGAGAGCAGAAAATCCCACTACCGGCGAACGGCACACAGACAGCAACACGAGCAGAGAATCCTGCTTCCGGGGAACAGAATAGTGACAGCAGCGGGAGCAGTGATTCCCGCTACCGGCAAACGGCACACTGACAGCAGCGAGAGCAGAGAATCCAACTACCAGCGAACGGCACAGAGACAGCAGCGAGAGCAGAGAATCCCGCTACCGGCGAATGGCACACTGACAGCAGAGAGAGCAGAGAATCCCAGTACCGGTGAACGGCACACTGACGGCAGCGAGAGCAGAGAAACCCACTACCGGCGAACGGCACACTGCCAGCAGCGGATACAGAGAATTCCCCTACCGGTTAAGGGCACACTGTCAGCAGCGGATACCGAGAATTCCACTACCGGTGAAGGGCACAGTGACAGCAGCGGGAGCAGAGAATCCCACTACCGGTGAACGGCACACTGACGGCAGCGAGAGCAGAGAATCCCGCTACCGGCGAACGGCACACTGACGGCAGCGAGAGCAGAGAATCCCGCTAACCGCGAACGGCACACTGAAAGCACCGAGAGCAGAGAATCCCGCTACCGGCGAACGGCACAGAGACAGCAGCGGGAGCAGAGAATACCGCTACCGGCGAACGGCACACTGACAGCAGCGAGAGCAGAGAATCCCGCTACAGGCCAACGGCACACTGTCAGTAGCGGGTACAGAGAATTCCGCTACCGGCGAACGGCACAGTGACAGCAGCGGATACAGAGAATCCCGCTACCGGCGAACGGTACAGTGACAGTCGCGGGAGCAGAGAATCCCGCTACCGGTATACGGCACATTGACGGCAGCGAGAGCAGAGAATCCCACTACCGGCGAACGGCACACTGACAGCAGAGAGAGCAGAGAATCCCGCTACCGGCGAACGGCACAATGACAGCAGCGGGCGCAGAGAATCCCGCTACCGGCGAACGGCACACTGACGGCAGCGAGAGCAGACAATCCCACTACCGGCGAACGGCACACTGACAGCAGCGGGAGCAGAAAATCCCGATACCGGCGAACGGCACAGAGACATCAGCGCGAGCAGAGAATCACGCGACCAGCGAACGGCACACTGACAGCAGCGAGAGCAGAGAATCCCACTACCAGCGAATGGCACAGAGACAGCAGCGAGAGCAGAGAATCCCGCTACCGGCGAACGGCACACTGACAGCAGCGGGAGCAGGGAATCCCGCTACCGGCGATTGGCACACTGACAGCAGCGAGAGCAGAGAATCCCGCTACCGGCGAAGGGCACAGAGACAGCAGCGAGAGCAGAGAATCCCGCTACCGGCGAACGGCAGACTGACAGCAGCGGGAGCAGGGAATCCCGCTACCGACAAACGGAATCGAGACAGCAGCGGGAGCAGTGATTCCCGCTCCCGGCAAACGGCACACTGACAGCAGCGAGAGCAGAGAATCCCGCTACCGGTGAGCGGCACACTGACAGCAGCGAGAGCAGAGAATCCCGCTACCGGTGAGCGGCACACTGACAGCAGCGAGAGCAGAGAATCCCGCTACCTAAGAACGGCACACTGACAGCAGCGGGAGCAGAGAATCCCACTACCGGCAAACAGCACACTGACAGCAGCGGGAGCAGGGAAACCCGCTCCCGGCGAACGGCACAGTGACAGCAGCGAGAGCATAGAATCCCGCAACCGGCGAACGGCACACTAACAGCAGCGGGAGCAGAGAATCCCGCTCCGGTGAACGGCACAGTTACAGCAACGAGAGCAGAGAATCCCGCTGCCGGCGAACGGCACAGTGACAGCAGCGGGAGCAGAGATTCCCGCTACCGGTGAAGGGCACAGTGAAAGCAGCGGGAGCAGGGAATGTCGCTACCGGTGAAGTGCACAGTGAGAGCAGCGAGAGCAGAGAATCCCGCTACCGGCGAACGGCACAGAGACAGCAGCGGGAGCAGAGAATACCGCTACCGGCGAACGGCACACTGACAGCAGCGAGAGCAGAGAATCCCGCTACAGGCCAACGGCACACTGTCAGTAGCGGGTACAGAGAATTCCGCTACCGGCGAACGGCACAGTGACAGCAGCGGATACAGAGAATCCCGCTACCGGCGAACGGTACAGTGACAGTCGCGGGAGCAGAGAATCCCGCTACCGGTATACGGCACATTGACGGCAGCGAGAGCAGAGAATCCCACTACCGGCGAACGGCACACTGACAGCAGAGAGAGCAGAGAATCCCGCTACCGGCGAACGGCACAATGACAGCAGCGGGCGCAGAGAATCCCGCTACCGGCGAACGGCACACTGACGGCAGCGAGAGCAGACAATCCCACTACCGGCGAACGGCACACTGACAGCAGCGGGAGCAGAAAATCCCGATACCGGCGAACGGCACAGAGACATCAGCGCGAGCAGAGAATCACGCTACCAGCGAACGGCACACTGACAGCAGCGAGAGCAGAGAATCCCACTACCAGCGAATAGCACAGAGACAGCAGCGAGAGCAGAGAATCCCGCTACCGGCGAACGGCACACTGACAGCAGCGGGAGCAGGGAATCCCGCTACCGGCGATTGGCACACTGACAGCAGCGAGAGCAGAGAATCCCGCTACCGGCGAAGTGCACAGAGACAGCAGCGAGAGCAGAGAATCCCGCTACCGGTGAGCGGCACACTGACAGCAGCGAGAGCAGAGAATCCCGCTACCGGTGAGCGGCACACTGACAGCAGCGAGAGCAGAGAATCCCGCTACCTAAGAACGGCACACTGACAGCAGCGGGAGCAGAGAATCCCACTACCGGCAAACGGCACACTGACAGCAGCGGGAGCAGGGAAACCCGCTCCCGGCGAACGGCACAGTGACAGCAGCGAGAGCATAGAATCCCGCAACCGGCGAACGGCACACTAACAGCAGCGGGAGCAGAGAATCCCGCTCCGGTGAACGGCACAGTTACAGCAACGAGAGCAGAGAATCCCGCTGCCGGCGAACGGCACAGTGACAGCAGCGGGAGCAGAGATTCCCGCTACCGGTGAAGGGCACAGTGAAAGCAGCGGGAGCAGGGAATGTCGCTACCGGTGAAGTGCACAGTGAGAGCAGCGAGAGCAGAGAATCCCGCTACCGGCGAACGGCACAGAGACAGCAGCGATAGCAGAGAATCCCGCTATCGGTGAACGGCACAGAGACAGCAGCGAGAGCAGAGAATCCCGTTACCGGCGAACGGCACAGAGACAGCAGCGAGAGCAGAGAATACCGCCACCGGTGAAGGGCACAGAGACAGCAGCGAGAGCAGAGAATCCCGCCACCAGTGAAGGGCACAGTGAAAATAGCGGGAGCAGGAAATGCCAATACCGGCGAATGGCACACTGACAGCAGCGGGAACAGGGAATGCCAATACCGGCGAACGGCACACTGACAGCAGCGGGAGCAGAGATTCCCGCCACCAGTGAAGGGCACAGTGAAAACAGCGAGAGCAGAGAAGTCCGCCACCGGTGAAGGGCACAGTGAAAACAGCGGGAGCAGGGAATGCCAATACCGGCGAACGGCACACTGACAGCAGCGGGAGCAGAGAATCCCACAACCGACGAACGGCAAACTGTCAGCAGCGGGAGCAGGGAAACCCGCTCCCGGCGAACGGCACAGTGACAGCAGCGAGAGCAGAAAATCCCACTACCGGCGAACGGCACACAGACAGCAACACGAGCAGAGAATCCTGCTTCCGGGGAACAGAATAGTGACAGCAGCGGGAGCAGTGATTCCCGCTACCGGCAAACGGCACACTGACAGCAGCGAGAGCAGAGAATCCAACTACCAGCGAACGGCACAGAGACAGCAGCGAGAGCAGAGAATCCCGCTACCGGCGAATGGCACACTGACAGCAGAGAGAGCAGAGAATCCCAGTACCGGTGAACGGCACACTGACGGCAGCGAGAGCAGAGAAACCCACTACCGGCGAACGGCACACTGCCAGCAGCGGATACAGAGAATTCCCCTACCGGTTAAGGGCACACTGTCAGCAGCGGATACCGAGAATTCCACTACCGGTGAAGGGCACAGTGACAGCAGCGGGAGCAGAGAATCCCACTACCGGTGAACGGCACACTGACGGCAGCGAGAGCAGAGAATCCCGCTACCGGCGAACGGCACACTGACGGCAGCGAGAGCAGAGAATCCCGCTAACCGCGAACGGCACACTGAAAGCACCGAGAGCAGAGAATCCCGCTACCGGCGAACGGCACAGAGACAGCAGCGGGAGCAGAGAATACCGCTACCGGCGAACGGCACACTGACAGCAGCGAGAGCAGAGAATCCCGCTACAGGCCAACGGCACACTGTCAGTAGCGGGTACAGAGAATTCCGCTACCGGCGAACGGCACAGTGACAGCAGCGGATACAGAGAATCCCGCTACCGGCGAACGGTACAGTGACAGTCGCGGGAGCAGAGAATCCCGCTACCGGTATACGGCACATTGACGGCAGCGAGAGCAGAGAATCCCACTACCGGCGAACGGCACACTGACAGCAGAGAGAGCAGAGAATCCCGCTACCGGCGAACGGCACAATGACAGCAGCGGGCGCAGAGAATCCCGCTACCGGCGAACGGCACACTGACGGCAGCGAGAGCAGACAATCCCACTACCGGCGAACGGCACACTGACAGCAGCGGGAGCAGAAAATCCCGATACCGGCGAACGGCACAGAGACATCAGCGCGAGCAGAGAATCACGCTACCAGCGAACGGCACACTGACAGCAGCGAGAGCAGAGAATCCCACTACCAGCGAATGGCACAGAGACAGCAGCGAGAGCAGAGAATCCCGCTACCGGCGAACGGCACACTGACAGCAGCGGGAGCAGGGAATCCCGCTACCGGCGATTGGCACACTGACAGCAGCGAGAGCAGAGAATCCCGCTACCGGCGAAGGGCACAGAGACAGCAGCGAGAGCAGAGAATCCCGCTACCGGCGAACGGCAGACTGACAGCAGCGGGAGCAGGGAATCCCGCTACCGACAAACGGAATCGAGACAGCAGCGGGAGCAGTGATTCCCGCTCCCGGCAAACGGCACACTGACAGCAGCGAGAGCAGAGAATCCCGCTACCGGTGAGCGGCACACTGACAGCATCGAGAGCAGAGAATCCCGCTACCGGTGAGCGGCACACTGACAGCAGCGAGAGCAGAGAATCCCGCTACCTAAGAACGGCACACTGACAGCAGCGGGAGCAGAGAATCCCACTACCGGCAAACAGCACACTGACAGCAGCGGGAGCAGGGAAACCCGCTCCCGGCGAACGGCACAGTGACAGCAGCGAGAGCATAGAATCCCGCAACCGGCGAACGGCACACTAACAGCAGCGGGAGCAGAGAATCCCGCTCCGGTGAACGGCACAGTTACAGCAACGAGAGCAGAGAATCCCGCTGCCGGCGAACGGCACAGTGACAGCAGCGGGAGCAGAGATTCCCGCTACCGGTGAAGGGCACAGTGAAAGCAGCGGGAGCAGGGAATGTCGCTACCGGTGAAGTGCACAGTGAGAGCAGCGAGAGCAGAGAATCCCGCTACCGGCGAACGGCACAGAGACAGCAGCGATAGCAGAGAATCCCGCTATCGGTGAACGGCACAGAGACAGCAGCGAGAGCAGAGAATCCCGTTACCGGCGAACGGCACAGAGACAGCAGCGAGAGCAGAGAATACCGCCACCGGTGAAGGGCACAGAGACAGCAGCGAGAGCAGAGAATCCCGCCACCAGTGAAGGGCACAGTGAAAATAGCGGGAGCAGGAAATGCCAATACCGGCGAATGGCACACTGACAGCAGCGGGAACAGGGAATGCCAATACCGGCGAACGGCACACTGACAGCAGCGGGAGCAGAGATTCCCGCCACCAGTGAAGGGCACAGTGAAAACAGCGAGAGCAGAGAATCCCGCCACCGGTGAAGGGCACAGTGAAAACAGCGGGAGCAGGGAATGCCAATACCGGCGAACGGCACACTGACAGCAGCGGCAGCAGGGATTGCCGCTACCGGCGAACGGCACACTGACAGCAGCGGGAGCAGGGAATGCCAATACCGGCGAACGGCACACTGACAGCAGCGGCAGCAGGGAATGCCAATTCCGGCGAACGGCACACTGACAGCAGCGGGAACAGGGAATGCCAATACCGGCGAACGGCACACTGACAGCAGCGGGAGCAGGGATTGCCGCTACCGGCGAACAGCACAGAGACAGCAGCGAGAGCAGAGAATTCCACTACCGGCGAAGGACACACTGACAGCAGCGAGAGCAGAGAATCCCACTACCGGCAAACGGCACAGAGACAGCTGCGAGAGCAGAGAATCTCACTACCGGCGAACGGCACAGTGACAGCAGCGGGAGCAGAGAACCCCGCTTCCGGCGAATGGCACACTGACGGCAGCGGCAGCAGAGAATCCCGCTAACGGCGAACGGCACAGTGACAGCAGCGAGAGCAGAGAATCCCGCTACCGGCGTACAGCACACTGACAGCAGCGAGAGCAGAGAATCCCGCTACCGGCGAACGGCACACTGAGACCAGCGAGAGCAGAGAATCCCGCTACCGGCGAACGGCAAACTGACAGCAGCGAGAGCTGTGAATCCCGCTACCGGCGAACGGCAAACTGACAGCAGCGAGAGCAGAGAATCCCGCTACCGGCGAACGGCACACTGACAGCAGCGGCAGCAGGGATTGCCGCTACCGGCGAACGACACACTGACAGCAGCGGGAGCAGGGAATGCCAATACCGGCGAACGGCACACTGACAGCAGCGGCAGCAGGGAATGCCAATACCGGCGAACAGCACACTGACAGCAGCGGGAACAGGGAATGCCAATACCGGCGAACGGCAGACTGACAGCAGCGGGACAGGGATTTCCGCTACCGGCGAACGGCACAGAGACAGCAGCGAGAGCAGAGAATTTAACTACCGGCGAACGGCACACTGACAGCAGCGAGAGCAGAGAATCCCGCTACCGGCGAAGGACACACTGACAGCAGCGAGAGCAGAGAATCCCACTACCGGCAAACGGCACAGAGACAGCAGCGAGAGCAGAGAATCCCACTACCGGCGAACGGCACAGTGACAGCAGCGGGAGCAGAGAACCCCGCTTCCGGCGAACGGCACACTGACGGCAGCGGCAGCAGAGAATCCCGCTACCGGCGAACGGCACAGTGACAGCAGCGAGAGCAGATAATCCCGCTACCGGCGTAAGGCACACTGACAGCAGCGAGAGCAGAGAATCCCGCTACCGGCGAACGGCACACTGACACCAGCGAGAGCAGAGAATCCCGCTACCCGCGAACGGCACACTCACAGCAGCGAGAGCTGGGAAACCCGCTGACGGCGAACGGCACACTGACAGCAGCGAGAGCAGAGAATCCTGCTACCGGCGAACGGCTCACTGACAGCAGCGGGAGCAGAGAATCCCGCTTCCGGCGAACGGAATAGTGACAGCAGCGGGAGCAGGGAATCCCGCTACAGGCGAACGGCACACTGACAGCAGTGGGAGCAGTGAATCCCCCTACCGGTGAATGCCACAGTGACAGCAGCGGGAACAGAGAATCCCGCTGCCGGCGAACGGCACAGTGACAGCAGCGGGAGCAGTGAATCCAGCTACCGGCGAACGGCACAGTGACAGCGGTGGGAGCAGTGAATCCCCCAACCGGTGAACGGCACAGTGACAGCAGCGGGAACAGAGAATCCCGCTACCGGCGAACGACTCACTGACAGCAGCGAGAGCAGAGAATCCCGCGACCGGCGAATGGCACACTGACAGCATCGGATACAGAGAATCCACCTACCGGCGAACGGCACAGTGACAGCAGCGGATACAGAGTATCCACCTACCGGCGAACGGCACAGTGACAACAGCGAGAGCAGAGAATCCCGCTACCGGCGAACGGCACACTGACATCGAGAGCAGAGAATCCCACTACCGGCGAACGGCACACAGACAGCAGCGAGAGCAGAGAATTTCGCTGCCGGCGAACGGCACAGTGACAGCAGCGAGAGCACAGAATCCCGCTACCGGCGAACGGCATAGTGATAGCAGCGAATACAGAGAATCTCGCTACCGGCGAACGGCAACGTGACAGCAGCGGACACAGAGAAACCCGCTACCGGCGAACGGCACAGTGACAGCAGCGGCAGCAGAGAATCCCGCTACCGGCGAACGGCACACTGACTGCAGCGGGAGCAGAGAATCCCTCTCCGGTGAACGGCACAGTTACAGCAGCGAGAGCAGAGAATCCCGCTGTCGGCGAACGGCACAGTGACAGCAGCGGGAGCAGAGATTCCCGCTACCGGTGAAGGGCACAGTGAAAGCAGCGGGAGCAGGGAATGTCGCTACCGGTGAAGTGCACAGTGAGAGCAGCGAGAGCAGAGAATCCCGCTACCGGCGAACGGTACAGAGACAGCAGCGAGAGCAGAGAATCCCGTTACCGACGAACGGCACAGAGACAGCAGCGAGGGCAGAGAATCCCGCCACCGGTAAAGGGCACAGAGACAGCAGCGAGAGCAGAGAATCCCGCCACCGGTGAAGGGCACACTGACAGCAGCGGGTACAGAGAATCCCGCTACCGGCGAATGACTCACTGACAGCAGCGGGAGCAGAGAATCCCGCCACCGGTGAAGGGCACAGAGACAGCAGCGGGAAGAGAGAATACCGCCACCGGTGAAGGGCACAGTGAAAACAGCAAGAGCAGAGAATCCCGCCACTGGTGAAGGGCACAGTGAAAACAGCGGGAGCAGGGAATGCCAATAGCGGCGAACGGCACACTGACAGCAGCGGCAGCAGGGATTGCCGCTACCGGCGAACGGCACACTGACAGCAGCGGGAGCTGGGAATGCCAATACCGGCGAACGGCACACTGACAGCAGCGGCAGCAGGGAATGCCAATACCGGCGAACGGCACACTGACAGCAGCAGGAACAGGGAATGCCAATACCGGCGAACGGCAGACTGACAGCAGCGGGAGCAGGGATTGCCGCTACCGGCGAACGGCACAGAGACAGCAGCGAGAGCAGCGAATTCCACTACCAGCGAACGGCACACTGACAGCAGCGAGAGCAGAGAATCCCGCTACCGGCGAAGTACACACTGACAGCAGCGAGAGCAGAGAATCCCACTACCGGCAAACGGCACAGAGACAGCAGCGTGAGCAGAGAATCCCACTACCGGCGAACAGCACAGTGACAGCAGCGGGAGCAGAGAACCCAGCTTCCGGCGAACGGCACACTGACAGCAGCGAGAGCAGAGAATCCCGCTACCGGCGTACGGCACACTGACAGCAGCGGGAGCAGAGAATCCCGCTACCGGCGAACGGCACAGTGACAGCAGCGAGAGCAGAGAATCCCGCTACCGGCGTACGGCACACTGACAGCAGCGGGAGCAGAGAATCCCGCTTCCGGCGAATTGAATAGTGACAGCAGCGGGAGCAGGGAATCCCGCTACAGTCGAACGGCACACTGACAGCAGTGGGAGCAGTGAATCCCCCTACCGGTGAATGCCACAGTGACAGCAGCGGGAACAGAGAATCCCGCTACCGGCGAACGGCAAAGTGACAGCAGCGGGAGCAGTGAATCCCGCTACCGGCGAACGGCACAGTGACAGCAGCGGGAACAGAGAATCCCGCTACTGGTGAACGACTCACTGACAGCAGCAAGAGCAGAGAATCACGCTACCGGCGAACGGCACACTGACAGCAGCGGATACAGAGAATCCACCTACCGGCGAACGGCACACTGACAGCGAGAGCAGAGAATCCCGCTTCCGGCGAACGGAATAGTGACAGCAGCGGGAGCAGGGAATCCCGCTACAGGCGAACGGCACACTGACAGCAGTGGGAGCAGTGAATCCCCCTACCGGTGAATGCCACAGTGACAGCAGCGGGAACAGAGAATCCCGCTACCGGCGAACGGCACAGTGACAGCAGCGGGAGCAGTGAATCCAGCTACCGGCGAACGGCACAGTGACAGCGGTGGGAGCAGTGAATCCCCCAACCGGTGAACGGCACAGTGACAGCAGCGAGAGCAGACAATCCCGCTACCGGCGAACGGCACACTGACATCGAGAGCAGAGAATCCCACTACCGGTGAACGGCACACAGACAGCAGCGAGAGCAGAGAATTTCGCTGCCGGCGAACGGCACAGTGACAGCAGCGAGAGCACAGAATCCCGCTACCGGCGATCGGCACAGTGACAGCAGCGGATACAGAGAATCTCGCTGCCGGCGAACGGCACAGTGACAGCAGCGGGAGAAGAGAATCCCGCTACCGGCGAACGGCACACTGACAGCAGCGAGAGCAGAGAATCCCGCTACCGGCGAACGGCACAGTGACAGCAGCGAGAGCAGAGAATCCCGCTACCGGTATACGGCAAACTGACGGCAGCGAGAGCAGAGAATCCCGCTACCGGTATACGGCACACTGACGGCAGCGAGAGCAGAGAATCCCACTACCGGTATACGGCACACTGACGGCAGCGAGAGCAGAGAATCCCACTACCGGCGAACGGCACACTGACAGCAGCGGGAGCAGGGAATCCCACTACCGGCGAACGGTACACTAAAAGCAGCGAGAGCAGAGAATCCCACTACCGGCGAACGGCACACTGACAGCAGCGAGAGCAGAGAATCCCGGTACCGGCGAACGGCACACTGACAGCAGCGGGAGCAGGGAATCCCGCTACCGGCGAACGGCACACTGACAGCAGCAAGAGCAGAGAATCCCGCTACCGGCGAACGGCACAGAGACAGCAGCGAGAGCAGAGAATCCCGCTACCAGCGAACGGCACACTGGCAGCAGCGGGAGCAGCAATCGCGCTACCGGTAAACGGAATAGTGACAGCAGCGAGAGCAGAGAATCCCGCTATCGGTGAACGTCACACTGACAGCAGCGAGAGCAGAGAATCCCGCTACAGGCGAACGGCACACTGACAGCAGCGGGAGCAGAGAATCCCGCTACCGGCGAACGGCACACTCACAGCAGCGAGAGCTGGGAATCCCGCTGACGGCGAACGGCACACTGACAGCAGCGAGAGCAGAGAATCCTGCTACCGGCGAACGGCTCACTGACAGCAGCGGGAGCAGAGAATCCCGCTTCCGGCGAACGGAATAGTGACAGCAGCGGGAGCAGGGAATCCCGCTACAGGCGAACGGCACACTGACAGCAGTGGGAGCAGTGAATCCCCCTACCGGTGAATGCCACAGTGACAGCAGCGGGAACAGAGAATCCCGCTACCGGCGAACGGCACAGTGACAGCAGCGGGAGCAGTGAATCCAGCTACCGGCGAACGGCACAGTGACAGCAGCGAGAGCAGAGAATCCCGCTACCGGCGAACGGCACACTGACATCGAGAGCAGAGAATCCCACTACCGGCGAACGGCACACAGACAGCAGCGAGAGCAGAGAATTTCGCTGCCGGCGAACGGCACAGTGACAGCAGCGAGAGCACAGAATTGCGCTACCGGCGAACGGCATAGTGATAGCAGCGAATACAGAGAATCTCGCTACCGGCGAACGGCAACGTGACAGCAGCGGACACAGAGAATCCCGCTACCGGCGAACGGCACAGTGACAGCAGCGGCAGCAGAGAATCCCGCTACCGGCGAACGGCACACTGACTGCAGCGGGAGCAGAGAATCCCTCTCCGGTGAACGGCACAGTTACAGCAGCGAGAGCAGAGAATCCCGCTGTCGGCGAACGGCACAGTGACAGCAGCGGTAGCAGAGATTCCCGCTACCGGTGATGGGCACAGTGAAAGCAGCGGGAGCAGGGAATGTCGCTACCGGTGAAGTGCACAGTGAGAGCAGCGAGAGCAGAGAATCCCGCTACCGGCGAACGGCACAGCGACATCAGCGATAGCAGAGAATCCCGCTACCGGCGAACGGCACAGAGACAGCAGCGAGAGCAGAGAATCCCGTTACCGAAGAACGGCACAGAGACAGCAGCGAGGGCAGAGAATCCCGCCACCGGTGAAGGGCACAGAGACAGCAGCGAGAGCAGAGAATCCCGCCACCGGTGAAGGGCACACTGACAGCAGCGGGTACAGAGAATCCCGCTACCGGCGAACGACTCACTGACAGCAGCGGGAGCAGAGAATCCCGCCACCGGTGAAGGGCACAGAGACAGCAGCGGGAACAGAGAATACCGCCACCGGTGAAGGGCACAGTGAAAACAGCGAGAGCAGAGAATCCCGCCACCGGTGAAGGGCACAGTGAAAACAGCGGGAGCAGGGAATGCCAATAGCGGCGAACGGCACACTGACAGCAGCGGCAGCAGGGATTGCCGCTACCGGCGAACGGCACAATGACAGCAGCGGGAACTGGGAATGCCAATACCGGCGAACGGCACACTGAAAGCAGCGGCAGCAGGGAATGCCAATACCGGCGAACGGCACACTGACAGCAGCAGGAACAGGGAATGCCAATACCAGCGAACGGCACACTGACAGCAGCGGGAGCAGGGATTGCCGCTACCGGCGAACGGCACAGAGACAGCAGCGAGAGCAGAGAATTCCACCACCAGCGAACGGCACACTGACAGCAGCGAGTGCAGAGAATCCCGCTACCGGCCAAGTACACACTGACAGCAGCGAGAGCAGAGAATCCCACTACCGGCAAACGGCACAGAGACAGCAGCGAGAGCAGAGAATCCCACTACCGGCGAACGGCACAGTGACAGCAGCGGGAGCAGAGAACCCAGCTTCCGGCGAACGGCACACTGACGGCAGCGGCAGCAGAGAATCCCGCTACCGGCGAACGGCACTGTGACAGCAGCGAGAGCAGAGAATCCCGCTACCGGCGTACGGCACACTGACAGCAGCGAGAGAAGAGAATCCCGCTACCGGCGAACGGCACACTGACACCAGCGAGAGCAGAGAATCCCGCTACCGGCGAACGGCACACTGACAGCAGTGAGAGCTGGGAATCCCGCTACCGGCGAACGGCTCACTGACAGCAGCGGGAGCAGAGAAACCCGCTTCCGGCGAACGGAATAGTGACAGCAGCGGGAGCAGGGAATCCCGCTACAGGCGAACGGCACATTGACAGCAGTGGGAGCAGTGAATCCCCCTACCGGTGAATGCCACAGTGACAGCAGCGGGAACAGATAATCCCGCTACCGGCGAACGGCACAGTGACAGCAGCGGGAGCAGTGAATCCCGCTACCGGCGAACGGCACATTAACAGCAGCGGGAGCAGTGAATCCCGCTACCGGTGAACGGCACAGTGACAGCAGCGGGAGCAGAGAATCACGCTACCGGCGAACGGCACACTGACAGCAGCGGATACAGAGAATCCACCTACCGGCGAACGGCACAGTGACAGCAGCGAGAGCAGAGAATCCCGCTACCGGCGAACGGCACACTGACAGCGAGAGCAGAGAATCCCACTACCGGCGAACGGCACACAGACAGCAGCGAGAGCAGAAAATTTTGCTGCCGGCGAACGGCACAGTGACAGCAGCGAGAGCACAGAATCCCGCTACCGGCGATCGGCACAGTGACAGCAGCGGATACAGAGAATCTCGCTGCCGGCGAACGGCACAGTGACAGCAGCGGGAGCAGAGAATCCCGCTACCGGCGAACGGCACACTGACAGCAGCGAGAGCAGAGAATCCCGCTACCGGCGAACGGCACATTGACAGCAGCGAGAGCAGAGAATCCCGCTACTGGTATAAGGCAAACTGACGGCAGCGAGAGCAGAGAATCCCGCTACCGGTATACGGCACACTGACGGCAGCGAGAGCAAAGAATCCCGCTACCGGTATACGGCGCACTGACGGCAGCGAGAGCAGAGAGTCCCACTACCGGCGAACGGCACACTGACAGCAGTGGGAGCAGAAAATCCCGCTACCGCGAACGGAACAGAGACAGCAGCGGGTGCAGGGAATCCCACTACCGGCGAACGGCACACTGACAGCAGCGAGAGCAGAGAATCCCGCTAACTGCGAACGGCACACTGAAAGCACCGAGAGCAGGGAATCCCGCTACCGGCGAACGGCACAGAGACAGCAGCGGGAGGAGAGAATACCGCTACCGGCGAACGGCACACTGACAGCAGCGAGAGCAGAGAATCCCGCTACAGGCGAACGGCACACTGTCAGCAGCGGGTACAGAGAATTCCGCTACCGGCGAACGGCACAGTGACAGCAGCGGCAGCAGAGAATCCTGCTACCGGTGAACGGCACACTGGACAGCAGCGGGAGGAGGGAATCCCGCTGGCGGCGAACGGCACACGGACGGCAGCGAGAGCAGAGAATCCCGCTACTGGCGAACGGCACACTGACGTCAGCAAGAGCAGAGAATCCCGCTAACCGCGAATGGCACACTGAAAGCTCCGAGAGCAGAGAATCCCGCTACCAGCGAACGGCACAGAGACAGCAGCAGGAGCAGAGAATACCGCTACCGGCGAACGGCACACTGACAGCAGCGATAGCAGAGAACCCCGCTACCGGCGAAGGGCACAGAGACAGCAGCAGGAGCAGATAATCCCGCTACCGGCGAATGGCACACTGACAGCAGAGAGAGCAGAGAATCCCAGTACCGGTGTACGGCACACTGACGGCAGCGAGACTAGAGAAACCCACTACCGGCGAACGGCACACTGCCAGCAGCGGATACAGAGAATTCCCCTACCGGTTAAGGGCACACTGTCAGCAGCGGATACCGAGAATTCCACTACCGGTGAAGGGCACAGTGACAGCAGCGAGAGCAGAGAATCCCACTCCCGGTGAACAGCACACTGACGGCAGCGAGAGCAGAGAATCCCGCTACTGGCGAACGGCACACTGACGGCAGCGAGAGCAGAGAATCCCGCTAACCGCGAACGGCACACTGAAAGCACCGAGAGCAGAGAATCCCGCTACCAGCGAAAGGCACAGAGACAGCAGCGGGAGCAGAGAATACCGCTACCGGCGAACGGCACACTGACAGCAGCGAGAGCAGAGAATCCCGCTACAGGCGAACGGCACACTGTCAGCAGCGGGTACAGAGAATTCCGCTACCGGCGAACGGCACAGTGACAGCAGCGGATCCTGAGAATCCCGCTACCGGCGAACGGTACAGTGACAGTCGCGGGAGCAGAGAATCCCGCTAGCGGTATACGGCACACTGACGGCAGCGAGAGCAGAGAATCCCACGACCGGCGAACGGCACAGTGACAGCAGCGGCAGCAGAGAATCCTGCTACCGGTGAACGGCACACTGGACAGCAGCGGGAGCATGGAATCCCGCTACCGGCGAATGGCACACTGACAGCAGCGTGAGCAGAGAATCCCGCTACCGGCGAACGGCACAGAGACAGCAGCGGGAGCAGAGAAGCCCGCATCCGGCGAACGGCACACTGACAGCAGCGGGTGCAGGGAATCCCGCTACCTAAAAACGGCACACTGACAGCAGCGAGTGCATAGAATCCCGCTACCGGCGATTGGCACACTGACAGCAGCGAGAGCAGAGAATCCCGCTACCGGCGAACGGCACAGAGTCAGCAGCGGGAGCAGATAATCCCACTAATGGCGAACGGCACACTGACAGCAGAGAGAGCAGAGAATCCCGCTACCTGCGAACGGCACAGTGACAGCAGCGGGAGCAGAGATTCCCGCTACCGGTGAAGGGCACAGTGAAAGCAGCGGGAGCAGAGAATCCCGCTACCAGCGAACGGCACAGAGACAGCAGCGAGAGCAGAGAATCCCACTACCGGCAAACGGCACAGAGACAGCAGCGAGTGCAGAGAATCCCGCTACCGGCGAACGGCACAGAGACATCAGCGGGAGCAGGGAATCCCGCCACCGGTGAAGGGCACAGAGACAGCAGCGAGAGCAGAGAATCCCACTACCAGCGAACGGCACAGAGACAGCAGCGGGAGCAGAGAATCCCGCTACCGGCGAACGGCACACTGACAGCAGCGGGTGCAGGGAATCCCGCTACCTAAAAACGGCACACTGACAGCAGCGAGTGCATAGAATCCCGCTACCGGCGATTGGCACACTGACAGCAGCGAGAGCAGAGAATCCCGCTACCGGCGAACGGCACAGAGTCAGCAGCGGGAGCAGATAATCCCGCTACCGGCGAACGGAATCGAGACAGCAGCGGGAGCAGTGATTCCCGCTACCGGCAAACGGCACACTGACAGCAGCGAGAGCAGAGAATCCCGCTACCGGTGAGCGGCAAACTGACAGCAGCGGGAGCAGGGAAACCCGCTCCCGGCGAACGGCACAGTGACAGCAGCGAGAGCAGAAAATCCCACTTCCGGAGAACGGCACACAGACAGCAGCAAGAGCAGAGAATCCCGCTACCGGCGAAGGGCACAGTGAAAGCAGCGGGAGCAGAGAATCCCGCAACCAGCGAACGGCACAGAGACAGCAGCGAGAGCAGAGAATCCCGCAACCAGCGAACGGCACACAGACAGCAGCGAGAGCAGAAAATCCCACTTCCGGAGAACGGCACACAGACAGCAGCGAGAGCAGAGAATCGCACTAGCGACGAAAGGCACAGTGACAGCAGCGAGAGCAGAAAATCCCACTACCGGTGAACGGCACAGTGACAGCAGCGAGAGCAGAAAATCCCAATACCGGCCAACGGCACAGTGACGGCAGCGAGAGCAGAAAATCGAACTACCGGCGAACGGCACAGTGTCAGCAGCGAGAGCAGAGATTCCCGCTACCGGTGAAGGGCACAGTGAAAGCAGCGGGAGCAGAGAATCCCACAACCGGCGAACGGCACAATGACAGCAGCGGGAGCAGGGAAACCCGCTCCCGGCGAACGGCACAGTGACAGCAGCGGGAGCAGAGATTCCCGCTACCGGTGAAGGGCACAGTGAAAGCAGCGGGAGCAGAGAATCCCACAACCGGCGAACGGCACAATGACAGCAGCGGGAGCAGGGAAACCCGCTCCCGGCGAACGGCACAGTGACAGCAGCGAGAGCAGAAAATCCCACTTTCGGAGAACGGCACACAGACAGCAGCAAGAGCAGAGAATCCCGCTACCGGCGAAGGGCACAGTAAAAGCAGCGGGAGCAGAGAATCCCGCAACCAGCGAACGGCACAGAGACAGCAGCGAGAGCAGAGAATCCCGCAACCAGCGAACGGCACAGAGAAAGCAGCGAGAGCAGAGAATCCCACTAGCGACGAAAGGCACAGTAACAGCAGCGAGAGCAGAAAATCCCACTGCCGGTGAACGGCACAGTGACAGCAGCGAGAGCAGAAAATCCCAATACCGGCCAACGGCACAGTGACGGCAGCGAGAGCAGAAAATCCCACTACCGGCGAACGGCACAGTGTCAGTAGCGAGAGCAGAGAATCCCGCAACCGGCGAACGGCACAGTGACAGCAGCGGGAGCAGAGATTCCCGCTACCGGTGAAGGGCACAGTGAAAGCAGCGTGAGCAGAGAATCCCGCTACCAGCGAACGGCACAGAGACAGCAGCGAGAGCAGAGAATCCCACTACCGGCAAACGGCACAGAGACAGCAGCGAGAGCAGAGAATCCCGCTACCGGCGAACGGCACAGAGACATCAGCGGGAGCAGGGAATCCCGCCACCGGTGAAGGGCACAGAGACAGCAGCGAGAGCAGAGAATCCCACTACCAGCGAACGGCACAGAGACAGCAGCGGGAGCAGAGAATCCCGCTACCGGCGAACGGCACACTGACAGCAGCGGGTGCAGGGAATCCCGCTACCTGCGAACGGCACACTGACAGCAGCGAGTGCATAGAATCCCGCTACCGGCGATTGGCACACTGACAGCAGCGAGAGCAGAGAATCCCGCTACCGGCGAACGGCACAGAGTCAGCAGCGGGAGCAGATAATCCCGCGACCGGCGAATGGCAGACTGACAGCAGCGGGAGCAGGGTTTCCCGCTACCGGCGAACGGCACACTGACAGCAGCGAGAGCAGAGAATCCCGCTACCAGTGAGCGGCACACTGACAGCAGGGAGAGCAGAAAATCCCACTACCGGCGAACGGCACAGTGTCAGCAGCGAGAGCAGAGAATCCCGCAACCGGCGAACGGCACAGTGACAGCAGCGGGAGCAGAGATTCCCGCTACCGGTGAAGGGCACAGTGAAAGCAGCGGGAGCAGAGAATCCCGCTACGAGCGAACGGCACAGAGACAGCAGCGAGAGCAGAGAATCCCACTACCGGCAAACGGCACAGAGACAGCAGCGAGTGCAGAGAATCCCGCTACCGGCGAACGGCACAGAGACATCAGCGGGAGCAGGGAATCCCGCCACCGGTGAAGGGCACAGAGACAGCAGCGAGAGCAGAGAATCCCACTACCAGCGAACGGCACAGAGACAGCAGCGGGAGCAGAGAATCCCGCTACCGGCGAACGGCACACTGACAGCAGCGGGTGCAGGGAATCCCGCTACCTGCGAACGGCACACTGACAGCAGCGAGTGCATAGAATCCCGCTACCGGCGATTGGCACACTGACAGCAGCGAGAGCAGAGAATCCCGCTACCGGCGAACGGCACAGAGTCAGCAGCGGGAGCAGATAATCCCGCTACCGGCGAACGGAATCGAGACAGCAGCGGGAGCAGTGATTCCCGCGACCGGCAAACGGCACACTGACAGCAGCGAGAGCAGAGAATCCCGCTACCGGTGAGCGGCACAGTGACAGCAGCGAGAGCAGAAAATCACACTACCTGCGAAGGGCACACTGAAAGCAACGGGAGCAGAGAATCCCGCTACCGGTGAAGGGCACACTGAAAGCAACGGGAGCAGAGAATCCCGCTACCAGCGAACGGCACAGAGAAAGCAGTGAGAGCAGAAAATCACACTAGCTGCGAAGGGCACACTGAAAGCAGCAAGAGCAGAGAATCCCGCTACCGGTGAAGGGCACACTGAAGGCAACGGGAGCAGAGAATCCCGCTACCAGCGAACGGCACAGAGACAGCAGCGAGAGCAGAGAATCCCGCTACCAGCGAACGGCACAGAGACAGCAGCGTGAGCAGAGAATCCCGCTACCGGCGAACGGCACACTGACAGCAGCGGGAGCAGGGATTCCTCTACCGGAGAACTGTGCACTGACAGCAGCGGGAGCAGAGAATCCCGCTACCGGCGAACGGCACAGTGACAGCAGCGGGAACAGAGAATCCCGCTAACGGCGAACGGAACATTGACAGCAGCGAGAGCAGAGAATCCCACTACCGACGAACGGCACAGTGACAGCAGCGAGAGCAGAAAATCCCACTACCGGCGATCGGCACAGTGTCAGCAGAGAGAGCAGAAAATCCCGCTACCGGCGAACGGCACAGTGACAGAAGCGAGAGCAGAAAATCCCACTACCGACGAACGGCACAGTGACAGCAGTGAGAGCAGAAAATCCCAATAGCGGCGAACGGCACAGTGTCAGCAGCGAGAGCAGAGAATCCCGCTACCGGCGAACGGCACAGTGTCAGCAGCGAGAGCAGAGAATCCCACTACCGGCGAACGACACAGAGACAGCAGCGAGAGCAGAGAATCCCGCTACCGGCGAACGGCACAGAGACAGCAGCGAGAGCAGAGAATCCCGCCACCGGTGAAGGGCACAGTGACAGCAGCGAGAGCAGAGAATCCCACTACCGGCGAACGACACAGAGACAGCAGCGAGAGCAGAGAATCCCGCTACCGGCGAACGGCACAGAGACAGCAGCGAGAGCAGAGAATCCCGCCACCGGTGAAGGGCACAGATACAGCAGCAAGAGCAGAGAATCCCGCTACCGGCGAACGGCACAGTGACAGCAGCGGGAGCAGAGATTCCCGCTACCGGTGAAGGGCACAGTGAAAGCAGCAGGAGCAGAGAATCCAGCTACCGGCGAACGGCACAGAGACAGCAGCGAGAGCAGAGAATCCCACTATCGGCGAACGGCACAGAGACAGCAGCGAGAGCAGAGAATCCCGCTACCGGTGAACGGCACACTGGCGGCAGCGAGAGCAGAGAATCCCGCTACCGGTGAACGGCACACTGACAGCAGCGAGAGCAGAGAATCCCGCTACCGGTGAACAACACACTGACGGCAGCGAGAGCAGAGAATCCCGCGACCGGTGAAGGGCACAGTGACAGCAGCGGGAGCAGGGAATCCCGCTACCGGCGAACGGCACACTGACAGCAGCGAGAGCAGAGAATCCCGCTACCGGTGAACAACACACTGACGGCAGCGAGAGCAGAGAATCCCGCGACCGGTGAAGGGCACAGTGACAGCAGCGAGAGCGGAGAATCTCGCTACCGGCGAACGGAATAGTGATAGCAGTGGGAGCAGTGAATCCCCCTACCGGTGAACGGCACAGTGACAGCAGCGGCAGCAGAGAATCCCGCTACCGGCCAACGGCACACTGACTTCAGCGAGAGCAGAGAATCCAGCTACCGGCGAACGGCACACTGACTGCAGCGAGAGCAGAGAATCCCACTACCGGCGAACGGCACACTGACGGCAGCGAGAGCAGAGAATCCCACACCCGGCGAACGGCACACTGACAGCAGCGGGAGCAGAAAGTCCCGCGACCGGCGAACGGCACAGAGACATCAGCGGGAGCAGGAAATCCCGCTACCGGCGAACGGCACACTGACAGCAGCGAGAAATAGAATCCCACTACCAGCGAACGGCACAGAGACAGCAGCTGGAGCAGAGAATCCCGCTACCGGTGAGCGGCACACTGACAGCAGCGGGAGCAGGGTTTCCCGCTACCGGCGAACGGCACAGTGTCAGCAGCGGGAGCAGATAATCCCGCGACCGGCGAACGGCAGACTGACAGCAGCGGGAGCAGGGTTTCCCGCTACCGGCGAACGGATTCGAGACAGCAGCGGGAGCAGTGATTCCCGCTACCGGCAAACGGCACACTGACAGCAGCGAGAGCAGAGAATCCCGCTACGGGTGAGCGGCACACTGACAGCTGCGAGAGCAGAGAATCCCGCTACCGAAAAACGGCACACTGACAGCAGCAGGAGCAGAGAATCCCACAACCGGCGAACGGCACAATGACAGCAGCGGGAGCAGGGAAACCCGCTCCCGGCGAACGGCACAGTGACAGCAGCGAGAGCAGAAAATCCCACTTCCGGAGAACGGCACACAGACAGCAGCAAGAGCAGAGAATCCCGCTACCGGCGAAGGGCACAGTGAAAGCACCGGGAGCAGAGAATCCCGCAACCAGCGAACGGCACAGAGACAGCAGCGAGAGCAGAGAATCCCGCTACCAGCGAACGGCACAGAGACAGCAGCGAGAGCAGAGAATCCCACTAGCGACGAAAGGCACAGTGACAGCAGCGAGAGCAGAAAATCCCACTACCGGCGAACGGCACAGTGTCAGAAGCGAGAGCAGAGAATCCCGCTACCGGCGAACGGCACACTGACGGCAGTGAGAGCAGAAAATCCCACTACCGGCGAACGGCACAGTGTCAGCAGCGAGAGCAGAGAATCCCGCAACCGGCGAACGGCACAGTGACAGCAGCGGGAGAAGAGATTCCCGCTACCGGTGAAGGGCACAGTGAAAGCAGCGGGAGCAGAGAATCCCGCTACCGACGAACGGCACAGAGACAGCAGCGAGAGCAGAGAATCCCACTGCCGGCGAACGACACAGAGACAGCAGCGAGAGCAGAGAATCCCGCTACCGGCGAACGGCACAGAGACAGCAGCGAGAGCAGAGAATCCCGCCACCGGTGAAGGGCACAGATACAGCAGCAAGAGCAGAGAATCCCGCTACCGGCGAACGGCACAGTGACAGCAGCGGGAGCAGAGATTCCCGCTACCGGTGAAGGGCACAGTGAAAGCAGCAGGAGCAGAGAATCCAGCTACCGGCGAACGGCACAGAGACAGCAGCGAGAGCAGAGAATCCCACTATCGGCGAACGGCACAGAGACAGCAGCGAGAGCAGAGAATCCCGCTACCGGTGAACGGCACACTGACAACAGCGAGAGCAGAGAATCCCGCTACCGGTGAGCGGCACACTGACAGCAGTGAGAGCAGAGAATCCCGCTACCTAAGAACGGCACACTGACAGCAGCGGGAGCAGAGAATCCCACTACCGGCAAACGGCACACTGACAGCAGCGGGAGCAGGGAAACCCGCTCCCGGCGAACGGCACAGTGACAGCAGCGAGAGCAGAAAATCCCACTACCGGCGAACGGCACACAGACAGGAGAAAGAGCAGAGAATCCCGCTACCGGTGAAGGGCACAGTGAAATCAGCGGGAGCAGAGAATCCCGCTACCAGCGAACGGCACAGAGACAGCAGCGAGAGCAGAGAATCCCGCTCCCGGCGAACGTCACACTGACAGCAGCGGGAGCAGGGAATCCCTCTACCGGAGAACGGTGCACTGACAGCAGCGGGAGCAGAGAATCCTGCTTCCGACGAACAGAATAGTGACAGCAGCGAGAGCAGAGAATCCCACTACCTGCGAACGGCACAGAGACAGCAGCGAGAGCAGAGAATCCCGCTACCGGCGAATGGCACAGTGACAGCAGAGAGAGCAGAGAATCCCAGTACCGGTGAACGGCACACTGACGGCAGCGAGAGCAGAGAATCCCACTACCGGCGAACGGCACACTGCCAGCAGCGGATACAGAGAATTCCCCTACCGGTTAAGGGCACAATGTCAGCAGCGGATACTGAGAATTCCGCTACCGGTGAAGGGCACAGTGACAGCAGCGAGAGCAGAGAATCCCACTACCGGTGAACGGCACACTGACGGCAGCGAGAGCAGAGAATCCCACTAACGGCGAACGGCACACTGAAAGCACCGAGAGCAGAGAATCCCGCTAATGGCGAACGGCACACTGTCAGCACCGGGTACAGAGAATTCCGCGACCGGCGAACGGCACAGTGACAGCAGCGGATACAGAGAATCCCGCTAACGGCGAACGGTACAGTGACAGTCGCGGGAGCAGAGAATCCCGCTACCGGTATACGGCACACTGATGCCAGCGAGAGCAGAGAATCCCACTACCGGCGAACGGAACACTGACTACAGCGGGAGCAGAGAATCCCGCTACCGGCAAACGGCACAGTGACAGCAGTGGCAGCAGAGTATCCTGCTACCGGCGAACGGCACACTGGACAGCAGCGGGAGCAGGGAATCCCGCTGCCGGCGAACGGCACACTGACAGTAGCATGAGCAGAGAATCCCGCTACCGGCGAACGGCACAGAGACAGCAGCGGGAGCAGAGAAGCCCGCATCCGGCGAACGGCACACTGCCAGCAGCGAGAGCAGAGAATCCCGCTAATGGCGAATGGTACACTGACAGCAGAGAGAGCAGAGAATCCCGCTACCGGCGAACGGCCCAGTGACAGCAGCAGGCACAGAGAATCCCGCTACCGGCGAACGGCACACTGACGGCAGCGAGAGCAGAGAATCCCACTACCAGCGAACGGCACAGAGACAGCAGCGAGAGCAGAGAATCCCGCTACCGGCGAACGGCACACTGACAGCAGCGGGAGCAGGGAATCCCGCTACCGACGATTGGCACACTTACAGCAGAGGGAGCAGAAAATCCGGATACCGGCGAACGGCACAGAGACATCAGCGGGAGCAGGGAATCCCTCTACCAGCGAACGGCACACTGACAGCAGCGAGAGCAGAGAATCCCACTACCACCGAACGGCACAGAGACAGCAGCGAGAGCAGAAAATCCCACTCCCGGCGAACGGCACACTGACAGCAGCGAGTGCAAAGAATCCCGCTACCGACGATTGGCATACTGACAGCAGTGAGAGCAGGGAATCACGCTACCGGCGAACGGAATCGAGATAGCAGCGGGAGCAGTGATTCCCGCTACCGGCGAACGGCAAACTGACAGCAGCGGGAGCAGGGAAAGCCGCTCCCGGCGAACGGCACAGTGGCAGCAGCGAGAGCAGAAAATCCCACTTACGGCGAACGGCACACAGACAGCAGCAAGAGCAGAGAATCCCGCTTCTGGCGAACGGCACAGTGACAGCAGCGGGAGCAGAGAATCCCGCTACCGGCGATCGGCACACTGACTTCAGCGAGAGCAGAGAATCCCGCTAGCGGCGAACGGCACACTGACTGCAGCGAGAGCAGAGAATCCCACGACCGGCGAACGGCACACTGACGGCAGAGAGAGCAGAGAATCCCACTACCGGCGAACGGCGCACTAACAGCAGCGGGAGCAGAGAATCCCGCTAGCGGCGAACGGCACATTGACTGCAGCGAGAGCAGAGAATCCCACTACCGGCGAACGGCACACAGACGGCAGAGAGAGCAAAGAATCCCGCTACCGGTATACGGCACACTGACGGCAGCGAGAGCAGAGAATCCCACTACCAGCGAACGGCACAGTGACAGAAGCGGATACAGAGAATTCCGCTACCGGTGAAGGGCACAGTGACAGCAGCGGGAGCAGAGAATCCCGCGACCGGCGAACGGCACAGTGACAGCAGCGGGAGCAGAGAGTCCCACGACCGGCGAATGGCACAGAGACAGCAGCGGGAGCAGAGAATCCCGCTACAGGCGAACGGCACAGAGACAGCAGCGAGAGCAGAGAATCCCGCTACCGGTATACGGCACAGTGACAGCAGCGGGAGCAGAGAATCCCGCTACCGGCGAACGACACACTGACGGCAGCGTGAGCAGAGAATCCCACTACCGGCGAACGGCACACTGACAGGAGCGGGAGCAGAAAGTCCCGCTACCGGCGAACGGCACAGAAACATCAGCGGGCGCAGGGAATCCCGCTACCGGCGAACGGCACACTGACAGCAGCGAGAGCAGAGAATCCCGCTATCCAGCGAACGGCACAGAGACAGCAGCGAGAGCAGAGAATCCCGCTACCAGCGAACGGCACAGAGACAGCAGCGGGAGCAGGGAATCCCTCTACCGGAGAACGGTGCACTGACAGCAGCGGGAGCAGAGAATCCTGCTTCCGGCGAACAGAATAGTGACAGCAGCGGGAGCATTGATTCCCGCTACCGGCGAATGGCACACTGACAGCAGCGAGAGCAGAGAATCCCACTAACGGCGAACGGCACAGTGACAGCAGCGGATACAGAGAATCCCGCTACCGGCGAACGGCACAGTGACAGCAGCGGGAGCAGAGAATCCCGCTACCGGCGAACGGCACACTGACTGCAGCAAGAGCAGAGAATCCCGCTACCGGTAAACGGCACACTGACGGCAGCGGGAGCAGAAAATCCCGCTACCGGCGAACGGCACAGAGACATCAGCGGGAGCAGGGAATCCCGCTACCGGCGAACGGCACACTGACATCAGCGAGAAATAGAATCCCACTACCAGCGAACGGCACAGTGACAGCAGTGGCAGCAGAGTATCCTGCTACCGGCGAACGGCACACTGGACAGCAGCGGGAGCAGGGAATCCCGCTGCCGGCGAACGGCACACTGACAGTAGCATGAGCAGAGAATCCCGCTACCGGCGAACGGCACAGAGACAGCAGCGGGAGCAGAGAAGCCCGCATCCGGCGAACGGCACACTGCCAGCAGCGAGAGCAGAGAATACCGCTAATGGCGAATGGTACACTGACAGCAGAGAGAGCAGAGAATCCCGCTACCGGCGAACGGCCCAGTGACAGCAGCAGGCACAGAGAATCCCGCTACCGGCGAACGGCACACTGACGGCAGCGAGAGCAGAGAATCCCACTACCAGCGAACGGCACAGAGACAGCAGCGAGAGCAGAGAATCCCGCTACCGGCGAACGGCACACTGACAGCAGCGGGAGCAGGGAATCCCGCTACCGACGATTGGCACACTTACAGCAGCGGGAGCAGAAAATCCGGATACCGGCGAACGGCACAGAGACATCAGCGGGAGCAGGGAATCCCTCTACCAGCGAACGGCACACTGACAGCAGCGAGAGCAGAGAATCCCACTACCACCGAACGGCACAGAGACAGCAGCGAGAGCAGAAAATCCCGCTCCCGGCGAACGGCACACTGACAGCAGCGAGTGCAAAGAATCCCGCTACCGACGATTGGCATACTGACAGCAGTGAGAGCAGGGAATCACGCTACCGGCGAACGGAATCGAGATAGCAGCGGGAGCAGTGATTCCCGCTACCGGCGAACGGCAAACTGACAGCAGCGGGAGCAGGGAAAGCCGCTCCCGGCGAACGGCACAGTGGCAGCAGCGAGAGCAGAAAATCCCACTTACGGCGAACGGCACACAGACAGCAGCAAGAGCAGAGAATCCCGCTTCTGGCGAACGGCACAGTGACAGCAGCGGGAGCAGAGAATCCCGCTACCGGCGATCGGCACACTGACTTCAGCGAGAGCAGAGAATCCCGCTAGCGGCGAACGGCACACTGACTGCAGCGAGAGCAGAGAATCCCACGACCGGCGAACGGCACACTGACGGCAGAGAGAGCAGAGAATCCCGCTACCGGCGAACGGCGCACTAACAGCAGCGGGAGCAGAGAATCCCGCTAGCGGCGAACGGCACATTGACTGCAGCGAGAGCAGAGAATCCCACTACCGGCGAACGGCACACAGACGGCAGAGAGAGCAAAGAATCCCGCTACCGGTATAC
This sequence comes from Scyliorhinus torazame, assembly GCF_047496885.1. NCBI lineage: Eukaryota > Metazoa > Chordata > Chondrichthyes > Carcharhiniformes > Scyliorhinidae > Scyliorhinus > Scyliorhinus torazame. Next base: position 190,234,149 of record NC_092707.1, on the reverse strand, counting down.
GGCACACTGACGGCAGCGAGAGCAGAGAATCCCACTACCAGCGAACGGCACAGTGATAGAAGCGGATACAGAGAATTCCGCTACCGGTGAAGGGCACAGTGACAGCAGCGGGAGCAGAGAATCCCGCGACCGGCGAACGGCACAGTGACAGCAGCGGGAGCAGAGTGTCCCGCGACCGGCGAACGGCACAGAGACAGCAGCGGGAGCAGAGAATCCCGCTACAGGCGAACGGCACAGAGACAGCAGCGAGAGCAGAGAATCCCGCTACCGGTATACGGCACAGTGACAGCAGCGGGAGCAGAGAATCCCGCTACCGGCGAACGACACACTGACGGCAGCGTGAGCAGAGAATCCCACTACCGGCGAACGGCACACTGACAGGAGCGGGAGCAGAAAATCCCGCTACCGGCGAACGGCACAGAAACATCAGCGGGCGCAGGGAATCCCGCTACCGGCGAACGGCACACTGACAGCAGCGAGAGCAGAGAATCCCGCTATCCAGCGAACGGCACAGAGACAGCAGCGAGAGCAGAGAATCCCGCTACCAGCGAACGGCACAGAGACAGCAGCGGGAGCAGGGAATCCCTCTACCGGAGAACGGTGCACTGACAGCAGCGGGAGCAGAGAATCCTGCTTCCGGCGAACAGAATAGTGACAGCAGCGGGAGCATTGATTCCCGCTACCGGCGAATGGCACACTGACAGCAGCGAGAGCAGAGAATCCCGCTAACGGCGAACGGCACAGTGACAGCAGCGGATACAGAGAATCCCGCTACCGGCGAACGGCACAGTGACAGCAGCGGGAGCAGAGAATCCCGCTACCGGCGAACGGCACACTGACTGCAGCAAGAGCAGAGAATCCCGCTACCGGTAAACGGCACACTGACGGCAGCGGGAGCAGAAAATCCCGCTACCGGCGAACGGCACAGAGACATCAGCGGGAGCAGGGAATCCCGCTACCGGCGAACGGCACACTGACATCAGCGAGAAATAGAATCCCACTACCAGCGAACGGCACAGAGACAGCAGCGGGAGCAGAGAATCCCGCTACCGGTGAACGGCACACTGACAGCAGCTGGAGCAGGGAATCCCGCTACCTCCGAACGGCACACTGACAGCAGCGACTGCATAGAATCCCGCTACCGGCGAACGGCACCGAGACACCAGCGGGAGCAGAAAATCCCGCGACCGGCGAACGGCAGACTATCAGCAGCGGGAGCAGGGTTTCCCGCTACCGGCGAACGGAATCGAGACAGCAGCGGGAGCAGTGATTCCCGCTACCGGCAAACGGCACACTGACAGCAGTGAGAGCAGAGAATCCCGCTACCGGTGAGCGGCACACTGACAGCAGCGAGAGTAGAGAACCCCACTACCGGCGAACGGCACACTGACAGCAGCAGGAGCAGGGAAACCCGCTCCCGGCGAACGGCACAGTGACAGCAGCGAGAGCAGAAAATCCCACTTCCGGAGAACGGCACACAGACAGCAGCAAGAGCAGAGAATCCCGCTACCGGCGAAGGGCACAGTGAAAGCAGCGGGAGCAGAGAATCCCGCGACCAGCGAACGGCACAGAGACAGCAGCGAGAGCAGAGAATCCCGCTACCGGCGAACGGCACACTGACAGCAGCGGGAGCAGGGAATCCCTCTACCGGAGAACCGTGCACTGACAGCAGCGGGAGCAGAGAATCCCGCTACCGGTGAACGGCACGCTGACAGCAGCGAGAGCAGAGAATCCCACTACCGGCGAACGTGACAGAGACAGCAGCAGGAGCAGAGAATCCCGCTACCGGCGAAAGGCACACTGACAGCAGCGAGAGTAGAGAATCCCGCTACCGGCGAACGGCACACTGACAGCAGCGAGAGCAGAGAATCCCGCGACAGGCGAACGGCACACTGACAGCAGAGAGAGCAGAGAATCCCGCTACCGGTATACGGCACACTGACGGCAGCGAGAGCAGAGAATCCCACTACCGGCGAACGGCACACTGACAGCAGCGGGAGCAGGAAATCCCGCTACCGGCGAACGGCACAGAGACATCAGCGGGCGCAGGGAATCCCGCTACCGGCGAACGGCACACTGACAGCAGCGAGAGCAGAGAATCCCGCTACCGGCGAACGGCACACTGACAGCAGCGAGAGCAGAGAATCCCGCTACAGGCGAACGGCACACTGACAGCAGAGAGAGCAGAGAATCCCGCTACCGGTGAACGGAATCGAGACAGCAGCGGGAGCAGTGATTCCCGCTACCGGCAAACGGCACACTGACAGCAGCGAGAGCAGAGAAACCCGCTACCGGTGAGCGGCACACTGACAGCAGCGGGAGAAGGGAAACGCGCTCCCGGCTAACGGCACAGTGACAGCAGCGAGAGCAGAAAATCACACTACCGGCGAAGGACACACTGAAAGCAACGGGAGCAGAGAATCCCGCTACCGGTGAAGGGCACACTGAAAGCAACGGGAGCAGAGAATCCCTCTACCAGCGAACGGCACAGAGACAGCAGCGAGAGCAGAAAATCACACTACCGGCGAAGGGCACACTGAAAGCAGCAAGAGCAGAGAATCCCGCTACCGGTGAAGGGCACACTGAAAGCAACGGGAGCAGAGAATCCCGCTACCAGCGAACGGCACAGAGACAGCAGCGAGAGCAGAGAATCCCGCTACCAGCGAACGGCACAGAGGCAGCAGCGTGAGCAGAGAATCCCGCTACCGGCGAACGGCACACTGACAGCAGCGGGAGCAGGGAATCCCTCTACCGGAGAACTGTGCACTGACAGCAGCGGGAGCAGAGAATCCCGCTACCGGCAAACGGCACAGTGACAGCAGCGGGAAAAGAGAATCCCGCTAACGGCGAACGGAACATTGACAGCAGCGAGAGCAGAGAATCCCACTACCAACGAACGCCACTGTGTCAGCAGCGAGAGCAGAAATCCCACTACCAGCGAACGGCACAGAGACAGCGGCGGGGGCAGAAAATCCCGCGACCGGCGAACGGCAGACTGACAGCAGCGGGAGCAGGGTTTCCCGCTACCGGCGAACGGAATCGAGACAGCAGCGGGAGCAGTGATTCCCGCTACCGTCAAACGGCACACTGACAGCAGCGAGAGCAGAGAATCCCGCTACCGTCAAACGGCACACTGACAGCAGCGAGAGCAGAGAATCCCGCTACCGGCGAACGGCACACTGACAGCAGCAGGAGCAGGGAAACCCGCTCCCGGCGAACGGCACAGTGACAGCAGCGAGAGCAGAAAATCCCACTTCCGGAGAACGGCACACAGACAGCAGCAAGAGCAGAGAATCCCGCTACCGGCGAAGGGCACAGTGAAAGCAGCGGGAGCAGAGAATCCCGCGACCGGCGAAGGGCACAGTGAAAGCAGCGGGAGCAGAGAATCCCGCTACCAGCGAACGGCACAGAGACAGCAGCGAGAGCAGAGAATCCCGCTACCAGACGAACGGCACAGAGACAGCAGCGAGAGCAGAGAATCCCGCTACCGGCGAACGGCACACTGACAGCAGCGGGAGCAGGGAATCCCTCTACCGGAGAACCGTGCACTGACAGCAGCGGGAGCAGAGAATCCCGCTACCGGCGAACGGCACACTGACAGCAGCGAGAGCAGAGCATTCCGCTACCGGCGAACGGGACAGAGACAGCAGCGGGAGCAGAGAATCCCGCTACCGGCGAAAGGCACACTGACAGCAGCGAGAGTAGAGAATCCCACTACCGGCGAACGGCACACTGACAGCAGCGAGAGCAGAGAATCCCGCTACAGGCGAACGGCACACTGACAGCAGAGAGAGCAGAGAATCCCGCTACCGGTATACGGCACACTGACGGCAGCGAGAGCAGAGAATCCCACTACCGGCTAACGGCACACTGACAGCAGCGGGAGCAGGAAATCCCGCTACCGGCGAACGGCACAGGGACATCAGCGGGCGCAGGGAATCCCGCTACCGGCGAACGGCACACTGACAGCAGCGAGAGCAGAGAATCCCGCTACCGGCGAACGGCACACTGACAGCAGCGAGAGTAGAGAATCCCGCTACAGGCGAACGGCACACTGACAGCAGAGAGAGCAGAGAATCCCGCTACCGGCGAACGGAATCGAGACAGCAGCGGGAGCAGTGATTCCCGCTACCGGCAAACGGCACACTGACAGCAGCGAGAGCAGAGAAACCCGCTACCGGTGAGCGGCACACTGACAGCAGCGGGAGAAGGGAAACCCGCTCCCGGCTAACGGCACAGTGACAGCAGCGAGAGCAGAAAATCACACTACCGGCGAAGGACACACTGAAAGCAACGGGAGCAGAGAATCCCGCTACCGGTGAAGGGCACACTGAAAGCAACGGGAGCAGAGAATCCCGCTACCAGCGAACGGCACAGAGACAGCAGCGAGAGCAGAAAATCACACTACCGGCGAAGGGCACACTGAAAGCAGCAAGAGCAGAGAATCCCGCTTCCGGTGAAGGGCACACTGAAAGCAACGGGAGCAGAGAATCCCGCTACCAGCGAACGGCACAGAGACAGCAGCGAGGGCAGAGAATCCCGCTACCAGCGAACGGCACAGAGGCAGCAGCGTGAGCAGAGAATCCCGCTACCGGCGAACGGCACACTGACAGCAGCGGGAGCAGGGAATCCCTCTACCGGAGAACTGTGCACTGACAGCAGCGGGAGCAGAGAATCCCGCTACCGGCGAACGGCACAGTGACAGCAGCGGGAAAAGAGAATCCCGCTAACGGCGAACGGAACATTGACAGCAGCGAGAGCAGAGAATCCCACTACCGACGAACGGCACTGTGTCAGCAGCGAGAGCAGAAATCCCGCTACCTGCGAACGGCACAGTGACAGCAGCGAGAGCAGAAAATCCCACTACCGACGAACGGCACAGTGACAGCAGCGAGAGCAGAAAATCCCAATACCAGCGAACGGCACAGTGACAGCAGCGACAGCAGAGAATCCCGCTACCCGCGAATGGCACAGTGTCAGCAGCGAGAGCAGAGAATCCCGCTACCGGCGAACGGCACACTGGCGGCAGCGAGAGCAGAAAATCCCACTACCGGCGAACGGCACAGTGTCAGCAGCGAGAGCAGAGAATCCCGCAACCGGCGAACGGCACAGTGACAGCAGCGGGAGCAGAGATTCCCGCTACCGGTGAAGGGCACAGTGAAAGCAGCGGGAGCAGAGAATCCCGCTACCAGCGAACGGCACAGAGACAGCAGCGACAGCAGAGAATCCCACTACCGGCGAACGACACAGAGACAGCAGCGAGAGCAGAGAATCCCGCTACCAGACGAACGGCACAGAGACAGCAGCGAGAGCAGAGAATCCCGCTACCGGCGAACGGCACACTGACAGCAGCGGGAGCAGGGAATCCCTCTACCGGAGAACCGTGCACTGACAGCAGCGGGAGCAGAGAATCCCGCTACCGGCGAACGGCACACTGACAGCAGCGAGAGCAGAGAATCCCGCTACCGGCGAACGGGACAGAGACAGCAGCGGGAGCAGAGAATCCCGCTACCGGCGAAAGGCACACTGACAGCAGCGAGAGTAGAGAATCCCACTACCGGCGAACGGCACACTGACAGCAGCGAGAGCAGAGAATCCCGCTACAGGCGAACGGCACACTGACAGCAGAGAGAGCAGAGAATCCCGCTACCGGTATACGGCACACTGACGGCAGCGAGAGCAGAGAATCCCACTACCGGCTAACGGCACACTGACAGCAGCGGGAGCAGGAAATCCCGCTACCGGCGAACGGCACAGGGACATCAGCGGGCGCAGGGAATCCCGCTACCGGCGAACGGCACACTGACAGCAGCGAGAGCAGAGAATCCCGCTACCGGCGAACGGCACACTGACAGCAGCGAGAGTAGAGAATCCCGCTACAGGCGAACGGCACACTGACAGCAGAGAGAGCAGAGAATCCCGCTACCGGCGAACGGAATCGAGACAGCAGCGGGAGCAGTGATTCCCGCTACCGGCAAACGGCACACTGACAGCAGCGAGAGCAGAGAAACCCGCTACCGGTGAGCGGCACACTGACAGCAGCGGGAGAAGGGAAACCCGCTCCCGGCTAACGGCACAGTGACAGCAGCGAGAGCAGAAAATCACACTACCGGCGAAGGACACACTGAAAGCAACGGGAGCAGAGAATCCCGCTACCGGTGAAGGGCACACTGAAAGCAACGGGAGCAGAGAATCCCGCTACCAGCGAACGGCACAGAGACAGCAGCGAGAGCAGAAAATCACACTACCGGCGAAGGGCACACTGAAAGCAGCAAGAGCAGAGAATCCCGCTTCCGGTGAAGGGCACACTGAAAGCAACGGGAGCAGAGAATCCCGCTACCAGCGAACGGCACAGAGACAGCAGCGAGGGCAGAGAATCCCGCTACCAGCGAACGGCACAGAGGCAGCAGCGTGAGCAGAGAATCCCGCTACCGGCGAACGGCACACTGACAGCAGCGGGAGCAGGGAATCCCTCTACCGGAGAACTGTGCACTGACAGCAGCGGGAGCAGAGAATCCCGCTACCGGCGAACGGCACAGTGACAGCAGCGGGAAAAGAGAATCCCGCTAACGGCGAACGGAACATTGACAGCAGCGAGAGCAGAGAATCCCACTACCGACGAACGGCACTGTGTCAGCAGCGAGAGCAGAAATCCCGCTACCTGCGAACGGCACAGTGACAGCAGCGAGAGCAGAAAATCCCACTACCGACGAACGGCACAGTGACAGCAGCGAGAGCAGAAAATCCCAATACCAGCGAACGGCACAGTGACAGCAGCGACAGCAGAGAATCCCGCTACCCGCGAATGGCACAGTGTCAGCAGCGAGAGCAGAGAATCCCGCTACCGGCGAACGGCACACTGGCGGCAGCGAGAGCAGAAAATCCCACTACCGGCGAACGGCACAGTGTCAGCAGCGAGAGCAGAGAATCCCGCAACCGGCGAACGGCACAGTGACAGCAGCGGGAGCAGAGATTCCCGCTACCGGTGAAGGGCACAGTGAAAGCAGCGGGAGCAGAGAATCCCGCTACCAGCGAACGGCACAGAGACAGCAGCGACAGCAGAGAATCCCACTACCGGCGAACGACACAGAGACAGCAGCGAGAGCAGAGAATCCCGCTACCAGCGAACGGCACAGAGACAGCAGCGAGAGCAGAGAATCCCGCTACCGGCGAACGGCACACTGACAGCAGCGGGAGCAGGGAATCCCTCTACCGGAGAACCGTGCACTGACAGCAGCGGGAGCAGAGAATCCCGCTACCGGCGAACGGCACACTGACAGCAGCGAGAGCAGAGAATCCCGCTACCGGCGAACGGGACAGAGACAGCAGCGGGAGCAGAGAATCCCGCTACCGGCGAAAGGCACACTGACAGCAGCGAGAGTAGAGAATCCCACTACCGGCGAACGGCACACTGACAGCAGCGAGAGCAGAGAATCCCGCTACAGGCGAACGGCACACTGACAGCAGAGAGAGCAGAGAATCCCGCTACCGGTATACGGCACACTGACGGCAGCGAGAGCAGAGAATCCCACTACCGGCGAACGGCACACTGACAGCAGCGGGAGCAGGAAATCCCGCTACCGGCGAACGGCACAGGGACATCAGCGGGCGCAGGGAATCCCGCTACCGGCGAACGGCACACTGACAGCAGCGAGAGCAGAGAATCCCGCTACCGGCGAACGGCACACTGACAGCAGCGAGATCAAGAATCCCGCTACAGGCGAACGGCACACTGACAGCAGAGAGAGCAGAGAATCCCGCTACCGGCGAACGGAATCGAGACAGCAGCGGGAGCAGTGATTCCCGCTACCGGCAAACGGCACACTGACAGCAGCGAGAGCAGAGAAACCCGCTACCGGTGAGCGGCACACTGACAGCAGCGGGAGAAGGGAAACCCGCTCCCGGCTAACGGCACAGTGACAGCAGCGAGAGCAGAAAATCACACTACCGGCGAAGGACACACTGAAAGCAACGGGAGCAGAGAATCCCGCTACCGGTGAGCGGCACACTGACAGCAGCGGGAGAAGGGAAACCCGCTCCCGGCGAACGGAACATTGACAGCAGCGAGAGCAGAGAATCCCACTACCGACGAACGGCACTGTGTCAGCAGCGAGAGCAGAAATCCCACTACCAGCGAACGGCACAGAGACAGCAGCGGGGGCAGAAAATCCCGTGACCGGCGAACGGCAGACTGACAGCAGCGGGAGCAGGGTTTCCCGCTACCGGCGAACGGAATCGAGACAGCAGCGGGAGCAGTGATTCCCGCTACCGTCAAACGGCACACTGACAGCAGCGAGAGCAGAGAATCCCGCTACCGGCGAACGGCACACTGACAGCAGCGAGAGCAAAGAATCCCACTACCGGCGAATGGCACACTGACAGCAGCAGGAGCAGGGAAACCCGCTCCCGGCGAACGGCACAGTGACAGCAGCGAGAGCAGAAAATCCCACTTCCGGAGAACGGCACACAGACAGCAGCAAGAGCAGAGAATCCCGCTACCGGCGAAGGGCACAGTGAAAGCAGCGGGAGCAGAGAATCCCGCGACCGGCGAAGGGCACAGTGAAAGCAGCGGGAGCAGAGAATCCCGCTACCAGCGAACGGCACAGAGACAGCAGCGAGAGCAGAGAATCCCGCTACCAGCGAACGGCACAGAGACAGCAGCGAGAGCAGAGAATCCCGCTACCAGCGAACGGCACAGAGACAGCAGCGAGAGCAGAGAATCCCGCTACCGGCGAACGGCACACTGACAGCAGCGGGAGCAGGGAATCCCTCTACCGGAGAACCGTGCACTGACAGCAGCGGGAGCAGAGAATCCCGCTACCGGCGAACGGCACTGTGTCAGCAGCGAGAGCAGAAATCCCGCTACCTGCGAACGGCACAGTGACAGCAGCGAGAGCAGAAAATCCCACTACCGACGAACGGCACAGTGACAGCAGCGAGAGCAGAAAATCCCAATACCGGCGAACGGCACAGTGACAGCGGCGACAGCAGAGAATCCCGCTACCCGCGAATGGCACAGTGTCAGCAGCGAGAGTAGAGAATCCCGCTACCGGCGAACGGCACACTGACGGCAGCGAGAGCAGAAAATCCCACTACCGGCGAACGGCACAGTGTCAGCAGCGAGAGCAGAGAATCCCGCTACCGGCGAACGGCACACTGACAGCAGCGGGAGCAGGGAATCCCTCTACCGGAGAACCGTGCACTGACAGCAGCGGGAGCAGAGAATCCCGCTACCGGCGAACGGCACACTGACAGCAGCGAGAGCAGAGAATCCCGCTACCGGCGAACGGGACAGAGACAGCAGCGGGAGCAGAGAATCCCGCTACCGGCGAAAGGCACACTGACAGCAGCGAGAGTAGAGAATCCCACTACCGGCGAACGGCACACTGACAGCAGCGAGAGCAGAGAATCCCGCTACAGGCGAACGGCACACTGACAGCAGAGAGAGCAGAGAATCCCGCTACCGGTATACGGCACACTGACGGCAGCGAGAGCAGAGAATCCCACTACCGGCGAACGGCACACTGACAGCAGCGGGAGCAGGAAATCCCGCTACCGGCGAACGGCACAGGGACATCAGCGGGCGCAGGGAATCCCGCTACCGGCGAACGGCACACTGACAGCAGCGAGAGCAGAGAATCCCGCTACCGGCGAACGGCACACTGACAGCAGCGAGAGCAGAGAATCCCGCTACAGGCGAACGGCACACTGACAGCAGAGAGAGCAGAGAATCCCGCTACCGGCGAACGGAATCGAGACAGCAGCGGGAGCAGTGATTCCCGCTACCGGCAAACGGCACACTGACAGCAGCGAGAGCAGAGAATCCCGCTACAGGCGAACGGCACACTGACAGCAGAGAGAGCAGAGAATCCCGCTACCGGCGAACGGAATCGAGACAGCAGCGGGAGCAGTGATTCCCGCTACCGGCAAACGGCACACTGACAGCAGCGGGAGCAGAGAAACCCGCTACCGGTGAGCGGCACACTGACAGCAGCGGGAGAAGGGAAACCCGCTCCCGGCTAACGGCACAGTGACAGAAGCGAGAGCAGAAAATCACACTACCGGCGAAGGTCACACTGAAAGCAATGGGAGCAGAGAATCCCGCTACCGGTGAAGGGCACACTGAAAGCAACGGGAGCAGAGAATCCCGCTACCAGCGAACGGCACAGAGACAGCAGCGAGAGCAGAAAATCACACTACCGGCGAAGGGCACACTGAAAGCAGCAAGAGCAGAGAATCCCGCTTCCGGTGAAGGGCACACTGAAAGCAACGGGAGCAGAGAATCCCGCTACCAGCGAACGGCACAGAGACAGCAGCGAGGGCAGAGAATCCCGCTACCAGCGAACGGCACAGAGGCAGCAGCGTGAGCAGAGAATCCCGCTACCGGCGAACGGCACACTGACAGCAGCGGGAGCAGGGAATCCCTCTACCGGAGAACTGTGCACTGACAGCAGCGGGAGCAGAGAATCCCGCTACCGGTGAGCGGCACACTGACAGCAGCGGGAGAAGGGAAACCCGCTCCCGGCTAACGGCACAGTGACAGCAGCGAGAGCAGAAAATCACACTACCGGCGAAGGACACACTGAAAGCAACGGGAGCAGAGAATCCCGCTACCGGTGAAGGGCACACTGAAAGCAACGGGAGCAGAGAATCCCGCTACCAGCGAACGGCACAGAGACAGCAGCGAGAGCAGAAAATCACACTACCGGCGAAGGGCACACTGAAAGCAGCAAGAGCAGAGAATCCCGCTTCCGGTGAAGGGCACACTGAAAGCAACGGGAGCAGAGAATCCCGCTACCAGCGAACGGCACAGAGACAGCAGCGAGGGCAGAGAATCCCGCTACCAGCGAACGGCACAGAGGCAGCAGCGTGAGCAGAGAATCCCGCTACCGGCGAACGGCACACTGACAGCAGCGGGAGCAGGGAATCCCTCTACCGGAGAACTGTGCACTGACAGCAGCGGGAGCAGAGAATCCTGCTACCGGCGAACGGCACAGTGACAGCAGCGGGAAAAGAGAATCCCGCTAACGGCGAACGGAACATTGACAGCAGCGAGAGCAGAGAATCCCACTACTGACGAACGGCACTGTGTCAGCAGCGAGAGCAGAAATCCCGCTACCTGCGAACGGCACAGTGACAGCAGCGAGAGCAGAAAATCCCACTACCGACGAACGGCACAGTGACAGCAGCGAGAGCAGAAAATCCCAATACCGGCGAACGGCACAGTGACAGCAGCGACAGCAGAGAATCCCGCTACCCGCGAATGGCACAGTGTCAGCAGCGAGAGCAGAGAATCCCGCTACCGGCGAACGGCACACTGACGGCAGCGAGAGCAAAAAATCCCACTACCGGCGAACGGCACAGTGTCAGCAGCGAGAGCAGAGAATCCCGCAACCGGCGAACGGCACAGTGACAGCAGCGGGAGCAGAGATTCCCGCTACCGGTGAAGGGCACAGTGAAAGCAGCGGGAGCAGAGAATCCCGCTACCAGCGAACGGCACAGAGACAGCAGCGAGAGCAGAGAATCCCACTACCGGCGAACGACACAGAGACAGCAGCGAGAGCAGAGAATCCCGCTACCGGCGAACGGCACAGAGACAGCAGCGAGAGCAGAGAATCCCGCTACCGGCGAACGGCACAGAGACAGCAGCGAGAGCAGAGAATCCCGCCACCGGTGAAGGGCACAGCTACAGCAGCGAGAGCAGAGAATCCCGCTACCGGCGAACGGCACAGTGACAGCAGCGGGAGCAGAGATTCCCGCTACCGGTGAAGGGCACAGTGAAAGCAGCAGGAGCAGAGAATCCAGCTAACGGCGAACGGCACACTGACAGCAGCGAGAGCAGAGAATCCCACTACCAGCGAACGGTACACTGACAGCGGCGAGTTCATAGAATCCCGCTACCGTCGATTGGCACACTGACAGCAGCGAGAGCAGAAAATCCAGCTACTGGCGAACGGCACAGAGACTGCAGCGGGAGCAGATAATCCCGCTACCGGCGAACGGCAGACAGACAGCAGCGGGTGCAGGGAATCCCGCTACCGGCGAACGGAATCGAGACAGCAGCGGGAGCAGTGATTCCCTCTACCGGCAAACGGCACACTGACAGCAGCGAGAGCAGAGAATCCCGCTACCGGTGAGCGGCAAACTGACAGCAGCGGGAGCAGAGAATCCAGCTACCGGCGAACGGCACAGTGACAGCAGCGAGAGCAGAAAATCACACTACCTGCGAAGGGCACACTGAAAGCAACGGGAGCAGAGAATCCCGCTACCGGTGAAGGGCACACTGAAAGCAACGGGAGCAGAGAATCCCGCTACCAGCGAACGGCACAGAGACAGCAGCGAGAGCAGAAAATCACACTACCTGCGAAGGGCACACTGAAAGCAGCAAGAGCAGAGAATCCCGATACCGGTGAAGGGCACACTGAAAGCAACGGGAGCAGAGAATCCCGCTACCAGCGAACGGCACAGAGAAAGCAGCGAGAGCAGAGAATCCCGCTACCAGCGAACGGCACAGAGACAGCAGCGTGAGCAGAGAATCCCGCTACCGGCGAACGGCACACTGACAGCAGCGGGAGCAGGGATTCCTCTACCGGAGAACTGTGCACTGACAGCAGCGGGAGCAGAGAATCCCGCTACCGGCGAACGGCACAGTGACAGCAGCGGGAACAGAGAATCCCGCTAACGGCGAACGGAACATTGACAGCAGCGAGAGCAGAGAATCCCACTACCGACGAACGGCACAGTGACAGCAGCGAGAGCAGAGAATCCCGCTACCGGTGAGCGGCAAACTGACAGCAGCGGGAGCAGGGAAACCCGCTCCCGGCGAACGGCACAGTGACAGCAGCGAGAGCAGAAAATCACACTACCTGCGAAGGGCACACTGAAAGCAACGGGAGCAGAGAATCCCGCTACCGGTGAAGGGCACACTGAAAGCAACGGGAGCAGAGTATCCCGCTACCAGCGAACGGCACAGAGACAGCAGCGAGAGCAGAAAATCACACTACCTGCGAAGGGCACACTGAAAGCAGCAAGAGCAGAGAATCCCGATACCGGTGAAGGGCACACTGAAAGCAACGGGAGCAGAGAATCCCGCTACCAGCGAACGGCACAGAGACAGCAGCGAGAGCAGAGAATCCGGCTACCAGCGAACGGCACAGAGACAGCAGCGTGAGCAGAGAATCCCGCTACCGGCGAACGGCACACTGACAGCAGCAGGAGCAGGGATTCCTCTACCGGAGAACTGTGCACTGACAGCAGCGGGAGCAGAGAATCCCGCTACCGGCGAACGGCACAGTGACAGCAGCGGGAACAGAGAATCCCGCTAACGGCGAACGGAACATTGACAGCAGCGAGAGCAGAGAATCCCACTACCGACGACCGGCACAGTGACAGCAGCGAGAGCAGAAAATCCCACTCCCGGCGATCGGCACAGTGTCAGCAGAGAGAGAAGAAAATCCCGCTACCGGCGAACGGCACAGTGTCAGCAGCGAGAGCAGAGAATCCCGCAACCGGCGAACGGCACAGTGACAGCAGCGGGAGCAGAGATTCCCGCTACCGGTGAAGGGCACAGTGAAAGCAGTGGGAGCAGAGAATCCCGCTACCAGCGAACGGCACAGAGACAGCAGCGAGAGCAGAGAATCCCACTACCGGCAAACGGCACAGAGACAGCAGCGAGTGCAGAGAATCCCGCTACCGGCGAACGGCACAGAGACATCAGCGGGAGCAGGGAATCCCGCCACCGGTGAAGGGCACAGAGACAGCAGCGAGAGCAGAGAATCCCACTACCAGCGAACGGCACAGAGACAGCAGCGGGAGCAGAGAATCCCGCTACCGGCGAACGGCACACTGACAGCAGCGGGTGCAGGGAATCCCGCGACCTAAAAACGGCACACTGACAGCAGCGAGTGCATAGAATCCCGCTACCGGCGATTGGCACACTGACAGCAGCGAGAGCAGAGAATCCCGCTACCGGCGAACGGCACAGAGTCAGCAGCGAGAGCAGAGAATCCCACTACCGGCAAACGGCACAGAGACAGCAGCGAGTGCAGAGAATCCCGCTACCGGCGAACGGCACAGAGACATCAGCGAGAGCAGAGAATCCCGCTACCGGTGAACAACACACTGACGGCAGCGAGAGCAGAGAATCCCGCGACCGGTGAAGGGCACAGTGACAGCAGCGAGAGCGGAGAATCTCGCTACCGGCGAACGGAATAGTGATAGCAGTGGGAGCAGTGAATCCCCCTACCGGTGAACGGCACAGTGACAGCAGCGGCAGCAGAGAATCCCGCTACCGGCCAACGGCACACTGACTTCAGCGAGAGCAGAGATTCCAGCTACCGGCGAACGGCACACTGACTGCAGCAAGGGCAGAGAATCCCACTACCGGCGAACGGCACACTGACGGCAGCGAGAGCAGAGAATCCCACACCCGGCGAACGGCACACTGACAGCAGCGGGAGCAGAAAGTCCCACTACCGGCGAACGGCACAGAGACATCAGCAGGAGCAGGGAATCCCGCTACCGGCGAACGGCACACTGACAGTAGCGAGAAATAGAATCCCACTACCAGCGAACGGCACAGAGACAGCAGCTGGAGCAGAGAATCCCGCTACCGGCGAACGGCACACTGACAGCAGCGGGAGCAGGGTTTCCCGCTACCGGCGAACGGCACAGTCAGCAGCGGGAGCAGATAATCCCGCGACCGGCGAACAGCAGACTGACAGCAGCGGGAGCAGGGTTTCCCGCTACCGGCGAACGGATTCGAGACAGCAGCGGGAGCAGTGATTCCCGCTACTGGCAAACGGCACACTGACAGCAGCGAGAGCAGAGAATCCCGCTACCGGTGAGCGGCACACTGACAGCTGCGAGAGCAGAGAATCCCGCTACCGAAAAACGGCACACTGACAGCAGCAGGAGCAGAGAATCCCACAACCGGCGAACGGCACAATGATAGCAGCGGGAGCAGGGAAACCCGCTCCCGGCGAACGGCACAGTGACAGCAGCGAGAGCAGAAAATCCCACTTCCGGAGAACGGCACACAGACAGCAGCAAGAGCAGAGAATCCCGCTACCGGCGAAGGGCACAGTGAAAGCAGCGGGAGCAGAGAATCCCGCAACCAGCGAACGGCACAGAGACAGCAGCAAGAGCAGAGAATCCCGCAACCAGCGAACGGCACAGAGACAGCAGCGAGAGCAGAGAATCGCACTAGCGACGAAAGGCACAGTGACAGCAGCGAGAGCAGAAAATCCCACTACCGGTGAACGGCACAGTGACAGCAGCGAGAGCAGAAAATCCCAATACCGGCCAACGGCACAGTGACGGCAGCGAGAGCAGAAAATCCCACTACCGGCGAACGGCACAGTGTCAGCAGCGAGAGCAGAGAATCCCGCAACCGGCGAACGGCACAGTGACAGCAGCGGGAGCAGAGATTCCCGCTACCGGTGAAGGGCACAGTGAAAGCAGCGGGAGCAGAGAATCCCACAACCGGCGAACGGCACAATGACAGCAGCGGGAGCAGGGAAACCCGCTCCCGGCGAACGGCACAGTGACAGCAGCGAGAGCAGAAAATCCCACTTCCGGAGAACGGCACACAGACAGCAGCAAGAGCAGAGAATCCCGCTACCGGCGAAGGGCACAGTAAAAGCAGCGGGAGCAGAGAATCCCGCAACCAGCGAACGGCACAGAGACAGCAGCGAGAGCAGAGAATCCCGCAACCAGCGAACGGCACAGAGACAGCAGCGAGAGCAGAGAATCCCACTAGCGACGAAAGGCACAGTGACAGCAGCGAGAGCAGAAAATCCCACTACCGGTGAACGGCACAGTGACAGCAGCGAGAGCAGAAAATCCCAATACCGGCCAACGGCACAGTGACGGCAGCGAGAGCAGAAAATCCCACTACCGGCGAACGGCACAGTGTCAGCAGCGAGAGCAGAGAATCCCGCAACCGGCGAACGGCACAGTGACAGCAGCGGGAGCAGAGATTCCCGCTACCGGTGAAGGGCACAGTGAATGCAGCGGGAGCAGAGAATCCCGCTACCAGCGAACGGCACAGAGACAGCAGCGAGAGCAGAGAATCCCACTACCGGCAAACGGCACACAGACAGCAGCGAGAGCAGAGAATCCCGCTACCGGCGAACGGCACAGAGACATCAGCGGGAGCAGGGAATCCCGCCACCGGTGAAGGGCACAGAGACAGCAGCGAGAGCAGAGAATCCCACTACCAGCGAACGGCACAGAGACAGCAGCGGGAGCAGAGAATCCCGCTACCGGCGAACGGCACACTGATAGCAGCGGGTGCAGGGAATCCCGCTACCTGCGAACGGCACACTGACAGCAGCGAGTGCATAGAATCCCGCTACCGGCGATTGGCACACTGACAGCAGCGAGAGCAGAGAATCCCGCTACCGGCGAACGGCACAGAGTCAGCAGCGGGAGCAGATAATCCCGCGACCGGCGAATGGCAGACTGACAGCAGCGGGAGCAGGGTTTCCTGCTACCGGCGAACGGCACACTGACAGCAGCGAGAGCAGAGAATCCCGCTACCGGTGAGCGGCACACTGACAGCAGGGAGAGCAGAAAATCCCACTACCGGCGAACGGCAGAGTGACAGCAGCGGGAGCAGAAATTCCCGCTACCGGTGAAGGGCACAGTGAAAGCAGCGGGAGCAGAGAATCCCGCTACCAGCGAACGGCACAGAGACAGCAGCGAGAGCAGAGAATCCCACTACCGGCAAACGGCACAGAGACAGCAGCGAGTGCAGAGAATCCCGCTACCGGCGAACGGCACAGAGACATCAGCGGGAGCAGGGAATCCCGCCACCGGTGAAGGGCACAGAGACAGCAGCGAGAGCAGAGAATCCCACTACCAGCGAACGGCACAGAGACAACAGCGGGAGCAGAGAATCCCGCTACCGGCGAACGGCACACTGACAGCAGCGGGTGCAGGGAATCCCGCTACCTGCGAACGGCACACTGGCAGCAGCGAGTGCATAGAATCCCGCTACCGGCGATTGGCACACTGACAGCAGCGAGAGCAGAGAATCCCGCTCCCGGCGAACGGCACAGAGTCAGCAGCGGGAGCAGATAATCCCGCTACCGGCGAACGGAATCGAGACAGCAGCGGGAGCAGTGATTCACGCTACCGGCAAACGGCACACTGACAGCAGCGAGAGCAGAGAATCCCGCTACCGGTGAGCGGCACAGTGACAGTAGCGAGAGCAGAAAATCACACTACCTGCGAAGGGCACACTGAAAGCAACGGGAGCAGAGAATCCCGCTACCGGTGAAGGGCACACTGAAAGCAACGGGAGCAGAGAATCCCGCTACCAGCGAACGGCACAGAGAAAGCAGCGAGAGCAGAAAATCACACTAGCTGCGAAGGGCACACTGAAAGCAGCAAGAGCAGAGAATCCCGCTACCGGTGAAGGGCACACTGAAGGCAACGGGAGCAGAGAATCCCGCTACCAGCGAACGGCACAGAGACAGCAGCGAGAGCAGAGAATCCCGCTACCAGCGAACGGCACAGAGACAGCAGCGTGAGCAGAGAATCCCGCTACCGGCGAACGGCACACTGACAGCAGCGGGAGCAGGGATTCCTCTACCGGAGAACTGTGCACTGACAGCAGCGGGAGCAGAGAATCCCGCTACCGGCGAACGGCACAGTGACAGCAGCGGGAACAGAGAATCCCGCTAATGGCGAACGGAACATTGACAGCAGCGAGAGCAGAAAATCCCACTACCGGCGATCGGCACAGTGTCAGCAGAGAGAGCAGAAAATCCCGCTACCGGCGAACGGCACAGTGACAGAAGCGAGAGCAGAAAATCCCACTACCGACGAACGGCACAGTGACAGCAGTGAGAGCAGAAAATCCCAATAGCGGCGAACGGCACAGTGTCAGCAGCGAGAGCAGAGAATCCCGCTACCGGCGAACGGCACAGTGTCAGCAGCGAGAGCAGAGAATCCCGCAACCGGCGAACGGCACAGTGACAGCAGCGGGAGAAGAGATTCCCGCTACCGGTGAAGGGCACAGTGAAAGCAGCGGGAGCAGAGAATCCCGCTACCGACGAACGGCACAGAGACAGCAGCGAGAGCAGAGAATCCCACTACCGGCGAACGACACAGAGACAGCAGCGAGAGCAGAGAATCCCGCTACCGGCGAACGGCACAGAGACAGCAGCGAGAGCAGAGAATCCCGCCACCGGTGAAGGGCACAGATACAGCAGCAAGAGCAGAGAATCCCGCTACCGGCGAACGGCACAGTGACAGCAGCGGGAGCAGAGATTCCCGCTACCGGTGAAGGGCACAGTGAAAGCAGCAGGAGCAGAGAATCCAGCTACCGGCGAATGGCACAGAGACAGCAGCGAGAGCAGAGAATCCCACTATCGGCGAACGGCACACTGAAAGCAGCAAGAGCAGAGAATCCCGCTACCGGTGAAGGGCACACTGAAGGCAACGGGAGCAGAGAATCCCGCTACCAGCGAACGGCACAGAGACAGCAGCGAGAGCAGAGAATCCCGCTACCAGCGAACGGCACAGAGACAGCAGCGTGAGCAGAGAATCCCGCTACCGGCGAACGGCACACTGACAGCAGCGGGAGCAGGGATTCCTCTACCGGAGAACTGTGCACTGACAGCAGCGGGAGCAGAGAATCCCGCTACCGGCGAACGGCACAGTGACAGCAGCGGGAACAGAGAATCCCGCTAACGGCGAACGGAACATTGACAGCAGCGAGAGCAGAGAATCCCACTACCGACGAACGGCACAGTGACAGCAGCGAGAGCAGAAAATCCCACTACCGGCGATCGGCACAGTGTCAGCAGAGAGAGCAGAAAATCCCGCTACCGGCGAACGGCACAGTGACAGAAGCGAGAGCAGAAAATCCCACTACCGACGAACGGCACAGTGACAGCAGTGAGAGCAGAAAATCCCAATAGCGGCGAACGGCACAGTGTCAGCAGCGAGAGCAGAGAATCCCGCTACCGGCGAACGGCACAGTGTCAGCAGCGAGAGCAGAGAATCCCGCAACCGGCGAACGGCACAGTGACAGCAGCGGGAGAAGAGATTCCCGCTACCGGTGAAGGGCACAGTGAAAGCAGCGGGAGCAGAGAATCCCGCTACCGACGAACGGCACAGAGACAGCAGCGAGAGCAGAGAATCCCACTACCGGCGAACGACACAGAGACAGCAGCGAGAGCAGAGAATCCCGCTACCGGCGAACGGCACAGAGACAGCAGCGAGAGCAGAGAATCCCGCCACCGGTGAAGGGCACAGATACAGCAGCAAGAGCAGAGAATCCCGCTACCGGCGAACGGCACAGTGACAGCAGCGGGAGCAGAGATTCCCGCTACCGGTGAAGGGCACAGTGAAAGCAGCAGGAGCAGAGAATCCAGCTACCGGCGAACGGCACAGAGACAGCAGCGAGAGCAGAGAATCCCACTATCGGCGAACGGCACAGAGACAGCAGCGAGAGCAGAGAATCCCGCTACCGGTGAACGGCACACTGGCGGCAGCGAGAGCAGAGAATCCCGCTACCGGTGAACGGCACACTGACAGCAGCGAGAGCAGAGAATCCCGCTACCGGTGAACAACACACTGACGGCAGCGAGAGCAGAGAATCCCGCGACCGGTGAAGGGCACAGTGACAGCAGCGGGAGCAGGGAATCCCGCTACCGGCGAACGGCACACTGACAGCAGCGAGAGCAGAGAAGCCCGCTACCGGTGAACAACACACTGACGACAGCGAGAGCAGAGAATCCCGCAACCGGTGAAGGGCACAGTGACAGCAGCGAGAGCGGAGAATCTCGCTACCGGCGAACGGAATAGTGATAGCAGTGGGAGCAGTGAATCCCCCTACCGGAGAACGGCACAGTGACAGCAGCGGCAGCAGAGAATCCCGCTACCGGCCAACGGCACACTGACTTCAGCGAAAGCAGAGAATCCAGCTACCGGCGAACGGCACACTGACTGCAGCGAGAGCAGAGAATCCCACTCCCGGCGAACGGCACACTGACGGCAGCGAGAGCAGAGAATCCCACACCCGGCGAACGGCACACTGACAGCAGCGGGAGCAGAAAGTCCCGCGACCGGCGAACGGCACAGAGACATCAGCGGGAGCAGGAAATCCCGCTACCGGCGAACGGCACACTGACAGCAGCGAGAAATAGAATCCCACTACCAGCGAACGGCACAGAGACAGCAGCTGGAGCAGAGAATCCCGCTACCGGCGAACGGCACACTGACAGCAGCGGGAGCAGGGTTTCCCGCTACCGGCGAACGGCACAGAGTCAGCAGCGGGAGCAGATAATCCCGCGACCGGCGAACGGCAGACTGACAGCAGCGGGAGCAGGGTTTCCCGCTACCGGCGAACGGATTCGAGACAGCAGCGGGAGCAGTGATTCCCGCTACCGGCAAACGGCACACTGACAGCAGCGAGAGCAGAGAATCCCGCTACGGGTGAGCGGCACACTGACAGCTGCGAGAGCAGAGAATCCCGCTACCGAAAAACGGCACACTGACAGCAGCAGGAGCAGAGAATCCCACAACCGGCGAACGGCACAATGACAGCAGCGGGAGCAGGGAAACCTGCTCCCGGCGAACGGCACAGTGACAGCAGCGAGAGCAGAAAATCCCACTTCCGGAGAACGGCACACAGACAGCAGTAAGAGCAGAGAATCCCGCTACCGGCGAAGGGCACAGTGAAAGCAGCGGGAGCAGGGAATCCCGCAACCAGCGAACGGCACAGAGACAGCAGCGAGAGCAGAGAATCACGCTACCGGTGAACGGCACACTGGCGGCAGCGAGAGCAGAGAATCCCGCTACCGGTGAACGGCACACTGACAGCAGCGAGAGCAGAGAATCCCGCTACCGGTGAACAACACACTGACGGCAGCGAGAGCAGAGAATCCCGCGACCGGTGAAGGGCACAATGACAGCAGCGGGAGCAGGGAATCCCGCTACCGGCGAACGGCACACTGACAGCAGCGAGAGCAGAGAATCCCGCTACCGGTGAACAACACACTGACGGCAGCGAGAGCAGAGAATCCCGCGACCGGTGAAGGGCACAGTGACAGCAGCGAGAGCGGAGAATCTCGCTACCGGCGAACGGAATAGTGATAGCAGTGGGAGCAGTGAATCCCCCTACCGGTGAACGGCACAGTGACAGCAGCGGCAGCAGAGAATCCCGCTACCGGCCAACAGCACACTGACTTCAGCGAGAGCAGAGAATCCAGCTACCGGCGAACGGCACACTGACAGCAGCGGGAGCAGAAAGTCCCGCGACCGGCGAACCGCACAGAGACATCAGCGGGAGCAGGAAATCCCGCTACCGGCGAACGGCACACTGACAGCAGCGAGAAATAGAATCCCACTACCAGCGAACGGCACAGAGACAGCAGCTGGAGCAGAGAATCCCGCTACCGGCGAACGGCACACTGACAGCAGCGGGAGCAGGGATTCCCGCTACCGGCGAACGGCACAGAGTCAGCAGCGGGAGCAGATAATCCCGCGACCGGCGAACGGCAGACTGACAGCAGCGGGAGCAGGGTTTCCCGCTACCGGCGAACGGATTTGAGACAGCAGCGGGAGCAGTGATTCCCGCTACCGGCAAACGGCACACTGACAGCAGCGAGAGCAGAGAATCCCGCTACGGGTGAGCGGCACACTGACAGCTGCGAGAGCAGAGAATCCCGCTACCGAAAAACGGCACACTGACAGCAGCAGGAGCAGAGAATCCCACAACCGGCGAACGGCACAATGACAGCAGCGGGAGCAGGGAAACCCGCTCCCGGCGAACGGCACAGTGACAGCAGCGAGAGCAGAAAATCCCACTTCCGGAGAACGGCACTCTGACAGCAGCAAGAGCAGAGAATCCCGCTACCGGCGAAGGGCACAGTGAAAGCAGCGGGAGCAGAGAATCCCGCAACCAGCGAATGGAACAGAGACAGCAGCGAGAGCAGAGAATCCCGCTACCAGCGAACGGCACAGAGACAGCAGCGAGAGCAGAGAATCCCACTAGCGACGAAAGGCACAGTGACAGCAGCGAGAGCAGAAAATCCCACTACCGGCGAACGGCACAGTGTCAGCAGCGAGAGCAGAGAATCCCGCAACCGGTGAACGGCACAGTGACAGCAGCGGGAGAAGAGATTCCCGCTACCGGTGAAGGGCACAGTGAAAGCAGCGGGAGCAGAGAATCCCGCTACCGACGAACGGCACAGAGACAGCAGCGAGAGCAGAGAATCCCGCTACCGGCGAACGACACAGAGACAGCAGCGAGAGCAGAGAATCCCGCTACCGGCGAACGGCACAGAGAAAGCAGCGAGAGCAGAGAATCCCGCCACCGGTGAAGGGCACAGATACAGCAGCAAGAGCAGAGAATCCCGCTACCGGCGAACGGCACAGTGACAGCAGCGGGAGCAGAGATTCCCGCTACCGGTGAAGGGCACAGTGAAAGCAGCAGGAGCAGAGAATCCAGCTACCGGCGAACGGCACAGAGACAGCAGCGAGAGCAGAGAATCCCACTATCGGCGAACGGCACAGAGAAAGCAGCGAGAGCAGAGAATCCCGCTACCGGTGAACGGCACACTGGCGGCAGCGAGAGCAGAGAATCCCGCTACCGGTGAACGGCACACTGACAGCAGCGAGAGCAGAGAATCCCGCTACCGGTGAACAACACACTGACGGCAGCGAGAGCAGAGAATCCCGCGACCGGTGAAGGGCACAGTGACAGCAGCGGGAGCAGGGAATCCCGCTACCGGCGAACGGCACACTGACAGCAGCGAGAGCAGAGATTCCCGCTACCGGTGAACAACACACTGACGGCAGCGAGAGCAGAGAATCCCGCGACCGGTGAAGGGCACAGTGACAGCAGCGAGAGCGGAGAATCTCGCTACCAGCGAACGGAATAGTGATAGCAGTGGGAGCAGTGAATCCCCCGACCGGTGAACGGCACAGTGACAGCAGCGGCAGCAGAGAATCCCGCTACCGGCCAACGGCACACTGACTTCAGCGAGAGCAGAGAATCCAGCTACCGGCGAACGGCACACTGACTGCAGCGAGAGCAGAGACTCCCGCTACCGGCGAACGGCACACTGACGGCAGCGAGAGCAGAAAATACCACTACCGGCGAACGGCACAGTGTCAGCAGCGAGAGCAGAGAATCCCGCAACCGGCGAACGGCACAGTGACATCAGCGGGAGCAGAGATTCCCGCTACCGGTGAAGGGCACAGTGAAAGCAGCGGGAGCAGAGAATCCCGCTACCAGCGAACGGCACAGAGACAGCAGCGAGAGCAGAGAATCCCACTACCGGCATACGGCACAGAGACAGCAGCGAGAGCAGAGAATCCCGCTACCGGCGAACGGCACAGAGACATCAGCGGGAGCAGGGAATCCCGCCACCGGTGAAGGGCACAGAGACAGCAGCGAGAGCAGAGAATCCCACTACCAGCGAACGGCACAGAGACAGCAGCGGGAGCAGAGAATCCCGCTACCGGCGAACGGCACACTGACAGCAGCGGGTGCAGGGAATCCCGCTACCTGCGAACGGCACACTGACAGCAGCGCGTGCATAGAATCCCGCTACCGGCGATTGGCACACTGACAGCAGCGAGAGCAGAGAATCCCGCTACCGGCGAACGGCACAGAGTCAGCAGCGGGAGCAGATAATCCCGCTACCGGCGAACGGAATCGAGACAGCAGCGGGAGCAGTGATTCCCGCTACCAGCAAACGGCACACTGACAGCAGCGAGAGCAGAGAATCCCGCTACCGGTGAGCGGCACAGTGACAGCAGCGAGAGCAGAAAATCACACTACCTGCGAAGGGCACACTGAAAGCAACGGGAGCAGAGAACCCCGCTACCGGTGAAGGGCAGACTGAAAGCAACGGGAGCAGAGAATCCCGCTACCAGCGAACGGCACAGAGACAGCAGCGAGAGCAGAAAATCACACTACCTGCGAAGGGCACACTGAAAGCAGCAAGAGCAGAGAATCCCGCTACCGGTGAAGGGCACACTGAAAGCAACGGGAGCAGAGAATCCCGCTACCAGCGAACGGCACAGAGACAGCAGCGAGAGCAGAGAATCCCGCTACCAGCGAACGGCACAGAGACAGCAGCGTGAGCAGAGAATCCCGCTACCGGCGAACGGCACACTGACAGCAGCGGGAGCAGGGATTCCTCTACCGGAGAACTGTGCACTGACAGCAGCGGGAGCAGAGAATCCCGCTACCGGCGAACGGCACAGTGACAGCAGCGGGAACAGAGAATCCCGCTAACGGCGAACGGAACATTGACAGCAGCGAGAGCAGAGAATCCCACTACCGACGAACGGCACAGTGACAGCAGCGAGAGCAGAAAATCCCACTACCGGCGATCGGCACAGTGTCAGCAGAGAGAGCAGAAAATCCCGCTACCGGCGAACGGCACAGTGACAGAATCGAGAGCAGAAAATCCCACTACCGACGAACGGCACAGTGACAGAAGTGAGAGCAGAAAATCCCAATAGCGGCGAACGGCACAGTGTCAGCAGCGAGATCAAAGAATCCCGCTACCGGCGAACGGCACAGTGTCAGCAGCGAGAGCAGAGAATCCCGCTACCGGCGAACGGCACACTGACGGCAGTGAGAGCAGAAAATCCCACTACCGGCGAACGGCACAGTGTCAGCAGCGAGAGCAGAGAATCCCGCAACCGGCGAACGGCACAGTGACAGCAGCGGGAGAAGAGATTCCCGCTACCGGTGAAGGGCACAGTGAAAGCAGCGGGAGCAGAGAATCCCGCTACCGACGAACGACACAGAGACAGCAGCGAGAGCAGTGAATCCCGCTACCGGCGAACGGCACAGAGACAGCAGCGAGAGCAGAGAATCCCGCCACCGTTGAAGGGCACAGATACAGCAGCAAGAGCAGAGAATCCCGCTACCGGCGAACGGCACAGAGACAGCAGCGAGAGCAGAGATTCCCGCTACCGGTGAAGGGCACAGTGAAAGCAGCAGGAGCAGAGAATCCAGCTACCGGCGAACGGCACAGAGACAGCAGCGAGAGCAGAGAATCCCACTATCGGCGAACGGCACAGAGACAGCAGCGAGAGCAGAGAATCCCGCTACCGGTGAACGGCACACTGGCGGCAGCGAGAGCAGAGCATCCCGCTACCGGTGAACGGCACACTGACAGCAGCGAGAGCAGAGAATCCCGCTACCGGAGAACAACACACTGACAGCAGCGAGAGCAGAGAATCCCGCTACCGGTGAACAACACACTGACGGCAGCGAGAGCAGAGAATCCCGCGACCGGTGAAGGGCACAGTGACAGCAGCGAGAGCGGAGAATCTCGCTACCGGCGAACGGAATAGTGATAGCAGTGGGAGCAGTGAATCCCCCTACCGGTGAACGGCACAGTGACAGCAGCGGCAGCAGAGAATCCCTCTACCGGCCAACGGCACACTGACTTCAGCGAGAGCAGAGAATCCAGCTACCGGCGAACGGCACACTGACTGCAGCGAGAGCAGAGAATCCCACTACCGGCGAACGGCACACTGACGGCAGCGAGAGCAGAGAATCCCACACCCGGCGAACGGCACACTGACAGCAGCGGGAGCAGAAAGTCCCGCTACCGGCGAACGGCACAGAGACATCAGCGGGAGCAGGAAATCCCGCTACCGGCGAACGGCACACTGACAGCAGCGGGAGCAGGGTTTCCCGCTACCGGCGAACGGCACAGAGTCAGCAGCGGGAGCAGATAATCCCGCGACCGGCGAACGGCAGACTGACAGCAGCGGGAGCAGGGTTTCCCGCTACCGGCGAACGGATTCGAGACAGCAGCGGGAGCAGTGATTCCCGCTACCGGCAAACGGCACACTGACAGCAGCGAGAGCAGAGAATCCCGCTACGGGTGAGCGGCACACTGACAGCTGCGAGAGCAGAGAATCCCGCTACCGAAAAACGGCACACTGACAGCAGCAGGAGCAGAGAATCCCACAACCGGCGAACGGCACAATGACAGCAGCGGGAGCAGGGAAACCCGCTCCCGGCGAACGGCACAGTGACAGCAGCGAGAGCAGAAAATCCCACTTCCGGAGAACGGCACACAGACAGCAGCAAGAGCAGAGAATCCCGCTACCGGCGAAGGGCACAGTGAAAGCAGCGGGAGCAGAGAATCCCGCAATCAGCGAACGGCACAGAGACAGCAGCGAGAGCAGAGAATCCCGCTACCAGCGAACGGCACAGAGACAGCAGCGAGAGCAGAGAATCCCACTAGCGACGAAAGGCACAGTGACAGCAGCGAGAGCAGAAAATCCCACTACCGGCGAACGGCACAGTGACAGCAGCGAGAGCAGAAAATCCCAATACCGGCCAACGGCACAGTGTCAGCAGCGAGAGCAGAGAATCCCGCTACCGGCGAACGGCACACTGACGGCAGCGAGAGCAGAAAATCCCACTACCGGCGAACGGCACAGTGTCAGCAGCGAGAGCAGAGAATCCCGCAACCGGCGAACGGCACAGTGACATCAGCGGGAGCAGAGATTCCCGCTACCGGTGAAGGGCACAGTGAAAGCAGCGGGAGCAGAGAATCCCGCTACCAGCGAACGGCACAGAGACAGCAGCGAGAGCAGAGAATCCCACTACCGGCAAACGGCACAGAGACAGCAGCGAGAGCAGAGAATCCCGCTACCGGCGAACGGCACAGAGACATCAGCGGGAGCAGGGAATCCCGCCACCGGTGAAGGGCACAGAGACAGCAGCGAGAGCAGAGAATCCCACTACCAGCGAACGGCACAGAGACAGCAGCAGGAGCAGAGAATCCCGCTACCGGCGAACGGCACACTGACAGCAGCGGGTGCAGGGAATCCCGCTACCTGCGAACGGCACACTGACAGCAGCGAGTGCATAGAATCCCGCTACCGGCGATTGGCACACTGACAGCAGCGAGAGCAGAGAATCCCGCTACCGGCGAACGGCACAGAGTCAGCAGCGGGAGCAGATAATCCCGCGACCGGCGAACGGCAGACTGACAGCAGCGGGAGCAGGGTTTCCCGCTACCGGCGAACGGAATCGAGACAGCAGCGGGAGCAGTGATTCCCGCTACCGGCAAACGGCACACTGACAGCAGCGAGAGCAGAGAATCCCGCTACCGGTGAGCGGCACACTGACAGTAGCGAGAGCAGAGAATCCCGCTACCGAAGAACGGCACACTGACAGCAGCAGGAGCAGAGAATCCCACAACCGGCGAACGGCACAGTGACAGCAGCGAGAGCAGAAAATCCCACTTCCGGAGAACGCCACACAGACAGCAGCAAGAGCAGAGAATCCCGCTACCGGCGAAGGGCACAGTGAAAGCAGCGGGAGCAGAGAATCCCGCAACCAGCGAACGGCACAGTGACAGCAGCGAGAGCAGAGAATCCCGCTACCAGCGAACGGCACAGAGACAGCAGCGAGAGCAGAGAATCCCACTAGCGACGAAAGGTACAGTGACAACAGCGAGAGCAGAGAATCCCGCTACCGGCGAACGGCACAGAGACATCAGCGGGAGCAGGGAATCCCGCCACCGGTGAAGGGCACAGAGACAGCAGCGAGAGCAGAGAATCCCACTACCAGCGAACGGCACAGAGACAGCAGCGGGAGCAGAGAATCCCGCTACCGGCGAACGGCACACTGACAGCAGCGTGTGCAGGGAATCCCGCTACCTGCGAACGGCACACTGACAGCAGCGAGTGCATAGAATCCCGCTACCGGCGATTGGCACACTGACAGCAGCGAGAGCAGAGAATCCCGCTACCGGCGAACGGCACAGAGTCAGCAGCGGGAGCAGATAATCCCGCGACCGGCGAACGGCAGACTGACAGCAGCGGGAGCAGGGTTTCCCGCTACCGGCGAACGGAATCGAGACAGCAGCGGGAGCAGTGATTCCCGCTACCTGCAAACGGCACACTGACAGCAGCGAGAGCAGAGAATCCCGCTACCGGTGAGCGGCACACTGACAGCAGCGAGAGCAGAGAATCCCGCTACCGAAGAACGGCACACTGACAGCAGCAGGAGCAGAGAATCCCACAACCGGCGAACGGCACAGTGACAGCAGCGAGAGCAGAAAATCCCACTTCCGGAGAACGCCACACAGACAGCAGCAAGAGCAGAGAATCCCGCTACCGGCGAAGGGCACAGTGAAAGCAGCGGGAGCAGAGAATCCCGCAACCAGCGAACGGCACAGAGACAGCAGCGAGAGCAGAGAATCCCGCAACCAGCGAACGGCACAGAGACAGCAGCGAGAGCAGAGAATCCCACTAGCGACGAAAGGCACAGTGACAACAGCGAGAGCAGAAAATCCCACTACCGGCGAACGGCACAGTGACAGCAGCGAGAGCAGAAAATCCCAATACCGGCCAACGGCACAGTGTCAGCAGCGAGAGCAGAGAATCCCGCTACCGGCGTACGGCACAGTGTCAGCAGCGAGAGCAGAGAATCCCGCAACCGGCGAACGGCACAGTGACAGCAGCGGGAGCAGAGATTCCCGCTACCGGTGAAGGGCACAGTGAAAGCAGCGGGAGCAGAGAATCCCGCTACCGGCGAACAGCACAGAGACAGCAGCGAGAGCAGAGAATCCCACTACCGGCAAACGGCACAGAGACAGCAGCGAGAGCAGAGAATCCCGCTACCGGCGAACGGCACAGAGACAGCAGCGAGAGCAGAGAATCCCGCCACAGGTGAAGGGCACAGAGACAGCAGCGAGAGCAGAGAATCCCGCTACCGGTGAACGGCACACTGACGGCAGCGAGAGCAGGGAATCCCGCGACCGGCAAACGGAATCGAGACAGCAGCGGGAGCAGTGATTCCCGCTACCGGCAAACGGCACACTGACAGCAGCGAGAGCAGAGAATCCCGCTACCGGTGAGCGGCACACTGACAGCAGCGAGAGCAGAGAATCCCGCTACCGAAGAACGGCACACTGACAGCAGCAGGAGCAGAGAATCCCACAACCGGCGAACGGCACAGTGACAGCAGCGAGAGCAGAAAATCCCACTTCCGGAGAACGCCACACAGACAGCAGCAAGAGCAGAGAATCCCGCTACCGGCGAAGGGCACAGTGAAAGCAGCGGGAGCAGAGAATCCCGCAACCAGCGAACGGCACAGAGACAGCAGCGAGAGCAGAGAATCCCGCAACCAGCGAACGGCACAGAGACAGCAGCGAGAGCAGAGAATCCCACTAGCGACGAAAGGCACAGTGACAACAGCGAGAGCAGAAAATCCCACTACCGGCGAACGGCACAGTGACAGCAGCGAGAGCAGAAAATCCCAATACCGGCCAACGGCTCAGTGTCAGCAGCGAGAGCAGAGAATCCCGCTACCGGCGTACGGCACAGTGTCAGCAGCGAGAGCAGAGAATCCCGCAACCGGCGAACGGCACAGTGACAGCAGCGGGAGCAGAGATTCCCGCTACCGGTGAAGGGCACAGTGAAAGCAGCGGGAGCAGAGAATCCCGCTACCGGCGAACAGCACAGAGACAGCAGCGAGAGCAGAGAATCCCACTACCGGCAAACGGCACAGAGACAGCAGCGAGAGCAGAGAATCCCGCTACCGGCGAACGGCACAGAGACAGCAGCGAGAGCAGAGAATCCCGCCACCGGTGAAGGGCACAGAGACAGCAGCGAGAGCAGAGAATCCCGCTACCGGTGAACGGCACACTGACGGCAGCGAGAGCAGGGAATCCCGCGACTGGCAAACGGAATCGAGACAGCAGCGGGAGCAGTGATTCCCGCTACCGGTGAAGGGCACACTGAAAGAAACGGGAGCAGAGAATCCCGCTACCAGCGAACGGCACAGAGACAGCAGCGAGAGCAGAGAATCCCGCTACCAGCGAACGGCACAGAGACAGCAGCGTGAGCAGAGAATCCCGCTACCGGCGAACGGCACACTGACAGCAGCGGGAGCAGGGAATCCCTCTACCGGAGAACGGTGCACTGACAGCAGCGGGAGCAGAGAATCCCGCTACCGGCGAACGGAACATTGACAGCAGCGAGAGCAGAGAATCCCATTACCGACGAACGGCACAGTGTCAGCAGCGAGAGCAGAAAATCCCACTACCGGCGATCGGCACAGTGTCAGCAGCGAGAGCAGAGAATCCCGCTATCGGCGAACGGCACAGTGTCAGCAGCGAGAGCAGAGAATCCCGCAACCGGCGAACGGCACAGTGAAAGCAGCGGGAGCAGAGAATCCCGCTACCACCGAACGGCACAGAGACAGCAGCGAGAGCAGAGAATCCCACTACCGGCGATCGGCACAGTGTCAGCAGCGAGAGCAGAGAATCCCGCTATCGGCGAACGGCACAGTGTCAGCAGCGAGAGCAGAGAGTCCCGGAACCGGCGAACGGCACAGTGACAGCAGCGGGAGCAGAGATTCCCGCTACCGGTGAAGGGCACACTGACTGCAGCGAGAGCAGAGAATCCCGCTACAGGCGAACGGCACAGAGACAGCAGCGAGAGCAGAGAATCCTGCTACCGGCGAACGGCACAGTGAAAGCAGCGGGAGCAGAGAATCCAGCTACCGGCGAACGGCACAGAGACAGCAGCGAGAGCAGTGAATCCCACTATCGGCGAACGGCACAGACAGCAGCGAGAGCAGAGAATCCCGCTACCGGTGAACGGCACACTGGCGGCAGCGAGAGCAGAGAATCCCGCTACCGGCGAACGGCATACTGACGGCAGCGAGAGTAGAGAATCCCACGACCGGTGAACAACACACTGACGGCAGCGAGAGTAGAGAATCCCGCGACCGGTGAAGGGCACAGTGACAGCAGCGGGAGCAGGGAATCCCGCTACCGGCGAATGGCACACTGACAGCAGCGGGAGCAGAAAGTCCCACTACCGGCGAACGGCACAGAGACATCAGCGGGAGCAGGGAATCCCGCTACCGGGGAACGGCACACTGACAGCAGCGAGTGCATAGAATCCCGCTACCGGCGATTGGCACACTGACAGCAGCGAGAACAGAGAATCCCGCGACCGGCGAACGGCACAGAGTCAGCAGCGGGAGCAGATAATCCCGCGACCGGCGAACGGCAGACTGACAGCAGCGGGAGCAGGGTTTCCCGCTACCGGCGAACGGAATCGAGACAGCAGCGGGAGCAGTGATTCCCGCTACCGGCAAACGGCACACTGACAGCAGCGAGAGCAGAGAATCCCGCTACCGGTGAGCGGCACACAGACAGCAGCGAGAGCAGAGAAACCCGCTACCAAAGAACGGCACACTGACAGCGGCAGGAGCAGAGAATCCCACAACCGGCGAACGGCACACTGACAGCAGCGAGAAATAGAATCCCACTACCAGCGAACGGCACACTGACAGCAGCGAGAAATAGAATCCCACTACCAGCGAACGGCACAGAGACAGCAGCGGGAGCAGAGAATCCCGCTACCGGCGAACGGCACACTGACAGCAGCGGGTGCAGGGAATCCCGCTACCGGCAAACGGCACACTGACAGCAGTGAGAGCAGAGAATCCCGCTACCGGTGAGCAGCACACTGACAGCAGCGAGAGCAGAGAATCCCGCCACCGAAGAACGGCACACTGACAGCAGCAGGAGCAGAGAATCCCACAACCGGCGAACGGCACACTGACAGCAGCGGGAGCAGGGAAACCCGCTCCCGGCGAACGCCACAGTGACAGCAGCGAGAGCAGAGAATCCCGCAACCAGCGAACGGCACAGAGACAGCAGCGAGAGCAGAGAATCCCGCTACCAGCGAACGGCACAGAGACAGCAGCGAGAGCAGAGAATCCCACTAGCGACGAAAGGCACAGTGACAGCAGCGAGAGCAGAAAATCCCACTACCGTCGAACGGCACAGTGACAGCAGCGAGAGCAGAAAATCCCAATACCGGCCAACGGCACAGTGTCAGTAGCGAGAGCAGAGAATCCCGCTACCGGCGAACGGCACACTGACGGCAGCGAGAGCAGAAAATCCCACTACCAGCGAACGGCACAGTGTCAGCAGCGAGAGCAGAGAATCCCGCAACCGGCGAACGGCACAGTGACAGCAGCGGGAGCAGAGATTCCCGCTACCTGTGAAGGGCACAGTGAAAGCAGCGGGAGCAGAGAATCCCGCTACCGGCGAACGGCACAGAGACAGCAGCGAGAGCAGAGAATCCCACTACCGGCAAACGGCACAGAGACAGCAGCGAGAGCAGAGAATCCCGCTACCGGCGAACGGCACAGAGACAGCAGCGAGAGCAGAGAATCCCGCCACCGGTGAAGGGCACAGAGACAGCAGCGAGAGCAGAGAATCCCGCTACCGGTGAACGGCACACTGACGGCAGCGAGAGCAGGGAATCCCGCGACCGGCAAACGGAATCGAGACAGCAGCGGGAGCAGTGATTCCCGCTACCGGTGAAGGGCACACTGAAAGAAACGGGAGCAGAGAATCCCGCTACCAGCGAACGGCACAGAGACAGCAGCGAGAGCAGAGAATCCCGCTACCGGTGAACGGCACACTGACGGCAGCGAGAGCAGAGAAACCCGCTACCGGCGAAAGGCACAGTGACAGCAGCGGGAGCAGTGAATCCCGCTACCGGCGAACGGCACAGTGACAGCGGCGAGAGCAGAGAGTCCCGCTACCGGCGAACGACTCACTCAAAGCAGCGGGAGCAGAGAATCCCGCTACCGGCGAACGGCACACTGACAGCAGCGGGAGCAGAGAATACCGCTAACGGCGAACGGAATCGAGACAGCAGCGGGAGCAGGGAATCCCGCTACCGGCGAACGGTACAGGACAGCAGCTGGAGCAGATAATCCCGCTACCGGCGAACGGCAGACTGACAGCAGCGGGTGCAGGGAATCCCGCAACCGGCGAACGGAATCGAGACAGCAGCGGGAGCAGTGATTCCCGCTACCAGTGAAGGGCACACTGAAAGAAACGGGAGCAGAGAATCCCGCTACCAGCGAACGGCACACTGACAGCAGCGGGAGCAGGGAATCCCTCTACCGGAGAACGGTGCACTGACAGCAGCGGGAGCAGAGAATCCCGCTACCGGCGAACGGCACAGTGACAGCAGCGGGAACAGAGAATCCCGCTAACGGCGAACGGAACATTGACAGCAGCGAGAGCAGAGAATCCCATTACCGACGAACGGCACAGTGACAGCAGCGAGAGCAGAAAATCCCACTACCGGCGATCGGCACAGTGTCAGCAGCGAGAGCAGAGAATCCCGCTATCGGCGAACGGCACAGTGTCAGCAGCGAGAGCAGAGAATCCCGCTACCGGCGAACGGCACACTGACGGCAGCGAGAGCAGAAAATCCCACTACCGGCGAACGGCACAGTGTCAGCAGCGAGAGCAGAGAATCCCGCAACCGGCGAACGGCACAGTGACAGCAGCGGGAGCAGAGATTCCCGCTACCGGTGAAGGGCACAGTGAAAGCAGCGGGAGCAGAGAATCCTGCTACCGGCGAACGGCACAGAGACAGCAGCGAGAGCAGAGAATCCCACTACCGGCTAACGGCACAGAGACAGCAGCGAGAGCAGAGAATCACGCTACCGGCGAACGGCACAGAAACAGCAGCGAGAGCAGAGAATCCCGCTACCGGCGAACGGCACAGTGACAGCAGCGAGAGCAGAGAATCCCGCTACCGGCGAACGGCACAGTGACAGCAGCGGGAGCAGAGATTCCCGCTATCGGTGAAGGGCACAGTGAAAGCAGCGGGAGCAGAGAATCCAGCTACCGGCGAACGGCACAGAGACAGCAGCGAGAGCAGAGAATCCCACTATCGGCGAACGGCACAGACAGCAGCGTGAGCAGAGAATCACGCTACCGGTGAACGGCACACTGGCGGCAGCGAGAGCAGAGAATCCCGCTACCGGCGAACGGCATACTGACAGCAGCGAGAGCAGAGAATCCCGCTACCGGTGAACAACACACTGACGGCAGCGAGAGTAGAGAATCCCGCGACCGGTGAAGGGCACAGTGACAGCAACGGAAACAGAGAATCCCGCAACCGGCGAACGCCACAGTGACAGCAGCGAGAGCAGTGAATCCCGCTCCCGGCGAACGGCACAGTGACAGCAGCGAGAGCAGAGATTCCCGCTACCGGCGAACGACTCACTGACAGCAGCGGGAGCAGAGACTCCCACTTCCGGCAAACGGAATAGTGATAGCAGTGGGAGCAGTGAATCCCCCTACCGGTGAACGGCACAGTGACAGCAGCGGGAGCAGAGAATCCCGCTACCGGCCAACGGCACACTGACTTCAGCGAGAGCAGAGAATCCCGCTACCGGCGAATGGCACACTGACTGCAGCGAGAGCAGAGAATCCCACTACCGGCGAACGGCACACTGACGGCAGCGAGAGCAGAGAATCCCACTACCGGCGAACGGCACACTGACAGCAGCGGGAGCAGAGAATTCCGCTACCGGCGAACGGCACAGTGACAGCAGCGGATACAGAGAATTCCGCTAACGGTGAAGGGCACAGTGACAGCAGCGGGAGCAGAGAATTCCGCTAACGGTGAAGGGCACAGTGACAACAGCGGGAGCAGAGAATCCCGCTACCGGCGAACGGCACAGTGACAGAAGCGGGAGCAGAGAATCTCTCTACCGGCGAACGGCACACTGACAGCAGCGAGATCAGAGAATCCCGCTACAGGCGAACGGCACACTGACAGCAGCGAGAGCAGAGAATCCCGTTACCAGCGAACGGCACACTGACAGTAGCGAGAGCAGAGAATCCCGCTACCGGCGAACGGCACAGTGACAGCAGCGGATACAGAGAAACCCGCTACCGGAGAACGACACAGTGACAGCAGCGGGAGCAGAGAATCCCGCTACCGGCGAACGGCACACTGGCAGCAACGAGAGCAGAGAATCCCGCTCTCAGCGAACGGCACACTGACATCAGCGATACAGAGAATCCAGCTACCGGCGAACGGCACACTGACAGCAGCGAGAGCAGAAAATCCCACTGCCGGCGAACGGCACAGTGACAGCAGCGAGAGCATAAAGTCCCACTAGCGGCGAAAGGCACAG
This sequence comes from Scyliorhinus torazame, assembly GCF_047496885.1. Classification (NCBI taxonomy): domain Eukaryota; kingdom Metazoa; phylum Chordata; class Chondrichthyes; order Carcharhiniformes; family Scyliorhinidae; genus Scyliorhinus; species Scyliorhinus torazame. The sequence continues at coordinate 190,199,159 of NC_092707.1, read as the reverse complement.
TGTCAGCAGCGAGAGCAGAGAATCCCGCTACCGGCGAACGGCACACTGACGGCAGCGAGAGCAGAAAATCCCACTACCGGCGAACGGCACAGTGTCAGCAGCGAGAGCAGAGAATCACGCTACCGGCGAACGGCACAGAGACAGCAGCGAGAGCAGAGAATCCCGCCACCGGTGAAGGGCACCGATACAGCAGCGAGAGCAGAGAATCCCGCTACCGGCGAACGGCACAGTGACAGCAGCGGGAGCAGAGATTCCCGCTACCGGTGAAGGGCACAGTGAAAGCAGCGGGAGCAGAGAATCCAGCTACCGGCGAACGGCACAGAGACAGCAGCGAGAGCAGAGAATCCTACTACCGGCGAACGGCACAGAGACAGCAGCGAGAGCGGAGAATCCCGCTACCGGTGAACGGCACACTGACGGCAGCGAGAGCAGAGAATCCCGCTACCGGCGAACGGCACAATGACAGCAGCGAGAGCAGAGAATCCCGCTACCGGTGAACAACACACTGATGGCAGCGAGAGCAGAGAATTCCGCGACCGGTGAAGGGCACAGTGACAGCAGCGGGAGCAGGGAATCCCGCTACCGGCGAACGGCACACTGACAGCAGTGGGAGCAGTGAATCCCCCTACCGGTGAACGGCACAGTGACAGCAGCGAGAGCAGAGAATCCCGCTACCGGCGAACGGCACACTGACAGCACTGGGAGCAGTGAACCCCCTACCGGTGAACGGCACAGTGTCAGCAGCGGGAACAGAGAATCCCGCTACCGGCGAACGGCAAAGTAACAGCAGCGGGAGCAATGGATCCTGCTCCCGGCGAACGGCACAGTGATAGCAGCGAGAGCAGAGAATCCCGCTACCGGCGAACGACTCACTGACAGCAGCGGGAGCAGAGAATCCCGCTTCCGGCGAACGGCACAGTGACAGCAGCGGGAGCAGAGAATCCCGCTACCGGACAACGGCACACTGACTTAAGCGAGAGCAGAGAATCCCGCTACCGGCGAACGGCACACTGACGGCAGCGAGAGCAGAGAATCCCGCCACCGGTGAAGGGCACCGATACAGCAGCGAGAGCAGAGAATCCCGCTACCGGCGAACGGCACAGTGACAGCAGCGGGAGCAGAGATTCCCGCTACCGGTGAAGGGCACAGTGAAAGGAGCGGGAGCAGAGAATCCAGCTACCGGCGAACGGCACAGCGACAGCAGCGAGAGCAGAGAATCCCACTACCGGCGAACGGCACAGAGACGGCAACGAGAGCGGAGAATCCCGCTACCGGTGAACGGCACACTGACGGCAGCGAGAGCAGAGAATCCCGTTACCGGCGAACGGCACACTGACAGCAGCGAGAGCAGAGAATCCCGCTACCGGTGAACAACACACTGACGGCAGCGAGAGCAGAGAATTCCGCGACCGGTGAAGGGCACAGTGACAGCAGCGGGAGCAGGGAATCCCGCTACCGGCGAACGGCACACTGACAGCAGTGGGAGCAGTGAATCCCCCTACCGGTGAACGGCACAGTGACAGCAGCGAGAGCAGAGAATCCCGCTACCGGCGAACGGCACACTGACAGCACTGGGAGCAGTGAACCCCCTACCGGTGAACGGCACAGTGTCAGCAGCGGGAACAGAGAATCCCGCTACCGGCGAACGGCACACTGACAGCACTGGGAGCAGTGAACCCCCTACCGGTGAACGGCACACTGACGGCAGCGAGAGCAGAGAATCCCGCTACCGGCGAACGACTCACTGACAGCAGCGGGAGCAGAGAATCCCGCTTCCGGCGAACGGCACAGTGACAGCAGCGGGAGCAGAGAATCCCGCTACCGGACAACGGCACACTGACTTAAGCGAGAGCAGAGAATCCCGCTACCGGCGAACGGCACACTGACGGCAGCGAGAGCAGAGAATCCCACTACCGGCGAAAGACACACTGATAGCAGCGGGAGCAGAGAATTCCGCTACCGGCGAACGGCACAGTGACAGCAGCGGATACAGAGAATTCCGCTAACGGTGAAGGGCACAGTGACAGCAGCGGGAGCAGAGAATCCCGCTACCGGCGAGCGGCACAGTGACAGCAGCGGGAGCAGAGATTCCCGCTACCAGTGAAGAGCACAGTGAAAGCAGCGGGAGCAGAGAATCCAGCTACAGGCGAACGGCACAGAGACAGCAGCGAGAGCAGAGAATCCCACTACCGGCGAACGGCACAGAGACAGCAGCGAGAGCAGAGAATCCCGCTACCGGTGAACGGCACACTGACGGCAGCGAGAGCAGAGAATCCCGCTACCGGCGAACGGCACACTGACAGCAGCGAGAGCAGAGAATCCCGCTACCGGTGAACAACACACTGACGGCAGCGAGAGCAGAGAATCCCGCGACCGGTGAAGGGCACAGTGACAGCAGCGCGAGCAGGGAATCCCGCTACCGGCGAACGGCACACTGACAGCAGTGGGAGCAGTGAACCCCCTACCGGTGAACGGCACAGTGACAGCAGCGGGAACAGAGAATCCCGCTACCGGCGAACGGCACAGTGACAGCAGCGGGAGCAATGAATCCCGCTCCCGGCGAACGGCACAGTGTCAGCAGCGACTGCAGAGAATCCCGCAACCGGCGAACGGCACACTAACAGCAGCGGGAGCAGAGAATCCCGCTCCGGTGAACGGCACAGTTACAGCAGCGAAAGCAGAGAATCCCGCTGCCGGCGAACGGCACACTGACAGCAGCGAGAGCAGAGAATCCCACTACCGGCGAAAGGCACACTGACGGCAGCGAGAGCAGAGAATCCCACTACCGGCGAAAGGCACACTGATAGCAGCGGGAGCAGAGAATTCCGCTACAGGCGAACGGCACAGTGACAGCAGCGGATACAGAGAATTCCGCTAACGGTGAAGGGCACAGTGACAGCAGCGGGAGCAGAGAATCCCGCTACCGGCGAACGGCACAGTGACAGCAGCGAGAGCAGAGAATCCCGCTACCGGTGAACAACACACTGACGGCAGCGAGAGCAGAGAATCCCGCGACCGGTGAAGGGCACAGTGACAGCAGCGCGAGCAGGGAATCCCGCTACCGGCGAACGGCACACTGACAGCAGTGGGAGCAGTGAACCCCCTACCGGTGAACGGCACAGTGACAGCAGCGGGAACAGAGAATCCCGCTACCGGCGAACGGCACAGTGACAGCAGCGGGAGCAATGAATCCCGCTCCCGGCGAACGGCACAGTGTCAGCAGCGACTGCAGAGAATCCCGCAACCGGCGAACGGCACACTAACAGCAGCGGGAGCAGAGAATCCCGCTCCGGTGAACGGCACAGTTACAGCAGCGAAAGCAGAGAATCCCGCTGCCGGCGAACGGCACACTGACAGCAGCGAGAGCAGAGAATCCCACTACCGGCGAAAGGCACACTGACGGCAGCGAGAGCAGAGAATCCCACTACCGGCGAAAGGCACACTGATAGCAGCGGGAGCAGAGAATTCCGCTACAGGCGAACGGCACAGTGACAGCAGCGGATACAGAGAATTCCGCTAACGGTGAAGGGCACAGTGACAGCAGCGGGAGCAGAGAATCCCGCTACCGGCGAACGGCACAGTGACAGCAGCGAGAGCAGAGAATCCCGCTACCGGCGAACGGCACACTGACAGCACTGGGAGCAGTGAACCCCCTACCGGTGAACGGCACAGTGTCAGCAGCGGGAACAGAGAATCCCGCTACCAGCGAACGGCAAAGTGACAGCAGCGGGAGCAATGGATCCTGCTCCCGGCGAACGGCACAGTGACAGCAGCGAGAGCAGAGAATCCCGCTACCGGCGAACGACTCACTGACAGCAGCGGGAGCAGAGAATCCCGCTTCCGGCGAACGGCACAGTGACAGCAGCGGGAGCAGAGAATCCCGCTACCTGACAACGGCACACTGACTTAAGCGAGAGCAGAGAATCCCGCTACCGGCGAACGGCACACTGACGGCAGCGAGAGCAGAGAATCCCACTACCGGCGAAAGGCACACTGATAGCAGCGGGAGCAGAGAATTCCGCTACCGGCGAACGGCACAGTGACAGCAGCGGATACAGAGAATTCCGCTAACGGTGAAGGGCACAGTGACAGCAGCGGGAGCAGAGAATCCCGCTACCGGCGAACGGCACAGTGACAGCAGCGGGAGCAGAGATTCCCGCTACCGGTGAAGGGCACAGTGAAAGCAGCGGGAGCAGAGAATCCAGCTACAGGCGAACGGCACAGAGACAGCAGCGAGAGCAGAGAATCCCACTACCGGCGAACGGCACAGAGACAGCAGCGAGAGCAGAGAATCCCGCTACCGGTGAACGGCACACTAACGGCAGCGAGAGCAGAGAATCCCGCTACCGGCGAACGGCACACTGACAGCAGCGAGAGCAGAGAATCCCGCTACCGGTGAACAACACACTGACGGCAGCGAGAGCAGAGAATCCCGCGACCGGTGAAGGGCACAGTGACAGCAGCGGGAGCAGGGAATCCCCCTACCGGTGAACGGCACAGTGACAGCAGCGAGAGCAGAGAATCCCGTTACCGGCGAACGGCACACTGACAGCACTGGGAGCAGTGAACCCCCTACCGGTGAACGGCACAGTGTCAGCAGCGGGAACAGAGAATCCCGCTACCAGCGAACGGCAAAGTGACAGCAGCGGGAGCAATGGATCCTGCTCCCGGCGAACGGCACAGTGACAGCAGCGAGAGCAGAGAATCCCGCTACCGGCGAACGACTCACTGACAGCAGCGGGAGCAGAGAATCCCGCTTCCGGCGAACGGCACAGTGACAGCAGCGGGAGCAGAGAATCCCGCTACCGGACAACGGCACACTGACTTAAGCGAGAGCAGAGAATCCCGCTACCGGCGAACGGCACACTGACGGCAGCGAGAGCAGAGAATCCCACTACCGGCGAAAGGCACACTGATAGCAGCGTGAACAGAGAATTCCGCTACCGGCGAACGGCACAGTGACAGCAGCGGATACAGAGAATTCCGCTAACGGTGAAGGGCACAGTGACAGCAGCGGGAGCAGAGAATCCCGCTAACGGCGAACGGCACAGTGATAGCAGCGGGAGCAGAGATTCCCGCTACCGGTGAAGGGCACAGTGAAAGCAGCGGGTGCAGAGAATCCAGCTACAGGCGAACGGCACAGTGACAGCAGCGAGAGCAGAGAATCCCACTACCTGCGAGCGGCACAGAGACAGCAGCGAGAGCAGAGAATCCCGCTACCGGTGAACGGCACACTGACGGCAGCGAGAGCAGAGAATCCCGCTACCGGCGAACGGCACACTGACAGCAGCGAGAGCAGAGAATCCCGCTACCGGTGAACAACAGACTGACGGCAGCGAGAGCAGAGAATCCCGCGACCGGTGAAGGGCACAGTGACAGCAGCGCGAGCAGGGAATCCCCCTACCGGTGAACGGCACAGTGACAGCAGCGGGAACAGAGAATCCCGCTACCGGCGAACGGCACAGTGACAGCAGCGGGAGCAATGAATCCCGCTCCCGGCGAACGGCACAGTGACAGCAGCGAGAGCAGAGAATCCCGCAACCGGCGAACGACTCACTGACAGCAGCGGGAGCAGAGAATCCCGCTTCAGGCGAACGGCACAGAGACAGCAGCGGGAGCAGAGAATTCCGCTACCGGCGAACGGCACAGTGACAGCAGCGAGAGCAGAGAATCCCGCGACCGGCGAGCGGCACATTGACAGCAGCGAATGCAGAGAATCCCACTACCGGCGAACGGCACAGTGACAGCAGCGGGAGCAGAGAATTCCGCTACCGGCGAACGGCACAAAGACAGCAGCGAGAGCAGAGACTCCCACTACCGGCGAACGGCACAGTGACAGCAGCGGATACAGAGAATCCAGCTACCGGCGAACGGCACACTGACAGCAGCGAGAGCAGAAAATCCCACTGCCGGCGAACGGCACAGTGACAGCAGCGAGAGCAGAAAATCCCACTACCGGCTAACGGCACAGTGTCAGCAGCGAGAGCAGAGAATCCCGCTACCGGCGAACGGCACAGTGTCAGCAGCGAGAGCAGAGAATCCCGCTACAGGCGAACGGCACACTGACGGAAGCGAGAGCAGAAAATTCCACTACCGGCGAACGGCACAGTGTCAGCAGCGAGAGCAGAGAATCCCGCAACCGGCGAACAACACACTGACGGCAGCGAGAGCAGAGAATCCCGCGACCGGTGAAGGGCACAGTGACAGCAGCGGGAGCAGGGAATCCCCCTACCGGTGAACGGCACAGTGACAGCAGCGAGAGCAGAGAATCCCGTTACCGGCGAACGGCACACTGACAGCACTGGGAGCAGTGAACCCCCTACCGGTGAACGGCACAGTGTCAGCAGCGGGAACAGAGAATCCCGCTACCAGCGAACGGCAAAGTGACAGCAGCGGGAGCAATGGATCCTGCTCCCGGCGAACGGCACAGTGACAGCAGCGAGAGCAGAGAATCCCGCTACCGGCGAACGACTCACTGACAGCAGCGGGAGCAGAGAATCCCGCTTCCGGCGAACGGCACAGTGACAGCAGCGGGAGCAGAGAATCCCGCTACCGGACAACGGCACACTGACTTGAGCGAGAGCAGAGAATCCCGCTACCGGCGAACGGCACACTGACGGCAGCGAGAGCAGAGAATCCCACTACCGGCGAAAGGCACACTGATAGCAGCGTGAGCAGAGAATTCCGCTACCGGCGAACGGCACAGTGACAGCAGCGGATACAGAGAATTCCGCTAACGGTGAAGGGCACAGTGACAGCAGCGGGAGCAGAGAATCCCGCTAACGGCGAACGGCACAGTGATAGCAGCGGGAGCAGAGATTCCCGCTACCGGTGAAGGGCACAGTGAAAGCAGCGGGTGCAGAGAATCCAGCTACAGGCGAACGGCACAGTGACAGCAGCGAGAGCAGAGAATCCCACTACCTGCGAGCGGCACAGAGACAGCAGCGAGAGCAGAGAATCCCGCTACCGGTGAACGGCACACTGACGGCAGCGAGAGCAGAGAATCCCGCTACCGGCGAACGGCACACTGACAGCAGCGAGAGCAGAGAATCCCGCTACCGGTGAACAACACACTGACGGCAGCGAGAGCAGAGAATCCCGCGACCGGTGAAGGGCACAGTGACAGCAGCGCGAGCAGGGAATCCCCCTACCGGTGAACGGCACAGTGACAGCAGCGGGAACAGAGAATCCCGCTACCGGCGAACGGCACAGTGACAGCAGCGGGAGCAATGAATCCCGCTCCCGGCGAACGGCACAGTGACAGCAGCGAGAGCAGAGAATCCCGCAACCGGCGAACGACTCACTGACAGCAGCGGGAGCAGAGAATCCCGCTTCAGGCGAACGGCACAGAGACAGCAGCGGGAGCAGAGAATTCCGCTACCGGCGAACGGCACAGTGACAGCAGCGAGAGCAGAGAATCCCGCGACCGGCGAGCGGCACATTGACGGCAGCGAATGCAGAGAATCCCACTACCGGCGAACGGCACAGTGACAGCAGCGGGAGCAGAGAATTCCGCTACCGGCGAACGGCACAAAGACAGCAGCGAGAGCAGAGAATCCCACTACCGGCGAACGGCACAGTGACAGCAGCGGATACAGAGAATCCAGCTACCGGCGAACGGCACACTGACAGCAGCGAGAGCAGAAAATCCCACTGCCGGCGAACGGCACAGTGACAGCAGCGAGAGCAGAAAATCCCACTACCGGCGAACGGCACAGTGTCAGCAGCGAGAGCAGAGAATCCCGCTACCGGCGAACGGCACAGTGTCAGCAGCGAGAGCAGAGAATCCCGCTACCGGCGAACGGCACACTGACGGAAGCGAGAGCAGAAAATTCCACTACCGGCGAACGGCACAGTGTCAGCAGCGAGAGCAGAGAATCCCGCAACCGGCGAACGGCACACTAACAGCAGCGGGAGCAGAGAATCCCGCTCCGGTGAACGGCACAGTTACAGCAGCGAAAGCAGAGAATCCCGCTGCCGGCGAACGGCACAGTGACCGCAGCGGGAGCAGAGATTCCTGCTCTGGCACAGTGAAAGCAGCGGGAGCAGGGAATGTCGCTACCGGTGAAGTGCAAAGTGAGAGCAGCGAGAGCAGAGAATCCCGCTACCGGCGAACGGCACAGAGACAGCAGCGAGAGCAGAGAATCCCGCTACCGGCGAACGGCACAGAGACAGCAGCGAGAGCAGAGAATCCCGCTACCGGCGAACGGCACAGAGACAGCATCGAGAGCAGAGAATCCCGCCACTGGTGAAGGGCACAGAGACAGCAGCGAGAGCAGAGAATCCCGCCACCGGTGAAGGGCACAGTGAAAGAAGTGGGAGCAGGAAATGCCAATACCGGCGAATGGCACACTGACAGCAGCGGGAACAGAGAATGCCAATACCGGCGAACGGCACACTGAAAGCAGCGAGAGCAGAGAAACCCACTATCGGCGAACGGCACAGAGGCAGCAGCGAGAGCAGAGAATCCCACTACCGGCGAACGGCACACTGACGGCAGCGGCAGCAGAGAACCCCGCTTCCGGCGAACGGCACACTGACGGCAGCGGCAGCAGAGAATCCCGCTACCGGCGAATGGCACAGTGACAGCAGCGGTAGCAGAGAATCCTGCTACCGGCGAACGGCACACTGACAGCAGCGGGAACAGGGAATCCCGCTACCGGCGAACGGTACACTGACAGCAGCGAGAGCAGAGAATCCCGCTACCGGCAAACGGCACACTGACAGTTGCGAGAGCTGGGAATCCCGCTACATGTGAATGGCAAACTGACAGCAGCGAGAGCAGAGAGTCCCGCTACCGGTGAAGGGCACAGTTACAGCAACGGGAGCAGGGAATATCGCTACCAGCAAACGGCACACTGACAGCAGCGAGAGAAGAGAATCCCGCTACCGGTGAAGGCCACAGAGACAGCAGCGAGAGCAGAGAATCCCGCTACCGGCGAACGGCACACTGACGGCAGCGAGAGCAGAGAATCCCGCTACCGGCGAACGGCACACTGACGGCAGCGAGAGCAGAGAACCCCTCTACCGGCGAACGGCACACTGACATCAGCAGGAGCAGAGATTCCCGCTACCGGCGAACGGCACAGTGACAGCAGCGTGAGCAGAGAATCCCGCTACCGGCGATCGGCACACTTACATCAGCGGGAGCATAGAATACCGCTATCGGCGAACGGCACAGTGACAGCAGCGGGAGCAGGGAATTCCGCTAACGGCGAACGGCACAGTGACAGCAGCGAGAGCAGAGAATCCTGCTACCGACGAACGGCACACTGACAGCAGCGGGAGCAGAGAGTCCCGCTACCGGCGAACGGCACACTGACATCAGCAGGAGCAGAGATTCCCGCTACCGGCGAACGGCACAGTGACAGCAGCGTGAGCAGAGAATCCCGCTACCGGCGATCGGCACACTTACATCAGCGGGAGCATAGAATACCGCTATCGGCGAACGGCACAGTGACAGCAGCGGCAGCAGGGAATTCCGCTAACGGCGAACGGCACAGTGACAGCAGCGAGAGCAGAGAATCCTGCTACCGACGAACGGCACACTGACAGCAGCGGGAGCAGAGAGTCCCGCTACTGGCGAACGGCACTGTGACAGCAGCGGGAGCAGAGAATCCCGCTACCGGCGATCGGCACAGTGACAGCAGCGGGAGCAGAGAATCACGCTACCGGCGAACGGCACAGTGACAGCAGTGGGAGCAGAGAATCCCGCTATCGGCGAATGCCACACTGACAGCAGCGGGAGCAGAGAATCCAGCTATCGGCGAACGGCACGCTGACAGCAGCGGGAGCAGAGAATCCCGCTAGCGTCGTACGGCACAGTGACAGCAGCGGGAGCAGAGAATCCTGCTACCGACGAACGGCATACTGACAGCAGCAGGAGCAGAGAATCCCGCTACCGGCGATCGGCACACTTACAGCAGCGAGAGCAGAGAATCCCGCTACCGCCGAATGGCACAGTGACTGCATCGTGTTTAGAAAATCCCGCTCCCGGCGAACGGCACATTGACAGCAGCGGGAGCAGAGAATACCGCTACCGGCGAACGGCACAGTGACAGCAGCGAGAGCAGAGAATCCCGCTACCGGCAAATGGCACAGTGACAGCATCGTGAGTAGAAAGTCCCGCTCCCGGCGAACGGCACAGTGACAGCAGCGGGAGCAGAGAATCCCGCTACCGGTGAACGGCACAGTGACAGCAGTGGGAGCAGAAAATCCCGCTAACGGCGAACGTCACAGTGACAGCAGCGAGAGCAGAGAATCCCGCTACCGGCGAACGGCACAGTGACAGCAGCGAGAGTAGAGAATCCTGCTACCGACGAACGGCACTCTGACAGCAGCGGGAGCAGAGAATCCTGCTACCGATGAACAGCACACTGACAGAAGCGGGAGCAGAGAATCCCGCTACCGACGAACGGCACAGTGACAGCAGCGGGAGCAGAGAATCCCGCTATCGGCGAACGGCAGACTGACAGCAGCAGGAGCAGAGATTCCCGCTACCGGCGAACGGCACAGTGACAGCAGCGCGAGCAGAGAATCCTGCTACCGGCAATCGGCACACTTACATCAGCGGGAGCATAGAATCCCGCTATCGGCGAACGGCACAGTGACAGCAGCGGGAGCAGGGAATCCCGCGGAAGGCGAACGGCACAGTAACAGCAGCGGGAGCAGAGAATCCCGCTCACGGCAAACGGCACAGTGACAGCAGCGGGAGCAGAGAATCCCGCTACCGGCGAACGGCACAGTGACAACAGCGGGAGCAGAGAATCACGCTACCAGCGATCGGCACAGTGACAGCAGCGGGAGCAGAGAATCCCGCTACCGGCAAACGGAACACTGACAGCACCCGGAGCAGAGAATCCCGCTATCGGCGAATGCCACACTGACAGCAGCGGGAGCAGAGAATCCAGCTATCGGCGAACGGCACGCTGACAGCAGCGGGAGCAGAGAATCCCGCTAGCGTCGTACGGCACAGTGACAGCAGCGGGAGCAGAGAATCCTGCTACCGACGAACGGCATACTGACAGCAGCAGGAGCAGAGAATCCCGCTACCGGCGAACGGCACAGTGACAGCAGCGGGAGCAGAGAATCCTGCTACTGATGAATGGCACACTGACAGCAGCAGGAGCAGAGAATCCCGCTACCGGCTATCGGCACAGTGATAGCAGCGGGAGCAGAGAATCCCGCTACCGGCTATCGGCACACTGACAGCAGCAGGAGCAGAGAATCCCGTTACCGGCGAACGGCACAGTGACAGCAGCGGGAGCAGAGAATCCCGCTACCGGCGATCGGCACACTTACAGCAGCGAGAGCAGAGAATCCCACTACGGGCGAACGGCACACTGACAGAAGCGAGAGCAGAGAATCCCGCTACTGGCGAACGGCACAGTGACAGCAGCGAGAGCAGAGAATCCCGCTACCGGCGAACGGAACACTGACAGCAGCGGGAGCAGGGAATTCCGCTACAGGTGAACGGCAGAGTGACAGCAGCGGGAGCAGAGAATCCCGCTAACGGCGAATGGCACAGTGACAGCATCGGGAGAGAAAATCCCTAGCCCGGTGAACGGCACACTGACAGCAGCGAGAGCAGAGAATCCCACTACTGGCGAACGGCACAGTGACAGCAGAGAGAGCAGAGAATCCCGCTACCGGCGAACGGAACACTGACAGCAGCGAGAGCAGGGAATTCCGCTACAGGTGAATGGCACAGTGACAGCAGCGGGAGCAGAGAATCCCGCTACCGGCGAATGGCACAGTGACAGCATCGTGAGTAGAAAATCCCGCTCCCGGCAAACGGCACAGTGACAGCAGCGGGAGCAGAGAATCCCGCTATCGGTGAACCGGTCAGTGACAGCAGCGAGAGCAGACAATCCCGCTACCGGCGAACGGCACACTGACGGCAGCAGGAGCAGAGAATCCCGCTACCGGAGAATGGCACAGTGACAGCAGCGGGAGCAGGGAATCCCGCTACCGGCGAACGGCACACTGACAGCAGCGAGAGCAGAGAATCCCACTACCGGCGAGCGGCACACTGATAGCAGCGAGAGCAGAGAATCCCACTACCGGCGAACGGCACACTGACAGCAGCGAGAGCAGAGAATCCCGCTACCGGCGAACGGCACAGTGACAGCAGCAAGAGCAGAGAATCCCGCTAACGGCGAACGGAACACTAACAACAGCGGGAGCAGGGAATCCCGCTACCGGCGAACGGCACACTGACAGCAGCGTGAGCAGAGAATCCCGCTACCGGCGAATGGCACAGTGACAATATCGTGAGTAGAAAATCCCGCTCACGGCAAACGGCACAGTGACAGCAGCGGGAGCAGAGAATCCCGCTACCGGCGAACGGCACAGTGACAGCAGCGAGAGCAGAGAATCCCGCTACCGGCGAATGGCACAGTGACAGCATCGTGAATAGAAAATCCGGCTCCCGGCCAACGGCACAGTGACAGCAGCGGGAGCAGAGAATCCCGCTACCGGTTAACGGCACAGTGACAGCAGTGGGAGCAGAGGATCCCGCTAACGGCGAACGGCACAGTGACAGCAGCGAGAGCAGAGAATCCCGCTACCGGCGAACGGCACAGTGACAGAAGCGTAGCAGAGAATCCTGCTACCGATGAATGGCACACTGACAGCTGCGGGAGCAGAGAATCCCGCTCCCGGCGAACGGCACAGTGACAGCAGCGGGAGCAGAGAATCCCGCTACCGGCAAACGGAACACTGACAGCAGCGGGAGCATAGAATCCCGCTATAGGCGAACGAACACTGACAGCAGCAGGAGCAGAGAATCCCGCTTGCGTCGTAAGGCACAGTGACAGCAGCGAGAGCAGAGAATCCCGCTACCGGCAATGGGAACACTGACAGCAGCGGGAGCAGAGAATACCGCTATAGGCGAACGAACACTGACAGCAGCGGCAGCAGAGAATCCCGCTACCAGCGATCGCCACAGTGACAGCAGCGGGAGCAGAGAATCCCGCTACCGGCAAACGGAACACTGACAGCAGCGGGAGCATAGAATCCCGCTATAGGCGAACGAACACTGACAGCAGCAGGAGCAGAGAATCCCGCTAGCGTCGTACGGCACAGTGACAGCAGCGAGAGCAGAGAATCCCGCTACCGGCAATGGGAACACTGACAGCAGCGGGAGCAGAGAATACCGCTATCGGCGAACGGCACACTGACAGCAGCAGGAGCAGAGATTCCCGCTACCGGCGAACGGCACAGTGACAGCAGCGTGAGCAGAGAATCCCGCTACCGGCGATCGGCACAGTGACAGCAGCGGGAGCAGAGAATCCCGCTACCGGCGATCGGCACACTTACAGCAGCGAGAGCAGAGAATCCCACTACGGGCGAACGGCACACTGACAGCAGCGAGAGCAGAGAATCCCGCTACTGGCGAACGGCACAGTGACAGCAGCGAGAGCAGAGAATCCCGCTACCGGCGAACGGAACACTGACAGCAGCGGGAGCAGGGAATTCCGCTACAGGTGAACGGCACAGTGACAGCAGCGGGAGCAGAGAATCCCGCTAACGGCGAATGGCACAGTGACAGCATCGGGAGAGAAAATCCCTAGCCCGGCGAACGGCACACTGACAGCAGCGAGAGCAGAGAATCCCGCTACTGGCGAACGGCACAGTGACAGCAGCGAGAGTAGAAAATCCCGCTCCCGGCAAACGGCACAGTGACAGCAGCGGGAGCAGAGAATCCCGCTATCGGTGAACCGGTCAGTGACAGCAGCGAGAGCAGAGAATCCCGCTACCGGCGAACGGCACACTGACGGCAGCAGGAGCAGAGAATCCCGCTACCGGAGAATGGCACAGTGACAGCAGCGGGAGCAGGGAATCCCGCTACCGGCGAACGGCACACTGACAGCAGCGAGAGCAGAGAATCCTGCTACTGATGAATGGCACACTGACAGCAGCAGGAGCAGAGAATCCCGCTACCGGCTATCGGCACAGTGATAGCAGCGGGAGCAGAGAATCCCGCTACCGGCTATCGGCACACTGACAGCAGCAGGAGCAGAGAATCCCGTTACCGGCGAACGGCACAGTGACAGCAGCGGGAGCAGAGAATCCCGCTACCGGCGATCGGCACACTTACAGCAGCGAGAGCAGAGAATCCCACTACGGGCGAACGGCACACTGACAGAAGCGAGAGCAGAGAATCCCGCTACTGGCGAACGGCACAGTGACAGCAGCGAGAGCAGAGAATCCCGCTACCGGCGAACGGAACACTGACAGCAGCGGGAGCAGGGAATTCCGCTACAGGTGAACGGCAGAGTGACAGCAGCGGGAGCAGAGAATCCCGCTAACGGCGAATGGCACAGTGACAGCATCGGGAGAGAAAATCCCTAGCCCGGTGAACGGCACACTGACAGCAGCGAGAGCAGAGAATCCCACTACTGGCGAACGGCACAGTGACAGCAGAGAGAGCAGAGAATCCCGCTACCGGCGAACGGAACACTGACAGCAGCGAGAGCAGGGAATTCCGCTACAGGTGAATGGCACAGTGACAGCAGCGGGAGCAGAGAATCCCGCTACCGGCGAATGGCACAGTGACAGCATCGTGAGTAGAAAATCCCGCTCCCGGCAAACGGCACAGTGACAGCAGCGGGAGCAGAGAATCCCGCTATCGGTGAACCGGTCAGTGACAGCAGCGAGAGCAGACAATCCCGCTACCGGCGAACGGCACACTGACGGCAGCAGGAGCAGAGAATCCCGCTACCGGAGAATGGCACAGTGACAGCAGCGGGAGCAGGGAATCCCGCTACCGGCGAACGGCACACTGACAGCAGCGAGAGCAGAGAATCCCACTACCGGCGAGCGGCACACTGATAGCAGCGAGAGCAGAGAATCCCACTACCGGCGAACGGCACACTGACAGCAGCGAGAGCAGAGAATCCCGCTACCGGCGAACGGCACAGTGACAGCAGCAAGAGCAGAGAATCCCGCTAACGGCGAACGGAACACTAACAACAGCGGGAGCAGGGAATCCCGCTACCGGCGAACGGCACACTGACAGCAGCGTGAGCAGAGAATCCCGCTACCGGCGAATGGCACAGTGACAATATCGTGAGTAGAAAATCCCGCTCACGGCAAACGGCACAGTGACAGCAGCGGGAGCAGAGAATCCCGCTACCGGCGAACGGCACAGTGACAGCAGCGAGAGCAGAGAATCCCGCTACCGGCGAATGGCACAGTGACAGCATCGTGAATAGAAAATCCGGCTCCCGGCCAACGGCACAGTGACAGCAGCGGGAGCAGAGAATCCCGCTACCGGTTAACGGCACAGTGACAGCAGTGGGAGCAGAGGATCCCGCTAACGGCGAACGGCACAGTGACAGCAGCGAGAGCAGAGAATCCCGCTACCGGCGAACGGCACAGTGACAGAAGCGTAGCAGAGAATCCTGCTACCGATGAATGGCACACTGACAGCTGCGGGAGCAGAGAATCCCGCTCCCGGCGAACGGCACAGTGACAGCAGCGGGAGCAGAGAATCCCGCTACCGGCAAACGGAACACTGACAGCAGCGGGAGCATAGAATCCCGCTATAGGCGAACGAACACTGACAGCAGCAGGAGCAGAGAATCCCGCTTGCGTCGTAAGGCACAGTGACAGCAGCGAGAGCAGAGAATCCCGCTACCGGCAATGGGAACACTGACAGCAGCGGGAGCAGAGAATACCGCTATAGGCGAACGAACACTGACAGCAGCGGCAGCAGAGAATCCCGCTACCAGCGATCGCCACAGTGACAGCAGCGGGAGCAGAGAATCCCGCTACCGGCAAACGGAACACTGACAGCAGCGGGAGCATAGAATCCCGCTATAGGCGAACGAACACTGACAGCAGCAGGAGCAGAGAATCCCGCTAGCGTCGTACGGCACAGTGACAGCAGCGAGAGCAGAGAATCCCGCTACCGGCAATGGGAACACTGACAGCAGCGGGAGCAGAGAATACCGCTATCGGCGAACGGCACACTGACAGCAGCAGGAGCAGAGATTCCCGCTACCGGCGAACGGCACAGTGACAGCAGCGTGAGCAGAGAATCCCGCTACCGGCGATCGGCACAGTGACAGCAGCGGGAGCAGAGAATCCCGCTACCGGCGATCGGCACACTTACAGCAGCGAGAGCAGAGAATCCCACTACGGGCGAACGGCACACTGACAGCAGCGAGAGCAGAGAATCCCGCTACTGGCGAACGGCACAGTGACAGCAGCGAGAGCAGAGAATCCCGCTACCGGCGAACGGAACACTGACAGCAGCGGGAGCAGGGAATTCCGCTACAGGTGAACGGCACAGTGACAGCAGCGGGAGCAGAGAATCCCGCTAACGGCGAATGGCACAGTGACAGCATCGGGAGAGAAAATCCCTAGCCCGGCGAACGGCACACTGACAGCAGCGAGAGCAGAGAATCCCGCTACTGGCGAACGGCACAGTGACAGCAGCGAGAGTAGAAAATCCCGCTCCCGGCAAACGGCACAGTGACAGCAGCGGGAGCAGAGAATCCCGCTATCGGTGAACCGGTCAGTGACAGCAGCGAGAGCAGAGAATCCCGCTACCGGCGAACGGCACACTGACGGCAGCAGGAGCAGAGAATCCCGCTACCGGAGAATGGCACAGTGACAGCAGCGGGAGCAGGGAATCCCGCTACCGGCGAACGGCACACTGACAGCAGCGAGAGCAGAGAATCCCACTACCGGCGAACGGCACACTGATAGCAGCGAGAGCAGAGAATCCCACTACCGGCGAACGGCACACTGACAGCAGCGAGAGCAGAGAATCCCGCTACCGGCGAACGGCACAGTGACAGCAGCGAGAGCAGAGAATCCCGCTACCAGCGAACGGAACACTAACAACAGCGGGAGCAGGGAATCCCGCTACCGGTGAACGGCACACTGACAGCAGCGTGAGCAGAGAATCCCGCTACCGGCGAACGGCACAGTGACAGCAGCGAGAGCAGAGAATCCCGCTACCGGCGAATGGCACAGTGACAGCATCGTGAATAGAAAATCTGGCTCCCGGCCAACGGCACAGTGACAGCAGCGGGAGCAGAGAATCCCGCTACCGGTTAACGGCACAGTGACAGCAGTGGGAGCAGAGGATCCCGCTAACGGCGAACGGCACAGTGACAGCAGCGAGAGCAGAGAATCCCGCTACCGGCGAACGGCACAGTGACAGCAGCGGGAGCAGAGACTCCCGCTACCGGCGAACGGCACAGTGACAGCAGCGTAGCAGAGAATCCTGCTACCGATGAATGGCACACTGACAGCAGCGGGAGCAGAGAATCCCGCTCCCGGCGAACGGCACAGTGACAGCAGCGGGAGCAGAGAATCCCGCTACCAGCGATCGCCACAGTGACAGCAGCGGGAGCAGAGAATCCCGCTACCGGCAAACGGAACACTGACAGCAGCGGGAGCATAGAATCCCGCTATAGGCGAACGAACACTGACAGCAGCAGGAGCAGAGAATCCCGCTAGCGGCGTACGGCACAGTGACAGCAGCGAGAGCAGAGAATCCCGCTACCGGCAATGGGAACACTGACAGCAGCGGGAGCAGAGAATACCGCTATCGGCGAACGGCACACTGACAGCAGCAGGAGCAGAGATTCCCGCTACCGGCGAACGGCACAGTGACAGCAGCGTGAGCAGAGAATCCCGCTACCGGCGATCGGCACACTTACATCAGCGGGAGCAGAGAATCCTGCTACCGACGAACGGCACACTGACAGCAGCGGGAGCAGAGAGTCCCGCTACTGGCGAACGGCACTGTGACAGCAGCGGGAGCAGAGAATCCCGCTACCGGCGATCAGCACAGTGACAGCAGCGGGAGCAGAGAATCACGCTACCGGCGAACGGCACAGTGACAGCACTGGGAGCAGAGAATCCTGCTACCGACGAACGGCACACTGACTGCAGCGGGAGCAGAGAATACCGCTACCGGCGAACGGCACAGTGACAGCAGCGGGAGCAGAGAATCCCGCTACCGGCGATCGGCACAGTGACAGCAGCGGGAGCAGAGAATCCCGCTACCGACGAACGGCACTCTGACACCACCCGGAGCAGAGAATCCCGCTACCGGCGATCGGCACACTTACAGCAGCGGGAGCATAGAATCCCGCTATCGGCGAACGACACAGTGACAGCAGCGGGAGCAGAGAATCCCGCTACCGGCGAATGGCACAGTGACAGCATCGGGAGAGAAAATCCCAAGCCCGGCGAATGGCACACTGACAGCAGCGGGAGCAGAGAATCCCGCTACCGGCGAACGGCACAGTGTCGGCAGCGAGAGCAGAGAATCCCGCTACCGCCGAATGGCACAGTGACTGCATCGCGATTAGAAAATCCCGCTCCCGGCGAACGGCACATTGACAGCAGCGGGAGCAGAGAATCCCGCTACCGGCGAACGGCACAGTGACAGCAGCGAGAGCAGAGAATCCCGCTACCGGCGAACGGCACACTGACAGCAGCGAGAGCAGAGAATCCCACTACCGGCAAACGGCACAGTTACAGCATCGTGAGTTGAAAATCCCGCTCCCGGCAAACGGCACAGTGACAGCAGCGGGAGCAGAGAATCCCGCTACCGGCTATCGGCACACTTACAGCAGCGGGAGCATAGAATCCCGCTATCGGCGAACGTTACAGTGACAGCAGCGGGAGGAGGGAATCCCGCTAAGGGCGAACTTCACAGTGACAGCAGCGAGAGCAGAGAATCCCGCTACCGGCGAACGGCACAGTGACAGCAGCGGGAGCAGAGAATCCCGCTCCCAGTGAACGGCACACTGACGGCAGCGAGAGCAGAGTATCCCGCTACTGGCACACGGCACAGTGACAGCAGCGGCAGCAGAGAATCCCGCTATCGGCGAACGGCACACTGACAGCAGCGGGAGCAGACAATCCTGCTACCGGCGAACGGCACAGTGACAGCAGCGGGAGCAGAGAATCTGCGAGCAGAGCATCCCGCTAGCGTCGTACGGCACAGTGACAGCAGCGAGAGCAGTGTATCCCGCTACCGGCAAACGGAACACTGACAGCAGCGGGAGCAGAGAATCCCGCTACCGGCTATCGGCACACTTACAGCAGCGGGAGCATAGAATCCCGCTATCGGCGAACGTCACAGTGACAGCAGCGGGAGCAGGGAATCCCGCTAACGGCGAACTTCACAGTGACAGCAGCGAGAGCAGAGAATCCCGCTACCGGCGAACGGCACAGTGACAGCAGCGGGAGCAGAGAATCCCGCTCCCGGTGAACGGCACTCTGACGGCAGCGAGAGCAGAGAATCCAGCTCCCGGCGAATGGCACAGTGACAGCAGCGGGAGCAGAGAATCCCGCTAACGGCGAACGGCACAGTGACAGCAGCGAGAGCAGAGTATCCCGCTACTGGCACACGGCACAGTGACAGCAGCGGGAGCAGAGAATCCCGCGACCGGCGAACGGAACAGTGACAGCAGCGAGAGCAGAGAATCCCTCGACCGGTAAATGGCACAGTGACAGCAGCGGGAGCAGAGAATCCCGCTACCGGTGAATGGCACAGTGACAGCATCGTGAGTAGAAAATCCCGCTCCCGGCGAACGGCACAGTGACAGCAGCGGGAGCAGAGAATCCCGCTACTGGCGAACGGCACAGTAACAGCAGCGAGAGCATAGAATCCCACTACCGGCGAAAGGCACACTGACAGCAGCGAGAGCAGAGAATCCCGCTACCGGCGAACGGCACAGTGACAGCAGCGAGAGCAGAGAATCCCGCTACCGGCGAATGGAACATTGACAGCAGCGGGAGCAGGGAATCCCGCTACCGGTGAAGGGCACAGTGACAGCAGCGGGAGCAGAGAATCCCGCTACCGGCAAATGGCACAGTGACAGCATCGTGAGTAGAAAATCCCACTACCGGCGAACGGTACACTGACAGCAGCGGGAGCAGAGAATCCTGCTACCGGCGATCGGCACAGTGACAGCAGCGTGAGCAGAGAATCCCGCTACCGGCGATCGGCACACTTACAGCAGCGGGTGCATAGAATCCCGCTATCGGCGAATGGCACAGTGACAGCAGCGGGAGCAGGGAATCCCGCTAACGGCGAACGGAACACTGACAGCAGCGGGAGCATAGAATCCCGCTATCAGCGAACGGCACACTGACAGCAGCAGGAGCAGAGCATCCCGCTAGCGTCGTACGGCACAGTGACAGCAGCGAGAGCAGAGTATCCCGCTACCGGCAAACGGAACACTGACAGCAGCGGGAGCAGAGAATCCAGCTCCCGGCGAATGGCACAGTGACAGCAGCGGGAGCAGAGAATCCCGCTACCGGTGAATGGCACAGTGACAGCAGTGGGAGCAGTGAATCCCGCTAACGGCGAACGGCACAGTGACAGCAGCGAGAGCAGAGTATCCCGCTACTGGCACACGGCACAGTGACAGCAGCGGGAGCAGAGAATCCCGCGACCGGCGAACGGAACAGTGACAGCAGCGAGAGCAGAGAATCCCTCGACCGGTAAATGGCACAGTGACAGCAGCGGGAGCAGAGAATCCCGCTACCGGCGAACGGCACAGTGACAGCAGCGAGAGCAGAGAATCCCGCTACCGGTGAATGGCACAGTGACAGCATCGTGAGTAGAAAATCCCGCTCCCGGCGAACGGCACAGTGACAGCAGCGGGAGCAGAGAATCCCGCTACTGGCGAACGGCACAGTAACAGCAGCGAGAGCATAGAATCCCACTACCGGCGAACGGCACACTGACAGCAGCGAGAGCAGAGAATCCCGCTACCGGCGAACGGCACAGTGACAGCAGCGAGAGCAGAGAATCCCGCTACCGGCGAATGGAACATTGACAGCAGCGGGAGCAGGGAATCCCGCTACCGGTGAAGGGCACAGTGACAGCAGCGGGAGCAGAGAATCCCGCTACCGGCGAATGGCACAGTGACAGCATCGGGAGAGAAAATCCCACTCCCGGCGAACGGCACACTGACAGCAGCGAGAGCAGAGAATCCCGCTACCGGCGAATGGCACAGTGACAGCATCGTGAGTAGAAAATCCCGCTCCCGGCGAACGGCACAGTGACAGCAGCGGGAGCAGAGAATCCCGCTACCGACGAACGGTACACTGACAGCAGCGAGAGCAGAGAATCCCACTACCGGCGAACGGTACACTGACAGCAGCGGGAGCAGAGAATCCTGCTACCGGCGATCGGCACAGTGACAGCAGCGTGAGCAGAGAATCCCGCTACCGGCGATCGGCACACTTACAGCAGCGGGTGCATAGAATCCCGCTATCGGCGAATGGCACAGTGACAGCAGCGGGAGCAGGGAATCCCGCTAACGGCGAACGGCACAGTGACAGCAGCGGGAGCAGAGAATGCTGCTACCGACAAACGGCACACTGACAGCAGCGGGAGCAGAGAATCCCGCTACCGACGAATGGCACAGTGACAGCAGCGGGAGCAGAGAATCCCGCTACCGGCGAACAGCACAGTGACAGCAGCGGGAACAGAGAATCCCGCTACCGGTGAATGGCACAGAGACAGCATCGTGAGTAGAAAATCCCGCTCCCGGCGAACGGCACAGTGACAGCAGCGGGAGCAGAGAATCCCGCTACCGGCGAACGGCACAGTGACAGCAGCGAGAGCAGAGAATCCCGCTAATGCCGAACGGCACAGTGACAGCAGCGAGAGCAGAGAATCCCGCTACCGGTGAATGGCACAGTGACAGCAGCGAGAGCAGAGAATCCCGCTACCGGCGTACGGCACAGTGACAGCAGCGGAAACAGAGAATCCCGCTACCGACGAACGGCACAGTGACAGCAGCGGGAGCAGAGAATCCTGCTACCGATGAACGGCACACTGACAGCAGCGGGAGCAGAGAATCCCGCTGCCGGTGAACCGCTCATTGACAGCAGCGAGAGCAGACAATCCCGCTACCGGCGAACGGCACACTGACGGCAGCAGGAGCAGAGAATCCCGCTACCGGAGAATGGCACAGTAACAGCAGCGGAAGCAGGGAATCCCGCTACCGGCGAACGGCACACTGACAGCAGCGAGAGGAGAGAATCCCACTACCGGCGAATGGCACACTGACAGCAGTGAGAGCAGAGAATCCCGCTACCGGCGAACGGCACAGTGACAGCAGTGAGAGCAGAGAATCCCGCTACCGGCGAACGGAACACTGACAGCAGCGGGAGCAGGGAATCCCGCTAGCGGTGAACGGCACAGTGACAGCAGCGGGAGCGGAGAATCCCGCTACCAGCAAACGAAACACTGACAGCAGCGGCAGCAGAGAATCCCGCTACCGGCAAACGGAACACTGACAGCAGCAGGAGCAGAGAATCCCGCTAGCGTCGTACGGCACAGTGACAGCAGCGTGAGCAGAGAATCCCGCTACCGGCGATCGGCACACTTACAGCAGCGGGAGCATAGAATCCCGCTATCGGCGAACGGCACAGTGACAGCAGTGGGAGCAGGGAATCCCGCTAACGGCAAACGGCACAGTGACAGCAGCGGGAGCAGAGAATGCTGCTACCGACAAACGGCACAGTGACAGCAGCGGGAGCAGAGAATCCCGCTACCGACGAACGGCACACTGACAGCAGCAGGAGCAGAGAATCCCGCTAGCGTCGTACGGCACAGTGACAGCAGCGGGAGCAGAGAATACCGCTACCGGCGATCGGCACGCTTACAGCAGCGGGAGCATAGAATCCCGCTCTCGGCGAACGGCACAGTTACAGCACCGGGGGGGGCAGGGAATCCCGCTAACGGCGAACGGCACAGTGACAGCAGCGGGAGCAGAGAATCCCGCTACCGGCGAACGGCACAGTGACAGCAGCGGGAGCAGAGAATGCTGCTACCGACAAACGGCACACTGACAGCAGCGGGAGCAGAGAATCCCGCTACCGGCGAACGGCACAGTGACAGCAGCGGGAGCAGAGAATCCCGCTACCAGCGATTGGCACAGTGACAGCAGCGGGAGCAGAGAATCCCGCTACCGGCGAACGGCACAGTGACAGCAGCGAGAGCAGAGAATCCCGCTACCGGTGAATGGCACAGTGACAGCATCGTGAGTAGAAAATCCCGCTCCCGGCGAACGGCACGGTGACAGCAGCGGGAGCAGAGAATCCCGCTACCGGCGAACGTCACAGTGACAGCAGCGAGAGCAGAGAATCCCGCTAATGCGAACGGCACAGTGACAGCAGCGAGAGCAGAGAATCCCGCTACCGGCGAACGGCACACTGACAGCAGCGGGAGCAGAGAATCCCGCTACCGGTGTACGGCACAGTGACAGCAGCGGAAACAGAGAATCCCTCTACCGACGAACGGCACAGTGACAGCAGCGTGAGCAGAGAAACCCACTACCGGTGAACGGCACACTGACAGCAGCGAGAGCAGAGAATCCCACTACCGGCGAACGGCACAGTGACAGCAGCGAGAGCAGAGAATCCCGCTACCGGCGAATGGAACATTGACAGCAGCGGGAGCAGGGAATCCCGCTCCCGGTGAAGGGCACAGTGACAGCAGCGGGAGCAGAGAATCCCACTACCGGCGAATGGCACACTGACAGCAGCGAGAGCAGACAATCCCGCTACCGGCGAACGGAACAGTGACAGCAGTGAGAGCAGAGAATCCCGCTGCCGGTGAACCGCTCAGTAACCGCAGCGAATGCAGACAATCCCGCTACCGGCGAACGACACACTGACGGCAGCAGGAGCAGAGAATCCCGCTACCGGAGAACGGCACAGTGACAGCAGAGGGAGCAGGGAATCCCGCTACCGGCGAACGGCACACTGACAGCAGCGAGAGCAGAGAATCCCACTACCGGTGAACGGCACACTGACAGCAGCGGGAGCAGAGAATCCCGCTACATGCGAACGGCACAGTGACAGCAGCGAGTGCTGAGAATCCCGCTACCGGCGAACGGAACATTGACAGCAGCGGGAGCAGGGAATCCCGCTACCGGTGAAGGGCACAGTGACAGCAGCGGGAGCAGAGAATCCCGCTACCGGCGAATGGCACAGTGACAGCATCGGGAGAGAAAATCCCACTCCCGGCGAAATGCACACTGACAGCAGCGAGAGCAGAGAATCCCGCTACCGGCGAATGGCACAGTGACAGCATCGTGAGTAGAAAATCCCGCTCCCGGCGAACGGCACAGTGACAGCAGCGGGAGCAGAGAATCCCGCTACCGACGAACGGTACACTGACAGCAGCGCGAGCAGAGAATCCCACTACCGGCGAACGGCACAGTGACAGCAGCGAGAGCAGAGAATCTCGCTACCGGTGAATGGCACAGAGACAGTATCGTGAGTAGAAAATCCCGCTCCCGGCGAACGGCACAGTGACAGCAGCGGGAGCAGAGAAACCCGCTACCGGCGAACGGCACAGTGACAGCAGCGGGAGCAGCGAATGCTGCTACCGACAAACGGCACACTGACTGCAGCGGGAGCAGAGAATCCCGCTACCGGTGAACGGCACAGTGACAGCAGCTGGAGCAGAGAATCCCGCTACAGGCGAACGGCACAGTGACAGCAGCGGGAGCAGAGAATCCCGATACCGGCGAACGGCACAGTGACAGCAGCGAGAGCAGAGAATCACGCTACCGGTGAATGGCACAGTGACAGCATCGTGAGTAGAAAATCCCGCTCCCGGCGAACGGCACAGTGACAGCAGCGGGAGCAGAGAATCCCGCTAATGGCGAACGGCACAGTGACAGCAGCGAGAGCAGAGAATCCCGCTACCGGCGAACGGCACACTGACAGCAGCGGGAGCAGAGAATCCCGCTACCGGCGAACGGAACAGTGACAGCAGCGAGAGCAGAGAATCCCGCTACCGGCGAACGGCACACTGACAGCAGCGGGAGCAGAGAATCCCGCTACCGGCGAACGGCACAGTGACAGCAGCGAGAGCAGAGAATCCCGCTACCGGTGAATGGGACAGTGACAACAGCGAGAGCAGAGAATCCCGCTACCGGCGTACGGCACAGTGACAGCAGCGGAAACAGAGAATCCCGCTACCGACGAACGGCACAGTGACAGAAGCGGGAGAAGAGAATTCTGCTACCGATGAACGGCACACTGACAGCAGCGGGAGCAGAAAATCCGCTGCCGGTGAACCGCTCAGTGACAGCAGCGAGAGCAGACAATCCCGCTATCGGCGAACGGCACACTGACGGCAGCAGGAGCAGAGAATCCCGCTATCGGCGAACGGCACACTGACGGCAGCAGGAGCAGAGAATCCCGCTACCGGAGAATGGCACAGTAACAGCAGCGGGAGCAGGGAATCCCGCTACCGGCGAACGGCACACTGACAGCAGCGAGAGCAGAGAATCCCACTACCGGCGAATGGCACACTGACAGCAGTGGGAGCAGAGAATCCCGCTACCGGCGAACGGCACAGTGACAGCAGTGAGAGCAGAGAATCCCGCTACCGGCGAACGGAACACTGACAGCAGCGGGAGCAGGGAATCCCGCTAGCGTTGTACGGCACAGTGACAGCAGCGGGAGCAGACAATCCCGCTACCAGCGATCGCCACAGTGACAGCAGCGGGAGCAGAGAATCCCGCTACCGGCAAACGGAACACTGACAGCAGCGGGAGCAGAGAATCCCGCTATAGGCGAACGAACACTGACAGCAGCAGGAGCAGAGAATCCCGCTAGCGTCGTGCGGCACAGTGACAGCAGCGAGAGCAGAGAATCCCGCTACCGGCAAAGGGAACACTGACAGCAGCGGGAGCAGAGAATACCGCTATCGGCGAACGGCACACTGACAGCAGCAGGAGCAGAGATTCCCGCTACCGGCGAACGGCACAGTGACAGCAGCGCGAGCAGAGAATCCCGCTACCGGCGATCATCACACTTACATCAGCGGGAGCATAGAATCCCGCTATCGGCGAACGGCACAGTGACAGCAGCGGGAGCAGGGAATCCCGCTAACGGCGAACGGCACAGTGACAGCAGCGAGAGCAGAGAATCCTGCTACCGACGAACGGCACACTGACAGCAGCGGGAGCAGAGAGTCCCGCTACTGGCGACCGGCACCGTGACAGCAGCGGGAGCGGAGAATCCCGCTACCGGCGATCGGCACAGTGACAGCAGCGGGAGCAGAGAATCACGCTACCGGCGAACGGCACAGTGACAGCAGTGGGAGCAGAGAATCCTGCTACCGACGAACGGCACACTGACTGCAGCGGGAGCAGATAATACCGCTACCGGCGAACGGCACAGTGACAGCAGAGGGAGCAGAGAATCCCGCTAACGGCGATCGGCACACTTACAACAGCGGGAGCATAGAATCCCGCTATCGGCGAACGGCACAGTGACAGCAGCGGGAGCAGAGAATCCCGCTACCGGCGAATGGCACAGTGACAGCATCGGGAGAGAAAATCCCAAGCCCGGCGAACGGCACACTGACAGCAGCGGGAGCAGAGAATCCCGCCACCGGCGAACGGCACAGTGACAGCAACGAGAGCAGAGAATCCCGCTACCGCCGAATGGCACAGTGTCTTCATCGTGATTAGAAAATCCCGCTCCCGGCGAACGGCACATTGACAGCAGCGGGAGCAGAGAATCCCGCTACCGGCGAACGGCACAGTGACAGCAGCGAGAGCAGAGAATCCCGCTACCGGCGAATGGCACAGTGACAGCATCTTGAGTAGAAAATCCCACTCCCGGCGAACGGCACAGTGACAGCAGCGGGAGCAGAGAATCCCGCTACCGGCGAACGGCACAGTGACAGCAGCGAGAGCAGAGAATCTCGCTACCGGTGAATGGCACAGAGACAGCATCGTGAGCAGAAAATCCCGCTCCCGGCGAACGGCACAGTGACAGCAGCGAGAGCAGAGAATCCCGCTAATGCCGAACGGCACAGTGACAGCAGCGAGAGCAGAGAATCCCGCTACTGGTGAATGGCACAGTGACAGCAGCGAGAGCAGAGAATCCCGCTACCGGCGTACGGCACAGTGACAGCAGCGGAAACAGAGAATCCCGCTACCGACGAACGGCACAGTGACAGCAGCGGGAGCAGAGAATCCTGCTACCGATGAACGGCACACTGACAGCAGCGGGAGCAGAGAATCCCGCTGCCGGTGAACCGCTCAGTGACAGCAGCGAGAGCAGACAATCCCGCTACCGGCGAACGGCACACTGACGGCAGCAGGAGCAGAGAATCCCGCGACCGGAGAATGGCACAGTAACAGCAGCGGAAGCAGGGAATCCCGCTACCGGCGAACGGCACACTGACAGCAGCGAGAGCAGAGAATCCCACTACTGGCGAATGGCACACTGACAGCAGTGAGAGCAGAGAATCCCGCTACTGGCGAACGGAACACTGACAGCAGCGGGAGCAGGGAATCCCGCTAGCGGTGAACGGCACAGTGACAGCAGCGGGAGCAGAGAATCCCGCGACCAGCAAACGAAACACTGACAGCAGCGGGAGCAGAGAATCCCGCTACCGGCAAACGGAACACTGACAGCAGCAGGAGCAGAGAATCCCGCTAGCGTCGTACGGCACAGTGACAGCAGCGTGAGCAGAGAATCCCGCTACCGGCGATCGGCACACTTACAGCAGCGGGAGCATAGAATCCCGCTATCGGCGAACGGCACAGTGACAGCAGTGGGAGCAGGGAATCCCGCTAACGGCGAACGGCTCAGTGACAGCAGCGGGAGCAGAGAATGCTGCTACCGACAAACGGCACAGTGACAGCAGCGGGAGCAGAGAATCCCGCTACCAACGAACGGCACACTGACAGCAGCAGGAGCAGAGAATCCCGCTAGCGTCGTACGGCACAGTGACAGCAGCGGGAGCAGAGAATACCGCTACCGGCGATCGGCACAGTGACAGCAGCGGGAGCAGAGAATCCCGCTACCGGCGAACGGCACAGTGACAGCAGCGGGAGCAGAGAATGCTGCTACCGACAAACGGCACACTGACAGCAGCGGGAGCAGAGAATCCCGCTACCGGCGAACGGCACAGTGACAGCAGCGGGAGCAGAGAATCCCGCTACCGGCGATCGGCACAGTGACAGCAGCGGGAGCAGAGAATCCCGCTACCGGCGAACGGCACAGTGACAGCAGCGAGAGCAGAGAATCCCGCTACCGGTGAATGGCACAGTGACAGCATCGTGAGTAGAAAATCCCGCTCCCGCCGAACGGCACAGTGACAGCAGCGGGAGCAGAGAATCCCGCTACCGGCGAACGACACAGTGACAGCAGCGAGAGCAGAGAATCCCGCTAATGCGAACGGCACAGTGACAGCAGCGAGAGCAGAGAATCCCGCTACCGGCGAACGGCACACTGACAGCAGCGGGAGCAGAGAATCCCGCCACCGGCGTACGGCACAGTGACAGCAGCGGAAACAGAGAATCCCTCTACCGACGAACGGCACAGTGACAGCAGCGGGAGCAGAGAATCCTGCTACCGATGAACGGAACACTGACAGCAGCGGGAGCAGGGAATCCCGCTACCGCCGATCGGCACACTGACAGCTGCGAGAGCAGAGAATCCCACTACCGGTGAACGGCACACTGACAGCAGCGAGAGCAGAGAATCCCACTACCAGCGAACGGCACAGTGACAGCAGCGAGAGCAGAGAATCCCGCTACCGGCGAATGGAACACTGACAGCAGCGGGAGCAGGGAATCCCGCTCCCGGTGAAGGGCACAGTGACAGCAGCGGGAGCAGAGAATCCCACTACCGGCGAATGGCACACTGACAGCAGCGAGAGCAGACAATCCCGCTACCGGCGAACGGCACAGTGACAGCAGTGAGAGCACAGAATCCCGCTGCCGGTGAACCGCTCAGTGACCGCAGCGAATGCAGACAATCCCGCTACCGGCGAACGACACACTGACGGCAGCAGGAGCAGAGAATCCCGCTACCGGAGAACGGCACAGTGACAGCAGAGAGAGCAGGGAATCCCGCTACCGGCGAACGGCACACTGACAGCAGCGAGAGCAGAGAATCCCATTACCGGTGAACGGCACACTGACAGCAGCGGGAGCAGAGAATCCCGCTACCGGCGAACGGCACAGTGACAGCAGCGAGTGCAGAGAATCCCGCTACCGGCGAACGGAACATTGACAGCAGCGGGAGCAGGGAATCCCGCTACCGGTGAAGGGCACAGTGACAGCAGCGGGAGCAGAGAATCCCGTTACCGGCGAATGGCACAGTGACAGCATCGGGAGAGAAAATCCCACTCCCGGCGAAATGCACACTGACAGCAGCGAGAGCAGAGAATCCCGCTACCGGCGAATGGCACAGTGACAGCATCGTGAGTAGAAAATCCCGCTCCCGGCGAACGGCACAGTGACAGCAGCGGGAGCAGAGAATCCCGCTACCGACGAACGGTACACTGACAGCAGCGTGAGCAGAGAATCCCGATACCGGCGAACGGCACAGTGACAACAGCGAGAGCAGAGAATCACGCTACCGGTGAATGGCACAGTGACAGCATCGTGAGTAGAAAATCCCGCTCCCGGCGAACGGCACAGTGACAGCAGCGGGAGCAGAGAATCCCGCTACCGGCGAACGGCACAGTGACAGCAGCGAGAGCAGAGAATCCCGCTAATGGCGAACGGCACAGTGACAGCAGCGAGAGCAGAGAATCCCGCTACCGGCGAACGGCACACTGACAGCAGCGGGAGCAGAGAATCCCGCTACCGGCGAACGGCACAGTGACAGCAGCGAGAGCAGAGAATCCCGCGAATGCCGAACGGCACAGTGACAGCAGCGAGAGCAGAGAATCCCGCTACCGGTGAATGGGACAGTGACAGCAGCGAGAGCAGAGAATCCCGCTACCGGCGTACGGCACAGTGACAGCAGCGGAAACAGAGAATCCCGCTACCGACGAACGGCACAGTGACAGAAGCGGGAGAAGAGAATCCTGCTACCGATGAACGGCACACTGACAGCAGCGGGAGCAGAAAATCCCGCTGCTGGTGAACCGCTCAGTGACAGCAGCGAGAGCAGACAATCCCGCTACCGGCGAACGGCACACTGACGGCAGCAGGAGCAGAGAATCCCGCTACCGGAGAATGGCACAGTAACAGCAGCGGGAGCAGGAAATCCCGCTACCGGCGAACGGCACACTGACAGCAGCGAGAGCAGAGAATCCCACTACCGGCGAATGGCACACTGACAGCAGTGGGAGCAGAGAATCCCGCTACCGGCGAACGGCACAGTGACAGCAGTGAGAGCAGAGAATCCCGCTACCGGCGAACGGAACACTGACAGCAGCGGGAGCAGGGAATCCCGCTAGCGGTGAACGGCACAGTGACAGCAGCGGGAGCAGAGAATCCCGCTACCGGCAAACGGCACAGTGACAGCAGCGGGAGCAGAGAATCACGCTACCGGCGAATGGCACAGTGACAGCATCGGGAGAGAAAATCCCACTCCCGGCGAACGGCACAGACAGCAGCGAGAGCAAAGAATCCCGCTACCGGCAAATGGCACTGTGACAGCATCGTGAGTAGAAAATCCCGCTCCCGGCAAACGGCACAGTGACAGCAGCGGGAGCAGAGAATCCCGCTACCGACGAACGGCACACTGACAGCAGCGAGAGCAGAGAATCCCACTACCGGCGAAAGGTACACTGACAGCAGCGGGAGCAGAGAATCCTGCTACCGGCGATCGGCACAGTGACAGCAGCGGGAGCAGAGAATCCCGCTACCAGCAAACGAAACACTGACAGCAGCGGGAACAGAGAATCCCGCTACCGGTAAACGGAACACTGACAGCAGTAGGAGCAGAGAATCCCGCTAGCGTCGTACGGCACAGTGACAGCAGCGGGAGCAGAGAATACCGCTACCGGCGATCGGCACAGTGACAGCAGCGGGAGCAGAGAATCCCGCTACCGGCGAACGGCACAGTGACAGCAGCGGGATCAGAGAATGCTGCTACCGACAAACGGCACACTGACAGCAGCGGGAGCAGAGAATCCCGCTACCGGCGAACGGCACAGTGACAGCAGCGGGAGCAGAGAATCCCGCTACCGGCGATCGGCACAGTGACAGCAGCGGGAGCAGAGAATCCCGCTACCGGCGAACGGCACAGTGACAGCAGCGAGAGCAGAGAATCCCGCTACCGGTGAATGGCACAGTGACAGCATCGTGAGTAGAAAATCCCGCTCCCGCCGAACGGCACAGTGACAGCAGCGGGAGCAGAGAATCCCGCTACCGGCGAACGGCACAGTGACAGCAGCGAGAGCAGAGAATCCCGCTAATGCGAACGGCACAGTGACAGCAGCGAGAGCAGAGAATCCCGCTACCGGCGAACGGCACACTGACAGCAGCGGGAGCAGAGAATCCCGCCACCGGCGTACGGCACAGTGACAGCAGCGGAAACAGAGAATCCCTCTACCGACGAACGGCACAGTGACAGCAGCGGGAGCAGAGAATCCTGCTACCGATGAACGGAACACTGACAGCAGCGGGAGCAGGGAATCCCGCTACCGCCGATCGGCACACTGACAGCTGCGAGAGCAGAGAATCCCACTACCGGTGAACGGCACACTGACAGCAGCGAGAGCAGAGAATCCCACTACCGGCGAACGGCACAGTGACAGCAGCGAGAGCAGAGAATCCCGCTACCGGCGAATGGAACACTGACAGCAGCGGGAGCAGGGAATCCCGCTCCCGGTGAAGGGCACAGTGACAGCAGCGGGAGCAGAGAATCCCACTACCGGCGAATGGCACACTGACAGCAGCGAGAGCAGACAATCCCGCTACCGGCGAACGGCACAGTGACAGCAGTGAGAGCACAGAATCCCGCTGCCGGTGAACCGCTCAGTGACCGCAGCGAATGCAGACAATCCCGCTACCGGCGAACGACACACTGACGGCAGCAGGAGCAGAGAATCCCGCTACCGGAGAACGGCACAGTGACAGCAGAGAGAGCAGGGAATCCCGCTACCGGCGAACGGCACACTGACAGCAGCGAGAGCAGAGAATCCCATTACCGGTGAACGGCACACTGACAGCAGCGGGAGCAGAGAATCCCGCTACCGGCGAACGGCACAGTGACAGCAGCGAGTGCAGAGAATCCCGCTACCGGCGAACGGAACATTGACAGCAGCGGGAGCAGGGAATCCCGCTACCGGTGAAGGGCACAGTGACAGCAGCGGGAGCAGAGAATCCCGTTACCGGCGAATGGCACAGTGACAGCATCGGGAGAGAAAATCCCACTCCCGGCGAAATGCACACTGACAGCAGCGAGAGCAGAGAATCCCGCTACCGGCGAATGGCACAGTGACAGCATCGTGAGTAGAAAATCCCGCTCCCGGCGAACGGCACAGTGACAGCAGCGGGAGCAGAGAATCCCGCTACCGACGAATGGTACACTGACAGCAGCGTGAGCAGAGAATCCCGATACCGGCGAACGGCACAGTGACAGCAGCGAGAGCAGAGAATCACGCTACCGGTGAATGGCACAGTGACAGCATCGTGAGTAGAAAATCCCGCTCCCGGCGAACGGCACAGTGACAGCAGCGGGAGCAGAGAATCCCGCTACCGGCGAACGGCACAGTGACAGCAGCGAGAGCAGAGAATCCCGCTAATGGCGAACGGCACAGTGACAGCAGCGAGAGCAGAGAATCCCGCTACCGGCGAACGGCACACTGACAGCAGCGGGAGCAGAGAATCCCGCTACCGGCGAACGGCACAGTGACAGCAGCGAGAGCAGAGAATCCCGCGAATGCCGAACGGCACAGTGACAGCAGCGAGAGCAGAGAATCCCGCTACCGGTGAATGGGACAGTGACAGCAGCGAGAGCAGAGAATCCCGCTACCGGCGTACGGCACAGTGACAGCAGCGGAAACAGAGAATCCCGCTACCGACGAACGGCACAGTGACAGAAGCGGGAGAAGAGAATCCTGCTACCGATGAACGGCACACTGACAGCAGCGGGAGCAGAAAATCCCGCTGCTGGTGAACCGCTCAGTGACAGCAGCGAGAGCAGACAATCCCGCTACCGGCGAACGGCACACTGACGGCAGCAGGAGCAGAGAATCCCGCTACCGGAGAATGGCACAGTAACAGCAGCGGGAGCAGGAAATCCCGCTACCGGCGAACGGCACACTGACAGCAGCGAGAGCAGAGAATCCCACTACCGGCGAATGGCACACTGACAGCAGTGGGAGCAGAGAATCCCGCTACCGGCGAACGGCACAGTGACAGCAGTGAGAGCAGAGAATCCCGCTACCGGCGAACGGAACACTGACAGCAGCGGGAGCAGGGAATCCCGCTAGCGGTGAACGGCACAGTGACAGCAGCGGGAGCAGAGAATCCCGCTACCGGCAAACGGCACAGTGACAGCAGCGGGAGCAGAGAATCACGCTACCGGCGAATGGCACAGTGACAGCATCGGGAGAGAAAATCCCACTCCCGGCGAACGGCACAGACAGCAGCGAGAGCAAAGAATCCCGCTACCGGCAAATGGCACT
This sequence comes from Scyliorhinus torazame, assembly GCF_047496885.1. Taxonomy (NCBI): domain Eukaryota; kingdom Metazoa; phylum Chordata; class Chondrichthyes; order Carcharhiniformes; family Scyliorhinidae; genus Scyliorhinus; species Scyliorhinus torazame. Next base: position 190,165,750 of record NC_092707.1, on the reverse strand, counting down.
GTGACAGCATCGTGAGTAGAAAATCCCGCTCCCGGCAAACGGCACAGTGACAGCAGCGGGAGCAGAGAATCCCGCTACCGACGAACGGCACACTGACAGCAGCGAGAGCAGAGAATCCCACTACCGGCGAAAGGTACACTGACAGCAGCGGGAGCAGAGAATCCTGCTACCGGCGATCGGCACAGTGACAGCAGCGGGAGCAGAGAATCCCGCTACCAGCAAACGAAACACTGACAGCAGCGGGAACAGAGAATCCCGCTACCGGTAAACGGAACACTGACAGCAGTAGGAGCAGAGTATCCCGCTAGCGTTGTACGGCACAGTGACAGCAGCGGGAGCAGACAATCCCGCTACCAGCGATCGCTACAGTGACAGCAGCGGGAGCATAGAATCCCGCTATAGGCGAACGAACACTGACAGCAGCAGGAGCAGAGAATCCCGCTAGCGTCGTACGGCACAGTGACAGCAGCGAGAGCAGAGAATCCCGCTACCGGCAAAGGGAACACTGACAGCAGCGGGAGCAGAGAATACCGCTATCGGCGAACGGCACACTGACAGCAGCAGGAGCAGAGATTCCCGCTACCGGCGAACGGCACAGTGACAGCAGCGCGAGCAGAGAATCCCGCTACCGGCGATCGGCACACTTACATCAGCGGGAGCATAGAATCCCGCTATCGGCGAACGGCACAGTGACAGCAGCGGGAGCAGGGAATCCCGCTAACGGCGAACGGCACAGTGACAGCAGCGAGAGCAGAGAATCCTGCTACCGACGAACGGCACACTGACAGCAGCGGGAGCAGAGAGTCCCGCTACTGGCGAACGGCACTGTGACAGCAGCGGGAGCGGAGAATCCCGCTACCGGCGATCGGCACAGTGACAGCAGCGGGAGCAGAGAATCACGGTACCGGCGAACGGCACAGTGACAGCAGTGGGAGCAGAGAATCCTGCTACCGACGAACGGCACACTGACTGCAGCGGGAGCAGAGAATACCGCTACCGGCGAACGGCACAGTGACAGCAGCGGGAGCAGAGAATCCCGCTAACGGCGATCGGCACACTTACAACAGCGGGAGCATAGAATCCCGCTATCGGCGAACGGCACAGTGACAGCAGCGGGAGCAGAGAATCCCGCTACCGGCGAATGGCACAGTGACAGCATCGGGAGAGAAAATCCCAAGCCCGGAGAACGGCACACTGACAGCAGCGGGAGCAGAGAATCCCGCTACCGGCGAACGGCACAGTGACAGCAGCGAGAGCAGAGAATCCCGCTACCGGCGAATGGCACAGTGACAGCATCGTGAGTAGAAAATCCCGCTCCCGGCGAACGGCACAGTGACAGCAGCGGGAGCAGAGAATCCCTCTACCGGTGAACGGCACAGTGACAGCAGTGGGAGCAGAAAATCCCTCTAACGGCGAACGTCAGTGACAGCAGCGAGAGCAGAGAATCCCGCTACCGGCGAACGGCACTCTGACAGCAGCGGGAGCAGAGAATCCCGCTACCGGCGATCGGCACAGTGACAGCAGCGGGAGCAGAGAATCCCGCTACCGGCGAACGGCACAGTGACAGCAGCGGGAGCAGAGAATCCTGCTACCGATGAACAGCACACTGACAGAAGCGGGAGCAGAGAATCCCGCTACCGGCGAACGGCACAGTGACAGCAGCGGGAGCAGAGAATCCCGCTATCGGCGAACGGCACACTGACAGCAGCAGGAGCAGAGATTCCCGCTACCGGCGAACGGCACAGTGACAGCAGCGCGAGCAGAGAATCCCGCTACCGGCGATCGGCACACTTACATCAGCGGGAGCATAGAATCCCGCTATCGGCGAACGGCACAGTGACAGCAGCGGAGCAGGGAATCCCGCGAACGGCGAACGGCACAGTGACAGCAGCGAGAGTAGAAAATCCCGCTCACGGCAAACGGCACAGTGACAGCAGCGGGAGCAGAGAATCCCGCTACCAGCGAACGGCACAGTGACAGCAGCGGGAGCAGAGAATCCCGCTACCGGCGAATGGCACAGTGACAGGATCGTGAGTAGAAAATCCCGCTCACGGCAAACGGCACAGTGACAGCAGCGGGAGCAGAGAATCCCGCTACCAGCGAACGGCACAGTGACAGCAGCGAGAGCAGAGAATCCCACTACCGGCGAATGGCACAGTGACAGCATCGTGAATAGAAAATCCCGCTCCCGGCGAACGGCACAGTGACAGCAGCGGGAGAAGAGAATCCCGCTACCGGTGAACGGCACTGTGACAGCAGTGGGAGCAGAGGATCCCGCTAACGGTGAACGGCACAGTGACAGCAGCGAGAGCAGAGAATCCCGCTACCGGCGAACGGCACAGTGACAGCAGCGAGAGCAGAGAATCCTGCTACCGACGAATGGCACACTGACAGCAGCGGGAGCAGAGAATCCCGCTACCAGCGATCGCCACAGTGACAGCAGCGGGAGCAGAGAATCCCGCTACCGGCAAACGGCACACTGACTGCAGCGGGAGCAGAGAATCCCGCTACCGGCGAACGGAACACTGACAGCAGCGTGAGCATAGAATCTCGCTATAGGCGAACGAACACTGACAGCAGCAGGAGCAGAGAATCCCGCTAGCGTCGTACGGCACAGTGACAGCAGCGAGAGCAGAGAATCCCGCTACCGGCAAAGGGAACACTGACAGCAGCGGGAGCAGAGAATACCGCTATCGGCGAACGGCACACTGACAGCAGCAGGAGCAGAGATTCCCGCTACCGGCGAACGGCACAGTGACAGCAGCGCGAGCAGAGAATCCCGCTACCGGCGATCGGCACACTTACATCAGCGGGAGCATAGAATCCCGCTATCGGCGAACGGCACAGTGACAGCAGCGGGAGCAGGGAATCCCGCTAACGGCGAACGGCACAGTGACAGCAGCGAGAGCAGAGAATCCTGCTACCGACGAACGGCACACTGACAGCAGCGGGAGCAGAGAGTTCCGCTACTGGCGAACGGCACAGTGACAGCAGCGGGAGCAGAGAATCCCGCTACCGGCGATCGGCACAGTGACAGCAGCGGGAGCAGAGAATCACGCTACCAGCGAACGGCACAGTGACAGCAGTGGGAGCAGAGAATCCTGCTACCGACGAACGGCACACTGACTGCAGCGGGAGCAGAGAATACCGCTACCGGCGAACGGCACAGTGACAGCAGCGGGAGCAGAGAATCCTGCTACCGACAAACGGCACACTGACAGCAGCGGGAGCAGAGAATCCCGCTACCGGTGAACGGCACAGTGACAGCAGCGGGAGCAGAGAATCCCGCTACCAGCGAACGGCACAGTGACAGCAGCGGGAGCAGAGAATCCCGCTACCGGCGAACGGCACAGTGACAGCAGCGAGAGCAGAGAATCCCGCTACCGGTGAATGGCACAGTGACAGCATCGTGAGTAGAAAATCCCGCTCCAGGCGAATGGCACAGTGACAGCAGCGGGAGCAGAGAATCCCGCTACCGGCGAACGGCACACTGACAGCAGCGAGAACAGAGAATCCCAGTACCGGCGAACGGCACACTGACAGCAGCGAGAGCAGAGAATCCCGCTACCGGTGAACGGCACAGTGGCAGCAGCGAGAGCAGAGAATCCCGCTACCGGCGAACGGAACATTGACAGCAGCGGGAGCATGGAATCCCGCTACCGGTGAAGGGCACAGTGACAGCAGCGGGAGCAGAGAATCCCGCTACCGGCGAATGGCACAGTGACAGCATCGGGAGAGAAAATCCCACTCCCGGCGAACGGCACAGACAGCAGCGAGAGCAGAGAATCCCGCTACCGGCAAATGGCACTGTGACAGCATCGTGAGTCGAAAGTCCCGCTCCCGGCGAACGGCACAGTGACAGCAGCGGGAGCAGAGAATCCCGCTACCGACGAACGGCACACTGACAGCAGCGAGAGCAGAGGATCCCACTACCGGCGAAAGGTACACTGACAGCAGCGGGAGCAGAGAATCCTGCTACCGGCGATCGGCACAGTGACAGCAGCATGAGCAGAGAATCCCGCTACCAGCAAACGAAACACTGACAGCAGCGGGAACAGAGAATCCCGCTACCGGCAAACGGAACACTGACAGCAGTAGGAGCAGAGTATCCCGCTAGCGTTGTACGGCACAGTGACAGCAGCGGGAGCAGACAATCCCGCTACCAGCGATCGCCACAGTGACAGCAGCGGGAGCAGAGAATCCCGCTACCGGCAAACGGAACACTGACAGCAGCGGGAGCAGAGAATACCGCCATAGGCGAACGAACACTGACAGCAGCAGGAGCAGAGAATCCCGCTAGCGTCGTACGGCACAGTGACAGCAGCGTGAGCAGAGAATCCCGCTACCGGCAAAGGGAACACTGACAGCAGCGGGAGCAGAGATTACCGCTATCGGCGAACGGCACACTGACAGCAGCAGGAGCAGAGATTCCCGCTACCGGCGAACGGCACAGTGACAGCAGCACGAGCAGAGAATCCCGCTACCGGCGATCGGCACACTTACATCAGCGGGAGCATAGAATCCCGCTATCGGCGAACGGCACAGTGACAGCAGCGGGAGCAGGGAATCCCGCTAACGGCGAACGGCACAGTGACAGCAGCGAGAGTATAGAATCCTGCTACCGACGAACGGCACACTGACAGCAGCGGGAGCAGAGAGTCCCGCTACTGGCGAACGGCACTGTGACAGCAGCGGGAGCGGAGACTCACGCTACCGGCGAACGGCACAGTGACAGCAGTGGGAGCAGAGAATCCTGCTACCGACGAACGGCACACTGACTGCAGCGGGAGCAGAGAATCCCGCTACCGGCGAACGGCACAGTGACAGCAGCGAGAGCAGAGAATCCCGCTACCGGTGAATGGCACAGTGACAGCATCGTGAGTAGAAAATCCCGCTCCAGGCGAATGGCACAGTGACAGCAGCGGGAGCAGAGAATCCCGCTACCGGCGAACGGCACACTGACAGCAGCGAGAACAGAGAATCCCAGTACCGGCGAACGGCACACTGACAGCAGCGAGAGCAGAGAATCCCGCTACCGGTGAACGGCACAGTGGCAGCAGCGAGAGCAGAGAATCCCGCTACCGGCGAACGGAACATTGACAGTAGCGGGAGCAGGGAATCCCGCTACCGGTGAAGGGCACAGTGACAGCAGCGGGAGCAGAGAATCCCGCTACCGGCGAATGGCACAGTGACAGCATCGGGAGAGAAAATCCCACTCCCGGCGAACGGCACAGACAGCAGCGAGAGCAGAGAATCCCGCTACCGGCAAATGGCACTGTGACAGCATCGTGAGTAGAAAATCCCGCTCCCGGCGAACGGCACAGTGACAGCAGCGGGAGCAGAGAATCCCGCTACCGACGAACGGCACACTGACAGCAGCGAGAGCAGAGAATCCCACTACCGGCGAAAGGTACACTGACAGCAGCGGGAGCAGAGAATCCTGCTACCGGCGATCGGCACAGTGACAGCAGCATGAGCAGAGAATCCCGCTACCAGCAAACGAAACACTGACAGCAGCGGGAACAGAGAATCCCGCTACCGGCAAACGGAACACTGACAGCAGTAGGAGCAGAGTATCCCGCTAGCGTTGTACAGCACAGTGACAGCAGCGGGAGCAGACAATCCCGCTACCAGCGATCGCCACAGTGACAGCAGCGGGAGCAGAGAATCCCGCTACCGGCAAACGGAACACTGACAGCAGCGGGAGCAGAGAATACCGCTATAGGCGAACGAACACTGACAGCAGCAGGAGCAGAGAATCCCGCTAGCGTCGTACGGCACAGTGACAGCAGCGTGAGCAGAGAATCCCGCTACCGGCAAAGGGAACACTGACAGCAGCGGGAGCAGAGAATACCGCTATCGGCGAACGGCACACTGACAGCAGCAGGAGCAGAGATTCCCGCTACCGGCGAACGGCACAGTGACAGCAGCACGAGCAGAGAATCCCGCTACCGGCGATCGGCACACTTACATCAGCGGGAGCATAGAATCCCGCTATCGGCGAACGGCACAGTGACAGCAGCGGGAGCAGGGAATCCCGCTAACGGCGAACGGCACAGTGACAGCAGCGAGAGTATAGAATCCTGCTACCGACGAACGGCACACTGACAGCAGCGGGAGCAGAGATTCCCGCTACTGGCGAACGGCACTGTGACAGCAGCGGGAGCGGAGACTCACGCTACCGGCGAACGGCACAGTGACAGCAGTGGGAGCAGAGAATCCTGCTACCGACGAACGGCACACTGACTGCAGCGGGAGCAGAGAATACCGCTACCGGCGAACGGCACAGTGACAGCAGCGGGAGCAGAGAATCCCGCTAACGGCGATCGGCACACTTACAACAGCGGGAGCATAGAATCCCGCTATCGGCGAACGGCACAGTGACAGCAGCGGGAGCAGAGAATCCCGCTACCGGCGAATGGCACAGTGACAGCATCGGGAGAGAAAATCCCAAGCCCGGCGAACGGCACACTAACAGCAGCGGGAGCAGAGAATCCCGCGACCGGCGAACGGCACAGTGACAGCAGCGAGAGCAGAGAATCCCGATACCGCCGAATGGCACAGTGACTTCATCGTGATTAGAAAATCCCGCTCCCGGCGAACGGCACATTGACAGCAGCGGGAGCAGAGAATCCCGCTACCGGCGAACGGCACAGTGACAGCAGCGAGAGCAGAGAATCCCGCTACCGGCGAATGGCACAGTGACAGCATCGTGAGTAGAAAATCCCGCTCCCGGCGAACGGCACAGTGACAGCAGCGGGAGCAGAGAATCCCGCTACCGGTGAACGGCACAGTGACAGCAGTGGGAGCAGAAAATCCCTCTAACGGCGAACGTCACAGTGACAGCAGCGAGAGCAGAGAATCCCGCTACCGGCGAACGGCACTCTGACAGCAGCGGGAGCAGAGAATCCCGCTACCGGCGATCGGCACAGTGACAGCAGCGGGAGCAGAGAATCCCGCTACCGGCGAACGGCACAGTGACAGCAGCGGGAGCAGAGAATCCTGCTACCGATGAACAGCACACTGACAGAAGCGGGAGCAGAGAATCCCGCTACCGGCGAACGGCACAGTGACAGCAGCGGGAGCAGAGAATCCCGCTATCGGCGAACGGCACACTGACAGCAGCAGGAGCAGAGATTCCCGCTACCGGCGAACGGCACAGTGACAGCAGCGCGAGCAGAGAATCCCGCTACCGGCGATCGGCACACTTACATCAGCGGGAGCATAGAATCCCGCTATCGGCGAACGGCACAGTGACAGCAGCGGGAGCAGGGAATCCCGCGAACGGCGAAGTGACAGCAGCGAGAGTAGAAAATCCCGCTCACGGCAAACGGCACAGTGACAGCAGCGGGAGCAGAGAATCCCGCTACCAGCGAACGGCACAGTGACAGCAGCGAGAGCAGAGAATCCCGCTACCGGCGAACGGAACATTGACAGCAGCGGGAGCAGGGAATCCTGCTACCGGTGAACGGCACAGTGGCAGCAGCGAGAGCAGAGAATCCCGCTACCGGCGAACGGAACATTGACAGCAGCGGGAGCAGGGAATCACGCTACCGGTGAAGGGCAGTGACAGCAGCGGGAGCAGAGAATCCCGCTACCGGCGAATGGCACAGTGACAGCATCGGGAGAGAAAATCCCACTCCCGGCGAACGGCACAGACAGCAGCGAGAGCAGAGAATCCCGCTACCGGCAAATGGCACTGTGACAGCATCATGAGTAGAAAATCCCGCTCCCGGCGAACGGCACAGTGACAGCAGCGGGAGCAGAGAATCCCGCTACCGACGAACGGCACACTGACAGCAGCGAGAGCAGAGAATCCCACTACCGGCGAAAGGTACACTGACAGCAGCGGGAGCAGAGAATCCTGCTACCGGCGATCGGCACAGTGACAGCAGCGGGAGCAGAGAATCCCGCTACCAGCAAACGAAACACTGACAGCAGCGGGAACAGAGAATCCCGCTACCGGCAAACGGAACACTGACAGCAGTAGGAGCAGAGTATCCCGCTAGCGTTGTACGGCACAGTGACAGCAGCGGGAGCAGACAATCCCGCTACCAGCGATCGCCACAGTGACAGCAGCGGGAGCAGAGAATCCCGTTATAGGCGAACGAACACTGACAGCAGCAGGAGCAGAGAATCCCACTAGCGTCGTACGGCACAGTGACAGCAGCGAGAGCAGAGAATCCCGCTACCGGCAAAGGTAACACTGACAGCAGCGGGAGCAGAGAATACCGCTATCGGCGAATGGCACACTGACAGCAGCAGGAGCAGAGTTTCCCGCTACCGGCGAACGGCACAGTGACAGCAGCGCGAGCAGAGAATCCCGCTACCGGCGATCGGCACACTTACATCAGCGGGAGCATAGAATCCCGCTATCGGCGAACGGCACAGTGACAGCAGCGGGAGCAGGGAATCCCGCTAACGGCGAACGGCACAGTGACAGCAGCGAGAGTATAGAATCCTGCTACCGACGAACGGCACACTGACAGCAGCGGGAGCAGAGAGTCCCGCTACTGGCGAACGGCACTGTGACAGCAGCGGGAGCGGAGAATCCCGCTACCGGCGATCGGCACAGTGACAGCAGCGGGAGCAGAGAATCACGCTACCGGCGAACGGCACAGTGACAGCAGTGGGAGCAGAGAATCCTGCTACCGACGAACGGCACACTGACAGCAGCGGGAGCAGAGAATACCGCTACCGGCGATCGGCACAGTGACAGCAGCATGAGCAGAGAATCCCGCTACCAGCAAACGAAACACTGACAGCAGCGGGAACAGAGAATCCCGCTACCGGCAAACGGAACACTGACAGCAGTAGGAGCAGAGTATCCCGCTAGCGTTGTACAGCACAGTGACAGCAGCGGGAGCAGACAATCCCGCTACCAGCGATCGCCACAGTGACAGCAGCGGGAGCAGAGAATCCCGCTACCGGCAAACGGAACACTGACAGCAGCGGGAGCAGAGAATACCGCTATAGGCGAACGAACACTGACAGCAGCAGGAGCAGAGAATCCCGCTAGCGTCGTACGGCACAGTGACAGCAGCGTGAGCAGAGAATCCCGCTACCGGCAAAGGGAACACTGACAGCAGCGGGAGCAGAGAATACCGCTATCGGCGAACGGCACACTGACAGCAGCAGGAGCAGAGATTCCCGCTACCGGCGAACGGCACAGTGACAGCAGCACGAGCAGAGAATCCCGCTACCGGCGAACGGCACAGTGACAGCAGCGGGAGCAGAGAATACCGCTATCGGCGAATGGCACACTGACAGCAGCAGGAGCAGAGATTCCCGCTACCGGCGAACGGCACAGTGACAGCAGCACGAGCAGAGAATCCCGCTACCGGCGATCGGCACACTTACATCAGCGGGAGCATAGAATCCCGCTATCGGCGAACGGCACAGTGACAGCAGCGGGAGCAGGGAATCCCGCTAACGGCGAACGGCACAGTGACAGCAGCGAGAGTATAGAATCCTGCTACCGACGAACGGCACACTGACAGCAGCGGGAGCAGAGATTCCCGCTACTGGCGAACGGCACTGTGACAGCAGCGGGAGCGGAGACTCACGCTACCGGCGAACGGCACAGTGACAGCAGTGGGAGCAGAGAATCCTGCTACCGACGAACGGCACACTGACTGCAGCGGGAGCAGAGAATACCGCTACCGGCGAACGGCACAGTGACAGCAGCGGGAGCAGAGAATCCCGCTAATGGCGATCGGCACACTTACAACAGCGGGAGCATAGAATCCCGCTATCGGCGAACGGCACAGTGACAGCAGCGGGAGCAGAGAATCCCGCTACCGGCGAATGGCACAGTGACAGCATCGGGAGAGAAAATCCCAAGCCCGGCGAACGGCACACTGACAGCAGCGGGAGCAGAGAATCCCGCGACCGGCGAACGGCACAGTGACAGCAGCGAGAGCAGAGAATCCCGATACCGCCGAATGGCACAGTGACTTCATCGTGATTAGAAAATCCCGCTCCCGGCGAACGGCACATTGACAGCAGCGGGAGCAGAGAATCCCGCTACCGGCGAACGGCACAGTGACAGCAGCGAGAGCAGAGAATCCCGCTACCGGCGAATGGCACAGTGACAGCATCGTGAGTAGAAAATCCCGCTCCCGGCGAACGGCACAGTGACAGCAGCGGGAGCAGAGAATCCCGCTACCGGTGAACGGCACAGTGACAGCAGTGGGAGCAGAAAATCCCTCTAACGGCGAACGTCACAGTGACAGCAGCGAGAGCAGAGAATCCCGCTACCGGCGAACGGCACTCTGACAGCAGCGGGAGCAGAGAATCCCGCTACCGGCGATCGGCACAGTGACAGCAGCGGGAGCAGAGAATCCCGCTACCGGCGAACGGCACAGTGACAGCAGCGGGAGCAGAGAATCCTGCTACCGATGAACAGCACACTGACAGCAGCAGGAGCAGAGATTCCCGCTACCGGCGAACGGCACAGTGACAGCAGCGCGAGCAGAGAATCCCCCTACCGGCGATCGGCACACTTACATCAGCGGGAGCATAGAATCCCGCTATCGGCGAACGGCACAGTGACAGCAGCGGGAGCAGGGAATCCCGCGAACGGCGAACGGCACAGTGACAGCAGCGAGAGTAGAAAATCCCGCTCACGGCAAACGGCACAGTGACAGCAGCGGGAGCAGAGAATCCCGCTACCAGCGAACGGCACAGTGACAGCAGCGAGAGCAGAGAATCCCGCTACCGGCGAACGGAACATTGACAGCAGCGGGAGCAGGGAATCCCGCTACCGGTGAACGGCACAGTGGCAGCAGCGAGAGCAGAGAATCCCGCTACCGGCGAACGGAACATTGACAGCAGCGGGAGCAGGGAATCACGCTACCGGTGAAGGGCAGTGACAGCAGCGGGAGCAGAGAATCCCGCTACCGGCGAATGGCACAGTGACAGCATCGGGAGAGAAAATCCCACTCCCGGCGAACGGCACAGACAGCAGCGAGAGCAGAGAATCCCGCTACCGGCAAATGGCACTGTGACAGCATCATGAGTAGAAAATCCCGCTCCCGGCGAACGGCACAGTGACAGCAGCGGGAGCAGAGAATCCCGCTACCGACGAACGGCACACTGACAGCAGCGAGAGCAGAGAATCCCACTACCGGCGAAAGGTACACTGACAGCAGCGGGAGCAGAGAATCCTGCTACCGGCGATCGGCACAGTGACAGCAGCGGGAGCAGAGAATCCCGCTACCAGCAAACGAAACACTGACAGCAGCGGGAACAGAGAATCCCGCTACCGGCAAACGGAACACTGACAGCAGTAGGAGCAGAGTATCCCGCTAGCGTTGTACGGCACAGTGACAGCAGCGGGAGCAGACAATCCCGCTACCAGCGATCGCCACAGTGACAGCAGCGGGAGCAGAGAATCCCGCTATAGGCGAACGAACACTGACAGCAGCAGGAGCAGAGAATCCCGCTAGCGTCGTACGGCACAGTGACAGCAGCGAGAGCAGAGAATCCCGCTACCGGCAAAGGTAACACTGACAGCAGCGGGAGCAGAGAATACCGCTATCGGCGAATGGCACACTGACAGCAGCAGGAGCAGAGATTCCCGCTACCGGCGAACGGCACAGTGACAGCAGCGCGAGCAGAGAATCCCGCTACCGGCGATCGGCACACTTACATCAGCGGGAGCATAGAATCCCGCTATCGGCGAACGGCACAGTGACAGCAGCGGGAGCAGGGAATCCCGCTAACGGCGAACGGCACAGTGACAGCAGCGAGAGTATAGAATCCTGCTACCGACGAACGGCACACTGACAGCAGCGGGAGCAGAGAGTCCCGCTACTGGCGAACGGCACTGTGACAGCAGCGGGAGCGGAGAATCCCGCTACCGGCGATCGGCACAGTGACAGCAGCGGGAGCAGAGAATCACGCTACCGGCGAACGGCACAGTGACAGCAGTGGGAGCAGAGAATCCTGCTACCGACGAACGGCACACTGACAGCAGCGGGAGCAGAGAATACCGCTACCGGCGATCGGCACAGTGACAGCAGCATGAGCAGAGAATCCCGCTACCAGCAAACGAAACACTGACAGCAGCGGGAACAGAGAATCCCGCTACCGGCAAACGGAACACTGACAGCAGTAGGAGCAGAGTATCCCGCTAGCGTTGTACAGCACAGTGACAGCAGCGGGAGCAGACAATCCCGCTACCAGCGATCGCCACAGTGACAGCAGCGGGAGCAGAGAATCCCGCTACCGGCAAACGGAACACTGACAGCAGCGGGAGCAGAGAATACCGCTATAGGCGAACGAACACTGACAGCAGCAGGAGCAGAGAATCCCGCTAGCGTCGTACGGCAAAGTGACAGCAGCGTGAGCAGAGAATCCCGCTACCGGCAAAGGGAACACTGACAGCAGCGGGAGCAGAGAATACCGCTATCGGCGAACGGCACACTGACAGCAGCAGGAGCAGAGATTCCCGCTACCGGCGAACGGCACAGTGACAGCAGCACGAGCAGAGAATCCCGCTACCGGCGATCGGCACACTTACATCAGCGGGAGCATAGAATCCCGCTATCGGCGAACGGCACAGTGACAGCAGCGGGAGCAGGGAATCCCGCTAACGGCGAACGGCACAGTGACAGCAGCGGGAGCAGAGAATCCTGCTACCGACGAACGGCACACTGACAGCAGCGGGAGCAGAGATTCCCGCTACTGGCGAACGGCACTGTGACAGCAGCGGGAGCGGAGACTCACGCTACCGGCGAACGGCACAGTGACAGCAGTGGGAGCAGAGAATCCTGCTACCGACGAACGGCACACTGACTGCAGCGGGAGCAGAGAATACCGCTACCGGCGAACGGCACAGTGACAGCAGCGGGAGCAGAGAATCCCGCTAACGGCGATCGGCACACTTACAACAGCGGGAGCATAGAATCCCGCTATCGGCGAACGGCACAGTGACAGCAGCGGGAGCAGAGAATCCCGCTACCGGCGAATGGCACAGTGACAGCATCGGGAGAGAAAATCCCAAGCCCGGCGAACGGCACACTGACAGCAGCGGGAGCAGAGAATCCCGCGACCGGCGAACGGCACAGTGACAGCAGCGAGAGCAGAGAATCCCGATACCGCCGAATGGCACAGTGACTTCATCGTGATTAGAAAATCCCGCTCCCGGCGAACGGCACATTGACAGCAGCGGGAGCAGAGAATCCCGCTACCGGCGAACGGCACAGTGACAGCAGCGAGAGCAGAGAATCCCGCTACCGGCGAATGGCACAGTGACAGCATCGTGAGTAGAAAATCCCGCTCCCGGCGAACGGCACAGTGACAGCAGCGGGAGCAGAGAATCCCGCTACCGGTGAACGGCACAGTGACAGCAGTGGGAGCAGAAAATCCCTCTAACGGCGAACGTCACAGTGACAGCAGCGAGAGCAGAGAATCCCGCTACCGGCGAACGGCACTCTGACAGCAGCGGGAGCAGAGAATCCCGCTACCGGCGATCGGCACAGTGACAGCAGCGGGAGCAGAGAATCCCGCTACCGGCGAACGGCACAGTGACAGCAGCGGGAGCAGAGAATCCTGCTACCGATGAACAGCACACTGACAGAAGCGGGAGCAGAGAATCCCGCTACCGGCGAACGGCACAGTGACAGCAGCGGGAGCAGAGAATCCCGCTATCGGCGAACGGCACACTGACAGCAGCAGGAGCAGAGATTCCCGCTACCGGCGAACGGCACAGTGACAGCAGCGCGAGCAGAGAATCCCGCTACCGGCGATCGGCACACTTACATCAGCGGGAGCATAGAATCCCGCTATCGGCGAACGGCACAGTGACAGCAGCGGGAGCAGGGAATCCCGCGAACGGCGAACGGCACAGTGACAGCAGCGAGAGTAGAAAATCCCGCTCACGGCAAACGGCACAGTGACAGCAGCGGGAGCAGAGAATCCCGCTACCAGCGAACGGCACAGTGACAGCAGCGAGAGCAGAGAATCCCGCTACCGGCGAACGGAACATTGACAGCAGCGGGAGCAGGGAATCCCGCTACCGGTGAACGGCACAGTGGCAGCAGCGAGAGCAGAGAATCCCGCTACCGGCGAACGGAACATTGACAGCAGCGGGAGCAGGGAATCACGCTACCGGTGAAGGGCAGTGACAGCAGCGGGAGCAGAGAATCCCGCTACCGGCGAATGGCACAGTGACAGCATCGGGAGAGAAAATCCCACTCCCGGCGAACGGCACAGACAGCAGCGAGAGCAGAGAATCCCGCTACCGGCAAATGGCACTGTGACAGCATCATGAGTAGAAAATCCCGCTCCCGGCGAACGGCACAGTGACAGCAGCGGGAGCAGAGAATCCCGCTACCGACGAACGGCACACTGACAGCAGCGAGAGCAGAGAATCCCACTACCGGCGAAAGGTACACTGACAGCAGCGGGAGCAGAGAATCCTGCTACCGGCGATCGGCACAGTGACAGCAGCGGGAGCAGAGAATCCCGCTACCAGCAAACGAAACACTGACAGCAGCGGGAACAGAGAATCCCGCTACCGGCAAACGGAACACTGACAGCAGTAGGAGCAGAGTATCCCGCTAGCGTTGTACGGCACAGTGACAGCAGCGGGAGCAGACAATCCCGCTACCAGCGATCGCCACAGTGACAGCAGCGGGAGCAGAGAATCCCGCTATAGGCGAACGAACACTGACAGCAGCAGGAGCAGAGAATCCCGCTAGCGTCGTACGGCACAGTGACAGCAGCGAGAGCAGAGAATCCCGCTACCGGCAAAGGTAACACTGACAGCAGCGGGAGCAGAGAATACCGCTATCGGCGAACGGCACACTGACAGCAGCAGGAGCAGAGATTCCCGCTACCGGCGAACGGCACAGTGACAGCAGCGCGAGCAGAGAATCCCGCTACCGGCGATCGGCACACTTACATCAGCGGGAGCATAGAATCCCGCTATCGGCGAACGGCACAGTGACAGCAGCGGGAGCAGGGAATCCCGCTAACGGCGAACGGCACAGTGACAGCAGCGAGAGTATAGAATCCTGCTACCGACGAACGGCACACTGACAGCAGCGGGAGCAGAGAGTCCCGCTACTGGCGAACGGCACTGTGACAGCAGCGGGAGCGGAGAATCCCGCTACCGGCGATCGGCACAGTGACAGCAGCGGGAGCAGAGAATCACGCTACCGGCGAACGGCACAGTGACAGCAGTGGGAGCAGAGAATCCTGCTACCGACGAACGGCACACTGACAGCAGCGGGAGCAGAGAATACCGCTACCGGCGAACGGCACAGTGACAGCAGCGGGAGCAGAGAATCCCGCTAACGGCGATCGGCACACTTACAACAGCGGGAGCATAGAATCCCGCTATCGGCGAACGGCACAGTGACAGCAGCGGGAGCAGAGAATCCCGCTACCGGCGAACGGCACAGTGACAGCAGCGAGAGCAGAGAATCCCGCTGCCGCCGAATGGCACAGTGACTTCATCGTGATTAGAAAATCCCGCTCCCGGCGAACGGCACATTGACAGCAGCGGGAGCAGAGAATCCCGCTACCGGCGAACGGCACAGTGACAGCAGCGAGAGCAGAGAATCCCGCTACCGGCGAATGGCACAGTGACAGCATCGTGAGTAGAAAATCCCGCTCCCGGCGAACGGCACAGTGACAGCAGCGGGAGCAGAGAATCCCGCTACCGGTGACCGGCACAGTGAGAGCAGTGGGAGCAGAAAATCCCTCTAACGGCGAACGTCACAGTGACAGCAGCGAGAGCAGAGAATCCCGCTACCGGCGAACGGCACTCAGACAGCAGCGGGAGCAGAGAATCCCGCTACCGGCGATCGGCACAGTGACAGCAGCGGGAGCAGAGAATCCCGTTACCGGCGAACGGCACAGTGACAGCAGCGGGAGCAGAGAATCCTGCTACCGATGAACAGCACACTGACAGAAGCGGGAGCAGAGAATCCCGCTACCGGCGAACGGCACAGTGACAGCAGCGGGAGCAGAGAATCCCGCTATCGGCGAACGGCACACTGACAGCAGCAGGAGCAGAGATTCCCGCTACCGGCGAACGGCACAGTGACAGCAGCACGAGCAGAGAATCCCGCTACCGGCGATCGGCACACTTACATCAGCGGGAGCATAGAATCCCGCTATCGGCGAACGGCACAGTGACAGCAGTGGGAGCAGGGAATCCCGCTAACGGCGAACGACACAGTGACAGCAGCGAGAGTATAGAATCCTGCTACCGACGAACGGCACACTGACAGCAGCGGGAGCAGAGATTCCCGCTACTGGCGAACGGCACTGTGACAGCAGCGGGAGCGGAGACTCACGCTACCGGCGAACGGCACAGTGACAGCAGTGGGAGCAGAGAATCCTGCTACCGACGAACGGCACACTGACTGCAGCGGGAGCAGAGAATACCGCTACCGGCGAACGGCACAGTGACAGCAGCGGGAGCAGAGAATCCCGCTAACGGCGATCGGCACACTTACAACAGCGGGAGCATAGAATCCCGCTATCGGCGAACGGCACAGTGACAGCAGCGGGAGCAGAGAATCCCGCTACCGGCGAATGGCACAGTGACAGCATCGGGAGAGAAAATCCCAAGCCCGGCGAACGGCACACTGACAGCAGCGGGAGCAGAGAATCCCGCGACCGGCGAACGGCACAGTGACAGCAGCGAGAGCAGAGAATCCCGATACCGCCGAATGGCACAGTGACTTCATCGTGATTAGAAAATCCCGCTCCCGGCGAACGGCACATTGACAGCAGCGGGAGCAGAGAATCCCGCTACCGGCGAACGGCACAGTGACAGCAGCGAGAGCAGAGAATCCCGCTACCGGCGAATGGCACAGTGACAGCATCGTGAGTAGAAAATCCCGCTCCCGGCGAACGGCACAGTGACAGCAGCGGGAGCAGAGAATCCCGCTACCGGTGAACGGCACAGTGACAGCAGTGGGAGCAGAAAATCCCTCTAACGGCGAACGTCACAGTGACAGCAGCGAGAGCAGAGAATCCCGCTACCGGCGAACGGCACTCTGACAGCAGCGGGAGCAGAGAATCCCGCTACCGGCGATCGGCACAGTGACAGCAGCGGGAGCAGAGAATCCCGCTACCGGCGAACGGCACAGTGACAGCAGCGGGAGCAGAGAATCCTGCTACCGATGAACAGCACACTGACAGAAGCGGGAGCAGAGAATCCCGCTACCGGCGAACGGCACAGTGACAGCAGCGGGAGCAGAGAATCCCGCTATCGGCGAACGGCACACTGACAGCAGCAGGAGCAGAGATTCCCGCTACCGGCGAACGGCACAGTGACAGCAGCGCGAGCAGAGAATCCCGCTACCGGCGATCGGCACACTTACATCAGCGGGAGCATAGAATCCCGCTATCGGCGAACGGCACAGTGACAGCAGCGGGAGCAGGGAATCCCGCGAACGGCGAACGGCACAGTGACAGCAGCGAGAGTAGAAAATCCCGCTCACGGCAAACGGCACAGTGACAGCAGCGGGAGCAGAGAATCCCGCTACCAGCGAACGGCACAGTGACAGCAGCGAGAGCAGAGAATCCCGCTACCGGCGAACGGAACATTGACAGCAGCGGGAGCAGGGAATCCCGCTACCGGTGAACGGCACAGTGGCAGCAGCGAGAGCAGAGAATCCCGCTACCGGCGAACGGAACATTGACAGCAGCGGGAGCAGGGAATCACGCTACCGGTGAAGGGCAGTGACAGCAGCGGGAGCAGAGAATCCCGCTACCGGCGAATGGCACAGTGACAGCATCGGGAGAGAAAATCCCACTCCCGGCGAACGGCACAGACAGCAGCGAGAGCAGAGAATCCCGCTACCGGCAAATGGCACTGTGACAGCATCATGAGTAGAAAATCCCGCTCCCGGCGAACGGCACAGTGACAGCAGCGGGAGCAGAGAATCCCGCTACCGACGAACGGCACACTGACAGCAGCGAGAGCAGAGAATCCCACTACCGGCGAAAGGTACACTGACAGCAGCGGGAGCAGAGAATCCTGCTACCGGCGATCGGCACAGTGACAGCAGCGGGAGCAGAGAATCCCGCTACCAGCAAACGAAACACTGACAGCAGCGGGAACAGAGAATCCCGCTACCGGCAAACGGAACACTGACAGCAGTAGGAGCAGAGTATCCCGCTAGCGTTGTACGGCACAGTGACAGCAGCGGGAGCAGACAATCCCGCTACCAGCGATCGCCACAGTGACAGCAGCGGGAGCAGAGAATCCCGCTATAGGCGAACGAACACTGACAGCAGCAGGAGCAGAGAATCCCGCTAGCGTCGTACGGCACAGTGACAGCAGCGAGAGCAGAGAATCCCGCTACCGGCAAAGGTAACACTGACAGCAGCGGGAGCAGAGAATACCGCTATCGGCGAACGGCACACTGACAGCAGCAGGAGCAGAGATTCCCGCTACCGGCGAACGGCACAGTGACAGCAGCGCGAGCAGAGAATCCCGCTACCGGCGATCGGCACACTTACATCAGCGGGAGCATAGAATCCCGCTATCGGCGAACGGCACAGTGACAGCAGCGGGAGCAGGGAATCCCGCTAACGGCGAACGGCACAGTGACAGCAGCGAGAGTATAGAATCCTGCTACCGACGAACGGCACACTGACAGCAGCGGGAGCAGAGAGTCCCGCTACTGGCGAACGGCACTGTGACAGCAGCGGGAGCGGAGAATCCCGCTACCGGCGATCGGCACAGTGACAGCAGCGGGAGCAGAGAATCACGCTACCGGCGAACGGCACAGTGACAGCAGTGGGAGCAGAGAATCCTGCTACCGACGAACGGCACACTGACAGCAGCGGGAGCAGAGAATACCGCTACCGGCGAACGGCACAGTGACAGCAGCGGGAGCAGAGAATCCCGCTAACGGCGATCGGCACACTTACAACAGCGGGAGCATAGAATCCCGCTATCGGCGAACGGCACAGTGACAGCAGCGGGAGCAGAGAATCCCGCTACCGGCGAACGGCACAGTGACAGCAGCGAGAGCAGAGAATCCCGCTACCGCCGAATGGCACAGTGACTTCATCGTGATTAGAAAATCCCGCTCCCGGCGAACGGCACATTGACAGCAGCGGGAGCAGAGAATCCCGCTACCGGCGAACGGCACAGTGACAGCAGCGAGAGCAGAGAATCCCGCTACCGACGAATGGCACAGTGACAGCATCGTGAGTAGAAAATCCCGCTCCCGGCGAACGGCACAGTGACAGCAGCGGGAGCAGAGAATCCCGCTACCGGTGACCGGCACAGTGAGAGCAGTGGGAGCAGAAAATCCCTCTAACGGCGAACGTCACAGTGACAGCAGCGAGAGCAGAGAATCCCGCTACCGGCGAACGGCACCATGACAGCAGCGGGAGCAGAGAATCCCGCTACCGGCGATCGGCACAGTGACAGCAGCGGGAGCAGAGAATCCCGTTACCGGCGAACGGCACAGTGACAGCAGCGGGAGCAGAGAATCCTGCTACCGATGAACAGCACACTGACAGAAGCGGGAGCAGAGAATCCCGCTACCGGCGAACGGCACAGTGACAGCAGCGGGAGCAGAGAATCCCGCTATCGGCGAACGGCACACTGACAGCAGCAGGAGCAGAGATTCCCGCTACCGGCGAACGGCACAGTGACAGCAGCGCGAGCAGAGAATCCCGCTACCGGCGATCGGCACACTTACATCAGCGGGAGCATAGAATCCCGCTATCGGCGAACGGCACAGTGGCAGCAGCGGGAGCAGGGAATCCCGCGAACGGCGAACGGCACAGTGACAGCAGCGAGAGTAGAAAATCCCGCTCACGGCAAACGGCACAGTGACAGCAGCGGGAGCAGAGAATCCCGCTACCAGTGAACGGCACAGTGACAGCAGCGGGAGCAGAGAATCCCGCTACCGGCGAATGGCACAGTGACAGGATCGTGAGTAGAAAATCCCGCTCACGGCAAACGGCACAGTGACAGCAGCGGGAGCAGAGAATCCCGCTACCAGCGAACGGCACAGTGACAGCAGCGAGAGCAGAGAATCCCGCTACCGGCGAATGGCACAGTGACAGCATCGTGAATAGAAAATCCCGCTCCCGGCGAACGGCACAGTGACAGCAGCGGGAGAAGAGAATCCCGCTACCGGTGAACGGCACTGTGACAGCAGTGGGAGCAGAGGATCCCGCTAACGGTGAACGGCACATTGACAGCAGCGGGAGCAGAGAATACCGCTATCGGCGAACAGCACACTGACAGCAGCAGGAGCAGAGATTCCCGCTACCGGCGAACGGCACAGTGACAGCAGCGCGAGCAGAGAATCCCGCTACCGGCGATCGGCACACTTACATCAGCGGGAGCATAGAATCCCGCTATCGGCAAACGGCACAGTGACAGCAGCGGGAGCAGGGAATCCCGCTAACGGCGAACGGCACAGTGACAGCAGCGAGAGTATAGAATCCTGCTACCGACGAACGGCACACTGACAGCAGCGGGAGCAGAGAGTCCCGCTACTGGCGAACGGCACTGTGACAGCAGCGGGAGCGGAGAATCCCGCTACCGGCGATCGGCACAGTGACAGCAGCGGGAGCAGAGAATCACGCTACCGGCGAACGGCACAGTGACAGCAGTGGGAGCAGAGAATCCTGCTACCGACGAACGGCACACTGACAGCAGCGGGAGCAGAGAATACCGCTACCGGCGAACGGCACAGTGACAGCAGCGGGAGCAGAGAATCCCGCTAACGGCGATCGGCACACTTACAACAGCGGGAGCATAGAATCCCGCTATCGGCGAACGGCACAGTGACAGCTGCGGGAGCAGAGAATCCCGCTACCGGGGAATGGCACAGTGACAGCATCGGGAGAGAAAATCCCAAGCCCGGCGAACGGCACACTGACAGCAGCGGGAGCAGAGAATCCCGCTACCGGCGAACGGCACAGTGACAGCAGCGAGAGCAGAGAATCCCGCTACCGCCGAATGGCACAGTGACTTCATCGTGATTAGAAAATCCCGCTCCTGGCGAACGGCACATTGACAGCAGCGGGAGCAGAGAATCCCGCTACCGGCGAACGGCACAGTGACAGCAGCGAGAGCAGAAAATCCCGCTACCGGCGAATGGCACAGTGACAGCATCGTGAGTAGAAAATCCTGCTCCCGGCGAACGGCACAGTGACAGCAGCGGGAGCAGAGAATCCCGCTACCGGTGACCGGCACAGTGAGAGCAGTGGGAGCAGAAAATCCCTCTAACGGCGAACGTCACAGTGACAGCAGCGAGAGCAGAGAATCCCGCTACCGGCGAACGGCACTCTGACAGCAGCGGGAGCAGAGAATCCCGCTACCGGCGATCGGCACAGTGACAGCAGCGGGTGCAGAGAATCCCGCTACCGGCGAACGGCACAGTGACAGCAGCGGGAGCAGAGAATCCCGCTATCGGCGAACGGCACACTGACAGCAGCAGGAGCAGAGATTCCCGCTACCGGCGAACGGCACAGTGACAGCAGCGCGAGCAGAGAATCCCGCTACCGGCGATCGGCACACTTACATCAGCGGGAGCATAGAATCCCGCTATCGGCGAACGGCACAGTGACAGCAGCGGGAGCAGGGAATCCCGCTAACGGCGAACGGCACAGTGACAGCAGCGAGAGTATAGAATCCTGCTACCGACGAACGGCACACTGACAGCAGCGGGAGCAGAGAGTCCCGCTACTGGCGAACGGCACTGTGACAGCAGCGGGAGCGGAGAATCCCGCTACCGGCGATCGGCACAGTGACAACAGCGGGAGCAGAGAATCACGCTACCGGCGAACGGCACAGTGACAGCAGTGGGAGCAGAGAATCCTGCTACCGACGAACGGCACACTGACAGCAGCGGGAGCAGAGAATACCGCTACCGGCGAACGGCACAGTGACAGCAGCGGGAGCAGAGAATCCCGCTAACGGCGATCGGCACACTTACAACAGCGGGAGCATAGAATCCCGCTATCGGCGAACGGCACAGTGACAGCAGCGGGAGCAGAGAATCCCGCTACCGGCGAACGGCACAGTGACAGCAGCGAGAGCAGAGAATCCCGCTACCGCCGAATGGCACAGTGACTTCATCGTGATTAGAAAATCCCGCTCCCGGCGAACGGCACATTGACAGCAGCGGGAGCAGAGAATCCCGCTACCGGCGAACGGCACAGTGACAGCAGCGAGAGCAGAGAATCCCGCTACCGGCGAATGGCACAGTGACAGCATCGTGAGTAGAAAATCCCGCTCCCGGCAAACGGCACAGTGACAGCAGCGGGAGCAGAGAATCCCGCTACCGGTGACCGGCACAGTGAGAGCAGTGGGAGCAGAAAATCCCTCTAACGGCGAACGTCACAGTGACAGCAGCGAGAGCAGAGAATCCCGCTACCGGCGAACGGCACCATGACAGCAGCGGGAGCAGAGAATCCCGCTACCGGCGATCGGCACAGTGACAGCAGCGGGAGCAGAGAATCCTGCTACCGATGAACAGCACACTGACAGAAGCGGGAGCAGAGAATCCCGCTACCGGCGAACGGCACAGTGACAGCAGCGGGAGCAGAGAATCCCGCTACCGGCGAACGGCACCATGACAGCAGCGGGAGCAGAGAATCCCGTTACCGGCGAACGGCACAGTGACAGCAGCGGGAGCAGAGAATCCTGCTACCGATGAACAGCACACTGACAGAAGCGGGAGCAGAAAATCCCGCTACCGGCGAACGGCACAGTGACAGCAGCGGGAGCAGAGAATCCCGCTATCGGCGAACGGCACACTGACAGCAGCAGGAGCAGAGATTCCCGCTACCGGCGAACGGCACAGTGACAGCAGCGCGAGCAGAGAATCCCGCTACCGGCGATCGGCACACTTACATCAGCGGGAGCATAGAATCCCGCTATCGGCGAACGGCACAGTGACAGCAGCGGGAGCAGGGAATCCCGCGAACGGCGAACGGCACAGTGACAGCAGCGAGAGTAGAAAATCCCGCGAACGGCAAACGGCACAGTGACAGCAGCGGGAGCAGAGAATCCCGCTACCAGTGAACGGCACAGTGACAGCAGCGGGAGCAGAGAATCCCGCTACCGGCGAATGGCACAGTGACAGGATCGTGAGTAGAAAATCCCGCTCACGGCAAACGGCACAGTGACAGCAGCGGGAGCAGAGAATCCCGCTACCAGCGAATGGCACAGTGACAGCAGCGAGAGCAGAGAATCCCGCTACCGGCGAATGGCACAGTGACAGCATCGTGAATAGAAAATCCCGCTCCCGGCGAACGGCACAGTGACAGCAGCGGGAGAAGAGAATCCCGCTACCGGTGAACGGCACTGTGACAGCAGTGGGAGCAGAGGATCCCGCTAACGGTGAACGGCACAGTGACAGCAGCGGGAGCAGAGAATACCGCTATCGGCGAACAGCACACTGACAGCAGCAGGAGCAGAGATTCCCGCTACCGGCGAACGGCACAGTGACAGCAGCGCGAGCAGAGAATCCCGCTACCGGCGATCGGCACACTTACATCAGCGGGAGCATAGAATCCCGCTATCGGCAAACGGCACAGTGACAGCAGCGGGAGCAGGGAATCCCGCTAACGGCGAACGGCACAGTGACAGCAGCGAGAGTATAGAATCCTGCTACCGACGAACGGCACACTGACAGCAGCGGGAGCAGAGAGTCCCGCTACTGGCGAACGGCACTGTGACAGCAGCGGGAGCGGAGAATCCCGCTCCCGGCGATCGGCACAGTGACAGCAGCGGGAGCAGAGAATCACGCTACCGGCGAACGGCACAGTGACAGCAGTGGGAGCAGAGAATCCCGCTAACGGCGATCGGCACACTTACAACAGCGGGAGCATAGAATCCCGCTATCGGCGAACGGCACAGTGACAGCTGCGGGAGCAGAGAATCCCGCTACCGGGGAATGGCACAGTGACAGCATCGGGAGAGAAAATCCCAAGCCCGGCGAACGGCACACTGACAGCAGCGGGAGCAGAGAATCCCGCTACCGGCGAACGGCACAGTGACAGCAGCGAGAGCAGAGAATCCCGCTACCGCCGAATGGCACAGTCACTTCATCGTGATTAGAAAATCCCGCTCCCGGCGAACGGCACATTGACAGCAGCGGGAGCAGAGAATCCCGCTACCGGCGAACGGCACAGTGACAGCAGCGAGAGCAGAAAATCCCGCTACCGGCGAATGGCACAGTGACAGCATCGTGAGTAGAAAATCCCGCTCCCGGCGAACGGCACAGTGACAGCAGCGGGAGCAGAGAATCCCGCTACCGGTGACCGGCACAGTGAGAGCAGTGGGAGCAGAAAATCCCTCTCACGGCGAACGTCACAGTGACAGCAGCGAGAGCAGAGAATCCCGCTACCGGCGAACTGCACTCTGACAGCAGCGGGAGCAGAGAATCCCGCTACCGGCGATCGGCACAGTGACAGCAGCGGGAGCAGAGAATCCCGCTACCGGCGAACGGCACAGTGACAGCAGCGGGAGCAGAGAATCCCGCTACCGGCGAACGGCACACTGACAGCAGCAGGAGCAGAGATTCCCGCTACCGGCGAACGGCACAGTGACAGCAGCGCGAGCAGAGAATCCCGCTACCGGCGATCGGCACACTTACATCAGCGGGAGCATAGAATCCCGCTATCGGCGAACGGCACAGTGACAGCAGCGGGAGCAGGGAATCCCGCTAACGGCGAACGGCACAGTGACAGCAGCGAGAGTATAGAATCCTGCTACCGACGAACGGCACACTGACAGCAGCGGGAGCAGAGAGTCCCGCTACTGGCGAACGGCACTGTGACAGCAGCGGGAGCGGAGAATCCCGCTACCGGCGATCGGCACAGTGACAACAGCGGGAGCAGAGAATCACGCTACCGGCGAACGGCACAGTGACAGCAGTGGGAGCAGAGAATCCTGCTACCGACGAACGGCACACTGACAGCAGCGGGAGCAGAGAATACCGCTACCGGCGAACGGCACAGTGACAGCAGCGGGAGCAGAGAATCCCGCTAACGGCGATCGGCACACT
Source organism: Scyliorhinus torazame (assembly GCF_047496885.1). Taxonomy (NCBI): domain Eukaryota; kingdom Metazoa; phylum Chordata; class Chondrichthyes; order Carcharhiniformes; family Scyliorhinidae; genus Scyliorhinus; species Scyliorhinus torazame. The sequence continues at coordinate 190,140,731 of NC_092707.1, read as the reverse complement.
TACAACAGCGGGAGCATAGAATCCCGCTATCGGCGAACGGCACAGTGACAGCAGCGGGAGCAGAGAATCCCGCTACCGGCGAACGGCACAGTGACAGCAGCGAGAGCAGAGAATCCCGCTACCGCCGAATGGCACAGTGACTTCATCGTGATTAGAAAATCCCGCTCCCGGCGAACGGCACATTGACAGCAGCGGGAGCAGAGAATCCCGCTACCGGCGAACGGCACAGTGACAGCAGCGAGAGCAGAGAATCCCGCTACCGGCGAATGGCACAGTGACAGCATCGTGAGTAGAAAATCCCGCTCCCGGCAAACGGCACAGTGACAGCAGCGGGAGCAGAGAATCCCGCTACCGGTGACCGGCACAGTGAGAGCAGTGGGAGCAGAAAATCCCTCTAACGGCGAACGTCACAGTGACAGCAGCGAGAGCAGAGAATCCCGCTACCGGCGAACGGCACCATGACAGCAGCGGGAGCAGAGAATCCCGCTACCGGCGATCGGCACAGTGACAGCAGCGGGAGCAGAGAATCCTGCTACCGATGAACAGCACACTGACAGAAGCGGGAGCAGAGAATCCCGCTACCGGCGAACGGCACAGTGACAGCAGCGGGAGCAGAGAATCCCGCTACCGGCGAACGGCACCATGACAGCAGCGGGAGCAGAGAATCCCGTTACCGGCGAACGGCACAGTGACAGCAGCGGGAGCAGAGAATCCTGCTACCGATGAACAGCACACTGACAGAAGCGGGAGCAGAAAATCCCGCTACCGGCGAACGGCACAGTGACAGCAGCGGGAGCAGAGAATCCCGCTATCGGCGAACGGCACACTGACAGCAGCAGGAGCAGAGATTCCCGCTACCGGCGAACGGCACAGTGACAGCAGCGCGAGCAGAGAATCCCGCTACCGGCGATCGGCACACTTACATCAGCGGGAGCATAGAATCCCGCTATCGGCGAACGGCACAGTGACAGCAGCGGGAGCAGGGAATCCCGCGAACGGCGAACGGCACAGTGACAGCAGCGAGAGTAGAAAATCCCGCGAACGGCAAACGGCACAGTGACAGCAGCGGGAGCAGAGAATCCCGCTACCAGTGAACGGCACAGTGACAGCAGCGGGAGCAGAGAATCCCGCTACCGGCGAATGGCACAGTGACAGGATCGTGAGTAGAAAATCCCGCTCACGGCAAACGGCACAGTGACAGCAGCGGGAGCAGAGAATCCCGCTACCAGCGAATGGCACAGTGACAGCAGCGAGAGCAGAGAATCCCGCTACCGGCGAATGGCACAGTGACAGCATCGTGAATAGAAAATCCCGCTCCCGGCGAACGGCACAGTGACAGCAGCGGGAGAAGAGAATCCCGCTACCGGTGAACGGCACTGTGACAGCAGTGGGAGCAGAGGATCCCGCTAACGGTGAACGGCACAGTGACAGCAGCGGGAGCAGAGAATACCGCTATCGGCGAACAGCACACTGACAGCAGCAGGAGCAGAGATTCCCGCTACCGGCGAACGGCACAGTGACAGCAGCGCGAGCAGAGAATCCCGCTACCGGCGATCGGCACACTTACATCAGCGGGAGCATAGAATCCCGCTATCGGCAAACGGCACAGTGACAGCAGCGGGAGCAGGGAATCCCGCTAACGGCGAACGGCACAGTGACAGCAGCGAGAGTATAGAATCCTGCTACCGACGAACGGCACACTGACAGCAGCGGGAGCAGAGAGTCCCGCTACTGGCGAACGGCACTGTGACAGCAGCGGGAGCGGAGAATCCCGCTCCCGGCGATCGGCACAGTGACAGCAGCGGGAGCAGAGAATCACGCTACCGGCGAACGGCACAGTGACAGCAGTGGGAGCAGAGAATCCTGCTACCGACGAACGGCACACTGACAGCAGCGGGAGCAGAGAATACCGCTACCGGCGAACGGCACAGTGACAGCAGCGGGAGCAGAGAATCCCGCTAACGGCGATCGGCACACTTACAACAGCGGGAGCATAGAATCCCGCTATCGGCGAACGGCACAGTGACAGCTGCGGGAGCAGAGAATCCCGCTACCGGGGAATGGCACAGTGACAGCATCGGGAGAGAAAATCCCAAGCCCGGCGAACGGCACACTGACAGCAGCGGGAGCAGAGAATCCCGCTACCGGCGAACGGCACAGTGACAGCAGCGAGAGCAGAGAATCCCGCTACCGCCGAATGGCACAGTCACTTCATCGTGATTAGAAAATCCCGCTCCCGGCGAACGGCACATTGACAGCAGCGGGAGCAGAGAATCCCGCTACCGGCGAACGGCACAGTGACAGCAGCGAGAGCAGAAAATCCCGCTACCGGCGAATGGCACAGTGACAGCATCGTGAGTAGAAAATCCCGCTCCCGGCGAACGGCACAGTGACAGCAGCGGGAGCAGAGAATCCCGCTACCGGTGACCGGCACAGTGAGAGCAGTGGGAGCAGAAAATCCCTCTCACGGCGAACGTCACAGTGACAGCAGCGAGAGCAGAGAATCCCGCTACCGGCGAACTGCACTCTGACAGCAGCGGGAGCAGAGAATCCCGCTACCGGCGATCGGCACAGTGACAGCAGCGGGAGCAGAGAATCCCGCTACCGGCGAACGGCACAGTGACAGCAGCGGGAGCAGAGAATCCTGCTACCGATGAACAGCACACTGACAGAAGCGGGAGCAGAGAATCCCGCTACCGGCGAACGGCACAGTGACAGCAGCGGGAGCAGAGAATCCCGCTATCGGCGAACGGCACACTGACAGCAGCAGGAGCAGAGATTCCCGCTACCGGCGAACGGCACAGTGACAGCAGCGCGAGCAGAGAATCCCGCTACCGGCGATCGGCACACTGACATCAGCGGGAGCATAGAATCCCGCTATCGGCGAACGGCACAGTGACAGCAGCGGGAGCAGGGAATCCCGCGAACGGCGAACGGCACAGTGACAGCAGCGAGAGTAGAAAATCCCGCTCACGGCAAACGGCACAGTGACAGCAGCGGGAGCAGAGAATCCCGCTACCAGTGAACGGCACAGTGACAGCAGCGGGAGCAGAGAATCCCGCTACCGGCGAATGGCACAGTGACAGGATCGTGAGTAGAAAATCCCGCTCACGGCAAACGGCACAGTGACAGCAGCGGGAGCAGAGAATCCCGCTACCAGCGAACGGCACAGTGACAGCAGCGAGAGCAGAGAATCCCGCTACCGGCGAATGGCACAGTGACAGCATCGTGAATAGAAAATCCCGCTCCCGGCGAACGGCACAGTGACAGCAGCGGGAGAAGAGAATCCCGCTACCGGTGAACGGCACTGTGACAGCAGTGGGAGCAGAGGATCCCGCTAACGGTGAACGGCACAGTGACAGCAGCGAGAGCAGAGAATCACGCTACCGGCGAACGGCACAGTGACAGCAGCGAGAGCAGAGAATCCTGCTACCGACGAATGGCACACTGACAGCAGCGGGAGCAGAGAATCCCGCTACCGGCGAATGGCACAGTGACAGCATCGGGAGAGAAAATCCCAAGCCCGCGAACGGCACACTGACAGCAGCGGGAGCAGAGAATCCCGCTACCGGCGAACGGCACAGTGACAGCAGCGAGAGCAGAGAATCCCGCTACCGCCGAATGGCACAGTGCCTTCATCGTGATTAGAAAATCCCGCTCCCGGCGAACGGCACATTGACAGCAGCGGGAGCAGAGAATCCCGCTACCGGAGAACGGCACAGTGACAGCAGCGAGAGCAGAGAATCCCGCTACCGGCGAATGGCACAGTCACAGCATCGTGAGTAGAAAATCCCGCTCCCGGCGAACGGCACAGTGACAGCAGCGGGAGCAGAGAATCCCGCTACCGGTGAACGGCACAGTGACAGCAGTGGGATCAGAAAATCCCTCTAACGGCGAACGTCACAGTGACAGCAGCGAGAGCAGAGAATCCCGCTACCGGCGAACGGCACTCTGACAGCAGCGGGAGCAGAGAATCCCGCTACTGGCGAACGGCACTGTGACAGCAGCGGGAGCGGAGAATCCCGCTCCCGGCGATCGGCACAGTGACAGCAGCGGGAGCAGAGAATCACGCTACCGGCGAACGGCACAGTGACAGCAGTGGGAGCAGAGAATCCTGCTACCGACGAACGGCACACTGACAGCAGCGGGAGCAGAGAATACCGCTACCGGCGAACGGCACAGTGACAGCAGCGGGAGCAGAGAATCCCGCTAACGGCGATCGGCACACTTACAACAGCGGGAGCATAGAATCCCGCTATCGGCGAACGGCACAGTGACAGCTGCGGGAGCAGAGAATCCCGCTACCGGGGAATGGCACAGTGACAGCATCGGGAGAGAAAATCCCAAGCCCGGCGAACGGCACACTGACAGCAGCGGGAGCAGAGAATCCCGCTACCGGCGAACGGCACAGTGACAGCAGCGAGAGCAGAGAATCCCGCTACCGCCGAATGGCACAGTCACTTCATCGTGATTAGAAAATCCCGCTCCCGGCGAACGGCACATTGACAGCAGCGGGAGCAGAGAATCCCGCTACCGGCGAACGGCACAGTGACAGCAGCGAGAGCAGAAAATCCCGCTACCGGCGAATGGCACAGTGACAGCATCGTGAGTAGAAAATCCCGCTCCCGGCGAACGGCACAGTGACAGCAGCGGGAGCAGAGAATCCCGCTACCGGTGACCGGCACAGTGAGAGCAGTGGGAGCAGAAAATCCCTCTAACGGCGAACGTCACAGTGACAGCAGCGAGAGCAGAGAATCCCGCTACCGGCGAACTGCACTCTGACAGCAGCGGGAGCAGAGAATCCCGCTACCGGCGATCGGCACAGTGACAGCAGCGGGAGCAGAGAATCCCGCTACCGGCGAACGGCACAGTGACAGCAGCGGGAGCAGAGAATCCTGCTACCGATGAACAGCACACTGACAGAAGCGGGAGCAGAGAATCCCGCTACCGGCGAACGGCACAGTGACAGCAGCGGGAGCAGAGAATCCCGCTATCGGCGAACGGCACACTGACAGCAGCAGGAGCAGAGATTCCCGCTACCGGCGAACGGCACAGTGACAGCAGCGCGAGCAGAGAATCCCGCTACCGGCGATCGGCACACTTACATCAGCGGGAGCATAGAATCCCGCTATCGGCGAACGGCACAGTGACAGCAGCGGGAGCAGGGAATCCCGCGAACGGCGAACGGCACAGTGACAGCAGCGAGAGTAGAAAATCCCGCTCACGGCAAACGGCACAGTGACAGCAGCGGGAGCAGAGAATCCCGCTACCAGTGAACGGCACAGTGACAGCAGCGGGAGCAGAGAATCCCGCTACCGGCGAATGGCACAGTGACAGGATCGTGAGTAGAAAATCCCGCTCACGGCAAACGGCACAGTGACAGCAGCGGGAGCAGAGAATCCCGCTACCAGCGAACGGCACAGTGACAGCAGCGAGAGCAGAGAATCCCGCTACCGGCGAATGGCACAGTGACAGCATCGTGAATAGAAAATCCCGCTCCCGGCGAACGGCACAGTGACAGCAGCGGGAGAAGAGAATCCCGCTACCGGTGAACGGCACTGTGACAGCAGTGGGAGCAGAGGATCCCGCTAACGGTGAACGGCACAGTGACAGCAGCGAGAGCAGAGAATCACGCTACCGGCGAACGGCACAGTGACAGCAGCGAGAGCAGAGAATCCTGCTACCGACGAATGGCACACTGACAGCAGCGGGAGCAGAGAATCCCGCTACCGGCGAATGGCACAGTGACAGCATCGGGAGAGAAAATCCCAAGCCCGCGAACGGCACACTGACAGCAGCGGGAGCAGAGAATCCCGCTACCGGCGAACGGCACAGTGACAGCAGCGAGAGCAGAGAATCCCGCTACCGCCGAATGGCACAGTGCCTTCATCGTGATTAGAAAATCCCGCTCCCGGCGAACGGCACATTGACAGCAGCGGGAGCAGAGAATCCCGCTACCGGAGAACGGCACAGTGACAGCAGCGAGAGCAGAGAATCCCGCTACCGGCGAATGGCACAGTCACAGCATCGTGAGTAGAAAATCCCGCTCCCGGCGAACGGCACAGTGACAGCAGCGGGAGCAGAGAATCCCGCTACCGGTGAACGGCACAGTGACAGCAGTGGGATCAGAAAATCCCTCTAACGGCGAACGTCACAGTGACAGCAGCGAGAGCAGAGAATCCCGCTACCGGCGAACGGCACTCTGACAGCAGCGGGAGCAGAGAATCCCGCTACCAGCGATCGGCACAGTGACAGCAGCGGGAGCAGAGAATCCCGCTACCGGCGAACGGCACAGTGACAGCAGCGGGAGCAGAGAATCCTGCTACCGATGAACAGCACACTGACAGAAGCGGGAGCAGAGAATCCCGCTACCGGCGAACGGCACAGTGACAGCAGCGGGAGCAGAGAATCCCGCTATCGGCGAACGGCACACTGACAGCAGCAGGAGCAGAGATTCCCGCTACCGGCGAACGGCACAGTGACAGCAGCGCGAGCAGAGAATCCCGCTACCGGCGATCGGCACACTTACATCAGCGGGAGCGTAGAATCCCGCTATCGGCGAACGGCACAGTGACAGCAGCGGGAGCAGGGAATCCCGCAAACGGCGAACGGCACAGTGACAGCCGCGAGAGTAGAAAATCCCGCTCACGGCAAACGGCACAGTGACAGCAGCGGGAGCAGAGAATCCCGCTACCAGCGAACGGCACAGTGACAGCAGCGGGAGCAGAGAATCCCGCTACCGGCGAATGGCACAGTGACAGGATCGTGAGTAGAAAATCCCGCTCACGGCAAACGGCACAGTGACAGCAGCGGGAGCAGAGAATCCCGCTACCAGCGAACGGCACAGTGACAGCAGCGAGAGCAGAGAATCCCGCTACCGGCGAATGGCACAGTGACAGCATCGTGAATAGAAAATCCCGCTCCCGGCGAACGGCACAGTGACAGCAGCGGGAGAAGAGAATCCCGCTACCGGTGAACGGCACTGTGACAGCAGTGGGAGCAGAGGATCCCGCTAACGGTGAACGGCACAGTGACAGCAGCGAGAGCAGAGAATCCCGCTACCGGCGAACGGCACAGTGACAGCAGCGAGAGCAGAGAATCCTGCTACCGACGAATGGCACACTGACAGCAGCGGGAGCAGAGAATCCCGCTCCCGGCGAACGGCACAGTGACAGCAGCGGGAGCAGAGAATCCCGCTACCGGCAAAGGGAACACTGACAGCAGCGCGAGCAGAGAATCCCGCTACCGGCGATCGGCACACTTACATCAGCGGGAGCGTAGAATACCGCTATCGGCGAACGGCACAGTGACAGCAGCGGGAGCAGGGAATCCCGCAAACGGCGAACGGCACAGTGACAGCCGCGAGAGTAGAAAATCCCGCTCACGGCAAACGGCACAGTGACAGCAGCGGGAGCAGAGAATCCCGCTACCAGCGAACGGCACAGTGACAGCAGCGGGAGCAGAGAATCCCGCTACCGGCGAATGGCACAGTGACAGGATCGTGAGTAGAAAATCCCGCTCACGGCAAACGGCACAGTGACAGCAGCGGGAGCAGAGAATCCCGCTACCAGCGAACGGCACAGTGACAGCAGCGAGAGCAGAGAATCCCGCTACCGGCGAATGGCACAGTGACAGCATCGTGAATAGAAAATCCCGCTCCCGGCGAACGGCACAGTGACAGCAGCGGGAGAAGAGAATCCCGCTACCGGTGAACGGCACTGTGACAGCAGTGGGAGCAGAGGATCCCGCTAACGGTGAACGGCACAGTGACAGCAGCGAGAGCAGAGAATCCCGCTACCGGCGATCGGCACACTTACATCAGCGGGAGCATAGAATCCCGCTATCGGCAAACGGCACAGTGACAGCAGCGGGAGCAGGGAATCCCGCTAACGGCGAACGGCACAGTGACAGCAGCGAGAGTATAGAATCCTGCTACCGACGAACGGCACACTGACAGCAGCGGGAGCAGAGAGTCCCGCTACTGGCGAACGGCACTGTGACAGCAGCGGGAGCGGAGAATCCCGCTACCGGCGATCGGCACAGTGACAGCAGCGGGAGCAGAGAATCACGCTACCGGCGAACGGCACAGTGACAGCAGTGGGAGCAGAGAATCCTGCTACCGACGAACGGCACACTGACAGCAGCGGGAGCAGAGAATACCGCTACCGGCGAACGGCACAGTGACAGCAGCGGGAGCAGAGAATCCCGCTAACGGCGATCGGCACACTTACAACAGCGGGAGCATAGAATCCCGCTATCGGCGAACGGCACAGTGACAGCTGCGGGAGCAGAGAATCCCGCTATCGGGGAATGGCACAGTGACAGCATCGGGAGAGAAAATCCCAAGCCCGGCGAACGGCACACTGACAGCAGCGGGAGCAGAGAATCCCGCTACCGGCGAACGGCACAGTGACAGCAGCGAGAGCAGAGAATCCCGCTACCGCCGAATGGCACAGTGACTTCATCGTGATTAGAAAATCCCGCTCCTGGCGAACGGCACATTGACAGCAGCGGGAGCAGAGAATCCCGCTACCGGCGAACGGCACAGTGACAGCAGCGAGAGCAGAAAATCCCGCTACCGGCGAATGGCACAGTGACAGCATCGTGAGTAGAAAATCCCGCTCCCGGCGAACGGCACAGTGACAGCAGCGGGAGCAGAGAATCCCGCTACCGGTGACCGGCACAGTGAGAGCAGTGGGAGCAGAAAATCCCTCTAACGGCGAACGTCACAGTGACAGCAGCGAGAGCAGAGAATCCCGCTACCGGCGAACGGCACTCTGACAGCAGCGGGAGCAGAGAATCCCGCTACCGGCGATCGGCACAGTGACAGCAGCGGGAGCAGAGAATCCCGCTACCGGCGAACGGCACAGTGACAGCAGCGGGAGCAGAGAATCCCGCTATCGGCGAACGGCACACTGACAGCAGCAGGAGCAGAGATTCCCGCTACCGGCGAACGGCACAGTGACAGCAGCGCGAGCAGAGAATCCCGCTACCGGCGATCGGCACACTTACATCAGCGGGAGCATAGAATCCCGCTATCGGCGAACGGCACAGTGACAGCAGCGGGAGCAGGGAATCCCGCTAACGGCGAACGGCACAGTGACAGCAGCGAGAGTATAGAATCCTGCTACCGACGAACGGCACACTGACAGCAGCGGGAGCAGAGAGTCCCGCTACTGGCGAACGGCACTGTGACAGCAGCGGGAGCGGAGAATCCCGCTACCGGCGATCGGCACAGTGACAGCAGCGGGAGCAGAGAATCACGCTACCGGCGAACGGCACAGTGACAGCAGTGGGAGCAGAGAATCCTGCTACCGACGAACGGCACACTGACAGCAGCGGGAGCAGAGAATACCGCTACCGGCGAACGGCACAGTGACAGCAGCGGGAGCAGAGAATCCCGCTAACGGCGATCGGCACACTTACAACAGCGGGAGCATAGAATCCCGCTATCGGCGAACGGCACAGTGACAGCAGCGGGAGCAGAGAATCCCGCTACCGGCGAACGGCACAGTGACAGCAGCGAGAGCAGAGAATCCCGCTACCGCCGAATGGCACAGTGACTTCATCGTGATTAGAAAATCCCGCTCCCGGCGAACGGCACATTGACAGCAGCGGGAGCAGAGAATCCCGCTACCGGCGAACGGCACAGTGACAGCAGCGAGAGCAGAGAATCCCGCTACCGGCGAATGGCACAGTGACAGCATCGTGAGTAGAAAATCCCGCTCCCGGCAAACGGCACAGTGACAGCAGCGGGAGCAGAGAATCCCGCTACCGGTGACCGGCACAGTGAGAGCAGTGGGAGCAGAAAATCCCTCTAACGGCGAACGTCACAGTGACAGCAGCGAGAGCAGAGAATCCCGCTACCGGCGAACGGCACCATGACAGCAGCGGGAGCAGAGAATCCCGCTACCGGCGATCGGCACAGTGACAGCAGCGGGAGCAGAGAATCCTGCTACCGATGAACAGCACACTGACAGAAGCGGGAGCAGAGAATCCCGCTACCGGCGAACGGCACAGTGACAGCAGCGGGAGCAGAGAATCCCGCTACCGGCGAACGGCACCATGACAGCAGCGGGAGCAGAGAATCCCGTTACCGGCGAACGGCACAGTGACAGCAGCGGGAGCAGAGAATCCTGCTAAAGGTGAACAGCACACTGACAGAAGCGGGAGCAGAGAATCCCGCTACCGGCGAACGGCACAGTGACAGCAGCGGGAGCAGAGAATCCCGCTATCGGCGAACGGCACACTGACAGCAGCAGGAGCAGAGATTCCCGCTACCGGCGAACGGCACAGTGACAGCAGCGCGAGCAGAGAATCCCGCTACCGGCGATCGGCACACTTACATCAGCGGGAGCATAGAATCCCGCTATCGGCGAACGGCACAGTGACAGCAGCGGGAGCAGGGAATCCCGCGAACGGCGAACGGCACAGTGACAGCAGCGAGAGTAGAAAATCCCGCTCACGGCAAACGGCACAGTGACAGCAGCGGGAGCAGAGAATCCCGCTACCAGTGAACGGCACAGTGACAGCAGCGGGAGCAGAGAATCCCGCTACCGGCGAATGGCACAGTGACAGGATCGTGAGTAGAAAATCCCGCTCACGGCAAACGGCACAGTGACAGCAGCGGGAGCAGAGAATCCCGCTACCAGCGAATGGCACAGTGACAGCAGCGAGAGCAGAGAATCCCGCTACCGGCGAATGGCACAGTGACAGCATCGTGAATAGAAAATCCCGCTCCCGGCGAACGGCACAGTGACAGCAGCGGGAGAAGAGAATCCCGCTACCGGTGAACGGCACTGTGACAGCAGTGGGAGCAGAGGATCCCGCTAACGGTGAACGGCACAGTGACAGCAGCGGGAGCAGAGAATACCGCTATCGGCGAACAGCACACTGACAGCAGCAGGAGCAGAGATTCCCGCTACCGGCGAACGGCACAGTGACAGCAGCGCGAGCAGAGAATCCCGCTACCGGCGATCGGCACACTTACATCAGCGGGAGCATAGAATCCCGCTATCGGCAAACGGCACAGTGACAGCAGCGGGAGCAGGGAATCCCGCTAACGGCGAACGGCACAGTGACAGCAGCGAGAGTATAGAATCCTGCTACCGACGAACGGCACACTGACAGCAGCGGGAGCAGAGAGTCCCGCTACTGGCGAACGGCACTGTGACAGCAGCGGGAGCGGAGAATCCCGCTCCCGGCGATCGGCACAGTGACAGCAGCGGGAGCAGAGAATCACGCTACCGGCGAACGGCACAGTGACAGCAGTGGGAGCAGAGAATCCTGCTACCGACGAACGGCACACTGACAGCAGCGGGAGCAGAGAATACCGCTACCGGCGAACGGCACAGTGACAGCAGCGGGAGCAGAGAATCCCGCTAACGGCGATCGGCACACTTACAACAGCGGGAGCATAGAATCCCGCTATCGGCGAACGGCACAGTGACAGCTGCGGGAGCAGAGAATCCCGCTACCGGGGAATGGCACAGTGACAGCATCGGGAGAGAAAATCCCAAGCCCGGCGAACGGCACACTGACAGCAGCGGGAGCAGAGAATCCCGCTACCGGCGAACGGCACAGTGACAGCAGCGAGAGCAGAGAATCCCGCTACCGCCGAATGGCACAGTCACTTCATCGTGATTAGAAAATCCCGCTCCCGGCGAACGGCACATTGACAGCAGCGGGAGCAGAGAATCCCGCTACCGGCGAACGGCACAGTGACAGCAGCGAGAGCAGAAAATCCCGCTACCGGCGAATGGCACAGTGACAGCATCGTGAGTAGAAAATCCCGCTCCCGGCGAACGACACAGTGACAGCAGCGGGAGCAGAGAATCCCGATACCGGTGACCGGCACAGTGAGAGCAGTGGGAGCAGAAAATCCCTCTAACGGCGAACGTCACAGTGACAGCAGCGAGAGCAGAGAATCCCGCTACCGGCGAACTGCACTCTGACAGCAGCGGGAGCAGAGAATCCCGCTACCGGCGATCGGCACAGTGACAGCAGCGGGAGCAGAGAATCCCGCTACCGGCGAACGGCACAGTGACAGCAGCGGGAGCAGAGAATCCTGCTACCGATGAACAGCACACTGACAGAAGCGGGAGCAGAGAATCCCGCTACCGGCGAACGGCACAGTGACAGCAGCGGGAGCAGAGAATCCCGCTATCGGCGAACGGCACACTGACAGCAGCAGGAGCAGAGATTCCCGCTACCGGCGAACGGCACAGTGACAGCAGCGCGAGCAGAGAATCCCGCTACCGGCGATCGGCACACTTACATCAGCGGGAGCATAGAATCCCGCTATCGGCGAACGGCACAGTGACAGCAGCGGGAGCAGGGAATCCCGCGAACGGCGAACGGCACAGTGACAGCAGCGAGAGTAGAAAATCCCGCTCACGGCAAACGGCACAGTGACAGCAGCGGGAGCAGAGAATCCCGCTACCAGTGAACGGCACAGTGACAGCAGCGGGAGCAGAGAATCCCGCTACCGGCGAATGGCACAGTGACAGGATCGTGAGTAGAAAATCCCGCTCACGGCAAACGGCACAGTGACAGCAGCGGGAGCAGAGAATCCCGCTACCAGCGAACGGCACAGTGACAGCAGCGAGAGCAGAGAATCCCGCTACCGGCGAATGGCACAGTGACAGCATCGTGAATAGAAAATCCCGCTCCCGGCGAACGGCACAGTGACAGCAGCGGGAGAAGAGAATCCCGCTACCGGTGAACGGCACTGTGACAGCAGTGGGAGCAGAGGATCCCGCTAACGGTGAACGGCACAGTGACAGCAGCGAGAGCAGAGAATCACGCTACCGGCGAACGGCACAGTGACAGCAGCGAGAGCAGAGAATCCTGCTACCGACGAATGGCACACTGACAGCAGCGGGAGCAGAGAATCCCGCTACCGGCGAATGGCACAGTGACAGCATCGGGAGAGAAAATCCCAAGCCCGGCGAACGGCACACTGACAGCAGCGGGAGCAGAGAATCCCGCTACCGGCGAACGGCACAGTGACAGCAGCGAGAGCAGAGAATCCCGCTACCGCCGAATGGCACAGTGCCTTCATCGTGATTAGAAAATCCCGCTCCCGGCGAACGGCACATTGACAGCAGCGGGAGCAGAGAATCCCGCTACCGGAGAACGGCACAGTGACAGCAGCGAGAGCAGAGAATCCCGCTACCGGCGAATGGCACAGTCACAGCATCGTGAGTAGAAAATCCCGCTCCCGGCGAACGGCACAGTGACAGCAGCGGGAGCAGAGAATCCCGCTACCGGTGAACGGCACAGTGACAGCAGTGGGATCAGAAAATCCCTCTAACGGCGAACGTCACAGTGACAGCAGCGAGAGCAGAGAATCCCGCTACCGGCGAACGGCACTCTGACAGCAGCGGGAGCAGAGAATCCCGCTACCAGCGATCGGCACAGTGACAGCAGCGGGAGCAGAGAATCCCGCTACCGGCGAACGGCACAGTGACAGCAGCGGGAGCAGAGAATCCTGCTACCGATGAGCAGCACACTGACAGAAGCGGGAGCAGAGAATCCCGCTACCGGCGAACGGCACAGTGACAGCAGCGGGAGCAGAGAATCCCGCTATCGGCGAACGGCACACTGACAGCAGCAGGAGCAGAGATTCCCGCTACCGGCGAACGGCACAGTGACAGCAGCGCGAGCAGAGAATCCCGCTACCGGCGATCGGCACACTTACATCAGCGGGAGCGTAGAATCCCGCTATCGGCGAACGGCACAGTGACAGCAGCGGGAGCAGGGAATCCCGCAAACGGCGAACGGCACAGTGACAGCCGCGAGAGTAGAAAATCCCGCTCACGGCAAACGGCACAGTGACAGCAGCGGGAGCAGAGAATCCCGCTACCAGCGAACGGCACAGTGACAGCAGCGGGAGCAGAGAATCCCGCTACCGGCGAATGGCACAGTGACAGGATCGTGAGTAGAAAATCCCGCTCACGGCAAACGGCACAGTGACAGCAGCGGGAGCAGAGAATCCCGCTACCAGCGAACGGCACAGTGACAGCAGCGAGAGCAGAGAATCCCGCTACCGGCGAATGGCACAGTGACAGCATCGTGAATAGAAAATCCCGCTCCCGGCGAACGGCACAGTGACAGCAGCGGGAGAAGAGAATCCCGCTACCGGTGAACGGCACTGTGACAGCAGTGGGAGCAGAGGATCCCGCTAACGGTGAACGGCACAGTGACAGCAGCGAGAGCAGAGAATCCCGCTACCGGCGAACGGCACAGTGACAGCAGCGAGAGCAGAGAATCCTGCTACCGACGAATGGCACACTGACAGCAGCGGGAGCAGAGAATCCCGCTCCCGGCGAACGGCACAGTGACAGCAGCGGGAGCAGAGAATCCCGCTACCGGCAAAGGGAACACTGACAGCAGCGCGAGCAGAGAATCCCGCTACCGGCGATCGGCACACTTACATCAGCGGGAGCGTAGAATACCGCTATCGGCGAACGGCACAGTGACAGCAGCGGGAGCAGGGAATCCCGCAAACGGCGAACGGCACAGTGACAGCCGCGAGAGTAGAAAATCCCGCTCACGGCAAACGGCACAGTGACAGCAGCGGGAGCAGAGAATCCCGCTACCAGCGAACGGCACAGTGACAGCAGCGGGAGCAGAGAATCCCGCTACCGGCGAATGGCACAGTGACAGGATCGTGAGTAGAAAATCCCGCTCACGGCAAACGGCACAGTGACAGCAGCGGGAGCAGAGAATCCCGCTACCAGCGAACGGCACAGTGACAGCAGCGAGAGCAGAGAATCCCGCTACCGGCGAATGGCACAGTGACAGCATCGTGAATAGAAAATCCCGCTCCCGGCGAACGGCACAGTGACAGCAGCGGGAGAAGAGAATCCCGCTACCGGTGAACGGCACTGTGACAGCAGTGGGAGCAGAGGATCCCGCTAACGGTGAACGGCACAGTGACAGCAGCGAGAGCAGAGAATCCCGCTACCGGCGAACGGCACAGTGACAGCAGCGAGAGCAGAGAATCCTGCTACCGACGAATGGCACACTGACAGCAGCGGGAGCAGAGAATCCCGCTAGCGTCGTACGGCACAGTGACAGCAGCGAGAGCAGAGAATCCCGCTACCGGCAAAGGGAACACTGACAGCAGCGGGAGCAGAGAATACCGCTATCGGCGAACGGCACACTGACAGCAGCAGGAGCATAGAATCCCGCTAACGGCGAACGGCACAGTGACAGCAGCGAGAGTATAGAATCCTGCTACCGACGAACGGCACACTGACAGCAGCGGGAGCAGAGAGTCCCGCTACTGCCGAACGGCACTGTGACAGCAGCGGGAGCGGAGAATCCCGCTACCGGCGATTGGCACAGTGACAGCAGCGGGAGCAGAGAATCACGCTACCGGCGAACGGCACAGTGACAGCAGTGGGAGCAGAGAATCCTGCTACCGACGAACGGCACACTGACAGCAGCGGGAGCAGAGAATACCGCTACCGGCGAACGGCACAGTGACAGCAGCGGGAGCAGAGAATCCCGCTAACGGCGATCGGCACACTTACAACAGCGGGAGCATAGAATCCCGCTATCGGCGAACGGCACAGTGACAGCTGCGGGAGCAGAGAATCCCGCTACCGGGGAATGGCACAGTGACAGCATCGGGAGAGAAAATCCCAAGCCCGGCGAACGGCACACTGACAGCAGCGGGAGCAGAGAATCCCGCTACCGGCGAACGGCACAGTGACAGCAGCGAGAGCAGAGAATCCCGCTACCGCCGAATGGCACAGTGACTTCATCGTGATTAGAAAATCCCGCTCCCGGCGAACGGCACATTGACAGCAGCGGGAGCAGAGAATCCCGCTACCGGCGAACGGCACAGTGACAGCAGCGAGAGCAGAAAATCCCGCTACCGGCGAATGGCACAGTGACAGCATCGTGAGTAGAAAATCCCGCTCCCGGCGAACGGCACAGTGACAGCAGCGGGAGCAGAGAATCCCGCTACCGGTGACCGGCACAGTGAGAGCAGTGGGAGCAGAAAATCCCTCTAACGGCGAACGTCACAGTGACAGCAGCGAGAGCAGAGAATCCCGCTACCGGCGAACTGCACTCTGACAGCAGCGGGAGCAGAGAATCCCGCTACCGGCGATCGGCACAGTGACAGCAGCGGGAGCAGAGAATCCCGCTACCGGCGAACGTCACAGTGACAGCAGCGGGAGCAGAGAATCCTGCTACCGATGAACAGCACACTGACAGAAGCGGGAGCAGAGAATCCCGCTACCGGCGAACGGCACAGTGACAGCAGCGGGAGCAGAGAATCCCGCTATCGGCGAACGGCACACTGACAGCAGCAGGAGCAGAGATTCCCGCTACCGGCGAACGGCACAGTGACAGCAGCGCGAGCAGAGAATCCCGCTACCGGCGATCGGCACACTTACATCAGCGGGAGCATAGAATCCCGCTATCGGCGAACGGCACAGTGACAGCAGCGGGAGCAGGGAATCCCGCGAACGGCGAACGGCACAGTGACAGCAGCGAGAGTAGAAAATCCCGCTCACGGCAAACGGCACAGTGACAGCAGCGGGAGCAGAGAATCCCGCTACCAGTGAACGGCACAGTGACAGCAGCGGGAGCAGAGAATCCCGCTACCGGCGAATGGCACAGTGACAGGATCGTGAGTAGAAAATCCCGCTCACGGCAAACGGCACAGTGACAGCAGCGGGAGCAGAGAATCCCGCTACCAGCGAACGGCACAGTGACAGCAGCGAGAGCAGAGAATCCCGCTACCGGCGAATGGCACAGTGACAGCATCGTGAATAGAAAATCCCGCTCCCGGCGAACGGCACAGTGACAGCAGCGGGAGAAGAGAATCCCGCTACCGGTGAACGGCACTGTGACAGCAGTGGGAGCAGAGGATCCCGCTAACGGTGAACGGCACAGTGACAGCAGCGAGAGCAGAGAATCACGCTACCGGCGAACGGCACAGTGACAGCAGCGAGAGCAGAGAATCCTGCTACCGACGAATGGCACACTGACAGCAGCGGGAGCAGAGAATCCCGCTACCGGCGAATGGCACAGTGACAGCATCGGGAGAGAAATTCCCAAGCCCGGCGAACGGCACACTGACAGCAGCGGGAGCAGAGAATCCCGCTACCGGCGAACGGCACAGTGACAGCAGCGAGAGCAGAGAATCCCGCTACCGCCGAATGGCACAGTGCCTTCATCGTGATTAGAAAATCCCGCTCCCGGCGAACGGCACATTGACAGCAGCGGGAGCAGAGAATCCCGCTACCGGAGAACGGCACAGTGACAGCAGCGAGAGCAGAGAATCCCGCTACCGGCGAATGGCACAGTCACAGCATCGTGAGTAGAAAATCCCGCTCCCGGCGAACGGCACAGTGACAGCAGCGGGAGCAGAGAATCCCGCTACCGGTGAACGGCACAGTGACAGCAGTGGGAGCAGAAAATCCCTCTAACGGCGAACGTCACAGTGACAGCAGCGAGAGCAGAGAATCCCGCTACCGGCGAACGGCACTCTGACAGCAGCGGGAGCAGAGAATCCCGCTACCGGCGATCGGCACAGTGACAGCAGCGGGAGCAGAGAATCCCGCTACCGGCGAACGGCACAGTGACAGCAGCGGGAGCAGAGAATCCTGCTACCGATGAACAGCACACTGACAGAAGCGGGAGCAGAGAATCCCGCTACCGGCGAACGGCACAGTGACAGCAGCGGGAGCAGAGAATCCCGCTATCGGCGAACGGCACACTGACAGCAGCAGGAGCAGAGATTCCCGCTACCGGCGAACGGCACAGTGACAGCAGCGCGAGCAGAGAATCCCGCTACCGGCGATCGGCACACTTACATCAGCGGGAGCGTAGAATCCCGCTATCGGCGAACGGCACAGTGACAGCAGCGGGAGCAGGGAATCCCGCAAACGGCGAACGGCACAGTGACAGCCGCGAGAGTAGAAAATCCCGCTCACGGCAAACGGCACAGTGACAGCAGCGGGAGCAGAGAATCCCGCTACCAGCGAACGGCACAGTGACAGCAGCGGGAGCAGAGAATCCCGCTACCGGCGAATGGCACAGTGACAGGATCGTGAGTAGAAAATCCCGCTCACGGCAAACGGCACAGTGACAGCAGCGGGAGCAGAGAATCCCGCTACCAGCGAACGGCACAGTGACAGCAGCGGGAGCAGAGAATCCCGCTCCCGGCGAACGGCACAGTGACAGCAGCGGGAGAAGAGAATCCCGCTACCGGTGAACGGCACTGTGACAGCAGTGGGAGCAGAGGATCCCGCTAACGGTGAACGGCACAGTGACAGCAGCGAGAGCAGAGAATCCCGCTACCGGCGAACGGCACAGTGACAGCAGCGAGAGCAGAGAATCCTGCTACCGACGAATGGCACACTGACAGCAGCGGGAGCAGAGAATCCCGCTCCCGGCGAACGGCACAGTGACAGCAGCGGGAGCAGAGAATCCCGCTACCAGCGATCGCCACAGTGACAGCAGCGGGAGCAGAGAATCCCGCTACCGGCAAACGGAACACTGACAGCAGCGGGAGCATAGAATCCCGCTATAGGCGAACGAACACTGACAGCAGCAGGAGCAGAGAATCCCGCTAGCGTCGTACGGCACAGTGACAGCAGCGAGAGCAGAGAATCCCGCTACCGGCAAAGGGAACACTGACAGCAGCGGGAGCAGAGAATACCGCTATCGGCGAACGGCACACTGACAGCAGCAGGAGCAGAGATTCCCGCTACCGGCGAACGGCACAGTGACAGCAGCGCGAGCAGAGAATCCCGCTACCGGCGATCGGCACACTTACATCAGCGGGAGCATAGAATCCCGCTATCGGCGAACGGCACAGTGACAGCAGCGGGAGCAGGGAATCCCGCTAACGTCGAACGGCACAGTGACAGCAGCGAGAGCAGAGAATCCTGCTACCGACGAACGGCACACTGACAGCAGCGGGAGCAGAGAGTTCCGCTACTGGCGAACGGCACAGTGACAGCAGCGGGAGCAGAGAATCCCGCTACCGGCGATCGGCACAGTGACAGCAGCGGGAGCAGAGAATCCCGCTACCAGCGAACGGCACAGTGACAGCAGTGGGAGCAGAGAATCCTGCTACCGACGAACGGCACACTGACTGCAGCGGGAGCAGAGAATGCCGCTACCGGCGAACGGCACAGTGACAGCAGCGGGAGCAGAGAATCCTGCTACCGACAAACGGCACACTGACAGCAGCGGGAGCAGAGAATCCCGCTACCGGTGAACGGCACAGTGACAGCAGCGGGAGCAGAGAATCCCGCTACCAGCGAACGGCACAGTGACAGCAGCGGGGGCAGAGCATCCCGCTATCGGCGAACGGCACAGTGACAGCAGCGAGAGCAGAGAATCCCGCTACCGGTGAATGGCACAGTGACAGCATCGTGAGTAGAAAATCCCGCTCCAGGCGAATGGCACAGTGACAGCAGCGGGAGCAGAGAATCCCGCTACCGGCGAACGGCACACTGACAGCAGCGAGAACAGAGAATCCCAGTACCGGCGAACGGCACACTGACAGCAGCGAGATCAGAGAATCCCGCTACCGGTGAACGGCACAGTGGCAGCAGCGAGAGCAGAGAATCCCGCTACCGGCGAACGGAACATTGACAGCAGCGGGAGCAGGGAATCCCGCTACCGGTGAAGGGCACAGTGACAGCAGCGGGAGGAGAGAATCCCGCTACCGGCGAATGGCACAGTGACAGCATCGGGAGAGAAAATCCCACTCCCGGCGAACGGCACAGACAGCAGCGAGAGCAGAGAATCCCGCTACCGGCAAATGGCACTGTGACAGCATCGTGAGTAGAAAATCCCGCTCCCGGCGAACGGTACAGTGACAGCAGCGGGAGCAGAGAATCCCGCTACCGACGAACGGCACACTGACAGCAGCGAGAGCAGAGAATCCCACTACCGGCGAAAGGTACACTGACAGCAGCGGGAGCAGAGAATCCTGCTACCGGCGATCGGCACAGTGACAGCAGCGGGTACAGAGAATCCCGCTACCAGCAAACAAAACACTGACAGCAGCGGGAACAGAGAATCCCGCTACCGGCAAACGGAACACTGACAGCAGTAGGAGCAGAGTATCCCGCTAGCGTTGTACGGCACAGTGACAGCAGCGGGAGCAGACAATCCCGCTACCAGCGATCGCCACAGTGACAGCAGCGGGAGCAGAGAATCCCGCTACTGGCAAACGGAACACTGACAGCAGCGGGAGCAGAGAATCCCGCTAGCGTCGTACGGCACAGTGACAGCAGCGAGAGCAGAGAATCCCGCTACCGGCAAAGGGAACACTGACAGCAGCGGGAGCAGAGAATACCGCTATCGGCGAACGGCACACTGACAGCAGCAGGAGCAGAGATTCCCGCTACCGGCGAACGGCACAGTGACAGCAGCGCGAGCAGAGAATCCCGCTACCGGCGATCGGCACACTTACATCAGCGGGAGCATAGAATCCCGCTATCGGCGAACGGCACAGTGACAGCAGCGGGAGCAGGGAATCCCGCTAACGGCGAACGGCACAGTGACAGCAGCGAGAGTATAGAATCCTGCTACCGACGAACGGCACACTGACAGCAGCGGGAGCAGAGAGTCCCGCTACTGGCGAACGGCACTGTGACAGCAGCGGGAGCGGAGAATCACGCTACCGGCGAACGGCACACTGACTGCAGCGGGTGCAGAGAATACCGCTACCGGCGAACGGCACAGTGACAGCAGCGGGAGAAGAGAATCCCGCTAACGGCGATCGGCACACTTACAACAGCGGGAGCATAGAATCCCGCTATCGGCGAACGGCACAGTGACAGCAGCGGGAGCAGAGAATCCCGCTACCGGCGAATGGCACAGTGACAGCATCGGGAGAGAAAATCCCAAGCCCGGCGAACGGCACACTGACAGCAGCGGGAGCAGAGAATCCCGCTACCGGCGAACGGCACAGTGACAGCAGCGAGAGCAGAGAATCCCGCTACCGCCGAATGGCACAGTGACTTCATCGTGATTAGAAAATCCCGCTCCCGGCGAACGGCACATTGACAGCAGCGGGAGCAGAGAATCCCGCTACCGGCGAACGGCACAGTGACAGCAGCGAGAGCACAGAATCCCGCTACCGGCGAATGGCACAGTGACAGCATCATGAGTAGAAAATCCCGCTCCCGGCGAACGGCACAGTGACAGCAGCGGGAGCAGAGAATCCCGCTACCGGTGAACGGCACAGTGACAGCAGTGGGAGCAGAAAATCCCTCTAACGGCGAACGTCACAGTGACAGCAGCGAGAGCAGAGAATCCCGCTACCGGCGAACGGCACTCTGACAGCAGCGGGAGCAGAGAATCCCGCTACCGGCGATCGGCACAGTGACAGCAGAGGGAGCAGAGAATCCCGCTACCGGCGAACGGCACAGTGACAGCAGCGGGAGCAGAGAATCCTGCTACCGATGAACAGCACACTGACAGAAGCGGGAGCAGAGAATCTCGCTACCGGCGAACGGCACAGTGACAGCAGCGGGAGCAGAGAATCCCGCTATCGGCGAACGGCACACTGACAGCAGCATGAGCAGAGATTCCCGCTACCGGCGAACGGCACAGTGACAGCAGCGCGAGCAGAGAATCCCGATACCGGCGATCGGCACACTTACATCGGCGGGAGCATAGAATCCCGCTATCGGCGAACGGCACAGTGACAGCAGCGGGAGCAGGGAACCCCGCGAACGGCGAACGGCACAGTGACAGCAGCGAGAGTAGAAAATCCCGCTCACGGCAAACGGCACAGTGACAGCAGCGGGAGCAGAGAATCCCGCTACCAGCGAACGGCACAGTGACAGCAGCGAGAGCAGAGAATCCCGCTACCGGCGAACGGAACATTGACAGCAGCGGGAGCAGGGAATCCCGCTACCGGTGAACGGCACAGTGGCAGCAGCGAGAGCAGAGAATCCCGCTACCGGCGAACGGAACATTGACAGCAGCGGGAGCAGGGAATCCCGCTACCGGTGAAGGGCACAGTGAGAGCAGCGGGAGCAGAGAATCCCGCTACCGGCGAATGGCACAGTGACAGCATCGGGAGAGAAAATCCCACTCCCGGCGAACGGCACAGACAGCAGCGAGAGCAGAGAATCCCGCTACCGGCAAATGGCACTGTGACAGCATCGTGAGTAGAAAATCCCGCTCCCGGCGAACGGCTCAGTGACAGCAGCGGGAGCAGAGAATCCCGCTACCAACGAACGGCACACTGACAGCAGCGAGAGCAGAGAATCCCACTACCGGCGAAAGGTACACTGACAGCAGCGGGAGCAGAGAATCCTGCTACCGACGATCGGCACAGTGACAGCAGCGGGAGCAGAGAATCCCGCTACCAGCAAACGAAACACTGACAGCAGCGGGGACAGAGAATCCCGCTACCGGCAAACGGAACACTGGCAGCAGTAGGAGCAGAGTATCCCGCTAGCGTCGTACGGCACAGTGACAGCAGCGGGAGCAGACAATCCCGCTACCAGCGATCGCCACAGTGACAGCAGCGGGAGCAGAGAATCCCGCTACCGGCAAACGGAACACTGACAGCAGCGGGAGCAGAGAATCCCGCTATAGACGAACGAACACTGACAGCAGCAGGAGCAGAGAATCCCGCTAGCGTCGTACGGCACAATGACAGCAGCGAGAGCAGAGAATCCCGCTACCGGCAAAGGGAACACTGACAGCAGCGGGAGCAGAGAATACCGCTATCGGCGAACGGCACACTGACAGCAGCAGGAGCAGAGATTCCCGCTACCGGCGAACGGCACAGTGACAGCAGCGCGAGCAGAGAATCCCGCTACCGGCGATCGGCACACTTACATCAGCGGGAGCATAGAATCCCGCTATCGGCGAACGGCACAGTGACAGCAGCGGGAGCAGGGAATCCCGCTAACGGCGAACGGCACAGTGACAGCAGCGAGAGTATAGAATCCTGCTACCGACGAACGGCACACTGACAGCAGCGGGAGCAGAGAGTCCCGCTACTGGCGAACGGCACTGTGACAGCAGCGGGAGCGGAGAATCCCGCTACCGGCGATCGGCACAGTGACAGCAGCGGGAGCAGAGAATCACGCTACCGGCGAACGGCACAGTGACAGCAGTGGGAGCAGAGAATCCTGCTACCGACGAACGGCACACTGACTGCAGCGGGAGCAGAGAATACCGCTACCGGCGAACGGCACAGTGACAGCAGCGGGAGCAGAGAATCCCGCTAACGGCGATCGGCACACTTACAACAGCGGGAGCATAGAATCCCGCTATCGGCGAACGGCACAGTGACAGCAGCGGGAGCAGAGAATCCCGCTACCGGCGAATGGCACAGTGACAGCATCGGGAGAGAAAATCCCAAGCCCGGCGAACGGCACACTGACAGCAGCGGGAGCAGAGAATCCCGCTACCGGCGAACGGCACAGTGACAGCAGCGAGAGCAGAGAATCCCGCTACCGCCGAATGGCACAGTGACTTCATCGTGATTAGAAAATCCCGCTCCCGGCGAACGGCACATTGACAGCAGCGGGAGCAGAGAATCCCGCTACTGGCGAACGGCACAGTGACAGCAGCGAGAGCAGAGAATCCCGCTACCGGCGAATGGCACAGTGACAGCATCGTGAGTAGAAAATCCCGCTCCCGGCGAACGGCACAGTGACAGCAGCGGGAGCAGAGAATCCCGCTACCGGTGAACGGCACAGTGACAGCAGTGGGAGCAGAAAATCCCTCTAACGGCGAACGTCACAGTGACAGCAGCGAGAGCAGAGAATCCCGCTACCGGCGAACGGCACTCTGACAGCAGCGGGAGCAGAGAATCCCGCTACCGGCGATCGGCACAGTGACAGCAGCGGGAGCAGAGAATCCCGCTACCGGCGAACGGCACAGTGACAGCAGCGGGAGCAGAGAATCCTGCTACCGATGAACAGCACACTGACAGAAGCGGGAGCAGAGAATCCCGCTACCGGCGAACGGCACAGTGACAGCAGCGGGAGCAGAGAATCCCGCTATCGGCGAACAGCACACTGACAGCAGCTGGAGCCGAGATTCCCGCTACCGGCGAACGGCACAGTGACAGCAGCGCGAGCAGAGAATCCCGCTACCGGCGACCGGCACACTTATATCAGCGGGAGCATAGAATCCCGCTATCGGCGAACGGCACAGTGACAGCAGCGGGAGCAGGGAATCCCGCGAACGGCGAACGGCACAGTGACAGCAGCGAGAGTAGAAAATCCCGCTCACGGCAAACGGCACAGTGACAGCAGCGGGAGCAGAGAATACCGCTACCAGCGAACGGCACAGTGACAGCAGCGGGAGCAGAGAATCCCGCTACCGGCGAATGGCACAGTGACAGGATCGTGAGTAGAAAATCCCGCTCACGGCAAATGGCACAGTGACAGCAGCGGGAGCAGAGAATCCCGCTACCAGCGAACGGCACAGTGACAGCAGCGAGAGCAGAGAATCCCGCTACCGGCGAATGGCACAGTGACAGCATCGTGAATAGAAAATCCCGCTCCCGGCGAACGGCACAGTGACAGCAGCGGGAGAAGAGAATCCCGCTACCGGTGAACGGCACTGTGACAGCAGTGGGAGCAGAGGATCCCGCTAACGGTGAACGGCACAGTGACAGCAGCGAGAGCAGAGATTCCCGCTACCGGCGAACGGCACAGTGACAGCAGCGAGAGCAGAGAATCCTGCTACCGACGAATGGCACACTGACAGCAGCGGGAGCAGAGAATCCCGCTCCCGGCGAACGGCACAGTGACAGCAGCGGGAGCAGAGAATCCCGCTACCAGCGATCGCCACAGTGACAGCAGCGGGAGCAGAGAATCCCGCGACCGGCAAACGGAACACTGACAGCAGCGGGAGCATAGAATCCCGCTATAGGCGAACGAACACTGACAGCAGCAGGAGCAGAGAATCCCGCTAGCGTCGTACGGCACAGTGACAGCAGCGAGAGCAGAGAATCCCGCTACCGGCAAAGGGAACACTGACAGCAGCGGGAGCAGAGAATACGGCTATCGGCGAACGGCACACTGACAGCAGCAGGAGCAGAGATTCCCGCTGCCGGCGAACGGCACAGTGACAGCAGCGCGAGCAGAGAATCCCGCTACCGGCGATCGGCACACTTACATCAGCGGGAGCATAGAATCGCGCTATCGGCGAACGGCACAGTGACAGCAGCGGGAGCAGGGATTCCCGCTAACGGCGAACGGCACAGTGACAGCAGCGAGAGCAGAGAATCCTGCTACCGACGAACGGCACACTGACAGCAGCGGGAGCAGAGAGTTCCGCTACTGGCGAACGGCACAGTGACAGCAGCGGGAGCAGAGAATCCCGCTACCGGCGATCGGCACACTTACATCAGCGGGAGCATAGAATCGCGCTATCGGCGAACGGCACAGTGACAGCAGCGAGAGCAGGGATTCCCGCTAACGGCGAAGGGCACAGTGACAGTAGCGAGAGCAGAGAATCCCGCTACCGGCGATCGTCACAGTGACAGCACCGGGAGCAGAGAAGCACGCTACCAGCGAACGGCACAGTGACAGCAGTGGGAGCAGAGAATCCTGCTACCGACGAACGGCACACTGACTGCAGCGGGAGCAGAGAATACCGCTACCGGCGAACGGCACAGTGACAGCAGCGGGAGCAGAGAATCCCGCTACCGGCGATCGGTAAAGTGGTAGCACCGGGAGCAGAGAATCCCGCTACCGACGAACGGCACTCTGACAGCACCCGGAGCAGAGAATCCCGCTACCGGCGATCGGCACACTTACAGCAGCGGGAGCATAGAATCCCGCTATCGGCGAACGGCACAGTGACAGCAGCGGGAGCAGAGAATCCCGCTACCGGCGAACGGCACAGTGACAGCAGCGAGAGCAGAGAATCCCGCTACCGCCGAATGGCACAGTGACTGCATCGTGATTAGAAAATCCCGCTCCCGGCGAACGGCACATTGACAGCAACGGGAGCAGAGAATCCCGCTACCGGCGAACAGCACAGTGACAGCAGCGAGACCAGAGAATCCCGCTACCGGCGAGTGGCACAGTGACAGCATCGTGAGTAGAAAATCCCGCTCCCGGCGAACGGCACAGTGACAGCAGTGGGAGCAGAAAATACCGCTAACGGCGAACGTCACAGTGACAGCAGCGAGAGCAGAGAATCCCGCTACCGGCGAACGGCACAGTGACAGCAGCGAGAGTAGAGAATCCTGCTACCGACGAACGGCACTCTGACAGCAGCGGGAGCAGAGAATCCCGCTTCCGGCGAACGGCACAGTGACAGCAGCGGGAGCAGAGAATCCCGCTACCGGCGATTGGCACAGTGACAGCAGCGGGAGCAGAGAATCCCGCTACCTGCGAACGGCACAGTGACAGCAGTGGGAGCAGAGAATCCTGCTACCGATGAACAGCACACTGACAGAAGCGGGAGCAGAGAATCCCGCTACCGGCGAACGGCACAGTGACAGCAGCGGGAGCAGAGAATCCCGCTATCGGCGAACGGCACACTGACAGCAGCAGGAGCAGAGATTCCCGCTACCGGCGAACGGCACAGTGACAGCAGCGCGAGCAGAGAATCCCGCTACCGGCGATCGGCACACTTACATCAGCGGGAGCATAGAATCGCGCTATCGGCGAACGGCACAGTGACAGCAGCGGGAGCAGGGATTCCCGCTAACGGCGAACGGCACAGTGACAGCAGCGAGAGCAGAGAATCCTGCTACTGACGAACGGCACACTGACAGCAGCGGGAGCAGAGAATACCGCTACCGGCGAACGGCACAGTGACAGCAGCGGGAGCAGAGAATCCCGCTACCGGAGATCGGCACAGTGACAGCAGCGGGACCAGAGAATCCCGCTACCGGCAAACGGAACACTGACAGCACCCGGAGCAGAGAATCCCGCTATCGGTGAACGCCACACTGACAGCAGCGGGAGCAGAGAATCCCGCTATCGGCGAATGGCACACTGACAGCAGCGGGAGCAGAGAATCCCGCTAGCTTCATACGGCACAGTGACAGCAGCGGGAGCAAAGAATCCCGCTACCGGCAAAGGGAACACTGACAGCAGCAGAGAATCCCGCTAGCGGCGAACGGCACAGTGACAGCATCGGGAGCAGAGAATCCCGCTATCGGCGAACGGCACACTGACAGCAGCAGGAGCAGAGAATCCCGCTACCGGCGAACGGCACAGTGACAGCAGCGGGAGCAGAGAATCTCGCTACCGGCTATCGGCACACTGACAGCAGCGGGAGCAGAGAATCCCGTTACCGGCGAGCGGCACAGTGACAGCAGCGGGAGCAGAGAATACCGCTACCGGCGATCGGCACAGTGACAGCAGCGGGAGCAGAGAATCCCGCTACCGACGAACGGCACACTGCAGCAGCAGGAGCAGAGAATACCGCTACCGGCAAACGGCACAGTGACAGCAGCGATAGCAGAGAATCCCGCTATCGGTGATCCGCTCAGTGACAGCAGCGAGAGCAGACAATCCCGCTACCGGCGACCGGCACACTGACGGCAGCAGTAGTATAGAATCCTGCTACCGGAGAATGGCACAGTGACAGCAGCGGGAGCAGGGAATCCTGCTACCGGCGAACGGCACACTGACAGCAGCGAGAGCAGAGAATCCCACTACCGGCGAACGGCACAGTTACAGCATCGTGAGTTGAAAATCCCGCTCCCGGCAAACGGCAGAGTGACAGCAGCAGGAGCAGAGAATCCCGCTACCGGCTATCGGCACACTTACAGCAGCGGGAGCATAGAATCCCGCTATCGGCGAACGTTACAGTGACAGCATCGAGAGCAGAGAATCCCGCTCCCGGCGAACGGCACAGTGACAGCAGCGGGAGCAGAGAATCCCGCTACCGGTGAATGGCACAGTGACAGCAGCGAGAGCAGAGTATCCCGCTACTGGCACACGGCACAGTGACAGCAGCGGGAGCAGGGAATCCCGCTAACGGCGAACGGCACAGTGACAGCAGCGAGAGCAGATAATCCTGCTACTGACGAACGGCACACTGACAGCAGCGGGAGCAGAGAATACCGCTACCGGCGAACGGCACAGTGACAGCAGCGGGAGCAGAGAATCCCGCTACCAGCGATCGGCACAGTGACAGCAGCGGGAGCAGAGAATCCCGCTACCGGCAAACGGAACACTGACAGCACCCGGAGCAGAGAATCCCTCTATCGGCGATCGCCACACTGACAGCAGCGGGAGCAGAGAATCCCGCTATCGGCGAATGGCACACTGACAGCAGCGGGAGCAGAGAATCCCGCTAGTGTCGTACGGCACAGTGACAGCAGCGGGAGCAGAGAATCCCGCTATCGGCGAACGGCACACTGACAGCAG
This sequence comes from Scyliorhinus torazame, assembly GCF_047496885.1. Taxonomy (NCBI): domain Eukaryota; kingdom Metazoa; phylum Chordata; class Chondrichthyes; order Carcharhiniformes; family Scyliorhinidae; genus Scyliorhinus; species Scyliorhinus torazame. The sequence goes on along the minus strand of NC_092707.1, from coordinate 190,112,370 downwards.
CAGGAGCAGAGAATCCCGCTGCCGGCGAACGGCACAGTGACAGCAGCGGGAGCAGAGAATCTCGCTACCGGCGAACGGCACAGTGACAGAAGCAGGAGCAGAGAATCCCGCTACCGGCTATCGGCACACTGACAGCAGCAGGAGCAGAGAATCCCGTTACCGGCGAACGGCACAGTGACAGCAGCGGGAGCAGAGAATCCCGCTACCGGCGATCGGCACACTTACAGCAGCGGGAGCAGAGAATCCCGCTACCGGCGAACGGCACAGTGACAGCAGTGGGAGCAGAGAATACCGCTACCGGCGATCGGCACAGTGACAGCAGCGGGAGCAGAGAATCCCGCTACCGACGAACGGCACACTGCAGCAGCAGGAGCAGAGAATACCGCTACCGGCAAACGGCACAGTGACAGCAGCGAGAGCTGATAATCCCGCTATCGGTGAACCACTCAGTGACAGCAGCGGGAGCAGACAATCCCGCTACCGGCGAACGGCACACTGACGGCAGCAGTAGCATAGAATCCCGCTACCGGAGAATGGCACCGTGACAGCAGCGGGAGCAGGGAATCCCGCTACCGGCGAACGGCACACTGACAGCAGCGAGAGCAGAGAATCCCACTACCGGCGAACGGCACAGTTACAGCATCGTGAGTTGAAAATCCAGCTCCCGGCAAACGGCACAGTGACAGCAGCGGGAGCAGAGAATCCCGCTACCGGCTATCGGCACACTTACGGCAGCGGGAGCATAGAATCCCGCTATCGGCGAACGTTACAGTGACAGCTGCGGGAGGAGGGAATCCCGCTAACGGCGAACTTCACAGTGACAGCAGCGAGAGCAGAGAATCCCGCTACCGGCGAACGGCACCGTGTCAGCAGCGGGAGCAGAGAATCCCGCTCCCGGTGAACGGCACACTGACGGCAGCGAGAGCAGAGTATCCCGCTACTGGCACACGGCAGAGTGACAGCAGCGGGAGCAGAGAATCCCGCTATCGACGAACGGCACACTGACAGCAGCGGGAGCAGACAATCCTGCTACCGGCGAACGGCACAGTGACAGCAGCGAGAGCAGAGAATCCCGCTACCGGCGATCGTAAAAACTTACAGCAGCGGGAGCAGGGAATCCCGCTAACGGCGAACGGCACAGTGACAGCAGCGAGAGCAGAGAATCCCGCTACCGGCGATCGGCACAGTGACAGCAGCGGGAGCAGAGAATCCCGCTACTGGCGAAAGGCACAGTGAAGCAGCGGGAGCAGAGAATCCTGCTACCGACGAATGGCACACTGACAGCAGCGAGAGCAGAGAATCCCACTACCGGCGAACGGCACACTGACAGCAGCGGGAGCAAAGAATCCTGCTACCGGCGATCGGCACAGTGACAGCAGCGGGAGCAGAGAATCCCCCTACCGGCAAACGAAACACTGACAGCAGCGGGAGCAGAGAATCCCGCTATCGGCGAACGGCAAAGTGACAGCAGGGGGAGCAGAGAATCACGCTACCGGCGATCGGCACACTTAGAGCAGCGGGAGCATAGAATCCCGCTATCGGCGAACGGCACAGTGACAGCAGTGGGAGCAGGGAATCCCGCTAACGGCGAACGGCACAGTGACAGCAGCGGGAGCAGAGAATCCCGCTACCGGCGAACGGCACAGTGACAGCAGCGGGAGCAAAGAATCCCGCTCCCGGTGAATGGCACACTGACGGCAGCGAGAGCAGAGAATCCCGCTCCCGGCGAACGGCACAGTGACAGCAGGGGGAGCAGAGAATCCCGCTAACGGCGAACGGCACAGTGACAGCAGCGAGAGCAGAGAATCCCGCTACCGGCTATCGGCACACTTACAGCAGCGGGAACATAGAATCCCGCTAACGGCGAACTTCACAGTGACAGCAGCGAGACAGAGAATCCCGCTACCGGCGAACGGCACAGTGACAACAGCGGGAGCAGAGAATCCCGCTCCCGGTGAAAGGCACACTGACGGCAGCGAGAGGAAAGAATCCCGCTCCCGGCGAACGGCACAGTGACAGCAGCGGGAGCAGAGATTCCCGCTATCGGTGAACGGCACACTGACAGCAGCAGGAGCAGAGAATCCTGCTAGCGTCGTATCGCACAGTGACAGCAGCGAGAGCAGAGAATCCCGCTACCGGCGATCGGCACAGTGACAGCAGCGGGAGCAGAGAATCCCGCTACCGGCAAACGGAACACTGACAGCAGCGGGAGCATAGAATCCCGCTATCGGCGAACGGCACACTGACAGCAGCAGGAGCAGAGCATCCCGCTAGCGTCGTACGGCACAGTGACAGCAGCGGGAGCAGGGAATCCCGCTAACGGCGAACTTAACAGTGACAGCAGCGAGAGCAGAGAATCCCGCTACCGGTGAACGGCACAGTGACAGCAGCGGGAGCAGAGAATCCCGCACCCGGTGAACAGCACACTGACGGCAGCGAGAGCAGAGAATCCCGCTACCGGTGAATGGCACAGTGACAGCAGTGGGAGCAGTGAATCCCGCTAACGGCGAACGGCACAGTGACAGCAGCGAGAGCAGAGTATCCCGCTACTGGCACACGGCACTGTGACAGCAGCGGGAGCAGAGAATCCCACTATCGGCGAACGGCACACTGACAGCAGCAGGAGCAGAGAATCCCGCTACCGGCGATCGGCAAACTTACAGCAGCGGGAGCAGGGAATCCCGCTAACGGCGAACGGCACAGTGACAGCAACGAGAGCAGAGAATCCCGCTATCGGCGAACGGCACAGTGACAGCAGTGGGAGCAGGGAATTCCGCTAACGGCGAACGGCACAGTGACAGCAGCGGGAGCAGAGAATCCCGCTGCCGGCTATCGGCACACTTACAGCAGCGGGAGCAGAGAATCCCGCTACCGGCGAACGGAACAGTGACAGCAGCGGGAGCAAAGAATCCCGCTCCCGGTGAACGGCACACTGACGGCAGCGAGAGCAGAGAATCCCGCTCCCGGCGAACGGCACAGTGACAGGAGGGGGAGCAGAGAATCCCGCTAACGGCGAACGGCACAGTGACAGCAGCGAGAGCAGAGAATCCCGCTACCGGCGAACGGAACATTGACAGCAGCGGGAGCAGGGAATCCCGCTACCGGTGAAGGGCACACTGACAGCAGCGAGAGCAGAGAATCCCGCTACCGGCGAATGCCACAGTGACAGCATCGTGAGTAGAAAATCCCGCTCCCGACGAACGGCACAGTGACAGCAGCGGGAGCAGAGAATCCCGCTACCGACAAACGGTACACTGACAGCAGCGGGAGCAGAGAATCCTGCTACCGGCGATCGGCACAGTGACAGCAGCGGGAGCAGAGAATCCCGCTACCGGCAAACGGAACACTGACAGCAGCAGGAGCAGAGAATCCCGCTAACGTCGTACGGCACAGTGACAGCAGCGTGAGCAGAGAATCCCGCTACCGGCGATCGGCACACTTACAGCAGTGGGAGCATAGAATCCCGCTATCGGCGAACGGCACAGTGACAGCAGCGGGAGCAGGGAATCCCGCTAACGGCGAACGGCACAGTGACAGCAGCGGGAGCAGAGAATGCTGCTACCGACAAACGGCACACTGACAGCAGCGGGAGCAGAGAATCCTGCTACCGGCGAACGGCACAGTGACAGCAGCGGGAGCAGAGAATCCCGCTATCGGCGATCGGCACAGTGACAGCAGCGGGAACAGAGAATCCCGCTACCGACGAACGGCACACTGACAGCAGCAGGAGCAGAGAATCCCGCTAGCGTCGTACGGCACAGAGACAGCATCGGGAGCAGAGAATCCCGCTACCGGCGATCGGCACACTTACAGCAGCGGGAGCATAGAATCCCGCTATCGGCGAACGGCACATTTACAGCACCGGGGGGGCAGGGAATCCCGCTAACGGTGAAAGGCACAGTGACAGCAGCGGGAGCAGAGAGTGCTGCTACCGACAAACGGCACACTGACAGCAGCGGGAGCAGAGAATCCCGCTACCGGTGAACGGCACAGTGACAGCAGCGGGAGCAGAGAATGCCGCTACCGGCGAACGGGACAGTGACAGCAGCGGGAGCAGAGAATCCCGCTACCGGCGAACGGCACAGTGACAGCAGCGAGAGCAGAGAATCCCGCTACCGGTGAATGGCACAGTGACAGCATCGTGGGTAGAAAATCCCGCTCCCGGCGAACCGCACAGTGTCAGCAGCGGGAGCAGAGAATTCCGCTACCGGCGAACGGCACAGTGACAGCAGCGAGAGCAGAGAATCCCGCTAATGCCGAACGGCACAGTGACAGCAGCGAGAGCAGAGAATCCCGCTACCGGTGAACGGCACAGTGACAGCAGCGAGAGCAGAGAATCCCGCTACCGGCGTACGGCACAGTGACAGCAGCGGAAACAGATAATCCCGCTACCGACGAACGGCACAGTGACAGCAGCGGGAGCAGAGAATCCTGCTACCGATGAACGGCACACTGACAGCAGCGGGAGCATAGAATCCCGCTACTGGCGAAAGGCACAGTGACAGCAGCGGGAGCAAAGAATCCTGCTTCAGGCGATCGGCACAGTGACAGCAGCGGGAGCAGAGAATCCCCCTACCGGCAAACGAAACACTGACAGCAGCGGGAGCAGAGAATCCCGCTATCGGCGAACGGCAAAGTGACAGCAGCGGGAGCAGAGAATCACGCTACCGGCGATCGGCACACTTAGAGCAGCGGGAGCATAGAATCCCGCAATCGGCGAACGGCACAGTGACAGCAGTGGGAGCAGGGAATCCCGCTAACGGCGAACGGCACAGTGACAGCAGCGGGAGCAGAGAATCCCGCTACCGGCGAACGGCACAGTGACAGCAGCGGGAGCAAAGAATCCCGCTCCCGGTGAATGGCACAATGACGGCAGCGAGAGCAGAGAATCCCGCTCCCGGCGAACGGCACAGTGACAGCAGGGGGAGCAGAGAATCCCGCTATCGGCGAACGGCACAGTGACAGCAGCGAGAGCAGAGAATCCCGCTACCGGCTATCGGCACACTTACAGCAGCGGGAACATAGAATCCCGCTAACGGCGAACTTCACAGTGACAGCAGCGAGACAGAGAATCCCGCTAACGGCGAACGGCACAGTGACAACAGCGGGAGCAGAGAATCCCGCTCCCGGTGAAAGGCACACTGACGGCAGCGAGAGGAGAGAATCCCGCTCCCGGCGAACGGCACAGTGACAGCAATGGGAGCAGAGAATCCAGCTAACGGCGAACGGCACAGACACAGCAGCGGGAGCAGAGAATCCCGCTACTGGCGAAAGGCACAGTGATAGCAGCGGGAGCAGAGAATCCTGCTACCGACGAATGGCACACTGACAGCAGCGAGAGCAGAGAATCCCACTACCGGCGAACGGCACACTGACAGCAGCGGGAGCAGAGAATCCCGCTACCGGCGATCGGCACAGTGACAGCAGCGGGAGCAGAGAATCCCGCTACCGGCAATCGGCACAGTGACAGCAGCGGGAGCAGAGAATCCCGCTACCGGCAAACGGAACACTGACATCAGCGGGAGCAGAGAATCCCGCTACCGGCGAACGGCACAGTGACAGCAGCGGAAGCAGAGAATACCGCTATCGGCGAACGGCACAGTGACAGCAGCGGGAGCAGAGAATACCGCTACCGGCGAACGGCACAGTGACAGCAGCGGGAGCAGAGAATCCCGCTATCGGTGAACGGCACACTGACAGCAGCAGGAGCAGAGAATCCTGCTAGCGTCGTATGGCACAGTGACAGCAGCGAGAGCAGAGAATCCCGCTACCGGCGATCGGCACAGTGACAGCAGCGGGAGCAGAGAATCCCGCTACCGGCAAACGGAACACTGACAGCAGCGGGAGCATAGAATCCCGCTATCGGCAAACGGCACACTGACAGCAGCAGGAGCAGAGCATCCCGCTAGCGTCGTACGGCACAGTGACAGCAGCGGGAGCAGGGAATCCCGCTAACGGCGAACTTAACAGTGACAGCAGCGAGAGCAGAGAATCCCGCTACCGGCGAACGGCACAGTGACAGCAGCGGGAGCAGAGATTCCCGCACCCGGTGAACAGCACACTGACGGCAGCGAGAGCAGAGAATCCCGCTACCGGTGAATGGCACAGTGACAGCAGTGGGAGCAGTGAATCCCGCTAACGGCGAACGGCACAGTGACAGCAGCGAGAGCAGAGTATCCCGCTACTGGCACACGGCACTGTGACAGCAGCGGGAGCAGAGAATCCCACTATCGGCGAACGGCACACTGACAGCAGCAGGAGCAGACAATCCTGCTACCGGCAAACGGCGCAGTGACAGCAGCGGGAGCAGAGAATCCCGCTACCGGCGATCGGCAAACTTACAGCAGCGGGAGCAGGGAATCCCGCTAACGGCGAACGGCACAGTGACAGCAACGAGAGCAGAGAATCCCGCTATCGGCGAACGGCACAGTGACAGCAGTGGGAGCAGGGAATTCCGCTAACGGCGAACGGCACAGTGACAGCAGCGGGAGCAGAGAATCCCGCTACCGGCTATCGGCACACTTACAGCAGCGGGAGCAGAGAATCCCGCTACCGGCGAACGGAACAGTGACAGCAGCGGGAGCAAAGAATCCCGCTCCCGGTGAACGGCACACTGACGGCAGCGAGAGCAGAGAATCCCGCTCCCGGCGAACGGAACATTGACAGCAGCGGGAGCAGGGAATCCCGCTACCGGTGAAGGGCACAGTGGCAGCATCGTGAGTAGAAAATCCCGCTCCCGACGAACGGCACAGTGACAGCAGCGGGAGCAGAGAATCCCGCTACCGACGAACGGTACACTGACAGCAGCGGGAGCAGAGAATCCTGCTACCGGCGATCGGTACAGTGACAGCAGCGGGAGCAGAGAATCCCGCTACCGGCAAACGGAACACTGACAGCAGCAGGAGCAGAGAATCCCGCTAACGTCGTACGGCACAGTGACAGCAGCGTGAGCAGAGAATACCGCTACCGGCGATCGGCACACTTACAGCAGCGGGAGCATAGAATCCCGCTATCGGCGAACGGCACAGTGACAGCAGCGGGAGCAGAGAATCCCGCTACCGGCGAACGGCACAGTGACAGCAGCGGGAGCAGAGAATCCCGCTACCGGCGATCGGCACAGTGACAGCAGCGGGAACAGAGAATCCCGCTACCGACGAACGGCACACTGACAGCAGCAGGAGCAGAGAATCCCGCTAGCGTCGTACGGCACAGTGACAGCATCGGGAGCAGAGAATCCCGCTACCGGCGATCGGCACACTTACAGCAGCGGGAGCATAGAATCCCGCTATCGGCGAACGGCACATTTACAGCACCGGGGGGGCAGGGAATCCCGCTAACGGTAAACGGCACAGTGACAGCAGCGGGAGCAGAGAGTGCTGCTACCGACAAACGGCACACTGACAGCAGCGGGAGCAGAGAATCCCGCTACCGGTGAACGGCACAGTGACAGCAGCGGGAGCAGAGAATGCCGCTACCGGCGAACGGGACAGTGACAGCAGCGGGAGCAGAGAATCCCGCTACCGGCGAACGGCACAGTGACAGCAGCGAGAGCAGAGAATCCCGCTACCGGTGAATGGCACAGTGACAGCATCGTGGGTAGAAAATCCCGCTCCCGGCGAACCGCACAGTATCAGCAGCGGGAGCAGAAAATTCCGCTACCGGCGAACGGCACAGTGACAGCAGCGAGAGCAGAGAATCCCGCTAATGCCGAACGGCACAGTGACAGCAGCGAGAGCAGAGAATCCCGCTACCGGTGAACGGCACAGTGACAGCAGCGAGAGCAGAGAATCCCGCTACCGGCGTACGGCAAAGTGACAGCAGCGGAAACAGATAATCCCGCTACCGACGAACGGCACAGTGACAGCAGCGGGAGCAGAGAATCCTGCTACCGATGAACGGCACACTGACAGCAGCGGGAGCAGAGAATCCCGCTGCCGGTGAACCGCTCAGTGACAGCAGCGAGAGCAGACAATCCCGCTACCGGCGAACGGCACACTGACGGCAGCAGGAGCAGAGAATCCGGCTACCGGAGAATGGCACAGTAACAGCAGCGGGAGCAGGGAATCCCGCTACCGGCGAACGGCACACTGACAGCAGCGAGAGCAGAGAATCCCACTACCGGCGAATGGCACACTGACAGCAGTGAGAGCAGAGAATCCCGCTACCGGCGAACGGCACAGTGACAGCAGTGTTAGCAGAGAATCCCGCTACCGGCGAACGGAACACTGACAGCAGCGGGAGCAGGGAATCCCGCTAGCGGTGAACGGCACAGTGACAGCAGCGGGAGCAGAGAATCCCGCTACCGGCGAACGGCACAGTGACAGCAGCGGGAACAGAGAATCCCGCTACCGATGAACGGCACACTGACAGCAGCGGGAGCAGAGAATCCCGCTGCCGGTGAACCGCTAAGTGACAGCAGCGAGAGCAGACAATCCCGCTACCGGCGAACGGCACACTGACGGCAGCAGGAGCAGAGAATCCCGCTACCGGAGAACGGCACAGTGACAGCAGCGAGAGCAGTGAATCCCGCTACCGGCGAACGGAACATTGACAGCAGCGGGAGCAGGGAATCCCGCTACCGGTGAAGGGCACAGTGACAGCAGCGGGAGAGAAAATCCCACTCCCGGCGAACGGCACACTGACAGCAGCGAGAGCAGAGAATCCCGCTACTGGCGAATGGCACAGTGACAGCATCGTGAGTAGAAAATACGGCTCCCGGCGAACGGAACAGTGACAGCAGCGGGAGCAGAGAATCCCGCTACCGACGAACGGTACACTGACAGCAGCGTGAGCTGAGAATCCCACTACCGGCGAGCGGTACACTGACAGCAGCGGGAGCAGAGAATCCTGCTACCGGCGATCGTCACAGTGACAGCAGCGGGAGCAGAGAATCCCGCTACCAGCAAACGAAACACTGACAGCAGCGGGAGCAGAGAATCCCGCTCCCGGCAAACGGAACACTGACAGCAGCAGGAGCAGAGAATCCCGCTAGCGTCGTACGGCACAGTGACAGCAGCGGGAGCAGAGAATCCCGCTACCGGCGATCGGCACACTTACAGCAGCGGGAGCATAGAATCCCGCTATCGGCGAACGGCACACTGACAGCAGCAGGAGCAGAGCATCCCGCTAGCGTCGTACGGCACAGTGACAGCAGCGGGAGCAGGGAATCCCGCTAACGGCGAACTTAACAGTGACAGCAGCGAGAGCAGAGAATCCCGCTACCGGCGAACGGCACAGTGACAGCAGCGGGAGCAGAGAATCCCGCACCCGGTGAACAGCACACTGACGGCAGCGAGAGCAGAGAATCCCGCTACCGGTGAATGGCACAGTGACAGCAGTGGGAGCAGTGAATCCCGCTAACGGCGAACGGCACAGTGACAGCAGCGAGAGCAGAGTATCCCGCTACTGGCACACGGCACTGTGACAGCAGCGGGAGCAGAAAATCCCACTATCGGCGAACGGCACACTGACAGCAGCAGGAGCAGAGAATCCCGCTACCGGCGATCGGCAAACTTACAGCAGCGGGAGCAGGGAATCCCGCTAACGGCGAACGGCACAGTGACAGCAACGAGAGCAGAGAATCCCGCTATCGGCGAACGGCACAGTGACAGCAGTGGGAGCAGGGAATTCCGCTAACGGCGAACGGCACAGTGACAGCAGCGGGAGCAGAGAATCCCGCTACCGGCTATCGGCACACTTACAGCAGCGGGAGCAGAGAATCCCGCTACCGGCGAACGGAACAGTGACAGCAGCGGGAGCAAAGAATCCCGCTCCCGGTGAACGGCACACTGACGGCAGTGAGAGCAGAGAATCCCGCTCCCGGCGAACGGCACAGTGACAGGAGGGGGAGCAGAGAATCCCGCTAACGGCGAACGGCACAGTGACAGCAGCGAGAGCAGAGAATCCCGCTACCGGCGAACGGAACATTGACAGCAGCGGGAGCAGGGAATCCCGCTACCGGTGAAGGGCACACTGACAGCAGCGAGAGCAGAGAATCCCGCTACCGGCGAATGCCACAGTGACAGCATCGTGAGTAGAAAATCCCGCTCCCGACGAACGGCACAGTGACAGCAGCGGGAGCAGAGAATCCCGCTACCGACAAACGGTACACTGACAGCAGCGGGAGCAGAGAATCCTGCTACCGGCGATCGGCACAGTGACAGCAGCGGGAGCAGAGAATCCCGCTACCGGCAAACGGAACACTGACAGCAGCAGGAGCAGAGAATCCCGCTAACGTCGTACGGCACAGTGACAGCAGCGTGAGCAGAGAATCCCGCTACCGGCGATCGGCACACTTACAGCAGTGGGAGCATAGAATCCCGCTATCGGCGAACGGCACAGTGACAGCAGCGGGAGCAGGGAATCCCGCTAACGGCGAACGGCACAGTGACAGCAGCGGGAGCAGAGAATGCTGCTACCGACAAACGGCACACTGACAGCAGTGGGAGCAGAGAATCCCGCTACCGGCGAACGGCACAGTGACAGCAGCGGGAGCAGAGAATCCCGCTATCGGCGATCGGCACAGTGACAGCAGCGGGAACAGAGAATCCCGCTACCGACGAACGGCACACTGACAGCAGCAGGAGCAGAGAATCCCGCTAGCGTCGTACGGCACAGAGACAGCATCGGGAGCAGAGAATCCCGCTACCGGCGATCGGCACACTTACAGCAGTGGGAGCATAGAATCCCGCTATCGGCGAACGGCACATTTACAGAACCGGGGGGGCAGGGAATCCCGCTAACGGTGAAAGGCACAGTGACAGCAGCGGGAGCAGAGAGTGCTGCTACCGACAAACGGCACACTGACAGCAGCGGGAGCAGAGTATCCCGCTACCGGTGAACGGCACAGTGACAGCAGCGGGAGCAGAGAATGCCGCTACCGGCGAACGGGACAGTGACAGCAGCGGGAGCAGAGAATCCCGCTACCGGCGAACGGCACAGTGACAGCAGCGAGAGCAGAGAATCCCGCTACCGGTGAATGGCACAGTGACAGCATCGTGGGTAGAAAATCCCGCTCCCGGCGAACCGCACAGTGTCAGCAGCGGGAGCAGAGAATTCCGCTACCGGCGAACGGCACAGTGACAGCAGCGAGAGCAGAGAATCCCGCTAATGCCGAACGGCACAGTGACAGCAGCGAGAGCAGAGAATCCCGCTACCGGTGAACGGCACAGTGACAGCAGCGAGAGCAGAGAATCCCGCTACCGGCGTACGGCACAGTGACAGCAGCGGAAACAGATAATCCCGCTACCGACGAACGGCACAGTGACAGCAGCGGGAGCAGAGAATCCTGCTACCGATGAACGGCACACTGACAGCAGCGGGAGCATAGAATCCCGCTACTGGCGAAAGGCACAGTGAAGCAGCGGGAGCAGAGAATCCTGCTACCGACGAATGGCACACTGACAGCAGCGAGAGCAGAGAATCCCACTACCGGCGAACGGCACACTGACAGCAGCGGGAGCAAAGAATCCTGCTACAGGCGATCGGCACAGTGACAGCAGCGGGAGCAGAGAATCCCCCTACCGGCAAACGAAACACTGACAGCAGCGGGAGCAGAGAATCCCGCTATCGGCGAACGGCAAAGTGACAGCAGCGGGAGCAGAGAATCACGCTACCGGCGATCGGCACACTTAGAGCAGCGGGAGCATAGAATCCCGCAATCGGCGAACGGCACAGTGACAGCAGTGGGAGCAGGGAATCCCGCTAACGGCGAACGGCACAGTGACAGCAGCGGGAGCAGAGAATCCCGCTACCGGCGAACGGCACAGTGACAGCAGCGGGAGCAAAGAATCCCGCTCCCGGTGAATGGCACAATGACGGCAGCGAGAGCAGAGAATCCCGCTCCCGGCGAACGGCACAGTGACAGCAGGGGGAGCAGAGAATCCCGCTATCGGCGAACGGCACAGTGACAGCAGCGAGAGCAGAGAATCCCGCTACCGGCTATCGGCACACTTACAGCAGCGGGAACATAGAATCCCGCTAACGGCGAACTTCACAGTGACAGCAGCGAGACAGAGAATCCCGCTAACGGCGAACAGCACAGTGACAACAGCGGGAGCAGAGAATCCCGCTCCCGGTGAAAGGCACACTGACGGCAGCGAGAGGAGAGAATCCCGCTCCCGGCGAACGGCACAGTGACAGCAATGGGAGCAGAGAATCCCGCTAACGGCGAACGGCACAGACACAGCAGCGGGAGCAGAGAATCCCGCTACTGGCGAAAGGCACAGTGATAGCAGCGGGAGCAGAGAATCCTGCTACCGACGAATGGCACACTGACAGCAGCGAGAGCAGAGAATCCCACTACCGGCGAACGGCACACTGACAGCAGCGGGAGCAGAGAATCCCGCTACCGGCGATCGGCACAGTGACAGCAGCGGGAGCAGAGAATCCCGCTACCGGCAATCGGCACAGTGACAGCAGCGGGAGCAGAGAATCCCGCTACCGGCAAACGGAACACTGACATCAGCGGGAGCAGAGAATCCCGCTACCGGCGAACGGCACAGTGACAGCAGCGGAAGCAGAGAATACCGCTATCGGCGAACGGCACAGTGACAGCAGCGGGAGCAGAGAATACCGCTACCGGCGAACGGCACAGTGACAGCAGCGGGAGCAGAGAATCCCGCTATCGGTGAACGGCACACTGACAGCAGCAGGAGCAGAGAATCCTGCTAGCGTCGTATGGCACAGTGACAGCAGCGAGAGCAGAGAATCCCGCTACCGGCGATCGGCACAGTGACAGCAGCGGGAGCAGAGAATCCCGCTACCGGCAAACGGAACACTGACAGCAGCGGGAGCATAGAATCCCGCTATCGGCAAACGGCACACTGACAGCAGCAGGAGCAGAGCATCCCGCTAGCGTCGTACGGCACAGTGACAGCAGCGGGAGCAGGGAATCCCGCTAACGGCGAACTTAACAGTGACAGCAGCGAGAGCAGAGAATCCCGCTGCCGGCGAACGGCACAGTAACAGCAGCGGGAGCAGAGATTCCCGCACCCGGTGAACAGCACACTGACGGCAGCGAGAGCAGAGAATCCCGCTACCGGTGAATGGCACAGTGACAGCAGTGGGAGCAGTGAATCCCGCTAACGGCGAACGGCACAGTGACAGCAGCGAGAGCAGAGAATCCCACTACCGGCGAACGGCACAGTAACAGCAGCGGGAGCAGAGATTCCCGCACCCGGTGAACAGCACACTGACGGCAGCGAGAGCAGAGAATCCCGCTACCGGTGAATGGCACAGTGACAGCAGTGGGAGCAGTGAATCCCGCTAACGGCGAACGGCACTGTGACAGCAGCGGGAGCAGAGAATCCCACTATCGGCGAACGGCACACTGACAGCAGCAGGAGCAGACAATCCTGCTACCGGCAAACGGCACAGTGACAGCAGCGGGAGCAGAGAATCCCGCTACCGGCGATCGGCAAACTTACAGCAGCGGGAGCAGGGAATCCCGCTAACGGCGAACGGCACAGTGACAGCAACGAGAGCAGAGAATCCCGCTATCGGCGAACGGCACAGTGACAGCAGTGGGAGCAGGGAATTCCGCTAACGGCGAACGGCACAGTGACAGCAGCGGGAGCAGAGAATCCCGCTACCGGCTATCGGCACACTTACAGCAGCGGGAGCAGAGAATCCCGCTACCGGCGAACGGAACAGTGACAGCAGCGGGAGCAAAGAATCCCGCTCCCGGTGAACGGCACACTGACGGCAGCGAGAGCAGAGAATCCCGCTCCCGGCGAACGGCACAGTGACAGGAGGGGGAGCAGAGAATCCCGCTAACGGCGAACGGCACAGTGACAGCAGCGAGAGCAGAGAATCCCGCTACCGGCGAACGGAACATTGACAGCAGCGGGAGCAGGGAATCCCGCTACCGGTGAAGGGCACAGTGGCAGCATCGTGAGTAGAAAATCCCGCTCCCGACGAACGGCACAGTGACAGCAGCGGGAGCAGAGAATCCCGCTACCGACGAACGGTACACTGACAGCAGCGGGAGCAGAGAATCCTGCTACCGACAAACGGCACGCTGACAGCAGCGGGAGCAGAGAATCCCGCTACCGGCGAACGGCACAGTGACAGCAGCGGGAGCAGAGAATCCCGCTACCGGCGATCGGCACAGTGACAGCAGCGGGAACAGAGAATCCCGCTACCGACGAACGGCACACTGACAGCAGCAGGAGCAGAGAATCCCGCTAGCGTCGTACGGCACAGTGACAGCATCGGGAGCAGAGAATCCCGCTACCGGCGATCGGCACACTTACAGCAGCGGGAGCATAGAATCCCGCTATCGGCGAACGGCACATTTACAGCACCGGGGGGGCAGGGAATCCCGCTAACGGTAAACGGCACAGTGACAGCAGCGGGAGCAGAGAGTGCTGCTACCGACAAACGGCACACTGACAGCAGCGGGAGCAGAGAATCCCGCTACCGGTGAACGGCACAGTGACAGCAGCGGGAGCAGAGAATGCCGCTACCGGCGAACGGGACAGTGACAGCAGCGGGAGCAGAGAATCCCGCTACCGGCGAACGGCACAGTGACAGCAGCGAGAGCAGAGAATCCCGCTACCGGTGAATGGCACAGTGACAGCATCGTGGGTAGAAAATCCCGCTCCCGGCGAACCGCACAGTATCAGCAGCGGGAGCAGAAAATTCCGCTACCGGCGAACGGCACAGTGACAGCAGCGAGAGCAGAGAATCCCGCTAATGCCGAACGGCACAGTGACAGCAGCGAGAGCAGAGAATCCCGCTACCGGTGAACGGCACAGTGACAGCAGCGAGAGCAGAGAATCCCGCTACCGCCGTACGGCAAAGTGACAGCAGCGGAAACAGATAATCCCGCTACCGACGAACGGCACAGTGACAGCAGCGGGAGCAGAGAATCCTGCTACCGATGAACGGCACACTGACAGCAGCGGGAGCAGAGAATCCCGCTGCCGGTGAACCGCTCAGTGACAGCAGCGAGAGCAGACAATCCCGCTACCGGCGAACGGCACACTGACGGCAGCAGGAGCAGAGAATCCCGCTACCGGAGAATGGCACAGTAACAGCAACGGGAGCAGGGAATCCCGCTACCGCCGAACGGCACACTGACAGCAGCGAGAGCAGAGAATCCCACTACCGGCGAATGGCACACTGACAGCAGTGAGAGCAGAGAATCCCGCTACCGGCGAACGGCACAGTGACAGCAGTGTTAGCAGAGAATCCCGCTACCGGCGAACGGAACACTGACAGCAGCGGGAGCAGGGAATCCCGCTAGCGGTGAACGGCACAGTGACAGCAGCGGGAGCAGAAAATCCCGCTACCGGCGAACGGCACAGTGACAGCAGCGGGAACAGAGAATCCCGCTACCGATGAACGGCACACTGACAGCAGCGGGAGCAGAGAATCCCGCTGCCGGTGAACCGCTAAGTGACAGCAGCGAGAGCAGACAATCCCGCTACCGGCGAACGGCACACTGACGGCAGCAGGAGCAGAGAATCCCGCTACCGGAGAACGGCACAGTGACAGCAGCGAGAGCAGTGAATCCCGCTACCGGCGAACGGAACATTGACAGCAGCGGGAGCAGGGAATCCCGCTACCGGTGAAGGGCACAGTGACAGCAGCGGGAGAGAAAATCCCACTCCCGGCGAACGGCACACTGACAGCAGCGAGAGCAGAGAATCCCGCTACTGGCGAATGGCACAGTGACAGCATCGTGAGTAGAAAATACGGCTCCCGGCGAACGGAACAGTGACAGCAGCGGGAGCAGAGAATCCCGCTACCGACGAACGGTACACTGACAGCAGCGTGAGCTGAGAATCCCACTACCGGCGAGCGGTACACTGACAGCAGCGGGAGCAGAGAATCCTGCTACCGGCGATCGTCACAGTGACAGCAGCGGGAGCAGAGAATCCCGCTACCAGCAAACGAAACACTGACAGCAGCGGGAGCAGAGAATCCCGCTCCCGGCAAACGGAACACTGACAGCAGCAGGAGCAGAGAATCCCGCTAGCGTCGTACGGCACAGTGACAGCAGCGGGAGCAGAGAATCCCGCTACCGGCGATCGGCACACTTACAGCAGCGGGAGCATAGAATCCCGCTATCGGCGAACGGCACAGTTACAGCACCGGGGGGGCAGGGAACCCCGCTAACGGCGAACGGCACAGTGACAGCAGCGGGAGCAGAGAATCCCGCTACCGGCGAACGGCACAGTGACAGCAGCGGGAGCAGAGAATGCTGCTACCAACAAACTGCACAGTGACAGCAGCGAGAGCAGAGAATCCCGCTAACGGCGAACGGCACAGTGACAGCAGCGAGAGCAGAGAATCCCGCTACCGGCGTACGGCACAGTGACAGCAGCGGAAACAGAGAATCCCGCTACCGACGAACGGCACAGTGACAGCAGCGGGAGCAGAGAATCCTGCTACCGATGAACGGAACACTGACAGCAGCGGGAGCAGGGAATCCCGCTACCGGCGATCGGCACAGTGACAGCAGCGAGAACAGACAATCCCGCTACCGGCGAACGACACACTGACGGCAGCAGGAGCAGAGAATCCCGCTACCGGAGAACGGCACAGTGACAGCAGCGGGAGCAGGGAATCCTGCTACCGGCGAACGGCACACTGACAGCAGCGAGAGCAGAGAATACCACTACCGGTGAACGGCACACTGACAGCAGCGAGAGCAGAGAATCCCGCGACCGGCGAACGGAACATTGACAGCAGCGGGAGCAGAGAATCCCACTACCGGCGAACGGCACACTGACAGCAGTGAGAGCAGAGAATCCCGCTGCCGGTGAACCGCTCAGTGACCGCAGCGAGAGCAGACAATCCCGCTACCGGCGAACGGCACACTGACGGCAGCAGGAGCAGAGAATCCCGCTACCGGAGAACGGCACAGTGACAGCAGCGGGAGCAGGGAATCCCGCTAACGGCGAACGGCACACTGACAGCAGCGAGAGCAGAGAATCCCACTACCGGTGAACGGCACACTGACAGCAGCGGGAGCAGAGAATCCCTCTACCGGCGAACAGCACAGTGACAGCAGCGAGAGCAGAGAATCCCGCTACCGGCGAACTGAACATTGACAGCTGCGGGAGCAGGGAATCCTGCTACCGGTGAAGGGCACAGTGACAGCAGCGGGAGCAGAGAATCCCGCTACCGGCGAATGGCACAGTGACAGCATCGGGAGAGAAAATCCCACTCCCGGCGAACGGCACAGTGACAGCAGCGGGAGCAGAGAATCCCGCTACCGGCGAACGGCACAGTGACAGCAGCAGGAGCAGAGAATCCCGCTACCTGCGAACGGCACAGTGACAGCAGCGAGAGCAGATAATCCCGCTACCGGCGAATGGCACAGTGGCAGCATCGTGAGTAGAAAATCCCGCTCCCGGCGAACGGCACAGTGACAGCAGCGAGAACAGACAATCCCGCTACTGGCGAACGACACACTGACGGCAGCAGGAGCAGAGAATCCCGCTACCGGAGAACGGCACAGTGACAGCAGCGGGAGCAGGGAATCCTGCTACCGGCGAACGGCACACTGACAGCAGCGAGAGCAGAGAATACCACTACCGGTGAACGGCACACTGACAGCAGCGAGAGCAGAGAATCCCGCTACCGGCGAACGGAACATTGACAGCAGCGGGAGCAGAGAATCCCACTACCGGCGAACGGCACACTGACAGCAGTGAGAGCAGAGAATCCCGCTGCCGGTGAACCGCTCAGTGACCGCAGCGAGAGCAGACAATCCCGCTACCGGCGAACGGCACACTGACGGCAGCAGGAGCAGAGAATCCCGCTACCGGAGAACGGCACAGTGACAGCAGCGGGAGCAGGGAATCCCGCTAACGGCGAACGGCACACTGACAGCAGCGAGAGCAGAGAATCCCACTACCGGTGAACGGCACACTGACAGCAGCGGGAGCAGAGAATCCCTCTACCGGCGAACGGCACAGTGACAGCAGCGAGAGCAGAGAATCCCGCTACCGGCGAACTGAACATTGACAGCAGCGGGAGCAGGGAATCCTGCTACCGGTGAAGGGCACAGTGACAGCAGCGGGAGCAGAGAATCCCGCTACCGGCGAATGGCACAGTGACAACATCGGGAGAGAAAATCCCACTCCCGGCGAACGGCACAGTGACAGCAGCGGGTGCAGAGAATCCCACTCCCGGCGAAAGGCACAGTGGCAGCATCGTGAGTAGAAAATCCCGCTCCCGGCGAACGGCACAGTGACAGCAGCGGGAGCAGAGAATCCCGCTACCGACGAACGGTACACTGACAGCAGCGTGAGCAGAGAATCCCACTACCGGCGAACGGTACACTGACAGCAGCGGGAGCAGAGAATCCTGCTACCGGCGATCGGCACAGTGACAGCAGCGGGCGCAGAGAATCCCGCTACCAGCAAACGAAACACTGACAGCAGCGGGAGCAGAGAATCCCGCTACCGGCAAACGGGACACTGACAGCAGCAGGAGCAGAGAATCCCGCTAGCGTCGTACGGCACAGTGACAGCAGCGTGAGCAGAGAATCCCGCTACCGGCGATCGGCACACTTACAGCAGCGGGAGCATAGAATCCCGCTATCAGCGAACGGCACAGTGACAGCAGCGGGAGCAGGAAATCCCGCTAACGGCGAACGGCACAGTGACTGCAGCGGGAGCAGAGAATGCTGCTACCGACAAACGGCACACTGACAGCAGCGGAAGCAGAGAATCCCGCTACCGGCGAACGGCACCGTGACAGCAGCGGGAGCAGAGAATCCCGTTACCGGCGATCGGCACAGTGACAGCAGCGGGAGCAGAGAATCTCGCTACCGACGAACGGCACACTGACAGCAGCAGGAGCAGAGAATCCCGCTAGCGTCGTACGGCACACTGACAGCAGCGGGAGCAGAGAATCCCGCTAACGGCGAACGGCACAGTGACAGCAGCGGGAGCAGAGAATCCCGCTACCGGCGATCGGCACAGTGACAGCAGCAGGAGCAGAGAATCCCGCTACCGGTGAACGGCACAGTGACAGCAGCGGGAGCAGAGAATCCTGCTACCGACAAACGGCACACTGACAGCAGCGGGAGCAGAGAATCCCGCTACCGGTGAACGGCACAGCGACAGCAGCGGGAGCAGAGAATCCCGCTACCAGCGAACGGCACAGTGACAGCAGCGGGAGCAGAGAATCCCGCTACCGGCGAACGGCACAGTGACAGCAGCGAGAGCAGAGAATCCCGCTACCGGTGAATGGCACAGTGACAGCATCGTGAGTAGAAAATCCCGCTCCAGGCGAACGGCACAGTGACAGCAGCGGGAGCAGAGAATTCCGCTACCGGCGAACGGCACACTGACAGCAGCGAGAACAGAGAATCCCACTACCGGCGAATGGCACACTGACAGCAGCGGGAGCAGGGAATCCCGCTACCGGTGAAGGGCACAGTGACAGCAGCGGGAGCAGAGAATCCCGCTGCCGGCGAATGGCACAGTGACAGCATCGGGAGAGAAAATCCCACTCCCGCGAACGGCACAGACAGCAGCGAGAGCAGAGAATCCCGCTACCGGCAAATGGCACTGTGACAGCATCGTGAGTAGAAAATCCCGCTCCCGGCGAACGGCACAGTGACAGCAGCGGGAGCAGAGAATCCCGCTCCCGACGAACGGCACACTGACAGCAGCGAGAGCAGAGAATCCCACTACCGGCGAAAGGTACACTGACAGCAGCGGGAGCAGAGAATCCTGCTACCGGCGATCGGCACAGTGACAGCAGTGGGAGCAGAGAATCCCGCTACCAGCAAACGAAACAATGACAGCAGCGGGAGCAGAGAATCCCGCTACCGGCAAACGGAACACTGACAGCAGTAGGAGCAGAGTATCCCGCTAGCGTTGTACGGCACAGTGACAGCAGCGGGAGCAGAGAATCCCGCTACCGGCGATCGGCACACTTACAGCAGCGAGAGCAGAGAATCCCGCTATCGGCGAACGGCACAGTGACAGCAGCGGGAGCAGGGAATCCTGCTAACGGTGAATGGCACAGTGACAGCAGCGCGAGCAGAGAATGCTGCTACCGACAAACGGCACACTGACAGCAGCGGGAGCAGAGATTCCCGCTAGCGGCGATCGGCACACTTACAGCAGCGGGAGCATAGAATCCCTCTATCAGCGAACGGCACAGTGACAGCAGCGGGAGCAGGGAATCCCGCCAACGGCGAACGGCACAGTGACAGCAGCGGGAGCAGAGAATGCTACTACCGACAAACGGCACACTGACAGCAGCGGGAGCGGAGAATCCCGCTACCGGCGAACGGCACAGTGACAGCAGCGGGAGCAGAGAATCCCGCTACCGGCGATCGGCACAGTGACAGCAGCGGGAGCAGAGAATCCCGCTACCGACGAACGGCACACTGACAGCAGCGGGAGCAGGGAATCCCGCCAACGGCGAACGGCACAATGACAGCAGCGGGAGCAGAGAATGCTACTACCGACAAACGGCACACTGACAGCAGCGGGAGCAGAGAATCCCGCTATCGGCGAACGGCACAGTGACAGCAGGGGGAGCAGAGAATCCCGCTACCGGCGATCGGCACAGTGACAGCAGCGAGCGCAGACAATTCCGCTACCGGCGAACGGCACACTGACGGCAGCAGGAGCACAGAATCCCGCTACCGGAGTACGGCACAGTGACAGCAGCGGGAGCAGGGAATCCCGCTACCAGCGAACGGCACAGTGACAGCAGCGGGAGCAGAGAATCCCGCTACCGACGAACGGCACACTGACAGCAGCGAGAGCAGAGAATCCCTCTACCGGCGAACGGCACACTGACAGCAGCGGGAGCAGAGAATCCCGCTACCGGCGAACGGCACAGTGACAGCAGCGGGAGCAGAGAATCCTGCTACCGGCGATCGGCACAGTGACAGCAGCGGAAGCAGAGAATCCCGCTACCGGCGATCGGCACACTTACAGCAGCGAGAGCAGAGAATCCCGCTATCGGCGAACGGCACAGTGACAGCAGCGGGAGCAGGGAATCCTGCTAACGGTGAACGGCACAGTGACAGCAGCGCGAGCAGAGAATGCTGCTACCGACAAACGGCACACTGACAGCAGCGGGAGCAGAGATTCCCGCTAGCGGCGATCGGCACACTTACAGCAGCGGGAGCATAGAATCCCTCTATCGGCGAACGGCACAGTGACAGCAGCGGGAGCAGGGAATCCCGCCAACGGCGAACGGCACAGTGACAGCAGCTGGAGCAGAGAATGCTACTACCGACAAACGGCACACTGACAGCAGCGGGAGCGGAGAATCCCGCTACCGGCGAACGGCACAGTGACAGCAGCGGGAGCAGAGAATCCCGCTACCGGCGATCGGCACAGTGACAGCAGCGGGAGCAGAGAATCCCGCTACCGACGAACGGCACACTGACAGCAGCGGGAGCAGGGAATCCCGCCAACGGCGAACGGCACAGTGACAGCAGCGGGAGCAGAGAATGCTACTACCGACAAACGGCACACTGACAGCAGAGGGAGCAGAGAATCCCGCTATCGGCGAACGGCACAGTGACAGCAGCGGGAGCAGAGAATCCCGCTACCGGCGATCGGCACAGTGACAGCAGCGAGCGCAGACAATTCCGCTACCGGCGAACGGCACACTGACGGCAGGAGGAGCACAGAATCCCGCTACCGGAGAACGGCACAGTGACAGCAGCGGGAGCAGGGAATCCCGCTACCGGCGAACGGCACAGTGACAGCAGCGGGAGCAGAGAATCGCGCTACCGACGAACGGCACACTGACAGCAGCGAGAGCAGAGAATCCCTCTACCGGCGAACGGCACACTGACAGCAGCGGGAGCAGAGAATCCCGCTACCGGCGAACGGCACAGTGACAGCAGCGGGAGCAGAGAATCCTGCTACCGGCGATCGGCACAGTGACAGCAGCGGAAGCAGAGAATCCCGCTACCGACGAACGGCACACTGACAGCAGCAGGAGCAGGGAATCCCGCTAGCGTCGTACGGCACAGTGACAGCAGCGGGAGCAGAGAATCCCGCTAGCGGCGATCGGCACACTTACAGCAGCGGGAGCATAGAATCCCGCTATCGGCGAACGGCACAGTGACAGCAGCGGGAGCAGGGAATCCCGCCAACGGCGAACGGCACAGTGACAGCAGCGGGAGCAGAGAATCCCGCTACCGGCGATCGGCACAGTGACAGCAGCGGGAGCAGAGAATCCCGCTACCGACGAACGGCACACTGACAGCAGCAGGAGCAGAGAATCCCGCTACCGGCGAACGGCACAGTGACAGCAGCGGGAGCAGAGAATCCCGCTACCGGAAAACCGCTCAGTGACAGCAGCGAGAGCAGATCATCCCGCTACCGGCGAACGGCACACTGACGGCAGTAGGAGCAGAGAATCCCGCTACCGGAGAATGGCACAGTGACAGCAGCGGGAGCAGGGAATCCCACGACAGGCGAACGGCACACTGACAGCACCGAGAGCAGAGAATCCCACGACAGGCGAACGGCACACTGATAGCAGCGAGAGCAGAGAATCCCGCTACCGGTGAACGGCACAGTGACAGCAGCGGGAGCAGAGAATCCCGCTACCGGCGAACGGCACAGTGACAGCTGCAGGAGCAGAGAATCCCGCTACCTGCGAACGGCACAGTGACAGCAGCGAGATCTGAGAATCCCGCTACCGGCGAATGGCACAGTGACAGCATCGCGAGTAGAAAATCCCGCTCCCGGCGAACGGCACAGTGACAGCAGCGGGAGCAGAGAATCCCGCTACCGGCGAACGGCACAGTGACAGCAGCGAGAGCAGAGAATCCCGCTACCGGCGAATGGCACAGTGACAGCATCGTGATTGGAAAATACCGCTCCCGGCGAACGGCACAGTGACAGCAGCGGGAGGAGAGAATCCCACTACCGGTGAACGGCACAGTGACTGCAGTGGGAGCAGAGAATCCCGCTAATGGCGAACGGCACAGTGACAGCAGCGAGAGCAGAGAATCCCGCTACCGGCGAACGGCACAGTGACAGCAGCGAGAGCAGAGAATCCCGCTACCGGCGTACGGCACAGTGACAGCAGCGGAAACAGAGAATCCCGCTACCGACGAACGGCACAGTGACAGCAGCGAGAGCAGAGAATCCCGCTACCGGCGATCGGCACAGTGACAGCATCGGGAGCAGAGAATCCCGTTACCGGCGAACGGCACAGTGACAGCAGCGGGAGCAGAGAATCCTGCTACCGATAAACGGGACACTGACAGCAGCGGGAGCAGAGAATCCCGCTACCGGCGAACGGCACAGTGACAGCAGCGGGAGCAGAGAATCCCGCTACCGGCAAACGGCACAGAGACAGCAGCGAGAGCAGAGAATCTAGCTACCGGTGAACTGCTCAGTGACAGCAGCGAGAGCAGACAATCCCGCTACCGGCGAACGGCACACTGACGGCAGCAGGAGCAGAGAATCCCGCTACCGGTGAAGGGCACAGTGACAGCAGCGGGAGCAGAGAATCCCGCTACCGGCGAATGGCACAGTGACAGCATCGGGAGAGAAAATCCCACTCCCGGCGAACGGCACGCTGACAGCAGCGAGAGCAGAGAATCCCGCTACCGGCGAATGGCACAGTGACAGCATCGTGAGTAGAAAATCCAGCTCCCGGCGAACGGCACAGTGACAGCAGCGGGAGCAGAGAATCCCGCTACCGGCGATCGGCACACTTACAGCAGCGGGAGCATAGATTCCCGCTATCGGATAACGGCACAGTGACAGCAGCGGGAGCAGGGAATCCCGCTAACGGCGAACGGCACAGTGACAGCAGCAGGAGCAGAGAATGCTGCTACCGACAAACGGCACACTGACAGCAGCGGGAGCAGAGAATCCCGTTACCGGCGAACGGCACAGTGACAGCAGCGGGAGCAGAGAATCCTGCTACCGGCGATCGGCACAGTGACAGCAGCGGGAGCAGAGAATCCCGCTACCGACGAACGGCACACTGACAGCAGCGGGAGCAGAGAATCCCGCTACCGGCGATCGGCACACTTACAGCAGCGGGAGCATAGAATCCCGCTATCGGCGAACGGCACAGTGACAGCAGCGGGAGCAGGCAATCCCGCTATCGGCGAACGGCACAGTGACAGCAGCGGGAGCAGAGAATGCTGCTACCGACAAACGGCACACTGACAGCAGCGGTAGCAGAGAATCCCGCTACCGGCGAACGGCACAGTGACAGCAGCGGGAGCAGAGAATCCTGCTACCGGCGATCGGCACAGTGACAGCAGCAGGAGCAGAGAATCCCGCTACCGGCGAACGTCACAGTGACAGCAGCAGGAGCAGAGAATTCCGCTACCGGCGAACGGCACACTGACGGCAGCAGGAGCAGAGAATCCCGCTACCGGCAAACGGCACAGTGACAGCAGCGGGAGCAGGGAATCCCGCGTACAGCGAACGGCACACTGACAGCACCGAGAGCAGAGAATCCCACTACCGGCGAACGCCACAGTGACAGCAGCGGGAGCAGAGAATCCTGCTACCGGCGATCGGCACAGTGACAGCAGCGGGAGCAGAGAATCCCGCTACCGACGAACGGCACACTGACAGCAGCAGGAGCAGAGAATCCCGCTAGCGTCGTACGGCACAGTGACAGCAGCGGGAGCAGAGAATCCCGCTACCGGCGTTCGGCACACTTACAGCAGCGGGAGCAGGGAATCCCGCTAGCGTCGTACGGCACAGTGACAGCAGCGGGAGCAGAGAATCCCGCTATCGGCGAACGGCACACTGACAGCAGCGGGAGCAGAGAATCCCGCTAGCGTCGTACGGCACAGTGACAGCAGCGGGAGCAGAGAATCCCGCTATCGGCGAACGGCACACTGACAGCAGCGGGAGCAGGGAATCCCGCTACCGGCGAACGGCACAGTGACAGCAGCGGGAGCAGAGAATCCCGCTACCGGCGATCGGCACAGTGACAGCAGCAGGAGCAGAGAATCCCGCTACCGGCGAACGGCACAGTGACAGCAGCAGGAGCAGACAATCCCGCTACCGGCGAACGGCACACTGACGGCAGCAGGAGCAGAGAATCCCGCTACCGGAGAATGGCACAGTGACAGCAGCGGGAGCAGGGAATCCCGCGTACGGCGAACGGCACACTGACAGCACCGAGAGCAGAGAATCCAACTACCGGCGAACGGCACACTGACAGCAGCGAGAGCAGAGAATCCGGCGAACGGCGAACGGCACAGTGACAGCAGCGAGAGCAGAGAATCCCGCTACCGGCGAATGTCACAGTGACTGCATCGTAAGTAGAAAATCCCGCTCCCGGCGAACGGCACAGTGACAGCTGAGGGAGCAGAGAATCCCGCTACCGGTGAACGGCACAGTGACAGCAGTGGGAGCAGCGAATCCCGCTAATGGCGAACGGCACAGTGACAGCAGCGAGAACAGAGAATCCCACGACCGGCGAACGGCACACTGACAGCAGCTAGAGCAGAGAATCCCGCTACCGGTGAACGGCACAGTGACAGCAGCTAGAGCAGAGAATCCCGCTACCGGCGATCGGCACACTTACAGCAGCGGGAGCATAGAATCCCGCTATCTGCGAACGGCACAGTGACAGCAGCGGGAGCAAGGAATCCCGCTAACGGCGAACGGCACAGTGACAGCAGCGGGAGCAGAGAATGCTGCTACCGACAAACGGCACACTGACAGCAGCGGGAGCAGAGAATCCCGCTACCGGCGAACGGCACAGTGACAGCAGCGGGAGCAGAGAATCCTGCTACCGGCGATCGGCACAGTGACAGCAGCGGGAACAGAGAATCCCGCTACCGACGAACGGCACAGTGACAGCAGCGAGAGCAGAGAATCCCGCTACCGGCGAATGTCACAGTGACTGCATCGTAAGTAGAAAATCCCGCTCCCGGCGAACGGCACAGTGACAGCTGAGGGAGCAGAGAATCCCGCTACCGGTGAACGGCACAGTGACAGCAGTGGGAGCAGAGAATCCCGCTAATGGCGAACGGCACAGTGACAGCAGCGAGAACAGAGAATCCCACTACCGGCGAACGGCACACTGACAGCAGCGAGAGCAGAGAATCCCGCTACCGGTGAACGGCACAGTGACAGCAGCGGGAGGAGAGAATCCCGCTACCGGTGAACGGCACAGTGACAGCAGTGGGAGCAGAGAATCCCGCTAATGGCGAATGGCACAGTGACAGCAGCGAGAGCAGAGAATCCCGCGACCGGCGTACGGCACAGTGACAGCAGCGGAAACAGAGAATCCCGCTACCGACGAACGGCACAGTGACAGCAGCAAGAGCAGAGAATCCCGCTACCGGCGATCGGCACAGTGACAGCATCGGGAGCAGAGAATCCAGCTACCGGCGAATGGCACAGTGACAGCAGCGGGAGCAGAGAATCCTGCTACCGATAAACGGGACACTGACAGCAGCGGGAGCAGAGAATCCCGCTACCGGCGAACGGCACAGTGACAGCAGCGGGAGCAGAGAATCCCGCTACCGGCAAACGGCACAGAGACAGCAGCGAGAGCAGAGAATCCAGCTACCGGTGAACCGCTCAGTGACACCAGCGAGAGCAGACAATCCCGCTACCGGCAAACGGCACACTGACGGCAGCAGGAGCAGAGAATCCCGCTACCGGTGAACGGCACAGTGACAGCAGCGAGAGCAGAGAATCCCGCTACCGGCGAACGGCACAGTGACAGCAGCGAGAGCAGAGAATCCCGCTACCGGCGAACGGCACAGTGACAGCAGCGAGAGCAGAGAATCCCGCTACCGGCGAACGGAACATTGACAGCAGCGGGAGCAGGGAATCCAGCTACCGGTGAAGGGCACAGTGACAGCAGCGGGAGCAGAGAATCCCGCTACCGGCGAATGGCACAGTGACAGCATCGGGCGAGAAAATCCCACTCCCGGCGAACGGCACACTGACAGCAGCGAGAGCAGAGAATCCCGCTACCGGCGAATGGAACAGTGACAACATAGTGAGTAGAAAATCCAGCTCCCGGCGAACGGCACAGTGACAGCAGCGAGAGCAGAGAATCCCGCTACCGGCGATCGGCACACTTACAGCAGCGGGAGCATAGAATCCCGCTATCTGCGAACGGCACAGTGACAGCAGCGGGAGCAGAGAATCCCGCTTCCGGCGAACGGCACATTGACAGCAGCGGGAGCAGAGAATGCTGCTACCGACAAACGGCACACTGACAGCAGCGGGAGCAGAGAATCCCGCTACCGACGAGCGGCACACTGACAGCAGCAGGAGCAAGAATCCCGCTAGCGTCGTACGGCACAGTGACAGCAGCGGGAGCAGAGAATCCCGCTACCGGCGATCGGCACACTTACAGCAGCGGGAGCATAGAATCCCGCTATCGGCGAACGGCACAGTGACAGCAGCGGGAGCAGGGAATCCCGCTAACGGCGAATGGCAAAGTGACAGCAGCGGGAGCAGAGAATCCCGCTATCGGCGAACGGCACAGTGACAGCAGCGGGAGCAGGGAATCCCGCTACCGACAAACGGCACACTGACAGCAGCGGGAGCAGAGAATCCCGCTACCGGCGAACGGCACCGTGATAGCAGCGAGAGCAGAGAATCCCGCTACCGGCGAATGGCACAGTGACAGCATCGTGAGTAGAAAATCCCGCTCCCGGCGAACGGCACAGTGACAGCTGAGGGAGCAGAGAATCCCGCTACCGGTGAACGGCACAGTGACAGCAGCGAGAGCAGAGAATCCCGCTACCGGCGTAGGGCACAGTGACAGCAGCGGAAACAGAGAATCCCGCTACCGACGAACGGCACACTGACAGCAGCGGGAGCAGAGAATCCCGCTACTGGTGAACGGCACAGTGACAGCAGTGGGAGCAGAGAATCCTGCTACCGATGAACGGCACACTGACAGCAGCGGGAGCAGAGAATCCCGCTACCGGCGAACGGCACAGTGACAGCAGGTGGAGCAGAGAATCCCGCTACCGGCGAACGGCACAGTGACAGCAGAGGGAGCAGAGAATCCCGCTACCGGCAAACGGCACAGTGACAGCAGCGAGAGCAGAGAATCCCGCTACCGGTGAACCGCTCAGTGACATCAGCGAGAGCAGACAATCCCGCAACCGGCGAACGGCACACTGACGGCAGCAGGAGCAGAGCGTCCCGCTACCGGAGAACGGCACAGTGACAGCAGCGGGAGTAGGGAATCCCACTACCGGCGAACGGCACAGTGACAGCAGCGGGAGCAGAGAATCCCGCTACAGGCGATCGGCACAGTGACAGCAGCGGGAGCAGAGAATCCCGCTACCGGCGATCGGCACAGTGACAGCAGTGGGAGCAGAGAATCCTGCTACCGATGAACGGCACACTGACAGCAGCGGGAGCAGAGAATACCGCTACCGGCGACCGGCACAGTGACAGCAGCGGGAGCAGAGAATCCCGCTACCGGCGATTGGCACAGTGACAGCAGCGGGAGCAGAGAATCCCGCTACCGGCAAACGGAACACTGACAGCAGCGGGAGCAGAGAATCCCGCTATCGGCGAACGGTACACTGACAGCAGCAGGAGCAGTGAATCCCGCTAGCGTCGTACGGCACAGTGACAGCAGCGAGAGCAGAGAATCCCGCTACCGGCAAACGGAACACTGACAGCAGCGGGAGCAGAGAATCCCGCTACCGGCGAATGGAACAGTGACAACATAGTGTGTAGAAAATCCAGCTCCCGGCGACCGGCACAGTGACAGCAGCGAGAGCAGAGAATCCCGCTACCGGCGATCGGCACACTTACAGCAGCGGGAGCATAGAATCCCGCTATCTGCGAACGGCACAGTGACAGCAGCGGGAGCAGAGAATCCCGCTTCCGGCGAACGGCACAGTGACAGCAGCGGGAGCAGAGAATGCTGCTACCGACAAACGGCACACTGACAGCAGCGGGAGCAGAGAATCCCGCTACCGACGAACGGCACACTGACAGCAGCAGGAGCAAGAATCCCGCTAGCGTCGTACGGCACAGTGACAGCAGCGGGAGCAGAGAATCCCGCTACCGGCGATCGGCACACTTACAGCAGCGGGAGCATAGAATCCCGCTATCGGCGAACGGCACAGTGACAGCAGCGGGAGCAGGGAATCCCGCTAACGGCGAATGGCACAGTGACAGCAGCGGGAGCAGAGAATCCCGCTATCGGCGAACGGCACAGTGACAGCAGCGGGAGCAGGGAATCCCGCTACCGACAAACGGCACACTGACAGCAGCGGGAGCAGAGAATCCCGCTACCGGCGAACGGCACAGTGATAGCAGCGGGAGCAGAGAATCCTGCTACCGGCGATCGGCACAGTGACAGCAGAAGGAGCAGAGAATCCCGCTACCGGCTAACGGCACAGTGACAGCAGCAGGAGCAGAGAATTCCGCTACCGGTGAACCGCTCAGTGACAGCAGCGAGAGCAGACAATCCCGCTACCGGCGAACGGCACACTGACGGCAGCAGGAGCAGAGAATCCCGCTACCGGAGAATGGCACAGTGACAGCAGCGGGAGCAGGGAATCCCGCGTATGGCGAACGGCACACTGACAGCACCGAGAGCCGAGAATCCCAATACCGGCGAACGGCACACTGACAGCAGCGAGAGCAGAGAATCCCGCTACCGGCGAATGGCACAGTGACAGCATCGTGAGTAGAAAATCCCGCTCCCGGCGAACGGCACAGTGACAGCTGAGGGAGCAGAGAATCCCGCTACCGGTGAACGGCACAGTGACAGCAGCGAGAGCAGAGAATCCCGCTACCGGCGTAGGGCACAGTGACAGCAGCGGAAACAGAGAATCCCGCTACCGACGAACGGCACACTGACAGCAGCGGGAGCAGAGAATCCCGCTACTGGTGAACGGCACAGTGACAGCAGTGGGAGCAGAGAATCCTGCTACCGATGAACGGCACACTGACAGCAGCGGGAGCAGAGAATCCCGCTACCGGCGAACGGCACAGTGACAGCAGCGGGAGCAGAGAATCCCGCTACCGGCGAACGGCACAGTGACAGCAGAGGGAGCAGAGAATCCCGCTACCGGCAAACGGCACAGTGACAGCAGCGAGAGCAGAGAATCCCGCTACCGGTGAACCGCTCAGTGACATCAGCGAGAGCAGACAATCCCGCAACCGGCG
Organism: Scyliorhinus torazame; assembly: GCF_047496885.1. Classification (NCBI taxonomy): domain Eukaryota; kingdom Metazoa; phylum Chordata; class Chondrichthyes; order Carcharhiniformes; family Scyliorhinidae; genus Scyliorhinus; species Scyliorhinus torazame. The sequence continues at coordinate 190,082,266 of NC_092707.1, read as the reverse complement.
AACGGCACACTGACGGCAGCAGGAGCAGAGAATCCCGCTACCGGAGAACGGCACAGTGACAGCAGCGGGAGTAGGGAATCCCACTACCGGCGAACGGCACAGTGACAGCAGCGGGAGCAGAGAATCCCGCTACAGGCGATCGGCACAGTGACAGCAGCGGGAGCATAGAATCCCGCTACCGGCGATCGGCACAGTGACAGCAGTGGGAGCAGAGAATCCTGCTACCGATGAACGGCACACTGACAGCAGCGGGAGCAGAGAATACCGCTACCGGCGACCGGCACAGTGACAGCAGCGGGAGCAGAGAATCCCGCTACCGGCGATTGGCACAGTGACAGCAGCGGGAGCAGAGAATCCCGCTACCGGCGAACGGAACACTGACAGCAGCGGGAGCAGAGAATCCCGCTATCGGCGAACGGTACACTGACAGCAGCAGGAGCAGTGAATCCCGCTAGCGTCGTACGGCACAGTGACAGCAGCGAGAGCAGAGAATCCCGCTACCGGCAAACGGAACACTGACAGCAGCGGGAGCAGAGAATCCCGCTACCGGCGAACGGCACTCTGACAGCAGCAGGAGCAGACAATCCCACTAGCAGCGAACGGCACACTGACGGCAGCGGGAGCAGAGAATCCCGCTACCGGTGAACGGCACACTGACGGCAGCGAGAGCAGAGAATCCCGTTACCGGCGAACGGCACAGTGACAGCAGCGTGTACAGAGAATCCCGTTACCGGCGAACCGCACAGTGACAGCAGCGGGAGCAGTGAATCCTGCTACCAGTGAACGGCACAGTAACAGCAGCGGGAGCAGAGAATCTCGCTCCCGGCGAACGGCACACAGACAGCAGCGAGAGCAGAGAATCCCACTACCGGCGAATGGCACACTGACAGCAGCGAGAGCAGAGAATCCCGCTACGGGCGAACGACACAGTGACAGCAGCGAGAGCAGAAAATCCCGCTACCTGCGAACGGAACATTGACAGCAGCGGGAGCAGGGAATCCCGCTACTGGTGAACGGCACAGTGACAGCAGCGGGAGCAGAGAATCTCGCTACCGGCGAATGGCACAGTGACAGCATCGGGAGAGAAAATCACACTCCCGGCGAACGGCACAGTGACAGCATCGTGAGTAGAAAATCCCGCTACCTGCGAACGGAACATTGACAGCTGCGGGAGCAGGGAATCCCGCTACCGGTGAACGGCACAGTGACAGCAGCGGGAGCAGAGAATCCCGCTACCGGCGAACCGCACAGTGACAGCAGCGGGAGCAGTGAATCCCGCTACCAGTGAACGGCACAGTGACAGCAGCGGGAGCAGAGAATCCCGCTCCCGGCGAACGGCACACAGACAGCAGCGAGAGCAGAAAATCCCGCTACCTGCGAACGGAACAGTGACAGCATCGGGAGAGAAAATCACACTCCCGGCGAACGGCACACTGACAGCAGCAGGAGCAGAGAATCCCGCTACCGGCGAATGGCACAGTGACAGCAGCATGAGCAGAGAATCCCGCTACCGGCGAACGGCAAAGTGACAGCAGCGGGAGCAGAGAATCCCGCTACCGGCGAACGGCACACTGACAGCAGTGGGAGCAGAGAATCCCGCTACCGGCGATCAGCACACTTACAGCAGCGAGATGAGAGAATCCAGTTACCGGCGAATGGCACAGTGACAGCAGCATGAGCAGAGAATCCCGCTACTGGCGAACGGCACAGTGACAGCAGCGGGAGCAGAGAATCCTGCTACCGATGAACGGCACACTGAGAGCAGCGAGAGCAGAGAATCCCGCTACCGGTGAATGGCACAGTGACATCATCGTGAGTAGAAATTCCCGCTACCGGCGAACAGCACACTTACAGCAGCGGGAGCAGGGAATCCCGCTAACGGCGAACGGCACACTGACAGCAGCGGGAGCAGAGAATCCCGCTAACGGCGAACGGCACAGTGACAGCAGCGGGAGCAGAGAACCCCGCTACCTGCGAACGGAACATTGACAGCAGCGGGAGCAGGGAATCCCGCTACCGGCGAACGGCACACTTACAGCAGCGGGAGCATAGAATCCCGCTATCGGCGAACATCACAGTTACAGCAGCGTGAGCAGGGAATCCCGCTAACGGCGAATGGCACAGTGACAGCAGCGAGAGCAGAGAATCCCGCTACTGGCGAACGGCACAGTGACAGCAGCGGGAGGAGAGAATCCCGCTCCCGGCGAACGGCACAGTGACAGCAGTGTGAGCAGAGAACCCCACTACCTGCGAACGGAACATTGACAGCAGCGGGAGCAGGGAATCCCGCGACCGGTGAACGGCACAGTGACAGCAGCGGGAGCAGAGAATCCCGCTACCGGCGAATAGCACAGTGACAGCAGCGAGAGCAGAGAATCCCGCTACCGGCGATCAGCACACTTACAGCAGCGGGAGCAGGGAATCCCGCTATCGGCGAACGTCACAGTGACAGCAGCGGGAGCAGGGAATCCCGCTAAAGTCGAATGACACAGTGACAGCAGCGAGAGCAGAGGATCCCGCTACCGGCGAACGGCACAGTGACAGCAGCGAGAGCAGAAAATCCCGCTACCTGCGAACGGAACATTGACAGCAGCGGGAGCAGGGAATCCCGCTACTGGTGAACGGCACAGTGACAGCAGCGGGAGCAGAGAATCTCGCGACCGGTGAATGGCACAGTGACAGCATCGGGAGAGAAAATCACACTCCCGGCGAACGGCACACTGACAGCAGCAGGAGCAGAGAATCCCGCTACCGGCGAATGGCACAGTGACAGCATCGTGAGTAGAAAATCCCGCTACCTGCGAACGGAACATTGACAGCAGCGGGAGCAGGGAATCCCGCTACCGGTGAACGGCACAGTGACAGCAGCGGGAGCAGAGAATCCCGCTACCGGCGAATGGCACAGTGACAGCAGCATGAGCAGAGAATCCCGCTACCGGCGAACGGCAAAGTGACAGCAGCGGGAGCAGAGAATCCCGCTACCGGCGAACGGCACACTGACAGCAGTGGGAGCAGAGAATCCCGCTACCGGCGATCAGCACACTTACAGCAGCGAGATGAGAGAATCCCGTTACCGGCGAATGGCACAGTGACAGCAGCATGAGCAGAGAATCCCGCTACTGGCGAACGGCACAGTGACAGCAGCGGGAGCAGAGAATCCTGCTACCGATGAACGGCACACTGACAGCAGCGAGAGCAGAGAATCCCGCTACCGGTGAATGGCACAGTGACAGCATCGTGAGTAGAAAATCCCGCTACCGGCGATCAGCACACTTACAGCAGCGGGAGCAGGGAATCCCGCTAACGCCGAACGGCACACTGACAGCAGCGGGAGCAGAGAATCCCGCTACCGGCGAACGGCACAGTGACAGCAGCGGGAGCAGAGAACCCCGCTACCTGCGAACGGAACGTTGACAGCAGCGGGAGCAGGGAATCCCGCTACCGGCGAACGGCACACTTACAGCAGCGGGAGCATAGAATCCCGCTATCGGCGAATATCACAGTTACAGCAGCGTGAGCAGGGAATCCCGCTAACGGCGAATGGCACAGTGACAGCAGCGAGAGCAGAGAATCCCGCTAATGGCGAACGGCACAGTGACAGCAGCGGGAGCAGAGAATCCCGCTACCGGCGAACGGCACACTGACAGCAGTGGGAGCAGAGAATCCCGCTACCGGCGATCAGCACACTTACAGCAGCGAGATGAGAGAATCCCGTTACCGGCGAATGGCACAGTGACAGCAGCATGAGCAGAGAATCCCGCTACTGGCGAACGGCACCATGACAGCAGCGGGAGCAGAGAATCCTGCTACCGATGAACGGCACACTGACAGCAGCGAGAGCAGAGAATCCCGCTATCGGCGAACGTCACAGTGACAGCAGAGAGAGCAGAGAATCCCAGTACCGGTGAACGGCAAAGTGACAGCAGCGGGAGCAGAGAATCCCGCTACCGGCGAACGGCACACTGACAGCAGTGGGAGCAGAGAATCCCGCTACCGGCGATCAGCACACTTACAGCAGCGAGATGAGAGAATCCTGTTACCGGCGAATGGCACAGTGACAGCAGCATGAGCAGAGAATCCCGCTACTGGCGAACGGCACAGTGACAGCAGCGGGAGCAGAGAATCCTGCTACCGATGAACGGCACACTGACAGCAGTGAGAGCAGAGAATCCCGCTACCGGTGAATGGCACAGTGACAGCATCGTGAGTAGAAATTCCCGCTACCGGCGATCAGCACACTTACAGCAGCGGGAGCAGGGAATCCCGCTAACGGCGAATGGCACACTGACAGCAGCGGGAGCAGAGAATCCCGCTACCGGCGAACGGCACAGTGACAGCAGCGGGAGCAGAGAACCCCGCTACCTGCGAACGGAACATTGACAGCAGCGGGAGCAGGGAATCCCGCGACCGGCGAACGGCACACTTACAGCAGCGGGAGCATAGAATCCCGCTATCGGCGAACATCACAGTTACAGCAGCGAGAGCATAGAATCCCGCTATCGGCGAACATCACAGTGACAGCAGCGAGAGCAGAGAATCCCGCTACTGGCGAACGGCACAGTGACAGCAGCGGGAGCAGAGAATCCCGCTCCCGGCGAACGGCACAGTGACAGCAGCGTGAGCAGAGAACCCCGCTACCTGCGAACGGAACATTGACAGCAGCGGGAGCAGGGAATCCCGCGACCGGTGAACGGCACAGTGACAGCAGCGGGAGCAGAGAATCCCGCTACCGGCGAATAGCACAGTGACAGCAGCGAGAGCAGAGAATCCCGCTACCGGCGATCAGCACACTTACAGCAGCGGGAGCAGGGAATCCCGCTAACGGCGAACGGCACAGTGACAGCAGCGGGAGCAGAGAATCCCGCTACCGGCTATCGGCACACTTACAGCAGCGGGAGCATAGAATCCCGCTATCGGCGAACGTCACAGTGACAGCAGCGGGAGCAGGGAATCCCGCTAAAGTCGAACGACACAGTGACAGCAGCGAGAGCAGAGTGTCCCGCTACCGGAGAACGGCTCAGTGACAGCATTGGGAGCAGAGAATCCCGCTCCCGGCGAATGGCACACTGACAGCAGCGAGAGCAGAGAATCTCGCTACCCGCAAACGGCACACTGACAGCAGCAGGAGCAGAGAATCCCACTAGCAGCGAACGGCACACTGACGGCAGTGGGAGCAGAGAATCCCGCTACCGGTGAACGGCACACTGACGGCAGCGAGAGCAGAGAATCCCGTTACCGGCGAACGGCACAGTGACAGTAGCGTGTACAGAGAATCCCGCTACCGGCGAACCGCACAGTGACAGCAGCGGGAGCAGTGAATCCCGCTACCAGTGAACGGCACAGTGACAGCAGCGGGAGCAGAGAATCCCGCTCCCGGCGAACGGCACACAGACAGCAGCGAGAGCAGAGAATCCCGCTACCTGCGAACGGAACATTGACAGCAGCGGGAGCAGGGAATCCCGCCACCAGTGAACGGCACAGTGACAGCAGCGGGAGCAGGGAATCCCGCAACCGGTTAACGGCACAGTGACAGCAGCGGGAGTAGAGAATCCCGCTACCGGCGAACGGCACACTTACAGCTGCGGGAGCAGGGAATCCCGCTAATGGCGAACGGCACAGTGACAGCAGCGGGACCAGAGAATCCCGCTACCGCCGATCAGCACAGTGACAGCAGCGGGAGCAGAGAATTCCGCTACCGGCGATCGGCACAGTGACAGCAGCGGGAGCAGAGAATCCCGATATCGGCGAACGGAACACTGACAGCAGCAGGAGCAGAGAATCCCGCTAGCGTCGTACGGCACAGTGACAGCAGCGGGAGCAGAGAATCCCGCTACCGGCTATCGGCACACTTACAGCAGCGGGAGCATAGAATCCCGCTATCGGCGAACATCACAGTTACAGCAGCGTGAGCAGGGAATCCCGCTAACGGCGAACGGCACAGTGACAGCAGCGGGAGCAGAGAATCCCGCTACCGGCTATCGGCACACTTACAGCAGCGGGAGCATAGAATCCCGCTATCGGCGAACATCACAGTTACAGCAGCGAGAGCAGAGAATCCTGCTACCGGCGAACGGCAAAGTGACAGCAGCGTGAGCAGAGAATCCCGCTCCCGGCGAATGGCACACTGACAGCAGCGAGAGCAGAGAATCTCGCTACCGGCGAACGGCACACTGACAGCAGCAGGAGCAGAGAATCCCGCTAGCAGCGAACGGCACACTGACGGCAGCGGGAGCAGAGAATCCCGCTACAGGTGAACGGCACACTGACAGCAGCGGGAGCAGAGAATCCCGCTACCGCCGATCAGCACAGTGACAGCAGCGGGAGCAGAGAATTCCGCTACCGGCGAACGGCACAGTGACAGCAGCGGGAGCAGAGAATCCCGCTACAGGCGATCGGCACAGTGACAGCAGCGGGAGCATAGAATCCCGCTACCGGCGATCGGCACAGTGACAGCAGTGGGAGCAGAGAATCCTGCTACCGATGAACGGCACACTGACAGCAGCGGGAGCAGAGAATACCGCTACCGGCGACCGGCACAGTGACAGCAGCGGGAGCAGAGAATCCCGCTACCGGCGATTGGCACAGTGACAGCAGCGGGAGCAGAGAATCCCGCTACCGGCGAACGGAACACTGACAGCAGCGGGAGCAGAGAATCCCGCTATCGGCGAACGGTACACTGACAGCAGCAGGAGCAGTGAATCCCGCTAGCGTCGTACGGCACAGTGACAGCAGCGAGAGCAGAGAATCCCGCTACCGGCAAACGGAACACTGACAGCAGCGGGAGCAGAGAATCCCGCTACCGGCGAACGGCACTCTGACAGCAGCAGGAGCAGACAATCCCACTAGCAGCGAACGGCACACTGACGGCAGCGGGAGCAGAGAATCCCGCTACCGGTGAACGGCACACTGACGGCAGCGAGAGCAGAGAATCCCGTTACCGGCGAACGGCACAGTGACAGCAGCGTGTACAGAGAATCCCGTTACCGGCGAACCGCACAGTGACAGCAGCGGGAGCAGTGAATCCTGCTACCAGTGAACGGCACAGTAACAGCAGCGGGAGCAGAGAATCTCGCTCCCGGCGAACGGCACACAGACAGCAGCGAGAGCAGAGAATCCCACTACCGGCGAATGGCACACTGACAGCAGCGAGAGCAGAGAATCCCGCTACCGGCGAACGACACAGTGACAGCAGCGAGAGCAGAAAATCCCGCTACCTGCGAACGGAACATTGACAGCAGCGGGAGCAGGGAATCCCGCTACTGGTGAACGGCACAGTGACAGCAGCGGGAGCAGAGAATCTCGCTACCGGCGAATGGCACAGTGACAGCATCGGGAGAGAAAATCACACTCCCGGCGAACGGCACAGTGACAGCATCGTGAGTAGAAAATCCCGCTACCTGCGAACGGAACATTGACAGCTGCGGGAGCAGGGAATCCCGCTACCGGTGAACGGCACAGTGACAGCAGCGGGAGCAGAGAATCCCGCTACCGGCGAACCGCACAGTGACAGCAGCGGGAGCAGTGAATCCCGCTACCAGTGAACGGCACAGTGACAGCAGCGGGAGCAGAGAATCCCGCTCCCGGCGAACGGCACACAGACAGCAGCGAGAGCAGAAAATCCCGCTACCTGCGAACGGAACAGTGACAGCATCGGGAGAGAAAATCACACTCCCGGCGAACGGCACACTGACAGCAGCAGGAGCAGAGAATCCCGCTACCGGCGAATGGCACAGTGACAGCAGCATGAGCAGAGAATCCCGCTACCGGCGAACGGCAAAGTGACAGCAGCGGGAGCAGAGAATCCCGCTACCGGCGAACGGCACACTGACAGCAGTGGGAGCAGAGAATCCCGCTACCGGCGATCAGCACACTTACAGCAGCGAGATGAGAGAATCCAGTTACCGGCGAATGGCACAGTGACAGCAGCATGAGCAGAGAATCCCGCTACTGGCGAACGGCACAGTGACAGCAGCGGGAGCAGAGAATCCTGCTACCGATGAACGGCACACTGAGAGCAGCGAGAGCAGAGAATCCCGCTACCGGTGAATGGCACAGTGACATCATCGTGAGTAGAAATTCCCGCTACCGGCGAACAGCACACTTACAGCAGCGGGAGCAGGGAATCCCGCTAACGGCGAACGGCACACTGACAGCAGCGGGAGCAGAGAATCTCGCTACCGGCGAATGGCACAGTGACAGCACCGGGAGAGAAAATCACACTCCCGGCGAACGGCACACTGACAGCAGCAGGAGCAGAGAATCCCGCTACCGGCGAATGGCACAGTGACAGCATCGTGAGTAGAAAATCCCGCTACCTGCGAACGGAACATTGACAGCAGCGGGAGCAGGGAATCCCGCTACCGGTGAACGGCACACTGACAGCAGCGGGAGCAGAGAATCCCGCTACAGGCGATCGGCACAGTGACAGCAGCGAGAGCAGAGAATCCCGCTACCGACGAACGGCACAGTGACAGCAGCGGGAGCAGAGAATCTCGCTACCAGCGATCGCCACAGAGACAGCAGCGGGAGCAGAGAATCCCGCTATCGGCGAACGGCACACTGACAGCAGCGGGAGCAGAGAATCCCGCTATCGGCGAACGCCATACTGACAGCAGCAGGAGCAGAGAATCCCGCTACCGGCGACCGGCACAGTGACAGCAGTGGGAGCAGAGAATCCTGCTACCGATGAACGGCACACTGACAGCAGCGGGAGCAGAGAATACCGCTACCGGCGACCGGCACAGTGACAGCAGCGGGAGCAGAGAATCCCGCTACCGGCGATTGGCACAGTGACAGCAGCGGGAGCAGAGAATCCCGCTACCGGCAAACGGAACACTGACAGCAGCGGGAGCAGAGAATCCCGCTATCGGCGAACGGTACACTGACAGCAGCAGGAGCAGTGAATCCCGCTAGCGTCGTACGGCACAGTGCCAGCAGCGAGAGCAGAGAATCCCGCTACCGGCGAACGGCACTCTGACAGCAGCAGGAGCAGACAATATCACTAGCAGCGAACGGCACACTGACGGCATCGGGAGCATAGAATCCCGCTACCGGTGAACGGCACACTGACGGCAGCGAGAGCAGAGAATCCCGTTACCGGCGAACGGCACAGTGACAGCAGCGTGTACAGAGAATCCCGCTACAGGCGAACCGCACAGTGACAGCAGCGGGAGCAGAGAATCCCGCTCCCGGCGAACGGCACACAGACAGCAGCGAGAGCAGAGAATCCCACTAACGGCGAATGGCACACTGACAGCAGCGAGAGCAGAGAATCCCGCTACCGGCGAACGGCACAGTGACAGCAGCGAGAGCAGAAAATCCCGCTACCTGCGAACGGAACATTGACAGCAGCGGGAGCAGGGAATCCCGCTACTGGTGAACGGCACAGTGACAGCAGCGGGAGCAGAGAATCTCGCTACCGGCGAATGGCACAGTGACAGCATCGGGAGAGAAAATCACACTCCCGGCGAACGGCACACTGACAGCAGCAGGAGCAGAGAATCCCGCTACCGGCGAATGGCACAGTGACAGCATCGTGAGTAGAAAATCCCGCTACCTGCGAACGGAACATTGACAGCAGCGGGAGCAGGGAATCCCGCTACCGGTGAACGGCACAGTGACAGCAGCGGGAGCAGAGATTCCCGCTACCGGCGAACCGCACAGTGACAGCAGCGGGAGCAGTGAATCCCGCTACCAGTGAACGGCACAGTGACAGCAGCGGGAGCAGAGAATCCCGCTCCCGGCGAACGGCACACAGACAGCAGCGAGAGCAGAGAATCCCACTACCGGCGAATGGCACACTGACAGCAGCGAGAGCAGAGAATCCCGCTACCGGCGAACGGCACAGTGACAGCAGCGAGAGCAGAAAATCCCGCTACCTGCGAACGGAACATTGACAGCAGCGGGAGCAGGGAATCCCGCTACTGGTGAACGGCACAGTGACAGCTGCGGGAGCAGAGAATCTCGCTACCGGCGAATGGCACACTGACAGCAGCAGGAGCAGAGAATCCCGCTATCGGCGAACATCACAGTTACAGCAGCGTGAGCGGGGAATCCCGCTAACGGCGAACGTCACAGTTACAGCAGCGAGAGCAGAGAATCCTGCTACCGACGAACGGCAAAGTGACAGCAGCGTGAGCAGAGAATCCCGCTCCCGGCGAATGGCACACTGACAGCAGCAGGAGCAGAGAATCCCGCTATCGGCGAACGGCACACTGACGGCAGCGGGAGCAGAGAATCCCGCTACAGGTTAACGGCACACTGACGGCAGCGAGAGCAGATAATCCCGTTACCGACGAACGGCACAGTGACAGCAGCGGGTACAGAGAATCCTGCTAGCGGCGAACCGCACAGTGACAGCAGCGGGAACAGTGAATCCCGCTACCAGTGAACGGCACAGTGACAGCAGCGGGAGCAGAGAATCCCGCTCCCGGCGAACGGCACAGAGACAGCAGCGACAGCAGAGAATCCCTTTCCCGGCGAACGGCACAGTGACAGCAGCGAGAGCAGAGAATCCTGCTACCGACGAACGGCACACTGACAGCAGCGGGAGCAGAGAATCCCGCTACCGGCGAACGGCACAGTGACAGCAGCGGGAGCAGAGAATCCGCTACCGGCGATCGGCACAGTGGCAGCAGTGGGAGCAGAAAATCCCGCTACTGGCGAAAGGCACAGTGACAGCAGCGGGAGCAGAGAATCCTGCTACCGACGAACGGCACACTGACAGCAGCGGGAGCAGAGAATCCCGCTACCGGCGAACGGCACAGTGACAGCAGCGGGAGCATAGAATCCCGCTATCGGCGAACGGCACACTGACAGCAGCAGGAGCAGAGAATCCCGCTATCGGCGAACGGCACAGTGACAGCAGCGAGAGCAGAGAATCCCGCTCCCGGCAAACGGAACACTGACAGCAGCGGGAGCAGAGAATCCCGCTACCGGCGATCGGCACACTTACAGCAGCGGGAGCAGAGAATCCCGCTACCAGCGAACGGAACATTGACAGCAGCGGGAGCAGGGAATCCCGCTACCGGAGAACGGCACAGTGACAGCAGCGGGAGCAGAGAATCCCGCTACCGGCGAATGGCACAGTGACAGCATCGGGAGAGAAAATCCCACTCCCGGCGAACGGCACACTGACAGCAGCGAGAGCAGAGAATCCCGCTGCCGACGAACGGCACACTGACAGCAGCGGGAGCAGAGAATACCGCTACCGGCGAACGACACAGTGACAGCAGCGGGAGCAGAGAATCCCGCTACCGGCGAACGGCACAGTGACAGCAGCGGGAGCAGAGAATCCCGCTACCGGCGATCGGCACAGTGACAGCAGCAGGAGCAGAGAATCCCGCTACCGGCGAACGGCACAGTGACAGCAGTGGGAGCAGAGAATTCTGTTACCAACGAACGGCACACTGACAGGAGCGTGAGCAGAGAATACCGCTACCGGCGAACGGCACAGTGACAGCAGCGGGAGGAGAGAATCCCGCTAGCGTCGTACGGCACAGTGACAGCAGCGGGAGAAGAGATTCACGCTACCGGCGAACGTCACAGTGACAACAGCGGGAGCAGGGAATCCCGCTAACGGCGAACGGCACAGTGACAGCAGTGAGAGCAGAGAATCCCGCTACCGGCGAACGGCACAGTGACAGCAGCGGGAGCAGAGAATCCCGCTCCCGGCGAATGGCACACTGACAGCAGCGAGAGCAGAGAATCTCGCTACCGGCGAACGGCACAGTGACAGCAGCGAGAGCAGAGAATCCCGCTATCGGCGAACGGCACACTGACAGCAGCGGGAGCAGAGAATCCCGCTACAGGCGAATGGCACACTGACAGCAGCGAGAGCAGGGAATCCCGCTCACGGCGAACTTCACAGTGACAGCAGCGAGAGCAGAGAATCCCGCTACCGGGAAACGGCACAGTGACAGCAGCGGGTACAGAGAATCCCGCTACCGCGGATCGGCACAGTGACAGCAGCGAGAGCAGAGAATCCCGCACCCGGCAAACGGAACACTGACAGCAGCGGGAGCAGAGAATCCCGCTCCCGGCTATCGGCACACTTACAGCAGCGGTAGCATAGAATCCCACTATCGGCGAACGTCACAGTGACAGCAGCGGGAGCAGAGAATCCTGCTACCGGTGAACGGCACACTGATGGCAGCGAGAGCAGAGAATACCGTTATCGGCGAACGGCACAGTGACAGCAACGGGTACAGAGAATCCCGCTACCGGCGACCCGCACAGTGACAGCTGCGAGAGCAGTGAATCCCGCTACCAGTGAACGGCACAGTGACAGCAGCGGGAGCAGAGAATCCCGCTCCCGGCGAACGGCACACAGACAGCAGCGAGAGCAGAGTATCCCGCTGCCGGCGATCGGCACACTGACAGCAGCGAGAGCAGAGAATCTCGCTACCGACGAATGGCACACTGACAGCAGCTGGAGCAGAGAATCCCGCTACAGGCGAGCGGCACAGAGACAGCAGCGAGAGCAGAGAATCCCGCTACCGACGAACGGCACACTGACAGCAGCAGGAGCAGAGAATCTCGCTACCGGCGAACGGCACAGTGACAGCAACGGGAGCAGAGAATCCCGCTACCAGCAAACGGAACACTGACAGCAGCGGTAGCATAGAATCCTGCTAGCGTCGTACGGCACAGTGACAGCAGCGAGAGCAGAGAATCCCACTACCGGCTATCGGCACGCTTCCAGCAGCGGGAGCATAGAATCCCGCTATCGGCGAAAGGCACACTGACAGCAGCTGGAGCAGAGAATCCTGCTAGCGTCGTACGGCACAGTGACAGCAGCGAGAGCAGAGAATCCCACTACCGGCTATCGGCACGCTTACAGCAGCGGGAGCATAGAATCCCGCTATCGGCGAAAGGCACAGTGACAGCAGCGGGAGCAGGGAATTCCACTAACGGCCAACGGCACACTGACAGCAGCGTGAGCAGAGAATCCCGCTACCGGTGAACGGCACAGTGACAGCAGCGGGAGCAGAGAATCCCGCTACAGGCGATCGGCACAGGGACAGCAGTGGGAGCAGAGAATCCCGCTACCGGCGAACGGCACAGTGACAGCAGCGGGAGCAGAGAATCCGGCTACCGGCGATCGGCACAGTGACAGCAGCGGGAGCAGAGAATCCCGCTACCGGCAAACGGAACACAGACAGCAGCGGGAGCAGAGAATCCCGCTAGCGTCGTATGGCACAGTGACAGCAGCGAGAGCACAGAATCCCGCTATCAGCGAACGGCACACTGAGAGCAAAAGGAGCAGAGTATCCCGCTACCGGCGAACGGCACACTGAGAGCAGAAGGAGCAGAGTATCCCGCTACCGGCAAACGGCACAGTGACAGCATCGGGAGCACAGAATCCCGCTATCGGCGAATGTCACAGTGACAGCAGCGGGAGCAGAGAATCCGGCTACCGGCGAATGTCACAGTGACAGCAGCGGGAGCAGAGAATCCCGCTAACGGCGAACTTCACAGTGACAGCAGCGAGAGCAGAGAATCCCGCTACCGGCGAACGGCACAGTGACAGCAGCGGGAGCAGGGAATCCCGCTCCAGGCGAATGGAACACTGACAGCAGCAAGAGCAGAGAATCTCGCTACCAGCGAACGGCACACTGACAGCAGCAGGAGCAGAGAATCCCGCTAGCAGCGAACGGCACACTGACGGCTGCGGGTACAGAGAATCCCGCTACCGGCGAACCGCACAGTGACAGCAGCGAGAGCAGAGAATCCCGCTACCGGCGAACGGCACACTGTCAGCAGCGGGTACAGAGAATCCCGCTACCGACGAACGGCACACTGACAGCAGCGGGAGCAGAGAATCCCGCTACCGGCGAACGGCACAGTGAAAGCAGCGGGAGCAGAGAATCCCACTACCGGCGATCAACACAGTGACAGCAGCGGGAGCAGAGAATCCCGCTACAGGCAAACGGAACACTGACAGCAGCGGGAGCAGAGAATCCCGCTATCGGCGAACGGCACACTGACAGCAGCAGGAGCAGAGAATCCCGCTAGCGTCGTACGGCACACTGACGGCAGCGGGAGCAGAGAATCCCGCTACCGGCGAACGTCACAGTGACAGCAGCGGGAGCAGGGAATCCCGCTAACGGCGAACGGCACAGTGACAGCAGCCAGAGCAGTGAATCCCGCTACCGGCGAACGGCAGTGACAGCAGCGGGAGCAGAGAATCCCGCTCCCGGCGAATGGCACACTGACAGCAGCGAGAGCAGAGAATCTCGCTACCGGCGAACGGCACACTGACAGCAGCGGGAGCATAGAATCCCGCTATCGGCGAACGGCACACTGACAGCAGCAGGAGCAGAGAATCCCGCTAGCAGCGAACGGCACACTGACGGCAGCAGGAGCAGAGAATCCCGCTACCGGTGAACGGCACACTGACGGCAGCGAGAGCAGAGAATCCCGTTACCGGCGAACGGCACATTGACTGCAGTGTGTACAGAGAATCCCGCTACCGGCGAACCGCACAGTGACAGCAGCGGGAGCAGTGAATTCCACTACCAGTGAACGGCACAGTGACAGCAGCGGGAGCAGAGAATCCCGCTACCGCCCAACGGCACACAGACAGCAGCGAGAGCAGAGAATCCCTCTTCCGGCGAACGGCACACTGACAGCAGCGGGAGCAGAGAATCTCGCTACCGACGAATGGCACACTGACAGCAGCAGGAACAGAGAATCCCGCTACAGGCGAACGGCACAGTGACAGCAGCGGGAGCAGAGAATCCCGCTGCCGGCGAATGGCACAGTGACAGCATCGGGAGAGAAAATCCCACTCCCGGCGAACGGCACACTGACAGCAGCGAGAGCAGAGAATCCCGCGACCGGCGAATGGCACGGTGACAGCATCGTGAGTAGAAAATCCCGCTCCCGGCGAACGGACAGTGACAGCAGCGGGAGCAGAGAATCCCACTACCGGCGAACGGCACAGTGACAGCAGCGAGAGCAGAGAATCCCGCTACCGGCGAATGGCACAGTGACAGCATCGTGAGTAGAAAATCCCGCTCCCGCCGAACGGCACAGTGACAGCAGCGGGAGCAGAGAATCGCGCTACCGGTGAATGGCACAGTGACAGCAGCGAGAGCAGAGAATCCCGCTGCTGGCGAACGGCACAGTGACAGCAGCGGGAGCAGAGAATCCCGCTATCGGCGAACGGCACACTGACAGCAGCGGGAGCAGAGAATCCCCCTACCGGCGATCAGCACACTTACAGCAGCGGGAGCAGAGAATCCCGCTAGCGTCGTACGGCACACTGACGGCAGCGGGAGCAGAGAATCCCGCTACCGGCGAACGTCACAGTGACAGCAGCGGGAGCAGGGAATCCCGCTAACGGCGAACGGCACAGTGACAGCAGCCAGAGCAGGGAATCCCGCTAACGGCGAACGTCACAGTGACAGCAGCCAGAGCAGTGAATCCCGCTACCGGCGAACGGCAGTGACAGCAGCGGGAGCAGAGAATCCCGCTCCCGGCGAATGGCACACTGACAGCAGCGAGAGCAGAGAATCTCGCTACCGGCGAACGGCACACTGACAGCAGCGGGAGCATAGAATCCCGCTATCGGCGAACGGCACACTGACAGCAGCGGGAGCATAGAATCCCGCTACCGGCGAACGGCACACTGACAGCAGCGGGAGCATAGAATCCCGCTCGCAGCGAACGGCACACTGACGCCAGCAGGAGCAGAGAATCCCGCTACCGGTGAACGGCACACTGACGGCAGCGAGAGCAGAGAATCCCGTTACCGGCGAACGGCACATTGACTGCAGTGTGTACAGAGAATCCCGCTACCGGCGAACCGCACAGTGACAGCAGCGGGAGCAGTGAATTCCACTACCAGTGAACGGCACAGTGACAGCAGCGGGAGCAGAGAATCCCGCTACCGCCCAACGGCACACAGACAGCAGCGAGAGCAGAGAATCCCTCTTCCGGCGAACGGCACACTGGCAGCAGCGGGAGCAGAGAATCTCGCTACCGATGAATGGCACACTGACAGCAGCAGGAACAGAGAATCCCGCTACAGGCGAACGGCACAGTGACAGCAGCGGGAGCAGAGAATCCCGCTACCAGCGAACGGAACATTGACAGCAGCGGGAGCAGGGAATCCCGCTACCGGAGAACGGCACAGTGACAGCAGCGGGAGCAGAGAATCCTGCTACCGGCGAATGGCACAGTGACAGCATCGGGAGAGAAAATCCCACTCCCGGCGAACGGCACACTGACAGCAGCGAGAGCAGAGAATCCCGCTACCGGCGAATGGCACAGTGACAGCAGCGGGAGCAGAGAATCCCGCGACCGGCGAACAGCACAGTGACAGCAGTGGGAGCAGAGAATCCTGCTACCGACGAACGGCACACTGACAGCAGCGGGAGCAGAGAATACCGCTACCGGCGAGCGACACAGTGACAGCAGTGGAAGCAGAGAATTCTGTTACCAACGAACGGCACACTGACAGGAGCGGGAGCAGAGAATACCGCTACCGGCGAACGGCACAGTGACAGCAGCGGGAGCAGAGAATCCCTCTACCGGCAAACGGAACAATGACAGCAGCGGGAGCAGAGAATCCCGCTATCGGCGAACGGCACACTGACAGCAGCGGGAGCAGAGAATCCCGCTACAGGCGAATGGCACACTGACAGCAGCGAGTGCAGAGAATCTCGCTACCGGCGAACGGCACACTGACAGCAGCAGGATAAGAGAATCCCGCTAGCGTCGTACGGGACAGTGACAGCAGCGGGAGCAGAGATTCACGCTACCGGCGAACTTCACAGTGACAGCAGCGGGAGCAGGGAATCCCGCTAACGGCGAACGGCACAGTTACAGCAGCGAGAGCAGAGAATCCCGCTACCGGCGAACGGCACCGTGACAGCAGCGGGAGCAGAGAATCCCGCTCCCGCCGAATGGCACACTGACAGCAGCGAGAGCAGAGAATCTCGCTACCGGCGAACGGAACAGTGACAGCAGCGAGAGCAGAGAATCCCGCTATCGGCGAACGGCACACTGACAGCAGCGGGAGCAGAGAATCCCGCTACAGGCGAATGGCACACTGCCAGGAGCGAGAGCAGGGAATCCCGCTAACGGCGAACTTCACAGTGACAGCAGCGAGAGAAGAGAATTCCGCTACCGGCAAACGGCACAGTGACAGCAGCGGGTACAGAGAATCCCGCTACCGGCGAACCACACAGTGACAGCAGCGAGAGCAGAGAATTCCGCTGCCGGCAAACGGCACAGTGACAGCAGCGGGTACAGAGAATCCCGCTACCGGCGATCGGCAAAGTGACAGCACAGAGCAGAGAATCCCGCTACCGGCGATCGGCACAGTGACAGCAGCGAGAGCAGAGAATAACGCTACCGGCTATCGGCACACTTACAGCAGCGGGAGCATAGAATCCCACTATCGGCGAACGTCACAGTGACAGCAGCGGGAGCAGGGAATCCCGCTAACGGCGAACGGCACAGTGACAGCAGCGGGAGCAGAGAATCCTGCTCCCGGCGAATGGCACACTGACAGCAGTGAGAGCAGAGAATCTCGCTATCGGCGAACGGCACACTGACAGCAGCAGGAGCAGAGAATCCATCTAGCAGTGAACGGCACACTGACGGCAGCGGGAGCAGAGAATCCTGCTACCGGTGAACGGCACACTGATGGCAGCGAGAGCAGAGAATACCGTTACCGGCGAACGGCACAGTGACAGCAGCGGGAGCAGAGAATCCCGCTACCGGCGAACGGCACAGTGACAGCAGCGGGAGCAGAGAATCCCGCTCCCGGTGAACGCCACAGTGACAGCAGTGGATACAGAGAATCCTGCTAGCGGCGAACAGCACAGTGACAGCAGCGGGAGGACAGAATCCCGCTACCAGCGAACGGCACAGTGACAGCAGCGGGACCAGAGAATGCCACTACCGGCGAACGGCACAGTGACAGCATCGAGAGCAGAGAATCCCGCTACCGGCGAACGGCACACTGACTGCAGCGGGAGCAAAGAATCCCGCTACCGGTGAACGGCACACTGACGGCAGCGAGAGCAGAGAATCCCTCTTCCGGCGAACGGAACAGTGACAACAGTGGGACCAGAGAATCCCGCTACCGGCAAACGGCACACTGACAGCAGCGAGACCAGGGAATCCCGCTACCGGCAAACGGCACACTGTCAGCAGCGGGACCAGAGAATCCCGCTACCGGCGAACGGCACAGTGACAGCAGCGAGAGAAGAGAATCCCGCTACCGGCAAACGGCACACTGACAGCAGCGAGAGCAGGGAATCCCGCTACCGACGAACGGCACACTATCAGCAGCGGGAGCAGAGAATCCCGATACCTGCGAACGGCACAGTGACAGCAGCGGGAGCAGAGAGTCTCACTTCCGGCGAACGGCACAGTGGCAGCAGCGGGAGCAGAGAATCCCGCTACCGGTGAACGGCACACTGACGGCAGCGGGAGCAGAGAATCCCGCTACCGGTGAACGGCACACTGACGGCAGCGAGAGCAGAGAATCCCGTTACCAGCGAACGGCACAGTGACAGCAGTGGATACAGAGAATCCTGCTACCGGTGAACGGCACACTGACGGCAGCGGGAGCAGAGAATCCCGCTACCGGTGAACGGCACAATGACGGCAGCGAGAGCAGAGAATCCCGTTACCTGCGAACGGCACCGTGACAGAATAGGCAGCAGAGAATCCCGCTCCCGGTGAACCGCACAGAGACAGCAGCGGGTACAGGAAACCCGCTACCGGCGAATGGCACACTGACAGCAGGAGGAACAGAGAATCCCGCTACCGGCGAATGGCACAGTGACAGAAGCGGCAGCAGATAAACCTGCTCCCGGTGAAAGGCACACTGACAGCAGCGAGAGCAGAGAATCCCGCTACCGGTGAACGGCACACTGACTGCAGCGGGAGCAGAGAATCCCGCTACCGGTGAATAGCACACTGACGGCAGCGAGAGCAGAGAATCCCGTTACCAGCGAACGGCACAGTGACAGCAGTGGATACTGAGAATCCTGCTACCAGCGAACAGCACAGTGACAGCAGCGGGAGCAGGGAATCCCGCTACCGGTGAACGGCACACTGACGGCAGCGGGAGCAGAGAATCCCGCTACCGGTGAACCGCACAGAGACGGCAGCGGGTACAGGAAACCCGCTACCGGCGAATGGCACACTGACAGCAGAAGGAGCAGAGAATCCCACTACAGGCGAATGGCACAGTGACAGAAGCGGCAGCAGAGAAACCTGCTCCCGGCAAACGGCACACTGATGGCAGCGAGAGCAGTGAATCCGGCTACCGGCGAACGGCACACTGACAGCAACGAGACCTGGGAATCCCGCTACCGGCGAACGGCACACTGTCAGCAGCGGGACCAGAGAATCCCGCTACCGGCGAACGGCACAGTGACAGCAGCGAGAGAAGAGAATCCCGCTACCGGCGAATAGCACACTGGCAGCAGCGGGAGCAGAGAATCCCGCTGCCGGCGAACGGCACAGTGACAGCAGCGGGAGCAAAGAATCCCGCTACCGGCGACCGGCACAATCACAGCAGCGGGAGCAGAGAATCCCGCTAGCGGCGAACGGCACAGTGACAGCAGCGAGAGGTGAGAATCCCGCTACCGGGAAACGGAACACTGACACACTGACAGCAGCGGGAGCAGAGAATCCCGCTATCGGCGAACGGCACAGTGACAGCAGCGGGAGCAGGGAATCCCGCTACCGGTGAACGGCACAGTGACAGCAGCAGGAGCAGAGAATCCCGCTATCGGCGAACGGCACAGTGAGAGCAGCGGGAGCAAGGAATCCCGCTACCGGTGAACGGCACAGTGACAGCAGCGGGAGCAGAGAATCCCGCTACCGGCGAATGGCACAGTGACAGCATCGGGAGAGAAAATCACACTCCCGGAGAACGGCACTCTGACAGCAGCAGGAGCAGAGAATCCCGCTACCGGCGAATGGCACAGTGACAGCATCTTGAGTAGAAAATCCCGCTTCCGGCGAACGGCACAGTGACAGCAGCGGGAGCAGAGAATCCCGCTACCTGCGAACGGAACATTGACAGCAGCGAGAGCAGGGAATCCCGCTACCGGTGAACGGCACAGTGACAGCAGTGGGAGCAGAGAATCCCGCTACCGGCGAATGGCACAGTGACAGCAGCATGAGCAGAGAATCCCGCTACAGGCGAACGGCAAAGTGCCAGCAGCGGGAGCAGAGAATCCCGCTACCGGCGAACGGCACACTTACAGCAGCGGGAGCAGGGAATCCCGCTAATGGCGAACGGCACAGTGACAGCAGCGGGACCAGAGAATCCCGCTACCGGCGATCAGCACACTTACAGCAGCGGGAGCAGGGAATCCCGCTCATGGCGAACGGCACAGTGACAGCAGCGAGAGCAGAGAACCCTGCTACCGACGAACGGCACACTGACAGCAGCGGGAGCAGAGAATCCAGCTACCGCCGATCGGCACAGTGACAGCAGCGGGAGCAGAGAATCCCGCTCCCGGCGAACGGCACAGAGACAGAAGCGACAGCAGAGAATCCCTTTCCCGGCGAACGGCACAGTGACAGCAGCAAGAGCAGAGAATCCTGCTACCGAAGAACGGCACACTGACAGCAGCGGGACCAGAGAATCCCGCTACCGGCGAACGGCACAGTGACAGCAGCGGGAGCAGAGAATCCGCTACCGGCGATCGGCACAGTGACAGCAGCGGGAGCAGAAAATCCCGCTACTGGCGAAAGGCACAGTGACAGCAGCGGGAGCAGAGAATCCTGCTACCGACGAACGG
This sequence comes from Scyliorhinus torazame, assembly GCF_047496885.1. Classification (NCBI taxonomy): domain Eukaryota; kingdom Metazoa; phylum Chordata; class Chondrichthyes; order Carcharhiniformes; family Scyliorhinidae; genus Scyliorhinus; species Scyliorhinus torazame. Next base: position 190,061,483 of record NC_092707.1, on the reverse strand, counting down.
CACACTGACAGCAGCGGGAGCAGAGAATCCCGCTACCGGGAAACGGAACACTGACACACTGACAGCAGCGGGAGCAGAGAATCCCGCTATCGGCGAACGCCACAGTGACAGCAGCGGGAGCAGGGAATCCCGCTACCGGTGAACGGCACAGTGACAGCAGCGGGAGCAGAGAATCCCGCTATCGGCGAACGGCACAGTGAGAGCAGCGGGAGCAGGGAATCCCGCTACCGGTGAACGGCACAGTGACAGCAGCGGGAGCAGAGAATCCCGCTACCGGCGAATGGCACAGTGACAGCATCGGGAGAGAAAATCACACTCCCGGAGAACGGCACTCTGACAGCAGCAGGAGCAGAGAATCCCGCTACCGGCGAATGGCACAGTGACAGCAGCGGGAGCAGAGAATCCCGCTACCTGCGAACGGAACATTGACAGCAGCGAGAGCAGGGAATCCCGCTACCGGTGAACGGCACAGTGACAGCAGCGGGAGCAGAGAATCCCGCTACCGGCGAATGGCACAGTGACAGCAGCATGAGCAGAGAATCCCGCTACAGGCGAACGGCAAAGTGCCAGCAGCGGGAGCAGAGAATCCCGCTACCGGCGAACGGCACACTTACAGCAGCGGGAGCAGGGAATCCCGCTAATGGCGAACGGCACAGTGACAGCAGCGGGACCAGAGAATCCCGCTACCGGCGATCAGCACACTTACAGCAGCGGGAGCAGGGAATCCCGCTCACGGCGAACGGCACAGTGACAGCAGCGAGAGCAGAGAATCCTGCAACCGACGAACGGCACACTGACAGCAGCGGGAGCAGAGAATCCCACTACCGGCGATCGGCACAGTGACAGCAGCGGGAGCAGAGAATCCCGCTGCCGGCGAACGGCACAGTGACAGCAGCGGGAGCAAAGAATCCCGCTACCGGCGACCGGCACAATCACAGCAGCGGGAGCAGAGAATCCCGCTAGCGGCGAACGGCACAGTGACAGCAGCGAGAGGTGAGAATCCCGCTACCGGGAAACGGAACACTGACACACTGACAGCAGCGGGAGCAGAGAATCCCGCTATCGGCGAACGGCACAGTGACAGCAGCGGGAGCAGGGAATCCCGCTACCGGTGAACGGCACAGTGACAGCAGCAGGAGCAGAGAATCCCGCTATCGGCGAACGGCACAGTGAGAGCAGCGGGAGCAAGGAATCCCGCTACCGGTGAACGGCACAGTGACAGCAGCGGGAGCAGAGAATCCCGCTACCGGCGAATGGCACAGTGACAGCATCGGGAGAGAAAATCACACTCCCGGAGAACGGCACTCTGACAGCAGCAGGAGCAGAGAATCCCGCTACCGGCGAATGGCACAGTGACAGCATCTTGAGTAGAAAATCCCGCTTCCGGCGAACGGCACAGTGACAGCAGCGGGAGCAGAGAATCCCGCTACCTGCGAACGGAACATTGACAGCAGCGAGAGCAGGGAATCCCGCTACCGGTGAACGGCACAGTGACAGCAGTGGGAGCAGAGAATCCCGCTACCGGCGAATGGCACAGTGACAGCAGCATGAGCAGAGAATCCCGCTACAGGCGAACGGCAAAGTGCCAGCAGCGGGAGCAGAGAATCCCGCTACCGGCGAACGGCACACTTACAGCAGCGGGAGCAGGGAATCCCGCTAATGGCGAACGGCACAGTGACAGCAGCGGGACCAGAGAATCCCGCTACCGGCGATCAGCACACTTACAGCAGCGGGAGCAGGGAATCCCGCTCATGGCGAACGGCACAGTGACAGCAGCGAGAGCAGAGAACCCTGCTACCGACGAACGGCACACTGACAGCAGCGGGAGCAGAGAATCCAGCTACCGCCGATCGGCACAGTGACAGCAGCGGGAGCAGAGAATCCCGCTCCCGGCGAACGGCACAGAGACAGAAGCGACAGCAGAGAATCCCTTTCCCGGCGAACGGCACAGTGACAGCAGCAAGAGCAGAGAATCCTGCTACCGAAGAACGGCACACTGACAGCAGCGGGACCAGAGAATCCCGCTACCGGCGAACGGCACAGTGACAGCAGCGGGAGCAGAGAATCCGCTACCGGCGATCGGCACAGTGACAGCAGCGGGAGCAGAAAATCCCGCTACTGGCGAAAGGCACAGTGACAGCAGCGGGAGCAGAGAATCCTGCTACCGACGAACGGCACACTGACAGCAGCGGGAGCAGAGAATCCCGCTACCGGGAAACGGAACACTGACACACTGACAGCAGCGGGAGCCGAGAATCCCGCTATCGGCTAACGGCACAGTGACAGCAGCGGGAGCAGGGAATCCCGCTACCGGTGAACGGCACAGTGACAGCAGCGGGAGCAGAGAATCCCGCTATCGGCGAACGGCACAGTGAGAGCAGCGGGAGCAGGGAATCCCGCTACCGGTGAACGGCACAGTGACAGCAGCGGGAGCAGAGAATCCCGCTACCGGCGAATGGCACAGTGACAGCATCGGGAGAGAAAATCACACTCCCGGAGAACGGCACTCTGACAGCAGCAGGAGCAGAGAATCCCGCTACCGGCGAATGGCACAGTGACAGCAGCGGGAGCAGAGAATCCCGCTACCTGCGAACGGAACATTGACAGCAGCGAGAGCAGGGAATCCCGCTACCGGTGAACGGCACAGTGACAGCAGCGGGAGCAGAGAATCCCGCTACCGGCGAATGGCACAGTGACAGCAGCATGAGCAGAGAATCCCGCTACAGGCGAACGGCAAAGTGCCAGCAGCGGGAGCAGAGAATCCCGCTACCGGCGAACGGCACACTTACAGCAGTGGGAGCAGGGAATCCCGCTAATGGCGAACGGCACAGTGACAGCAGCGGGACCAGAGAATCCCGCTACCGGCGATCAGCACACTTACAGCAGCGGGAGCAGGGAATCCCGCTCACGGCGAACGGCACAGTGACAGCAGCGAGAGCAGAGAATCCTGCAACCGACGAACGGCACACTGACAGCAGCGGGAGCAGAGAATCCCACTACCGGCGATCGGCACAGTGACAGCAGCGGGAGCAGAGAATCCCGCTCCCGGCGAACGGCACAGAGACAGCAGCGACAGCAGAGAATCCCTTTCCCGGCGAACGGCACAGTGACAGCAGCGTGAGCAGAGAATCCCGCTACTGGCGAACGGCACACTGACAGCAGCGGGACCAGAGAATCCCGCTACCGGCGAACGGCACAGTGACAGCAGCGGGACCAGAGAATCCCGCTACCGGCGAACGGCACACTGACAGCAGCGGGACCAGAGAATCCCGCTACCGGCGAACGGCACAGTGACAGCAGCGGGAGCAGAGAATCCGCTACCGGCGATCGGCACAGTGACAGCAGCGGGAGCAGAAAATCCCGCTACTGGCGAAAGGCACAGTGACAGCAGCGGGAGCAGAGAATCCTGCTACCGACGAACGGCACACTGACAGCAGCGGGAGCAGAGAATCCCGCAACCGGCGAACGGCACAGTTACAGCAGCGGGAGCATAGAATCCCGCTATCGGCGAACGGCACACTGACAGCAGCAGGAGCAGAGAATCCCGCTATCGGCGAACGGCACAGTGACAGCAGCGAGAGCAGAGAATCCCTCTCCAGGCAAACGGAACACTGACAGCAGCGGGAGCAGAGAATCCCGCTACCGGCGAACGGCACAGTGACAGCAGTGGGAGCAGAGAATCCTGCTACCGACGAACGGCACACTGACAGCAGCGGGAGCAGAGAATACCGCTACCGGCAAACGACACAGTGACAGCAGCGGGAGCAGAGAATCCCGCTACCGGCGAACGGCACAGTGACAGCAGCAGGAGCAGAGAATCCCGCTACCGGCGAACGGCACAGTGACAGCAGTGGGAGCAGAGAATTCTGTTACCAACGAACGGCACACTGACAGGAGCGGGAGCAGAGAATACCGCTACCGGCGAACGGCACAGTGACAGCAGCGGGAGCAGAGAATCCCGCTACCGGCAAACGTAACACTGACAGCAGCGGGAGCAGAGAATCCCGCTACAGGCGAATGGCACACTGACAGCAGCAGGAGCAGAGAATCCCGCTAGCGTCGTACGGCACAGTGACAGCAGCGGGAGCAGAGATTCACGCTACCGGCGAACGTCACAGTGACAGCAGCGGGAGCAGGGAATCCCGCTAACGGCGAACGGCACAGTTACAGCAGCGAGAGCAGAGAATCCCGCTACCGGCGAACGGCACAGTGACAGCAGCGGGAGCAGATAATCCCGCTCCCGCCGAATGGCACACTGACAGCAGCGAGAGCAGAGAATCTCGCTGCCGGCGAACGGCACAGTGACAGCAGCGAGAGCAGAGAATCCCGCTATCGGCGAACGGCACACTGACAGCAGCGAGAGCAGAGAATCCCGCTACAGGCGAATGGCACACTGACAGCAGCGAGAGCAGGGAATCCCGCTAACGGCGAACTTCACAGTGACAGCAGCGAGAGCAGATAATTCCGCTACCGGCAAACGGCACAGTGACAGCAGATGGTACAGAGTATCCCGCTACCGGCGAACCGCACAGTGACAGCAGCGAGAGCAGAGAATCCCGCTACCGGCCATCGGCACAGTGACAGCACAGAGCAGAGAATCCCGCTACCGGCGATCGGCACAGTGACAGCAGCGAGAGCAGAGAATCCCGCTACCGGCTATCGGCACACTTACAGCAGCGGGAGCATAGAATCCCACTATCGGCGAACGTCACAGTGACAGCAGCGGGAGCAGGGAATCCCGCTAACGGCGAACGACACAGTGACAGCAGCGGGAGCAGAGAATCCTGCTCCCGGCGAATGGCACACTGACAGCAGTGAGAGCAGAGAATCTCGCTACCGGCGAACGGCACACTGACAGCAGCAGGAGCAGAGAATCCATCTAGCAGTGAACGGCACACTGACGGCAGCGGGAGCAGAGAATCCTGCTACCGGTGAACGGCACACTGATGGCAGCGAGAGCAGAGAATACCGTTACCGGCGAACGGCACAGTGACAGCAGCGGGAGCAGAGAATCCCGCTACCGGCGAATGGCACAGTGACAGCAGCGGGAGCAGAGAATCCCGCTCCCGGTGAACGCCACAGTGACAGCAGTGGATACAGAGAATCCTGCTAGCGGCGAACAGCACAGTGACAGCAGCGGGAGGACAGAATCCCGCTACCAGCGAACGGCACAGTGACAGCAGCGGGACCAGAGAATGCCACTACCGGCGAATGGCACAGTGACAGCATCGAGAGCAGAGAATCCCACTACCGGCGAACTGCACGCTGACTGCAGCGGGAGCAAAGAATCCCGCTACCGGTGAACGGCACACTGACGGCAGCGAGAGCAGAGAATCCCTCTTCCGGCGAACGGAACAGTGACAACAGTGGGACCAGAGAATCCCGCTACCGGCAAACGGCACACTGACAGCAGCGAGACCAGGGAATCCCGCTACCGGCAAACGGCACACTGTCAGCAGCGGGACCAGAGAATCCCGCTACCGGCGAACGGCACAGTGACAGCAGCGAGAGAAGAGAATCCCGCTACCGGCAAACGGCACACTGACAGCAGCGAGAGCAGGGAATCCCGCTACCGACGAACGGCAAACTTTCAGCAGCGGGAGCAGAGAATCCCGATACCTGCGAACGGCACAGTGACAGCAGCGGGAGCAGATAATCTCACTACCGGCGAACGGCACAGTGGCAGCAGCGGGAGCAGAGAATCCCGCTACCGGTGAACGGCACACTGACGGCAGCGGGAGCAGAGAATCCCGCTACCGGTGAACGGCACACTGACGGCAGCGAGAGCAGAGAATCCCGTTACCAGCGAACGGCACACTGACAGCAGCGAGAGCAGAGAATCCCGTTACCTGCGAACGGCACCGTGACAGAATAGGCAGCAGAGAATCCCGCTCCCGGTGAACCGCACAGAGACAGCAGCGGGTACAGGAAACCCGCTACCGGCGAATGGCACACTGACAGCAGGAGGAACAGAGAATCCCGCTACCGGCGAATGGCACAGTGACAGAAGCGGCAGCAGATAAACCTGCTCCCGGCGAAAGGCACACAGACAGCAGCGAGAGCAGAGAATCCCGCTACCGGTGAACGGCACACTGACTGCAGCAGGAGCAGAGAATCCCGCTACCGGTGAATAGCACACTGACGGCAGCGAGAGCAGAGAATCCCGTTACCAGCGAACGGCACAGTGACAGCAGTGGATACAGAGAATCCTGCTACCAGCGAACAGCACAGTGACAGCAGCGGGAGCAGGGAATCCCGCTACCGGTGAACGGCACACTGACGGCAGCGGGAGCAGAGAATCCCGCTACCGGTGAACGGCACACTGACGGCAGCGAGAGCAGAGAATCCCGTTACCTGCGAACGGCACCGTGACAGAATAGGCAGCAGAGAATCCCGCTCCCGGTGAACCGCACAGAGACAGCAGCGGGTACAGGAAACCCGCTACCGGCGAATGGCACACTGACAGCAGAAGGAGCAGAGAATCCCACTACAGGCGAATGGCACAGTGACAGAAGCGGCAGCAGAGAAACCTGCTCCCGGCAAACGGCACACTGACGGCAGCGAGAGCAGTGAATCCGGCTACCGGCGAACGGCACATTGACAGCAACGAGACCTGGGAATCCCGCTACCGGCGAACGGCACACTGTCAGCAGCGGGACCAGAGAATCCCGCTACCGGCGAACGGCACAGTGACAGCAGCGAGAGAAGAGAATCCCGTTACCGGCGAACAGCACACTGGCAGCAGCGGGAGCAGAGAATCCCGCTACCGGCGAACGGTACAGTGACAGCAGCGGGAGCAAAGAATCCCGCTACCGGCGACCGGCACAGTCACAGCAGCGGGAGCAGAGAATCCCGCTAGCGGCGAACGGCACAGTGACAGCAGCGAGAGGTGAGAATCCCGCTACCGGGAAACGGAACACTGACACACTGACAGCAGCGGGAGCAGAGAATCCCGCTATCGGCGAACGGCACAGTGACAGCAGCGGGAGCAGGGAATCCCGCTACCGGTGAACGGCACAGTGACAGCAGCGGGAGCAGAGAATCCCGCTATCGGCGAACGGCACAGTGACAGCAGCGGGAGCAGGGAATCCCGCTACCGGTGAACGGCACACTGACGGCAGCTGGAGCAGAGAATCCCGCTACCGGTGAACGGCACACTGACGGCAGCGAGAGCAGAGAATCCCGTTACCAGCGAACGGCACAGTGACAGCAGCGTGAGCAACGAATCCCGCTCCAGGTGAACGGCACAGTGACAGCAGTGGATACAGAGAAACCTGGTAGCAGCTAACAGCACAGTGACAGCAGCGGGACCAGAGAATGCCACTACCGGCGAACGGCACAGTGACAGCAGCGGGAACAGAGAATCCCGCTACCGGCGAACGGCACCGTGAAAGAATAGGCAGCAGAGAATCCCACTCCCGGTGAACCTCACAGAGACAGCAGCGGGTACAGGAAACCCGCTACCTGCGAACGGCACACTGACAGCAGAAGGAGCAGAGAATCCCGCTACAGGCGAATGGCACAGTGACAGAAGCGGCAGCAGAGAAATCTGCTCCCGGCGAAAGGCATACTGACAGCAGCGAGAGCAGAGAATCCCGCTACCGGTGTACGGCACACTGACTGCAGCGGGAGCAAAGAATCCCGATACTGGAGAACGGCACACTGACAGCAGCGAGACCAGGGAATCGCGCTACCGGCGAACGGCACACTGTCAGCAGCGGGACCAGAGAATCCCGCTACCGGCGAACGGCACAGTGACAGCAGCGAGAGAAGAGAATCCCGCTACGGCAAACGGCACACTGACAGCAGCGAGAGCAGGGAACCCCGCTACCGGCGAACGGCACACTTTCAGCAGCGGGAGCAGAGAATCCCGATACCTGCGAATGACGCAGTGACAGCAGGGGGAGCAGAGAATCCCGCTACCGGCGAACGGCACAGTGACAGCAGCGGGAGCAGAGAATCCCGCAACCGGCGATCGGCACAGTGACAGCAGCGAGAGCAGAGAATCCCGCTACCGACAAACGGCACACTGAGAGCAGCGAGAGCAGAGAATCCCGCTACCGACGAACGTCACACTGACAGCAGCGGGACCAGAGAATCCCACTACTGGCGAACGGCACAGTGACAGCAGCGTGAGCAAAGAATCCCACTCCAGGTGAACGGCACAGTGACAGCAGTGGATACAGAGAAACCTGGTAGCAGCAAACAGCACAGTGACAGCAGCGGGAGCAGAGAGTCCCGCTACAGGCGAACGGCACAGTGACAGAAGCGGGAGCAGAGAATCCCGCTACCGGCGAACGGCACCCTGACAGAATAGGCAGGAGAGAATCCCACTCCCGGTGAACGGCACAGTGACAGCAGCGAGAGCAGAGAATCCCGCTACCGGCGAACGGCACACTGACTGAAGCGGGAGCAAAGAATCCCGCTACCGGTGAACGGCACACTGACCGCAGCGTGAGCAGTGAATCCCGCTACCGGCGAACGGCACACTGACAGCAGCGAGACCAGGGAATCCCTCTACCGGCGAACGGCACACTGTCAGCAGCGGGACCAGAGAATCCCGCTACCGGCGAACGGCACAGTGACAGCAGCGAGAGAAGAGAATCCCGCGAGCGGCGAACAGCACAGTGACAGCAGCGAGAGCAGAGAATCCCGCTACCGGCAAACGGAACACTGACACACTGACAGCAGCGGGAGCAGAGAATCCCGCTACCGGCGAACGACACACTGACAGCAGCGGGAGTAGAGAATTCCGCTACCGGCGAACGGCACAGTGACAGCAGCGGGAGCAGAGAATCCCGCAACCGCTGATCGGCACAGTGACAGCAGCGAGAGCAGAGAATCCCGCTACCGGCAAACGGCACACTAAGAGCAGCGAGAGCAGAGAATCCCGCTACCGACGAACGGCACACTGACAGCAGCGGGAGCATAGAATCCCGCTACCGGCGAACGGCACAGTGACAGCAGCGTGAGGAAAGAATCCCGCTCCAGGTGAACGGCACAGTGACAGCAGTGGATACAGAGAAACCTGGTAGCAGCGAACAAAACAGTGACAGCAGCGAGAGCAGAGAATCCCGCTACTGGCGAACGGCACAGAGACAGCAGCGAGAGCAAAGAATCCCGCTCCTGGCGAACGGCACAGTGACAGCAGCGGGACCAGAGAATGCCAGTACCGGCGAACGGCACAGTGACAGCAGCGGGAGCAGAGAATCCCGCTACAGGCGAACGGCACAGTGGCAGCAGCGGGAGCAGAGAATCCCGCTCCTGGTGAATGCCCCAGTGACAGCAGTGGATACAGAGAATCCTGCTAGCGGCGAACAGCACAGTGACAGCAGCGGGAGCACAGAATCCCGCTACCAGCGAACGGCACAGTGACAGCAGCGGGACCAGAGAATGCCACTACCGGCGAACGGCACAGTGACAGCAGCGGGAGCAGAGAATCCCGCTACCGGAGAACGGCACCGTGTCAGAATAGGCAGCAGAGAATCCCGCTCCCGGTGAACCTCACAGAGACAGCACGGGTACAGGAAACCCGCTACCGGCGAACGGCACACTGACAGCAGAAGGAGCAGAGAAACCCGCTACAGGCGAATGGCACAGTGACTGCAGCGGGCGCAAAGAATCCCGCTACCGTTGAACGGCACACTGACGGCAGCGTGAGCAGTGAATCCGGCTACCGGCGAACGGCACACTGACAGCAGCGAGACCTGGAAATCCCACTACCGGCGAACGGCTCACTGTCAGCAGCGGGACCAGAGAATCCCGCTACCGGCGAACGGCACAGTGACAGCAGCGAGAGAAGAGAATCCCGCTACCGGCGAATGGCACACTGTCAGCAGCGGGAGCAGAGAAACCTGCTCCCGGCGAACGGCACAGTGACAGATGCGAGAGAAGAGAATCCCGCTACCGGCGAACGGCACACTGACTGCAGCGGGAGCAAAGAATCCCGCTACCGTTGAACGGCACACTGACGGCAGCGTGAGCAGTGAATCCGGCTAACGGCGAACGGCACACTGACAGCAGCGAGACCTTGGAATCCCGCTACCGGCGAACGGCACACTGTCAGCAGCGGGACCAGAGATTCCCGCTACCGGCGAACGGCACACTGTCAACAGCGGGAGCAGAGAATCCCGCTACCGGCGAACGGCACAGTGACAGCAGCGGGAGCAGAGAATCCCTCTACCTGCGACCGGCACAGTGACTGCAGCGGGAGCAGAGAATCCCGCTAACGGCGAACGGCACAGTGACAGCAGCGGGGGCAGGGAATCCCGCTACCGGTGAACGGCACAGTGACAGCAGCGGGAGCAGAGAATCCCACTATCGGCGAACGGCACAGTGAGAGCAGCGGGAGCAGGGAATCCCGCTACCGGTGAATAGAACACTGACAGCAGCGGGAGTAGAGAATCCCGCTATCGGCGAACGGCACAGTGACAGCAGCGGGAGCAGGGAATCCCGCTACCGGTGAACGGCACACTGACGGCAGCGGGAGCAGAGAATCCCGTTACCAGCGAACGGCACAGTGACAGCAGCGGGAGCAGAGAATCCCGCTACCGGCCAACGGCACAGTGACAGCAGCGGTACCAGAGAATCCCACTACCGGTGAACGGCACAGTGAAAGCAGTGGATACAGAGAATCCCGCTAGCGGCGAACAGCACAGTGACAGCAGCGGGAGCAGAGAATCCCGCTACCGGCGATCGGCACAGTGACAGCAGCGGGAGCAGATAATCCCGCTACTGGCGAAAGGCACAGTGACAGCAGCGGGAGCAGAGAATCCTGCTACCGACGAACGGCACACTGACAGCAGCGGGAGCAGAGAATCCCGCTACCGGCGAACGGCACAGTGACAGCAGCGGGAGCATAGAATCCTGCTATCGGCGAACGGCACACTGACAGCAGCAGGAGCAGAGAATCCCGCTATCGGCGAACGGCACAGTGACAGCAGCGGGAGCAGAGAATCCCGCTACCGGCGATTAGCATAGTGACAGCAGCGGGTGCAGAGAATCCTGCTACCGACGAACGGCACACTGACAGCAGCGGGAGCAGAGAATACCGCTACCGGCGAACGACACAGTGACAGCAGCGGGAGCAGAGAATCCCGCTACCAGCGAACGGCACAGTGACAGCAGCGGGAGCAGAGAATCCCGCTACCGGCGATCGGCACAGTGACAGCAGCAGTAGCAGAGAATCCCGCTACCGGCGAACGGCACAGTGACAGCAGTGGGAGCAGAGAATCCTGTTACCAACGAACGGCACACTGACAGGAGCGGGAGCAGAGAATACCGCAACCGGCGAACGGCACAGTGACAGCAGCGGGAGCAGAGAATCCCGCTACCGGCGATCGGCACAGTGACAGCAGCGGGAGCAGAGAATCCCGCTACCGGCAAACGGAACACTGACAGCAGCGGGAGCAGAGAATCCCGCTATCGGCGAACGGCACACTGACAGCAGCGGGAGCAGAGAATCCCGCTACAGGCGAATGGCACACTGACAGCAGCGAGAGCAGAGAATCTCGCTTCCGGCGACCGGCACACTGACAGCAGCAGGAGCAGAGAATCCTGCTAGCAGCGAACGGCACACTGTCAGCAGCGGGTACAGAGAATCCCTCAACCGACGAACGGCACACTGACAGCAGCGGGAGCAGAGAATCCCTCTACCGGCGAACGGCACGTGACAGCAGCGGGAGCAGAGAATCCCGCTACCGTTGAACGGCACACTGACGGCAGCGTGAGCAGTGAATCCGGCTAACGGCGAACGGCACACTGACAGCAGCGAGACCTTGGAATCCCGCTACCGGCGAACGGCACACTGTCAGCAGCGGGACCAGAGATTCCCGCTACCGGCGAACGGCACACTGTCAACAGCGGGAGCAGAGAATCCCGCTACCGGCGAACGGCACAGTGACAGCAGCGGGAGCAGAGAATCCCTCTACCTGCGACCGGCACAGTGACTGCAGCGGGAGCAGAGAATCCCGCTAACGGCGAACGGCACAGTGACAGCAGCGGGGGCAGGGAATCCCGCTACCGGTGAACGGCACAGTGACAGCAGCGGGAGCAGAGAATCCCACTATCGGCGAACGGCACAGTGAGAGCAGCGGGAGTAGGGAATCCCGCTACCGGTGAATAGAACACTGACAGCAGCGGGAGTAGAGAATCCCGCTATCGGCGAACGGCACAGTGACAGCAGCGGGAGCAGGGAATCCCGCTACCGGTGAACGGCACACTGACGGCAGCGGGAGCAGAGAATCCCGTTACCAGCGAACGGCACAGTGACAGCAGCGGGAGCAGAGAATCCCGCTACCGGCCAACGGCACAGTGACAGCAGCGGTACCAGAGAATCCCACTACCGGTGAACGGCACAGTGACAGCAGTGGATACAGAGAATCCCGCTAGCGGCGAACAGCGCAGTGACAGCAGCGGGAGCAGAGAATCCCGCTACCGGCGATCGGCACAGTGACAGCAGCGGGAGCAGATAATCCCGCTACTGGCGAAAGGCACAGTGACAGCAGCGGGAGCAGAGAATCCTGCTACCGACGAACGGCACACTGACAGCAGCGGGAGCAGAGAATCCCGCTACCGGCGAACGGCACAGTGACAGCAGCGGGAGCATAGAATCCTGCTATCGGCGAACGGCACACTGACAGCAGCAGGAGCAGAGAATCCCGCTATCGGCGAACGGCACAGTGACAGCAGCGAGAGCAGAGAATCCCGCTCCCGGCAAACGGAACACTGACAGCAGCGGGAGCAGAGAATCCCGCTACCGGCGATCGGCACACTTACAGCAGCGGGAGCATAGAATCCCGCTACCGGCGAATGGCACAGTGACAGCAGCGGGAGCAGAGAATCCCGCTACCGGCGATTAGCATAGTGACAGCAGCGGGAGCAGAGAATCCTGCTACCGACGAACGGCACACTGACAGCAGCGGGAGCAGAAAATACCGCTACCGGCGAACGACACAGTGACAGCAGCGGGAGCAGAGAATCCCGCTACCAGCGAACGGCACAGTGACAGCAGCAGGAGCAGAGAATCCCGCTACCGGCGATCGGCACAGTGACAGCAGCAGTAGCAGAGAATCCCGCTACCGGCGAACGGCACAGTGACAGCAGTGGGAGCAGAGAATCCTGTTACCAACGAACGGCACACTGACAGGAGCGGGAGCAGAGAATACCGCAACCGGCGAACGGCACAGTGACAGCAGCGGGAGCAGAGAATCCCGCTACCGGCGATCGGCACAGTGACAGCAGCGGGAGCAGAGAATCCCGCTACCGGCAAACGGAACACTGACAGCAGCGGGAGCAGAGAATCCCGCTATCGGCGAACGGCACACTGACAGCAGCGGGAGCAGAGAATCCCGCTACAGGCGAATGGCACACTGACAGCAGCGAGAGCAGAGAATCTCGCAACCGGCGACCGGCACACTGACAGCAGCAGGAGCAGAGAATCCTGCTAGCAGCGAACGGCACACTGTCAGCAGCGGGTACAGAGAATCCCGCTACCGACGAACGGCACACTGACAGCAGCGGGAGCAGAGAATCCCACTACCGGCGAACGGCACGTGACAGCAGCGGGAGCAGAGAATCCAGCTACCGGTGAACGGCACAGTGACAGCAGCGGGAGCAGAGAATCCCGCTATCGGCGAACGGCACACTGACAGCAGCAGGAGCAGAGAATCCCGCTAGCGTCGTACGGCACAGTGACAGCAGCGAGAATAGAGAATCCCGCTAGGGGCGAACAGAACAGCGACAACAGTGGGACCAGAGAATCCCGCTACCGGCGAATGGCACACTGACAGCAGCGAGACCAGGGAATCGCGCTACCGGCGAACGGCACACTGTCAGCAGCGGGACCAGAGAATCCCGCTACCGGCGAACGGCACAGTGACAGCAGCGAGAGAAGAGATTCCCACTACCGGCAAACGGCAAACTGACAGCAGCGAGAGCAGGGAATCCCGCGACCGGCGAACGGCACACTGACAGCAGCGAGAGCAGAGAATCCCTCTACCGGCGAACGGCACACTTTCAGCAGCGGCAGCAGAGAATCCCGATACCTGCGAACGGCACAGTGACAGCAGCGGGAGCAGAGAATCCCGCTACAGGCAAACGGCACAGTGACAGCAGCGAGAGGAGAGAATTCCTCTACCGGCGAACGGCACACTTTCAGCAGCGGCAGCAGAGAATCCCGATACCTGCGAACGGCACAGTGACAGCAGCGGGAGCAGAGAATCCCGCTACAGGCAAACGGCACACTGACAGCAGCGAGAGCAGAGAATCCCTCTACCGGCGAACGGCACACTTTCAGCAGCGGCAGCAGAGAATCCCGATACCTGCGAACGGCACAGTGACAGCAGCGGGAGCAGAGAATCCCGCTACAGGCAAATGGCACAGTGACAGCAGCGGGAGCAGAGAATCCCGCAACCGGCGATCGGCACAGTGACAGCAGCGAGAGCAGAGAATCCCGCTACCGACGAACGGCACACTGACAGCAGCGGGACCAGAGAATCCCGCTCCCGGTGAACGCCACAGTGACGGCAGTGGATACAGAGAATCCTGCTAGCGGCGAACAGCACAGTGACAGCAGCGGGAGGACAGAATCCCGCTACCAGCGAACTGCACAGTGACAGCAGCGGGACCAGAGAATGCACCTACCGGCGAACGGCACTGTGACAGCAGCGGGAGCAGAGATTACCGCTACCGGAGAACGGCACCGTGTCAGAATAGGCAGCAGAGAATCCCGCTCCCGGTGAACCTCACAGAGACAGCTGCGGGTACAGGAAACCCGCTACCGGCGACAGTGACAGCAGCGAGAGCAGAGAATCCCACTACAGGCAAAAGGAACACTGACACACTGACAGCAGCGGGAGCAGAGAATCCCGCTATCAGCGAATGGCACACTGACAGCAGCGGGAACAGAGAATCCCGCTACCGGTGAACGGCACATTGACGGCAGCGTGAGCAGTGAATACGGCTACCGGCGAACGGCACACTGACAGTAGCGAGACCTGGGAATCCCGCTACCGGCGAACGGCACACTGTCAGCAGCGGGACCACAGAATCCCGCTACCGGCGAACGGCACAGTGGCAGCATCGATAGCAGAGAATCCCGCTACCGGCGAACGGCACAGTGACAGCAGCGGGAGCAGAGAATCCCGCTCCCGGTGAACGCCACAGTGACGGCAGTGGATACAGAGAATCCTGCTAGCGGCGAACAGCACAGTGACAGCAGCGGGAGGACAGAATCCCGCTACCAGCGAACGGCACAGTGACAGCAGCGGGACCAGAGAATGCACCTACCGGCGAACGGCACTGTGACAGCAGCGGGAGCAGAGAATACCGCTACCGGAGAACGGCACCGTGTCAGAATAGGCAGCAGAGAATCCCGCTCCCGGTGAACCTCACAGAGACAGCTGCGGGTACAGGAAACCCGCTACCGGCGACAGTGACAGCAGCGAGAGCAGAGAATCCCACTACAGGCAAAAGGAACACTGACACACTGACAGCAGCGGGAGCAGAGAATCCCGCTATCGGCGAATGGCACACTGACAGCAGCGGGAACAGAGAATCCCGCTACCGGTGAACGGCACATTGACGGCAGCGTGAGCAGTGAATACGGCTACCGGCGAACGGCACACTGACAGTAGCGAGACCTGGGAATCCCGCTACCGGCGAACGGCACACTGTCAGCAGCGGGACCACAGAATCCCGCTACCGGCGAACGGCACAGTGGCAGCATCGATAGCAGAGAATCCCGCGACTGGCGAACGGCACATTGACGGCAGCGTGAGCAGTGAATCCGGCTACCGGCGAACGGCACACTGACAGCAGCGAGACCTGGGAATCCCGCTACCGGCGAACGGCACACTGTCAGCAGCGGGACCACAGAATCCCGCTACCGGCGAACGGCACAGTGACAGCATCGATAGCAGAGAATCCCGCGACTGGCGAACGGCACACTGACAGCAGCAGGAGCAGAGAATCCCGCTATCGGCGAACGGCACACTGTCAGCAGCGGGAGCAGAGAATCCCGCTACCGGCGAACGGCACAGTGACAGCAGCGTGAGCAGTGAATCCCGCTATCGGCGAACGGCACACTGACGGCAGCGAGAGCAGAGAATCCCGCTACCGGCGAACGGCACACTGACTGCAGCGGGAGCAAAGAATCCCGCTACCGGTGAACGCCACACTGACGGCAGCGAGAGCAGAGAATTCGTCTACCGGCGAACGGAACAGTGACAACAGTGGGACCAGAGAATCCCGCTACCGGCAAACGGCACACTGACAGCAGTGAGACCAGGGAATCCCGCCACCGGCGAACGGCACACTGTCAGCAGCGGGACCAGAGAATCCCGCTGCCGCCGAACGGCACAGTGACAGCAGCGAGAGAAGAGAATCCCGCTACCGGCAAACGGCACACTGACAGCAGCGAGAGCAGGGAACCCCGCTACCGACGAACGGCACACATTCAGCAGCGGGAGCAGAGAATCCCGATACCTGCGAACGGCACAGTGACAGCAGCGGGAGCAGAGAATCTCACTACCGGCGAACGGCACAGAGGCAGCAGCGGGAGCAGAGAATCCCGCTACCGGCGAATGGAACACTGACAGCAACGGGAGTCGAGAATCACGCTATCGGCGAGGGGCACAGTGACAGCAGCGGGAGCAGGGAATCCCGCTACCGGTGAACGGCACACTGACGGCAGCGGGAGCAGAGAATCCTGCTACCGGTGAACGGCACACTGACGGCAGCGAGAGCAGAGAATCCCGTTACTAGCGAACGGCACAGTGACAGCAGTGGATACAGAGAATCCTGCTACCAGCGAACAGCACAGTGACAGCAGCGGGAGCAGGGAATCCCGCTACCGGTGAACGGCACACTGACGGCAGCGGGAGCAGAGAATCCCGCTACCGGTGAACGGCCCACTGACGGCAGCGAGAGCAGAGAATCCCGTTACCTGCGAACGGCACCGTGACAGAATAGGCAGCAGAGAATCCCGCTCCCGGCGAACCGCACAGAGACAGCAGCGGGTACAGGAAACCCGCTACCGGCGAATGGCACACTGACAGCAGAAGGAACAGAGAATCCCGCTACCGGCGAATGGCACAGTGACAGAAGCGGCAGCAGATAAACCTGCTCCCGGCGAAAGGCACACTGACAGCAGCGAGAGCAGAGAATCCCGCTACCGGTGAACGGCACAGTGACAGCAGCGTGAGCAAAGAATCCCGCTCCAGGTGAACGGCACACTGACGGCAGCGGGAGCAGAGAATCGCGCTACCGGTGAACGGCACACTGACGGCAGCGAGAGCAGAGAATCCCGCTACCGGTGAACGGCAGACTGACGGCAGCGAGAGCAGAGAATCCCGTTACCTGCGAACGGCACCGTGACAGAATAGGCAGCAGAGAATCCCGCTCCCGGTGAACCGCACAGAGACAGCAGCGGGTACAGGAAACCCGCTACCGGCGAATGGCACACTGACAGCAGAAGGAGCAGAGAATCCCAATACAGGCGAATGGCACAGTGACAGAAGCGGCAGCAGAGAAACCTGCTCCCGGCAAACGGCACACTGACGGCAGCGAGAGCAGTGAATCCGGCTACCGGCGAACGGCACATTGACAGCAACGAGACCTGGGAATCCCGCTACCGGCGAACGGCACACTGTCAGCAGCGGGACCAGAGAATCCCGCTACCGGCGAACGGCACAGTGACAGCAGCGAGCGAAGAGAATCCCGCTACCGGCGAACAGCACACTGGCAGCAGCGGGAGCATGAATCCCGCTACCGGCGAACGGCACAGTGACAGCAGCGGGAGCAAAGAATCCCGCTACCGGCGACCGGCACAGTGACAGCAGCGGGAGCAGAGAATCCCACTAGCGGCGAACGGCACAGTGACAGCAGCGAGAGGTGAGAATCCCGCTACCGGGAAACGGAACACTGACACACTGACAGCAGCGGGAGCAGAGAATCCCGCTATCGGCGAATGGCACAGTGAGAGCAGCGGGAGCAGGGAATCCCGCTACCGGTGAATGGAACACTGACAGCAGCGGGAGTAGAGAATCCCACTATCGGCGAACGGCACAGTGACAGCAGCGGGAGCAGGGAATCCCGCTACCGGTGAACGGCACACTGACGGCAGCTGGAGCAGAGAATCCCGCTACCGGTGAACGGCACACTGACGGCAGCGAGAGCAGAGAATCCCGTTACCAGCGAACGGCACAGTGACAGCAGCGTGAGCAACGAATCCCGCTCCAGGTGAACGGCACAGTGACAGCAGTGGATACAGAGAAACCTGGTAGCAGCTAACAGCACAGTGACAGCAGCGGGACCAGAGAATGCCACTACCGGCGAACGGCACAGTGACAGCAGCGGGAGCAGAGAATCCCGCTACCGGCGAACAGCACCGTGAAAGAATAGGCAGCAGAGAATCCCACTCCCGGTGAACCTCACAGAGACAGCAGCGGGTACAGGAAACCCGCTACCTGCGAACGGCACACTGACAGCAGAAGGAGCAGAGAATCCCGCTACAGGCGAATGGCACAGTGACAGAAGCGGCAGCAGAGAAACCTGCTCCCCGCGAAAGGCACACTGACAGCAGCGGGAGCAGAGAATCCTGCTTCCGGCGAACGGCACAGTGACAGAATAGGCAACAGAGAATCCCGCTCCCGGTGAACCGCTCAGAGACAGCAGCGGGTACAGGGAATCCCGATACCGGCGAACGGCACACTGACGGCAGCGGGAGCAAAGAATCCCGCTACCGGTGAAGGGCACACTGACGGCAGCGAGAGCAGAGAATCCCGCTACCGGCGAACGGAACAGTGCCAACAGCGGGACCAGAGAATCCCGCTACCGGCGAATGGCACACTGACAGCAGCGGGAGCAGAGAATCCTGCTACCGGCGAACGGCACACTGTCAGCAGCGGGAGCAGAGAATCCTGCTCCCGGCGAACGGCACAGTGTCAGAATAGGCCGCAGAGAATACGGCTCCCGGTGAACGGCACAGTGACAACAGCGGGAGCAGAGAATCCCGCTACCGGCGAGCGGCACAGTGACAGCATCATGAGCAGAGTTTCCCGCTACCGGCGAACGGCACGGTGACAACATCGGGAGCAGAGTATCCCGCTACCGGCGAACGGCACAGTGACGGCAGCGGGAGCAGAGAATCCCGCTACCGGCGAACGGCACACTGACAGCAGCGAGAGCAGAGAATCCCGCTACCGGCGAACGGCACACTGACAGCAGCGGGAGCAGAGAATCCCGCTACCGGCGAACGGCACAGTGACATCAGCGGGTGCAGAGAATCCCGCTGCCGACGAAAGGCACACTGACAGCAGCGGCAGCAGAAAATCCAGCTACCGGCGAACGGCACAGTGACGGCAGCGAGAGCAGAGAATCCCGCTACCGGCGAACGGCACAGTGACAGCAGCGAGAGCAGAGAATCCAGCTACTGGTGAACGGCACCCTGACAGCAGCGGGAGCAGAGAATCCCGCTACCGGCGAACGGCACAGTGACAGCAGTGAGAGCAGAGAATCCCGCTACCGGCAAATGGCACAGTGCCTCCCGCCGCCAAGAAACATGCAGCTGGGAGGCCGGAGAACCCTGCTCGTAGTTCACGTTTCAGGGGCGAGATTCTCCGACCGGAGAATCACCGGGGGCTGGCGTGAGTCCTGCCACCGCCGGTTGGTGAATTCCGCACCACCGGATATTCGGCGGGGGCGGGAATCGCGCTGCGCCGGTTCGCGGGCCGCCCCCCCCGCGATTCTCCGGCCCGGGTGGGCCGAAGTCCCGCCACTAAAATGCCTGTCCCGCCGCCGTAAATTAAACCACCTACCTTACCGGCGGGACAAGGCGGCATGTGCTGGCTCGGGGTTCCGGGGGGGGCTCCGGGCGATCTGGCCCTGGGGGGTGCCCCCACAGTGGCCTGGCCCACGATCGGGGCCCACCGATCCGCGGGCGGGCCTGTGCCGTAGGGGCACTCTTTCCCTTCCGACTTCGCCACGGTCTCCACCATGGCAGAAGCGGAAGAGACTCCCTCCACTGCGGATGCGCGTGAATGCCGTCAGCGGCCGCTGACGCTCCCGCGCATGCGCCGCCCGGAGATGTCATTTCCGCGCCATGTGGC
The DNA here is from genome assembly GCF_047496885.1 of Scyliorhinus torazame. Taxonomy (NCBI): domain Eukaryota; kingdom Metazoa; phylum Chordata; class Chondrichthyes; order Carcharhiniformes; family Scyliorhinidae; genus Scyliorhinus; species Scyliorhinus torazame. Next base: position 190,041,375 of record NC_092707.1, on the reverse strand, counting down.
GGGGCTCCAAAGGCCTTTTCCGCCAGCTGGCGGGGCGTAAATCAGTCCAGCGCGGGCCTCGCCCCTTAAGGTTGGGGCTCGGCCCCTAAAGATGCGGAGCATTCCGCACCTTTGGGGCGGCGCGATGCCCAACTGATTTGCGCCATTTTGGGTGCCAGTCAGCGGACATCGCGCCGATACCGGAGAATTTCGCCCCAGATCAATGACCTCTTGGAAGAACTGATCATCTGTTTGTCATCTGTTCCAAAGAAATGCTATCGACAAGACTCTTTCGCCCTCTGCCAATTCTGCCAGACCTGCTGAGAATTTCCAGCATTTTATTTCAGATGTCCTTATCGGGTGCCCAGGCATAGGCACTGGCTATTGGGGTATCGTCAGCGTAATCTTAGTAGTCGAGGGAACTAGTACTGTTCTGTATATAAAGCTCTTCTTTTGTTAAATAAATCACCGTTGTAATTTAATCCAGTCTCTTCACCTTGCACTACAACACGCAATATTTTGTTTTCACATTTGTACAATATCCATGCCTGTTTTGCTGCCATTTGCTCTCACGTAAAGTGTGAGGTTCACTTTAGATCATGAAATACAATGGACATTATGACGGAAATTTATCCCAGATTTCTATCCCAGCTTGAAATCTGTCTGTTGAATTGTAAGTAAAAGTAAAGTCGCCACAGACCCAGGTGACCTTCATAGGTTGCTTTTCCCTTTGAGGGGAAGAGCTGACTGGTGGTGATTTAACCTGAGGATTATCACATCTCAGGTGAGAGACAAGGTTGAGAAGGGCCTTCATGAATAACCTCAGACCACCATGCTGGTGGTCTCGCTCTGCATTACAAAGCAGGGGCATCATTCTCCGACCCCCCGCCGGGTTGGAGAATCGCCGGGGGTTGCCGTGAATCCCGCCCCCGCCGGTTGCCGAAGTCTCCGGTACCGGATATTCGGCGGGGGCGGGAATCGGGCCGCGCCGGTTGGCGGGCCCCCCCGCTGGATTCTCCGGCCCGAATGGGCCGAAGTCCCGCCGATAAATTGCCTGTCCCGCCGGCGTGGATTAAACCACCTTTTGAACGGCGGAACAAGGTGGCGTGGGTGGGCTCCGGGGTCCTGGGGGGGGTGGGGCGCGGGGCGATCTGGCCCCAGGGGGACTACAGATGGTGTGAGGGTAACGGTGAGTGCAGTGTGGGGGTGAGTGTATGGATGAGTGAGTTGTGGGGGTGAAGGTGGTGGTGGGGGTGTTTTTGTGGGGGGTGTTGACACGTGTGACACGGGAAACCGCCACTCAGCAGGGTCTCACTTCCGTGTCCGCGACCTCCCTTTTCTCTGGGCCACCGACCACATCCAGAGCCCTCTGCTCTGCCATGGTGAGGGGCCGCAGGTCCGGCGGTCCCCCTCCAGTTTTCTCCCACTCTCAATGGTTATGGGCAGCTTTCTCGGGGGGGGGGGGGATGGTAATAGGATGGAAAACCTTCACCCTATTATAAAATCTTGTCCATCCCGCAAAGCTGGTACAATGGGGTGGATTCTCCTGTCGCCGACACCGAAATCGCGCTCAGCGATCGGCCGAAGAATCAAAGTTCCAGGCCAAATTAGGGCCGGTGCCGCTTTTGCGGTGTTTCACCCCCTCCAAAGTGGCACACTCGGAGAGTACATCGTGCTTGAAGCCCGCCCCCCGATGCTCCGCCCCCGACCGGCCAATTTCCCGATGCCGTCGGTCGCGTGTGCTATCATCCGTCGGGAACTCGGCGTGGCGGCTGCGGACTCAGTCCAATGCCACCACAGACAGGAGAGAGCCATTCTGCGGGCAAGGGGGACTTTATTAGGGGCTGGGGGCACTGTTGGGGGGTGGTCCAGGGGGTGCGAGCCGGCCAAAGGGGGGGTACTATTTCGAGGGCCGGATCCGCGAGCGGCCTCCGCCATGTAGCATGACGTGGCTGCTGCAGGCCTCCGCCGTGCACATATTCAGCCACGCACCTGGCAATTTTCCAGCTAGAGCCGGGTGCTCTATGCTGCTGGCATACTAGCCCTCAGCAAAACGGGGAATCGGTGGCTGTTCTACGCCATTTTCTCTGGCGTAAACGCCACTGTTTCCATGCCGGCATGAGGACATAACCCCAGAAAACCCTACAAGACAGAGAATCAGCTCTCACTGGGGGGGCGGGGGGGAGATTACTGGTCCAGTTCTTTAACAGTTAAACAGATTTCAGTTACGCCCTAATGAGAGATTCTTGAGATAAGCCGCTCAGAACCAAATCATCTGGCTCTTTCGGCCATTGATCCTTCTTATCATTTAAGACTTCCTAAATGAGCGTCCAGGATCTAAAGCTCATTCAAAGTAAAATACGCAGTTAATTCTTTTTGTGCAATTTTATTGTATAAACATTCTCGATGAGAAAAGAAGTTGCAGCGTCACAGTCCTTTGTCATCTTCTAACAGATTAATTTCATTAAGTGAAAAATATAATAAAACACGGAAATCTTAAATAATCTCATCTGTACCTAATACGTTTCTAAAAAGATCAATAGGTACATACTTACAAAACCACGAGAGTCTTTGTTTGACAAAAGAAGCTTGGGAAGAGAATAGCTTACTCTCCTCGGTGGAGAGTAGAGAGAGTGCTGATTTTGTGCCTCTTCTCTATACATATTTTTTTCCTATTTAGCCTGTTTTGTGTCTTATCTTCCTAAGGGAACTTACTTTACAATTTTGTACTTTTACTCTATCTTATTGACAGTCTATCTTTCAAAGCTGATTGATGCTCCTTTTAATATTGGTTTGAGTGTCAAACATTTTAACATATATTCAGCCAATACGTAATTCTAAAAGTGACTTCATTTTGTTATCTCTCAGGTGTCAAGACTTCCCAAATATGTAGTTGAACAGAAAATCACTGAATTGGTTTACTTCCTTATCAGTTGCAAAGTCTCCCTTTCTCTTGTTACGGTTTTTGGCAAGTTTCAATTGACTAACTAAAAGGGATTTATGTTCTGTCAAACCAAGGATCTTAAACGCCATATTTGTTCTTGAGGTGACTTAATAGGTCGAAGGGTGAGAGGATTCTCCTGTGTCTAATGACTTCTAAAAAGATATGTCTGATTTAATTATTGTATTCTGCTTGGGTTAAACACACTGTGCATTAATGTCTGATTCTTATAAGTGTCTTTATTTTAATCTGAATTCTGTGGTCAATGTAGTATTCATCACATTCCACAGGAATGTTGGTGTCGAGAAAACAAATTACATAATTGTGGCAAGAAAAGTCACAAGCAAAGGCGTGCTGGGCCAAACAAAATCCGAAAACCTTGAAGATGGGTAAATACAGGAATTCACCCAAATCCACAAGAAGAGTGTACAGAATGACTGACAACGATGTCTACAGAGATCAAGGAAATATTGGCATGCTCGGTATATTATCGATGCAAGGCGATACACAGATATTTGGGGTCTGTTTCAAACTTAATGGGAAGGAAATTAAAATGGACGTAGATACAGGAGCGGCTGTATCTCTCATCTCTGAAAAATTTTATATGATATAATCTTGAGAATTTACATGGAAGGGGATGGTTCCAATGAAGGTTTATATCGTGGTGGAAGCTGAAGTAAATGGTCAATTTGAAAAAATGTCATTACATGTGGTGAAAGGAAATTTTCCTGAGCATTTTAGAACAGGCCCCGAACAGACGCCGCAATGTGGCGACTCGGGGCTTTTCACAGTAATTTCATTTGAAGCCTACTTGTGACAATAAGCGATTTTCATTTTTATTTTCAAAAGCATGGTTGAACCAAATTGGCAAGCTGTGAACCAATTTGTTGATGGAAAGAACACATTACAGAAACTCTTAGAAAAGTGCAAGAAGATATTTTAAAACTCTTTTGACCAGATTCGAGGCACGACTTAAGCTAAAACCTGGTAGCACTCCTAAATGCTTAAAGGCGAGAACTGTGCCATCTGCTATCAAAGCAAAAGTCAAAGTGGAACTTGGCAAATTGATCAAAGATGGAGCGATCAAGCCTGTGACGACGAGTGATTGGGCAACCCCAATTGACCCAGTTATCAAGCCAGGTGGCTCAGTAAGAATCTATGGTGACTTTAAAATGACAATAGACCCATTGTCATGTGCCAACCAATGTCTCTTACCATTAATACAGGACCTATTTGGGGGATTGTTGGGTGGACAAAACTTCAGTAAGATAGATTTGTCAGAAGCGTAACTCCAGGTGAAAGTAGCAGCTGAGTCACAACCTCTTCTAACTATTGTAACACACAAAGAACTATTCAGGTACAAATGCCAACAGTTCGTAATAACGTCTGCACTGGCCCTATTCCAAAAGTCAAATCCTTTGTGGTCTCAACAGTGTTCAATGTTATTTGGGTGACATTTTGGGTGACTCAACAGGAGCGCCCAAAAAATTTAGAAGAAACATTGGAACATCTTTAAAGAAATTACCTTCACATCAAGAGCAGGAAATGCAATTTTTTCCAATCATCAATAAATTATCTTGGCCATGTAATTGACAAGGGCGGGCTCCATAAGGAACCTGAGGAGATTACTGCGATTTTAGATGTGCTAAGACCAGAAATGAGATTTTTTTTTAGGACTCATCAATTACTGTGGATGATTTGTTCCAAATCTCGCGACCAATAATTAAACCACTCCATACGTTATTATGTGTGAACCAACAATGGATTTGGACAGAAGACTGCGAAGAGGCATATGATAAAGTCAAACTGCTGAAGAAATCGGAAGTCTTAGTTCATTTTGACTCTATAATTTGAAAATGCAACTTGCACATAACTCATTGCCCTGTGGAGTGGGTGCAGTTGTCTCTCACATAATGCCAAATGGAGATGAAAGTCCAATAGCTTTCACTTCGAGAACATTGACATGTGCTGAACAGAACTAGGTTTAATTGGAAAAAGAAGTCTTGAGTACAATACTTGGCGTGAAATGATTTCAGCATACTTGTATGAAAGGCATTTTGCTTTGTTAACAGACCACAGGCCTTTGACAATGATTTTTGGTCGTTACAAAGGAATACTGGGCTCGATCCTCCTAAAATGAGGCTAAATGTTGACACCATTGTGAAAACCGTGGAGTTTCACGACGGCATCATTGGGCCCCTAGGTGGAGCTATAAAACGGCCCAGAAGGGGCTCGCATGAGTGCATCGTGCAACGCGCGATGGACTGGCTGCCGATTTGCCGGTTCCGTCATTGACGCGACGCCGCGGCTGGACTTAATTATTCTCCCCCCCACACACACACACACGGCATCACAGGCAAGATGGCCGCCAGGCGAGCAGCAGCGCGATTTCGGGACGGTGAACTCGAGACCCTCCTGGACACCATGGAGGAGAGTAGGCTGGTGTTGTACCCCGGGCTGGGACGGAGGACAGCAGGCGCCATCGTTCACTGTGCCTGGGCAGAGGTGGCAGCCGCCGTCAGCGCCGTCGGGGTGGTGGCCCGGACTGCAGACAAGTGCAGAAAGAAGCTGCACAACCTCCTCAGGGCAGCCAGGGTGAGTACCCAGCACTGTGCCCCTGGCACAAACCCCCCGAACCCCTACACACATGTGACCCGCCCCCTCCCCCGTCCCCAGGGTGATGACCCCACCCCCACCCTGACCCACATGACTGCACCCATCCATGCCAGCCGCATTGACTGGGTACCCTGTGCACTAATGCCATCAGAGACCCAAACTCTGGGCTGCATGCGTGCGACCGTCTAACAATTGCTGTTTCTGTTTGCCCCACCCCGCCCAGGACAAGACCGCGCATAACCGCCGGGAGCGGGAGAAGGCTGGAGGGGGACAGGAAGACCTGCATCCCCTCACTGTGCCCAAGCAGAGGGCACGCAACATCGTCGGCAGGCCAGAGGAGAGGGAGGTCGGAGGTGCGCCACCAAGTGAGGCCCCCTACCTGGTTGCGGCTCCTCACAACATATGTGCGCCCACCCCTCACCCCACACCCCCTCATCCCTCATCCCTCCACCCCTCATCCCTCCACCTATCACCCCAAACACCACACCCCTCACCCCTTACTCCTCACCCCTCCAACCCTCACCCCACACACCAACAGCCTCACTGCCTCACTGCCTCACGCCACCCCCCCCCCCCCCCCCCCCTGTCCAACCAGACCTGCTGTCTTGTGTCTTACAGGACCAGCCGACGATGGGCCCGGCCCATCCGGTGCCTCCCGCCCCCAGCCAGTGCCAGGGCCGGTGCCCACCAGGACCCCAAGCACCAACGAGGAGGGCAGCCAGAACACCAGCCCTCTGTCCGAGACGTGCCAGGACACCACGACTCAGGGGATGACCACACAGGGGACCGACACACAGGGGACTGACACACAGGGGACCGACACACAGGGCACCGACACACAGGGGACCAACACACAGGGGACCAACACACAGGGGTCAGACACACAGGGGACGAACACACAGGAGACCAACACACAGGGGACCAACACACAGGGGACCAACACACAGGGGACCAACACACAGGGGACCAACACACAGGAAACCACGACCCAGGTGCCAGACACACAGGGGACGAACACACAGGGGACTACGACCCAGGGGAAAATCACACAGGGGACGAACACACAGGGGACGAACACACAGGGGACGAACACACAGGGGACGAACACACAGGGGACTATGACCCAGGGGACAATGACCCAGGGGACAATGACCCAGGGGACAATCACACAGGGGACGAACAGACAGGGGACGAAGACACAGGGGACGAAGACACAGGGGACCACGACCCAGGAGACCCCTGACTCCGGGTTGGATGAGGACATTGACGTTCCGTAATTGTTATCTCTTACACCCTCCACCATCTCAGAGACGATCACCTCTGTTGTACCCATCAGTTCACTACAAGACGATGAGAACGAGCGAACAGAGGCTTTATTAACCAAGAACTTGCCTGCCTGTGAGTTCAGTAACAATGAGTGCCGCCCACAGGTGACCAGGTCTATATACAGCCCCGAGGGGGGGGGGGGGGAGGGGGTGGAGCCAGAGGCAGAATCCACCGGGGCTCCTGTATAATACATCGTATTACCATTTCCTGGTCATAGGCCACAGTACTATACAGAAAGGGTAGATCGTATTACAATTTCCTGCCCATAAGGGTCGCGAGGCTACATACCGTGAGGGGGGTAAGGGTCCACCGAACTTTAGGGTCAGACTTCGGTGACTGCATTGGAAGTCTAGTTCAAGCAGTGGGGGGGGGGGGCAGAGGTGAGGGAGGACATACAGTTTAAATTGGGTGTACTCTGAGCCCTGTATCGTGACACAGGTTCGCGACACAGTACCCCCGGATCTGCACCGAATGGGATCCGGAGGCAAGGGAGATTGTCTGGGACGCGGGGTAGATGTGGAGGGAGCAGCGCCTTACCGTGTCGGGATGGACGAAGCTCTCTGTGCTCCCGGAGTCAAAAAGATAGGGGGTCTCGTGCCCCTTGACCCAGACGACCATCATTGAATTATTCAGATGCTTTGGCTGCAACTGGTCGATGGTGACTGCGCCGAGCTGCGGGTAGTCTGCGTGGTTCGAGGTATCGGAGTCGCAGGTTGGCGGCTCCCGTGAGTCGCACGTGTCGGGCTGCGTGAAAGATGGCGCCCCCCACAAGTAGCTCAAGGCGGATGACATGTCTGAAGGGGGCGTTCCTGGCCGACACGCAGCCACATTGCGGGGTCTGTGAGCCTGTGAGTGCGTGGATCGGGCCTGGTACGCTTTAGACTTCGGGGCTTTATGTTGGGCCAGGCAGACTCTGGCAAAATGTCCCTTTTTGCCGCAGTCGCTGCATGTTGCGGTGCGGGCTGGGCATCGCTGCCGGGGGCGTTGGCCCTGACTGCAGATGTAGCACGGCGGACCCCCGGTCTGGATGGGCAGCCGTGCGGCACAAGCCTGTGACGTAGTCGGACCTGGTGAGGGCCGCGTCGGTGGTGCCCACGAGGGGTTCGCTGGATCTGCGGGGAATGCGCTGAGGCTCTGGTAGGCCACCTCTAATGAGGTGGCTAGTTTTACCGTGTCCTGCAGGTCCTCGGTTAATAAATTGTTGTACCATCAATTCACTGCAAGACGATGAGAACGAGCGAACAGAGGCTTTATTAACCGAGAACTTGCCTGCCTGTGAGTTCAGTAACAATGAGTGCCGCCCACAGGTGGCCAGGTCTATATACAGACCCGTGGGGGGGCGGAGCCAAAGGCGGAGCCCACCGGGGCTCCTGTACAATACATGGTGATAGATCGTATTACTAGTTCCTGGTCATAGGCCACAGTACTATACAGACAGGGTAGATCATATTACCATTTCCTGGCCATAGGCCACAGTACTAAACAGACAGTTTATACTATGGTGAATACATTCCCCACAACCTCGGTTGGGCAAATTAGTGAGGAGGCTTCTGGGACACTCACTGGTGCACACCACACAGTTGCTCCGGTACAGCAGGGGGAGGTAGGAGCAGCCAAGGGGCCAGACGGTCGGAGGACAGCCCGGCCCCAGCAACCAGCTACCACCCAGACAGGTCCCGGGCTCCTGGAAGATCCATTCCCACCCATAGATCAGGTACAGTCAGAGACCCAGGGACTAGAGGAGGGGATGACGGCCGGTTTCCAGCACCTGCAGGCACAGGTGGAAGAGTCCAACCGCCTGAAGGTGGCCGTGGTGCTGCGGTGTTCTGGGACCTCCCCTGCAGGTGTCACCAGCACAGGCCCCATCACCTCCTCCTCCCTCGGGGTGTCCGATGGCCCCCAGGGATGGGAGTGTGAGCTGAGCCAACCCCCCCCCCCGACACTTGGCGCTGCCAGTTGTGGATGCCCGCTCTGTTATCAACCAGGGTCTGTATGTTAGCAGCCATGGAGCACAGGGAGTGGGCCATCTCCCTCTGGGACTGCACCATCTCTCTCTGGGACTGCACCATCTCCCTCTGGGTCTGTGCGACACCGGCCACCACCCGTGCAATGGCGCTGATGCTCTAAGCAATGGCCTGCTGTGACTGGCCCACACTGAGAGGCGCCGCTGCAATCTGCAGCTGGTTCTGGCACATGGCTGCCTGTGAGTGGGCAGCCCTGTCCTGGGCCACAGCCCCTGCCTGCACAGAATGCCCCAGGCCTTGCAAAACCTTACCCATGTCCGACACCATCGCCCCCCATTGCCTCCATCATGGACGGCTCCTGTGCAGGTTTGACCTGGGTGGTACACATGATCGGCACCATTGCCTGCTTCTGTCCCTGGTGAATCACCTTGAGGGGCTGGGCCCGTGCCGGAGTGGTTGCCATCCCGCCGGTTGTTGTGGAAGGCCTCTTTGGTGCCATGCCAGGGCCGAAGGGACTCCGCTGGCCGGCGGAAGTCCGCGCATGCGCGGGAGCATCAGCGGCTGCTGGCATCATCCCCGCGCATGCACAGGGGAGGGTCACCTATGCTTCGGTCATCGCGGAGAACCTACACGGCCGACGCATAGTAAAAGAGTGCCCCCACGGCACAGGCCCACCCGCGGATCGGTGGGCCCCGATCGCGGGCCAGGCCACCGTGGGGGCAACCCCCGGGGCCAGATCGGCCCGCGCTCCCCGCAGGGCCCCGGAGCCCGCTCGCACCGCCTCGTCCCGTCGGTAACGGAGGTGGTTTAATTCACGGCGGCGGGACCGGCATTACAGCAGCAGGACTTCGGCCCATCGCGGGCCGAAGAATCGCAGGGGGGCCCGCCGACCGGCGCGTCGTGATTCCCGCCCCAGCCGAATCTCCGGTGCCGGAGAATTCGGCAGCCGGCAGGGGTGGGATTCACGCCACCCGAGTAGTTCAATGTCAGTCTTTTGTTCGGATACAAAATACTCCACCTCTTCAACCACTTCACCCTTGGCATTATAGATCATAGATCATAGATCATAGAATTTACAGTGCAGAAGGAGGCCATTCGGCCCATCGAGTCTGCACTGGCTCTTGGAAAGAGCACCCTACCCAAGCCCACACCGCCACCCTATCCCCATAACCCAGTAACCCCACCCAACACTAAGGGCAATTTTGGACACTAAGGGCAATTTATCATGGCCAATCCACCTAACCTGCACATCTTTGGACTGTGGGAGGAAACTGGAGCACCCAGAGGAAACCCACGCACACACGGGGAGGATGTGCAGACTCCGCACAGACAGTGACCCAAGCCAGATTCGAACCTGGGACCCTGGAGCTGTGAAGCAATTGCGCTATCCACAATGCTACCGTGCTGCCCCTAGGCATTGACCTAGGCAACCATGGCAAAGAGTAGATATCGGTTTCGCCAATCAAAGGATACATGTTTTCTGTCCTCGTGGATGCACATTCCAAATGGCCCGAAATAATGATAATGAAGTTGAAGACTACGGAAACAACAATCGAATGCCTGGACAAAGTATTTGTACAGTTTGGCAAGGCAGAGCAACTAGTTAGCGCCAGTGGAACTCAGTCCACGGCAAAGGAATTTGTGGACTCTCTTCAAAATAATGGCATGCAACATATAAAAACTGAGCTTTATCATCCTTTTATCAATGAATTGGCGAAGAAGCTGAAAGCTTCATTGAAGAATGCCATTAAAGCATCAAAGGACGAAGGATCTTTAGCTGGGAGAGTAAAGAGGTTTCTTATTTCTCATTGAAACGCTGCCTAAGGGACATCCCAAAGCTCGTTGACAATATTGTTTTTAAAACAGAAATCGAGAACCAAGTTTGATTTGCTCTTACTGCCTGACAAAGCTAACATTGCAGACCCACAAAAACAAAACCAAGTTTGTCGCCGTAAACAGGAGCTGGATCCTCCGACCCCCCACCAGGTCGGAGAATCCCCGGGGGGCGGCGCGAATCCAACCTCGACGCCAGCTGCCGTATTCTCCGGCACCGTTTTTAGGGTGAGAGCGGGATTCACGCCATGCCGGTCGGAGGTTGTTGGCAGCGGCCCCCCCCAGCGATTCTCGGGCCCCGATGGGCCAAGCAGCTGTCCGTTTTAGGCCAGCCCCGCCAGCGTGGGTTAATCATGGTCCCACATGGTGGTACCTGGCAGGTAAGTCAGTGTGGGCTGTCCTTGGGGGGGGCATGGGGGGATCTGACCCCGGGGGCGCCCCCACGGTGGCCTGGCCCGCAATCGGGGCCCACCAATCTGCAGGCGAGCCTCTTCCGTGGGGCACTTCTTCCTTCCGCGCTGACCCCTGTAGGGCTCCGCCATGGCCGGCACGGAGAAGAGAACCCCCTGCGCATGCGCCAAAACACGATGGCCGGTCTGCGCAAGCACGGAATCACACCGGTGGTTCCGCGCATGCGCGTACTCGCACAGTCCCTTCCGCCCCGGCTGGAGCGGCGCCAACCCCACCTAGCCCCCTGGACAGGTGAGAATTCCTCACCTTGAGGCACGTTGACGCCGGAGCCGTTGGCACCGGTTTTCCTGCCGGCGTGGGGACTTAATCCCTCGAAGGGAGAATCCCGGCCCAGACATCGAAATGAAGAGTTTTTGAGCAAGGTGAAAGAGTTTTAACAAGAAATTATGCTTTAAGTGCGAAGTGGGTACCTGCCACAGTACTCACAAAGATGTATAGTGTGTCACATGATTACGTGGTGACATCATCAGAGGCACTTGAGAGATTTCCCTCTGTTCCATCTTAGACTGTGAACAAGCAACATCTCTGCAATAAATTATGACAACTGTTTAAGTAACCTACGGTGTGGCAACCTGGTTATCCTTTGAAATCTCTTAACATCACCATCCGCTCTTAGTGGAAGAGGAAGATGCAGTAGCCCAGGAATGAAACATCTGTTGGAACTGTGCCATATGCACCGAGAATTCATCTCAATAAAACCAGATACCCTGGCATGATGGAGGGACTATGTCTGAAGATACTTAGCGTTAATAAGGATGTTGCATCAGGCCAACATGAAAAAAACGGTAAAACTTGCAAACTAAGAGTTCTAGTAAAATTTGGCTGAATGGTCTTGTATATCTTAAAATGGAACTTGTGTATTACTGGTGCCAGTATTACGGATCATTACTGGTTTTCCAAATGTGAAAATCATTCCTCCCCTCAACCCTAACCCCCCCCCCCTCACCGTCTTGACACTTTCCCACTTATTATGGGCTATCTTCTCCTGCAGGAACAAACAGAGAGCATTGTGAGCTGTACACCTGAAGTGTTAGCGGGGCCTGTAGCAGGTGGCATGTTTGGGCACTGCATCTATACATGAAGGGTTGTGCTGATGGGTGCCAGGGAGTTCTGAGGAACAAACACAAAGATCGGATGTGGGGAGGGTGCGAGGTGTCAGCCAGTGATTTGTTGTTGTTGTGGGAGGGAGGGGGGGGGGGAGTTGCGGTTTAGGAATATGAGGCTTTCGACATTAGATGGCGGTCCTCCTGGTCATGCTGCCCACACTGACAGCCGCTGCACGCAGCACTGCTGACCCTGCTGCTGGTCGTCCGATTCTCTTGGGGAACAGGGTGACCTGCCTCATAACCACAGCATCCCCAAAGCGAGGAGCATGTCTGCGCGCCACCATGCCTGTATATTGACTGGGAGTGATTGGTGAGGGAGTGTTTAAAAACAGCTCCCCTTGTTAGCGGTGAGAAGCTGAGGTGTGAGTCCGGTGAATCAGACAGCGAGACAGCCAGTAATAGCGGGATTCTTGTTGGGGCTCATTTTTGGCACGAAGCGACGTTGAATACGGGCCGTGATCTCACCAACATGACCGTCGAGTAACACCCCGCCAAACTTGCCCAAAATTACACTGAGATATTTTTCCGTTGAATCGCGTCCGCAGATATGCACTGAGAATGTGAAACCCAGAATTGAAATTATAACGAGGAATAAATGTTGAAATCGGAAATTTCCTCACATACCATCAACATCCGCAGTTCACATCCACTCGGGATCACCCACACGACCACCACCACCATCCTGGCTCAGATACCAGCTCTGCATTATTTTAATTGCTAAATTACAATTGGAAACTTTTACTAACTCAGGTGTTCCCTGCATCTCTGATTCTCATTTCCCTCTGCTGTCCTTGTGGAAGATCCTAGGCTGGGATTCTCCATTAGCTGACGGTGGATTTGAGAAACACGATTGGCCGGATAATTGCTTTTGATGCCGCAATCGTGGCAGTCTGGTTTTGCGCCAAATCTCAGATCTCCGGTGCTTCTACAGTGACACCAATGCATTCCACTCCACACGTACAGTAAGCACCCATGGCATATCAAGAGCGGGCCTGACCCGGTATTCTCCAGGCCCTCTGCGATTCTCCACCTCCACCGGGGCGAATTCCTGACGGCGAGGTTCATTTGTTCTTTTAACAATCATGAAACAGGAGCTGTGGCTGCCGAGGGAGACAGAGGGGTATGGAAAGTGTCTAACATTGCCATCGTTTGTTGACTGTATTGCCGCTGGCCGGGGTCTTCTGCCACAGACGGGGGAGCAGTAGGGGAATGGCCAGGAGGTGGGTCGTGGGGTTGGGGTGGACGGGCATGGAATATCATTGCCGCAGCCTACAAGGCAGCCATGCATCTGCACACGCCGCTGACTGCCCACTGCGAAATGAGTGCCGTGGGTCGTATGTGCGCCACCCAGGCTATCCCCTAGGTGCCCTCTGGCCATTCAATGGAATGGGCGTGCTCCAGGCCAGCCAGTGTCATCTTATTGGCTGGGATGAGTGTGTGTGGGGAGTGAAGTGTGTATATGCTGCTGCACCTTGTCAGCCTCCTGAGTGTCAATGGCAAATCTGACGAATTCCGCACCGTTTCTCATTGGAATCGATTGTGTTCCATGTGGCGCTGGTGCTAGCTCCATAATGATCGCTGAATCGGTCCAGGTGCAGTGCCAGTTGTACTGTCATAGAAGTCCATGAATCCCGCCCCGGCATCAATATGTAGTCTCAGGAACAGAGAATCCCGCCCCATCCATTTCTCTTGATGTCAATTGCCATGATCTGAGCTTTCCACCTGGCATCTGGAGAGTATGTCCCAGAAACCCTTCATCTTTTGCTGCGTTGTGGCTCATGATAAAGACGCTTTACAACAAGAAATCCATTTTCTGATACTTAGTGCAAATATGGGTCCACTGAGCATCAATAATATGTTGCACATCATGAGGATTTTCCTGAACTGCTGTCCCTTTGTATCTAGCTTTAAAAGACTATCACTTGCAACAAACTGACACTAGAGTCAAATTCCACTTATTTCACACAATGATAATTAGAGGAAAAGAGCTCCCACAAAACCAAAACTTCAACTTTCATAAAAGCAAATTGAGGCACGATCAATTTGGCTGGAGACGAAGTTGAATTCAAACTGAGGCTTTATTAGTTTCTGAAGTGTGGCCTCCTACAGCAGCTGACGAAATGGCTGCGAGCTGAAGGACACGCATATTTATAACCCGGCTCCTGGGCGGAGCTAGCATGCAGGGGCCCAGGTGAACCTGTAGTGCAGGTTCTACCGTACAATCCTTAATTTAGGAAAACTATGGTTTACCACATTCACCCCCTGTTAAAATTGAGTCCGGCGGGGGTGGTGGATAACTATCTACAATTAGCAATCTTTAATATTTACAGAACAGTGAAAAAAAAATGTCTCTGGTCATCCGCCGGGCCGGTCAGAGATTCAGCCGGTCCGGAGCCTTGATCGTCCTCTGGAATCGACGAAGTGGAGCCGGCGATGTTGGTGCTGTCGTGGTCGAAGTTGACTCCGGGAGCGTGCCAAAATCCCCATCATCAATGGGGGTGGGCAGGGGGAGGACGGACAGTCCTAGGGGGGGTGATGGGGGCGGCCGGGGGTGGGGGGGGGTGCCGGGGGCGACCACCGGGGGGAGGGTGGTGTGGGGGCGGAACCTGCTGGTGCCAGGTCCCTGAGGGAGACGGTATCCTGGCGGCCGGCGGGGAACGCCACATAGACGTACTGTGGGTTTGCGTGGAGCAGATGCACCCTTTCCACCAACGGATCCGCCTTGTGGAGCCGCACATGTTTACGGTGAAGCATGGTTTCCGGAGCTGTGAGCCAAGTTGGGAGTGATACCCCAGATGTGGACTTCCTGGGGAAGGCAAAAGGACGTTCATGTGGTGTACTGTTAGTAGCAGTGCAGAGTAATGAGCGAATGGAATGTAGTGCATCAGGGAGGACCTCTTGCCAGCGGGAGGCCAGGAGATTTCTGGATTGTAGGGCCAGCTGGACGGCCCTCCATACCGTCCCATTCTCCCTTTCTACCTGTCCATTTCCCCGGGGGTTGTAGCTCATCGTTCTGCTGGAGGCAATACCCCTGCTGAGCAGGAACTGACGTAGCTCATCACTCATGAATGAGGATCCCCTGTCACTGTGGATGTAGGCGGGGAAGCCGAACAGAGTGAAGATAGAATTAAGGGCTTTAATGACGGTGGCAGACGTCATGTCGGGGGCATGGGATGGCAAAGGGAAAATGGGCGTATTCATCGATCACTCTGAGGAAATACGTGTGTCGGTCAGAGGAGGGGAGGGGGCCTTTGAAATCCACACTGAGGCGTTCAAAGGGGCGGGAGGCCTTCACCAGGTGCGCGTGGTCCGGCCGGTAGACGTGCGGTTTGCACTCCGCACAGACCTGGCAGTCCTTGGTGATCGTCCTTACTTCCTCGACGGAGTAGGGCAAATTTTGTGCCTTAATGAAGTAGTACAACCGAGTGACCCCTGGGTGACAAAGGTTGTCGTGCAGGGTCCAGAGTCGGTCTACCTGTGCGCTGGCACATGTACCTCGGGATAGGGCGTCTGGGGACTCGTTGAGTTTGCCAGGACGACACTTAATCTCGTAGTTATAGGTGGAGAGCTCAATTCTCCACCGCAAGATTTTATCATTTTTGATCTTGCCCCGCTGCGTGTTGTTGAACATGAAGCCTACCGACCATTGGTCAGTGAGGAGAGTGAATCTCCTGCCAGCCAGGTAATGCCTCCAATGTCGCACAGCCTCAACGATAGCCTGGGCCTCCTTTTCGACGGATGAGTGCCGAATTTCGGAGGCATGGAGGGTGCGGGAAAAGAATGCCATGGGCCTGCCTGCCTGGTTGAGGGTGGCAGCGAGGGCGACGTCCGATGCGTCACTTTCTACTTGGAAAGGAACTGTTTCGTCTACAGCGTGCATTCCAGCTTTGGCAATATCAGCTCTGAGCCAGGCGAAGGCCTGTTGGGCCTCGGCCGTCAGCGGGAAATGAGTGGACTGTATGAGTGGGCGGGCCTTGTCCGCATAGTTTGGGACCCACTGAGCGTAATACGAGAAGAGCCCCAGGCAGCGTTTCAGGGCCTTGTGGCAGTGGGGGAGGGGAAGCTCCATGAGGGGTCGCATGCGGTTGGGATCGGGCCCCAGAACTCCGTTCTGGACCTCGTAGCCGAGGATGGTTAAGCGGTTTGTACGGAACAGACACTTCTCCTTGTTATACGTGAGGTTGAGGAGAGTGGCGCTGCGGAGATATTTAGCGAGGTTGGCGTCGTGGTCCTGCTGATCATGGCCGCAGATGGTCACATTGTATAGGTACGGAAATGTGGCCCGCAAGCCGTACCGGTCGACCATTCGGTCCATCTCCCTTTGGAAGATCGAAACCCCATTGGTGACGCCGAAGGGGACCCTAAGGAAGTGATATAGCCGGCCGTCTGCCTCGAAGGCGGTGTATGGCCGGTCCGATTTGCGGATGGGGAGCTGGTGGTAAGCGGATTTCAGGTCCACCATTGAGAAGACCCGGTACTGTGCAATCTGTTTAACCATGTCAGATATGCGTGGGAGGGGGTATGCGTCGAGCTGCGTGTACCTGTTGATGGTCTGGCTGTAGTCCACGACCATTTGACTTTTCTCCCCAGACTTAACCACTACCACTTGAGCTCTCCAGGGGCTGTTGCTGGCCTCGATGACGCCCTCCTGAAGCAACCACTGGACCTCGGACCTGATGAAGGCCTTATCCTGGGTGCTGTACCGTCTGCTCCTGGTGGCGACGGGTTTGCAATCTGGAGTTAGATTGGCAAAGAGGGAAGGAGGATCGACCTTTAGGGTCGCGAGGCCGCACACAGTGAGGGGTGGTAAGGGTCCGCCGAATTTAAGGGTCAGGCTCTGGAGGTTGCACTGAAAACCCAGGCCAAGGATAAGTGTAGCGCAGAGGTTAGGGAGGACGTAAAGGCGAAAACCGTGGAACTCTACGCCTTGGACTGTGAGCGTTACCGTGCAGTACCCCCGGATCGCTACGCGATGGGATCTGGAGGTCAGGGAGATACTTTGATTGGTAGGGTGTACCTTAAGGGAGCAGCGCCTTACCGTATTCGGGTGTACAAAGCTCTCGGTGCTCCTCCAGTAGGCAGGAGGTCACGTGGCCGTTGACTTTCACGCTGCTGGATGCGTTGGTCAGAGTGTGAGGTCTGGACTGGTCGATTACCATGGATGCAAGTCGTGGTTGATCGTCGTCGGGGTCCTGAAATGCTGTTGGTCTCCGTGTGCTGTGGGGTGGACAAGATGGCGGCGCCTGGAGGTCCTGGCGGTCACAAAATGGCGGCGCCCATGGAACGCACGTTGCGGGCGAGGAGCAAGATGGCGGCGGCCATTGCTCGCACATGGCCTGGGGGGGAGGGGAGGATAGCGGCGCCCATTGTCCGTGACTGGGGGGGGTGTGGGGGCGACCGCTGCCGCTGAGCGGACCTGGCACACCGCTGCGTAGTGGCCCTTCTTCCCGCAGACCTTACAAAGGGCAGCGCAGGCCGGGGTGTCTTTGTTGGCCGCAAAAATAGCATCGGGGCCCCCCGGAGATCACTGGCTGGCGTGTAGCACAGGCGTACTGGGTGGGTAGCGCCCCCGCTGGGGCGGCTGCCTGTGTGGCCCATGAAGCGTAGGAGGAGTGGGCTGCGCGGTTGGGGGTGTAGGACTGTACGTTACGCAGGGTGACCGTCATGGAAAACACTAGTGTTTTAGTCTCTGCGAGGTCGCGCATGGCCCCTTCTAGGAGCCGCTGCCTGATAACATCGGAAAAAGTGTCCCTCATAAGGAGATCTGAGTGCTCCTTAGCTGTAACGTCCTGGCAGTCCCGGTCCCGAACTAGTAGGATCAGGACCCTCCAGAAGTCCTCGATTGACTCACCAGGTAATTGAGTACGCAGTGCGAGCACGTGTCTGGCGAAGAGCGTGTTCGTCTTCTGCTCATAACTCTCTTTGAGTCGAGTCATAGCATCAGCGTAATTGGGTGCATCCTGGATCAGCGGGAAGATTTTAGAGTTGAGTCTGGAGTACAAGATTTGAATCTTCTGAGCCTCTGGAACAGGGGTCAGCGCTGTGTTGATATACGCTTCAAAACAAGCTAGCCAGTGCTGAAAGTCCTTTCTGGCGTCGCTTGCGTGTGCATCCAGCTGCAGTCGATCTGGTTTAATCCGGAGGTCCATCTTCTGAATCAGATACTAATAAATTGAGCCACGATCAATTTGGCTGGAGACGAAGTTGAATTCAAACTGAGGTTTTATTAGTCTCTGAAGTGTGGCCTCCTACAGCAGCTGACGAAATGACTGCTAGCTGAAGGCCACGCATATTTATAACCCGGCTCCTGGGCGGAGCTAGCATGCAGGGGCCCAGGTGAACCTGTAGTGCAGGTTCTACCGTACAACCCTTAATATAGGAACACAGTGGTTTACCACACAAATTACTACTGGTGCTGGAATCTGAAACAAAAACAGCTTTGACAAAGACTCAAAATGTTAGTTTCCTTCTCTCCCCACAGATGCTGTCAGACGTGTCGAGATTGTCCAATATTTTCTGTTTTTGCTTCATCTTTCATACTCCACTGTCTTGTTGTAGCAGGAGATTCCTTCACATGTTTTTGTTCAATTTTCCCTCTATTGGGACAGCTTTATTTGACATGTACATTTCACAGCCATAACTTCCCAACGTACACATATGTGTCCTTTGTTTGAACTTTAGCATGATTAAGATTTGCCTTGGTGCTGTTCCTTAAATTCCATACATTTTGTCTTACTTTCTGCCAGGTCCCTTTAATCATAATCCCAGTTTTCCTGGGTTCCTTTGGACCGTGGGAGCTCTGGTTTCCTTTGGACCGTGGGAGGAAACCAGAGCTCCCGGAGGAAACCCACACTGACACAGGGAGAACAGGCAGACTCCGCACAGACAGTGACCCAGCCGGGAATTGAACCTGGGACCCTGGAGCTGTGAAGCCACTGTGCTACCGCCCCATTTTTGCACAAAGGAAGAAGAAGCGGCCGACGCATTAGGATGGTGACGCAGTCGAATAAAAAAGCGTGCTCTCAGTTCAGGGGGCCGTTTTGAGTGGCCAGCCCGATTCTCCACTTTATGCCTGCGATGTGGCAAACAGTTTTTGCCACGACAATGTCCAGCGTTTGGAAAGACATGTTCCAACTGTAATGACAGATATCATTTTGCAGCACAATGTTTTTCGAGGAGAAGACCTGAACAAGCAAAAAGTATCAACACTATTGATGAAGTGTACCTCGAGGACACAATTTTTGTGGACATGATTTCCAGTGAAGACAAGGAGATTGAAGTCATGCCAAATTACAATGCGTTTGTAACAATTTGTACCAATTGTGAATTAAAGGCAAATAATCAAAAGGATAAAGGCCAGCGCCATTAAAGATAAATAACAGTTATAACAGTCAAACGTGACCCAGGTGCGAGGGACAACCTCATCAATCTGCCCGATGTAAAAAAGCTGTGAATTGAACCAAAAGTAGTTAACAAAACAGTATTGTGAAGAGATTACAATGGATGAAATCACGACGTTAGGAGCATGCGAGCTCGATGTCGATGTAAAAAACAGAATTCACAAGTTGAAGTTTTCCGCTGTGGCAGCGGAACGCAAATCTTTGATTGGAGTAGAAATGTGTGAGGAACTGCAGCTAGTCAAATGGGTCTACAGTGCAGACAGCTCTGCAACAAGCCCCCATGCCTCAGGAGATTCCACACTAAATGATTTCCATGAGATTTTCCAAGATTTGGGTAATTTATCATACACGTACAAGATCCAATTAAAGGAGAAGGCAAAGCCAGTGATTCACGCACTGTAAGTGATTTGCCCACCGAAACGTGAACCAGCTCCATTAAGAGATAAATTAAAGGCTGTGTTAGAGACAGCTTTAGACGTAATTAAGCGCATAGAGGAATCTACAGACTGGGTAAACTCCATGGTCTGTGTCAAGAAGCATAATGGAGACCTACGAATCAGTATTGACCCTAAAGATTTGAATCTTAGTATTAAAAGAGAATATTAAAAGGGAGGAGATAATATTTGTGATGTTAGGAGCAACTTGTTTCAGCAAATTAGATGCGTCCCAAGGCTTCTGGCAACTTAAACAAGATAAAGAAAGCACTAAATTGTGCAGGTTTAACACACCCTTAGGAAGATATTGCTTCTTAAGAATGCCATTTGGCATAATTTCTGTTTCAGAAATGTGTCATCGTGTCATGGAGCACATAGTTGAAAGAATTCCACGAATCCGAGTTTATGTGGATGACATAATCATATGGGGATTAACACGAGAAGAACATGATAGACAGCTTCTCAGGGTCCTGAAGTGTATCAAGAAAAACGGTCTGAAGTTGAACAGGGCAAAATGTCAAGTTGATGTGCACAGCATCACTTTTCTGAGAGACAAGGGCCGGGATTCTCCCTTCTGAGGACTAAGTCCCCACGGCGGCGGGAGAACCAGTGCCAGCCACTCCAGCGTCAACAGCCCCCAAAACTTTCAGGGGCTAGGTGGACGGCGGAGAGGTTGGCGCTGCTCCAGCCGGCGGCGAAGGGACGGCGCGAGTTTGCACATGCGCCAAAGGGCCAGCGTGATCTCGTGCATGCGTGCAACCGCCGGCGTGGTTCCGCACATGCGAAGACCAGCCGCCAATTTTGGCACATGCGCGGGGGGTTCTCTTCTCTGCGCCGGCCATGGCGGAGCCCTACAGGAGCCGGCGCGGAAGAAAGAAGTGCCCCCACTGAACAAGCCCGCCTGCAGACGGTGGGCCCTGATTGTGGGCCTGGCCACCATGGGAGCCCCCCCCCCCCCCTCCCCGGGGTCGGATCCCCGCTCCCCCCCCCCCGAGGACCGTCCCCGCCGACTTACTGTCAGGTCCCGCCGGTACGTGAGTTGAGTGATTCACTCCGGCGGGACTGGCCAAAGACGGATGGCCGCTCAGTCCATCGAGGCCCGGAGAATCGCCGGGGGGGCGCTGCCAATGGCCCCAACCGCCGTGGCATGAATTCCGCCCCTGCCCGGAAGACGGCGACGGAGAATACGGCAGTCGGCGGCGGGGCGGCGAGGGGGTGGGCCGGGATTCGTACCGCCCCCCCGGGGATTCTCCAACCTGGCAGGGAGTGGGAGAATCCCGTCCAAGCTCTCTGCACAAGGTGTTCAACAAAATCAAGATAAAATAAGTGCAGTTCTGCAGATGCCACGTCCTACTGATAAAAAAGAAATATTACGATGAAAAATATTTTGGGCAAATTCATTCCCAACTTCAGCTAAAACCTCACATCTTAGGGAGGCTATAAATAAAGACGTAACATTCCAGTGGTCCAGCAGCCATGAACAAGAGTGGCAAGCATTGCAAGTTTAATTGACCATAGCGTCGGTCCTGACGTTTTTTGACCCAGCAAAAAATACGAAAATCTTGACAGATGCATCAAAGGATGGTTTGGGAGTGTGCCCTCTCCAACAGGGTCTGGAAGGAAACTGGCTTCCGCTGGCATATGCATACAGATCAATGTCTGATACCGAACGCAGGTTTGAACAAATTGAAAAGGAATGCCTCGGGCTGATTAATGCGCTGACAAAGTTCCTTGATTATGTTTATGGTCTTCCAACATTCGTAATAGAGACTGGCCACAGACCACTGGTCGCTTTCATTAAAACAATCTTAACGAGATGTCGCCGAGGATTCAGCGAATGATCATGAAGTTGCAACGGTATGACTTTGAGCTGATTTATACACTGGGAAAGCATCTCATTGTTGCTGCTACACTATCCAGAGCCACCGGCACTGAGGAAACACTCCAGTTGGATGAGGACCTGCAGGTCCATGTAAACCTTGTAACTGAGTCTCTGCCAGTTTCTGACAAGTCAAAAATAATTAAAGAAGAAACCGCTCAGAATACAGCCCTGCAGAAAGTGTGAAAATATCTCCACGAAGGATGGCCCAAAGCAAGTTTCTACAATGTACGAGCAGAGTTAAATGATGTGAATGGATTTTTGCTGCAGAATCAGCGGATTGTAGTTCCACAGTCACTACGGTCAATGATCCTCATGAAGCTACATGAAGGGCACTTGGAGATGGAAAAGTGCAAGCATAAAGACAGGGGGGCTGTTTATTGGCCAGGGATAAATCATGATATTGACATGATGGTGGATAACTGCGAGACCTGCCAAGAATGTCAGCGCAGGCAGAGCAAGGAGCCAATGCAGATGGGCGAGATAGTCACAACTCCATGGCAGACGCTTGCCATGGATCTCTTCCACTTGAATGGAAAGGAATACCTTCTGGTCATAGACTATTTCTGTAACTACCTGGAGATAGCACAGCTGTCGAATTCCATAGACAGAGGTGTCATTAAGAATGTCAATGAGATTTCTGTATGCCACGGCATTCCGAATGTGGTCATGAGTGACAAAGGTCCCGGTTTTAATTGTTATAAATGGGCAGAATTTGCACGGCAGTATGATTTCCAACATGTTACCTCTAGTCCTCTCTACCCTCAGTCAAACGGCAAGGCTGAGAAGGGCGTTCATATCGTTAAGCAGCTCATGAAAAAAAGCACTCAACAGCTGGGATGTCACCTATCTCACGCTCCTAGGTTACCGTTTGGCACCACTGATCAATGGGCTCTCGCCAGCTCAGATGTGGATGAACAGGCAACTGAGAACGACCTTGCCCTATATTCCTCAAGAATCAGTGAACCATATGTCAGAGAGACTAATGATCTGTCAAAAAAGGAGGCGGAAGGGATTCTACAAAAATCCGCAAAAAGACTCCATCCTTTGCAGCCGGAGGTCATGGTTAGACTGGAAGATTCCAAAGGAAATGGATGGTCTAAGCAAGCGAAGGTACGACAACAGCAGGTCCAAACTCGGATCTCAACATTATGGATGAAGGTGTTGTCTTAAGAAAGAACAGAAGAGCTCTACTCAAAGTTAGGCAACCTCTTGTAATGCAACCACCAGAAGAAGCATGCGGCAGCCCTAAAACCGCTGAATAACACACAGTGCAGCATACGGAATAACTACAACAACAACTACAAGATAAAGGCACCACCATACATGATATGGGCACCACGGTAGCACAGTGGTTAGCACTGTGGTTTCAGAACGCCAGGGTCCAGATTCGATTCCCAGCTGGATCACTGTCTGTGCGGAGTCTGTACGTTCTCCCTGTGTCTGCGTGGGATTCCTCCGGGTGCTCCGGTTTCCTCCCACAAGTCCTAAAATATGTGCTGTTAGGTAATTTGGACATTCTGAATTCTCCCTCTGTGTACCCGAAAAGGCGCCGGAATGTGGTGACTAGGGGATTTTCACAACAACTTCATTGCAGTGTAAGTCTACTTGTAACAATAAAGATTATTATTATTATTAAGAACAACAAACAGTATCAACAAACACTAACGAAGGTGAAGTAACTTTGCACGTTCAGCAGCCACTTAGAAGATCAACAAGGTTAAGAAACAAACCCGAAAGACTGAACTTGTGAGAGACTGTAAATACTCTAAAGATGTAAATAGTTACGCATATCATTTTGAATTGTAAAATAATCTAATGAATGTAAATGATTACATTTTCCAAAGGAAAGGGGATGTGATGATATGCATAAAGCAATTCTGTACATGATATTATACACAACCTCCTACCACCAGGTGGCAGTGTAAACCCACCATGTGACCCTGTGTCTGGGGAGTTGGGAGTAAGTCATGTTGGTGGATTGACATATTTTGCAGCGGCTCTATAATAGTTAGTTAGTGTTAGTAGTTTGTTAGTTTATTTATTCTGGTTATCTTTACCACATAGTTGTTTCATAATAAATGATTTAAACTAGATGTTCTGTAGTGCTTCATTCATATCGGCCAGTCTGCAGAACATGACAGTGACCAGGTCAGCAAACCGGTTCAAGATCATCACCCTTGTTCAACAATGATAAGAGCAATATCGGGCAGAGCTGTAAAGGCACCACAAAGGTTAAACCTGTGAACTTCTGAGAGGAGATGGTGTTAGCATAAATGTAAGGTAAATTGCTTGAGATTGTTATAAAAAGACGTTGATGTTGTACTTGGTGCGGGGTGATAAAGCATAATGGGTAATAGTTATTGATGTGTTAGGCAGGTTGGTTCGATGTGGACTGCACTCGATGCAGGGAAGTTAAAAACAGACGTCTAACACAGGAGAAGATCCAACACCGTTTTATTCAACTAGATGAACTGCTATACATATTCAGCTGTGGGTCGACACTATACTGATCTGACGAGTTATCTTGTAATAGCCTGACCAGACTTACTAGCTACCATATGGTGTTTGTGCTTGCTAGCTCGTGGACTCTGACTGTCTCAGTAGCTGGGTCCCGAGAGAGCCTGAAATCTAGTGCCCACTGGTTTTATAGTGGTAGTGTCGTCTCTGGTGATTAGCTGTGCTGTATGCTTACTGGTCATCCTATGTGTCAATCACTGCCTGTCTGCATCTCATTATATACATGAGTGGATATTATGACAGTTATGACAATTAGAGTGCCTTGATGTAATAGTGACACCAGCAATCATGTACAGGACACTATTCGAAAGAGGGAACAACTTGTACACAAGAGAGATGTACTTACCTGGTAGCTTATGTATGTATGAACATACAAACAAGGGCGCTCAGACCCTTGAGCCTTCCCCACCATTTCAAAATATGTATTTCTTATTGGAATTTGAAAAATATTGTAACAAAGTAAAAGGAAAAAACAAGGAGGTCATCAATGCAGGATACAATCAACAGCACAGAGATACATCATACATCAGTATAAAAGAAAACAAAAGAAAATTCACAAGTACTCCAGTACTAAGGGGAGATTACATTGCATTACACAATGCAATCCAACCCCCATCCAGGCGCAGGACAAGAACAGACAACAGTCATATGGCTACAAAATTATAAAGGAAAGACCAGCAGCAACAGATCCAAGTTATTCTCAGACCCAGGGTCGTCCATAAAAAAAGAACAAAAGAGCAAAGACCTGAGCTACCAGAGCCACCCCACCAGATCCCAGATCCATGGCACTGTGAAGTGCCCAGCAACCAAAAGGAATTAAACCACCCAACCACCAAGCAAATAACAGCTCCCAAAGGGGAACAACAGGCTAACCATGAGGCCAGAAATTTAAATGAGGATAACCTCAGTCCCAGTCAAAAGAGCTGCTCCGCCATTTAATAAGATCATGGCTTGTCTGAAACTAACATCAAATCTACATCCCGCCTACTCCGGATAACCCATCACCCCCTTGCTTACCAAGAAGCTATCCACCTCAGCCTGAAAATTATTCAAAGTCTCTGTTTCCACCGTGTTTTCAGCAAGAGAATTCCAAAGACCGCCAGCCCTCCGAGAGAGAAAACAAAATCTCCTCACCCCAGTCTTAATTGGATGACGACTTATTCTTACACAGTGATCCCTAGTTCTAGATTATCCCACAAGAGGAAGAATCCTCTCCACATCCACTCTGTCAAGATCCCTCAGGATCTTGTATGTTTCAATCAAGTCGCCTCTACTCTTTTAAACTTCAGCGGGTACAAGCCTTGCCTGTCCAACCTTTCCTCATGTCATGTGAGAGTACCTTTAAGAAATGGGTGTTTATAAATGGGTGTGTATATAAATATCTGTAGTGAAAGTACCTTTAAGACATGGGTGTTTACTACTACAGTGATGTCAGA
The DNA here is from genome assembly GCF_047496885.1 of Scyliorhinus torazame. Taxonomy (NCBI): domain Eukaryota; kingdom Metazoa; phylum Chordata; class Chondrichthyes; order Carcharhiniformes; family Scyliorhinidae; genus Scyliorhinus; species Scyliorhinus torazame. The sequence goes on along the minus strand of NC_092707.1, from coordinate 190,015,470 downwards.
GAGTGGGTGGAGCTGGACTGTCTGTCAGCTTTTTACTTTTGTTTTAGGCTGTTTGCTGCAGGGTGTGTTTTAGTTTCATTTTCAGAGCTGGATAGCTGCATTCGCAGCCAGAAGGTGTATTAGAGTCTCTCTCTGTAATCTAAAGATTGGACATCGATCCTGGTGATTTAAAACTAATAACAGTCGTGACTTTAACCTGATGTGCTTCTGGTAAATGGTGTTTTATGTCTTATGGATGTTAAAATGAAAGCTTAAAGGATTATTAGTGTTGTATTCTTGGGAGTTGTATTTGAATTAATGGTTGCTAAGATGTTCACTGTATGTTTTAAAAAGGTTAACTTGAATTCATAGAATAAACATTGTTTTGCTTCTAAAAAATACTTTTCCATTTCTGCTATACCATACCTGTAGAGTGGGCCATGTTCTCCCCATACCACAATCTATGAAAAGTTGTGGGTCAGGTGAACTCCATGATACACTTTGGGGTTCTCTAATCCCTGGCCCATAACACTCATAACTGACCCATTCCAGGTATTAGTCTGGTAAACCTCTTCTGAACTGCTTCCAATGCATTTACCTCCTTTCTTCAATAAGGTGACCAATACTGTACATAGCAAACCAAATGTGGTCTCACTAGTGGCCTGTACAACTGTTTCTAGTGTAAATGTAATAGCTTTGAAGAAAACCTGACTGAGTCAGATCTAAATCACCCATGAGTAGAAGGAAACCTTCCCTGTGTAGATTAAGTCACAGGTTAAGCCACAGAACATGAAGCAGCCATGCATGTATGAGGCATTTCCCTTCCCAAGGAACTGCAGTGACACACGTTGAATAGTTAAGTTACAGAGCCACAATGGGAATGAGCTGCAAACATCCTAAAATGGAATACAGTCATTTCTCTGAGAAAATGTGAGGAAAGGAAAGGAGAGAAAATTAGGCAAACAGTTGGAAAAGGCAGACACTGAATGTATAAAGATTACTTTTAGCTGCTGACGCCAGTGACTTTTTGACAAAATGCAACACTTCCTCCTTCCCTGAAATAAACAAAACGCTCTTATGAGAGTATATATCACTAGGACATTCAGCCTGGTTATATTGATCTATTTGCTGTATTAATTTATACCTGTGCTGTGTTTCATAGTTTCATAGTATTTACAGTGCAGAAGGAGGCCATTCGGCCCATCGAGTCTGCACCGGCTCTTGGAAAGAGCACCCTACCCAAGGTCAACACCGCCACCCTATCCCCATAACCCAGTAACCCCACCCAACACTAAGGGCAATTTTGGACACTAAGGGCAATTTATCATGGCCAATCCACCTAACCTGCACATCTTTGGACTGTGGGAGGAAACCGGAGCACCCAGAGGAAACCCACGCACACACGGGGAGGATGTGCAGACTCCGCACAGACAGTGACCCAAGCCGGAATCGAACCTGGGACCCTGGAGCTGTGAAGCAATTGTGCTATCCACAAGGCTACCGTGCTGCCCCCAAGTGTTATGGAACACTTTGCCCATGTTTATTGCCTATACTGTTATATCCCTTGATAGCACTTTTCATTTGTGTCATTTATTATTATTTTGGGGTTCAACCTTCTCTATTTCTCATTTAATTCTTTGTCTATGCAGAAATCTTATTATATTTACCTGTGCACAACACAGCTCTCTAAGGACGCACTTACGATCTGATGCCCTCTGCACGAATTTCACATTTTGTTTTGTTATTCAGTGATTATTTTAACCTCTTCAACCTGTGGGCATTTGACACAGCAAGCCCTGGGACTTTGGGCATTCCTGTCTTGTGCATGAACTTAAATGTACATTCCACATTCACGGCATTGCGGTCTTTGTTCTCCAGTTTCATTGCTCAAGTTACTTCAAGGGCAATGAGGGATGGGAATAAAAGCTGGCCTAATTTGTGATACATACATCCCATCAGTGAATAAAAAGAAAATTCTTGTGTAAAAGTTAGAAGCATGCAAAATTTAAATGCATTGAGGACTAAATGTATTAGCCCCTCAAGACAGGAGTAGGGTTTGCAATGCACTCTTAACCCACACCCTCATATTGGAATACATGCAACATACAATTTTGTATTGGTTCATTTCTGTGAATGCAGTGGCGAGCCAGCACTAACAATGTTGTTGATCGGCTGAAAATCCCAGCAGGGGGCTGATACTATGAGTGGCTAATACCAATTAAAGCTAGCCTCTCATTACTCAGAACTAACTTTCTTAAAGGGAGCTGCATTGTGGCTGGTAAAGATGCAGGAAGTAAATCTAACCCAGGAAACAATGCGGGAGAAATCAGGCTTCAAGGTTTTTGAATGCTGGACTGGAAGTCTTAAAATCATAGAATTTGCAGTGCAGAAGATGCCATTCAGCGCATCGGGTCTGCACCGGCCCTTGGAAAGAGCACCCTACTTAAGTCCACGCCTCCACCCTATCCCCGTAACTTTGTAACCCCACTGAACCTTTTGGAGACTAAGGGACAATTTAGCATGGCCAATCCACCTAACCTGCACATCTCTGGACTGTGGAAGGAAGCCGGAGTACCCAGAAGAAACCCACGCAGACACGGGAAGAAAGTGCAAACTCCACACAAATAGTCACCCAAGGCCGGAATTAACCTGGGACCCTGGTGCTGTGAGGCAACAGTGCTAACCACTGATGGCTTGGTGGACTAGGTGGATAGGTGGACAAATGCTCTGTATCAGCAAAAGGCCCTCGAGACACTGTGATGCTCAGTAACAGAGGGAATGCAAAGTGTGCAATTGTTGGTGATTGGGAAACTGGTTGTGGCCTTTAGTATCATACTCATGAGTTCTTCACAGGACAGCAGGGAAGGGCTGCCTAGTTTGGCTCGTCCTCCTCCTCATGCCTTTCTTCTTTAGCTGGACAACATGTAGTTGATGGCAAGGGCTGGCGTGGCATGATATGCAGCAGGGCACCACAAATCTTGCCACCCCTGCTCTGCTGAGTGCTTCTCCAGTGTGCTTTAGGCAATGGAATTAAGCATGCCAACGACTTGATCAATCACATTTCGTGTGGCAGAATGAATTTCAGTGTTTGCAAACTGTGCATGGGTTGTGCATTAGTATTATTAGCCATGTAGTCAGCAAATGGCCCTGGCTGCCCTTTGGACATCCTTTCATTTGCCAAGGTAGCTCGAATGCAGCTGGTACAGCTAATAGCCACAGAAGGACAGCATGACTGTTGCGAGCATGTCGAACATTAACCTGCATGATTCTTGAGGTTGGCTAGGTGGGGGGGGGGGGGGGGGGTGAGAGGAGGGCTGGGGGAGAGTGGGGAGGGGAGAGGGATTAGGGGGAGCAGGGAGGGAGGCGGGGAGAGGGGTGGGAGAGTGGGGAGAGGGTAGGGGCTGGGTGGGTGTGGGGGGAAGAGTAGGGAGGGGAAGGAGTGGGGATGGGAAGGGGAATGGGGAGAACGGAGTAGGGAGGGGAAGGATTGGTGAGTGTATTGGGAAAGGAGTTGAGTGCAGAAGGGGGGGTGGTGGGGGAAGAGGGGAGGTGACAGTGTCCCCACCCATATTCTCTCACTTGCCTTTGAACTCACCTCTGGCAGGAACATTCCTTTTCATCCCTGGTTCCAATAGAGCGATGTGCATCCAGTTAATGGCAGCATGCTAGCAAAGCTACAGGTCCCCTCGGCCTGTTCATCTCTGGCAAAAGAGATCAAAATCTACTTAGCTCCCATTGAGCAATAGGCATTGATGACATCAGTCACAAAAGAATGCAGAGGCAATGTGCAAGATGTTGTGAGTCTTGCCATCTCCACACTGGATGGAGCCAGACCTGTAAATGTTCTTTCTCACGGTTAACCTCAGCCACTGGCAATGCTGTTCTTTAGCCCTGCTGTGAGGTTGCTGTTGTGGCAGGGGCAGGTTTCACAATCAGCATGCATATCTCAGCCCAAACATCTCACACAATTTCTCAATCTTGCTGAGGTTCATGCAGGAGAATTGTGCATTGAAAATCCTGGATGGAGATGACCTTCTGATGACAGTTTTTCTGCCCCTTTCCTTTTCTTCCCTCTTGCAGCAGCTTCTCCTGTCACTTTTAGTCTCCAAGTTATGCTATTATCCATGGGGAATGTCTTTTCTTCATCCTTTCATGGTATGGTGACATCATTAGCAAGGTCAGTATTTGTTTTCCATCCCCAGTTGCCCTTGAACTGAGTGAATTGCAAGGGCACCTCAGAGGCAGTTAAGTGTCAAACACATTGCTGTGTGCTTGGATCACTTGGAGGCCAGACCCGGTAACGATGGCCGATTTCCTTTCCTACAGTTCACAAGTGACTTTTTACAACAATCAATGACAATCACTCCTGAGACCTGCTTTCAATTCCAAGTTTATTAATTATGTTTAAATTCCACCAGGGGCCACGGTGGGATTTGAACACTAAATCTTTAGCCTGGCCCTCTGGTCCAGTGACATTACTAGGACACCACTCCACTCCCGCCTCCAAAATGCACCAATGTCTGGGAGCAACTGGTCTGTGCAGAAGTTTTGAATTGAAATCAGGAACAAGTCCTTCAGCACCCTCCACATCACCCTCTGTAGATTTTATATAACTTTGAACAACCATAAAAATCTAAACACTTCTGGAACTGGTGCAACAGAGAGAAGGAATCGACCAAAAACTCACTAGTAAGTAGGTGATGGTCCCTTTAAATAATGCTGGTGCGGCAATGAGGGTGAGCTCATAGTCCTTGCGGCTTAACATGGGTTCAGCTGTGCAAAGTTAAGAAACAGCAACTGGTGAAGGGATGATCCTCACACGGCTGCCATCAGATGAACATCACACGCATCATGACCTGCCTGCTCTGCATGCTGCTGGTGAATGTTCAATGCGCACACACTAAGGTTGTCACCAATAAGGCACCTGGTGTGACCTACATTCTCACATGGTGCAAATGACATTCACCAGGATGTTGCCTGGGCTGGATTGTTTCAGATATCAAGTGAGATCGGATAGGCTCGGGTTGTTTCCCTTGATATGAGAAGGCTAAGGGGGGACTTGATTTAGCTGTATAAAATTATGAGGGACATAGATAGGATGATGTGGAGATGCCGGCGTTGGACTGGGGTGAACACAGTAAGAAGTTTTACAACACCAGGTTAAAGTCCAACAGGTTTGTTTCGATGTCACCAGCTTTCAGAGCGCTGCTCCTTCATCAGGTGAATGAAGAGGTATATTCCAGAAACATATATATAGATAAATTCAAAGATGCCAAACAATGCTTGGAATGTGATGCATTAGCAGGTGATTAAATCTTTACAGATCCAGAGATGGGGTAAGCCCAGGTTAAAGAGGTGTGAATTGTGTCAAGCCAGGACAGTTGGTAGGATTTTGCAGGCCAGATGGTGGGGGATGAATGTAATGCGACATGAATCCCAGGTCCCGGTTGAGGCCGCACTCATGTGTACGGAACTTGGTTATAAGCTTCTGCTCGGCGATTCTGCGTTGTCGCGCGTCCTGAAGGCCGCCTTGGAGAACGCTTACCCGGAGATCAGAGGCTGAATGCCCTTGACTGCTGAAGTGTTCCCCGACTGGAAGGGAACATTCCTGCCTGGTGATTGTTGCGCGATGTCCGTTCATTCGTTGTTGCAGCGTCTGCATGGTCTCGCCAATGTACCACGCTTCGGGACATCCTTTCCTGCAGCGTATGAGGTAGACAACATTGGCCGAGTCGCACGAGTATGTACCGCGTACCTTGTGGGTGGTGTTCTCACGTGTAATGGTGGTATCCATGTCGATGATCTGGCACGTCTTGCAGAGATTGCCATGGCAGGGTTCTGTGGTGTCGTGGTCACTGTTCTGAAGGTTGAGTAGTTTGCTGCAAACAATGGTTTGTTTGAGGTTGCGCGGTTGTTTGAAGGCAAGTAGTGGGGGTGTGGGGATGACCTTGGCAAGATGTTCATCTTCATCGATGACGTGTTGATAGGATGAACAGGAAGGTATTTTTCCCTTAGAGGAGGGGTCAATAACCAGAGGGCATATATTTAAGGGAAGGGGCAGGAGGTTTAGAGGAGATGTGAGGAAAACCTTTTTCACCGAGAGGGTGGTTGAAATCTGGAACTCCCTGCCTGAAAGGACAGTAACCTCATGACTTTGAGGAAGTATTTAGATGAGAACTTGAAATACCAATACACACAAGGCTTATAGATCAAGTGCTGGATAATGGGATGAGAATGGTTAGATGCTTGATGGTCAGCATGGGTGAAATGGGTCGAAGAGCTGCTTTCCATGCTTTAAAACTCCATGACTCTATGACTCGATGTATGAGCATACCATGGAGAAAACATTGGAGCTCTAAACGCATGGATACCATCCAAATGCGAGTGAAAACAATCCTGATTTATTGCCCTGTAACTCTTTCTCTGATTTTTCATTTCCCTGCTATATGCTCCTCCTCTCTTCAACTACCTTTCTTAAAGAATTCCTTAAATTCCAAAGCTGATTAGTATAAATTGCCGCTTTAAGTAAGAGCATTTCTGAAATCTGCTGAGTTGGTTTGAAGTAGGCTATGAACAAGCTTTTACTTTTTTGAAACTCAACAAGTTTGCCTACATGACAGACTTCACTTCAAGCATAAGGCATTGGCTATGCAGTCTGAGGACATGAGGCACGATATAAATAAATATTCACATTTTCTGACTTAATTTGCCGATTATACCTCTTAACGTTTGTGCACATGCCCCATCTACCTGCAATATTCTATAGCTTGTGATGATAAGCTATTATCAGAAGCTATTCATTATTCTTCACAATCTCTATTCTATGTTCATGCTTAAAATGAATATTATTTCCTGAATTAGCATTTATTTATCAAAGTGTAACACATTTTAAGCTGTGAGTTACCAGAAATGCGTTCACACATTTTATAGGGCTACATAAGTAATTCTTTAGTAACTGAACAACACATTTTTCATTGCTAATCCTGTTTTGTACATTGGGCTACAACAGATATCTAAGTAATTTTTCACATAATAAGGCTTCTTATTACATTAACTGCATTATGTGTGCAACAAAAGGAGACTTGGGAACCGTTTGTGTGGATAACATTTTTAGCGGAATTTGCTGATGTCGGCTTTGCATTTTTGTTAACATTCCAACTTTCCATGCCCCACTTCATTGGCCATGTAGATTTTAAACACTCTTCACTGACAAAATCTCTCTAGTGTGGAGCATTTAAACTTATTAATTGATTATTCGAACGTCACCATTGAAACGGCACTCCTACAACATTCTAAAAAGCGTCCCTAATAAATAAAAGGATTATGAGGCTGTTATAAACTGCCTACTGACGATTGGCTGGGGACTAATGACTATCCCACAATCCTATGGGAGTATGAACTTCCCCAATGAGGGGGGCGGAGAAACCCCTACTATAAATAAGCTGGCCAGTCCAGGAACCAGGAGGAAGGAGAAGGTAGCAAGGGAAGTTACTGCTACTGTTATGTATATATTGTTATAGTAAATAAACGTTATTATTTTGTATCCTTAAAACTCGTGCTGGATTCTTCGGGGCCCTTACAAAACTGGCGACGAAGGTAAAAGTGAATAGCTGTCTACACTGCTGAAGCCACCTCCCTGGATTTTTGTTGGATACAGGTTGGAAGTTGTTTTCTATTATACCATGCCTCTGTACGGACGTTTGGATGTTTTTGATGCTGCGCTGGAAAGCTGGAACCAGTACACACAACGGATGCGTTACTATTTCCGGGCAAACAATATCACCAAAAATGAGCGCCAGGTGGTCATATTGCTCACCGCCTGCGGGCCGCATACGTTTGGGGTGATTAGGAGCCTTACGTACCCAGCTGCGCCGGACACCAAAACGTTTGACGAACTTGTGTATATAGTGGGGCAACATTTTAACCCAACCCCGTCCACGATAGTCCAGCGTTACCGGTTTAATACCGCTGAGAGGACCCCTGGAGAATCCCTTGCCGATTTTTTTATCCAGGCTACGCGGGATTGCGGAATACTGTGACTATGGTGAGACCTTGTCAGAAATGTTACGCGACCGTTTGGTTTGCGGTATTAACAATGCGGCCACCCAGAGAAAGTTGTTAGCGGAGCCAACATTGACTTTTCAACAGGCAATACAAATAGTCTTGTCCCGAGAGAGCGCAGAGCGAGGAGTACAGGAGCTACAGGGAATGGAAGTGCATGCCTTGGGGCGCAACCCTTTCCGCCCAAAAACGTCCCCCCGCACTCCTGCGGTACCTTGGGCGAGGCAACGACCAGACAGACGCCAGTGGCCATCGGACATTCCTCCCCGAAGGGAGCCTTCTCCAGGGCCAATGGATGAGGAGCCATGTCCGTGTCAGACTTGTAGGCGCCGACCCCGTCGCAGACGGCGGTTCTGGGGACGCCAGAGGCGCCGTCGTTCCGACCGAAACTGGGACCAGCCCAGGGGCCGTAACTGGGACCAGCCCAGAGGCCGTACCTTCCATGTGGATGAACCTGTGGCGACCACTCCTGAGGACGTGGAGACGGAGGACGACTGCCTGCAGCTGCATTGTGTGGCAGCTCCCCGTGTGGCCCCCATTAAGGTGACAGTACGGGTCAATGGCCACCCGCTGGAGATGGAGTTGGATACTGGCGCAGCGGTCTCCGTGATCGCCCAGAGGACATTCGACCGCATCAAGCAGGGTATACAGACCCTTGCATTAACTGACTCACAGGGCAGGTTGGCCACCTACACGGGGGAACCACTGGACATTGCAGGAACTACAATGACCCCTGTTGTCTATGGACGCCAGGAGGGGCGTTTCCCACTTATCGTAGTGCGTGGCCATGGGCCCAGCCTGTTGGGTCGGGACTGGTTGCGCCATTTGCGGTTGCAATGGCAGCACATCCTCCAAACAGTTTCTGGAGGGTTGGCTGAGGTGCTAGGACGATACCCAGAGGTATTCCAGCCTGGTTTGGGGAAAATAAAAGGGGCCGTAGCCCGTATCCAAGTTGAACCAGGAGCCACGCCGCGCTATTTCCGGGCGCGCCCAGTGCATAACGCTTTGCTCGAGAAGGTAGAAGGGGAGCTCACTCGTTTGGAGAGTTTGGGTATTATCAGGCCCGTCCGTTTTGCTGACTGGGCAGCACCAATTGTACCAGTAATGAAGCCAGATGCCACAGTTCGCTTGTGTGGCGACTATAAACTTACAGTGAATACAGTTTCCCGACTCGACCGATACCCAATGCCTCGCATAGAGGATCTCTACGCGAAACTTGCAGGTGGACTCTCATTCACAAAATTAGATATGAGTCACGCCTACCGACAGTTGGAGCTGGACCCTGCCTCCCGACCATATGTAACAATTAACACACACCGGGGCCTGTATGAATATACACGGTTGCCCTATGGAGTATCCTCTGCCTGCGCAATTTTTCAACGTGTTATGGAGGGCATTTTGAGAGGTTTACCACGTGTGGCTGTCTACCTAGATGACGTGTTGATTACAGGGACGTCGGAGCAAGAGCATTTGGAAAATCTGGTGGCTGTCCTTAGACGCCTTTCGGAGGCTGGAGTCTGTTTACGTCACACAAAGTACGTATTTCAGGCAAAAGAAGTAGTCTACCTAGGTTATCGGGTGGACCGTGAGGGTCTGCACCCCGTCGCAGAGAAGGTGCATGCAATTCAACATGCCCCCACCCCGACTGACACTTCGCATCTTCGTTCTTTTCTCGGTCTCGTAAACTATTACGGGAAGTTCCTCCCCAATCTGGCAACTACGCTGGCCCCCTTGCACCTGCTGCTAAAGAAAAATCACACCTGGGTTTGGGGTCAGCCGCAAGAAACCGCTTTCCGGCGGGTAAAGCAACAATTGTCGTCGTCTGGGTTACTAACCCACTATGATCCGGGAAAGCCTTTGCTCGTCACATGTGATGCATCCCCGTATGGTATTGGGGCTGTCCTGTCCCACAAGATGGAGAACGGGGCCGAGCGACCGATAGCTTTCGCCTCCCGCACATTGACTGCAGCGGAGAAAAAGTACGCGCAGATCGAGAAGGAGGGCCTGGCAGTGGTTTTCGCGGTGAAACGCTTCCACCAGTATGTGTACGGCCGTCATTTCACTATTGTGACTGATCATAAGCCCCTGCTGGGACTCTTCAGAGAGGATAAGCCAATACCGCCCATTGCTTTTGCACGGATCCAGCGCTGGGCTTTGTTGCTTGCTGCATATGAGTATTCTCTGGAGCACAAACCAGGTACGCAGATAGCAAATGCCGACGCACTGAGCCGATTGCCTTTATCGACCGGCCCCATGTCGACCCCCACGACCGGTGAGGTGGTCGCAACCCTAAATTTTATGGACACCTTGCCTGTCACGGCATCACAGAACCGTGAGCGGACCCAGACGGAGCCAGTCTTGTCAAAGGTTCGGCACATAGTCCTGTATGGTGGGCAGCATAGACAACTCCCAGGCGAGTTGCGGGCATTTTCCTCCAAGCTGTCAGAGTTCAGCGTGGAAGACTGCATCCTTTTGTGGGGGACGCGTGTGATTGTCCCGGAGAAAGGCCAGGAGCTGATATTATCAGACTTGCACAATGGGCATCCGGGCGTGACCAAGATGAAAATGTTGGCCCGGAGTTATGTCTGGTGGCCAGGCCTCGACACCGACATTGAGAAGGTGGCCCAAAACTGCTCCATTTGCCAGGAGCATCAGAAGCTTCCGCCGGCCACGCCCCTACATCACTGGGAATGGCCAGGGCGGCCTTGGGCACGCTTACATGCACATTTCGCAGGCCCTTTTCAGGGATCCATGTTCCTTCTACTAATTGAAGCCCAGTCCAAATGGCTGGAGGTGCATAAGATGCAGGGGACAACGTCCTGCGCAACAATTGAAAAAATGCGTTTATCATTTAGTACGCATGGCCTCCCCGAGGTGCTGATCACGGATAATGGCACTCCATTCACGAGTGAGGAGTTTGCTAGGTTTACAAAGATGAACGGCATCCGCCATATCCGCACTGCCCCTTACCACCCGGCTTCAAATGGGTTGGCAGAGCGTGCAGTGCAAACATTCAAAAGAGGCCTAAAGAAGCAGTCTTCCGGATCAATGGACACGAGACTGGCTCGGTTTTTGTTTACGTACAGGACCACCCCCCATACAGTGACTGGGGTAGCTCCCGCAGAACACCCAATGGGCCGGAGACTTCGCACCCGCCTTAGTCTGGTCTTCCCGGACATTGGCGCAAAAGTACGCCGCACACAAGAACGGCAGGGACCGGGATTGTCTCGGCATCGTCCGATTCGGCAGTTTGCGCCCGGTGACCCAGTATTCGTGCGGAAATTTGCTGGTGGTGCCCAATGGGTTCCTGGTGTAATCTTTCGCCAAACGGGCCCTATATCGTACCAAGTGCAAGCCCAGGGTCGTCTCCAGCGAAAACATGTAGACCACGTCCGGTCCAGAAGATCATCCCTGCAAAAGATTCCCCGCCCCCGGAGCTCAGTTCAACAGCGGCAAAGACCAGAATCAAGGGAAGGTAGTCCTCCAAATCTTCCACTGGTGCCTCACTCGAAGCCTGCGCAGGTCGTGACGGGACCGAATGGGGATAGAGACGCTGACATGACGGAGGCAGCAGACTCTGACTCCGAGATGGAGACACAGGATGAATCAGAGGGGGAATTCTCGGGTCCACAGGCCGTGGATGTACAACCGCGCCGTTCATCACGGAAGCGCCGGTCTCCATCTCGTTATACGCCGCCTGATCCAGCGCCGCGTGCAAATGGCGTCCGGCCTGCGGCCAAACGAGTTCGACGCCTTCCTTCGCCAGGGCCTACGGTGGATTCCTTGGACTTTGGGGGGGAGGGATGTTATAACCTGCCTACTGACGATTGGCTGGGGACTAATGACTATCCCACAATCCTATGGGAGTATGAACTTCCCCAATGAGGGGGGGCGGAGAAACTCCTACTATAAATAAGCTGGCCAGTCCAGGAACCAGGAGGAAGGAGAAGGTAGCAAGGGAAGTTACTGCTACTGTTATGTATATATTGTTATAGTAAATAAACGTTATTATTTTGTATCCTTAAAACTCGTGCTGGATTCTTCGGGGCCCTTACAAAAGAGGCCCATATTTTAAAAAAACCTTTAAAAACTTCATCCATTTGTTTGTTTTTCACTTTTGTGTCTCACATTCCCAAAGATTCAGGTATGATGACCTGTCTGCCTTTAAAAACGACTCCCTGAAAGATACCAAGGTCGTCCCGATAAAACCACAATGGTCTTGAATGTTCATGGACATGCTGAAATTGCACAGGCCATCCTTTGCTGATGGTATTGCACATTTTAAGTGCTGTAGAATATTTTGCTTTTCCTTCCTGCAGCTGTTGGAATTTGCATTGCCAAAATGTATCAGATCAATTTGGAGAATATCTTCAAGTTTGATGTCAAAGAAGTCAGTTGGTAGATCGGAGGATATATTATCCATTTTCGCTGGGTTAGGCAATCTGCTAAGTGTACCTTCAAGCCACCTGGCCTAAACCTAATTTCACTCGTAACCTTAAATCTTTATCAAGAGATGTTGAAACTTTGGCGGTGCACTGCTCACAGGCAGGCGTAAAATTATTTCCAGTGGCTCCTTGTCACTCTCTTTGTGGTCACAAATCTTTTGTCAAATAGATAAGTATTAAAATGCATCAACACTAAATCGAATGTTTCCTACTCAATGCTGTCTAGTTGGACTGTGTTCCAGATAGAGATTTTAAAGAAATGCAATTGGTTTGTCTTTTTGTGGTATGCATGCTTCAAACCTTTATGTGAAGCATCTATCTCCGGGATAGTCATCCTCCTGAATTGTAGAATCACAATATTAATTCTTCTGGTAATTATTCCAATGCTTCGAAAAGGTGTTGCTGGTCCTCCAGCCACAAGAAAGACACACCCTGTCTCAGCCATTTTCTGAGTGATGAAGATATTTGAGTGAAATTAGGAATGTATGGAGATGAGAAATTCAAAAGTTCTAGGCATCTTTGAAGATCGTCCTTATCTTGAAGAGTTGGCATGGTGTTAAATCCTCTATTTTACTTGGATCAGTACATAAGCCAACACTGGAATAAATAGAACTGAAGAAGTTGATCTGCTACACGTTAATGTCAGTTCAGACTATGGAACACCAATCCTTCATTATGTGCTTCTTGCACCATTAAGCGCAGATCATGGTCATGTTCTTGCTTTGTTTGTTCCACAACAGCAATATCATTTGTGCTACAGATGCATCCTGCCACAGTGCATGGAATGCAGTCCATGTAAGCTTGAAAGGGACCATGACTAACAGATATCCCGGAAAAATGTAATTGAAAACAGTATTGTCTGAATGGGGAATGAAATGTAGTAAGCCCTTGGGACTTCTCCATGAGATGTACTAACTAGTAATCATGCTTGGCATTAAGCTTTGAGAAAAAACTTTGCACCTGTAAATCTTGGATTTAACTCTTCTAATGTGGGTAATTTGTAAGGAAAGCATTTCAATACTGTGTCTCAACATCATAGACCCAGGCATACTCTTAATGCTCTGCCCTTTACGACACATGATTGAGCTGCACCAATCTGTCTGCTCTTGTAGTCTTCTAATAATTCCGTCTTTCTCTATTTTGTCTAGTTTGACCTTCAATTTGTCTTGGATGTGGATGCTGCACCTAAATAGTGGATCATTTAACAGACTTGCATTCTCCATCAAGTGAAATTTTGCAACTCCCCTGAAACTGCCAACTTTGTTAAAACATTGTGGATATTTTGATGTAAACCGAGGTGATCAGAATAGTTTCTAAGGTTGATCTGCTGTGTGATTTCTGACTGATTCCATAGATTGTAACTAGTGTGTGGTCATGTCATGTCGAGAGTCCTGCAATTGCTGGGCCTTCAGCTTCCACAAAGTAGAATATCTCTGACACCCAAGAGGATTGATTATACTTGCACTCTGGGATGATGAAACTTGTACATAGATGTAAGGAACCATTGTACTGAAAGTTGCATAGTATTTGATTTCTCCATGGCTTTCCACATCTGTGGATACAGGGCTTTTGGAATTCATAAATTTAGTATTTTGGCATTTTCCCCTGTGGAAACCTTGGTCAAATAATGAATAGTTACCAATGTCTTTAGGACAGATTATTTGAACCTTGGCAAGCACTTAGGATGGTGTGACCGTATTTATGTTTCCCTTGAGATTGATGGTGTGAAACATATTTTTCCGCTCTTCATTTCATCATCACATCATTGTCATATTTCTGATTTTTCAATCACATGGTGTAAATATTTCTGATGGAATACCGAATGGTCATTCGTATTGCTTTAAGGGAACAAACCACTGTGTATGGTCTGTTTGGGTCTGTTAACAGCTCTTTCTAGCTGCATCAGTCTTTGCTCTCATGGACTGTCACCGCCAATGACTCTTTCTGCTACATGCCCTTGCAGAATTGCTGAAAAGCAGAGCATTTTCCTGGTGCATGCCAAAGGCCACACCGTCCATATATCTTGCCAGGTTTGAATGTCATGGTGAGTGCATCAGAAATGAGGTGGTACGTAGCACCTGTAAAGTTTGTTGACCAACGAGGATCGCTTTGCTTTGACATCCATACTTGAGAAGCTCTACAATGCCTATATTTGGGGATGTTGAGCAGAACTTTCTGGGATTCTCCCTTGGAAATGGATGCGATCACCAACTCAACAATTCTGTCTGCTAGCTCTGCATTTGAAAAAATCACAGTACATACTCTTTTCTTTGCATCTGCAGGCAAAGTGGTCCATGGATTTTCTGCTGCTGTCGAAATGGCATGATCTCTAGTCAATGAACACAAAAGTTTAACGTGATTTGGAACTGGTCTTCCAGTATAGTCCATGGGCAGGAATCTCCGTCCCACCAGACTCGTTTTCTGGCATGGGGCGCCCCCTGCTGGTAGCGGGAATCCTCCATCCCAGCATCCGGCCAATGAGGCTTCCCATTGTGGCTATCCCCACGCTGTTGGAAATCCGTGGGCGTGAGTATGTTGCCAGCTAGGTGGAGAATCCCACCGATGGAGAATCCCACCCCAAATCTTTTGGGGATCCTTTAACTCTTCTGCTGTTAATCCTGACATCTTCAGCCTGTGCTTCCAATTGCTAGGTACATTTTTATGGCTTGTTTGTTTGCTTTCCGCACACCTGAATTAAGAAACTACGGGCTAGATCCTGTGTTTGCGATTCTCTGGCCTCGTTGCGCTCTTGCTCGAGAGAAACAAAGCCGGTGAACAGCGGGAGAGGCCCAGGCGAGAAACAGTTTGCGATGCAACCAGCTCACTCCCGTAGGCGAAATTGGGATCTCACCGTAGCATGGTGAGAAAGCAATTCTCACCGCTTAAGCCCTATTTCCATACAATTAACGGGAACCACCCCATATCCAAGAGCCTCCTGATATTCATTGGCCTCCTCAGCAAGTGGCCACACTGGTGCCAATTAGTACTCCTCTTGAAAAACGTGAACCTGGTGGATGGTTTCTGCGAAGAGCCGAGGAGGTGAGTATCCATCTTTGCACAGAGCCCGGGAGCACTGGGCTTACAATCCCAGCGCCATTGGAAGTGGGGGAGAGGGAGAGGGGCGAGGCATTGGGGGGCAACCACTCATGACACCAGCATGCCAAACCCTGGATTGTGTGTAACCGTTCTGGGGGCAACCCTAGCCCTTGCCCATCTGCCCCATTAACCACCCATAACCCCCACCGACTGCTGAGGACTCTGGCAAATAAGGAATTGGCAATTGTGATTAAGTGAGCACTTCACACAACCCAAATGGATTCCCACGGATTGGCAGGCAATGTACCATGTGGGAGTCATTGTCTAGCATCCCAGTCACACCTTGAGGCATCATACTGGTTGTGGTCAAGGGTGTTTATTGCGATTTACAATTCCCCACTCTCCCGACGGTGCTGCCCCCTCCCCCAGCCCCCTCACTTCCTACCTACCGTACCTCCCCCCTCCCCTGGTGCCCTCAGTGATCCTCGATGTGCATTGCCTTCCTAGCTCTACCGCTACTTCTAGTAGTGACACTAGGATGTACATCTGATGTGGAGGCAACCAGATGCGTACCTCGTCCCGTGGCCTTTGATGCCCCTGACGGGTGTCCTCTGGTGGCACTTGGGCTGGAGAGCCCTGGCTCACTTGTTGGTGGCACATGCACAGCCATGCCGCCCTGTTCTGGGTGCTGACTGTGAGACCTGGCCTCATCAGAGTGGTGGAACTCAGGAGAGCTGATGGCCACCATGCCCATTCAGCACCCCTCCTCCCGCTCGGTACCTATAGGACCCTGGGGTTCACTTGGGATGGAGGGTCAGCTGGTTCAAGCCCCGGCTGCCCCTACATCATCTAGCTCTGCCAGCCCTGGTGGCTCCCCGATGCCTGCACCATCGTGTCGACACCCTCGATGATGCTCTTCCGTGATTGGGCTATGCTCTGCAGCACCTCGGCCATTCCCATCTGAGAGCAGGTCATGTCCTGCAGAACCCCATCAAGGTCAGCCTGGTACTGGGTAACATCCCTATGCATGTGGTACATTCTGCCGAGACCCTCAGCCATGGCCGTCGCCGACTGCACAATGCCTTGGACATCTTCATTCATGGTGCCAACAACGTGCACCAGGCTCCCCTCTGCGGTCGCCACCGTAGCAGTGTTGGCCTCAATGTCGCGCATTGCCGGCGACATCTCCTGCTCTCGTAGCCTCTGGGACTCCTCCAATCGACTATGGATCTGCTGGATTGTTGCTGATATCTCCTTCTGAATGTCCTGACTACACCGTATCATCTCCATCAGCTCCGGGAATACCTCTTCCATAGACTCAACATCAGGCTGGGACAAAGCTGGGTAGTGGGATCCAGCAGACCTCGGATTGCTGTCTCACATGGGGGTTCCTGCCTCCACATGATGTACATCAGCAGCTGTGTGGTTCTCATCAGATTGTGCCATAGGGGCCTGACCACTAACATTTCCCTCCGACGTGCTTGTATCTGTGCTGGTGGAGGTTGAGGATGACAGCTGGGACGCCTCAATCATATCTTCCTCAGAGATCCCCTCCAAAGTGGTCTCCTGGGAGGCTGGAGAAGGGGCCACTCGGGATGGGCCGGCGCCATCGGCTGGTGGACCTGCGGGCGAATGGACATGTGGTCAGTGGGAGGGATGGGTCAGTCAGTAAGCCAATATCTGTTGGACAGATCCTCCAGGTGGAGCCCGGTGGTTCCTCACCTCGGTGCCGTCTGCCAGCCTCCATGTGGGTGACCGATCTGTCCTCGGCCACAGCAGTCACCTCAAGGGCCCGCTCCTTGAAGGAGGTGAGGAATTTTAAGTTTGGCACTCCACCGCCAGTCTGGGCCCTCTCCTTTTCCTGAGAAGACACAGAGAGAGCATTGTTAGCCACCTGCGTGGTTCACAGTAGTGGGAGGGAGTGTGTGAAGGAAGGGTTGGGGAGATTGAAGGGAGGGGGTGATGAAGGGAGGATTGGGGGTTACATGGAGAGTTGGGGGATAGATGCTCACGTGGGGGGGGAAAGGTCTCGGGGACGGGGAGGGGAACCATTAGTGTCTACTCACTCGTGCTGCCCGGTGTAGGTCGTTGACCTTTTTTCAGCACTGGAGGCCAGTCCTCCTGGTCACACTCCCAGAGCTTACAGCCGCCACCACCTCAACCCAGGCAGCACTGGCTGCCCTGTGGCTGACCCTCTGAGGCCCTCGGCGGAACAGGAGATCTCTCCTGGCCTCCGTTGTGTTTAAGAGCCTTCCCAGGTCTGCATCCCCAACTCATGGGGCCAGTCTCCTGGGCACCATTGTTGTGAGCTGGCTGGGATTAGCTGAGCAAGTGTTCCTTATGTGCTGCTCGGGGGCTGGCAAGCGTGGTGCTGACGAACCGACTGGCGAGCCTTCATTTGCGGCAAGAAGCCCGTGGGGCCTTGTTAAATGGACCATTTGACATTGAATAGTGTTGCCAGTCTCACTGGGCTGAGCGCTGGGAAGCTCGCGGCAATTCTCACTTGCTACCACATTTAGAAATCTTTGCGGATAATTGCACCCGATGTTCTCCTGCCGGAGATGAATTGCACCAGTTTTATGATCCCCTTGTGGTCGTAAAGCGGGATGCAATTCAGATCTTCATGGCATGCAAATTTATGCCTGGGGTGAAATACAAGGGATTCCCAGGGAATCCTGCTATTGGTCTGTCATCTTGAGCAGGCGGCCCAATAGCAAGGTCCCGCGGCCTCTCCCCACACCGCAAATCAGCCCCAAGATCCCCCCACACTGTAAATCGGCCCCGCCCCTCCTCCCCTCCACCCCCAGATTGCCTGGGTGCCCCCCTACCCCCAAGTATGGGGGTGACCCGCCCCACTCCTGTAATCCCTGGGAATTACAGACCCATCAGTCTTACATCTGTGGTGAGCAAAATATTGGAAAGGATTCTGAGAGATAGGATTTATGATTATTTAGAAAAACATAGTTTGATTAAAGATAGTCAGCATGGCTTTCTGAGGGGCAGGTCATGCCTCACAGGCCTCATTGAATTCTTTGAGGATGTGACGAGACACATTGATGAAGGTCGGGCAGTGGATGTGGTGTACATGGATTTCAGTAAGGCATTTGTTAAGGTTCCTCCAGTAGGCTCATTCAGAAAGTTTGGGGGCATGGGATACAGGAAAATTTGGCTGCCTGGATACAGAATTGGCTGGCCGAAAGAAGACAGCGAGTGGTAGTGGATGTAAAGTATTCCGCCTGGAGGTCAGTGACCAGTGGTGTCCTGCAAGGATCTGGGGCGTCATTCTCCGACCCCCCGCCGGGTTGGAGAATCGCCGGGGGCTGCCGTGAATCCCGCCCCCGCCGGTTGCCGAAGTCTCCGGTACCGGATATTCGGCGGGGGCGGGAATTGGGCCGCGCCGGTTGGCGGGCCCCCCACTCGATTCTCCGGCCCAGATGGGCCGAAGTCCCACCGATAAATTGCCTGTCCCGCCGGCGTAAATTAAAGTACCTATTTACCGGCGGGACAAGGCGGCGTGGGCGGGCTCCGGGGTCCTGGGGGGGGCACGGGGCGATCTGACCCAGGGGGGTGCCCCCTCGGTGGCCTGGCCCGCGATCGGGGCCCACCGATCCGCGGGCGGGCCTGTGCCGTGGGGGCACTCTTTCCCTTCTGCCTCCGCAACGGTCTCCACCATGGCGGAGGCGGAAGAGACTCTCCCCACTACGCATGCATGGGAAACTGTCAGCGGCCGCTGACGCTCCCGCGCATGCGCCGCCCCGACATGTCATTTCCGCGCCAGCTGGCGGGGCAACAAAGGCCGTTTCCGCCAGCTGGTGGGGCGGAAATCCCTCCGGCGCCGGCCTAGCCCCTCAATGTTGGGGCTCGGCCCCCAAAGATGCGGAGCATTCCGCACCTTTGGGGCAGCGCGATGCCCGTCTGATTGGTGCCGTTTTGGGCGCCAGTCGGCGGACATCGCGCCATTTGGGGAGAATTTCGCCCCTGTTCTGGGATCTCTGCTCTTTGTGGTGTTTATAAATGACATGGATGAGGAAGTGGAAGGGTGGGTTAGTAAGTTTGCCAATGACACGAAGGTTGGGGGAGTTGTAGATAGTGTTGAGGGCTGTTGCAGGTTACAACAGGACATTGACAGGATGCAGAGCTGGGTTGAGAAGTGGCAGATGGAGTTCAACCTTGATAAATGTGAAGTGATTCATTTTGGAAGGTCGAATTTGAATGCTGAATACAGGGTTAATGGCAAGATTCTTGGAAGTGTGGAGGAACAGAGGGATCTTGGGGTCCACATACATAGATCCCTCAAAGTTGCCACCCAGGTTGATGGGGTTGTTAAGAAGGCGTATGGTGTGTTGGCTTTCATTAACAGGGGGATTGAGTTTAAGACCCGCGAGGTTTTGCTGCAGCTTTATAAAACACGAGTTAGATCTGTAGCCATCTGAGATGGCCACCTGCAAAGGACCATGGGAATTGTGGCCAACCCAGAACTCAGATAGATGCAGAGCTTCTGTGAATTTGCAACCCAGATAGCAAGACCTGATCAAAACCCCCGCTCGTTTGCATTCTAATGGATCATTTCCCCAGAACAATAGGACTTCAACCGGTACAGCCACAGACTGCTCGGCGTCACTCCCTTTACTCAGAAAGCCCAACTGCCAATGTCAATGACCTCTAAGGACCTGCCCAGCCACCAAAGCACCTGCCCCTTTATTGTCCAAAATTGAAGGCAGTGATCGAAGCCCTGTTGAATTATTGGGTCCAAGATTAAGGACCGCCCCAAAGAGCACGAAACCCTAGAGGGATAAAAGGGGACACAGTCATCTGTTCTGTCTCTTTTGGACCCGGCCTGTGCCAGCCTCCTTTGAATCCGGCCTGTGCCAGCCCAACTGCAGCATAACAACCAGACGGCTAAGTTCAAGACCAACGATCGCTACCTGACGGATGAGCCTAGCAGAGACAGAGCTACTTCTGCAAACCAGACACGTGAGATCAAGATAAAGGCCTTATCTACTTGCACAGTGCCGGTTGCTTGAAGTTAAGTATAGTTGATAGGTGTAGTTTAACTTGTAGAAGAATGTGCTTGCATGTCAAAGTAACCCTTGTGTGTAAATAAACCATCTTTGAACTTGAACTGACTAACTGGTTGTGTGGTCATTTGACCGATATGCGGGAAAGCCTTGTGCTTCAGTAAGAGAAATAGAAACACCCACAGTGTTGGCGACGCTGTTGGGACATAACATCAGATCATAAAAAGAGCCTCAGTATCATATTGGTGACTCTAAAGAGCAACATTATTGGTGACGCTGGTGGGATAGTATTCCATTAAATTGGCAACATTATTGGTGACTCTGATGGGATAGTATACCATTAAATTGGCAACAGACCATACTTGGAATATTGTGTCCAGTTCTGGTCACCTCATTATAGGAAGGATGTTGATGCTTTGGAGAGGGTACAGAGGAGATTTACCAGGATGCTGCCTGGACTGTAGGG
This sequence comes from Scyliorhinus torazame, assembly GCF_047496885.1. Classification (NCBI taxonomy): domain Eukaryota; kingdom Metazoa; phylum Chordata; class Chondrichthyes; order Carcharhiniformes; family Scyliorhinidae; genus Scyliorhinus; species Scyliorhinus torazame. Next base: position 189,994,465 of record NC_092707.1, on the reverse strand, counting down.
CATGTCTTATGAAGAAAGGTTGAGGGAGCTAGGGCTTTTCTCACTAGAGCGAAGAAGGCAGAGAAGTGACTTGATAGAGGTGTACAAGGTGATGAGAGGCATGGATAGAGTGGATAGCCAGATACTTTTCCCCAGGGTGGAAATGGCTGTGACGAGGGGACATAATTTTAAGGTGTTTGGAGGAAGGTATAGGGGAGAAGTCAGAGGTAGGTTCTTTACACAGAGAGTGGTGGGTGTGTGGAATGCACTGCCAGCAGAGGTGGTGGAGTCAGAGTCATTAGGGACATTTAAGCGACTCTTAGACAAGCACATGGACAGCAGTAAATTGAAGGGGTGTAGGTTAGGTTGATCTTAGATTTGGATAAATGGTCAGCATAACATCATGGGCTGAAGGGCCTGTACTGTGCTGTACTGTTCTATGTTCTATGTCCCGTATGCGTACCAAAAACCTGGTGAATCATTTGACAGTTTTGTCACTGACTTGAAGTTAAAGGTCCAGTCATGCAACTTCAGCAGCCTGAAATCTTCGTTGATCCGCGACCAAATTGTCTTTGATGTACCTAATGATAAGCTCTGAGAAAGGTTATTACAGGACTGGAAAGGCAGTAAAGATTTGCAAAGCGAGCGAGATAGCTGCACAGAGAATATATACACTCTGTTCGAACAATTTTGGCGCCAACTCGGAAAAAGAAGCCAGCGCCATTAGTGCTGTGACGCACATCATGAAGAAACGTGGTCTCAGTGTGGGTGGCCATTTTAAGAGGCTTTTGGTGGAGTCCTTTGCAAGTTATAGAACACCAAACACAACGCATTTGACCAACCTAGCTTCTGAATTACCTGGGAAGAGTATCATTGTAGCCACTTTTGCACACTTTTCCAAAGCTCCACCCATGATAACAAGTTGCAGTGGAAATACACCATGGAATAATGGCATCTTTCCTTTTTATTCAATTTACTGTTCAGTTATGTTCAAAGCCACCTACTATAATCACAATCTTCTCTAGTCCAATTTTATGATGGTATTTTTGGTTGACTCTCTCTCATTCGGTATCATTCGGCCCACACCTTGGTGACTCACCTTTCCTGACTGAGGTAACCCAGTGCTGGTCCTATGGTCCACTGTCCCTTTCACAGAGCTGATGGACTAGGCACTGCAACCTCAACATGAGCGATCTGTTTGCTTACCAGCTCTTTTCTTGGGCACTATCTCGGTGCTGGATCTTCAAAGCTTTTCTACACAATCTCCATGCTATGTTTTCAACACTGTCCAATACTGCAATTTCGATGCAGTTTTACCAAAACATCAAGGGTGGGATTCTCACTCCCACCGCACCCGTTTTCCGGTGCGGCGCGCCCTCGCCGGCAGCGTGATTCTCCATCCTGGCAACCGGCCAATGGGGTTTCCCATTGTGGGCACCCCCATGCCGTCGGGAAATCCACGGGTGTGAGTGCACTGCCAGTGAAACGGAGGATCCCGCTGACGAGGAATGCAGCTCCAAGGGTCTTCTTACGACATATAGTACAATCTAAGGCTATTCACTATGTCCTACCTGTATTTAATCTTGCTGCTACCTGTCTTACTACTGCTGATCACCATGTGGTGTTAAAATGATATCCTGCTTTGGGCTTATTTACTGTACAAGACACAAGACACAAATTCCTCGTAAATAATTGAATAAACATGATGTGAGTTAACTAATTCAGACTAGGCATAAGAGAACAGTTATGCATAGGTATAAAGCTTGAAGGCATCAGACCTGTGTGTATGTGCTCTCCTCAAAGCTAAAGTGAAACTAAGGCTGGATCACATGACAGAATTCCCTTCAAGTGATGCCATGCTGATATTCCTTAAAAGCATAATATAAGTTTAGAGATTCTCCATCCAATGGACGAGGCCCCAGTTGCAAAATTAAGTTTTGTCCAATGTGTCTGCTCCTCGCAATTCCAGAATTCAGGTGCTTAATACATGCTTTTAGAAAAAGGTAGCATGTAACAGTTGTAGTTGAGGTACATCAGAGAGTGCCTTACAACTAACTACCATTGATAATGTATGAGAAATGAACCCTGGGGTTGGAAACCATGACAGGAATCCAGTAGGGTGAGATCAGTGGTATGCCTTAAGTTCCATATCATCCTTCGCTAATTAGTCTTTCTTCCTACTTCATCCGCTCACTCCTACACATTTTCTGATTGACACTTAGATACTGCACAGCAGCGTAGCACAATATCTTGTCATTTTGAACTGGAGTTTTATTGCTGGTATTCTAACATATGTTTCTCTTCTATTTCTACAGGTGATCCAGATGTGATGAATCAAGAAATCAATAGCTATGATATAGAACTGGCATTTCACAGCGCCTTATTTACTTCATATGCAATAAACACGATTCTTACTTTCCAGGGGTTCAGCTGATAAGTTGTCAGGGTGAACATTGGGTTTTTCAGTTATTGTAACAGTTTAGTGGGGGATCTTTTCTGTAATTTAGAGTATAAGTTGCTGACTGAAATAATGTTTCGTTAATGTTGCTTTTAGTTATTTGTTACAATAAATGACTTAAAACCCTTTCAGTCATTCACTGGAAATTCAAAATTATTTTAAAAAATCAGTGTCTGGGGGATCGTAATAAGGGTGGAAAGGATTAAATGCATACGATGTCCCACTGCGGAGCAGGGGTGCTCCACAATCTGATGGTGGGACATGTCTCTCAGAAACATTTGTCAATTAAATGGTGTTGAGCCAGCTGAAGCCCATCCACCTGAAATCCTCCTTTTCTTCCTTCTCTTCTTTCTTCTTCCATTCTTCCTCTTGCTACTCCTCTTCTTCCTTCCTATGTTTCTCCTCTCGCTCCGCCACTTGTGGACCCTGAATTTGCATCTCTGGCACAATTGCTGGCTGTAACAGATTGTGGCACATGTCGCAAATTGCCTTAAATCTGGAGAACTTCTCGATTGAGTACTGCAGGGTGCCTCTGACCAGTTACAGAATCTAATCTTCTCTTTGAGGATCCCAATGGTCTGTTCAGTGATATTCCAAGTGGTTGAGTGGCTCTCACTTTAATATCTCATCTGAAAGGCAGCACTCTCTCTGCATTGGAGTGTCATTCTGGCTTTTTGTGCTCAAGTTCTGGACTGGGATTATGAACCCACCGTGGTCGACCTGTGAAAAAAAAGTGCTAGCAGCAGAGCTACAACTGATCCATTACCAAGAAAGTATTAAAAGCTGAGCACGGCTTTTAAATAGCACTCAAAATCCTCAGCGGCATCTTGTTAACTCCTGCTCAGTTAGTCAGTGTTAGAAGGTGTTCTTTAATGCATTACCCTCCAATATGGCATGCACTCTTCTTCATGAGTGCTGGCAGGCAATATAATTGCCAACCAGCCTCTTAACAATCCCCTGGACTGGCCAATCCTACCGCATGTTTTTATCACAATGACATCTTGTGCTAAATGTCGATTAGAGCACCGTTTTGGAGACTCTTTAGTGCCTTAAGTATTCCAAGAAATTATTCACAATTGATCTTGTTATTCCTGGGCCAATTGGATCTGAGTTCATTTGGACCTGATGTTAGACATACAGTAGGATGCCCAACCGTATAATCAGATAAAATATGGTGGTCTTGGTTACCCTATGTGCACATGTTAGCTTGGATCAGTTGATAGCATTCTTACTGCCTTGCGAGATAGGTGTAGGTTCCAGGCCTCTCTCAAGTGTGCAAGTAATCTTGTACTTAGGCAGCCCTGTGTTCTCTTATTTACATATGAACATACCCTGGGAGATATACTGATGTTGCTGAGTGTTAGGATAAATATGAATGCACCAATTATGATGATAAAGATCTACACAGGAGTGATATAAAGGAAAGAAGCATGGGTTATTTAGATGGTGAAGAAATTATATAGCATTGTTGGATTGGGAGGTTAGGAGGAGTAACAGCAAAGTTGGTGTGGGCAGGAAAAGCTCAATGGATAGATTCACAGCGGAGCAGGTAAAATTGGGAGTTGTGGCGTGATGACCCCGAAACAAGTGTACAGGCGACTGGGTGCAGAAACAGGCTGAATGAAGGGCACTGGTACTGAGTTGAGGATTGATAAAAACCCATTCATTATATTTAGCTTCCTTCAATAACTCCAAAAAAAATCCATAGGAATTGCCTACTTCAAAGAGTCTATAATGACCTGCATTTGTCGACCCTGTGAACTATGAGGCACACCACTGTAAAAATGGATGGTTCTGAAATCAGTCATGCAACACTAATCCAGTAAGGGTAACCCTTCGGCTTATGTCAACAGAGTGAAATAGCAAGCACTGATTTTCCTTTCAGCAATGCAGACAGTTGTTTTCAAATAATTAAAGGGCAGGGGTTTTAAATTTCATAATAATTTGACAGCTACTTTTGACAGTACTTTTTGACTCTTCCAATGAGCTTGACATTTCCAATAAACTAATACACCTTTTATGCACATTCATGTCTAATTCTAATGACCCCACAGGGCACCTTACCCATGACCTTTACCAAAGGTGTCCCAGGGCCATATTCAAAAGGGTCCCTTACCTCTTCAGTCCTCCACTTATCCAAGCAACTCTGCAAAGTTTAGACCTGCGCATACTAGGCCCAATCTGCACAGATGGGGCTGGATTCCCTGTTTCTGCGGCTATGTCCGCAGGATACGTCTGGTCTTACAACCAAAAAGCCGTCCGGTACTGCCCCTGCACCGATGCTCTGCCTGGCAGGGGGCTAGCAGCCATGCCACATAAAGCACGCTGCTTTACCTGCCGATACGGATGCAGAATGGCCGTGTCCGTGGCCGCGCATGCTGTACAACATGGCGCCGGCCACGCGCGGACCCGGCGTACCAAAAACTGCCCCCCCCTCCCAAATTCGGACCACCCACCACCAGCCCCCCCAACACCCGCTGATGCCCCCCTTACCAGTGGAACGCCCCCCCCCCCGACTGTGGCAGTGCTGGACGGCATGCGCGTACTCCTCGAGTAAGCCGTTTTTGAGGGGGCGGAGCATACAAAAAATGGCACCGCCCCCGATTCTGGTGTAAAAATGGATTCTCCGGCCAATCGCCGAGCACGATTTCAGCGTCGGCAATCGGAGAATCCCGCCCATCATGTTTCTCACTCCTCGTTGATGAACGTCAAATATAACTGGAGGCAGCTCCTGTTTTTCATGGGAAGTTGCCACCTTGAACCTCAGATGTGCAATTTGGAACCTGCCTTTATTGCCCCCTGTTAAAGTGGTAGGTGCCAGGGCCTGGTGGACTGTCCACTTTAGGTGATACAATATTAGCTGAATACAGGTTTATTTTTCTTTGACAAGTCAAAACTCTGTTAATTTGGTTGTTGGACATCTTCTGTACATACATACAAAGAGATGACTGTTTTAACTCTTTAATATTTCACTTTATTTTAAATTTTTATCTAATGCATCTTGATTGATTTTAAGCCAAAGAAAGAGTTGCATTTTTATAACACCTTTCAGGATCAGGATATCGCAATGTCCTTTGCAGCCAATACTTTTGAAGTGTAGTCCCTACTGTAATGGCGGAAATGCAGCAACCAAGTTACACCCACCAAGATCCCACAAACTGCGATGTGAAAATGAGCAGATAATCTGTTCTAGTGATGCAGAATCAGGGATAAATAAGGGCCGGGACACCAGGGATAACTTCCCTGCACTTCTTTGAAATAGTGCCTTGGGTTAACATCTCATTTGAAAGGTGCCACTTGTGACAGTGCAGCACTCCCTCTGTACTGCGCTGGAGAGTCAGCTTTGTTTTTTGTGCAGGGCAATCCTCTGTTAAATGAATGCACTAAAAAATGCCATGCAAATTTATTCAATGTTATTAGAGCAATATTGCAGACAGTAATTACTGTACATATTTGACCATTGTAGTCTGGGCCAAAAATATATATATTAGATGAATAAAGTACTTGGTTAGAGTTGATCTGTCATATATAGTGAGCTGTCCAAAATCGCTTTAAGTACTAGAATGAGCCTTACTCAAAGTGTAGGCTGCTCTTCATGAACACCCTTTGTTACTAAATCAAAGTATTGGTGATCTATTCAAAGCAGCAGCTAGGACTGATCTGTCTTTTATTCAGGTGATTTTTTTATGAAGGTAACTGGAATTCATGAAACAACTACATTTTTCTTGCTTTTTGAAATACATTGCCATGTTCAAACAAATTTACGATGGTATTTGCATGTGACAATATTACAAAAGAGTGGTGCTTATTTTTTTCTGAGTCTTTTCATCGACAAACAAGAAAATCTATTTGTGAAACTGCAATAAGTTAAGGTGTAAAATATGTTCAACTGCCGTTACCTGTGACATGAGATAATCATGGTTGTGCGCTTCGGTCTTGAGGAATGACTTGTCTATGCTATTAATGAGATATTCTTAAAATATTGATCAAAACTGGGCAATAATGAATGGCATTTGTATCCTTGATGCAGGATATGCTGTGAGCGTTTTGATGCAGTTCCTTTCCTTCAAAAAAAAAAATGAATCACTGAGTTACTTGGTTCTAATATAAATCTTTGCAGGAGACAAGACAGCTTTACACTTTAGAGTTGCTTAGAAAACTTAGAAATGGTTTAATAGTAAGTTGATGAGCCTCAGGCAGATCTGATGCATGATTTGGAACAGCTATGGAAATCCCAATAAAGACAGCATGCATACTAATCCAGTCCAGGGTTTCCCTTTGACCACCTGATTGGCATGAAAGTGTAAAGAGGTGTGACCAAATGTGTTCAGCCTGTGTATGCTAGGACTGAGAGCTGGATGTTTATTCAAAGCGAGATGCTGTGAGCTGTGAGCTATAATCAGTGTTTTGAGAGCGAGGAGTCTGAATCAAAAACTGGATCTCCTGCGGCGCAGAATGATCTAAATTGTTATTAAGAATCTTCATTGTTTGTGATGCAGTAGAGACAGCAGGTCCTGTTGGAGGGAATTCCATCTATAGTTCTCAGATGCTACACATCCCCAGTGGCTTGTTTGCCCCATTCATACCTCTGGAGTACTAAGTACCGGTGCCTCTGTGTACTGTTCGAACAGCTGAGCAAAATTAAGTCATACATTTTATTTCAGCCATGATGCCATGGTTGCTGTCAACTGAGACCATTTCAAAGCTAATGTAACTTTTACAGACTGAGAAACATCAAGAGCACCCACAATTATAAAAATTGTTGCCATTGAAGTTTGGAGACTGAAACGAAGTTAACTCCTCGGTGGTTTGTGTGTTACTTAAGCAAGAAAGAAACAAAAGAATCTTTCTTCGACACCTGTTGAAGGTACAGCAGGAGGCCTTCCATATTCAGGTAAGACACTTTCTTATCACAGCTGAAGGATTATGTTTTGTATTGAGACTGTAGTGCCTTATTTTCTGGCATTGCTAATTAAAACAGAAATGCCCCTTCTGCTGAGCCTCAGAGATCCTCAGTTTGACTCTCATGATGTGGCAGCAGGAAATCACATTCAAAAATGTGTAAGTTGCATTAAAGTTTGTGTGTTTGAGAACAGGAGTTGAGGAGATTAATTTTAACGTGCGGTTGTAGTTCCCAAATTCACGGGGATGGAGCCTCTCTGAGCTCTAACGTAATAAAGTTGAATACTGTAGAACACAGCACAGTAATAATTAAAGATAGGAGAGTGAATAAGGAAAACCTGCAGAAAATCAGTAAAGCAAGATGAACTGGATGTGTCAGTGGAGCTGCAGATATTGGTTTTAAAATGTTGCTATTCAAGACAGTCATTTCCTTAAAGTAGCTCAGGGAAGTCTTTTCTTCTCCCCTCAAATTTGAGGCTAAGATTTTTGAGATCTGTTTTACTCCTACACCACATGCATGGTTTAACACAATATTGCTCCGCTGTCTCCACAAATATTACATTGAAACCTGCTGCTGGAAGAAGCACAGATGTTTTCCCTTTTCAGCTACTTCTACCCACGCTCCCCCCTCCTCCCATGTTCCACAGCGCACCCCGCCCATGCTCCACCCCCCCCCCCCCCCTCTCGCCGCCCTCCATGCTCCACATCCCCAATGGGGGAACGTGGTGAGACTTGCTTTAACACCATTCCATGCTGGCGTGGCTGAGACTGGGAACTCAACGTATGGAAGATGTACAAAGCCACAGACCCCCACATTGTGCAAAGCCGCCAAGTGGATCAACTGTAACCATGGATTATTTTTAAAACAATATCTAATTCAAAAGGGAGAACTTTAAGTTAACCCACACATCGGGAAACTGCGAGGATCACATGCAGCACTTGTTTTGTACCCCCGTCTGATTTTGTTCTCTGTTCAAGCCAAGAAAGAGTAATAGTGTGTGGGGTGTAAAACTGTCATTCCACCCTGTCCTGTCGGCTTCCTGCAGTCAGCAAGCAAGGTTAAAATAATGCTCATAGTCTTATTAGGATCAAATACAGAGCTGTCATTTTAAGCTGTTTAATTTGATATAATGTATTTGATGTAATGTTCACTTCAGGCATAATTGACAAACTTGACTGAAAGAGTTAATTTTCCATTTACATTCTGTCTTACACTCTTTCGCTGCATTTAACGTTCATTACTTCTTCAGAGAAACTATTTATTGAATTAACATCTGACAATTCCAAAAAACATAAACTGAGTGACTTTTGTCAATTCGATTCACGCTCCAAAACCTTTCCCAGATTTCTTAATTTACTATTGTCCTGCACAGGGCTGAAGGAATAAGCCAGTTGTAACTAGCTCTGCTACTTTATGACAGCATTCATATGCTGAATGTTTTCCACTTTTAATTGAAACAGGAGCCTCCTTATGGTTTGTTTTCTCTTCATAATTCTGAAGATTTTATCTAAATTCAGGATTATCTAAATTCAGGATTATCATGAAATAAATGGTCAACTTTTGCTATTTTGTCAAAGGAGTTAATTCGGTGACTGACTACATATGTTAAAAGAAAATACTTCTCATAAACTAAAGATGACTGTCTCCAATTGAGTAAAGATATTGTGCTGGATCACTGTCGTCCAAGGACATAGCAAGACAAAGTGTGCATCACTGCTTTTTCAGGTGGAAGTTGATGTATTCTGCTATGCATTTTCCATGCATGTCCTCTGCCCAAGGCAGACAGACACACGGGCATGTCACATTCATATGCTAAACAAAACAAGCACAGAATTGACGAACTAATTGGTCGAGTTCTCCATTGTAGAGTTGTATGATTATATGGTACAATCTGTTGTTGGGACTTTAGACTTTTCTCCTCTAAACCCCAGTCCCCTGTGTAGAAAAAAAGTGTTAAAAATTGTGAAACAGTGCAAATGTTCCAACAATCCAAGAGCCCTCAAGAGTTTGCTTTGAGAGTCACTTTTGTACAATTCAACCGTAACACTTTAAATATTGTATTTCCAACTCATGTCACTCGAGTCCCGACTAAGTTAACCTGATTTGGGAAGGAGTGGATGGTGGATTGCTAGGCAAACAATTTGGGGCAGATGTTTGTCTTCACTACTTAGGCAATAACCTGATGGATTGGTTATCTTCCATTGAAAATTCGGAGTGTTCTATTAAGGGCAGGAAATCTGCTCCGAGAGATTATGATACTGTCCAATCGGTGAAGAATAAAAATCTACCCGACTGACAGGTGCTTTTAAAGTTAATTGGGAATGGCAGATTAAGACAATTTCCAGTGACGTGCATGGGTTGATGCACATTATAACATGGGGATTAAAATGTGACTGCGATTTTTCCACTGCTGATTAATTTGGAGTAATTTTTCCGGAAGATTTATGCCGAGTACGTCAAGCAGAACACCTCCACAGCTTGTGCATACAGCAGGCCATTCAATAGATTTGATGCACTTCTTCCTTCATCTGCACCCTGAGGTCACCATTTCATTCTGAATATCAGTTGCATTTTATAGCCATGGCTTTAATATTTCAGTGTATACATTTTTCCTGGCTTTAAATAAACTCAGAAAATTGATGCAAGGAGTGTTAGTGATATATTTATCTTTAATGAGTTTTCATAAATAAACTATCTAAAAGCAAAGATTTTAACCAGAAATAATAACTCCATCTATTGGTTAATGGTAAGGTATGTAATACTCCCTCAAAATAATAGATCCATTTTTCCTGTTCCTAATATTAGTTGCTGTAAGTATTTTAAAATAAATGATTCATCATTGCAGGTTGCAGGAGCAGTACATGATCATATTAGTATCTTATATAAAACCCATAGTTTACCTTCAAGTCGCAAGATTTGTGAGGTTCAGTCCCGGCTTGGCATACATTCGAGCTCGTCCATCCGCACTGAGTGAGAATTGGCAGTACTTGGCATGGCTGCTAGGTGGAGCACTGCGAAGCAGCAGAGCAGTCCATCTCTGTGAAGGGTAGTGGGTTGATTGGGGAGGGATGGGTTAGAGGTAAAGCTTAACAAAAACAGTTTCATCGTATGCCCTCCCCCTGCTTTGCCTGGAACACACCTCCTATTAGTTGATCAGATAGCAGTATTAATGGGTGGCTGCAGCTAAGATTGTATGCATCCTCGTCGGAGGTTGGAGAGTCGTGATTGGAGGCATAGCGGTGAGAAACATAAATATGTTTGTATTTAATGCAAGATTGGAGGGTAAGGAAGAAAACATCGGACTCTAAAAATCTGTAATGTCTCGCATGTATTAAATTGCAAAATGAAAATTCAGATTGAATCATATCTTCAGTCCCTATCGCATCTCCATTCAAATTTCTATTAAACCATATATATCATAAAGTGTTATCCCTTATAAGTATTTGAAAAAATATGTTTGTAGGCGAGTGTTTCTTTGCCGTAATATAGCATGGAAACTGAATGATAGTGCTAAATTATTTTTGTTTCCTATCCTGGGTTCCGGTACCATCTGGACTTCTCCAATTTGTAGCATGCCCACCAGCATCCTACACACACTTCTGTTCTGATATTTTCTTCTTCTGATTTTATAATGAAGAAAACCTGATTTCAAATCGCCTGGCACGGCAAAACTGAATATAAACGCAGAATTTGTTCGCGACTTTATGCCTAGTTTCCAAAAGATTCAGTGTGTGGTGGTGGGGGGGCGGGGGGCGTTGATGGGAGTGGGTTATGAGTGGGGGGGAGACTGGTGGAAATAGAGAAGGTGGTCTTCAGAAATGGACAAATGGACCGATAAAATGCAAGTAGGTTGATTTCTGGCAGTCACTTTTGACTCATTTTCCTGGCTGCTTTCTTGCCCTCATGGTTTTAATCTGTAGTATTCAATGCCTGATAGCTAGTTTAGCCACAGTAAGGGTGGCATTTCTTTTTTTTGTTGAGGCTGGCTACTTAATGCTTTATCAGTGAACTCCCAATCTTAACTGCAGTTCAAGGAAGATGGGTAATGAGTATTTATTTTGATACAAACACAGCTGGTTACAAAAGGCATGGGTTAGTGGTGTCTGAAACTCTTTGATTGCAGTACGATTACGGAGCATCATCAAGTGTGGAATTGTTGAAAATCACACGTTCTGATTCAGCAAATTCCTGCATGTGACAAAACTGTATTACAGTAGTTCTGCTGACTTCATACTTGCATTTTACTTGGAAGTGTCAAGAGTGTCTGTGAAGCACTGTTGCTCTTCAAAATGTTATCTTTCATCTCTTATTAATTCCAGCCACTTAATCAAAACTCACTTCTTTAGGTAAGAAGAGAAAATCTCAAGCCATTGCATTTCTTTTCCGGCAATTTTTTAAAGTTAAAACTTTTTAAAATACTGCAAATATTTTAATTGCCATTTCTGTGCTTCCACGTTCGCAGAATGCAGACTAATTATTTCCATATTTGTTCTTGCAGCTTATACAGTGGCTACCAGAGAACACATTCATGTAGCTTACATCTTTGAATGGATTTGACAGAACATTTCCCATCAAGTTACGATCTCCATGGAGTTATACCTGAAAACATGCTTTCTCTTGTCCCACTCATATGTGTATGTGGACAGAGCCTTGAGTGTTCAGACTTCCTTCTGTGAGTTGCTTTAGGAAACAGTATCAAAGATCATATATCGCTTTGGAATTGCCTTCATCAGCATCAGCCTTCATCTAGACAAGAGACAGAGCTGTGCAGTTATTACTATGCAGTTTGGGTTCTTTTTGGTGGTGATCATTTTAAACTCCATGGATTACACCGGCAGCCGTGTCTTGGAGGGAAGGAGGCAAAGACGAAGTGAGTATCAGAGGTTTCTGTTTGTTTCAGTTTAAATGAACTGATTTCAGCTTGGGAGGTGAACAAGAGAATGAACAATTACTTTTTTGAAATATTTGTGAAAGCAAAAAAAGCAGATTGTATTAAACCTGCAGTTTTTATTTTAATTGAGGACAAGATCCAGACACGTTAGAATCTAGGGAACCTGATGGAACAGGATTCTAAACTACTGTTTTTGTCTTCTGCAGCTGGTTTCAATAGAATCCAGATTAATAAAATAGAATGAAAAATCTCCTTACTGCCTGCTTTAAATAAAAGCTTACATATTTTAAAGAGCGAAGACAGGTTGATAAATTTGTGGAGAAAAACTTTTGCATGGGAACCTGGATTTTATAAATAGCGGTGTGACCAAGAGGGAATGCGAGAACTATACAAATGATTAGTTCGGCTTCAGCTAGAATAGTGTGTGTCCTGTTTTTGGAACCATGTCCTTGGAAAGAATGTCAAGGCCATGGAAAAGGTGCAGAAGGGATTTACTAAGATAACACCAGCAACTTGAGGCTTTAGTTATGAGAAGAAAATAGAGAAACTGGAACATTCTTTGTAAGAATGGAGAAGGTAAAGGGGAGATCTGATAGCGATTTAAAGTCAAGAGGATTTGAAGAGGCAAGTGGGGGCAGATTGGGGGATGCTCTACTGGTCAGTGATTCAGTAACTAAAGGCTATATGTTCAATATAAATCACCAAAGGAATAAAAGGCAAAGTGAGGAGATTTTTGAACATATCCCCTGAGTGTTTTTAGGGTGTTGAAATATGCTACCAGAAACGTCGGTGAAAGCACAATGTAGGACAGCAGGAAGGAAGGTGAATACACATTGCAAAACAATGATATGGCAATAGAGGAACTAAATGAATAATCGTTTCAAACGAACATTGGTCAAACGACCTGTGGTTTTATGATTCTTGCTCCATTGCTAGCTTTCTGACTGCTGCATGACAATCTTCTGTCACTGCTGTGTTTCAGAATACAATAAGGTAGAAATAACTGACAGTGATATTATCATACAAATGCTGAACCATCTCATACCAAACTTTTCTTCACTAATTTAATGGACTTTATTGGCAAATCAATTTGAAAATGCCAGACAGGGGAATACGGTATGAAAGTGTTAAGTTCTCATTGGAAAACATTGCCATCAATCATTCCTACCTTTCATATGCAAACAGATTTCACCCATTTTCATTTAGTTTCCAAATGGCATGAATTCAGACACAAAGGATACTTCTGTTTTTCTCATTTAGAGATTACTGAACGATGGTGGGCATCGAAAGGTGCATTCGGGAGCTTTATTTGTAGATTGAGGTAAAGGTTCATTAACTGGAACAGGATATAATCTGTAAAAGGGGAGAGAGAAAGTGAATGTGCTTACAGCACATAAGGAGGCTATTGGGCCGTAAAGTGCTTGCCATCTCTCTGCACATGCAACTCAAGTCTCCAGCTCTTTGCCCACACCGTGCAAACATCTTCTCTTCAGGTGCTTAAGCAATTCTCTTTTGAAAGCCATGATTGAATCTACCCCCAAAAAACTCTCAGGCAGTGCATTCAAGAACCTAACCCCTCACTGTGCAAGAAATATTTCCCCCTCATACAGCCTTTGGTTCTTTCGCAAGTCACCTTAAATCTGGGTCTTCTGATTCTTAACCCTTCCATCAATGGGAACAATTTCTCCCTGCCTACTCCGTCTAGAACCCTCATGATTTAAAACGCCTCAGTCAAATCTCCTCTCTTCTCTAAGGAGAACACCCCAGTTACTCCAATCACTCCATGTAACTGAAGTCCCTCATCCCTGGAACCATTCTTGCAAATGATTTATGAGCTATACCAAACCTCTGAGTAGATAAGACTGTCACTGAAGTGAAGAGTGTTTTGTCACTCAGCACTGATGGGAACAAAGCTTTTAAAATTACTTCATTTTATCACGTTTTTCACTTAAATTAAAATAATTAAACTCAAAGATGCCTGAGCACTTATATCACTTTGGTAATACCCAATGCGGGAAGTTGAGAAAACAGGCTGCGGAAATATGTCAAATGAGTTAGTTCTGTTAACGAGATAGGAATTTATGAGGAATGAAGTAGAATAGAGCACTTTTAATACCAGCCATATCTCATTCCTCAAGTTCAATTATTTTAGATGTTTGATTTTATATCATCAAGCAATACGAAGGGAAGGTTAAGAGAATTGTTTCATGGTAAGGGGTATTAGAATATGGTGCAAATGCATACCACGAACGGCTATGTGAAGCACAGTTAGTCACAACATTTAAAAAGGAGTTAGATAAACAGTTGAAGAAAAGAAACAAATAACAAATGGTATGAAGCGAGTGTCGATAGCTGTGATTTGGAGCTCTGACAGACAGAACTGACTCAATGATCACTTTCTGTGTTGATTTTTATTGTAACTTAATAAAATGTGAATAGATTGATATGGGCTTAACAAGTTAGGTGGTGTGATTTTGAAACCTATTTCTATGGTGATGTCAGCTGTGTTGGCCCACAGAGTGTTAGCCTTTGGTCTACTTTTATTATTAACACCCCCCCACCCAACCTTCATTCTGTAGTCTGCCTGGGACTTAATTTGATTCCATTTGTAGTTGTTCTCTGCTGACTAATACTTTGAATGTCAGGTTCCGTTTTCATGTACTTTCTTGTCCATTCTTAATTCCTTTGCACTCATTTGCGGTTATGTCATTCTTGATGCAGTTTTACGTTGTATCTAAGGTTCTGAGAAACAATGTCCAAGAAGGGAATTTCGACCTTTAAATGCCATTTTCATTATATTTAGGTGCATTCACTGGCAAAAAAGAGGCGCTTGCCCATGACTCTGTCCTTTCTGGTCAGGTCCCAGGAAAGGTTGGGTGCCTGGTGTTTCTAAAGTCGCAAGGTTTGCCTGCTTCATGTTACATTGTGTCACTACTTGCAGGAGGAGTGTGCTCCTCTCATTGATGACACATCGTTCGTGTAAAAGTGTTTATGGTTTCACACTCCCATCGGTGTGACTCTGTGCTCTTCTGATGCAGCTCCAACTTTGCCAAAATTCTTCAGATGCCATTGATAAGCAGCACCCTATGGCACCTCCCTGATGAAAGAAAGTAAGAAAAAAAAGGGGGAAAAAAAGAGAGAGAGAAGAAGCTCAACTGTCTTTGAATCTGTGAATAAATTTGGCCAGTCAGGATTATTAGCTGCAGTAAACATAGGGTCTGGGTGAGTGCATAGAAATCATAAAAAAAGGTCCCATACAAAGCTGCCCTTAATACATTGACTTGTTGAATGCATTAAACCTGTCAGTTTCACTCATGCAGCACATTAGTGTAATGGTTCTTCTGTCAAGCTAGCACAAGGTACAAAAAGTACGTAAGTGATTTTCCACATTATTTGAGTCAATGCAGCTGCATTGCACAACTAAGGTTTTTTTACTCCACTATGCAGCATTGTTGATTGCTCTGATGCAAATTTCAAAATTTGAGGCAGCATATCGTCTGTTTGGAATTGTATATTTGCACCGTGTTATCTGTTATTCCAAAAATCGTTGCAGCAGTCAGTCAATATCATTTTGACAATGTTTTCCGGGCAGTAAAGATGGTATTTGATTATAGAGTACCAATATATAACCTTTCTGGAAATGATGTGGCAAATTATATTTTGAATGTAAGATCCAGGAGGGCAGCAGGTTTCAAGCACTTGATTCGAAGAAGTGTTTTGCCAAATAATTTTTCATGCAGATCGTGCTGCTTGAAGGTCAGTGTACTTTGAATGCCCCCTTCGTTTCTATCTCCGTCCTTTCTTCCAATGCATGTTGTAATTGTTAGTCCTTCTGTAAAGTTTCTCAAACTAATTTACTGTGATAGGTTTTTTACTGAATCTGCATTATGAAACAACTGGTGCTTTTAGCTTCAATTTAGATTGAGTGCTTGTAATTAATCAGTAGCAAATTCCCTCCGAGTGATGCTTAAGTTCGGGAACTGCATTTGGTATTTTCTTCACTAAATACAATTCCTTGGAGATAATTGTTTGTATTTGTACAAATTGGGGGTAGAAATTAGTTGAACCCTGTTTTCGGGGTTATAAAGACGCAAGAGTGCTCATAGTATAAGTAACTAGAGTGCATGAGCCAAGGCTAAAAATGTTTATCCTCAGGATTCATTTACTTAATGAGAATGAACAAGCTGGTTTCTTTTCTCTTGAAGGCTGAGGAGTGACATAATAGACGCCTTTAAAATTATGTATGGTTTTGATGGAGAATTCAAAAGAGGGCTGGGTTGTCAATCAAGGGTCAGGAAGCAGACATGGGTGCGAGTTCCCGGTCCCGACCTTACTATAGACACAGCCATTGGAATCTTCAAAGCTGCAGGGAATTAAAAGCTGAGGAGCAGGTTCACCATAAAATGAGGGATGGCTGGCCGGTTCGCAATGCTGGAGGGACAGTGGAGACTGTGATTGGCAGCCCCACTGGTCGTAGGGAGCTGCCAAAATGGAGAGCGAGAGAAAGCAAGGGAGAAAGCCAGGTAAGTTTGTTTTATTCTTTAGAAAGCCACAGCCACAGCTATCGGGTCATGATCTTAGAGGGACACTGTAGAAAGGCCATTGCATCCAGTCCCTCGTGCGATTCATCATCCCATCTCGCCCTGGCTCACTCCTTACCCTCAGCCCACCATGTTGGCTCGCATTGCTAACTTGGAATGGGGCCTGAATAGGTCCCGTAAATCTCAATAATTGGCCTGAGTTGGAGGTGGAGGGCAACCAATCAAACTCTGTGCTGCCCTCATTGAAAATGATTCAGGGTCTCAATCATGGTGGCAAACCAGCATGGGCACCGGTGATGCCAATTTACACATCTGCGAGCGCAGCACGGTGGCATAGTGGTTAGCACTGCTGCCTCCGGCGCTGAGGACCTGAGTTCAAATCCCGGCCCTGGATCACTGTCCGTGTGGAGTTTTTACATTCTCCCCGTGTCTGCGTGAGTTTCACCCCCACAACCCAAAGATGTGCAGGTTAGGTGGATTGACCACGCTACATTGCCCCTTAATTGGAAAAAAATAATTGGGCACTCTAAATATATTTTAAAAATAAAAACATTTGCACATCTGCCCACCTCTGACACAGATCTCGCACTAATTAAAAGATTTCAGCTGGAGAATGTGTTTCCACAGATGGGGAAGAGTAAAATGAGAGATCATCATTATAAAATGGACAACAATGAAATCAAATAAGGAATTCAGACGAGACTCCTTTATCCGGAGAATGGTGAGAATGTGGAACTTGCAACCACAGAGAGGAATTGAGCGAATACTATAAACCTGTGGGAAGCTTGATAAGTGTGAGAGTTGGGCAGATGAGGGGTTTTGAGAGGCTGGATTAGCACAGTGGGCTAAACAGCTGGCTTGTAATGCAGAACAAGGCCAGCAGCACGGGTTCAATTCCTGTACCGGCCTCCCCGACCAGGCGCCGGAATGTGGCGACTAGGGGCTTTTCACAGTAACTTCATTGAAGCGTACTTGTGACAATAAGCGATTATTATGAGAAAGAAAGAAATAGCAAATCACACTGATAAGAGTTAGATGAAGAATCATGGGAGGAAGCTTGGATGCAGGTAAACACTGAATTGGCTAGTTAGGCTGAATAGCCTGTTTTGGTGATGTAAATTCCATGTAACTTGGGTGAGCTGCCTGTCACACCTCTACAAGCAGCTCACCTATTTTACAAAGCTGAACGCTGGGTCACATTACAACCTATACATTGGCTACCAGAACATATTGGTCAGACTTCTCCGGCTGCCGAGATTCTCATTTCCCACTGGCAGTGCAGCCCCGCCTGCGGATTTCCTGGCAGCGTGGGGCTGGCTTCAGAGGGAAACCCCATTGACAAGTGGTGGGAAGAGAGAATCCTGCCGCCAGAGAATGGTGCGCCGCTGAGGAACACTGGCTGGAGGACCGGTGAATAGTTGTACATTCCTGTGAAATTGAGGTGCAGGATTTGGGCCAGTAAGTGAACTTGTTTAAACACACTAGATGAATGAAACATGCAGGGCAGGACTCTCTGATCCTGAGGCTAAGTGTTGATGCCGTCGTAAACGCCGTCGTGTTTTACGACGGCGTCAACAGGCCCCCAGGAGCAGCGATTCTGAGCCCTATAGGAGGCCAGCACGGCACTGGCGTGACCCACGCCGCTCCAGCTGCCGATACCGGCGTCAAATGGGCACCGCGGGTCTGCGCCTGCGCGCTGCGACCGGCACGAATGCGCGCATGTGCACTGCGACCAGCGCGTTTGCGCGCATGCGCAGTGGCTTCCTTTTCCACGCCGGCCCCGATGCAACATGGCGTAGGGCGACAGGGGCCAGCACAGAGCAAAAGAGGCCCCCAGCCCGAGAGGCCGGACTGCTGATTGGTCGGCCCCAATCGTGGGCCAGGCCTCAGCGGAGGCCTCCCCCGGGGTCGGAGCCCCCTCCCCCCACTAGGCCGCACCCGAAAGGATGCACGCCGAGGTCCTGCCGGGTAAGACCACACATGGACGGCGCCAGCGGAACTCGGATTTTGTTTGCAGTCACTCGGCCCATCCTGGGCGGAGGATCGGCGGACCTGCGTCGGGACGGCGTCGCGCGATTTGCACCCGGCCCGGTGATTCTCCGACCCGGCGTGGGCTGAGAGAATCCCGCCCACTGTATAATGCAGCAACATATATATTTACCATCCCCCTTGATACATCTAAAGATGCCACCTCTGCATTTTCTCTGAACGTAAACATTAAAATGTGGACTCACTTCCCACCCAGTAGAATGGATTACAATTTCAGATTTAACTCAGCTATCCTCATGGCTGACCCTGGAACTTTCAAAACACATTTGTGCAGCTGTTAGCTGGAAGATTGACACAGTGTCTGAAACTGGCTGGAGACTGCCTTGTCATCTATGGCTCACGAGGTAGCACTCTGAGTCATCAGGGTTCATGTCCCACTCCTGAAAGTTTAAATGTAAGGTTGTAGGTTCACAATCCAGTCGGTTACTGGGGGGGAGGGGGGGAGGAGGGGAGGAGGGGGGAGGAGGGGGGGAGGAGGGGAGGAGGGGGGAGGAGGGGGGAGGGGGGGAGGGGGAGGAGGGGAGGGGAGGGGGAGCGGGGGGAGATGGTCAGCAAAACTCCATGGCAGTATTTCAAAAAAGGGCAGGTGAGTTATTCCTGATGTCCTGGCAAGTATTGATCCTCCCCAATCAACATCAGGAAATTAGATTATTTGGTATTATCACTTGCTATTTGTGGA
Organism: Scyliorhinus torazame; assembly: GCF_047496885.1. NCBI lineage: Eukaryota > Metazoa > Chordata > Chondrichthyes > Carcharhiniformes > Scyliorhinidae > Scyliorhinus > Scyliorhinus torazame. The sequence goes on along the minus strand of NC_092707.1, from coordinate 189,974,965 downwards.
AGTCTACTGCGTGCAAAACGTCTCCTTTTCCTACATTACAACGGTGACCAGACTTCAAATTGTATTGAATTAAGATCACACAGCTGTTGAGCCTTTTTCGCCATTCAATGTGATAATGGCTAATTATGGGCTTCAACTCTGCTTCCCATCCACTCCCCAAAATCCCTTGATTCACTGTGTCAGCCCTGTAAGAGGTGTGTCATATTTGTAACTTTAGACATGGACAGTGCTCAAATGGAACTGTCTTTAATTATTTAAAAATGGAATTGATAAACTATTAAGATGGCTACCAACGGAATTAGGTGGCATTTGGAGCTCCAAACCAGACGATCAAGCTTCTGAAAACTGGAAAACTCTGAATTGAATACTTGGTGGGTGTCTCCATCTTGAATGGTTATATTAGACAGCACTCGTTTGCGGAATTAATTATTGCCATTGTTTGAAGCCTACTCCAAAACACAAAGTTATTTAACTGCCTGGCTCTAACTCCAGGTTTACAACATGACAAAGGAAAGCAGAAAAGACCAAGGTATCTACAAGTTGCATGAAAAACCACTATCTATCTTCTGTGGTATATCAATGGTTGTTGACCATGTGACTGAAACTGGCAGTCTGATACTGAATTCATTTTATCCCAAAACTCAGAAGAGATGTAAGGGCAGTCTGCAGAATAATGTTGACAAGATAACATCTATAGAGCAAAGTTGTGCCACTTTGCCTAGTTAGGACCAGAAGGCTTAAGAGTGTTTTGTAAAATGTTTCCTAGGCTGACTCTTAAGCTCTGAGCTCATCTGTAAAGAAATTCAATCTCCTCAGAGAGCAGCGACGAGTGCCTGACTTCGTGATCTGCTGAACAGTCTTCTCTTCGAAGAAACCCTGCAGCAATCCTAATGTTGAACCCCAGTTATCTGGATTGATCGGCACTATAATTGAAGAGTGAGAAATATCTTCCTTCTTCACTGGACTCACAAAGACATGCATAATAATAACAATTTTTATTAGTGTCACAAGTAGGCATACATTAACACTGCAATGATGTTACTGTCAAAATCCTCTCGTCGTCACACTACGCCGCCTGTTCGGGTACACTGAGGGAGAATTCAAAATGTCTAATTCACCTGACAAGCATGTCTTCCGGGACTTGTAGGAGGAAACCGGAGTACCCGGATGGAACCCACAAAGGCACGGGGAGAACGTGCAGACTCCGCGCAGACTGTGATCCAAGCCGTGAATCGAACCCGGGACCTGGCGCTGTGAAGCAACAGTGCTAACCACCACTGTGCTACCATGCGGCCCAGTCACATGTGAACTATTAATTATGCTTTTGATTTATACTTGTTGAAGTGCACTTTTCTTCAATCATCTCTTTCTGGAATGTGTGGTCTGTGACTGACATCGAGCGGAATTTTCTTTAAAAAAATGACAAATTTTCATTTCCTGTGAGAAAATCATTGTGGTTCCCTGAGGTCCCGGCGGCATGATCGGGACCACAATTTCCAGGCACTCGGAAAATTCTTTTTTCTTTCCCCACATGAAAAACACTATGCCTGAGGCATGAAGCGTCTGATGTATCTGCCTTGGGGGTCAGTGAAGGGTGCTGCATTTAACTGGATTCACAGCACTTATTCTCATTCAAGCCAAGAGGATGGCAGCAAGGAAATAGCTCCTAGATTTATGGAGGGGGCCTTCAACCATTTGCTAAATACCGTGGAGGAGAGGCGGGCTATAATATATCTGTGGATTGGCAGGAGGCCCTCCACCAAAGTGACAAATCCAACTTGGTAGGCAGTGATAGCACTGGGCAGTGCCAGCAGCCTGACCAAGAGGACGGATGTGCAGTGCAGAAATAAGATGCATGACCTACTCCGATCAGCCAGGGTAAGTGCTTCCTGCCTCTTCCCTGCACTCCACCCTTCCATCACCCCCTGCAATGTCGCCTCAATCCACATTCCACCACCTCACAGGGCCCCAGCATTTTACCTCCCACCTGCTCAAATCCCCCCAGCACTCCTCATCACACACCCTCCCTGCTTAGGCACAGTGCCCACACATGCCAGGTGTCATTGGCCTTTGATCCACCAGAGTTCCAGTTCATATTACCCCCATTTGTGTTCCTGCAGGAGAAGCTTGCACATAACCACGGCGAGCGAGAGAAAACCAGCAATGGGACACCTGAGCTGAGGATCCTGACTCTGTAGGAGGAAAGAGCCATGGAACTCACAGACGAGGAGCAGGAGTGGGCCTGCGCTGAGAGCGAGGTGGGTCTGCGAGGGCAAAGTGTGAAACCACTGTACCTTCACCCAGTCTCAAGTGAGTTTTGTGCAGTCCAAACTCTTGACCAGCCCATGTACTAAAGCCGTGTCTCTTGCTTTGCAGGAACATCAACTGAAAAGCCTGGTCAGCCAACCTGCAGTGTCCCACCGCCCACCCTCAGCACTTCCTTGGAGGCTATCTCAGAGCAGAGCTTTGATGAAGCATCACAGCTATCACCCACACCATCCACCATTGCAGTGACACTCATGCCTGTAGGCGAACATAACAGACAGGCTTCTGGGTCACTATCTGGTGAGCAAGTCGCAACTTCTGATGCACATCAGGGATCGGACACTCAGGGAAATGCTGGATCCCTGGACTCAGTTGTGCCCCCACCAGATGCTGTGCGTCTGGACATGTTTACCCCTCAGCTCCAGGAGCTGTAAAGGCAGAGTCTGGAATTCCAGGAGGGAGTATCAGCGACATTCCTGCGACTGTAAGGCCGAATGGATGAGTCCTAAAGTCTTCTGTTGCTGGAGATGGTGCCAACAATGCATGGCATCGAGGCTTACACTGCAAGGGTGGCATCCACAGTGGAAAGCCTGGGGCAAGAAGTCGGATCCATGACAGAAGAACTCTGAAGCATGACATAGTCCCTGAGGACAATGGCTGAGGGCTTCAACTGAATGGTGCAGACAATGATGGGTCTCCTGGACTGACAGCGCCAGATAACATTGAGGCTTCTGGAGATCACTTCATCCACCCCTCCATTCCCTGAAGTAACCCAGGGGCCCACACCCACACCAAAAATAAGGGGGAACTGCTGGACCACAGTCTGAGGTCCTTCACCCTGAAGACCCTGGGAGTGACCAGCCAATCTGAATCCCCCCTTCCTGAGACTGCCATATCTCAGGGACAGCAGACGGAACAGGGTGTCATAGCAGCATCAGTGCCACCCGAAAATGGGCCGGGTGCCCTCCAGAGGCCGCCTCCACCTCTGATGTGCATCCTGGGAACACAGGAGGGTTTTGAAGTGTAAAGAATTGTAGGAACACAGCGTCGGCATGGGTGAAATCAGGCACAGATGATTAGGGATCATTGGTCACTTGTAACTCATATGTCACTGAATTGAATATTATTCTTCACCACCGTAACATCTTACATTCTTTAACCCTCCTCTTAATGACGTAGTTCTTCTCCCCATTTGGGTACAGTTCTTATCACTGGCCCTTAATGTCAGGCAGTAAATTAGGCCCACTCAGTGCAAATGTTTCATTTGCAATGATAGGACACAGGCATGATTCAGTAAACTCTACAACCTCACCTTAAGTCTCCTCTAGAGCTAAGGGACAAAGGAATGTAGGGCCGAACCTCACTGAGCCATGAGCCAGGGAGTTAGAGTGCTGGCAATACACAGATATGAGTCAGACATAAGGGGAGGAATTCTCCGACCCCCTCCGCCGGGTCGGAGAATCGTCGCAGCACCGCGCAAATCACGTCACGCTGACCCGACGCTGGGACGCAATTCTCAGCAATGCGGAGAACCGCCGCCATTGCCGCCGGCATGGTCGACGTGGCACCGGTCTGGGTGTGCGCCGATTCTCCGGCCCGGGCCGGTACGGGCCAACGCGCCGATTCTCCGGCCCGGATGGGCCGAGCGGCCATCAACAAAAAGCCGAGTCCCGCCGGCGGCGTTCTAACATTATCTGGGCCGGCGGGATGTCGGCGTTGAAAGGTCCGGGTGCGCCCTGTGGGAGGGGAGGGGGGTTCTGACCCCGGAGGGGGTGGGGGGCGTAGTGGCCTGGCCTGCGATCGGGGCCCACTAATCGGCGGGCCGGCCTCTCTGTTCCCCGGCCTCCTTTCGTCCGCGCCGGCTCCTGCAGCCCTGCGCCATTTGGCGTCAGGGCCGCCACGGAAAAGAAGGCTACTGCGCATGCGCTAGTTGGCGCCGGCCCAACTGCGCATGTGCTAGCCCCCTGTGAACCGCAGAATGGGTCCTGGAACGGGCGGCGGAGTAAAACACTCCCGTTTTTACTCTGGCGTCGGCACTTTGCCGCCCGTTGGGAGAATTCCGCCCAAGAAATAGGGAGGAGCATTTCAGCCAATTCCTCACTGTGAGTCATCATCATCCTCCTGCAGTGACTGAACATCCGGAATTGAAGGTCTTCCCAGTCCCTGCATCCTGATGAGTGAGATCTCTGCAGATTGGCAGCATGGCAGCACAGTGGGTAACACAGTTGCTTCACAGTTCCAGGGTCCCAGGTTCGATTCCCAGCTTGGATCACTGTTTGTGCGGAGTCGGCATGTTCTCTCCGTGTCTGCGTGGGTTTCCTCTGGATGCTCCGGTTTCCTCCCACAAGTCCCCGGGTGCGACCACACATTGCTCGTGGAGTCTGTGCTCCTCCAGTGCTGATGTCTGGCCCCAGGTCGATGTCCTCGCCCAGTCAGAGCTGTGTTTGCCTTCCTGTCCAGTTCTCCTCTCCCTTATTCTCTGTATCACTGGGGGTTCTGAAAGGAGGTTTATATACTTGCACATCCCTAATGGGCAGGGTCAATTGGATGGCGATGTCCGCCTTGGGGGCTGATATATCCTCATTGGCAGGATAATTGGCAGGCCCAGCACATAAGCCAGTCCAGTGCTCAACAATTCCGCATACCCAAGCATTTTGAGCAGTGAACCCTGAGTATCCATCCCATTCCTTGACTTTGAACTATTTTAAATTCCAACTGAAAATCGCTTATTGTCACAAGTCGGCTTCAAATGAAGTTACTGTGAAAAGCCCCTAGTCGCCACATTCCAGCGCCTTTTCGGGGAGGCTGGTACAGGAATTGAACCGTGCTGCTGGCCTGCTATTTAAACTAAGGTAAACAAATAAGGAACAAATCAAAAGGGACCGCTCCTTAATGGGGCACTGCCCGAAACAAAACCAAAGAGCAAAGGAAACTTTGCAAACTTAAATCAAAAGGTGATTAAAAGGGTCAAAAAAACAGCCCAGGCTCTGCGGTGCCCACTGGGCATGGAAGGCCTTGATGGTGCCCGTGGACACTGCATGCTCCCTCGCCAGGGACACCCGGCTGCAAATACAGCTGCGAAAGTGGGGCAGAGAGTCGGATTGCATGACCCCCCTTGATCGCCCGCTGCCTGGACCTGTTCATGGCAAGTTTTGCCCAGCCCAGGAGCAAGTTCACGAGGAGGTCCTCGTCCTTGCCTACCCCTCTGTACACTGGGTGTCCATATATCAGGAGTGTGCGACTGAATTTGTCCTTTGTTTTTTTTCATGTATGGAATGATCTGTCTGAACTGTACACAGAACAATAATTCTCACTGTACCTGGGTTGAGGTGACAATAAACAAATCCAACCCAATCCAAGCACAATCAAAGCTTTTTAATAAAAATCTAAAAATGGGGTGCAGCCAAAGACATTGAACAAAGACCTGGGGCGGGATTCTCCAACCCCCCCCGCGGGGTTAGAGAATCGCCGGGGGGCGGTGTGAATCCCGCCCCGACGGTGGCTGCCGAATTCTCCGGCGCCGGGGTTTTGGCGGGGGTGGGAATCGCGCCACGCCGGTCGGGGGCCGTTGGCAGCGCCCCACACCGGCGATTCTCCGGCCCGCGATGGGCCAAGCGGCCACCCGTTCTCGGCTGGTCCCGCTGGTGTAAACCAAACAAGGTCCGTACTGGCGGGACCTGGCTCTACGGGCGGTCTGCAGAGTCCTCGGGGGGGGAAGCGTGGGGATCTGGCCCCGGGGATGTCCCCATGGTGGCCTGGCCCGCGATCGGGACCCACCGATCCACGGGCGGGTCTGTGCAGTGGGGGCATTCTTTCCCTCTGCGCCGGCTGCTGTCAATCTCCGCCATGGCGGCGTGGAGAAGAACCCCCCCTACGCATGCGCTGGGATGACGCCAGCACGCGCTGGCACTCCCGCGCATGCGCCAATTCGCGCCGGCCGGCGGAAGCCCTTCAGCGCCGGTTGGTAATGGCACCAAGCCCTTCTGCACGGTGCCAACCCCGCCGGCTCCGGCCTAGCCCCTGAGAGTGCGGAGGATTACGCACCTTCCGGGCGGCCCGCCCATGAGCCGGGATTCTCTGGAATTAGCGCGCCTGCCGTTCAGTTGCCTCCGATCGCGGGCCTGGCCAGCATGGAGGCCTCCCCAGGAGTCGGCTCCCCCCGCCCCCTCACCAGGACGGCCCCCACAGCCAGAACGCCGAGGTCCCGCCGGGTTGGACCATACGCAAACGAAGCCGGCAGGACTCAGCGGGCAGTTGGCTGGAGAATCGGTGGCCCGGCGTCGGAGCGACGTGGCGGGATTCGCGCACCCCCCTCCTCCCCACCCCACCGGTTCTCCGACCCGACTTTACAAGGCCTCAAAAAAGGCAGGCATCTTGGGAGTCCGTGAACCGTGCAACGACGGTTGCATGGCACTGCTGCATGCAACAACCAAACCCCAGGTCCCCAAGATTGAAGGGGAAAACTCCATAGAGGGATTCCTTGACTTTGAGACTGAGGGCAACTGACATTCTTAAGGGCTAACACTTGATGGACAATTAGTTTGATAAGCATATGTCTCAGGAATGTTAGAGGTCACAATTCCTTTCTGCTTCTGGGATAGGCAAAGATAATAGGCACCCTTTTTACTCAGGCTGCATCATTCCGAGATCTAATTTCTGTCATGCCTCAACATTTATGGCTCAAGGACAGCCACTCCAGAGTTTTTGCGACCCACCCCGCCCATAGCCCCCAGGCTGTGCACCCTATTGTCGTCTCTTTCAGGGTTTCATCCACCCAGCCCATTAGGTCTCCCTTCTTGACTCTCATCACACCCATCCCCCACCCCATGTGATCCACAGGCATAGCCTCCCAATACCCCCAAGCAACAGACATCAGACTAACACAACCCTCTAAGAACCTTTAAACAACACACAGGCAGCAAACTTCAGGACCACCCACAGCTGCCGTGATCTCCATCCCTGAAATCCCTTATGTCACACCTCTCCCGGGTGTCATGATATTCAAACGTACATCATAACACATACATAATGATAGACAGACCAACAGACCAATTAGCACACATAACACGACAGCCAATCACAGACAAGAGCAGACACAGTATAAGACAAGAAACACAACATTTCCTGGGCAGTCCATCTGGAGACAGCACAGGGCCAGGACCTGATAGCAAGACACTCACTCAGTCACAACGTGCTGAGTACCAAGTCTGATGTATAAATAGTTAAATGGAATAAAACTGCGTTGTACCAATCGCAACCGTGTTGGTTCGTCTGTACCTCAGAGCACCCAACACTTCATGATACCAGGAGTGAATCGATACCTCCCGGCAAATCTGCCATCCTGAGCCACGGACACCTGCAACAAACCGCAGCCGTTGCAAGTCGCTGGGAACCTGGGCACCAATTGGAAGCTCTTCAAGCAGCGCTTCAAACTCTTCATGCAAGCCAATGAAAAACAGGGCGCCTCGGACGAAACAAAGATTGCCATGCTCCTCACTACCGCAGGTCAGCACGCCATCGATGTATACAACTCCTTGGTGTTCGCAGAAGGCGAGAACAAAGCTAAGTATGACACGGTCCTCCTCAAGCTCGACAAGCACTTCAACATTGAGGTCAACGAAAGCTTTGAGAGATATGTCTTTCAGCAGCGCCTGCAAGGTAAGGATGAGCTCTTTCAGTCCTTCCTGACGCACCTCCGCATACTCGCGCAGTCCTGCGGTTACAACACCACCTCAGAGTCCATTATCCGGGACCAGATCGTTTTTGGCATTGCCTCCAGTGGCCTACGCCAGCAGCTTCTAAAAATTAAAGGCCTGACCTTAGCCTCTGCAGTGGATGCCTGTGTCCTGCATGAGAATGCGACCAGCCCCTATGCCCAATTTCAGGCGACCGAATCGGCACGGAGGGGGTCCCACGCGATCGAATCGGCAAGCCAGGCTGCCCATGAGGCCGAACGCGTCCAGGCAATCGAGTTTCTCCCGGCCCGTGGCCCGGACGAGGGCGGCTGTTTCGCGCGCTTTTTAATGCCTCCCGCGTTTGTGCGCGCCAAAACCTACGGCAACACTGAGGGACATGCTGCGCAGGCGCGCCTGACGCAAGACCGAACTGCGCATGCGCAGTGGCGTAACGAACACCATGACGTCATGACGTGCGGCAACTGTGGAGCTGCACATTTAAAAGGGCAATGTCCTGCAAAAACCCGACAATGCCTACGCTGTGGCAAGATGGGCCACTACGCTGCCTACTGTCGAGCGGCTCAACCTGTTGATCTTCCACATCTCCGACAACCTCGCAGGAACGTGCGGACTATTCAGCCTCCACATCACGACATCCAAACCGACGACACAGATGACCAAGACGCCTTCCGGGTTGCGGTCATTGATGCGAACCGGGTCAACACCATCAATCCGGGCGATGAATGGAGTGCCACCCTAATGGTCACCCGATCGCCGATCATTTTCCACCTGGACACTGGCGCCTCCGCCAACCTCATAGCATGGTCAGCCTTCTACGCCATGAAGGTCAGACCACCAATCCAGCCATCCCGGTGCAAGACGGTTGACTACAACGGGAACGTTATCCCGGCCATGGGATCCTGCCTGCTCCAGGTGACACACAAAACACACACGTCTACGCTCTCGTTCGAGATAGTTGGCTCATCGAAGGACTCCCTGCTGGGCGCACAGGCATGCAAGGCTCTCCACCTTGTGCAACAAATTCTCTCTCTCTCTCCAGACGGCACGTCTGACTTCCCGGATGCAGAGTTCTACGCACAGCTCCAATCGCTCCTCGCCCACAACCAGGAGGCATTCGAAGGCATGGGAACACTGCCATACACATACCGAATTCGCCTCAAACCGGACGCCATCCCGGTCGTTCACGCACCTCGCAGGGTTCCTGCGCCACTTAAAGGCCGCCTCAAGCAGCAGCTGCAGGATCTCCAGGACCAAGGGGTCCTATCCAGGGTTACGGAGCCCATGCCATGGGTCAGCTCCATGGTGTGTGTCAAGAAGCCCTCCGGCGAGCTCCGCATCTGTATAGACCCCAAAGACCTCAATAATAATATTATGAGGGAACATTATCCCAGACCCAAACGGGAGGAGATCACCAGTGAAATGGCCCAGGCGAAGATATTCACGAAACTGGATGCTTCTAAATGATTTTGGCAGATCCAACTGGACCCGTCCAGCCGAAAGCGATATACCTTCAACACCCCTTTCGGCAGGTTCTGCTACAACCGGACGCAATTTAGCATCATCTCGGCATCCGAGGTTTTCCATAGAATCATGGAGCGAGTGATGGAAGGCATCGAAGGGGTGCGCGTATATGTGGACAATGTCATCATCTGGTCCACCACACCGCAGGAGCACATACATCGTCTCCAACGCGTTTTTGCCCGCATACGGGAAAACGGCCTGCGCCTCAACCGAGCCAAGTGCTCCTTTGGCCAGACCGAGTTGAAGTTCCTGGGGGACCATATCTCCCGGTCAGGGGTCCGTCCGGATGCAGACAAGGTGAGCGCCATCACAGCCATGCCGCAGCCGGCCGACAAGAAGGCTATCCTACGCTTCCTTGGCATGGTCAACTTCCTGGGGAGGTTCATTCCCAACCTTGCCTCCCACACGACGACTCTGCGCCACCTCATCAGAAAATCCACAGAGTTCCAGTGGCAACACACACACCAGCTGGAATGGGAGGAGCTCAAACGCAAACTCACTACGGCACCAGTGTTGGCATTCTTCGACACGGCTAGTGCCACCAAAATCTCAACTGATGCCAGCCAATCCGGCATTGGAGCAGTGCTCCTGCAGAGGGATGACACGGCATCATGGGCCCCAGTGGTCTATGCATCGCGGGCCATGACCCCCACAGAGCAACACTACGCGCAAATCGAAAAAGAATGCCTGGGCTTGCTAACCGGTTTAGACAAGTTCCACGATTACGTCTATGGTCTTCCATGGTTCACGGTCGAAACTGACCACCGCCCCCTGGTCAGCAGAAAAACAAGGACCTGAACGAGATGACCCCTCGCCTCCAGCGCATCCTACTTAAACTCAGGAGGTACGACTTCCAACTGGTCTACACTCCAGGGAAGGACGTCATCGTGGCGGATGCCCGATCCAGAGCAGTGAGCACGCCGCCAGATGTGGAGGGGTTCGTATGTCAGGTCGAGGCGCAGGTGGCTTTTACAGCGGCAAATCTGCCGGCTGACGACTCCAGTCTGGCCCGTATCCGCCGAGAGACTGCGGCCAACCCCCTTCTGCAGCGAGTGATGCGCCACATGACGGGAGGGTGGCTCAAAGGGCAGTGCCCGCAGTTCTATAATGTACGAGACGACCTAGCCATCATTGATGGTGGCCTTCTGAAGCTGGACCGGATTGTTATTCCGCACAGCATGCGCCAGCTGGTTCTCGACCAACTACACGAAGGCCACTTGGGGGTCGAGAAGTGCAGACGGAGGGCTCGAGGGGCAGTATACTGGCCGGGCATCAGTGACGATATTGCCAACATGGTGCTCAACTGTACAACCTGCCAAAGGTTTCAGCCGGCGCAACCTCTTGAGACGCTTCTGCCCCATGAGCTGGTGACGTCCCCCTGGGCGAAGGTGGGTGTCGACCTATTTCATGCGCTCGGCATGGACTATGTCATCATAGTTGACTCCTTCTCAAACTACCCAGAGGTCATACGCCTGCACGATCTGACGTCGTCTGCTGTCATCAGGGCCTGCAAAACACCTTTGCTCGCCACGGCATTCCGATGACTGTCATGTCGGACAATGGACCCTGTTTTGCCAGCCATGAATGGTCGTCCTTTGCTGCTTCGTATGGCTTCACACACGTGACGTCCAGCCCTCTGCATCCCCAGTCCAATGGAAAGGCGGAGAAGGGCGTTCACATCGCCAAGCGGCTCCTCTGCAAGGCTGCTGCTGCTGGGTCGGACTTCTACCTCGCCCTGCTGGTCTATCGCTCGGCCCCACTAGCCACTGGTCTCTCACCAGCACAACTGCTGATGGGTCGCGCTCTCAAAACCACTGTGCCTTCCATCCTGGCACCAACAATAGACCATGCTCCGGTCCTGCATAGGATGCAACTGCAGCGCGGTCGCCAGAAGAGGTCGTACGACATACGGGCAACTGATCTTCCCTCCCTGGCCCCTGGAGACAACATCCGCATCCACCTACCAGGCGGTGGCTGGTCAGCACCTGCCGAAGTTCTCCGACGCGTGGCTCCCTGCTCGTTCCTGGTACGCATGCCGGATGGATCCGTGCGTAGGCGCAATCGCCGAGCCCTTCGCTTACTTCCACGATCGCAAAGGGACCCTACACAGTTGCCGTGTCCTCCACTGGTTCCTGATAGCGACTTCATGGAGCTGCCATATACCATGCCCCTTCTCTCGCCACCCGTGGCCAGGCTCGCACCTCAGCCGGTGGTTCTCGACCCACCCTTGAGGCGGTCAACCCGAATTCGTCGCCCACCTACTAGACTGGACTTATGAGACTGTTCACACGTCAAACTTTAGCAACTACTGTTTTATAACATGTCACTGTTTTATCGTTACAGGCCTCGTTTGATCGTCCCAAATTTCAATGTTGTTCTTCTTTTGTTATGGTACAACCTCGTTAGCATGTCACACCTGACATCGCGCCTTGTATATAGTTAAGCCCCATGTACATGATGTAAATATTACGCACACACACACACCTTTAGCTGCACTCAGGACACATTTATATTTATAACCACGTAGGCACATAATCTTGTAAAAAAGGGGGGATGTCATGATATTCAAACATACATTATAACACATACATAATGATAGACAGACCAACGGACCAATTAGCACACATAACACGACAGCCAATCACAGACAAGAGCAGACACAGTATAAGACAAGAAACACGACACTTCCTGGGCAGTCCATCTGGAGACAGCACAGGGCCAGGACCTGATAGCAAGACACTCACACCGTCACAACGTGCTGAGTACCAAGTCTGATGTATAAATAGTTAAATGGAATAAAACTTTGTTGTATCAATCGCAACCGTGTTGGTTCGTCTGTACCTCAGAGCCCCCAATACTTCACCGGGCACCACCCCTGGATACTCCTGAGCCCCCACCCCCTCCACAGCTGACCAGCGGGCTCTATCACTTTGGACTCCCTGGTGCCAGTAGGAGAGAGTGGTGCTCACCTCCTTCCTCCCTCTCAGAGGTCATGGTGCCTAGTTCACATTTTTAAAAGCAGTAGTGAGTTGCACCTGCATGATGTCACACCTGGTGGGTGGGAAGATTCGATGAAGGCTGAAGATGCAACTATGTTAACTATGTTAAGTATATTATAATGGATTCAAATAGGGCAACATGGTGACGCAGTGGTTAGCACTGCTGCCTCACGATGCCGAGGTCCCACGTTCGATTCCGGCTCTGTGCCACTGTCCATCTGGAGTTTGCACATTCTTCCCGTGTTTGCGTGGGCTTCACCCCCGCAATCCAATGATGTGCAGGTTAGGTGGTTTGGCCACGCTAAAATGCCCCTTAATTGATAAAAGATGAATTAGGTATACTAAATTTATATTTAAAAAAATAAAAAATAAACAATGGACCCGGTTTGCGCTCTTCCTGGATATGAACGTCATCGGGGAGGGCCTGGGAAGATCGCGTTCCGAAATCTCACCGACACATTTCCCGTTTTTGGTCTCTCACAAGGTTTAGCAGCCATTATGGGATTTGCACCCTTGGCAAACACAGTCTCTAAATCCATCCCCACAGTGTTTAGATCTTTCAGGGTGAGTGTGTGAATAAATAATTCTGTTTATCTAAACCCGTGAAAGTGCTGCTGGTACATTTTCAAATTGGCCATACACTAATGGGGAGTTTAGAAGCACACCCATCGACCTTTTCAAAAATAAACCACACTGCTTATGGCCAGAGAGAGGGAATTAGGGTTATCCGTTTATCTTTCCCATTCTGTCCATAACACCTGAGAGACGAAAAGCCCATCCATCTCAGCCTTAAAGATATTCATTGCTGGAGCATCCACAACCCTCTGAAGTAGAGAATTCCAAAGGTTCACAACCCTTTGAGTGAAGAAATTTTCGCCGCATCTCAGTCCGAAGTGATCGTCCCTTGTCCTGAGACTGTTATCCCATGTCTAAGATTCCACAGCTGGGGGATCAGCCTGTCAGTATACTCTATCAAGCTCCTTCGTAATTTGTTTTTAAAATAAATTTAGAGTAGCAATTCATTTTATCCAATTAAAGGGCAATTTAGCGTGGGCAATCCACCTACCCTGCACATCTTTGGGTTGTGGGGACGAAACTCACGCAAACACGGGGAGAATGTGCAAACTCCACACGGACAGTGACCCAGAGCCGGGATTAGATCAACGAGTTAGATGAAGAGATAGAGTGCATCTACGTTTGCTGATGAAACAAAGTTGTTGGGAATTCAAGCAGTGTGGATGACACAACCCCAACCCTAACCCTAACCCTAACCCTAATCCCTGGCTGCAGTGCTAACCACTGCGCCACTGTGCTGCCCTCGCTCCTTCATAATTTTGAATGTTTCTATCAGATCACTTCTCGTTCTTCTACACTCTGTAGAATATCAACCTAATTTACTCATTTTAAGACAACCATCTGATCCCATGGACAAATATGTTGATTCTTTATTGTGCTGCATCCAATGCAATGATATCTTTCCCTAAATATGGAGACCAAAACTGCACACCATATTCCAGGTTGTCTTATCAATGTCACATCAATTGTAGCAAGACTTCTTTATTCTTGTACTCCAATCCTCTTTCAATAAAGGCCATGCCATTTGGTTTCTTAAGTACTTATTGTACCTGCGTGGTAACATTTTGTGTTCTTTGTACGAGTACATTCAAGTCTTTTTGAAGATCAACATTTACAAGTTTCATACCTCCTAAAAAAATTCTGCTTTTCTATTCTTATGGCCAATGTGCAGAACCTCACATTTCCTAACATTATACTCCATCTGCCACCCTGTTGCCCATTTACTTAACCTGTCTATATCTCTTTCAGCCTCTTTGTGTCATCCACACTGCTTGAATTCCCAACAACTTTGTTTCATCAGCAAACGTAGATGCACTCTATCTCTTCATCTAACTCGTTGAAAGGGATTACAAATAGCTGAAGTCCTAGCATTGCCCATTGTGGCACTCCACTAGTCACTACCTGTTCAATTTGAAAAAGCCCATTTATTCCTACTCATGTCCATTCGCCGATTCTCTATCCATCTTAAAATATCATCCTCAACTCCAGGAGTGCTTATCCTGCCTTTTAATCTTTTGTGTGTCACCTTATCAGATGCCTTTTGGAAATCCAAGTGTACTGCATCTATTGGTTCCTCTTTATCTACCCTACTAATACATCCTCTAGAATTCCTAATTAAGTTGGCATCTGGATTTACCATTTGTAAAACCATGTTAACTTGTTCTAATCAGACTATGCTTGATAATAGATTCCAACAATTTTCCACTGATTGATATCAGACTAACTGCCCTATAGTCCCCTGTTCTCTTCTCCCTCCTTTCTTGAAGAGTGGTGTTGCACTTGCTAACTTCCAATTGACTGGGGCATTTCCAGAATCGAGGGAATTTTGGGGACATTGGCTTAAAGCACTTTTCGACATCCTGAGATCGTTGAAACACTCTATATGAATGTAAATCTTTCTTTCTTAGTATAGTATTGTAACGTAAGGACAGAGATTCTCCGAAGTCCTGGCCAAGTGCTGATGCAGGTGTAAACACAACAGTGGTGTACGCCGCCGTCAACAGGCCTCCTGGCCCAGCAATTCACCAGTCTTTAAGGGACTAGCACGGCGCCAGAGTGCTGCGCATTGCTCCGGCGCCAAAAGGCGGCCCTGCACGGCTGGTGTGGGTCCGCGCATGTGTGCGACGGCCGTCTCCGCACCAGCGCATGTGCGTGGTTGCCGCCTCCGCGCCAGCACGAAGCAACATGTCGGGACCTTACAGCGGGCCACGCGGAAGGAGGTAGGCCCCCTCCAGATCGCAGCCGCCCGCCGATCGGATGCCCCCGATCATGGGCCTGCGCCCCATGGAGGCCCCCCCAGAGTCAGATCCCCCGCGCTCACCCCCCCACTCGGACGTTCACCACGGCCGCGGGTCCGAGCTCCTCGCCAGGTGGTACCAGGTTGGAACCACGCCGGCGGGACTCAGCGGAACCCGGCAGGAGTTCAGCCCGTCGTCCGCGGAGAATTGCCGCAGGGGCCTATTTCAGCGGCCCCCGACTGGCACCGTGGCAACCGCACAGGCGCGATTGGTGCCGATTCTCCGGTCGCCAGAGAATCGCGTCCCGGCATCGGAGCGGCGTGGCGGGAATTTCCCGTGCCCCGCCGATTCTCCTACCCGGCGTGTGCTCGGAGAATCCCGCCCAAGATCTCTGACTCCAAGTTGTATGTCAAAGAGAATGTCAAAGAACACTGCCAGTCAATGACCCATCCCCATCTCAGAACTTCTCAGAAACAGGTTGCCATCAAAGCCATCAACCCAGACAGGAGCTGAAGCATGGGTCTGGGTTCAGGTGACTTGGCACCTTCCCGAGTGCGAACCTTGAAACAAAAACTGTAGATGACTGTAAATCATCCCATTTTTTTGCAGAACACTCAACCATTCACTATTGTTGAATGTAGATGTATTCTTAAACAGCAACATAGAATGTTTACCATTGTGTGTGACAGCAATGGTCACTTGACAACATAAGCCTTTCATTGCACTTGGCTTGTCCTTATGAATTTGAACTTCTGAAAGAACACTGCTTTTTCATTCAGCCTGTCTGGAATATGTTTACCCTCCTTTAACACTTTACACGCTGATTCAAATAAAAATGTACCAAAATACAGGTTAAAGATTTCAGCACCAGCTAATCCAATATGTTTTGTCACAAACGAAGAATTGGGCACATTATATGGATTGGTGCTTAATATCCACCTTAATACTGAACCTGGTACTAAAAACAGAAACACACTTCATTCTTCAACAATGGGCATTACCTCATGCACATGCCACTAGCTTTCAGTGCGCTCAAGTGCCTGTCATGATATGCAAACATGCAACCAATGAACACTCAGAATAGGACACAACCAATGGGCAGTCAGGACACTCAGATGTGGCATCACCCACAAGGGGGCATGGCATAAACACTATATAAAAGGGATGAGGCACTCACACCCTGCCTCTTTCCACAGACAGACATCTCGAGAGTCAGACAGGGTTGATCAGCAGCATCACACCCCAGCACGTGGCTTAGAGCAAGCTGGTACAGTTAGACTGAGTTACTACAGTTAGATTAGCAGAGAGTCAAACACATTTGAGAACTGTGTTAATAGTTCAATAAACACATTGAACTCATTTCAGAGTCTGGAGCATCCTTTAGTTAAGAGTGCATCAAGTAACAGCCTGTGTTATCTGAAGCAGCATAACACAACAGTGCGAAGAGACAAGACAGATTTAAATCAGATTCCTTCAGTCAATTTAGAGCTTGATTTTTAAATTATGCACATTTCCAGAGGTCTTGCTGCACAGTGTCCCTCATTCTGAGTCAGAAGCTTTATGTTCCACTCCCACCCCAGGACATGATGGCCAAAGAGGGTGTGTTTATAATATGACCAAACAGGTTGAGTATCAACCTGCAAATCCTTCCAAACATGCCAATGGTAGTGGGTATGAGTGTAGGGGCTCCTGGTCAGCCAAGTGATCGGAAGAATGTTGGAGCCTCTACCATCACTATCCATGGCTGCAGTCGACAATGTGCAAGTAAAAGTGCAAGTTGCCACAGCAACTTGGATTCCCTGAGTGGACACACACACACACTCTCACTCACTCATTCATATGCTCCCTCACTCACTCTCACACAATCGCATTCACTCCTCCCCGCAACGCAACCCCTCCCCCTTCCCCCACCACCCCAAGGGACCAGAAGATTCAAAAATGAAACGGGTGGGAACTGGCAGCTCCATATGGCTCTTTAAGCATTGCTTGTAGTCCAGGAGGAGCAGGAATGGTCTTCCACATTCCAGAAGAAGCCTTTAGCCTCCCTCAGTTGCTGTCTCCAGCCCTCCTTGTACCAGTCGGTCCTTTCTCCAGAACTATCTAATTGCAGACCTCCCCTCATAATTTGTCGAATCAATGCTGACTGCGGATTGCTGCCATAACTTCTTTCCTCTCTCCTAACTGCTGACTGCCCTTCCCAACCCAAATGCTCATCTTTCTGCCTTCGAATTGGTGACCTCCCTCCTGATTGCTGACCATTCCTCTTCAATTACTGACCTGCAACCACCCCAACCCGATGCAACCACCACCTTTGCCAACTTTCACAAACCCAACCCCCACCCCCATCACCTCGCCCACCATTTCCAGAGGCCATCCTCTGAGGCATTCATTGTGACCTCCTGCTCATTGGCCAGACTGTTAACTTGTTCAGCTACTGAACAGGAAGAGGAGCTCGCAAGACTTTGAGATGCAAACAAGGTCCAGCTCCCTTCCTTCCTGTAACTATTGGGCCAATATATCTGCAAAATAAAATTAAAAGGGATGCATACAATCTGCACTGTAATGTCACCCACATTTTCCTGTCAACCTATTCCTTTATACGGTTGTTAAAATGCCTCTTTTTATAAAACACTTGAAACCACCCAGTTTTTGGTAATATTTTGAAAGTTGCGTGTTTAGCATTCATTTCCACTGTGGAGTAATGAGTGATCATTATTATAAAAATGTGATTTTTAACTCACTGTAAATTCAAATTGATCTTAAAAATATACAGAGGTGTTTAAACGTTCACCGTTCAATTAGATTTGGTAATGCTGTTTAACTAAAGCAGGTTTGTGTGGTGAACTTTGGAGGATAAAACAGATGTAGTAAGCAAATGTTGGTAGCATGCCGTGCAAGGTAAATTTTCCATCATTTATGACAAGGACAGTAACTCCCACCGAAAGAAGATAACCATACTTTACTGAACTAATGGGCTGGCAAAGTCCCAAAGTTACATTTCTGCATTCCTTTTCTAAAGCCACAAATCCCGTAATGATTTTTCATATTTATAGCATCAAGTCTATTATCTAAAATTACTGGGTTTATATTTGTGTAACGTTTATTTTATAGGACCTATTTAAAATAACCAGCAAATCGTACGGGTGTGATTGCGAGACAGCTGGCTGCACGGAGTTTATTAACCATGAGGACCAACACAAGCCACTGCCATCTTCATCATGCCCACATGTTTGACTGACAACTCCAGAAGATTAATTTCAGGGCGGATTCAACTATAGGGGAAGAAACAATGTGACATTTAAGTGCAGGCATTTCAGTGGAGACTAGCCTTTGTAACACGGTGTGAACAAAGCGATAAACATAATGCTGCCGTTCAAATTAAAAAAAAAAAATTATCACCTCATATTATGAGCTTACGAGTGTGGAAATGGACCCTAAAGTTTCACCAATTATTGAGCTTCAGTTGACTATCACCCAGTGAGACCCACCGCACACTAAAAATTACAGCTCAAGTAAGATGCATTACTTGGCTGCAAATCCTTTCTCTCTAATTACATGGAGAGTAATGGGAAACAGTGTATAGTTTTAAGGTGACGTTCCCAAGGATTTCAGACAGTGTCATAAGCCACACAAGGTCAGACACTGATGGCTAATGAATTCTGTGTCATTGATGCATCACCCCTTTCAACCTTAATGATTAATAATTGTGTCTGTAGGGCAGCACGGTGATGCAGTGGGTTAGCCCTGCAGCCTCACAGCGCTGAGGTCCCAGGTTTGATTCTGGCTCTGGGTCACTGTCCATGTGGAGTTTGCACATTCTCCCCGTGTTTGCGTGGGTTTCGCCCCCACAACCCAAAGATGTGCTGGCTAGGTGGATTGGCCACACTCAAATTGCCCCTTAATTGGAAAAAACAAATAAAAATAATTGTGTCTGCATTGTGGGTTTTATCAAATCATGATCAATTTTTACTGGGTAACAACAGGGTTGACATATGTGAATATGATTGGCAGATTTTAGTGGGGTAATAATGTTATGAGTAATTGTACAACCAACTGCTTCAATAAAGGGAAATCATGTTTTAAGAAGCATTATTACACATAATATTATACATTATAGATTAGTGGCGGCATTAGTAATCTCATTTTTAATATTTTTCTCTTTTGTGGATCCTAGATATCAATTTGTCTCCAGCAAGTTTGTTAATTAAGTGAATAAACCTGGAGAATTTCTCCACTGCAAATTAGTGACTGGGTTGCTGTTTACAAAATAGACTTTCAAAGAAGGTTTGGCTGATTTTAATAACACACAAGGCAGTGTTACCAACAGAGTAGGATACAGTTTCCACTCATACAAACACATATCTGTAGCTGCCTTACTGGATGCAATTGTGTTTCTCTTATAAATGATTATTTATTGATTAGCTTAGCACTTACAGTGTATTTTAATGTTATTAGGAAATAGAGATAGTTTATATAATTTCTATTTTTACTGTGTGTTAGAAATAAGGCCTGGTTTTAATTACAATAATTTATGTTTCTGTATTTGTGTGCTAGGAGAGGGCTAAAACGTTGGTTTCATGTTAAACACAGATGCCTGCATGTCTATCGTTTAGTTTCACCTTAAACTTTGCCTGCGTCTCCATTAAGGGTTTATTCAATTTTTAAAAATAAATTTAGAGTACCTAATTCAGTTTTTCCAATGAAGGGGCAGTTTAGCATGGCCAATCCACCTAGCCTGCACATCTTTGAGATGTGGGGGTGAAACCCACACCAACACTGGGAGAATGTGCAAACTCCACACGGACTGTGTCCCAGAGCCAGGATCAAACCTGGGACCTCGGCGCCGTGAGACAGCAGTGCTAACCACTGAGTCACCGTGCTGCCCGACCATTAAGGGTTTATGATGTAATCGCAATTACAGGCTTTTAAAAAAAACTAAACTGTTGCTTAGCAACCAGAGGCTCACATTGAAAAGCAGAAGCAGTTGTTTTCAGTCTGTACACCCAGAAGCAAGACACTTCTCACAGAAACTGCCAGTACAGGTAGAACAATAAAGTAAGGGCAGAAAGCAAGTCTCAGAAGCTCAAAATACAGTCAGAAATTGGAGAATAAAAAGCGGAATCTCTGGAAAACTAACCCAAAAGAGACAAAGAACCAGGGCCGGGATTCTCCGAGCCCCCGCGCCGAAATCAGAGAATGGGGCCGCAGACCCGCGATCGGGTCCGACGTTGGGACGCGATTCCCCGGTCGCGATTTTCTGATGCGGCGCCAGTCGGGGGCCATTGAAAAAGGCCCCCACGGCGATTCTCCGCGTTTGACTGTCCGAGATCCCGCCGGGTTCCGCCGGCATGGTTCCCGTATGGTTTCACCCAGTGGGAGCTCAGATTCGTGGCCGTGAGGCCGTCCTGGTGCGGGGGGGGGGGTGATCAGACTCCGGGAGGGGCCTCCACGATGGCCAGGCCCGCGATCGGGGGCTGCCGCTGTGTGGCTCCGCCATGTTGCGCGGGGGCCAGCGCAAAAACAGCCGGCGCACACACACGCATGCACGCGTAGACTCGGCCCCGTATCGGCAGCAGAAGCTGCGTAGCGCACGCCAGGACCCTACTATCCCTCTTAACCCCGGAGAATCACTCTGGACTTTTTGAAAAAAGTCTGGAGTGATTCGCGCCCTTTTTCCAGCAGGAGTGGGGACATAGCCCCATTTTCGGAGAATCCCGTCCCGGAATTTTAACACGGCACTGTTCACTGAAATTAAAGGAGCAGCAGGAAAGGCTCCCAGTTAAAGACAGAGCTGCGATGTTTAGACCTGGAGAAGTTGGCTAGTGAGAAACCAGACATCCAAAATCATCCTGAGGTTGGTGACACCTTCATACACACTGTGAAACAGTAGTGCTTTATTGGTGTGGCTGGTTAAGTGAGTTATTGTGTGGAAGCTTGAATATACTTGATGTCCCCACCAAATGGAGAGGTTGAAATCCTGTACGTGAATCCTTTCTGAAGGCATCGAGAGAAAACCTTTGCAGAAATTTCCCGGCCACTGACGCTGGCAGGATCTTCAGGTCCCGCCGATGGTGCACCCCACCACAGTTTTCCTGGTGGTGAGAGGTGCATTCAATGGGGAACCCCATTGACGATGGCAGGGAACGTGCAAACTCCACATGGACAGTGACCCGGGGCTGGGATTGAACCCGGTTACTTGCTGCCGTGAGGCAGCAGTGCTAACCACTGTGTCACCATAACGCCCTATCCGATTATGCATATTGCTGCAATAGTCTTTTTGTACTTCAATGAAACAAAGTTTGGCTGCATAAAAATCAACAGAGAATTATTATTACCCTGACTAAAACATACTGAAAACATTAATTAATTATGTGGTAAAATATAACAAGAATATTTGCTAATACTCTGTCAAGGTCGTGGTAAAGCATGTTTTGATAGTTATCCACATGAAGGTATTGCATTTTTAAAAGTTAATTGTTTTAAATATGCTATCATCAAATTCTAGCCCTACAGCTGGTCTACTTTCTAAACATAAAACTAGAAGACATTTGTTGATCTAGCCATATATCTATCTCTCTGTCTGTCTTTCTATCTATCTATCTATGGTAGGAAATTCACTGTGATGCAGTACTGAACCATACAGACCACACACTTGTCAGGTTTGATCCCTGTTTATGCAGAGTTAAGTAATCCTAGGCTGTCGTTGATATCATAGCTCAATTAGGGATAGTGTCCCAAGGCTAGGGAGGGGAAAGATTCACTCTTTGATTTGTAGCAGTGACTACTGCTGAAATAGACCAGGTGTTGATACGAAGTGAAGAAATTCTGAGACATAACCCTGATTAACCGATTCTCCCCCTCTACCATGATCAAATGGCTTCATGCTCACAGTCTGGCTTTATGCATGAATTATGACCACTTGGGTTGAGATAACTAAATTGTTGACACCCACAGAACTCATCGCTGACATGAGTCACTGCCTTCAGAGTCGAAGGTAAAATACCGAGAGAGAAAAATGAGTTCTGGTGTGATATAGAAAAGGCAACTTCAAAATCATTGTACGTGGACTATAATATGCTTTTTGCTGAAAAAAATTCATGAAGTCTGTCAAACAGACCTCCATTAAACTGTGTGACCGTTAGTGATAGATGCGTAATTGATGTTCTATGGCCTAAACAGTTTTACTAACAGTTCTTCACATTTGTTCTGGTAGATTGCATTACGTGCAGGGAACTGGTCCAGAAACATTGCACTGGAATTGATGCGACCTGTTATAGGGGAAGCATTTTAGCTGGGCCCATTTAACCACAGGAGTGTCCCCATGTTTGTCTTCTGGTGGTGGCAAATTCCTCTGACCCCCAACCCCGATTAAATCAGAGGGTCGAAATGGCTAATACGGGATTCATAGCCACTGGCGGTGGGATGTCAATTAGACTCATTCATGGCCAACTGACATCACTGACCCCATCGTAATTTAGGGTGGCACAGGATTAAATAAAGGCTTCATGGATCTTCTGTATTCACAGAAGGCCACCCAGCAAACAGTCTCATGGGGTAGGTCCCGCATTGTCAGGCACTCAATGCCTGATTGAAAAACTTGATATTGGGATTGTATATGTGTGTGGGGGTGGGGGGGGGGGGTTGAATCCTGAAAGCTACACCCATCCCTTGACTGCTGGCATGAGGAGCTAGCAACCTCTGATTAGCTGACTGGTCATGGCAGGCAGGACTTCACTTGCTAGGATCAAGTGAAGGATCACTTGCTAGGGAAGGCTTGACAGTGGCCACTTCAATGCCTGAAGGACTTTTGATTCCATTGGGCCTCTGCCACTTACCCCCTTAACAGGCTTCTCTCCAGACTATAAACATGGGCCCGGGAACTTTGGAATAGAAGTAGGCCATTCAGCATTTCCAGACTATTCTGACACTTAGTTAAACCATGGCTGATCTTAACTATATCACCCCATCATTGCATCATACCCTTACCCAAGAAAAATCTACGAAATTCAGTTTAACATTTTCAAGTGACTTACCCTCAATAGCTTTTTGTAGGAGCAGGTTCCAGATTTCCACTACTTTTATGTGAATAAATACTTCCTGACATCACCTCTGAATGGCTTAACTTTAATTTTAAGGTTATAATACTTAGTTATGGACTCCCCAACCAGATTAACTCTCTCTCTCTGTCTTTAGCAACCCCTTTAATCATCTCAAACACATGAATTAAATCATATCCTAATCTTCTACCAAGGAATTATGTGCCTAGTCTATGCTATCTTCGTAATGTAAATCCTGGGATAATTCTGTTGAATAGGTGGTGCATCCACTCCAATGCTTATATATCCTTCATGAGGTGTGGTTCACTGAATGTAATGCTGTAACTGGTGTTTTTATAAGATTAGGCTACTCTTCACTCTCATCCTTTTAAAACTTGTGTTCAACCCAAGTTGCTCTTGTACACCCTTCTTGTGCTGCAGTTACAGAGAAACATAAAAAAATAGAAGCAGGAGAAGGCCATTCGGCCCTTTAAGCCCACTCCGCCATTCATTTTGATCATGACTAATAGATCCCACCTTCCCCCCAATACCCCTTGATCCATTTAGCCCCAAGAGCTATGTCTAATTCCTTCTTGAAATGACACAACGTTTTGACTTCATCTACTTCCTGTGGTAGCGAATTCCACAGATTCACCACTCTCTGGGTGAAGAAGTTTCTCCTCGCCTCAAAATGGTTCCCCCTTTTCCTCAAACTATGACACCTAGATCTGGACTCCGCCATCATTGAGAGCATTCTTTCAGAATCTATCCTGGCTAATCCTGTTAGAATTCATTCATATTTTTTAATTGATAGAATCAATTAACTTAAATCTTGCAAGCCCAAGTTTGAAACCAAATCTATCAAAACAAAAACTATTGACTAGGCCAAGATCTTCGAGTTACTGGTCTGATAACACTCATCCATCGCAAAAGCCAATTCAAAGTGGATCATTCATCCTCCTCATCAGAAAAAACAAAGTTCAAGTGATAACTAAAATAATCAAAGCTGTAGATGTTCAGCGACTTTCAGTGTGCAAATAAGGGAAAGGGTAGATTGTTCACTTCAAAACCTCAACAAGATGATCCCAGCCCTCAAAAGCCATTTTAAAGTCTGTCACTTCCAACTTACAGAGATATTTAGTTCAACTCATGGCTCAGCCAACATCATTTATCATTCATGGACTGAAATAATATTTAGATATTTTAAAATCTCAGCATGTGCATCAAAATAAACATTGATATAAACAGAGTGAACTGAAGCTTCTGGCCACCTTGTTTTGTTTTAAGCACAATTAGTTTGAAAGCAACACTGATGGCGCGGTATTCTGGCCACGCTGTGCTGGAAAAGCAGCTCGATGCGGTGCAGCGTGGCCGGTGAAAGCCGGGAGACCCCACTCCTGGGATCAACCCAGCTCGCAACGCCTCGCAAGATTCAATGCAATCTCCCGAGACATTGCAAGTAGAATCCTGCCCACAATGGTTGGGATCACTTTTCGGCAAATCTGCATATTATAGTGAGACAGGAAGCCTTGCTCTAATGTACAGATTTCCAAGGTACCTGAGGCTTTGGGATTCAATCCTTTCACCTCGGAGACCTCGGGTGAGCTTTGTTTGGTACTGGCCCCCACAAACAGGGACCAGACGGAACAACACTCGTGGGGGTCTCCAATGAGATAGGAGGCCCCCAGCTGCAAGCCTTTTGGGCCTGGTGGTGGCCTGGCACTGCTGGTGCTACCTGGGTACCCTGGCTGTGTCACCCTGGCAGTGCCACCTGGGTGCCATCCTGGCCCTGCCCAGGTGGCACTGCCAGGTGGCAAAGGCACTATCAATGTGCCAAGCTGGCATATTTTGCACACGCGATTGGGCCTGGGTTGCCCACTGTGAGTGTTAGAGGGTGCGTGTGGACGAGGGGGGCGGGGGACAGTCCCATGTTGCGTTCGGGCTGAGGGGAGGTCGGGGATTTCATTTGTGGGCTTCGGAGATCGGGACACCATTCAAAAATGGCGTCCTGATCTCTCGCAGTTCCAGCAAGCAGGGCTCCCCGTTGTAAAAAAAGGGGCCATGTCCCACCTCGGCAGCGCGTTCCCTGTTCAGGCCCCTTATTCAACCTGAGTAGCGTTGAATAGTCATGCATTTCTCAGCACTGAGAATGCCGGGAAACACGTGGCTAAACGCGCTCGCGAGGGGACTTTGTATCCTTTTGAGAAGATTGCGCCCAAAGATTGCATTTGGGTTGCCATAATATTTTGCGCTCATTTGAAAAGCCTCGTGCAGGTAGAAGGCTCCACCCACAGAAATGGCTACACACCCAATGTGATGTAATCACCATTTGGAATTTCTACTAATTGTACTAGTTTACAGGCCTTAAGGGAGACTTTAAACATTAATGTGGTTCTTTTGGGCACAAGAACACTGAAAAGTCCATTTTAAAAACTTTTATAAACATTTTTGTTTCAGCTCTTGAGGAAACGGATTAACGGACATCAATATAACTAGGGAATAGTTCTATATCGTTTTTTAAAGTGACTGTCAATAATGTAAAATCTCCTTACTGGGAGACCGTTTTAGTGATTAAAATGCTTATTTTTGTGATCAAGTTCTTATCAGCTCTTTCAGTCGAACTTCATGATTAAATTTAAGAAGAAAACATTTCAAAGCAAATTAACGTTTTTAAGTGTTGCCCAGTTGCACCGGCTCGCAAGGTGTTTCGTGACCTGCAAATGGGTTCAGCCACAACTCAGGGAATAAAACAATTTTCAAAAAGGGTGCAATTTTGGACACAATTTGCAATGGAATCGGCAATTTTCTCACAAATCGCAACACAATTAAATTAAAACACAATTCACATTTTTCTCCCGAAGAAAAGGTGGCATACGTGAAAGTTTGAAAATTATCTGAAAAGTTTGAAAATTACTCCTGTATCAATATGGTGTGCTTATTGACATTCCAGCCTTTTAGTTAAAAAACTGTTCAACAATCTGTTTAGTTGTTGACATTTTTCGAAGTGAATTTTGTTCAGATGCTAATCTTTGCTTACGCTGTTTGTTGTACTGGGTGTGTATAGAACTTTCAGTCTAGTGTGCAAGACTGTTGCAGAGTCAACCAAAGTAAATCTTTTGTTTCATTTTTTTTCTGAAATCAACAGCAGTGAATGCTATTTTACCAGGCAGTTTCCAGTCAGGTAGTAGTGCACAACTTATATCATGAAAAGGTTGTAGCGAAACTCTGCAATTTTCATCCACCACTGTTTCTGATTAAACGTTTCTAGTACGTGTCTCCAGTGCAGACATGAAGTGCTGAATGGCCGCCTTCTCTGCCATAGCAATTCTGTGATTCTGTGATGAATTCGTCTCATGGAATCTCTATATGAGATTGCTAATTTTGGTTCAATGTGCACTTCCTCTCAATATGAGATCACATCGAGCACAGGTAACCAGAGGAATCAAGGGCAGGATTCTGCTTCCAGCGATGTCGGAATCGTGAAATGCGATTTGGGAGGAAAATTGCGCATCAGGCGAATGTCGTGGCCTGTTTCGGGGGACTGAAAGAATGCCATGTTCCGGTGTCTCGACAGGGTCGTCAATGCATTCTACTCCGCATGTACAATGCACATAACATTAGCGGGCCTGACCCGGTATTTTCCAGTGCCTCCCCGATGCTCCGCCTCCGCGAGTATCAGTGCCGTGGCTACTGAGGGAGAGAGAGGAGGTAGAACATGCAGAGACCCAACCGTGGGCTGCCGATACTGCCGCTGGTAGGGTTGGCTGGTGGTGGGGGGAAGGGAGTTGGGGTACCCACCCACCCCCCTCCCCCCCCCCCCCCCCGGGACTGGGGTGTCGAGGCACGAACTGCCATTGCTGCAGCCTGCAAGGCTGCCACCTTGCTGCACATCCCACTGGCCGCCCATTGTGGCCCATGGTTGCGCAGAGTGACACCACCAACCTCCCGCACTTCTCCACCAATCTGCACCCCACCACCCTCACATTCCAACTCCCACCCACCACCCCACCACCCCCGTGCACCACCTCCCCCTCCACCTCACCAACTCTTCCCCCCCCAACCAGACACCACCCGCCGGCAGTGCATTCTAGTGGCCCACCCAAGAGCAATGTCCACTGTAGCCCCTACAAATGGGGCTTTGGAGCATACCTCTGGCATGGGTAGCCTGACAGCAGGGATGGTCCCGGGACCAGAGGGCCCCACAGTGTCGGATACCGATTGGGCCAGGGATGCAGGCTGGGGGTCAGAGAGCCATGGGGAATAGGTGGTAGTTGGCATGGGAATGGGGATGGGGAAGAAGGGGGGCAGACACATGGAAGCAGGAGCTGCAGTACAGGCCGGGACCACCGTGTAGCCCGTTCTACTTGGTTGGGCACGGGGTTACGCACCGTGCTAACATATCTGCCTTTCGCACCTGCAGAAAATGGATTTCAAAATCCAACCAGGGATGGTGGTCTTCATCCTGGCCGCTGCAGCCCTGGGCGCTGCACTGAGACTATACAAGCAGGAGATGCTTGAGGAGGGCCCTGCAGTAGTGGAGCCTGCCCCGGAATACAGGGACCAGCTAGTGAGGACGGAGAGCCGGATGCCCAAAGGGCCGAGCAGGAGGTGGGAAAGAGGCCTCATGTGTACCGGCAGCGCCTGTCCTTCAAGTAACTGCCTGACCTGGTATGTCGCCGAAGTCTCCGGCTGAGTAGGTGTCCATATCTGCTAGATCATAGTGCACCTGAAACCAGGGGGTATGGGGGCAGACACCCGCTCCCGGTGGACGTCAAGGTTACGTTCACCCTGAACGTTTAAGCCACGGGGTCCTCCCACGCACCGAGTGGGGACATGTCTGGGATCTCGCAGGTTTCGGGGCACACGTGCATCCATGTCGCCATGGAAGCCCTATATGCCCAGGTGGCTCAATATATCAAATTAAATGTGGACCCAGCCCACCAGGATGCCTGGCAGCAGGGTTCGCCGTCATCACTGTGATGGCCCAGGACAAGGAGGTGATCGACGGGATGCATGTTGCCCTACGAGCACAGGCACTTCACAAACTGAAAGAGGGTTGGTTCCACTTGATGAACGTCCAACTAGTATGTGACCATAAGCTGAATATCATACATGTCTGCGCCCGATACACAGGCAATGTGCGTGACTCCTTCTTGGCACCTTCAAGGTGCACCCCCGGGTGAGGGGTTGGCTCATGGGCAACAGGTGTTATCCTCTACGGTCATGGCTGATGGTGCCTATCCAGGGGCCACAGACTGATGCTGAGAGCCGCTAAAATGACCCCCATACAGCAACCAGGGGCCTGATTGAGCAGTGCCTCGGCATTCCGAAGATGCGGTTCAGGTGCATGGACCGCTCTGGAAGAGCACTCCATTATAGCGCTAGGACGGTCAATAAATATCAATGTCAATAAATATCTCCAGTGTCACACCTGCCGTGCAATAATTTCTGGCATTAGAAGTGGGCCATGAAATTGCTCAGAGTAGTAATTAATCATCACTTTATTCATTGTTATCAGTTTCCCTTTCTTCCAAAGGCCGTTCCTTGCATCGTGGTGGCCTGCTGCATCCACAGCATCGCGCAGCAGAGGGGCGATGTGTTGGAGGAGGAGAATGAACAACATGCCTGGTCCGATGAGGAGGATGCGGGGGAGGGCAGGACATGGGGCCCCATGGGGCCGGAGACCCCACCCACCTCCACATCTCCCCACACCCCCACACACGAGCTGTCCATCCATTCCCATGACCACCCTCCCTGCGCCATCTCCCCCACACCTTGCAACCCCCTATGTGATTCCTACCTGCCTCACAATGGGATGCGGGCCCTGGGCGGCAGGGTGGCACAGTGGTTATCACTGTTGCCTCGCAACTCTAGGGATCCGGGTTCAATTTCAGCCTCGGTTGACTGTCTATGTGGAGTTTGCACTTTATACCCTTGTCTATGTGGGTTTCCTCCGGGTGTTCCGGTTTCCTCCCACAGTCCAAAGGTGTGCAGGTTATTTGATTGGCCATGATAAATTGCTCCTTAGTGTCCAAAAGCTGAGGTAGGGTTACTGGGTTACGGTGATCGGTCGAGGCATGGTGAACACATGTTTATTGTGAAACGATGAACATTTTTGCAGAATTGTGTGCCCTAGCCCGTAACGCTGCCCTGTGTGCTGCACCCATGGCAATGTAACTGGTGTCTACCTGTCTGGCCTTACGAGCCCTAATGCTACATCTTGGTGGATCCCTGGGCAGTACATCAGGAGTGGAGGTGGCCTGCTGCAGTTCCCTCCCTGTGACATAAGTACTCTTTGGCGGATGTCCTCTGGAGTGGCAGATGCCTGGGTGTCCCAGGTGGCGTGGTGCCACCCTGACCGCTGCCCATCAGATGCACCAGGGACAGGAGGTGTGAGGGGTGGGGGGAGAGCGGGTTGGGGGGGGGGGCTGGTCCCAGGCACTATGATGCTCTGGCACCTCTCCTGCGGGAGTCACCAGCATGGGCCCCATCACCTTCTCCTCCCTCGGGGTGCCTGATAGCCCCTGGACTACACTTTAGGGCATGGATACTAATGTGGAGCTAATCCCTGAGGCCCCCCAGGCACCTCGCATGCCAGTCCTGAAGACCCACTCCCGCCTCAACCAGGGTCTCAATGCTCAAGGCCATGGAGCAGGGGAGTGGGCCAGCTCCTTCTGTGACTGGCTCACGTTGGCCAGCATGCCAGCAATGCCGCTGCCGCCCTCTGCCGTGGCCGACTGTGACTAGGACAAGCTCTGGAGCGCTGCTGCAATGTCCAGGTGGCTCTGGTACATGGATGCCTGTGACAGAGCAGCCCTGTCCTGTGCCCCAGCCACCGCCCGTACAGGGTGCCCCAGGCCTTGGACATCCTGATCCATGTCCCATATGTTCTCCTCCCAAGGCCTCCACCGCGGATTCCACCCAGGCGGTGTTGGCCTGGGTGGCACGCATGATTGGCATCGCCTCTTGCCCTTGCAGGTGGCTGGACTCCTCCAACTGCAACTGCAGGCGCTGGACTGTTGCTGACAACCCCTCATGTATTCCCTGGTTCTGTGGCTGCATTTCCACTATCGACGGGACCGCCCTTTCAAGAAGCCTAAAATCCCTTGTGGACGGCAGCTAGTCCCGAGACCATCGGCCCCCTTGGAGGTTCCTATCTCCACCTGATGTAACGCAGCAGGTGTGTGATGTGCACCAGATTGTGCCCCATGAGCCTCTTCACTAATGTGCCCAACCGAAGAGAGTGTCTCTGGGATGTTGGAGACAGCTGTGACGGGAAGTCTTTATCGTCCCCGGACTGGTGCTCTGGGGTGTCTCGGGCTGTGGGTTGGGGCTTTTGTCGCTGTCTGCTGCCTTGTCGCTGGTATCCGCTAGGGATTGGAGTCGGGATTACCAGAAAGGCCTGTCTCATTGGCAGGTGATCCTGCAAGACACAAGGTATGATGTATGATTGGATCGAGCGTTGGGGTGGTAGGTGGTGTGGGGTGGTGAGGGGTGGTGTGGGGGTGGTGTGGGAATGGTGAAGGGGGGGGGTGGTGAGGATGGTGTAGAGTCGTGTCACCAATGCCATGATGTACCGCAACTAAGCGGGGGCTCACTTGATCGCCTGATGCTGACTTCTGCCTCGACGACTGCCCTCTCTCCGGGCCCACCGGCCAGGTCCAGTGCCTGCCGCTCCGCTGCGGTGAGGTGACGCAGATCCGGCAGTCCCTCTCAGGTCTTCTCTCTCTCCCGATGGTTACGCATGCAGCACAGGGGTGGGCAGCTGGTGGCCTCCGTGGCCATGGCACCCGGCCATGGCGGCCGGGGGTGCGGGCATGTGGCGCAGGGTGGGGTGCATGCACACTGCTGGCGGGTGGGCCCTCCGGGTGGGCGTGGGGGTGTTACAGGTATGTGGGTTGATCCAGGGGCACAGTGCTGCCTGCTCACCCTGGCCGCCGTGAGGAGATTGTGCAACTTCTTCCTGCATTGTTATCCAGCCCTGGTGGTTGGGTCCACGATGCTCACATCCTCTGCCACTTGCACCCAAGCTTGGTATATGGCGGTGGGTGGCAACCTCCTTCCCACCCCATGGTGCAGGGTATCTCGCCTCTCCAGCACGGAGTCCAACAGGGCCTCGAGCTCCGCATTTGCAAAATGGGGTGCCGCTGCCCGTACTGCCATCTTGTTGGCTGGGATGAATGTGTTTGGGGGAAGGGCTGGAAAATCCCGGCCCAAGAGTATTTAATTGCCCGTACGTCCTATCTTTGTGAATGCACTATATGAATGCAAGACTTTCTTTTTGTTTTTCTTCCCCCACCCGCTCTTGCACCATGGCTTTGTGACAGCTGTGCTATTTCTTCAATTTCCTTCACAATCAAATTCCATGCGTAATTTTTTAACTCCATTTCTATAAAATATATTTAGTTTCTCCCAGTATCACACCGCCAATTGGAGTTTGGCAACAAGCAGCCTGCTCTCAGATCTAATCAATGCCTATTAAAACCTAGGGTGGAATTTACCAGCCCTGCCGTGGCTGAGGTGGGGCTGGAAAATGCAACAAGCCGCTCTAGAACATAGAACACACAGTGCAGAAGGAGGCCATTCGGCCCATCGAGCCTGCACCGACCCACTTAAGCCCTCACTTCCACCCTATCCCCGTAACCCAATAACCCCTCCTAACCCTTTTGGTCACGAAGGGCAATTTATCATGGCCAATCCACCTAACCCGCACATCTTTGGACTGTGGGAGGAAATTGGAGCACCCGGAGGAAACCCACGCAGACACGGGGAGAACGTGCAGACTCCGCACAGACAGTGATCCAGCGGGGAATAGAACCTGAGACCCTGGCGCTGTGAAGCCACAGTGCTATCCACTTGTGCTACCGTACTGCCCTTAAGTCTATTGACTTCGGCAGGACCGGAAAGTCCTGCCGGTGAGAGAGTCTGCAGATGGTAGAAGGTCACCGAGTCATACAGAACAAAATGAGGCCATTTGGCCTAGCATGACTGTGACAACCTTTTGAACAGCGATATAATCCTATTTCCTGCTCTTTCCCATATCCCTGCAAGTGTTTTCTTTTGAAGAATACACTGAAATCCCTTTTAGAAGTTGCTATCAAATCTGTTTTCACTACCCTTTTCAGTTGTACATACCAGCTCATAAAAACTTGTATGAAAGTATTTCCTCTTCTCTCTCCTTGGGTTCTTTTGCCAGCCACCTTAAATCCGTGTCCCCTGGTTTTTGACTTCCCAGCCAATAGAACCTGTTTCTCCAGATTTTCTCGATTAAAATTTTTCCATCATTTTGAATGTAACCTTTTGTATCTCCCCTGGAACTTCTCTGCTCCACGGAAAATAATCCCAGCTTCTCTTGACCCCCCCCCCCCCCCACGCAACTGGAATCCTTTTCAAGCATTGATCAGAGTATCTTCATTGTTAATTTTATTTTCTTCCCTTCGTTTTACCAAAATAACCTGCACCTCCCACCTAAAATGGCAGCTGTGCTGCTTGCAAGTCACAAGTATGAAGATGCTCTGGGACCTAAGACTTTGCTACTCAGTTACTTCTGAAAAAAATAACCTTGGAAACTCCCAATCTTGGAGTTCTGAAAGGTGATTTTGCTTAAATCCCTTGTGGTCGATTGTAGATACAAAATACATGTGGATGCATTGTATTGTGCACATGCTCCATCCAATCCTATTGTATGTGAAGGGCATCTCGGTCTTCTATTCAGCTGGTGTTCGTTGTTATCAGCAATCTTCTGTGCTGATTAAGCTGGTGTGTAAAATTTAGTTATCGAATGCTTTCATGCTTACCAGACTTGAAAGGATGACATCGAAATCCGAAATCCAGATGGAGGCCATTCGATCCATCGTGTCTGCAGTGTCCCTCTGAAAGAGCACCCTATGTAGGCCCACTCCCTTGCCCTATCCCCTTAACCCATGCACTCACCATAACCCCACCTAACCTGCACATCTTTGAGCATTCAGGGGCAATTTAACATAACCAATCCACCGAACCTGCACATCTTTGGACTGTGGGAGGAAACCCACGCAGACACAGGGAGAAACTGCAAACTCCATACACAGTCACCCAAGGCTGGAATTAAACCCGGGTCCCTGCTGCTGTGAGGCAGAAGTGCGAACCACCGTGCTTCTGTGCTGCCATAAAGACGATGACGTCTTCCATGTGGTCAACACTAAATGTCGAAAATAACTACATTTTTGGGAACTTTAATGGTAACTATTGGAGGGTGTATGCTTATGGTCAAAAGTTCATTGGAGTTGGGTGATGCAGAATGGTCGCACAGTTACATGGAACATGACTGTGTAATGCATGACCCATCATCTCGACATCAGCCAATTGGGACTCTGTGAGGTTTCTGCCCATGCTGTGACCTTTTGAAAACTTGCCTTGATTATTTTTGCATGTTATGTATTGCACTCGTGTAGCAATCTACAAACTTCATTGTGATGGCACCGTAGAGGATGGGTCGGGGAAGAGAGAGAGATTGCCAAATGACATCTCTTTGCCCTGGGTACATGCACATGAAATATGGATCTTGATCAGTATCAAACTTGTGCTTATGTCAATTTAAATGAAACCCATAAAACCTTTTCCTTGCATTTCCAGACAGACAGAAATAATGATCATGGTGCCTCCATTTTTTGGGCTGAGGTAACAAATGGAACAGATTCTCTCCTGAACCAAATGTGCTGCGCGCAGGTTGTGCTAAGGACTGGCAATTTAATGATGCCTTTGTTCCAGTCCTTAAATATTTGACATTGTGCCATGCACCTTTAATTCAGTTCAGGTTATGTACTAAGTAATAGATACCTGGGAGCGATTACAGGGCAGTAATGGCCTAATTGAGGGGTTGAGATGGTTTATGTGGAGATGAATGGGTACCTGGGAATGATTAGAAGGAAATAATGATCTAATTGCAGAGTTCAAATGGTTTATGCAGGGACTAACGCATACCTGGGAATGATTAGTGAACAGTAATGATCTAATCAAGGCATCCGGATGACATCATAATCCATGAGAGGGAAATTCAGCTGCAGTATCACCGGGACCTCAAGATAATTTTACAGACCAGCAATCACCTGTATTCATCATCATATTTTATTTCCGTATTCTGTCGCTCTTTATCTGGTCAGTTATTGATAATATATCCAATCCACATTGTAAGGTTTAATTCATAAACATCAATTTCAGCGAAAGACAGTTGCATTAAATTATCGATCATCAGGTTTACACAAGTAAAATGGAATTTTCTATAATTCCCGAGAAAGATAGGCTACCCTCCCCTTTTTTCTTTCAGAGAGAGCTAACTGGTGGTCATTTAACCTGGGGGTCTCCCCACGTCAGGTGAGGGGCAAGGTTGAGAAGGATAACCTCGTCCGCTACAAGAATTGAACCCGTGCTGTTGATGTAGATCCGCATCACAAACCAGCTGTCCGACCAACTCTGTGCTTTAGTGCAGCTTTTAGCAACAATCTTTGTTCTGTTCAATCATCTGTTCT
This sequence comes from Scyliorhinus torazame, assembly GCF_047496885.1. Taxonomy (NCBI): domain Eukaryota; kingdom Metazoa; phylum Chordata; class Chondrichthyes; order Carcharhiniformes; family Scyliorhinidae; genus Scyliorhinus; species Scyliorhinus torazame. Next base: position 189,940,128 of record NC_092707.1, on the reverse strand, counting down.
GAGATTATTAACTGAAGCCCCTTTACTTCTACTGGAAGTCCAAACAGCAACAACCATATCCTAACACTTTAAACAAGGATTAATAACAATTTAGGGCAAGGGTATTGGACTGGATTCTCCGATTTTGAGGCTATGTCTGGAGGAAGGGTCCAGTTTTACAATGAAAAAATTGGCGCCGCCCCCACACTAATGCTGCACCCAGTGGGGGGCTACCAGCCACGACACTTAAATCTTAAATGTTGTACGGTCATGCCATACAACATGGCGCCGGCCGCGCGTGGGTCGGGCTGGCCAAATAGTGTCCCCCTAGACACCCTCTCTCAACCCCCTGGACCTCCCCGCCAGTATCCCCAGCCCTCGCCGAAGCCCCACCTGCCAGCAGCATGGTTTCCGCCCGACTGTGTCAAAGTGCTGGACACGGTCCGTAGCCGCCACGCTGGTTTTCGCAAACTCAGACCACACGCGACCCCGCGGTCGGGAACTCGGCCCATCGGGGATGCAGCATCGTGAAGGGGCGCGATGCCCGTCTGATTTGTGCCGTTTTGGGCGCCAGTCAGCGGACATCGCGCCGTTTCCGGAGAATTTCGCCCAAGGATTGAGAAGGAAATGTAAACTGGCATTTAATGTCAAATCAGGCACAGAAAGAGAAATAATCAGCAATGTGTATTTACCATGGTGCTTTTAACTTCATAAAACATTCCAATACACTTCACAAGTGTGTTATGAAACAAAACATGAGATATATGGTCAAATGAACAAAGCTTGGTCAAAGAGTTAGGTTCCAAAGAGTGTTTTGAAGGACAGCCAATTAGAAAGGCAAAGAGGTGTTGGAAGGGAATTCCAGAATTTAGAACGTGGCAAATGAAGGTACAGTCACCAATAATAATAATAGTAATTTTTATTAGTGTCACAAGTAGGCTTACATTAACACTGCAATGACGCTACTGTGAAAATTCCCTAGGCGGCACACTCCAGCGTCTGTTCGAGTATTCAGAATGTCCAATTCACCAAACAAGGACGTCTTTCGGGACTTGTGGGAGGAAACCGGAGCACCCGAAGGAAACCCACGGAGACACGGAGAGAACGTGTTGACTCCGCACACGCAGTGACCCAAGCCGGGAATCGAACGCGGGTCCCTGGCGCTGTGAAGCGACAGTGCTAACCACTGTGCTAAAGATTGGATTAAGACAGGAAAACAGAATGAAAATGGAATATAAATTAAATATTACATTTTTTTAATGTCCAAGAAAATTCAAACTTCAAGAATTGAGACTCCACACTTGTAGCAGTTCAGCGTTAGTGCCGAAGAGGTTCTTCTGCAGGAATTAATACTTATTTCACTATTAAGAGGATAATTAGTCTTGAAGTGAAAATGTGTAACTTTCTCTGGAGAATTTATTCGACAGCTAATGGACAGCAATTACACATTATTAAATCCAATTAAACGGAGGAGCAAACAGAAAGAAGCTCATGACTAAATGGCACAACTCAAGCAGCAACTTTTGGATATTTCTATGCCTCTTCCCATCAGCTGAAGAGTGCCACTAATCTCATAATTAATTTGACAGCAGATTCTTACTCAATGCTTCATGCGTAGACCCTGTCTCATTTCTTCCATCTGCACAGTGATGTAAAAGGTTATTTTGCTACTTTTACGTTCTGGCCGTGATATTTTATTTTATTCTTCATCATTTGGACATCCATAAGGTCCAAGTACTTGCACATTGCTGTTACGTAGGGAGTTACATGATTTTGGCCCAATGACAAAAGGGACAACATGCTCAGGGGGATTCTCCATTCCTGAGACTAAATGTTGATGCCAGGGCAGGATTCGTGAATTTCCACGACAGCAAGACTGGCGCGGCACCTGGACCGATTCAGCGACCGTTGAGGGGCGAGCAGTGGCGCCATGTGGAACATAATCGATTCCAATAAAAAATGGTGCGGGATGCGTCGGGTCCGTGATTGACACTTGGGAGGCTGACAAAGCTGCAGCCGCACATACACATTACTCTCTCCACACGCAGTCATCCCAGTCAACAAGATGGCACTGGATATGCTGGAGCATGCCCATCCTGCTTATGGGTCAGCTGGGGCCAGAGAGCATGTAGGGGGGGGTGCCCTGAGGAACACCCATATGACCTGTGGCCCTAAGTTCACAGTGGGCAGTCAGTGGCATGAGTAGCTGCATTGCTGCCTTCTAGGCTGCGGCAATGGTGTTCCATGTCTACCCTGATCCTACAGCCCAACTCCTGGCCAGTCTCCAGTACTCCCCCTGGCCCTGGCAGAAGCCCCCCAGCCAGCAGCATAACTGTCAACAAACTGTGGTGACGTTGGACTCTTTCCGTACCTCTTCTCTCCCCTTCAGCAGCCATGGCGCCGGTTCCACGATTTTTAAAAGCACAGGTGAACCGCGCTGTCGGGAATTTGCCCCAGTAAAGGCAGAGTATTGCAGAGGCACCGGAGACTACTGGATCAGACCCACTAATGATACGCCAATGCGGTCAGCACGGCGGCACAGTGGGTTAGCCCTGCTGCCTCATGGCGCCGAGGTCCCAGGTTCGATCCCGGCTTTGGGTCACTGTCCGTGTGGAGTTTGCACATTCTCCCCGTGTTTACGTGGGTTTCACCCCCACAACCCAAAGATGTGCTGGGTAGGTGGACTGGCCACGCAAAATTGCCCCTTAATTGGAAAAAATAAATTGGATGCACTAAATTTATATTAAAAAATTGATATGCCAATAGCATTTACTGTACGTGCGGAGTGGAATGCATTGACTCCGCTGTTGAGACACCGGAGAATTGTGATTTGGCGTGAAACCTGAGCCCACCACAATTTCGGATTAAAAAACGATTCTCCGCCCAATCAGGTTTCCCAATTACGGCGTCAGCCGATGGAGAATCCTGCCTTTCATTTCCTCATCGGAATAGTGTATAATTTGGATAAAAATGTGGGAATGATGGTGTTCCCATGTGCATTAAGTGTTGTCCATCGAAGCGGTGATGGCTGAATGTTTGGACATTTGCATTTATTTGCAATGTCTGCCCCTCACCTCTAGATGCTGTACCATTTGCACAAATATTGCAGCGAATGCAATTAGCCTAACCATTAGTACGACAACAAATTCTGGTTCATTGTTTCATGTGTAAACCATACACAATTGTCCAAAACACCACAATATCTCCTTTTACTTTCTGGCGATGACTGTCTGTGATAGCCACTTATGGAAGAAACCTGGTTAGTTGCCATTGTTCCCCCTGTATATCGTACAAATAACACGAGTGATGGAGGGTATAGATATATCAGTTAGTGAGCTATTGATCAAGCGGGCTGCTTTGTCCTGTGTGGTGTTAAGCTTCTTGAATGTGTTTGGAGTTACACTTACCCAGACAAGTGAAAGATATTTCATCATGCTCCTTCCGTGTGCTTGTAGATGATAGGAGGGCTGTGGGGCATCAGAAGATGAGTCACTCACTCAGTGCAGAATATCCAGCCTCCGACCTTCTCTTGTAAACACTGCACATATGTGGCTCTTTCAGTTGATTTGTGGTCAATGGTAGGCCTCAGGGAACTCCGTGATAATAGTTCCCTTTATTATCAAAGAGGTAGTGAGACTCCCACTTGTACAAGACAGTCATTGCCTGGCACTGATGTGGTGAAAAGGAAACTTGCCACTTACAAACCCAGGTCTATTGTCTATGTCTTAGAAACATAAAAAATAGGAGCAGGAGGAGGCCATTTGGCCCTTTGAACCTGCTCTGCTATTCATTATGATCATGGCGAACCATCCAAGCCAATAGCCTAATCCCGCTGTTCCCCATATCGATTGATCTCCTTCACCCCAAGTGCTGCATCTAACTGAATCTTGAAAACATACAAAGTTTTGGTCTCAACTACTTTCTGTGGTAACGAAAAAAAGGCCTTGCTGCCTGAAGCAATGGACTGAGGAATTGTTAATAGAGTTGAATAATATGTAAATTTGCCTACCTCTGACATGATAATGCAATAAAGTTGATTGATGGAGTTGGGGAAATGATTCGACCAAGGACACTGGCCGGGATTCTTCTCTAACCGGCAGGGCGGGCCGTACCAGCGCCAAGGAGTGGCGTGAACCACTCCGGCGTCGGGCCGCCCGGAAGGTGCAGAATACTCCTCACCTTCAGGGGCTAGGCCAGCGCTGGTGGGGTTGGCGCCACGCCAACCGGCGCCGAAGGACCGCCACCGGCCGGCGCGAGTTGATGCATATGCGGGAGCGCCAGCGTGTGCTTGCGTGATCCCAACACATGCGCGGGGGGGGCTCTTCTCCCCGTCGGCCATGGCAGACGTTTACAGCGACTGGCGCGGAGTGAAAGAGTGCCGCCATGGCACAGATCCCCCCCGCGCCCCCCCGAGGACTCTGCAGGCCGCCCGCAGAGCCAGGTCCCACTGGTAAGGACCTTGTTTGATTTGCGCCGATGGGATTGGCTGAAAACGGGTGGCCACTCGGTCCATCGTGGAGTGTAGGATCGCCGGGGGTGGGGGGCACTGCCAACGGCACCCGGCTGGCGCGACGCGATTACCGCCCCTCCGAAAAACTGGCGCTGGAGAATCCGGCAGCCGGTGTCGGGGCGGCGAGGCGGGATTCACGCCCCCGCCACCCCCCCCCCTCCCCCAGCTGCCCACAGTCCTGAAGAGCCCTTGTAACAATCTCTTGGGGCTGATTAATTGACCCCCAAAAAGCACGAGCATCTGTCACTGTTCTTAGTGTGATTCCAGCCACTGAAGAATTTACCCCCGATCCTCATTGGCTTCAATACTACAAGGACTCATTGGTGCTCGGGTAGAATGAGTCTTGCCTTAATGTTGAGCTGAGTTACGCTCACCTCCTCTGGAATCCAGGTTTTATGTTCCTACGTGAACCTGGATTGAAATGGAGCTGGGTAGTCCTAGCAGAGTCCAACTGAGGCCAGCAAGGTAGTGGTGAGTAAATGCTATTTGATAGCACTGGTAGCGGCATCTTATGTCACTTTGCTGATGATTGAGAGCAGACTGAAAAAACAGGAATTAGCTGGATTGGATTTGTCTTCTATTTTGTGGACAGGTCATATAACTCTGAGCAATTTACCACATAATGAGGTAAATGCTGAGGTTATAACTGTACTGAAACAACTTGGATGGAGGTGCAACTAGCTCTGAAGTGCAGGTCTTCAACGCAGCATTTGGGATGTTGTCAGGGCCTATACTCTTTACTACACCCAGCCATTTCCCACAATTAATAGAATTGGATGAAGACTGGCGTCTATGATGTTGTGGATGTCGGAGGAGGCTGAGAATTATCATCTGCTTGGAACCTTTGGCTGGAGGTGGTTGCAAATGCTTCTGCTAGTTCTTTTGCGCTCATTTGTTTGTGCTACTTGGGAATTTACACCATCCAAATCATCGCAAGCAGATTTGAAGAGGTTCTGCAGATGTGTACCATTTCTGGTGAAGTCCGTGCTTGTGGAACTCCATTTAGTTATGTGCTGCTGTTGGCTTTGGGTCGGGCTAACGTAGAAGAGGAACTGAAATTCTGCATGGAGAGGACCAAGACTTGAAGGACTACGTGAGTAAGATTAATGACATATTTGCTGAATGGACTGCTGAAAAATGCTTCAGGTCTGTTTTAATTGCAAATGCTATTTTAATGTGTAATTTAAGTGCCTCAATTGACCTGTTACCTTCATGTCTAACTCAAGGTGAGTTAAAGTGCAGAAATGTCCCTTTTATTTATCCAAGTGCTGGCTCAGGCATGCATCTCAGTGGCTGCACAGCTGGATAAAAAGAAATTGGGAGGTGTGGCCCACGCCTTCACAGTGGCAGGGCGGGGCATAAGAAAGCTGGCAACATCCGGAATATAAAGGGCATTCCTCCTCTCCAGGCAGCACTGTGGTGCAGTGGGTAGCACTAGTTTGATTCCAGCCCCAGGTTACTGTCCATGTGGAATTTGCACATTCTCCCTGTGTCTGCGTGGGTCTCACCCTCACAACTTAAAGATGTGCAGGGTAGGTGGATTGGCCACGCTAAATTGCCATTTAATTGGCAAAATGTTAAAAAAAATACTGATCTCCAATTTAAAAGGAAGAAAAATTCTGCCCCACATATGCAGAGATCCCCCTCCCCACATGCACTCTGGCAACCCATGCCCCCCACCCCCCGCCCCACCACTGTGCCCTCATGGACACTGGAACCCCTGCCCAATGGTGCTCCCCAGAGGGGGCTCCCTGGCACTGCTCCCTGGTATCCTGGCACTGCCCTGACGGTGCTAGGTGGCAGTGCTATGTGCCAAGGACAGTTCCAGGGTGTTGAGGGCAGTGCCTTGGTATCAGGGGCAATGCCGGGTGCCATATGGTGGCGCAAGGCAACTGCCTGGGAATGTCCCTCTCTCCCCGGGCTCTGTACTCACCTGTGCACCTCTGTAGGTTCCCTTCACCTGGTTTACCTTTAAAAAACCTCGCAATGTTCCCAATTTTTGGGGATGATATGGCAGGGAAGCCATTTAATTATATTGTAATTTATTTAAATTAGATTCCCAAACTTTCTGGATAGGAACCTCGTTAGATTAATGGAGGGGGCGTGCTCAATCGCTCCACCGGCGAGATTCTCGTTGTTTGGGTCTTGTGGGATTTTGCACCTCCGTCACCGTCTGCACCCACGGCAAACATGGTTGCACTATCCAGGCCAAAGTGGTGACCCAAGATAGAATTTTATGTTTGTGTTCTTTGTCTCTTGTATAGTAAACATTCTTTTTTTTAAACCGTGGAGTCTTATGGCTTCATTCTTTCAGTAAATAACAAGAATTTCGAGGTTCCTCTTTGTTTAAAAAAAAGTTACTGGTCTTGACCGACTTGGTTGACTGCAGATTGCATTTAATCTTCTGAGTATCAGCTTGGTGTGATATAACACTTGGAGGTGGGGTGTCTTTTAGCACCTTTCTTTATACTCAGGAACAGTGCTATTTACTGGACGTAGCAAGCTGAAAAAATGCAGGAAGTTTTGTGATATTGGCCCAGTTATACTGAAGCTTCACTGATGTACGTCAATGGCTTCATTCAAATTATATATGGCGACTGGAGCTGATAGGTGAAACTAGACAGAAAAAATAGCACACAAATGGCAGAGGAATGTATTGGTCAAGAATTGGGACTTGAATCAGTGCAAGACCCATCCTCAGGGAGACTTGGTTTAATTTGGTAGTGATTAGGATCTTGGAGATTAGCTTTCAAACTTAACCCATTTGTTACTTTCAAATAAAGGACAATAAATGAAGATTTGAAGTGAGAGAATATAGTTCACTGTGGTGTTCTGATACCTAAGGAATATGCTTCAGCCGTCCAGGGCGGGGAACAGAGGGAAGTAGATCCTTGGAAAATAGAAGACAGGTTTAGATGAAGGATCTGGATCGGCGCAGGTTGGGAGGGCAGAAGGGGCTGTTCCTGTGCTGTAATTTGCTTTGTTCTTTGTTCTTTATAACTGACAATTATAACCAAGGGAAAACCATCTCACTTGTAGGAGAAGACATGCATCTGTACAGCACCTTCAGTCCAAAGCACTTTACAACCGATGAAGAACTTTTGAAATGTAATCACTATTGCATTATAATAAATGCAGCAGCCAGTTTGTGCACATCAAGATCACACAAACAGCAAACAGGTGCCAGTCGTCCACCAATTCCATTCACTTCATGTGGCATCAGGAAACAGTTGAGTGCATTGGACACAGCAAACTCTACGGGCCATTTATGGCCTGAATTTGGAGGGAAGTGGGGGAAAGGGAGGGTTGTTGCATTGAGACAATAAATGTACGGGTTTTATTTTTTTGGGGGGGAAGATTGGGGTGGGGGGGAGAGGTCGAAGTCTGGAGTTTTTGAGTTCGGTGTTGAGTCCTGAGGTTAGTAGCTACGCTTCTCTGATACTGAACATTCTGTACTCTGGAAGGTGAATTGGACATTCTGAATTCTCCCTCTGTGTACCTGAACAGGTGCCGGAATGTGGCGACTAGGGGCTTTTCACAGTAACTTCATTGCAGTGTTAATGTAAGCCTACTTGTGACACTAATAAACATTATTATTATTATTATTTGTGTCCACCGAAGAGAACAGGCCAGACCTTGGTTTAATATTTAATTTGAAACATGGTACCTCCAACAGCACAGCACTCCCTCATTACTGTACTGAATTGCTAGCCTAAACTCTCGAGAGTGAAACCCAAATCCACAATCTTTAATTTCAAGGGCGAGAGTGCTACCTATTACAGACAGGATGGGGGAGAAGTCCTGCAATCCTTGGACGAGATTCTCTGGCCTCCCCACAGACTGTTCCTCAAGAGTGGGAGGCGGACTGCCATTGGCCGGTGACAGGGGGCAAAATTCTCCATTATCGGCGCAAAGTCCGCCGATCGGCGCAAAAAACGGCGCAAATCCGACTTGCGTCACGTCGGAAAAATGGGTCGAAAGTCTCCGGCCCGAAATGGGCTAGCAGCGACGTAACGGGATCCGCGCTTGCGCACGTGGTTCATGCCGTGCAGCGTCATACGCGCCGCACGGCGTGACGGCTCATAAGGCCGCGCTGCTCCCCCCCACCCGACCGGAACACCAGACCGGAACACCCGACTGGATGGCTGGCCGCCGCTCAGCCCCGAGGTTCGAGTCACGGGATGTGGAGGCGCTCCTGGACGCAGTGGAGCAGAGGAGGGACGCCCTGTATCCCGGGCACGGCCGCAGAGTTGCCCCAAGCCACAGCCGACGTCTGTGGAGGGAAGTGGCAGAGGCCGTCACCGCTGCGGCCCTGATACCACGGACAGGCACCCAGTGCCACAAGAAGGTGAACGACCTCGTCAGAGCAGGCAGGGTGAGCCTCCCCATAGCCCCCCTCCCCCATATCCCCCCTCCCCCATATCTCCCCTCCCCCATATCCCCCTCCCACATATCCCCCCTCCCCATATCCCCCCTCCCCCATATCCCCCCTCCCCATATCCCCCATATCCCCCCTCCCCCATATCCCCCTTCCCCATATCCCCCCTCCCCCATATCCCCCCTCCCCCATATTCCCCATACCCCCTCCCCATATCCCCCTTCCCATATCCCCCATATCCCCCCTCCCCCATATCCCCCTCCCCCATATCCCCCTCCCCATATCCCCCCGCCCCCATATCCCCCCTCCCCCATATCCCCCATATCCCCCCTCCCCCATATCCCCCCTCCCCCATATCCCCCCTCCCCCATATCCCCCCTCCCCCATATCCCCCCTCCCCCATATCCCCATATCCCCCCTCCCCCATATCCTCCCTCCCCCATATCCCCCCTCCCCAATATCCCCCATATCCCCCTCCCCATATCCCCCATCCCCCATATCCCCCTCCCCCATATCCCCCATATCCCCCCTCCCCCATATGCCCCCTCCCCCATATCCTCCTCCCCCAAATCCCCCCTCCCCCATATCCTCACCTCCCCATATCCCCCATATCCACCCCTTCCCCCATATCCCCCCTCCCCCATATCCCCCCTCCCCCATATCCCCCCGTCCCCCATATCCCCCCTCTCCCATATCCCCCCTCCCCCATATCCCCAAGTGAATCCAGCCCTAACCTTAACCCCTGCAATGCACGCGCAACCGATGGCGTGCATTCATATACCTGCCGAACAGTGTTGCCTTTTACCCCTGCCACCTCCCGCCACCCCCCCCCCCGCCCCAGGAGAAGCGCGCACACAACAATAGGGAGCATGTGAGGACTGGAGGAGGCCCCGCTGATGAGAGGCCACTGACCGACCACGAGGAAAGGGCCCTGGAACTGGCTGGCGGACCTGAGCACCGGGAGGTTGCTGATGCAGAGGTCGGGGGCGTACTAGCAAGTGAGCCACCGACAGCCCATCCCCATATCCCCTCTCCCCTATATCCCCATATCCCCTCTCCCCTATATCCCCCTCCCCCATATCACCTGATCACTGCCTGATGTCTAACCATGCATGCTTCATTGTGTATCGCAGGACCAAACGTCCAGGCACCCATCCCCGCAGATGCAGACCACCCGCAGGATGCCCCTCGGAGGCCACGGGAGACAGAGAGACCCGGACCCTCCAGCATGCGACGCCCGCAGGATGCCCCTCGGAGGCCACGGGAGACAGAGAGACCCGGACCCTCCAGCATGCGACGCCCGCAGGATGCCCCTCGCACACCACGGGAGACGGAGAGACCTGGAGCAACAGGGAGACGACACCCCCGTCACGTGCGGGAGCGACCACCCAGCGACGAGGGGGGCAGCCACAGGCCCCCGTCACATCCGAGCCAGGACACCACTACCCAGGACACCACTACCCAGGACACCACTACCCAGGACACCACTACCCGGGACAGCACTGCCCAGGACACCCCTACCCGGGACAGCACTACCCAGGAAGACGAAATACCGGACAGTGACTCAGAGTGGATGGGTGGAGACGATCCCCCACCCCAATGTGCCATGGACTCAGAGTGGGATGAAGAGCACGACACAACGCCACTGCTGTCACCAACACCCTCCACCATCGCAGAAACACTAACCTTGGTTGGGCACTTTAGTGATGAGGCGTCTGGTACACTCACTGGTGCGCACAACAGCCGTCCTGGTACAGCAGGTGGAGGTAGGAGCAGCAGAGGGGCCGGGCGGTCGGAGGGCAGCCCAGCCCAAGCGAACATCTGCCGCCCAGATGGATCCCGGGTTCCTGGAGTTACCACACCCACCCATAGATCCGATGCAACCACCGACCGGGAGATGAGCGAAGAGGGTGACGGCCGGCTTGCGGCGGCTGCAGTCGCAGGTGGAGGAGTCCACCCGCGTCCAGGAGCTGGAAGTGGTGCCGGTCATACGTGCCACCCAGGCCGACACCGCACGGGTGGCGTCCGCGGTGGAGGCAATGGGTGCGACGGTGTCAGACATGGGGAACGGTTTGCGAGGCCTGGGGCTTTCCGTGCAGGCGGCGTCTGTGGCCCAGGACATGGCTGCCCTCTCACAGGAGGCCATGAGCCAGCGCCAGATGGCAGAGGTGCTCAACACCATAGCCCAGTCTCAGCAGGCCATGGCCCAGTCTCTGCAGGCCATGGCCCAGTCTCTGCAGGCCATCGCTGAGGACATCGGCCAGTGGCCATGTGCGAGCCGGCGTCGCACTGTCACAGACAGGGTTTGCCAACCCCCTGGGCTCCATGGCTGCAAACCTGCAGACTCCTGTTGATACCAGCACGGGCCTCCAGGACTGGCAGCGCCAGATGTTGGGGGGGCGTCGGATGGCCAGTCCGTTCGCATCCCCCACCCATGTAGAGGCCTGGGGGCCATTGGGCACCCCGAGGGAGGGGGAGGTGGTGTGGCCCGTCGTGGGTCCCCCTGTAGGGGAGGTCCGGGAACACCGCGACACCTCGGACTCCCCCCCTTCCGTCCCAGGTGCATCGGGTGGGCAACGGGCAGGACAGGCTGGCAGCTCGCCATCCCAGTCGCCCGGGCCACAGCCTGGCCCATCTAGGCCAGGACGCCCCAGGAAACGGCCGCCAAAGGGATCCAGTGTTAGAGGGCAGGAATCACAGGAGTCCACCTCCAGTTCTGCTGTACCGTCTGGGGAACCACGTAGACGTAGTCAAAGGGCCCGTAAGGCAAACAATTAGACACTGAGTAAGTTGGAACAGGTGCAGGGCATAGATGAGTTTTAGGGGCTAGGTCACGTGCATGAACTCCTTTGGTTATTAAAGTCAATGTTACACCTACAGAAGCTGCCTTTGTGCTCTGTCCAAAGCGTGCGGGGGTGTTATGTACGTTGAGCGCAAGTGTCTGTGTGAGGGGTGGTCTTACCTCAGCCCCAGGTGAGTCTGCCCCGTTCACCCTGGGCCGCCATCAAATTCCCCCCAGAGAGAGGACGGGACCGTGCGCTGCAGTGTCACAGCCGCATGCAGGGATGGTCCGGGTGGATGGTGGTACTGTGGCCATGGGTCAGACATAGTCCAACGATGTGGAGCCAGGAGCTCACCGCAGGGCGGGTTGTCATCATCCTCCATGGCCTGCAATAGACACGCGTCCACCTGCAACTGTGTGAGCCCGGCCCGTTGTGCCGCAGGTGGATCGGCAATGGGGGGGGTGGTGTGCATGCGGGTGGGGTGGGTGGGGTTGGGGAGGGGGGTGAGGGTGCTGGGTGGGTGGATGGGTGGGGGGTGTGGGTGGTCAGCTGTTGCCATGGTGTGCGGTCTGTGGCCATACTACCCGATTCCCACGCCCATCTAGTCAGTGTAGGGGGCGGCTATCAGTCTGTCCCGTGCCCGCTGGGCCAGCCGGTAACGGTGGACAGCCACCCGCCTGTGTCTATCCCGGCTGCCCTGACCATTACCCCCATCCCCCTCATCTGGGGAGGACTGGGCCTCTTCCTGCTACTCCTCCACTCCGCCCTCCTCTGCCTGCGGCACATCGCCCCTCTGCTGGGCTATGTTCTGCAGGACGCAGCACACCACAATGATGCGGCCGACCCTATCTGACCGATACCGGACGGCGCCCCAGAGAGGTCCAGGCACCTGAAACGCATCTTCAGCACGCCAAAGCACCTCTCTATCACTCCCCTTGTCGCTACATGGGCATCATTGTAGCGGTTCTCCACCTCATTGCGTGGCCTCCGTATAGGCGTCATCAGCCACGATCGCAATGGGTAGCCCCTGTCGCCCAGCAACCAGCCCCTCAGCCGCGGATGGTGTCCCTCGTACATGCCGGGGATGGATGACCGCGACAACACGTATGAGTCGTGTACACTGCCTGGGTAACGGGCGCAGACGTGCAGGATCATCATGCGGTGGTCGCAGACCACCTGTATGTTCATCGAATAGGTCCCCTTCCTATTGGTGAACATGGCCCTGTTATCTGCAGGTGGCCGCACGGCGACGTGCATCCAATCAATCGCGCTCTGGACCATGGGGAACCCGGCCACGGCAGAGAAGCCCACGGCCCGGGCATCTTGGCTGGCCCGGTCCACAGGGAAGCGGATGTAGCGGTGCGCCATGGCATATAGGGCACTTGTCACTGCCCGGATGCACCGATGTCTGCGATATGCCGGACAGGTCCCCACTCGGTGCCTGGAATGACACCGTTGCATAAAAGTTCAGGGCCACCGTAACCTTGACGGACACGGGGAGAGGGTGTCCCCCGCCAGTGCCACGCGGTAACAGGTGTGCCAGCAGGTGGCAGATGTGTTCCACGGTTTCCCGCCTCATCCGGAGTCTCCTCCTGCATTCCCGGTCCGTGAGGTCCTGGTATGACTGCCGGGGCCGGTACACACGGGGCGCCCTCGGGTGCCTCCGTTGCCGTGGGGCCGCGACGTCCTCCTCCCCCTCCTCGTCCTGTCGGTCAGGTGTCCCTCCAGCCTGGGCGGCTGCCGCCTGTCCCTCTGCGGCAGCCTGCGCCGCCTCTCTGGCACGCTCCTCCTCCTCCTCCTCCTCATCCAGGGCAACATAGACATTAGCAGCTCCCTGGCACGGACCCCCCATCCCCCTCCCCAGCACGCATCCCCCCAACCTCCTCCCCGGCACGGACCCCAACCTTCTCCCCGGCACGGACCCCCCATCCCCCTCCCCGGCACGGACCCCCCCAACCTCCTCCCCGGCACGGACCCCCCATCCTCCTCCCCGGCATGGACCCCCCATCCCCCTCCCCGGCACGGACCCCCCCAACCTCCTCCCCGGCACGGAACCTCCATCCCCCTCCCCGGCACGGACCCCCCCAACCTCCTCCCCGGCACGGATCCCCCTCCCGGCACTCCCCCGGAGCCCAGCCCACTCTAACCCCCCCCCCCCCCCCCCGCCGCACACACACACACACATCCCGAGACACACCTCTCCCCACACATTCAGACTGCGGCCACGCCATCGCCTGCCCAGAGCCAACCCCCCAGGCCGTCACTCACCTCCACGCTGGAGCACAGGGTCACGCCGATGAAAAGGAGGTTTGATTTACGTCGACGTGAACGGTCATCACGTCGACGGGACTTCGGCCCATCCGGAAGGGAGAATATCGGCAGGCCGAAAATCGGCTGCCTTGCGCAGACCCGTGCCATTCTTCGACGGCAGCGGCGCCATTAACGCCCCGCCGACTTTTCTCCCTTCGGAGACTTCGGCAACCGGCGGGGCGGGATTCACGGCGGCCAACGGCCATTCTCCGACCCGCTGGGGGGTCGGAGAATGATGCCCAGGATCTTTTAGTCCGCCGCGGTCAATGGGATTCTACCCCATGCCACTGGGAAACCCGTGGAGGGGGTACGCCATCGGCAGGACCGGGAGATCCTGCCGGTGTGGACAGCCGAAAGATCATGGGCGGGATTCTCCCCTAACCGGCGGGACGGGCCGTACCAGCGCCAAGGAGTGGCGTGAACCACTCCGGCGTCGGGCCGGCCGGAAGGTGCAGAATCCTCCGCGCCTTCAGGGACTAGACCGGCGCCGGCGGGGTTGGCCGCGTGCCAGCCGGCGCTGAAGTGCCTCCGCCGGCCGGCGCGAGTTGGCGCCTGCACGGGAGCGCCAGCGTGAGGTGGCGTCATGCGCAGGGGGGTTCTTCTCCGCTCTGGCCTAGGCAGACCATTACACTGGCTGGCGTGGAGCAAAAGAGTGCCCCCACGTCACAGGCCCGCCCATGGATTGGTGGGCCCCGATCACGGGCCAGGCCACCGTTGGACCCACCCGGGGCCAGATCCCCCGCGCCCCCCCGAGGACTCCGGAGGCCGGCCGCAGAGCCAGGTCCCGTCGGTATGGACTTTGTGTATTTTACACTGGCAGGACCTGCCGACAGCGGGCGGACACTCGGCCCATCATGGGCCGGAGAATCACCGGAGGGGGGGGGCCACTGTCAATGGCCCTCGACCGGCACGGCACGATTCCAGCCCCCGCCGAAAAACTGGCGCTGGAGAATCCGCAGCCGGCGTCGGCAATTTTCCAGCCCGGTGGGGGGTCAGAGAATCCCGTCCTTTGCATCTTGTGCTACTTCCTACTGTGTCTTCGGTAAGATTTTCAGGGATATCTGCTTACCGCTGTGTGTGTGGGCAATTTGAATGACCAGCAGCAAGCGTTTTGTGGGTTTAAATAAAAAGGATTGTTTATTTTTATGCTCACCCTGAAATTTAACACAACACTCACTCACGTAATCTCACACATGCAAACACCCTCAATGAAGGCACAGTTGAAGTCATAAACAAAAAAATTGTTCATAATTCATGTGACTGCCTGATCCTGGAAAACACACATTGCAGAGCTGGTGAAAAGCTGCAGAGTAGTTTAGATAGGTTAAATAGCCAGAGTCACGTGACAAAGTGATTTGCAGGATTCTCTTGAAGAGACGGTCTTTTTGCAAGTCACAGGGTTAGTTGCCTATAATTTGTAATCTCCGAGCCCGGCATATCCTTCACTCTATTACCACCAAGCCAAGGGATCAACCCTGGTTCAATGAAGAGTGCAGGAGGGCATGCCAGTGTCACGACACCCTGGGCAACACTGCTGTCATATTCCAACCACCCTTGACCTGGGGACGCAACACAAACAAATTAACCAATAATTCTCAGAAAAACACCCAAAGTCTTTGACCCTTGGCTGTCCCATTATTCCAGTCACAAGGGTTGTAAATTTAAACACAATTACTTTTTATTAATAACAAGAACTGTAATGAAATATGCAGCAATTTCAACTGGTTAATTATTATCTAATTCCTAATTCGCCCACTTTAACTTGCCCCACCCTCTACATTCAAGGCAAAAAAACACAGTGAAGAAGAGAGGGGTGCAAATAATAAGTTAAAGTAAAAAATAAGAGTCATTGTTTTAGATGTTTTTTTCCAGCACACTTTCCTTCAAACCAGGCTTTCAGTTGAGATTTTTGCTTTCCAGTCTGTAGTGGGTTTCACTGTAGGTTTATTCAGGTCTCTGCAGTTTTACACATACTGCAACATTTCTGGAGAAAACATGAGAGAGAGATCCTTTCCCCTGAGTGTCCAGGATTCAAACTCTGCTTTCCTTAGAAATCATTCTACTCAGGCAGGATCCAATCAACACCTATTACTAGGCAGAATACGGCCTTTTGGCCAATTCATTGGCCACAAACCAACCAATTGAACCGAGTCCAACCCCATCTCTTGGGTGTCATAACATCTGTGTCCTTTTGTCCAAAGGTAGCATAGTGTACTATGTTGTAACTTTTGAATTCCCTTCTTCCCCTGCTCGACTTAAAGATATAAGTCCATTATGCATCCATGGATCAAAACTACAGAAAGGGTAAATAAAGGAATCAACAGGAAGGATGCTTACACCAGGAAGTGTCAACCTGTTGACGCTGGATGGCAGGAGAACTTGCAAACCAACCAGCAGAAGCAGCAAGTGATAGGCGGAGCTTAGTGATTCCATGGCAACCATATCAGAATAAAGCTCTGCAGCCCTGCCATATCCAATCATGAATGATGGTGGGCAATTTAATAACTAAACGGAGGAGGAGGCTCCATATACATCAACATCCTCAGTGAAAGGGGAGCCCAGCACATCAGTGCAAAAGTGAAGGCAAGTATCTTCAGCCAGAAGTGTTGAACGGATGTTTAATTTCAGCCTCTTCCTTGGGTCCCACACATGTCATGTCCCAGTCTTAGGCCAATTCAATTCACTCCACATGTTATCAAGAAATGGCTGAAGCCACTGGATATTTCAATGGCTACGGGCCCTGACATCACAGCAATAGTACTGAAGATTGTGCTTCAAAACTACAGCACCCCCAGTCAAGCTGTTCCAGTACATCTACAACATTGACATCTATCTCACAATGTGGAAAAATGCCTCGGCATGTGCTGTCCACAAATCAGGACAAATCCAATCCAGCCAATTGCCACTCCAACAGTCTACTTTTGATCATCAGCAATATGATAGAAGGGATCGTTGGCAGTGCTATCAAGTGCCATTACACGGTAATAGACTGCACACTAAAGCTCAATTTGTTTCCCCCCAGGACTACACGACTCCTGACCTCATTGGTTCAAAAATGCACAAAACAGTTGAATTCAAGAGATGAGGTGAGCTTGACATCAAAGCAGCATTTGACTGAGCGAGACGTGCTTTCAAAATTTAAATTAGTGGGAATCAGGGGAAAAGTCTCCAGTGGTTACAGTTATACCCAACACAAAGATGGTTGTGGTTGTAGGAGGCAATTATCTCAGTCACAACATATCACTGCAGGAGTTCCTCAGGGCCGTGTCCTAGGCCCAACCATCTGCAGCTGGTTCATCATTGACCTTCCCTCCATCATAAGTTCAGAAGTGGGAATGTTCACTGATGATTGCACAATGTTCAATACTATTCAAAACTACTCAGTTACTGGTGCAGTTCATGTCCAAATGCAGCAAGATCGGGGGAACATTTACAAATAATATTTATGCCATATAGGTGTCAGCGACCGTCAGCCATGAATCATAGAATTCTTCCAGTGCAGAAGGAGGCCATTCAGCCCATCAAATCTGCAGTGACCCTCCGAAAAAGCACCCTACCATGTCCATTCTCCCACCCGGATCCCTGGCGCTGTGAGGAGGCAGTGCGAAACACTGTTCCACCATGCCACCCCTCTCCAACAAGAGAAAATCTAACCATCTTCCCTTGAAATAAGATTTCCATTGCTGAGTCCCACACCATCAACAACCTGGGGGGTTACCATTGACCATAAAACTGACTGGACAAGACATATAAATGCTGTGGCTAAAAGAGCAGATCCAAGGCTGGAGAATCTGCAGCAACAACTCAATTCCCTGATGCATCACCCCTGCTGTCCCCCTGCCAACCCCGCCCAAAGCCTGTCCATCATCTACAAGGTACATCGCAGGAGCATGATGGAATATTCTCCACTTGCCTGGATGAGTGTAACTTTAAAAGCATTCAACAAACTTGACGCCATCCATGAAAAAGCAGCTTATTTGATTGGCTCCCCATCCACCAACCTTAGCATTCACTCCTTCCACCACCTCATACAGTTGCAGCAGTATGTGCCATCTGCAAGATGCACTGCACCAATTCACCAAGCTTCTTCAGTTTCACCTTCCAAACCCGCGATCTCTACCACTAAGAAGAATAAGGACGGCAAGTGCAAGGAAACTTTCTCCGCCCGGGATGGGCTGAGTGGCCGCCCAAAAAAGCCCGAGTCCCGCCGGCGCCGTTCACATCTGGTCTTACCCGGCGGGACCTCGGCATCCATCCTGTTTGGGGCGGCCTGGTGGGGATTGAGGGGGGGGTCCGACCTGGAGGGGGCCTCCACCGTGGCCAGGCCCGCGATCGGGGCCTACCGATTGGCGGGCCGGCCTCTCGTGGTGGGGGGCCTCTTTTGCTCCGCGGCAGCAATGCGCGCATTCGTGCCGGTCGCAGCGCGCATGCGCAGACCCGCGGCGGCCATTTGACGCCGGTATCGGCAGCTGGAGCGGCGTGGGTCACTC
The DNA here is from genome assembly GCF_047496885.1 of Scyliorhinus torazame. Classification (NCBI taxonomy): domain Eukaryota; kingdom Metazoa; phylum Chordata; class Chondrichthyes; order Carcharhiniformes; family Scyliorhinidae; genus Scyliorhinus; species Scyliorhinus torazame. The sequence continues at coordinate 189,921,678 of NC_092707.1, read as the reverse complement.
CAGTGCCATGCTGGCCTCTGTAGGGCAGAGCATCACTACACATAGCCGTCTGATTACGCTGTCGTTAAACTCTCCACTTTTTATGACAGCATCAACACTCTGCCTTCAGATGGGAGAATCCCACCCGTGGAATTTAAATTCAATTAATATAATTCAGAAATTCTGTAATGAAGACCATTAAACTATCATTGATTGTATTTAAAACCCATTTGTTCACCAATGCCCTTTACGGAAAAAAATCTACTATGCCTTTCTCGTTTGTCCTACATGTGACTCCAGAGACACAGTAATGTGATTGACTCTTGACTGTCCACTGAACACGGCCCAGCAAGCCACTCAGTTCAATTAGGATCGGGCAACATTCCAGGTCTTGCGAGTGACGCCCACAGCTCATGAAAGAATAAAGAAAGAAAGAAAAGTTTACAGTCGCCTCCACTGAAAGTTAACAATCTCCCACCAGCCATGTTGTAATCATTGGTTTTAGAATAGTGCAGGAGAAGTAGGGTAGGCAAAGGAACTAAGGAAATTCACATTATTGATTAACTGACTTGTGCAGGCTATCTGCAAGATTTCATTTCAAAGTTGCTTTGAAATATTTATTTTGTTGTCTTTTACTTTCTAACATTGTGGTCAAGTGGACGATGGAATGGAAAGATTGGGACAGTTGGTGGATGGGGAATTAGGATTTCAGTTGCTGGAATCGCTCTCGGATGAGTTCATCACTGATAGACTGGGCTGGAAGAGGCTCTCTAGATTGCCTCCTTCCATTCTTTTCCTCCTCTTTATGCTCCTTCTCCTTAGTTGCTTGCTGTTGGGCTGATGGCAATGCCTGGCCCTGGTGAAGGCACAAGGCTGTGCAGCATGCGATAGACTGCCAAAAATCCTGTTGCCCACCCTGTTGTGTGTTGCAGGGTTCTTCCAGGTGGGGGTCTAGACAGTGGAAGTAGCATTCCAGCACATCAGTGATTTACTCTATCACATTTTGTGTGGAATCCTGGGGAGGGATTCTCCGCTGGCGGGAGGCTTCACTTTGCCGGCAGCCCGGGGTTTCCCGACGGCGTGGGGCTGCCCCACAATGGGAAACCTCATTGACCGGCTGGTGTAACGAAGCGTCCCCCTGGTGGGGTGAGGCAAGGTGGGACAGAGCATCCTGGCGCAGGTTTTTATTCTATGCATTGAAGTTCCCAATCATGCAAGTGGATAGGCCTTGTGCCTCTGTTGCCTGCCCCCACCCCCCTCCAAGCAGCTGCTGCCAGGGTATTGAACACTGACCTGCATGATTCACTGCCTATGGTCATGCACCAACTGGATGTTGACGGAGTGGAAATCTTTTCAGTTCCAGTATAAAGCAGAGTCGAAATGCCATGCTCACAAAGTGATGTGCTTGAAGTTATTGACACCCTTCACCTTGGGGCATCCGAGCAAACAATCCTCTCCTACAATCCCGGAAAAGCAGGTATTCGCTGCACATGCGCTAATGCCCACAACAGTATGACGTTCAGTATAATTCACATGAAAAGTGTATGCCTAGCTCATTGATCTCACTTTGGAGCTGGAAGTACCCACAAGGGCAGGTGCTGTTTAGCACACTGGGCTAAATCACTGGCTTTGAAAGCAGACCAAGGCAGGCTAGCAGCATGGTTCAATTCCCGTACCAGCCTCCCCGAACAGGCGTGGGAATGTGGCAACTAGGGGCTTTTCACAGTAACTTAGCCTACTTGTGACAATAAGTCATTTTCATTTCAATTGTTTTTCAACAGAATTTCAAGTTGGCCTCCTGAAGGTGTGGTGCTGGTGAGGCAGGGAGGCAATTGTGATTGTGTTGGTTGGGCATTGTTGAGTGGTGGGTCAGATGGATGGGGACAGGGTTGTGGGGGACCAATAATACATACAAGAAAGAGGCAGCACAGAGACTACATGACATGACATCCCTCTATGAGTACTTGTGCACTCTTACCAGTGCCTATATCATAATTCTGTAGCTGATCCACCACAACAGTTGAAAGAATTGTCAGTGGAGCTGGACACTGAGCTCCACCTCAGATTGCAGTGATCTCTGGAGGAGGTAATTCTGGCTGAAGTTGGTTGGAAGATCTTCAACCTTGGTTTGGGTACCCAGTGTTGGGCCCCACCAACACTAGGATGGGGCGCTCATGGAATCGCCTCCTCCCGTTAGTTTCTTACATATCCACCAACATTCATTACAGGATGTGACAGAGTGGCCTGATCTGTTTCTGCATGATTTTTTTGCACTTTAAAATACATGTAGCCTTGTGTTGGTGCGTCCCTAGGTTACGTCCTCATTTTCAGCTATACCTGTTCCTGGCTTGATCGTCTGCATCCCTCATTAGATTACGGTTTTTCATCTGGCTTGATGACGATGGATGGTAGGGTGATGAAGTTACCATACAATGAGATTACACATTGTGGGGGTAGAGAATTGCATTGCTACCATTGGCCCTCAGCACCTCATGGGTGACCAGCTTTGAATTACGAGATTTGTTCTTCATCTATCTAACTTGGCTGCTGAGCTGCCGATGATTCTTGGAGTTTTAGTTTGTGAAGATCAATAGCAGTTTCAAGAGGTTGTAGGGAAAGCAAATAAGGTATTAAGTTGTACACTTAGGGCATTTAAACTGCAAGTACAATATTTTTCTTGTAGAAGGCTTGATCTGTTTACATTTAGATTATATCCAGTTCCTCCATGGTGAGGCATATTGAGGGCCTGAGAAAGGTTCAGCAGTGTTCCATGCAACTGATTGATAGTGACCGGGATTCTCCATTCTGTGGACTAAGCCCCCACGCCGGCGGGAGAACCGGGATCAACCACTCCGGCGTCAACAGCTCCCCAAAGTGCGGAATTCTCCACACTTTCAGGGGCTAAGTGGACGCCGGAGGGATTGGCGCCGCTCCAGCTGGCGCCAAAGGGACGGTGCGAGCTTGCGCATGTGCCAAAGGGCCGGCGTGATCTCGCGCATGCGGTAAACACCGGCGTGGTTCCGTGCATACGCTGACTGGCTGGCATATTCTGCCGCCTCCGCAGGGGGTTCTCTTCTCTGCGCCGGCCATGGAACAGGCCCGACTGCAGATCAGTGGGCCCCGATCACAGGCCAGACCACCTTGGGCAACCCCCCCCCCCCCCCCCCCCCCCCGGGTTGGATCCCCCCCTCCCCCCGAGTACCGCCCCCGCTGACTTACCTGCTAGGTCCTGCCGTTGCGTGAGTTGAGTGATTCAAGCTGGCGATACTGGCCAAAAATGGATGGCCGCTCGGCCTATCGGGGCCCAGAGAATTGCTGGGGGGGCCGCTTCCAACGGCCCCCAACCGGCGTGGCGTGAATCCTGCCCCAACCCGAAAAACGGTGCCGGAGAATACGGCAGCCGGCGTTGGGGTGGCACGACGGGATTCGCGCCGCCCCCCCGCCGGGGATTCTACGACCCGGCGGGGGTTCGGAGAATGAGTTTAAGGACCTGTTGTTATCAGAATAGACATTTTCACCTTAGAAAAGTATAAACTTCAAAGTGATATGACCAAAGTATTTCGAGTAATACAAGTATGAAGTTCTTTCTTGGTGGATTGGTCATTTTTGCAGTAGGTGGCTGGGGGCCATCAGTATAATAATAATAATCTTTATTATTGTCACAAGGAGGCTTACATTAACACTGCAATGAAGTTACTGTGAAAAGCCCATAGTCGTCACATTCCAGCACCTGTTCAGGTACAGTGAGGAAGAATTCAGAATGCCCAATTCACCGAAAGGTTTTCGGGGCTTTTTGGAGGAAACCCACACAAACACGAGGAAAACGTGCAGATTCCACACAGACAGTGCCCCAAGCCGGGCTTCGAACATGGGACCCTGGTGCTGTGAAGCAGCAATGCTAACAACTATGCTACCGTGCCACCCTGGTACGTTTCTGAAAAGCATGACGTTATACTGGATGAGAGTCATCAGGAGTAGATACAGGCGTAGTGGAAGAGGGCTGAGTGAGTCCAGGAGCGTAAAATACATCTCCAGTTATCGGCCGGTTGATAGAGACCATGGATGGAAGTCGCCGGAACTTGATTAAATACATTTGGAGGTCTGAGAGTAATTTGCCAACTTGAGCTACACATTTTATTCTCTTTTTTTTGCCTTTCCCAGGAGATTCTCTGAGTGTATCAAGGGTAGCAGGTTGGCATCTGGTTGATAATATGTCACAATGGATCACATGTATCACATGTTCCTAATATAATGAGGCTTTAAGATCATCCATTGTGCTACCGTTTTTTTAACGTGAATTTTGTCAGTAGGGCATGCCATGTTCTGTCGACTGGCCAAGGTTAATGATGAACTACAGAACATGTAGTTTAAATTAATTTAGTGTAGAACAACTGTGTGGTAAGATAACTAGGATAAAAAAACACTAAACAACTATTGTGGAACGACTGGTGTTATCGTGCGGGGCGCAGAGGTTGCTGAAGAGTGCTTGCTGAGAAGGGGAGTGAATAACAGGTAAGCTCTTTCTTTCTTTTACTTTTTTTATCGAGAGGGGATAGCAGGGAAGGTAGTGCAATGTTCCTCCTGCAGAATGTTTGAGGTGAGGGATGCCGTCAGTGTCCCTGCTGATTTCATCTGTGGGAAGTGCACCCATCACCAGCTCCTCAGAAAACGCGTTAGGGAACTGGAGCTGGAGCTGGATGAACTTCGGATCATTTGGGAGGCCGAGGTGGTCATAGATAGAAGCTTCAGGGAAATAGTTACTCTGAAGAATAAAGATAGATGGGTGACGGTGAGAGGGGCAGGGAGGAAGCAGTCAGTACAGGGATCCCCTGTTGTCGTTCCCCTTAGTAACAAGTATACCGCTTTGGATACTGTTGGGGAGGAGGGACTTACCAGGGATAAACCATGGGGTACAGGTCTCTGGCACAGAGTCTGTCCCTGTTGCTCAGAAGGGAAGGGGGGAGGGGAGTAGAGCATTAGTCATTGGAGACTCCATAGTTAGGGGGATAGATAGGAGATTCTGTGGGAACGAGAGAAACTCGCGGTTGGTGTGTTGCCTCCCAGGTGCCAGGGTGAGTGATGTCTCGGATCGTGTTTTGGGGATCCTTAAGGGGGAGGGGGAGCAACCCCAAGTCGTGGTCCACATAGGTACCAATGACATAGGTAAGAAAAGGGATAGGGATGTAAGGCAGGAATTCAGGGAGTGAGGTGGAAACTTAGATCTGGGACAAACTGAGTTATTTTCTCTGGGTTGTTACCCGTGCCACTTGATAGCGAGACGAGGAATAGGGAGAGAGAGGAGTTAAACACGTGGCTATCGGGATGGTGCAGGAGGGAGGGTTTCAGATTTCTGGATAATTGGGGCTCATTCTGGGGTCGGTGGGACCTCTACAAACGGGATGGTCTACACCTGGACCAGAGGGGTACTAATATCCTGGGTGGGAAATTTGCTAATGCTCTTCGGGAGGGTTTAAACTAGTTCAGTAGGGGCTTGGGAACCTGAATTGTAGCTCCAGTATACAGGAGGTTGAGAGTAGTGAGGTCATGAGTAAGGTTTCAAAGTTGCAGGAGTGTACCGGCAGGCAGGAAGGTGGTTTAAAGTGTGTCTTCTTCAATGCCAGGAGCATCTGGAATAAGGTGGGTGAACTTGCGGCATGGGTTGGTACCTGGGACTTCGATGTTGTGGCCATTTCGGAGACATGGATAGAGCAGGGACAGGAATGGTTGTTGCAGGTGCTGGGGTTTAGATATTTCAGTAAGCTCAGGGAAGGTGGTAAAAGAGGGGGAGGGGTGGCATTGTTAGTCAAGGACAGTATCACGGTGGCAGAAAGGACGTTTGATGAGGACTCGTCTACTGAGGTAGTATGGGCTGAGGTTAGAAACAGGAAAAGAGAGGTCACCCTGTTAGGGATTTTCTATCGGCCTCCGAAAAGTTCCAGAGATGTAGAGGAAAGGATTGCAAAGATGATTCTGGATAGGAGCGAAAGCAACAGGGTAGTTGTTATGGGGGACTTTAACTTTCCAAATATTGACTGGAAACGCTATAGTTCGAGTACTTTAGATGGGTCCGTTTTTGTCCAATGTGAGCAGGGGGGTTTCCTGACACAGTATCTAGATAGGCCAACGAGAGGCGAGGCCATATTGGATTTGGTACTGGGTAATGAACCAGGACAGGCGTTAGGATTTGGAGGTAGGTGAGCACTTTGGTGATAGTGACCACAATTTGATTGCATTTACTTTAGTAATGGAAAGAGATAGGTATATACCGCAGGGCAAGAGTTATATCTGGGGGAAAGGCAATTATGATGCGATGAGGCAAGACTTAGGATGCATCGGATGGAGAGGAAAACTGCAGGAGATGGGCACAATGGAAATGTGGAGTTTGTTCAAGGAACAGCTACTGCGTGTCCTTGATAAGTATGTACCTGTCAGATAGTGAGGAAGTGGTCGAGCAAGGGAACCGTGGTTTACTAAAGCAGTCGAAACACTTGTCAAGAGGAAGAAGGAGGCTTATGTAAAGATGAGACATGAAGGTTCAGTTAGGGCACTCAAGAGTTACAAGTTAGCTAGGAAGGACCTAAAGAGAGAGCTAAGAAGAGCCAGGAGGGGACATGAGAAGTCTTTGGCAGGTAGGATCAAGGATAACACTAAAGCATTCTATAGATATGTCAGGAATAAATGCATGACTAGGGTAAGAGTAGGGCCAGTCAAGGACAGTAGTGGGAAGTTGTGCTTGGAGTCCGGGGAGATAGGAGAGGTGCTAAATTAATCTTTTTCATCAGTATTCACACAGGAAAAAGACAATGTTGTCGAGGAGAATACTGAGATTCAGGCTACTAGACTAGAAGGGCTTGAGGTTCACAAGGAGGAGGTGTTAGCAATTCTGGAAATTGTGAAAATAGATAAGTCCCCTGGGCCGGATGGGATTTATCCTAGGATTCTCTGGGAAGCTAGGGAGGAGATTGCTGAGCTTATGGCTTTGATCTTTAAGTCATCTTTGTCTACAGGAATAGTGCCAGAAAACTGGAGTACAGCAAATGTTGTCCCCTTGTTCAAGAAGGAGAGTAGAGACAACCCAGGTAACTATCGACCAGTGAGCCTTACTTCTGTTGTGGTCAAAATCTTGGAAAGGTTTATGAGAGATAGGGTGTATAATCATCTGGAAAGGAATAATTTGATTAGAGATAGTCAACACGGTTTTGTGAAGGGTAGGTCGGCCTCACAAACCTTATTGAGTTCTTTGAGAAGGTGACCAAACAGGTGGATGAGGGTAAAGCAGTTGATGTGGTGTATATGGATTTCAGTAAAGCGTTTGACAAGGTTCCCCACGGTAGGCTACTTCAGAAAACACGGAGGCATGGGATTCAGGGTGACTTAGCAGTTTGGGTCAGAAATTGGCTAGTTGGAAGAAGACAAAGGGTGGTGGTTGATGGGAAATGTTCAGACTGGAGTCCAGTTACTAGTGGTGTACCACAAGGATCTGTTTTGGGGCCACTGCTGTTTGTCATTTTTATAAATGACCTGGAGGAGGGCGTAGAAGGATGGGTGAGTAAATTTGCAGATGACACTAAAGTCGGTGGAGTTGTGGACAGTGCGGAAGGATGTTACAAGTTACAGAGGGACATAGATAAGCTGCAGCGCTGGGCTGAGAGGCGGGAAATGGAGTTTAATGCAGAAAAGTGTGAGGTGATTCATTTTGGAAGGAATAACAGGAAGACAGAGTATTGGGCTAATGGTAAGCATCTTGGCAGTGTGGATGAGCAGAGAGATCTCGGTGTCCATGTACATAGATCCCTGAAAGTTGCCACCCAGGTTGAGAGGATTGTTAAGAAGGCGTACGGTGTGTTAGCTTTTATTGGTAGAGGGATTGAGTTTCGGAGCCATGAGGTCATGTTGCAGCTGTACAAAACTCTGGTGCGGCCGCATTTGGAGTATTGCGTGCAATTCTGGATTATAGGAAGGATGTGGAAACATTGGAAAGGGTGCAGAGGAGATTTACCAGAATGTTGCCTGTTATGGAGGGAAGATCTTATGAGGAAAGGCTGAGGGGCTTGAGGCTGTTTTCATTAGCGAGAAGAAGTTTAAGAGGTGACTTAATTGAGGCATACAAGATGATCAGAGGATTGGATAGGGTGGACAGTGAGAGCCTTCTTCCTCGGATGGTGATGTCTAGCACGAGGAGACATAGCTTTAAATTGACGGGTGATAGATATAAGACAGATGTCAGAGGTAGGTTCTTCACTCAGAGAGTAGTAATGGCGTGGAATGCCCTACCTGCAACAGTAGTGGACTCGCCAACACTAAGGGCATTCAAATGGTCATTGGATAGACATATGGACGATAAGGGAATAGTGTAGATGGGCTTTAGAGTGGTTTCACAGGTCGGCGCAACATCGAGGGCCGAAGGGCCTGTACTGCTCTGTAATGTTCTATATTCTATGTTCTACTGCAAATACATCTATCTCCCAGCACGAGCTGCTCCCAGATCCCACAGTGATGTGATGCGTTTACAGTGCCACCTAGTTGTTGGAGATCGTGCATAACATTACGTACAAACTTACATTATGCATATCATCACAGTGCAGTCTTCAAACACTTTTTAAAGTTGGAATGTCCCTGTCAGAACAACATGAGTGAAAGCCACCATAGTCCCCAAGGACCAGAGGCTGCTCTCCCCTTTTGAGAGAGAGAGCTGACTAGTGGTGATTTAACTGGAGGGCCACCACATCTCAGACAAGGTGCAAAGTTGAGAAGAGTGGAGGGGGGGAGGGGGGGGTTGTCCTCATGGATAACCTTTGCTAATATGGGAATTGAACCCATGCTGTGCTGTTGCTGACACTCCACGTCACGAAGCAGCTGTCCAGCCAACTGAGCTAACCAACCCGCCACATAATGTTTACGTCGCCACAGTCTCAGAGGACCATAGGCCGCCCTCCCTTTGAGGGTTGACTGGTGGTGATTTAACCTGAGGGTCAGCACACTTCAGGCGAGGGGCAAGGTTGAGAAAGTGGGGCCTTTTGGAGTCACACAGCACCATGAACCAGCTGTCCAGCCAACTGAGCTAACCAACCCAACGTGAGTAGGGAGCACGTGTAATACTGCCCATTATTCTTGCTACTGAGAGGAGGCGGCTCAACATGCAGATTTTAAAATATGATTTTCGCACTGGTTGCTGATCTTTCTGATAGATGATGAGAGCTGAAGTCATTCGGAGAAGGAGAGAGGCAGACAGTGGGCAGTCAAGACTGAAATGAAACATGTGGAGCCAAATCTGTTTGACAATAATGCGTGCACTGAATACCCTGTTACTGCAACTGATGAAGTGAAACAAGTGAATTCAGCTCTTTCTATTGGTGCCACATGTGCCAGCAGTGACTCACAACAGCCGCACTGCTGTATCCCTTTGAATCAGGTGCACAACCATTTTAGATCTGCGACTATCACGAAACATGCCTTATAGTTGCCATTTTTAGAAGGGAATGTCAGGTCTCCATGCTAAAAGAACAGAATGATTACTAACAAAGAAAAATAAATCAACTTTGGCTTATAGCACAGGCAATGACGTCAGCTCTGTGAACAATCTACTTTTTTCATGGAGATGACAGCCTGATTAAGAACAGATGGCAGGGTGACCACTTTGGGTCCCAACGACCAGTTTAATTTCTTTTTAAAATTGATTTAATAACATCTAACATTTATTACTTTTAACATGAATATTTGTCTAACGTGTAATTTTAAAGATCTTTCGGGCTGGCACGAAGGTGCTGTGGAGGACCATCTGCATTTAACACATGCTAAATTTGTTCTGGGAGTGCTTGATATTGACAGGCCATAAGAAGTTGTAAACTGGTCCGTCTCCGAGCATCAGACACCTCCCTCACTTAAATGAAATGCAGATGGTGTTACTAATGGTCTGAAATGTTTCTCACTTGCAATAACAACGCCCGTGAGCCATTAGACCCATTCACTTGTGGGATGTAAACTGCAATCCCATTGCTTCCCGTTACGTTCCCACCATGTCGTTTTGTTTAATGAATCAGATAGTTTGCCAGTGATGCAGCCAGCACTAGCTGTTATTTGGACATGTCACACTCATGACGGTTCGAGTGCAATGAACTTTCTATTTCAACCCACTATTAATCTCAGGGATACCAAGTCAGATCCAACAGGTTGATGCAAGGTGAAGCTGCTTGTGCTTTCCCCAACACCCCCAGCCTGAGAAGGCAACCTTACTTTATCCATGTGAAATGTTTCCATTTCCCTTGTTCGGCATCGAAGAATGAACGTGGCATTTTAATAGCAATTAGTGGTAAATTTGATACAGTTTTGCCCAGAAAGCACTCATTTGAGATTATCAAACTTTATTTCTTATCTGATCCTACAGCCAAAAGGCAAAGACTTCAGTGATCTTTCTTCTGTACCCCTTGCAGGCAGAGATTAAGTCAGCAAGTGTGTGTGTGTGTGTTTGTTGCAGTGGGATGGGCAGGGGGGGGGGCGGTACTGGGGGTGGGGTGTTGAGCTGCTATTCTGGTGATGTTACTGGATCGAGTATCCAGAGGACTTGCCTAATACTCTGGAGATATGGGCTGAAATCACACAATGGCAACTGGTGGAATTTAAATTTAACTGAGAAATGTAGTCAAATTAAAAATCTGGGTTGAAGATAGCCTCAGTAATGGTGACCATGGGCGTCATTCTCCGACCCCCGCCGGGTTGGAGAATCGCCAGGGGCTGCCGTGAATCCCGCCCCCGCCGGTTGCCGAAGTCTCCGGTACCGGATATTCGGCGGGGGCGGGAATCGGGCCGCGCCGGTTGGCAGGCCCCCCCAGCTCGATTCTCCGGCCCGGATGGGCCGAAGTCCCGCCGATAAATTGCCTGTCCCGCCGGCGTGGATTAAACCACCTTTTGAACGGCGGGACAAGGCGGCGTGGCCGGGCTCCGGGGTCCTGGGGGGGGGGGGGCGCGGGGCGATCTGGCCCCGGGGGGTGCCCCCACGATGGCCTGGCCCGCGATCGGGGCCCACTAATCCGCGGGCGGGCCTGTGCCGTGGGGGCACTCTTTCCCTTCCGCCTCAGCCACGGTCTCCACCATGGCGGAGGCGGAAGAGACTCCCCCCACTGCGCATGCGTGGGAAACTGTCACCGGCCGCTGATGCTCCCGCGCATGCGCCGCCCGGAGATGACATTTCCGCGCCAGCTGGCGGGGCAACAAAGGCCGTTTCCTCCAGCTGGCGAGGCGGAAATTCCTCCGGCGCCGGCCTAGCCCCTCAATGTTGGGGCTCGGCCCCCAAAGATGCGTAGCATTCCGCACCTTTGGGGCGGCACGATGCCCGTCTGATTGGCGCCGTTTTGGGCGCCAGTCGGCGGACATCGCGCCGTTTCGGGAGAATGTCGCCCCATGAAACCATCATAGGTTGTTGTAACAACCCATCTGTTTCATTAATGTCCTTCAGGGAAGAAAATCTGCTGCCTGGCATACAGCTATGCTGTTGAATCTTAACTGATCTCAATGGGGGATCATGGATTTGCAACAAATGTTGGCCTTGCCAATCCACATCCAAGAAAAAAATTTAAGACGTCCACGCAATGGTCCAGATTTTTAAAAAAAGCTAATTTACAGGATGTGGGCTTCACTGGTTAGGCCAGCATTTATTGCCTATCCTTAGTTGCTCTTCAGAAGGTGGTGGTGAGTTGCCTTCCTGAACCACCGCAGTCTCTGAGGTGGAGGTGCACTCACAATGTTGTTAGGAAGGGAGTTCCAGGATTTTGACCCAGAGTCTGTGAAGTAATAGTGATATATTTCCAAGTCGGGGTGGTGAGTGACTTTGAGGGAAACTTCCAGGTGGTGGGGTTCCCAGGTATCTGTTGTTCTTGTCCTTCTGGAGGATAGTGGTGGTGGGTTTGGCAGGTACTGCCTAAGGAACCTTGGCAAGTTCCTGCAGTGCATCTGTTAATCAGTGGTGGAGAGATTGAATTTTTGAGGAAGAGGTAGCAATCAAGCTGTCTGCTCTTCCCTGGATGGTGTCAAGCTTCTTGAGTGTTGTTGGAGCTGCACTCATCCAGGCAAGTGGAGAGTATTCCATTATACTCCTGACTTGTGCCTTGTAGATGATGCACAGGCTTTGGGGATCAGGAGATGAGTTAATTGCTGTAGGATTTTTAGCATTTGATCTGCAACCACCATAATCACCTTCCCTTGTGCCAGGTATGACTCCAGTGAGCATAGAATTTTCCCCCTGATTCCCATTGACTCCAATTTTACTCGAGTTCATTGATGCCATACTCAGTCAAATGATGTCAAGGGCAGTCACTCTCACCTCACCTCTGGCATTCAGCTCTTGCGTCCATGGCTAGTCCAATTCAGCTTTTGATCAATGGTAACCCCCAGAATGTTGATTGTGGGGGATTCAGCCATGATAAGGCCATTGGATGTCCAATGCCTGCCGCTCCGCAATGATGAAGGGCCACAGGTCCAATGTGCCCCCCTCCAGTCTGCTCTCTCTCCCTGCAGTTGTGTGCCGCCTTCTCCTGAGGGTTGGAGGATACAGAAAATGCACATTGTGAGACATAGGACACGGGCAGCACCAGGAGTGGGCAGCTATTGTCTACCTCATTTAGCATGGTGGTAGTGCCAGAAACCACGATGGAGGGTATCCTCCATGTGAAGATGGGACTTTGTCTCCACAAGGATTGTGCAGTGGTCAATTCTACTGATACTGTCATGGACAGATGCATCTGCAGCAGTCAGGTTGGTGAGGATGAGGTCAAGTGTCTTTTTCCCTCTTGTTGGTTCCCTCATCACCTGCTGCAGTCCCAGTCTAGCAGCTATAGAAACATATAAAATAGAAGGGCCATTTAGCCCTTTATGCTTGCTCCACCATTCATTATGAACATGGCCGATCATCCAACCCAATAGCCTAATCCCGCTTTCCCCGATATCCTTTGATCCTCTCCGCCTTAAGTGCTATATCTAACTTCTTCTTGAAAACATGCAATGATTTGGCCTCAACTAATTCCTGGGGTAACAAATTCCATAGGCCGACCACACTCTTAGGACTCGGCCAGCTCGGTCTGTGGTGGTACTATTGAGCCACCCTGGGTGATGGACATTGATGATATTCTGTGTGCTTGCCACCCTCAGTACTTCCTCCAAGTGATGTTCAACATGGAGGAGTACTAATTGATCACTGATGCTGGAGGATGCGTGATAATCAGCAGGAGATTTCCTTACCCATGTTTAACCTGAAGTCATGAGACTTCTGGGGCGAGATTCTCCGACCCCCCAGCGGGCCGCCTCCGCCGCCGAAGTCTCCGAAGGGAGAAAAGTCGGCGGGGCGTCAATGGCACCGCAGACCTCGGAGAATGGCACGGGTGGGCGCAAGGCAATGGATTTTGGTCATGTCGATATTCTCCCGTCCGGATGGGCCGAAGTCCCGTCGACGTGATGACGGGTCACGTCGGCGTAAATCAAACTTCTTTTCAATCGCCGTCAACCTGTGCTCAAGGTTTACGCCGACCAGCGTGGAGGTGGATGACGGCCTGGGGGGTTGGCCGCTGGACGGACGATGGCGTGGCCACAGTCTCAATGTGTGGGGGAGAGGTGTGTGTAGGGTTTTGTGTGTGTGTGTGCGGCCGGGGGGTGGTAGAGTGGGCTGGGCTACGGGGCCGTGCCGGGGAGGAGGATGGGGTCCGTGCTGGGGAGGAGGGATGGGGAGGTCCGTGCCGGGGAGGAGGATGGGGGGGTCCGTGCCGGGGAGGAGGATGGGGTCCGTGCCGGGGAGGGGGGATGGGGGGGTCCGTGCCGGGGAGGAGGGTGGGGTCCGTGCCGGGGAGGGGGGGTGCGAGGGCAAGTGAGTTGGTCCACCTGGCCAGGTGCCAGCCTCCAACAGTTGGACCCATGCAGTCCATGCCACCTGGCTGGGGGGAGGAGGAGGTATGGGCAATGATGACATGTTGTCGTTCCCCCCAACCCCCCCCCCAACCAGGCCGTCATGTTTTCAGACCATCCAGCGATGTTGGCCGCCGTGGCGGCAGCCGCTAATGTCTATGTTGCACTGGATGAGGAGGAGGAGGAGGAGCGTGCCAGAGAGGCGGCGCAGGCTTCCGCAGAGGGACAGGCAGCAGTCGCCCAGGCTGGCGGGACACCTGACCGACAGGACAAGGAGGGGGAGGAGGACGTCGCGGCCCCACGGCAACGGAGGCACCCGAGGACGCCCCGTGTGTACCGGCCCCGGCTGTCATACCAGGACCTCACGGACCGGGAATGCAGGAGGAGACTCCGGATGAGGCGGGAAACCGTGGCACACATCTGCCACCTGTTGGCACACCTGTCACCGCGTGACACTGGCGGGGGACACCCTCTCCCCGTGTCCGTCAAGGTTACGGTGGCCCTGAACTTTTATGCAACGGGGTCATTCCAGGCACCGAGTGGGGACCTGTCCGGCATATCGCAGACATCGGTGCACCGGTGCATCCGAGCAGTGACAGACGCCCTATATGCCATGGCGTACCGCTACATCCGCTTCCCTGTGGACCGGGCCAGCCAAGAAGCCCGGGCCGTGGGCTTCTCTGCCGTGGCCGGGTTCCCCATAGTCCAGGGCGCGATTGATGGGATGCACGTCGCCGTGCGGCCACCTGCAGATAACAGGGCCGTGTTCACCAATAGGAAGGGGACCTATTCGATGAACATACAGGTGGTCTGCGACCACCGCATGATGATCCTGCACGTCTGCGCCCGTTACCCGGGCAGTGTACACGACTCATACGTGTTGTCGCGGTCATACATCACCGGCATGTACGAGGGACGCCATCCGCGGCTGAGGGGCTGGTTGCTGGGCAACAGGGGCTACCCATTGCGATCGTGGCTGATGACGCCTGTACGGAGGCCACGTAATGAGGCGGAGAACCGCTACAATGATGCCCATGTAGCGACAAGGGGAGTGATAGAGAGGTGCTTTGGCGTGCTGAAGATGCGTTTCAGGTGCCTGGACCTCTCTGGGGGCGCCCTCCAGTATCGGTCAGATAGGTTCGGCCGCATCATTGTGGTGTGCTGCGTCCTGCACAATATAGCACAGCAGAGGGGCGATGTGCCGCAGGCAGAGGAGGGCGGAGTGGAGGAGCAGCAGGAAGAGGCGCAGTCCTCCCCAGATGAGGGGGATGGGGGCAATGGTCAGGGCAGACGGGCTAGACACGGGCGGGTGGCTGTCCACCGTTACCGGCTGGGCCAGCCGCACGGGACAGGCTGATAGACGCCCGCTTCACTGACTAGATGGGCGTGGGAATCGGGTAGTATGGCCACAGACTGCACACCATGGCAACAGCCGACCAACCACACCCCCCACCCATCCACCCACCCAGCACCCTCACCCCCCTCCCCAACCCCACCCACCCCACCCGCATGCACACCACCCCCCCATTGCCGATCCACCTGCGGCACAACGGCCGGGCTCACACAGTTGCCGGTGGACGCGTGTCTATCGCAGGCCATGGAGGATGATGACAACCCGCCCTGCGATGCGCTCCTGGCTCCACTTCGTTGGACTATGTCTGACCCATGGCCACAGTACCACCATCCACCCGGACCATCTCTGCATGCGGCTGTGACACTGCAGCACACGGTCCCGTCCTCTGCCCGGGGGGATGTTGATGGCGGCCCAGGGGGAAGGGGGCAGACTCACCTGGGGCTGAGGTAAGACCACCCCTCACACACACACTTGCGCTCAACGTGCATGACACCCCCGCACGCTTTGGACAGAGCACAAAGGCAGCTTCTGTAGGTGTAACATTGACTTTAATAACCAAAGAAGTTCATGCACGTGCCCTAGCCCCTAAAACTCATCTGTGCCCTGCACCCGTGCCAACTTACTCAGTGTCTAATTGTTTGGCCTTATGGGCCCTTTGACTACGTCTACGTTGTTCCCCAGACGGCACAGCAGAACTGGAGGTGGACTCCTGTGATTCCTGCTCTCTGACACGGGATCCCTTTGGCGGCCGTTTCCTGGGGCGTCCTGGCCTAGATGGGCCAGGCTGCGGCCCGGGCGACTGGGATGGCGAGCTGCCAGCCTGTCCTGCCTGTTGCCCACCCGATGCACCTGGGACGGAAGGGGGGGGAGTCCGAGGTGTCGCGGTGTACCGGGACCTCCCCTACAGAGGGAGCCGGGACGGACCACACCACCTCCTCCTCCCTCGGGGTGCCCGATGGGCCCCAGGCCTCTACATGGGTGGGGGATGCGAACGGACTGGCCATCCGACGCTCCCCCAACATCTGGCGCTGCCAGTCCTGGAGGCCTGTGCTGGTATCGACAGGGGTCTGCAGGTTTGCAGCCATGGAGCTCAGGGGATTGGCAAACCCTGTCTGTGACTGTGCGACACCGGCTCGCACATGGCCAATGGCGCCGATGCCCTCAGCAATGGCCTGCAGAGACTGGGCCATGGCCTGCAGAGACTGGGCCATGGCGTTGAGCGCATCTGCCATCTGGCGCTGGCACTGGCTCATGGCCGCCTGTGAGGGGGCAGCCATGTCCTGGGCCACAGACGCCGCCTGCACGGAAGGCCCCAGGCCTCGCAAACCGTTCCCCATGTCTGACACCGTCGCACCCATTGCTTCCACCGCGGACGCCACCCGTGCGGTGTTGGCCTGGGTGGCACGCATGACCGCCATCACTCCCAGCTCCTGGACGCGGGTGGACTCCTCCACCTGCGACTGCAGCCGCCGCAAGCCGGCCGTCACCCTCTTCGCTCGTCTCCGGGTCGGTGGTTGCATCGGATATATGGGTGGGTGTGGTAACTCCAGGAACCCGGGTCCATCTGGGCGGCAGATGTTCGCTTGGGCTAGGCTGCCCTCCGACCGCCCGGCCCCTCTGCTGCTCCTACCTCCACCTGCTGTACCAGGACGGCTGTGTTGTGCGCACCAGTGAGTGTACCAGACGCCTCATCACTAAAGTGCCCAACCGAGGTGAGTGTTTCTGCGATGGTGGAGGGTGTTGGTGACAGCAGTGGCGTTGTGTCGTGCTCTTCGTCCCACTCTGAGTCCATGGCACTTTGGGGTGGGGGTTCGTCTCCACCCATCCACTCTGTGTCACTGTCCGGTATTTCGTTTTCCTGGGTAGTGCTGTCCCGTGTAGGGGTGTCCTGGGCAGTGCTGTCCCGGGTAGTGGTGTCCTGGGTAGTGGTGTCCTGGGTAGTGGTGTCCTGGGGAGTGGTGTCCTGGCCCGGCTGTGACGGGGGCCTGTGGCTGCCCCTCTCGTCGCTGGGTGGCACACGCCTGTGTCGTTGCACCCGCACGAGACGGGGGTGTCGTCTCCCTGTTGCTCCAGGTCTCTCCGTCTCCAGTGGACTCCAAGGGACATCCTGCGGGCGTCGCATGCCGGAGGGTCCGGGTCTCTCCGTCTCCCGTGGTGTGTGAGGGGCATCCTGCGGGCGTTGCATGCCGGAGGATCCGGGTCTCTCCGTCTCCCGTGGCCTCCGAGGGGCATCCTGCGGGCGGTCTGCATCTGCGGGGATGGGTGCCTCGACGTATGCTCCTGCGATACACAATGAAGCATGCATGGTTAGACACGCAGGCAGTGATCAGGTGATATGGGGAAGGGGGATATAGGGGAGGGGGGATATGGGGGAGGGGGATATGGGGGAGGGGGGATATAGGGGAGGGGGGATATGGGGACGGGCTGTCGGTGGCTCACTTGCTAGTATGCCCGCGACCTCTGCATCAGCAACCTCCCGGTCCTCAGGTCCGCCAGCCAGTTCCAGGGCCCTTTCCTCGTGTTCGGTCAGTGGCCTCTCATCAGCGGTGCCTCCTCCAGTCCTCACATGCTCCCTGGTGTTGTGTGCGCGCTTCTCCTGTGGGGGGTGGTGGCATGGGTAAAAGGCAACAGTGTTAGGCAGGTATATGAATGCACGTCATCGGTTGCGCGTGTATTGCAGAGGTTAAGGTTAGGGCTGGATTCACTTGGGGAAATGGGGGAAGGCGGATATGGGGGAGGGAGGATATGGGGGATATGGGGGAAGGGGGATATGGGG
Organism: Scyliorhinus torazame; assembly: GCF_047496885.1. Taxonomy (NCBI): domain Eukaryota; kingdom Metazoa; phylum Chordata; class Chondrichthyes; order Carcharhiniformes; family Scyliorhinidae; genus Scyliorhinus; species Scyliorhinus torazame. The sequence continues at coordinate 189,903,682 of NC_092707.1, read as the reverse complement.
GAGGGGGATATGGGGGAGGGGGGATATGGGGATATGGATATCGGGCAGGGGGGAGGCTCACCCTGGCTGCTCTGACGAGGTTGTTCACCTTCTTGTGGCACTGTGTGCCTGTCCATGGTGTCATGGCCACAGCGGTGACGGCCTCTGCCACCTCCCTCCACAGACGCCGGCTGTGGCGTGGGGCAACTCTGCGGCCATGTCCGGGATACATGGCCTCCCTCCTCTGCTCCACTGCATCCAGGAGCGCCTCCACATCTTGTGACTGGAACCTCGGGGCTGAGCAGCGGGCGGCCATCCGGTCGGGTGTTCCGGTCGGGTTTTCCGGTCGGGTGGGGGGGGAGCAGCGCGTCCTGATGAGCCGCCACACCGTGCGGCGTGTATGACGGCGCACGGCGTGAAGCACGTGAGCAAGCGCGGATCCCGTCAAGTCGCTGCTAGCCCATTCCGGGCCGGAGACTTTGCGACGTTTGGGGCGGCGTGATGAAGCTCGGATTTGCGCCGTTTTTGGCGCCGATCGGCGGACTTTGCGCCGATAATGGAGAATTTCGCCCCTGAATTGTGCGATTGTAATCTTTCCCAATGGGATGGGCAAAGTTTGAACCAAGATTGAATATTCGATCAATATCTGATATTTGCTTAAAACATATTTAATTGATAATTGGAAGAAGAAATTTGAGTTTTTGTTTTAATTCCAGAGGATTGGGTGATATTTAGAATGAAGTTTTTAAGTCATTTGCAAAGTAGAGGTGTTTTTTGAGGTTGGAGTTAAGACATATCAAGGATGTGCAAATGGAACATTATGCTGCAATGATCCATGCTAGATGTGCTTGGTTTTAACAGGAAATGAAACGTTGGGAACAGATCCATTTCTGAGCACAAGCATCTTCCTCACTTTGATAACCATACAATTCATTGAAAATAACATTAAAATAATTCACATTGAAAAGTTGATCATTTTCTAATATTGATTATTTGCCCCTTTCTGTAATTGTACTGAAATTATATCACATCCATATATTCTGAAAAGGGTAGAACTTCAGTGGCCATCAAAGAGAACAAAGCCAACTTCATTATTTTTTCCATCTTATTATAGATTCCTGATACATGGCATCATCTTTATTGCTTCCCCTGTAACCTTTTGAAGGACAACAATATCCTGTCTGTGATTAGATGACCAGAACTGATACAGTCTTCCAGATGGTGCCTGACTAATGCCTTATGAGCAACGGGATAACTGCTCCCGATTTGTACGCTACCCCATCCTGTGTGAAAGCAGCCCCTCATTTGCAGTTATCTTACATGTGAAGGACATAAACCTTCTTTACACAAGTAACATTATAATTGGGTAATTGAATAAAATGCACGCAAGCAAATCTCATATTATGTATTCAAGAGTAATATCGCTGATATAAAATCAATGTCACTTATTTACTTTCCTTTTAAACAATCTGTCCTGTCTTTTGACGATGATCCAAGATGCATTGAAACATGCCCTCATACTGCAGGTGTTGTGTTCAACTTGCATAATGTTCTGGGCACTTGTCCTTCCCATTGCTCTTGAAATTCACACAACCAAGACAACAATTGAGTCAAATCTGTAAGTTGATCTTATGCCTCTCATCTGATGGATTTAAGAAAGTGAGATATTATTTTTCGACAGTAGAACTGTTTTCTAAAGGTATTACTGATGAATAACAATTTCTGACTTGAGTGTTTAACAGAACATTTGACAAGATTCAATGGATGGAATATAATGCCCCCTCCTCCTCACCCCAGGGGAGGTGCTGGGAGTTGTGAGGGGGCTGTTTAAATGGGTGTGAAGGTATGGGATAGAAAGCCCTTCACCTTCCTTACCACCTTCACACATGATTACAACAACAAAAAGAATGATTGGGCACTAAGGCATTAATGGAGGGAATAGAGTGCATTCTAGTAATGATTATATTTGTTATTGTTTAAAGCATTAGTCAGAATCCATCTGGAGGAATGTGTGCAGTTTTGGTCATCTAATCACAGGAAGGATATTTTTGCCCTTCAAAGGGTACAAGGGAAATAGGGATGATTCCAAGTATCTGGAATCTACGTTATGAAGAAAGGCCAATTAAGTTGAGTTTGTTCTTGTTAGAAAATAATAGATTTCACAGTGACCTAATTCAAGTTTTCAGGATCACAACCATGTTCCACAAAGCTCATCCAAGTAAACTGTTCAGTATGCTGATGCATTCAAATACCAGGGACAGAAGTTAAAAATTAGGAAGAAAGCAGTAAGTAATTACGTGACAGACCATTGAACCGATTGGCATAAATGGATTAAAAAAAGGAATGAGATGTGTTTCTAGAGGGGAGAGGATTAAAAAAGCATTAACCTGTATTTATATCCAGAACCTTTCTTAACCCTAATACATCCAAAAGTGCTTTATTGCTGAGGGAGTACTTTTTGGAATTAAGTCACGTTGGTAATGTGCAGCAGCAGCTTTTATTTCAATAGCTCCTTTAAAACGGTAAAATGGGGAAGCCAAAATAAACAGACTCTCACGTTTGCAACATCAGTGATAACTTGCATTTATATAATGCCTTTAGTGTGGAAAAATGTCTTCAAAGGCGCATTACTGGATAAAGATTAACAGTGCGCCAAAGTAGGAACTATCTTGAGTGATGATCAAAAGCTTGGTGTTAAAGAGATGACCTTGTGCACTGCCATTTTACTTCTGGGTCCTGGCTTCAAGCTCGCACCAGCCTAACGTGATGAAAGTTCCCTCTGGTCTGCACATTTTCTTCACAAGATCAGGTTCAACAGGTCCGTCTGACTATCAATGTTGGAACAATATGGAAGTAAATTCTGATGGTGGAATGTGTGAAGTTTATGTCAAATTGAACTATAAAATCCCATCAACATAACTAAATTTTGACCCTTCATGCTTTCCAATATAGAGAAAACATTTTTAGTTGCACAACACGAGGGTGAAGTATTGCTGGTACCCACTATGTTGGTGGTAATGCTTGGGATGGGAACAATTTGGGTTGATGAATTAAAAACATTGGCAGAGCATAGTTATGTAAATATGATCTTTGCCCTTGCGTTATATTGGTATTAATGGGAGGTCTTGTGGTACAGTGACAGTGTCCCTACCCCTGGATCAGAGCATTCATAACCCGGTTCAACGGGTTGATAATCAGCTCAAGAATCTCTCCATCACTTTCCTGACTATTACCCAAAAGGAAAAACAGTGTGGATGTGAAGACACACTATGTATCTTGATGTTAATGAACTAAACTGCCTGGTGATAACATTAATTATGAAATGAAATGAAAATGAAAGGAAAATCGCTTATTGTCACAAGTAGGCTTCAAATGAAGTTACTGTGAAAAGCCCCTAGTCGCCACATTCCAGCGCCTGTTCGGGGAGGCTGGTACGGGAATTGAACCCTGCTGGCCTGCCTGGGTCTGCTTTAAAAGCCAGCGATTTAGCCCAGTGTGCTAAACCAGCCCCTATAAATCAATAAGCAATACTCACGCGTCAATTACACTTAATTGGCTACAATACTGCCACTGCGCATATGGATATGCAACATGAGATTTTGGCAGGTAGATTTTGCGTCCCCCCCACCCCATCCCCAGCGATGTGATTCCCAGAGGTGAAAGCACAGTAGCACAGTGGTTCGCACTGCTGCCTCACAGCACCGGGGACCCGGGTTTAATTCCGGCCTTGGGTGACTATGTGGAGTTTGCACGTTCTTCCCGTGTCTGCATGAGTTTCCTCCGGGTGCTCAGCTTAAGTGGATTGGCCACACTAATATTACCCTTTAGTGTCCAGGAATGTGAGGTTAGGTGGAGTTACGGGGATAGGGCCTAGGTAGGGTGCTCTTTCAGATAGTTGGTAACGACCTAATGGGCTGAATGGCCTCCTTCTGCACCATAGGGGTTCAATGGTTCTATGAAAGCATCTCTCCATTTGCCAATCATGGGATCTATCCCTCAGTCTATCCCTCAGACAACAATCTATCCCTGAATGCCAGAAAAATTAAGGAGCTGGTCATTGACTTCAGCAAGCAAAGTACAGTACACACTCCTGTCTGCAAAAATGGGGCTGAGGTGGAAATGGTTGGCAGCTTCAAATTCCTAGGGTTGCATATCACCAAAAATCTGTCCTGGTCCATCACTGTCAATGCTATGACCAAGAAAGCACAACAGCACCTATACTTCCTTAGGAAGCTAAGGAAATTTGGCATGTCCACATTAACTCTTACCAACTTTTACAGATGCGCCATAAAAAGAATCCTATCTGGCAGCATCACAGCCCAAGACTGCAAGAAACTTCAGAGAGTTGTGAACACAGCCCAGTCCATCACACAAACCTTCCTCCCTTCCATTGACTCCATCTACACCTCCCGCTGCCTGGGGAAAGCGGGCAACATAATCAAAGACATCTCCCACCCGGCTTGCTCACTCTTCCAACTTCTTCCATCGGGCAGGAGATACAAAAGTCTAAGAAGATGCGCAAACAGATTAAAAAACAGCTTCTTCCCTGCTGTTATCAGACTCCTAAACGACCCTCTTATGGACTGACCTGATTAATACTACACTCCCGTATGCTTCATCCGATGCCGGTGTCTATGTATTTACATTCTGTACCTTGTGTTGCCCTAATATGTATTTTATTTTGATTTGATTTTATTTTCATGTACTAAATGACCTGTTTGAGCTGCTCCTAGAAAAATACTTTTCACTGTGCCTCGGTACATGTGACAATAACCCAAATCCAATCCAATCCAATCCAATCTTCGGGTCCCGCCGAAGTCATTTGCCTTGCTCACTGATCGCACCGTCGGGAACACACCATGGGGTTGGGGGGCTGCATTCAGCGGGGTGAGCCGTAAAGTACCAGCCTGATCCCACTCAGGGAAACCACAGGATATATAGCAGTGCAAAAAGCTCAGCATTGCAGTATGAGGAGGGTCTCTAATACGATTGAGGCTTTGGTGTGCTGTAAGGTAAGGTTAAGTCGCCATAGACCCAGATGACCATAGGCTGCTTTCCCCTTTCAGGGGGAGGGCTGACTGGTGGTGATTTAACCAAGGATCACCACATCTTAGGCGAGGGACAAGGGTGAGAAGGCACAACTTTATAAAGAACCTCAGCTGGTATGGGAATTGAACCCATGCTGCTGGCCTTGTTCTGCCAGTTTGGTTCACTTGGTTGGACAGCTGGTATGCCATGTGGTATGAAGAGAAGGAAGTTCTCTATCCCATGGCGTGTTCCCGACAGTGCGATCAGCGAGCAAGGCAATGGCCATTGACTTTGGCGAGACCGGAAGATCCTGTCAGTGGCTAATGGCGAGACGCTTCCATAGAACTTCACTATCGGACATGGAGGTACATCATGGGCGGGATATACCGGCCTTTTCACTCCCGACCTGGTGACACAACAAGGCTATTGAATGGACCAGGCGTAATGTCACCTAGTGGGTCTCACAAGCCATTTGAGGCACCTGGGGGCTGGGCTCTGGGCAGGGTGGCACCCTGGCCCTCCTACTGGTACCTTGGCACTGCGAGTCTGGCACCTTGACACTTCTACCTTGGAATCCTGGCAATGCCACCATGGCACCTTGGTACTGCCCTTGGACACCCTGGCAGTGATGCCATAATACTGCCAGAGTCCCTGTGTGGTTCTGCCAGGCTGGCAGGGGCACTGCCATGGTGCTGGGCTGGTAGTGCCAAGGTGTCGGGTGCCAGGTTGCCCATGCAGGGGGCGGGCCTGGGATTCCTTGCCCTTAAGAGGTGGGGCGAGAGGGGCCTCGAGAACTCTGGAAAAGTTAAGTTGGGTGCAGTGGGGGTGCCTGGAGGCTGTGGTGGGATCCCTGAGGGGGCTTGAAAGATCGAGCTGCTTTTGAAAATGAATCTGCTTGTCAGTGAAGGAAATGATGCAAGTTTGGCCTTGACGGAGCGTTCCCCAATGAGGCAAAAAAAAGGCCGAAGTGCCATTGAATAGTGGAGTCTTTCCAGGCGCTGCAGCCGCTGAAAAACACTCCGGTAAAGGCGCCCGGAATGGAATTCTATTTTTCTCCCGTTATATCATGCCCAAATTGTGTCTCCGTACCAAAACATGGAATGGCATTCAAATCTTCAGCAGTGATGCCCTTCATGGTGAAGACATTAGAAAAAGGAAAATAAAAAACCCTTTGTTCTTGATCACACATTATGATGTTGAATGAATAATGAACCAGTGTGACTTTCATTGTACAATCTGCTAATTTTAAGCTTTTTATATGTGTGTTTTTGTTTTGTTTTCCAGTAAGCACGGAGGTAACTCCAGTTTGTCCGAAAGGGTGTGAGGTTTGTTCGGAGTACAATGGATGTCTAAAGTGTTTGCCTAAATTGTTCATCCTTCTGGAAAGGAACGACATTCGACAGACGGGCATTTGCTTGCCATCGTGCCCAATTGGATACTTTGGTGTTCGGACACCAGAAATGACCAAGTGCAACAGTAAGTGGAAATTCCATCATCAATGCATTACTTGTTAAATCTGGCATCTGATGTACTTATAAACTGTTTACTCAACAGTGGACAGTGTCTTTGTTTTTTGTGTTGTTTTCTCCGCTAATTTCATCCATTGACTGACTCTTCATTGGAGACGGTTCTATGGTCATCAATTATCTTCTCACACCTTGTCCGACGGGTCATAATGCATGTGTAAACTTTAAGGGTGAATGTCAAAAGGCTTTGTTTCAGAATGGATGCCACCATACCTGGTCCTGTCCTTGTCCTCACCTGGCATCATGAACACATCATTCTTGCAGACATTGATGAATGATGGTCCAGTGAAGGGACCCTGGTCAACTTTCTCCTCCCTAATCCAGAGACACGAATACAATTTTAATTCTGCTGAAATTATCCTGGCGAAGATCAGCCACTGCTATACAGCTTGATTAAACAAACTTGGTTCTTCTTACTCTACGAGGCTCAGTCACTCACCAAATACACTTTGTGATCCATTGACAGCCAGAATTTATGTTCCCTAGTGGTGCCCCAGAAGATGCACTGGAGGACACCCCCAAACAAAGACTACATGGCAATTGTCTGGGAAGTTTAAACTTCCGATAGGCAGTCGCCCTGCACTAGGGTAGCACTGTAGCACAAGTGGATAGCACTGTGGCTTCACAGCGCCTGGGTCCCAGGTTTGATTCCCCGCTGGGTGACTGTCTGTACGGAGTCTGCACGTTCTCCCCATGTCTGCATGGGTTTCCTCCTGGTGCTCCGGTTTCCTCCCACAGCCCAAAGACGTGCAGGGTAGGTGGATTGGCCATATGACCAAAAAGGTTAGGAGGGGTTATTGGGTTACGTGGATAGGGTGTGAGGGCTTAAGTGGGTCGATGCAGACTCGATGGGCCGAATGGCCTCCTTCTGCACTGAGTGTTCTATGTTCTATGTTCTATGAACCATCCGATACTGCAATTTAAATTGGAGATTCAGATAGTTCAGAATCTCTTAGCAGAATAGTTACCCAGGAAGAGATAGCAGGATCAAAACCACTTTTAACTCCTGGGTAACTATCCGCCCCCTGACTACCATTCCCAATCCCTCGACTACACTCCCCAAGTCCCCAATAACCCTTTCAAACCGCCAACTGCACTCCCACCCATCGATTATTCCCCACCCCTCCCCGACTAAAATCCGACCACACTCATCTCCCCAACTACCCTCCCACTCCCCTGGAGCGAAATTCTCCATCCCGCCCCGCCACATTTCTGCCCCGACCCGCCGGCGGGATGCTCCGTTACACCGGCCGGTCAATGGGGTTTCCCATTGTGGGGCAGCCCCACGCCGTCGGGAAACCCCCGGGCGCCGGCAAAACGGAGACTCCCACCGGCGGACAATGACGCCCCAGATTACCCCAACCACCTGATCGTCACCCCCCAATTCACCACACACCCCAACCCCTCACCAACTTACTGTACACATTTACCTTCCCCCTGTCTTCTCAAAGTGGCTGAACCCTTTAAAATGACCGTGTTTAGGCAGCTAGTGCCGTAAAAAAGAAGTGTGGCTTCTCTTCCACTGATGCTGCAGCCCTGCACTGGAAGGACTCTGGAGCTGCTGTGGTGCATATTTCTGAGCAGACTTGGGCGAGGAATGTTCAGCTCCCCACCTTTTTCTAAATTCATTTTTACGGGATATAGGCTCAGCTGGCTAGGCCTGCAGTTGATGCCCATCCCTAATTGCCCTTGAGAATATTGTGGTGAGCTGCCTTCTTGAACTGCTGCAGTACATATGATGTAGATACACCCACTGTGCTATTAGGGAGGGACTACCAGGATTTTGACCCAGCAACATGAAGGAGCGGTGATATGGGCAACATGGTAGCCCACTGGTTAGCACTGTTACTCCACAGCATCAGGGACCCAGGTTCGATTTCCGGCTTGGGTCACTGTGCGGAATCTGCATGTTCTCCCCGTGTCTGCGTGAGTTTCCTCCGGATGCTCCGGTTTCCTCCCACAAGTCCTGAAAGACATGCTTGTTAGGTGAATTGGACGTTCTGAATTCTCCCTCAGTGTACCCGAACAGGCGCAAGAGTGTGGCGACTAGGGGGATTTCACAGTAACTTCATTGCCATGTTAATGTAAGCCTACTTGTGACACTCATAAAGATTATTATTGTTAGATATAGTTCCAAGTCAGGATGGTGAGTTACTTGGATTGGATCCTCCAGGTGGTGGTGTTCCCAGATATCTGTTGCTCTTGTCCTTCTAGATGGCAGGGGTCGTGGGTTTGGAATGTGCTGCCTAAGGAGCCTTAAGTTCCTGTAGCGCATCTTGTTGGTGATGCCACAGCTGCTCCTGTGCATCTATGGTAAAGGGAGTGAATGTTTGTGGAAGGGGTGCCAATCAAGTGTGCTGTTTTGTATTGGATGGTGCCAAGCTCCTTGAGTGCTGTTGGAGCTACACTCAACGAGGCAAGTGGGGAGTTTCCATTACCCTCCTGACTTGTGCTTTATAGGTGGTGGATAGGCTTTGGGGAGTAAGGGGGTGAGTTACTTGCCGCAGGATTCAGAATCTCTGACCTGCTTTTGCAGCCACAGTATTGATATGGCTAGTCCATTTCAGTTTCTGGTCAATGGTAAGCCCTAGGATATTGATAGTGAGAGATGCAGTGATGGTAATGCTATTTAATGTCAAAGGGCGATGGTTTTATTCTCTCTTACTGGAGATAGTCATTGCCTGTCACTTGTGTGGTGCGAATGTTACTTGGGGAAGTCAAAAGGAGTGAAGTGGCAATCTGATAGTGATTGCTACTGTATCAAAGCCCTGGCCCTTTATAATCTGGAAGGGTATTGAAAACAGATTCAACTATTAGTAAGGAACTCTGCCAGCAGGATTAGGCCTAAAGGCCTCTAAAGCCTGTTCACCATTCAGTAGGATCATGGCTGATCTTTGAATACAACATAATTTTCCTGCCCAATTCCCATATTCACTACTTTGTTGTATTTATGTATTTATTTTGTGAATGCAAAATCTCTAAGCCAAGTAGTTTCTGCTGGACCTGATATGTTGAATCCAGATAGGTCTCTGCTGAGCCTGTGGATTGGACGTTCTTCTATGATGTGGTGCATAATTTGCTCTCGCCCACGGGCACATAGGGTGCTGACGCTAATGCCCCATTGTGGAGATTGGCCAAACAGAGCCCGTGGCAGGTCCTGAACCTGTTAAGTGTGGACCACACTACCCTGGAAGGTTAAAACCAAGCAGTTGTTGGGTTGTGCTTGAGACCAGGTGCTAACTTGTCATGTCCAATGATTCCCATGCATTTATCTAGATGGAATTTGCATCCAAGTCCTGTGTGGGAGGATTTTTCCAGATCGGCCTCCTTGATGGCAGTCGTAGCTTAGATGGGCTGAATAGATCAGCATGAAGTGGCAGGTGGGGGCATTGCAAACTTTGTCTCTCATTTTGTGGGTTGTTGCAGGTCGGCAATGTTTCCAGGACAGGGAGTCAAGGGAGTGATGTTGAGTGTAGTTTTCCAGTTATGATATGCATGGTAGCGTTCAGCTAGGTGTCATCTGTGTGAGAATGTGATGATCCTGAACAAACAGTGGCGCAGTACCCTGCCGCTGAGCATGAGAGTGCGAGTGCTGAGGTTTGGAGGGTGGTGGTAGCAGCCTCCCAAGTTGAGCCGGCTGTTATATTATTCTTTGGCAATATATCGTCACCCTTTGCTTCGTAATCCAGGGTGGTCTGATGGTGTGATTATAAAGAAACCACCAATCGCTAACTTAAAGCAAAACTGGTTTATTGAATACCGATTAATTTATATTGAGTTTGCACACTCCACAGGACTATAACTATTAATAATGTAATCTATGTTTAAGTACTAACTAATGAACTACACGTGTTGCTTCTATCTAGTGTTAACTATGCTGTGATTTATCTCTCTCTGCTGCTAACAATCAACTGACTACCCATGATTCCCTAAGTTCTTGGGTGGGATTCTCCGACTCCCTGCCGGGTCAGAGAATCACCAGGGGGTGGCGTGAATCCCGCCCCCGCCGGATGCCGAATCCTCCGGCACCGGGGATTTGGCGGGGGCGGGATTCGCGCCATGCCAGTCGGCGGCCGCTGGCAGTGGCCCCCAAGGTGATAGCCGGCCTGCGATGGGCCGAGTCGCCACCCGTTTTCGTCCGGTCCCGCCGGCGTAAATTAGAGTAGGTATTTGCCGGCGGGGCCTGGTGGCGCGGGCGGCCTCGGGGGTCCTCGGGGAGGCGCGCAGGGATCTGGCCCCAGGCGGTGCCCCCACGGTGGCCTGGCTCGCGATCGGGGCCCACCGATCCGTGGGCAGGCCTGTGCCGTGGGGGCACTCTATTACTCTGCGTCGGCAGCTTTGGTCCTCCGCGATGGCCGATGCGGAGAAGATCCCCCCCTGCGCATGTGCTGGGATGATGCCAGCACACGCTGGCGCTCCCGCGCATTCGCCAACTCGCGCCGGCTGGCCGAGGCCCTTCGGCGGCGGTAGGCGTGGCACCAAGCCCCTTCCCCGCCGGCCAGCACGGCGCAAACGGAGGATTCCGCACCTTTGGGGCGGCCCGACGCCGGAGTGGTTCACGCACTCCTTGGCGCCGGGACCCCCTGCCCGCCGGGTAGGGGAGAAACCCGCCCCTTATATTTCTCAGCCTTGAATATACTCAACAAATAACCATCCACAGCCGGGGTAGAGAATTATCAAAATTATCAACCCCCTGTGTGCAGAAATCCTTCTTGTCTCAAACCTAAATAGAACAGAGAAAATACAGCACAGAACAGGCCCTTCGGCCCACGATGTTGTGCCGAACCTTTGTCCCAGATTAATCATAGATTATCATTGAATTTACAGTGCAGAAGGAGGCCATTCGGCCCTTTGAGTCTGCACCGGCTCCTGGAAAGAGCACCCTACCCAAACTCAACACCTCCACCCAACACCGAGGGCAATTTTGGACATTAAGGGCAATTTATCATTGGCCAATTCACCTAACCTGCACATCTTTGGACTGTGGGAGGAAACCGGAGCACCCGGAGGAAACCCACGCAGACACGGGGAGGACGTGCAGACTCCGCACAGACAGTGACCCAAGCCGGAATCGAACCTGGGACCCTGGAGCTGTGAAGCATTGTGCTATCCACAATGCTACCGTGCTGCCCTTAAGAACAAATAAGTCTACACTATATCATTTTACCGTAATCCATGTACCTATCCAATAGCTGCTTGAAGGTCCCTAATGTTTCCGACTCAACTACTTCCACAGGCAGTGCATTCCATGCCCCCACTACTCTCTGGGTAAAGAACCTACCTCTGATATCCCTCCTATATCTTCCACCTTTCACCTTAAATTTATGTCCCCTTGTAATGGTTTGTTCCACCCGGGGAAAAAGTCTCTGACTGTCTACTCTATCTATTCCCCTGATCATCTTATAAACATCTACCAAGTCGCCCCTCATCCTTCTCCGTTCTAATGAGAAAAGGCCTAGCACACTCAACCTTTCCTCGTAAGACCTATTCTCCATTCCAGGCAACATCCTGGTAAATCTCCTTTGCACCTTTTCCAAAGCTTCCACATCCTTCCTAAAATGAGGTGACCAGAACTGTACACAGTACTCCAAATGTGGCCTTACCAAAGTTTTGTACAGCTGCATCATCACCTCACGGCTCTTAAATTCAATCCCTCTGTTAATGAACGCGAGCACACCATAGGCCTTCTTCACAGCTCTATCCACTTGAGTGGCAACTTTCAAAGATGTATGAACATAGACCCCAAGATCTCTCTGCTCCTCCACATTGCCAAGAACTCTACCGTTAACCCTGTATTCCGCATTCATGTTTGTCCTTCCAAAATGGACAACCTCACACTTTTCAGGGTTAAACTCCATCTGCCACTTCTCAGCCCAGCTCTGCATCCTATCTATGTCTCTTTGCAGCCGACAACAGCCCTCCTCACTATCCACAACTCCACCAATCTTCGTATCGTCTGCAAATTTACTGACCCACCCTTCAACTCCCTCATCCAAGTCATTAATGAAAATCACAAACAGCAGAGGACCCAGAACTGATCCCTGCGGTACGCCACTGGTAACTGGGATCCAGGCTGAATATTTGCCATCCACCACCACTCTCTGACTTCTATCGGTTAGCCAGTTCGTTATCCAACTGGCCAAATTTCCCACTATCCCATGCCTCCTTACTTTCTGCATAAGCCTACCATGGGGAACCTTATCAAATGCCTTACTAAAATCCATGTACACTACATCCACTGCTTTACCTTCATCCACATGCTTGGTCACCTCCTCAAAGAATTTAATAAGACTTGTAAGGCAAGACCTACCCCTCACAAATCCGTACTGACTATCCCTAATCAAGCAGTGTCTTTCCAGATGCTCAGAAATCCTATCCTTCAGTACCCTTTCCATTACTTTGCCTACCACCGAAGTAAGACTAACTGGCCTGTAATTCCCAGGGTTATCCCTAGTCCCTTTTTTGAACAGGGGCACGACATTCGCCACTCTCCAATCCCCTGGTACCACCCCTGTTGACAGTGAGGACGAAAAGATCATTGCCAACGGCTCTGCAATTTCATCTCTTGCTTCCCATAGAATCCTTGGATATATCCCGTCAGGCCCGGGGGACTTGTCTATCCTCAAGTTTTTCAAAATGCCCAACACATCTTCCTTCCGAACAAGTATTTCCTCGAGCTTACCAATCTGTTTCACACTGTCCTCTCCAACAATATCGCCCCTCTCATTTGTAAATACAGAAGAAAAGTACTCGTTCAAGACCTCTCCTATCTCTTCAGACTCAATACACAATCTCCCGCTCCTGTCCTTGATCGGACCTACCCTCGCTCTAGTCATTCTCATATTTCTCACATATGTGTAAAAGGCCTTGGGGTTTTCCTTGATCCTACCCGCCAAAGATTGTTCATGCCCTCTCTTAGCTCTCCTAATCCCTTTCTTCAGTTCCCTCCTGGCTATCTAGTATCCCTCCAATGCCCTGTCTGAACCTTGTTTCCTCAGCCTTACATAAGTCTCCTTTTTCCTCTTAACAAGACATTCAACCTCTCTTGTCAACCATGGTTCCCTCACTCGACCATCTCTTCCCTGCCTGACAGGGACATACATATCAAGGACACGTAGCACCTGTTCCTTGAACAAGTTCCACATTTCACTTGTGTCCTTCCCTGCCAGCCTATGTTCCCAACTTATGCACTTCAATTCTTGTCTGACAACATCGTATTTACCCTTCCCCCAATTGTAAACCTTGCCCTGTTGCACGTACCTATCCCTCTCCATTACTGAAGTGAAAGTCACAGAATTGTGGTCACTATCTCCAAAATGCTCCCCCACTAACAAATCTATCACTTGCCCTGGTTCATTACCCAGTACTAAATCCAATATTGCCCCTCCTCTGGTCGGACAATCTACATACTGTGTTAGAAAAGCTTCCTGGACACACTGCACAAACACCACCCCATCCAAACTATTTGATCTAAAGAGTTTCCACTCAATATTTGGGAAGTTAAAGTCGCCCATGACTACTACCCTATGACTTCTGCACCTTTCCAAAATCTGATTCCCAATCTGTTCCTCCACATCTCTGCTACTATTGGGGGGCCTATAGAAAACTCCTAACAAGGTGACTGCTCCTTTCCTATTTCTGACTTCAACCCATACTACCTCAATAGGGTGATACTCCTCGAACTGCCTTTCTGCAGCTGTTATACTATCTCTAATTAATAATGCCACCCCCCCACCTCTTTTACCACCCTCCCTAATCTTATTGAAACATCTATAACCAGGGACCTCCAACAACCATTTCTGCCCCTCTTCTATCCAAGTTTCCGTGATGGCCACCACATCGTAGTCCCAAGTACCGATCCATGCCTGAAGTTCACCCACCTTATTCCTGATGCTTCTTGCGTTGAAGTATACACACTTCAACCCATCTCCGTGCCTGCAAGTACTCTCCCTTGTCAGTGTTCCCTTCCCCACTGCCTCACTACATGCTTTGGCATCCTGAATATTGGCTACCTTAGTTGCTGGACTACAAATCCGGTTCCCATTCCCCTGCCAAATTAGTTTAAACCCTCCCGAAGAGTACTAGAAAACCTCCCTCCCAGGATATTGGTGCCCCTCTGGTTCAGATGCAACCCGTCCTGCTTGTACAGGTCCCACCTTCCCCAGAATACGCTCCAATTATCCAAATACCTGAAGCCCTCCCTCCTACACCATTCCTGCAGCCACGTGTTCAACTGCACTCTCTCCCTATTCCTAGCCTCGCTATCATGTGGCACCGGCAACAAACCAGAGATGACAACTCTGTCTGTCCTGGCTTTTAACTTACAGCCTAACTCCCTAAACTTGTTTATTACCTCCACACCCCTTTTCCTACCTATGTCGTTGGTACCAATGTGCACCACGACTTCTGGCTGCTCCCCCTCCTCCTTAAGGATCCTGAAGACACGATCCAAGACATCCCTGGCCCTGGCACCCGGGAGGCAACATACCTTCCGGGAGTCTCGCTCGCGACCACAGAATCTCCTATCTATTCCCCTAACCATTGAATCTCCTACAACTATTGCTTTTCTATTCTCCCCCCTTCCCTTCTGAGCCCCAGAGCCAGACTCAGTGCCAGAGACCTGGCCGCTAGGGCCTTACCCCGGTAGTTCATCCCCCCCAACAGCATCCAAAACGGTATACTTGTTTTGAAGGGGAACGGCCACGAGGGATCCCTGCACTGTCTGCCTGTTTGTTTTTTTCCCCCTGACTGTAACCCAGCTATTCTTGTCCTGTACCTTGGGTGTGGTTACCTCCTTGTAACTCTTCTCAATCACCCCCTCTGCCTCCCGGATGATCCGAAGTTCATCCAGCTTCAGCTCCAGTTCCCTAACACGGTCTTTGAGGAGCTGAAGTTGGGTGCACTTCCCGCAGGTATAGTCAGCGGGGACACCGGTGGTATCCCTCACCACCCACATCCTACAGGAGGAGCATGCAACTGGCCTAGCCTCCATCCCTTCTTACCTGACAGAATATAGCTGCCCTGTGGACTAACTAGATCTCCGCCCTCCGACTCTGCTCCCAGTCAGCTACACTTTCTGTAAACTCCTGGCTCTCTTCGCACTCTTTGCGGAAATGTCGGAAACAAAATGAAAGGAGCACCTTACTCCCTCCTCACCTAACTCCCTCGGTCACCAAACTCTTACTGTAGCACTCAAAAAGCACCAAATTCAGCACTCCCTCGGTCACCAAACTCTTACTATAGCACTCAAAAAGCACCAAATTCAGCACTCCCTCGGTCACCAAACTCTTACTATAGCACTCAAAAAGCACCAAATTCAGCACTCAGTGCAAACAAAGTCTGCACTGTAGGGGATCACTTTTATACTGTGAATCTCGCCTCTGAAAACTGGCCTAATCCAATTAACTAATTAACAAGCTCCAGCTGCAAGTGCCTACAAGTAGAAGCCTGTTTAAAGCTTATTGAAAATTCACCTTCTTCTAAACCAAACAGCAACTTTTAAGTTAATTAACTAAATAAAAGAAAGACTAAACTTTAGATAAAAATGAAGCCTTATACTCCCTCGGTCACCAAACTCTTACTATAGCACTCAAAAAGCACCAAATTCAGCACTCAGTGCAAACATAAAATGATCAACCTTTTATCCTGAAACTATTCCCCCTCGTTCTAGATTCTTTGGCCAGGCGGAATCAGCTTTCTGATCTACCTTGTTAAACCCTCTTAGAAGCTTACATGTTTCAATGAGATTATGTCTCATTGTTCTGAACTCTAAAAAGTATAGGCCTATTCTACTCAATATCTCCTCAGCCTCTCAACCCAGGAGTGTGTTTAGTGAACCTTCATTGTACTGTCTCTAAGTCAAATGCATGCTTTCTTTGGCACAGAAGCCAAAAATGTATACATTATTTCAGCAAAGCCCTGTACAATTTCGACAAAATTCCCTTACTTTGGTACTCCACAATCCACTTGCAATAAAGATCAACATATTATTTGATTTCCTAAATGCTTGCTGTCCCTAAATATTAAATTCTATTATTTTGTGTAAAAGGACACCAAACTCCCTCTGAACACCAATTTTTAATTGTTGCCCTGTCTTTAAAAAAATCTATTGTTCGATTCATATTTTCGAAGTGAGTAACTTCAGATTTCCCCATTTTGCAATCCTCCAGTTACCCTCTTTACCTCTCCCTTCACCTGCCCATACCCCTTTGCAGATTCTTTGGGCAAAATTCCTTCATTTTTGGACTTAAATGCCACGGGCGGGAACGTGGGGTATTTCCCGATGCAGAGGCTGGCAGGAAAACACGTCAAATCTATGCACCCTGGCTTTATTAATTATGCACCCAGGTGTTTTATACTGTACTCAATGGTGGGGAAGGCCTGGATGGTGCGTCGTCCACTGTTGTGTCTGAGTACCATGTTGAATAGGCGGCCAACATCACTGAACCATCATTAAAGAAAGAAGGTGGACCGCCTGAAAATGGAGGTTCCCCTTCAAGTCACTCACCATCTTGACATAGAAATATATTGGCCGTTCCTCACTGTCACTGGATTAAAATCCTGGAATTGCTTCCCTAACAGCACTGTGGATGTACCTACATCACATGGACTGCAGCGGTTCAAGAGTCAGCTCACTACCACCTTCTTAAGGGTAATTAGGAAAGGACAATAAATTCTGGCCTAGCCAGAGATGGCCACATCCCATAAAATGAATATAAAAAATCTCTGGGAGACTCTGAGACAGGAAGATGGATCTTCAAGAATATTCTCAAGCTGGAAGATGGAACTCCTCCAGTACACTGAATCGTTAAACTCTACCTGCAGATGCACATCTGACCTGCTTTTGTGGTGTTCCAGTGTTCAGGGCTGCAGGCTACGTCCTTCCCGAACTCGGGAGACAACCCTAGGCATTGCTCAGATGAGTCCCGACATCTGCATTCCACTTTGTTCATGCCGGTGTGTTTTTTCACCAACATCACAGAGCATCTGACCTGGGGGTGGGGTGGGGGGTGGGTGTCGGGGGGGGAGGGGTGGGGGGGGTTCATCGGCATCCCATTAACTGGATGAAAATGAGTTTCATACAGGCCTCTCGCGGGATTTCTGGCAGAAGATACCGCTGTAAATCCCACACTTGCGTGAGTGCCATTTCTGGGCCTCCTGCCATATTTGCCCTCCATTAAAGATACCAGGACTTCCGGTTGTGGCTATGCAGAGCTAAGTCGCATGTTCGGCAGCTCCCGCTTGGAACGGACTTTTGGGCTCTTTACAGGGCCCCCAACGGCACTTTTTCGACATTTCCCGGTGTGGGAAGAAGACTGCAACATTCCCCTGACAGTGCCCCCCAGGAATGGTATGTCTCTTGGTTACCAGGCCCGGCAGAAACAGTAAAAGATTTGGCTGGAGTTGCAGGAAAGACAAAAGCCTCTTCCAGCATGCAGGTGGGGACGGGCAAGCTTAAAGGCTTCAAGCTGATTTGAGGGCCTTTATTAAAGGTGAATTCTAGCAGCAGAGGGAACAACTGAAAAGATCTCACCAAGGCCATTGAAGAAGTGGGGATGAGGCTTCCGCGGGCGGCCATGGTGGAGTAGGTCGCGCATTCGGCAGCTCCCTTCTGGAACAAACTCTCAGACCTTTTTCAGGCGTTTCCACAGACTTTTTGGGGCAGATTGGTGAAGCGAACACTGCCAAAAGGATTCCCTCTCGAGACTTCCGGTTGCGGCTATGTGGAGCTAAGTTGCACATTCGGCGGCTCCCACAAAAACTGACTTTTGGGCTCTTTTCAGGGCCCCCAACGGCACTTTTTCAATGTTTCCCGGTGTGGGAAGGAGTTAATAACAGCTCCCCGTCAGTATATGGCTTTATCTAGGGGCGGGGCGACAAAAAAGGTGGTGGTGGACCTGAAGAAGGGAGGGAAGAAGGACAAAATGGCAGCGGGCAGAGACCAGGCAGCGTAGAGGCAGTGGACGGAGGAGCAACAGGAGGGTATCCAGCGCTGCCTCAGAGAGATTAAAATGGACCTGCTAGAGCCGATGAAGGCTTCTATTGATAAGCTGCTGGAGACACAGACGGCCCAGGGGGTGGTGATCCGAGAGGCTCGACAAAAGATCTCTGACAATGAGAACGAGATCTTAGGCCTGGCGGTAAAGGTGGAGGCGCACGAGGTGCTCCACAAGAAATGGCAGGAGCGGTTCGAGGAGATGGAGAATCGGTCGAGGCGGAAGAACTTGCGGATTCTGGGCCTCCAGTAGGGGCTGGAGGGGCCGGACATGGGGGCCTATGTGGTCACCATGTTGAACTCGCTGATGGGAGTGGGGCCCTTCCAGGGGCCCCTGGAACTGGCCCTTTGTTCAGGCCGAGAAGCTGGACACAGGCAGAGGTTCGGGATGGGCGATTGGGGACTGCGGTGGATATGTTATGCCTATTTTCTGTTCGGGTGGGGGGGGGGGGGGCCTTTGCATTGTTTTGGGTTTCTTTTTCTCTGTATTTTTCTGTTTCGGATTGGGGAGGGTGGATGGGGCGGGTTGGGCACTGTTTTGGTTGGTGGCAGGGCCTGGTAGGTGGAAAGCGCGGGCTTTTTCCCGCGCCGAAGACTGGGGGGGGGGGGGGGCTGGGCTGGGGCGGGGAAACGAGGATTGTTTCCTGCGCTTAGAACGGAGGGGGGAGGGGGAGAGCCTGTGGATGGGGAGCGGGAGAGGAGGATGTGCCGCAAAATGGGAGGAGTCGAAGGTGAGGCGGGAGTGGCCGGGGTCAGCAGGAGTCAGTTGACTTGCGGAAGTGCAATGGGGGGAGTAAACCAGCTAGGATGGGACCTAGCCGGGGGTGGGGTTGGGGGGGGGGAATCGAGTTGCTGCTGCTAGGATCAAGGAGGAGCTGGAGCGAGTGGGGTGGGTCGAGACGGGGGTATGCCGCTGTGGGGAACGGGCCGGGTGTGGGGTGCGGGCGCATGGCTGGCCGAGGAGGGGTCATGGCTAGTCGGCGGGGGAGGGGGGGCGGGTAGCCCCCTGATCCGGCTGATAACCTGGAATGTAAGGGGTCTGAATGGGCCAGTTAAGCGGGCCCGCGTGTTCGCGCACCTGAAGGGGCTCAAGGCGGATGTGGTTATGCTCCAGGAGACACACCTGAAGGTGGCAGACCAGGTAAGACTGAGGAAAGGGTGGGTCGGTCAGGTGTTTCTCTCAGGGCTAGATGCCAAAAATCGAGGGGTGGCGATCTTGGTGGGAAAGAAGGTGTCATTCGAGGCGTCGAGCATTGTGGCAGATAATGGCGGTAGGTACATAATGGTAAGTGGTAAGTTGCAGGGAGAGAGGGTGGTACTGGTCAATGTGTATCCTCCGAACTGGGACGATGTGGGTTTTATGCGGCGTATGTTAGGTCGGATCCCAGACTTGGAAGTGGGGGGCCTGATAATGGGGGGAGACTTTAACACGGTGTTGGATCCGGCACTGGATCGCTCCAGGTCTGGGACGGGTAGGAAGCCGGCGGCGGCTAGAGTGCTGAGGGGATTTATGGACCAAATGGGAGGGGTGGACCCTTGGAGATTTGCAAGGCCGGGGGCTAGTGAATTTTCATTCTTCTCACATGGCTTATTCTCGAATCGACTTTTTCATTTTGAGTAGGGCGCTGATGGCGATAGTAGAGGATACCGAGTATTCGGCAATCGCTATTTCGGACCACGCCCCGCATTGGGTGGACTTGGAGATGGGGGAGGAGAGGGACCAGCGCCCGCTGTGGCGCTTGGAGGTGGGGCTGTTGGCAGACGAGCAGGTGAGCGAGCGGGTCCGAGGAAGTATAGAGAGGTACTTGGAGACCAACGACAACGGGGAGGTCCAAGTGGGGATGGTATGGGAGGCACTGAAGGCGGTGGTGAGGGGAGAGCTGATCTCTATTAGGGCCCACAAGGAGTGGAGGGAGTGGGGGGAGAGGGAGAGGCTGGTGGGGGAGATGGTGAGGATAGACAGGAGGTATGCGGAAGAGCCTGAGGAAGGATTGTTGAGGAAGAGGCGGAGCCTCTAGGCCGAATTCGACCTGGTGACCACCAGGAAGGCGGAGGTGCAGTGGAGGAAGGCCCCCTCCCTTGGTCTACGAGTATGGGGAAAAGGCAAGCCGGATGCTGGCGCATCAGCTTTGGAAGCGGGACGCAGCTAGGGAGATCGGGGGAGTTAAGGACAGGGGAGGGAGCGTGGTGCGTAGTGGGGTTGGCATCAATGGCGTCTTCAGGGACTTCTACGAGGAATTGTACCGATCCGAGCCCCCACGGGAGGAGGGAGGGA
The DNA here is from genome assembly GCF_047496885.1 of Scyliorhinus torazame. NCBI lineage: Eukaryota > Metazoa > Chordata > Chondrichthyes > Carcharhiniformes > Scyliorhinidae > Scyliorhinus > Scyliorhinus torazame. The sequence continues at coordinate 189,882,879 of NC_092707.1, read as the reverse complement.
TGGGCCGTTTCCTGGACCAATTGAGGTTTCCAAAGGTGGCGGGACTGGGGGCCCCGATTGGGCTGGAGGAGCTGATCAAAGGGATAGGAAGCATGCAGGCAGGGTAGGCACCGAGACCGGACGGTTTCCCGGTCGAGTTCTACAAGATATATATGGACCTGTTGGGCCCGCTGTTAGTTAGGACCTTTAATGAGGCAAGGGAGGGGGGGGGCTTTACCCCCGACGATGTCCCGAGCACTGATCTCCTTGATCTTGAAGCGGGACAAGGATCCCCTGCAATGTGGGTCTTACAGACCGATTTCCTTGCTAAATGTAGATGCCAAGGTGCTGGCGAAGGTCTTAGCCACGAGGATTGTGTGCCACAGATCATCCATGAAGACCAGACATGGTTTGTGAAGGGGAGACAGTTGAACGCGAATGTGCGGAGGCTTTTGAACGTTATCATGATGCCGGCGAGGGAGGGGGAGGCAGAGATAGTGGTGGCGATGAATGCTGAGAAAGCCTTCGATAGGGTAGAGTGGGGGTACCTGTGGGAGGTGCTGAAGAGGTTCGGGTTTGGGGAGGGGTTTGTCAGGTGGGTTAGGCTGTTGTATGAGGTCCCGATGGCGAGTGTGGCCACAAATAGGAGGAGGTCCGAGTACTTTTGGTTGCACCAAGGGGCGAGACAGGGGTGTCCCCTGTCCCCCCTGCTCTTCGCACTGGCGATTGAAGCCCTGGCTATGGCATTGAGAGAGTCGAGGAACTGGAGGGGGTTGGTGCGGGGTGGGGGGGAGCATAGGGTGTCGCTTTATGCGGACGACCTGCTGCTGTATGTGGCGGACCCGGTGGGAGGAATGCCAGAGGAAATGAGGATCCTTAGGGAATTCGGGGATTTTTCGGGGTACAAACTCAATATGGGGAAGAGCGAGCTGTTTGTAGTTCAGCTAGGGGACCAGGAGAGGGGGATTGGCGAGCTCCCACTAAAAAGGGCAGAGAGGAGCTTCAGATATTTGGGGGTCCAGGTGGCCAGGAGCTGGGGGGCCCTGCATAGGCTTAACTTTACAAGGCTGGTGGAGCAAATGGAGGAAGAGTTCAAGAGGTGGGATGCGTTGCCGCTGTCCTTGGCGGGTAGAGTGCAGTCAATCAAAATGACGGTGCTCTCAAGGTTTTTGTTCCTGTTCAAGTGCCTCCCCGTGTTTATCCCAAAGGCTTTTTTCAGGCGGGTTAACAGGAGTATAATGGGGTTTATGTGGGCGCGAGGGACTCCGAGGATGAGAAGGGTGTTCCTGGAGCAGAGTAGAGATAGGGGGGGCTGGCGCTGCCCGACCTCTGTGGGTACTACTGGGCCGCCAATGCGACGATGGTGCGCAAGTGGGTGATGGAGGAGGAGGGGGCTGCATGGAAGAGGCTGGAGACGGCGTCCTGTGTGGGAACGAGTCTGGGGGCGCTGGCAACGGCGCCGCTGCCGCTCCCTCCAAGGAGGTATATCACGAGCCCGGTGGTGGTGGCGGCCCTCAATATTTGGGGGCAGTGGAGGCGGCATGGGGGGAAGTTGGGGCCTCGGCGTAGACCCCATTATGGGGGAACCACCGGTTCGCCCCAGGAAGAACAGGTGGAGGGTTTTCGGGGTGGCACAGGGCAGGGATACGAAAGTTGGGGGAACTGTTTGTGGACGGGAAGTTCGCGAGCTTGGGTGAGCTGGAGGAGAAGTACGAGCTCCCCCGGGGGAACACCTTCAGGTACTTACAGTTAAGGGCGTTTGCCAGACGGCAGGTGGTGGAATTCCCGCTGCTGCTGCCACGCACAGTACAGGACAGGGTGCTCTTGGGTGGTGGGTGGGAGTGGGGAAGATCTCGGAAACTTACCAGGTGATGCAGGAGGAGGAGGAGGCCTCGGTGGTGGAGTCGAAAGGTAAGTGGGAGGAGGAGTTGGGAGAGGAGATTGAAGAGGGAACGTGGGCAGATGCCCTAGGGAGGGTGAACTCTTCCTCTTCGTGCGTGAGGCTCAGCCTCACACAGTTTAAAGTGCTGCACAGGGCACACATGACCGGGACAAGGTTGAGCCGGTTCTTTGGTGGTGAGGACAGGTGTGTTAGGTGCTCAGGGAGCCCAGCAAATCACACCCATATGTTCTGGGCATGCCCAGCGCTGGAGGAATTTTGGAAGGGCGTAGCGAGGACGGTGTCGAGGGTGGTAGGATCCAGGGTCAAACCGGGCTGGGGGCCCGCAATATTTGGGGTGGCAGAGGAGCCGAGAGTGCAGGAGGCGAAAGAGGCCGGAATTCTGGCCTTTACGTCCCTGGTAGCCCGGCAAAGGATTCTCCTTCAGTGGAAAGATGCGAGGCTCCCAAGCATGGAATCCTGGATCAGCGATATGGCAGGGTTCATTCAATTGGAGAGGGTGAAATTCGCCTTGAGAGGGTTGGTACAAGGGTTCTTTAGGCGGTGGCAACCGTTCTTAGACTTTCTGGCAGAACGATAGACATTGGTCAATGGGAGCAGCAGCTCGGGGGGAGGGTTGTTTACTTTATTTTTGTTTGTGTTATTTACACTGGAGTGTCTGAGGGGGTGTATATACCTGTTATGTTAAGTCGGGGTGTTAATTTATTATTTATGTACAGGGGGGGGGGCGTTGGGGGGTTGCTTTTTAGATTGTGTTTTGTACTTAACCCTGTTGGGTTCTTTTTTGTTTCTCATTTTGTTATTGATATTTTATGAAAACCTTTAATAAAAATTATTTTTAAAATAATCAAAGATACCAGCAAAGGCCTGGGAGAATTTCACCCCTTGTGTCCACCTCACAACCTGTTTTCTCAGCTAGCTTTGTATGATCAGTAAACCTTTGATACATTTTCCTGATGACATTAAAGCAGACCAAGGCAGGCCAGCAGCACGGTTCAATTCCCGTAACAGCCTCCCCGAACAGGCGCCGGAATGTGGCGACGAGGGGCTTTTCACAGTAACTTCATTTGAAGCCTACTCGTGACAATAAGCGATTTTCATTTTCATTTAATTCATTAACATTGTTCGTAAATAATTGAGGCCCGAGCACTGATCCTTGCAGCACCCCATCAGTAACAGCTTTCTAGCCAAATAATATTTCTACTCTCTATTTTCTGTCCTTTAAACAATCCTCTGTACTTGCCAATAAAAACCCAATCCCATGAACCCTTATGCTGTGTAACAACCTTCTATGTGGCATCTTATCTAATGTCTTTTGGAAATCCATATATATTACATCCATTGGCTTACCTTTATCTACGCTGCTAGACCTTCATTAAGGTCCAATATATTTGTCAAACATGATTGCCCTTTCACAAAACTACATTGATATTTATGTTTAGTGGGATGTGGGCTTCACTGGCAAGGCCCGCATTTGTTGCCCATCTCTAATTGCCCTTAAACTGAGGGGCTGGCTAGAAACCACATTGCTGTGGATCTGGAGTCACATGTGGGCCAGACCAGGTAAGGACTGCAGATTTCCTTCCCAAAGGGCATTAGTGAACCAGATGGGTTTTTATGACAATGGATTCATGTGGTCTTCATTATGGAGATGATCTCTGAATTCAAGAATTTTGTTTTATTAATTACATTTAAATTCCACCAGCTGCTGTGATGGGATTTGAATCCATGTCCCCAGAGCAACAGCTTGGGCCTCTGGATTACTAGTTTGAGCAGATTACTACTGCAATGCCATCTCTCCCTATCAGCCTAATCAGATTGTGTTTTTCTAAGTGCCCAGTTACCATTTACTTAATAATAAATGCCAACATTTTTCCTAAGCCTGATGTCAGGCGAACTTACTTGTAATTTCCCATTTTCTATTTTCCTCCTTTCTGAATAGAACATTTGCTGTTTTCCAATCTGTAGAATCCAAGGGAGTTTTCAACATGCATTGAGTGCGTCCAATATCTCAACAGCTACGTGCTTTAGAATTGTAGCATTTAGATTTGTAAGGGGAAAATATGGTGCAATGGGGAAAGTGCAGGAGAGTAGGACTAATCCAATGGCTCGTATGAAGAGCTGACACATGCATGATAGGCCAAATGACTTCCTTGAATGCGAAAGGTATGAACAATGTTTCAATGATAAGACTGTTGTGAATCGCAACTGCTATTATCCTTATTAAAAAGTGAAGCTTTCCGAGGTCATTGTTTCCACAGCCTACCATCTCTGGCTGCTCCAAGGAATTGTGCCTCTTCTAGTAATTCTTTAGTACAAACCTTTAACACAACAGTTTATTCTGGGTTTAATTAAAATATTTGGCAGGAATGGGCACAAGATGCTGATGTGCGAAGTAGAGAAATACCACATTGTTGCAGTAGAACATTCTGAAGTTGAAGCTGAGCCACATTGCTAAGACAGAGGCAGGAAGCTTCGCTTTGCCTCTGAATATTGCTGTAACCGACCTAGAAATGCTTGAAGCTGACTCTGGGGGCTCTATGTAGGCAAATGTGACATTCTCCATTACTAATTTGGTTCATTTTCTTCCCAAACCTCTGAAACCTCATCCTAAAGTGAAAAATAAATAGTCTTAGCATGGGCACAGCATACATTCAATTAATTTATGTAAAGAAAAAGAGATTAGGGCTTCAGGTTACGAAGCTGCACAATGTAAAGGTACACCTTCGAAGTTTGAAATCAAAATATTATGAGCACTTCAAACAATGTATTTTCCCATACACTGGATTGAAGCTGTGGGCCTTCCTCACTCATCAATAGTTCACATATATATTTCACTGCCTCTTGGGATGACTAAGAATGGCCTGCCCTCCACATGAGTAGAAATGATATGGAAAGTTGCATTAGTCACTGGGATGGTGATGAGAAAACATTTTCCCCAGTTCGGCTCTTGTACTCTCTAGTAGACTTGCACAACATACTTGCTTTTGTAATTAGGATGAAGGTCAAACTTTTTGGGAATTCCTGATGACACATGCTGGACCGGTGAAATTTAGACATTTGCACATGTTAAAAAGAAACCTAAAATCTGTGCAAACCCTACAACATGAAATCACTTATATCAAAAATCCCAATTTCTGATTCATCCTTTCATAGTCAGTTGGATTATTGATGGAATTAGGTGAGGTTGATGTTTCTGCAAGCACGTAAGGGTTGCTTTAACTGCACCTCAATACATATGGCGCATAATACTGGATCCTTCAAGAACTCGATTTGCCCTGATGTCAGCCAAGATGCGTGCACTGCCTGTGGAGGGGCTACAGGCATCAGCAGCTCACTCATTTTTGAAAGGAGAATGTCAGACCACGAGCCTCTTCAGCAACGATCATAGGTAAGTCCCAGGTGAAAGGCGGATGGGATCGACAGAACGGTGGGAGGGTGAGCACAGTGGCAGCGGCTCTTGGGGGTACTGTGGAACTGGGAGGAGAGCTCCAAGTACCACATTAAAAAAAAAACACTTCAGCTTTTGGAGGTGGCTGCTGGCTGTGCATTGCCCAGTCACCTCAATTTCCCTGAGGAACATAAAGCCTGTTTTAATTGGATGCCTGATAAAATGGTCCGATCCAATATCAGGTTGGACATTTTTCAGTCATCCTTGATACACTCAACTCTGATTTCCAAAATTGTCCTTTCCTCCACCTGCTTTACACAATTAAAATAGATACAACAAAATCCAGTTTCTATCCCAGTGTCCCTTGTGCATCAAGGAAGAACAAGTGACGAGGTGGTCGCCAGCTGCTAAGTGTGTGTTATTGCTCCTTTGCACCCTAGCACAGATTCTCCAGACTTTATTATTCTTTGAACAGCCATTACAATCTATTTCTGCGTTGCCTAACCTTGTAACAATTACCTTTCTTGCTGCACCTATTGTGCCATTTAATGTGAAAAGATGACCTTGAAATAACATCAAATGGCCGCCAAGTGTTAACTGGGCTTTGGGTTATGTGGTTCCTTCCCCATAGCGAGTGAGAAATAAAATTGTGCTCAGCTTCATGGCTCTATTTGATGGCATGGCTAACCTTTTACTGGGGAGCAGGAGAAGGACTGCAACTGAACTCTGATTACAAAAGTGCAGTATCGTGACAGCATGGGCATGTGGTGCAGCTTTGGCTTTTCGTTTTGATCCTTTTATATGGGACATATGTAGTTTATTATAAAAAGAATACTAGATCCTGAAAATTGAAGCGCACTATGGGAATTGCTTCTCAATGCTTTTGGCATGACTGCTGTGATTTCCTCTGATACAAGAAAGATAGAACAACTTGACAAAAAATACAAGGTAAAAATACACGCATGGTAACAAAACACCGAGATTACAATACAGATAAAGTTCAGTTTTTTGAACACCAGTCATTGCTGTAACAGAAGCTAAAAGTGCACAGATGGATCAGCCAATAACTTAAGATATGATGAATTCCAGGCTCTTGGATTTGAAACTTTATAAAGTCTGTTAGTTCATGACTGGAACCAAGACTAAATTGGTGTCTGTCGTGCAAAATGGACTTTATGCAATTTGGGAAAATTTCATGTGAATCCTTGTGAAGGCCTCAATCTGCCCCCTCAGGTGGGAGTAAAAGATTCCATGTTAAAGCAGAGACACAAGCTGGGATTCCGTACCCCCCCCCACATCTACTCCCCTCAGCATGTATCTCTGCGTCGGCATCTTCCAATCTCGTCAAAGTCTACGGGCTTTTGGCAGGCTCGTCTGCCCCACTGCCGGGAATCAATCACAGGGGGTTGACTTCGAAGAGCTGGAAGATCCTGCCCATTGTCTCTGGTTTCCTGTTCATGATTTCACCCTCAATCATAAAAACTGGTGATTGTCGCTTTGCTGTTCATGGGACCTTGCTGTATACCAATTGGCTGCTGTGTTTCCTGTATTGCAACAGTGACTACATTTCAAAAGTACTGAATTGGTTCTAAGTGCTTTTAAGTCACCTGAAGGCAGGAGGTGCTATACAAATGCTAGTTCTATCTTTTATTTAAAACCATTGATAGTCTAACTGATTGAACAGGTTGTCACGTGGTCTCAGTGTTGTGTGAAGTAATTATGTGAGTGAAATATTTATCTATGTGCAATATAATTGAGAACCAGGGGCGAAATTCTCCGTTATCGGCGCGATGTCCGCCGACCGGAGCCAAAAACGGTGCAAATCCCACCTGCATCACGCCGCCCCAAATGTCGCTAAGTCTCCGGCCCGGAATGGGCTAGCAGCGACGTTACACTATCCGCACTGGCTCACGTGGTTCACGCCGGGAGGCGTCATGCACGCCGCACGGCGTAACGGCGCATAAGACGCGCTGCTCCCCCCACCCGACCAGAAGACCCGACCGGATGGCCGCCCGCCGCTCAGCCCCGAGGTTCAAGTCCCGCGACATTGAGACGCTCCTGGATGCAGTGGAGCAGAGGAGGGAGGCCCTGTATCCCGGACACGGCTGCAGAGTCGCCCCACGCCACAGCCAGCGTCTGTGGAGGGAGGTGGCAGAGGCCGTCAGCGCTGTGGCCCTGACACCACGGACAGGCACCCAGTGCCACAAGAAGGTGAACAACCTCGTCAGGGCAGCCAGGATGAGCCCCCCCTGCCCGATATCCATATCCCCCATATCCCCCCTCCCCATATTCCCCATATCCCCCTCCCTCATATCCCCCCTCCCCCATATCCCCCCTCCCCCATATCCCCCTCCCCATATCCCCCTCCCCATATCCCCCATATCCCCCTCCCCATATCCCCCTCCCCATATCCCCGCTCCCCATGTCCCCCATAACCCCCTCCCCATATTCCACCTCCCCATATCCCCCCTCCCCCATATTCCCCATATCCCCCTCCCCATATCCCCCCTCCCCATATCCCCCTCCCCATATCCCCCCTCCCCCATATCCCCCATACCCCCCTCCCCATATCCCCCCTCCCCCATATCCCCCATATCCCCCTCCCCATATCCCCCCTCCCCATGTCCCCATATCCCCCTCCCCCATATTCCCCCTCCCCCATATCCCCCTCCCCCATATTCCCCATATCCCCCTCCCCATATCCCCCCTCCCCATATCCCCCTCCCCATATCCCCCCTCCCTATATCCCCCATACCCCCCTCCCCATATCCCCCCTCCCCCATATCTACACTCCCCCATATCCCCCTCCCCATATCCCCCTCCCCATATCCCCTCCCCCATATCCCCCTCCCCATAGCCCCCTCTCCCATATAACCCATATCCCCCTCCCCATATCCCCCTCCCCATATCCCCCTCCCCATATACCCCATATCCCCCCTCCCCCATATCCCCCCTCCCCCATATCCCCCTCCCCATATACTCCCTCCCCCATACCCCCCTCCCCATATCCCCCATATCCCCCTCCCCATATCCCCCCTCCCCCAAATCCCCCCTCCCCCATATCCCCCACCAAATATCCCCTATATCCCCCTCCCCCATATCCCCCCTCCCCATATCCCCCATACCCCCCTCCCCATATCCCCCATATCCGCCTTCCCCCATTTCCCCAAGTGAATCCAGCCCTAACCTTAACCTCTGCAATACACGCGCAACCGATGGCGTGCATTCATATACCTGTCTAACACTGTTGCCTTTTACCCCTGCCACCACCCCCCACAGGAGAAGCGCGCACACAACACCAGGGAGCATGTGAGGACTGGAGGAGGCCCAGCTGATGAGAGGCCACTGACCGAACATGAGGGAAGGGCCCTGGAACTGGCAGGTGGACCTGAGGACCAGGAGGTTGCTGATGCAGAGGTCGGGGGCCCACCAGCAAGTGAGCCACCTCAGCCCGTCCCCATATCCCCACCTCCTCCATATCCCCCCTCCCCCATATCCCCCCTCCCCCATATCACCTGATCACTGCCTGCGTGTCTAATCATGCATGCTTCATTGTGTATCGCAGGAGCAAACGTCGAGGCACCCATCCCCGCAGATGCAGACTGCCCGCATGATGCCCCTCGGAGACCACGGGAGACGGAGAGACCCGGACCCTCTGGTATGCGACGCCCGCACGATGCCCCTCGGAGACCACGGGAGACAGAGAGCCCCGGACCCTCTGACATGCGACGCCCATACGATGCCCCTCGGAGACCACGGGAGACGGAGAGATCCCGACCCTCTGGTATGCGACGCCCGCACGATGCCCCTCGGAGACCACGGGAGACGGAGAGACCCGGACCCTCTGGCATGCGACGCCCGCACGATGCCCCTCGTAGACCACGGGAGTCGGAGAGACCCGGAGCCTCTGGCATGCGACGCCCGTACGATGCCCCTCAGAGACCACTGGAGATGGAGAGACCTGGAGCAACAGGGAGACAACGCCCCCGTCTCATGCGGGTGCGGCGACGCAGGCGTGTGCCACCCAGCGACGAGAGGGGCAGCCACAGGCCCCCGTCACAGCCGAGCCACGAAACCACAACCCAGGACACCCCTACCCAGGACACCCCTACCCAGGAAACTGAAATACAGGACAGTGACACAGATTGGATGGGCGGAGATGAACTGCCACCCCAAAGTGCCATGGACTCAGAGTCGGACGATGCGCATGACACAACGCCACTGCTGTCACCAACACCCTCCACCATCGCAGAGACGCTCACCTCGGTTGGGCACTTTAGTGATGAGGCGTCTGGTACACTCACTGGTGCGCACAACACAGCTGTCCCGGTACAGCAGGTGGAGGTAGGAGCAGCAGAGGGGCCGGGCGGTCAGAGGGCAGCCCGGCGCATGCGAACATCAGCCGCCCAGATAGATCCCGGGTTCCTGGAGTTACCACACCCACCCATAGGTCCGTTGCAACCATCAAACCTGAGACGAGCGAAGAGGGTGACGGCCAGCTTGCGGCGGCTGCAGTCGCAGGTGGAGGAGTCCACACGTGTCAAGGAGCTGGCAGTGGTGCCGGTCATGCGTGCCACCCAGGCCGACACCGCACGGGTGGCGTCCGCGGTGGAGGCAATGGGTGCGACGGTGTCAGACATTGGGAGCGGTTTGCGAGGCCTGGGGCTTTCCGTGCAGGCGGCGTCTGTGGCCCAGGACATGGCTGCCCTCTCACAGGAGGCCATGAGCCAGCGCCAGCGGCAGATGGCAGAGGGGCTCAACTCCGTGGCACAGTCTCTGAAGGCCATGGCCCAGTCTCAGCAGGCCATGGCCCAGTCTCAGCAGTCCATAGCCCAATCTCTGCAGGCCATGGCCCAGTCTCAGCAGGCCATCGCTGAGGGCATCTGCGCCATTGCCCATGTGCAAGCCGGTGTCACACAGTCACAGACAGGGATTGCCAACCCCCTGAGCTCCATGGCTGCAAACCTGCAGACCCCTGTCGATACCAGTACAGGCCTCCTGGACTGGCAGCATCAGATGTCGGGGGGGCGTCGGATGGCCAGTCCGTTCGCATCCCCCACCCATGTAGAGGCCTGGGGGCCATCTGGCACCCCGAGAGAGGAGGAGGTGCTGAGGCCCCTTCCGGGTCCCATTGTAGGGGAGGTCACGGAACACCTGAACACCTCGGACTCCCCCCCTTGCGTCCCAGGTGCATCGGGTGGGCAACGGGCAGGGCAGGCTGGCAGCTCGCCATCCCAGTCGCCCGGGCCGCAGCCTGGCCCATCTAGGCCAGGACGCCCCAGGAAACGTGCACCAAAGGGCTCCCGTGTCAGAGGGCAGGAATCCCATGAGTCCACCTCCAGTTCTGCTGTACCGTCTGGGGAACCACCTAGGCGTAGTCAAAGGGCCCGTAAGGCCAAACAATTAGACACTGAGTAAGTTGGCACAGGTGCAGGGCACAGATGAGTTTTAGGGGCTAGGGCACGTGCATGAACTCCTTTGGTTATTAAAGTCAATGTTACACCTACAGAAGCTGCCTTTGTGCTCTGTCCAAAGTGTGCGGGGGTGTCATGTACGTTGAGCGCAAGTGTGTGTGTGAGGGGTGGTCTTACCTCAGCCCCAGTTGAGTCTGCCCCCTTCCCCCTGGGCCGCCATCAACATCCCCCCCGGGCAGAGGACGGGACCGTGCGCTGCAGTGTCACAGCCGCATGCAGGGATGGTCCGGGTGGATGGTGGTACTGTGGCCATGGGTCAGACATAGTCCAACGATGTGGAGCCAGGAGCTCACCGCAGGGCGGGTTGTCATCATCCTCCATGGCCTGCAATAGACACGCGTCCACCGGCAACTGTGTGAGCCCGGCCGTTGTGCCGCAGGTGGATCGGCAATAGGGGGGTGGTGTGCATGCGGGTGGGGTGGGTGGGGTTCAGAAGGGGTTGAGGGTGCTGGGTGGGTGGATGGGTGGGGGGTGTGGGTGGTCGGGTGTTGCCATGGTGTGCAGTCTGTGGCCATACTACCCGATTCCCACGCCCATCTAGTCACTGAAGCAGGCGTCTGTCAGCCTGTCCTGTGCCCGCTGTCCTAGCCGGTAAGGGTGGACAGCCACCCGCCCATGTCTAGCCCGTCTGCCCTGACCATTGCCCCCATCCCCCTCATCTGGGGAGGACTGCGCCTCTTCCTGCTGCTCCTCCACTCCGCCGTCCTCTGCCTGCGGCACATCGCCCCTCTGCTGGGCTCTGTTGTGCAGGACGCAGCACACCACAATGATGCGGCCGACCCTATCTGACCGATACTGGAGGGCGCCCCCAGAGAGGTCCAGGCACCTGAAACGCATCTTCAGCACGCCAAAGCACCTCTCTATCACTCCCCTTGTCGCTACATGGGCATCATTGTAGCGGTTCTCCGCCTCATTGCGTGGCCTCCATATAGGCGTCATCAGCCACGATCGCAATGGGTAGCCCCTGTCGCCCAGCAACCAGCCCCTCAGCCGGGGATGGCGTCCCTCGTACATGCCGGGGATGTATGACCGCGACAACACGTATGAGTCGTGTACGTTGCCTGGGTAACGGGCGCAGACGTGCAGGATCATCATGCGGTGGTCGCAGACCACCTGTATGTTCATCGAATAGGTCCCCTTCCTATTAGTGAACACGGCCCTGTTATCTGCAGGTGGCCGCACGGCGACGTGCATCCCATCGATCGCGCCCTGGACCATGGGGAACCCGGCCACGGCAGAGAAGCCCACGGCCCAGACATCTTGGCTGGTCCGGTCCACAGGGAAGTGGATGTAGCAGTGCGCAATGGCATATAGGGCGTCTGTCACTGCCCGGATGCACCGGTGCACTGATGTCTGCGAGATGCCGGACAGGTCCCCACTCGGTGCCTGGAATGACCCCGTTGCATAAAAGTTCAGGGCCACCGTAACCTTGACGGACACGGGGAGAGGGTGTCCCCCGCCAGTGCCACGCGGTGACAGGTGTGCCAGCAGGTGGCAGATGTGTGCCACGGTTTCCCGGCTCATCCGGAGTCTCCTCCTGCATTCCCGGTCCGTGGGGTCCTGGTATGACAGCCGGGGCCGGTACACACGGGGCGTCCTCCGGTGCCTCCGTTGCCGTGGGGCCGCGACGTCCTCCTCCCCCTCCTCGTCCTGTCGGGCGGATGTCCCTCCAACCTGGTCGGCTGCCGCCTGCCCCTCTGCGGCAGCCTGCGCCACCTCTCTGGCACGCTCCTCCTCCTCCTCCTCATCCAGCGCAACATGGACATTAGCGGCTGCCGCCACGGAGGCCAACATCGCTGGCTGACCGGCAAACATGACGGCCTGTGCGGGGGCCGGGGGGGGGGAATGAACGATGACATGTCATCATTGCCCATACCCCCTCCTCCCCCCCAGCCAGGTGGCATGGACCGCATGGGTCTGACTGTTGGAGGCTGTCACCTGGCCAGGTGGACCAACTCACTTGCCCTCGCACCCCCCTCCCCGGCACGGATCCCGCCCCCCCCCCGCGACCCCCCGGCACTGACCCCCCCCCGCCCCCCCTACCCGGCACGGACACCCCCATCCCCCCCCCCCCCCCCCGTCACGGACCCCCACCCCGTCCCCCTCCCCAGCACGGACCCCCGCCCCCCTCCCCGGCACGGACCCCCGTCCCCTCCCCGGCACGGACCGCCCCCCGTCCCCCTCCCCGACACGGACCCCCCCCCCGTCCCCCTCCCCGGCACGGACCCCCCCCCCCACCGCCCCCCTCCCCGGCACGGACCCCCTCCCCCGTCCCCCTCTCCGGCACGTACCCCCCCCTCCCCGGCACGGACCCCCCCTCCCCGACACGGAACCCCCCCGTCCCCCTATCCGGCACGGACCCCCCCCGTCCCCCTCCCCAGCACTGAGCCCCCCCCCGGCATTGTCCCCGTCCCCTTCCCCGACATGGACCCCCCCCCGTCCCCCTATCCGGCATGGACCCCCCCGTCCCCCTATCCGGCACGGACACCCCCCCCCCGTCCCCCTCCCCGGCACGGACACGACCCCCCCCTGGCAGTCATCCTCCCATCCCCGGCACTCACCCCCCTCCCAGCACTCCCCCGGAGCCCAGCCCACTACAGTGGGGGCGGGATTCACGACAGCCCACGGCCTTTCTCCAACCCGGTGGGGGTTCGGATAATCTCGCCCCAGATGTGTAATGATGCCTTCGGAATACTTCAGTTACCATTCAATCCCCGAGAATAGTGACAACTTTTCTTAGGAAGACACATAGACAAGGACCATTGCCAGCTAATGTCACTTGATCAATATTTTCCATACCGTTCACGATAAATGATGAGATGAATTCTCTGTGTTTCACTAGATTGTGAGGTGAAATTCTGAAAAAAATCATGCAGTAAATCTTCATTTGGGAAGGACCAGAAGTATTTGTGCTTCACTTCTGTCAAGACTTCATCCATTTGATGACAATAAACGTGACTTATATTAACGAGCTGCAAGACTAGAAACAGAAAATAAACATTTGCAAATGTTTTTAATTCCCCCTGAAGACAGGGCCCCTTTAAGCTGTTGGAGGAGAGTAGTCAATGTGCTGAATTGTTAAATCCATACCATTAACATGATTGCATGGAACCGTTTGTGGAGCCTTGTTTCAAAGCTTGATGAGCAGGGCTGTGGTATTAAACTTTTGGAATTCTTGTTAATTTGTTTCTGGTAATTCAGTTCATATTTTCATCCTTTTGCTCTACTTTGAATATTATGCAATGACTTGCTCCAAGGTCAATGTTGAACCTCTACCAGCTGTTATGAGGTACTCGACAGAACCTTGCGATGATTTACCGAGCACTCTCCTTCCTGTTCAGAAGTGAAGTGCCTTAGCTCCCCTCGGTGCCCGCCAGTTTTTTTCTCCACTGGAGCCTCATTATTACAGACTTGCTCACAATAAAATCACTCATTAGAATACTTTGCTTTCTCCAGAAGCTCAATACTCAATAAATCAGGTGCCTGTTAAGAAACATTGCTTTGCCAAGCCTTGAGGTTGAAATTAACATAGCTTAACTACAGTTAAAGAGCAGGCTAGCAAAACACAGTGGTGTCAAATCTTTATGAGGTTTAAATATTTACAAATAAAACAATGCAGACATAAAATAAATGACTAGAATAAAGTAATCTGGCAGGTATAAGAAACAGCCAATGCAGCAGAGAGGCAAAATGGAGGCTGGAGTGGAGATAGGGGGCATAATTTACCAGCTTCATCCCGTCGGAATCGGGAAGGGACGTGGCCATTAGATCCCGGTAGAGGCCTCTCCCAAGATTCCGAATGGTCGTGACGTGATCTCGCAAGTCATTGTGATCCACCCACGATGGGCGGGACCCAGACTTGCAGCCTGCCGATGCCAGATTGAACTGGCTTCCAGGTTCTCGCCGAGGAGACCCCAGCCCTGTGCAGTTTAGCACTGGTCCCCACAAATGGGGACCAGGTGGAATGACACTTGGGGCCGGGGGGGCGGGAGGGGGGGGGGGGGCACTTCCAAGCAACTGGTTTATTTAGTATTCATGCCAACCCCCCTAAAGCACAATATAATCACAGTCAGAACTGAAACCAACCCCCACACAGACACATTTGTTCAGCATGAATCTAACTATAAGTTTTACCCTTCCAGACGCAGTAACATAAAATTAAACCCACTTAAAACTATACCTTTGTTTACCAATACAATATAAATCCCTCAAGTGTACTTTAATTGTCCTAACAATATGAAGAAAAATTGGAGACATATTTAATCTATTCACTAATTATGGTTTCTCTGGATTGTAATGCTGTAAATCTTTGAGTGAAGAGCCATTGGCATTAAATTGCAACTTTTTCACACAATAAACCAGCAACCGTGAGTATTCTTATTATCCATCAATAAAACGATTTTGGTATGTTATGTGCTTCCATTCCAAAAAGTGGTGGGTGTTCATTAAACCCCAAAGGAAGTCTGTTGGCTGCACAATGTCTGCACACTTGGAGCTTTCTGGAAAATATAGGCTGTTGCTTGGCTGTCTTATGGCGCATCCCTGCCTCTGGGCTAGAAGCTCTGGGTTTGAGTTCCACCCCAGGTTGAGTATTAACTTGCAAATCTTTCCAAACTACACCAATGGCAGGTAGGAAGAGAGGGAGAGATTCCTTGGTCAGCCACATGACGGGAAGGAATTGAAGCCTCCGCCATCACTGTCCATAGCTCCAGCCTAGAACATGTATGTAAAAGTGCATGTTGCCTCAGCAACCCGGATTCCCTGAGTGAACTGTAACACACACCTGGTTGTGGCTCATCGCTGTTTTTCGTGCAGTGATAGGTGTGGAAAAAGCAAACCACAAGCCTTGGGCTGAGAGAAGGACAGATGGGCATACTTCCAAAATCAGAAGAGATAACTGTGTGATGGTTTAATATGTTTTTCAATATTTTTCTCTTCTTTAAGAATATAATGCTACTAGTTCACCTTTTACAGCTCTCTTTCTCTCGTTCCCAAGAAAGGGAAATGGCGGCCGAATGAATCTTCCAAAAACAATCTGAGCCGTTTCATTAATTTTCTTCCTCACGCTTGCCAGCTGATAACTTTTATTTGTACTGCTTATTCTTCAAGTTCTCAAGTCTACTTGATAGGAAGTCACTGACCAATGCAGAGATCCTATGTGACTGTGACAGTGATAAACTATCATTCCTTGTTCACTGGTGTTGCCAACTCTGGCTGGGCATATTCTGCGAGATGTCAGTGGAAGAGATGTCATGGAAAACCATGGCATGGTGTGAGTGGGTTCTGTAGGTGACATCTCTGAGGAGAATGCAGGAGAAATTGTTTAATGGTGAGTTTGTGGCCTAATGCAAACAATGAATCATTTTCTCCATCGTTGATGTTTCAAGTTGTTAGTTTTCACTGTGTGTGAATAAAAACATAGTTAGGTTATTTTTGGTGTATGTTTTCTCCGTCTGTTGTATTTTACCCAAATTCAAGAACATGAGAAGTCTTGGAATGGACTGTTGGGTTTGTCTTGGGAGACAACTTGCTGTGCCATTTGACCAGCAGCAACTCTTCACCCTGTCGTGTTGGGTGTTCCGATACACAAACGAACCAACACGGTTGTAGATGGTACAACTCTGTTTTATTATTCTGTACAATAACAACTGTTAATGTCTGGCTGTGGTTCGTACTTCACCAGTTAACCTGTGGACCCAGCCCTAGCACTATCTCAGAGAGGCACTCAGCACATGGTGTATGTCTGAGTGGCACGCTGCGAGCTCTGTGCTCTGAGCTATCTCCTGGAAGAAAAGAGCGGGAACTGTTGTGTTCCCTGTTTTATAGTGCGTGTGCTCTCACTGGTGATTGGCTGTGATGTTGTGTGTGTGTTGATTGGTCCGTCTACCTGTCCATCAGTGTGTGTGTGTGATTGCACCATGATATGTTAATATGGATATCATGACATCCCCCCTTTTCACAAGGATATGTGCCTACATGGTAATAAATATTGCTGTGTACTGAGTGCGGCTGAGTATGTGTGTGCAATATTTACAACATGTACATGAGGCTAAACTATATACATAGGAAGGTGTCAGGTGCAACAGAGCAAAGAGGTTGTACCACAAACAAAACAAGTGCAATCATCAAATGTCGAAAGAGAACTCCTGGAACGACAAGAAATAAACACGTTAACATTGTTGCACAACAATTCAGTGAGTCCAATGTGCAAACAGGCTCATAAGTCCAGGCTAGTAGGTGGGCGACGAATTCGGGTTGACCGTTAGGGTGGCACACCATTCATCGCCTGGATTAACGCTGTGCACTGGCATCGGCTGGTGGGTCCCACCTGGGGACATCCGGTTCCTGTCTATTACCGCAACACGGAAGGCTTCCCGGTCGTCGGTATCACCGGTCTGTATGTCGTCAGGGTATGACTCGGTGTATGGAGGCTGAATGGTCCACACGTCCCTGCGAGGCTGGCGGAATTGCGGAGCGTTGGCAGGTTGAGCTGCTCGACAGCAGGCAGCGTAGTGGACCATCTTGCCACAGCGGAGGCATTGTCGAGTTTTGGCTGGACATTGCCGCTTTAAGTGTGCGGATCCACAGTTGCCGCACGTCGTGACGTCATGGCGTTCATTGCGCCACCGCGCATGCACGGTGTGGTCCTGCGTAGAGTGCGCCTGCGCATCACGTCCCTCTGCATCGATGTCCCCTCTTTTGGCACGTACAAGCGCGGGAGGCCTCGGAAACCGCGCGAAATGGCCGTCCTCGTCTGGGCCACGGGCCGGGAGGAACTCGATCGACTGAACCCGCTTGGCCTCGTAGGACCACTGCCGTGCCGATTCAGCCGCCTGGAATTGAGAGTACCGGCTGGTCGCGTTTACGTGGAGGACGCAGGTTTCGGTGGCGGTGGCTATGGTGCGGCGCTTTATTTTGAGGAGCTGCTGGCGTAGGGTGTCCGAGGTGACCCTAAAAACGATCTGATCCCGAATCATGGAATCGGAGGTGGCCTCATAGCCGCAGGACTGCGCGAGGATGCGGAGGTGTGTCAAAAAAGATTGGAAAGCCTCATCCTTACCCTGCAGGCGCTGCTGGAAGAGGTAACTCTCGAAGTTCTCATTCACTCCGACGCTGAAGTGTTGCTCAAATTTTAGAAGGACCGTCTTGTACTTTGTCTTGTTTCCTCGCCTTCTGCGAATGCCAGGGAGTTGTAGATGTGGATGGCGTGTTGCCCCGCCGTGGAGAGGAGGAGGGCAATCTTCCTGGTGTCCGATGCATTCTCCCTGTCTGTGGCTTCTAAGAAGAGCTGGAAGCGCTGTTTAAACAGCTTCCAGTTGACGCCGAGATTTCCATGGCGCAGGATGGCGGATCTCTGAAGAGGTGCAGGTAGGCCTCACAGTCACTGGGGAGTTTCCAGTCCTGGTATCATGCCGTGTTGGGTGTTCCGATACACAAATGAACCAACACGGTTGTAGATGGTACAACTCTGTTTTATTGTTCTGTACAATAATAACTATTAACTTCTGGCTGAGGTTCGTACTTCACCAGCTAACCTGTGCACTCAGCCCTAGCACTATCTTAGTGAGGCTCTCAGCACATGGTGTATGTCTGAGTGGCACGCTGTGAGCTCTGTGCTCTGAGCTATCTCCTGCTGGAATGAGCGGGAACTGTGGTGTTCCCTGTTTTATATGCGTGTGCTCTCACTGGTGATTGGCTGTGATGTTGTGTGTGTGTTGATTGGTCCTTCTACCTGTCCATCAGTGTGTGTGTGTGATTGTACCATGATATGTTAATATGGATATCATGACACACCCCACCTTTTCAGCTTCCTGGCACAGGTCAAAGGTCACCACAGAGGATGTATTCTCTGTCAGACTACATGGAGCCTGAAGGGTCATCAGGAGCAATGCCCCCTCCGGGAGGGGAAAACCCCCCACCGCCAGCGCTCACCTGACCTTTCATCTGGAAAGCCAAAACAAGTCAATGACTGCCAGTGGTTTCCTGACAACGTGAGCCTCCTGGCTGGATATGGACTTGTAGCCTTTGGAGAAGCGGGGTAGGTATCAACTATCCACGTCTGCTGATCACAATTGCCGACCATGGGCTCTAGGAGACCCCCATGTCTCCAGGGAAATCGGAGGACATTGTTCTCCCCCGTGCAGACTCTTTACAGGAAGCTGGTTCCTCTGGGATCTCACTTCTGATGGGGGTTTGCTGCACAAGAGGGGATGTAACTTAATGTCAATGCCTCGTGATGATTGGAATTTTTTCTTTCCCCTTCTCACTGGTTTCTGATGCCTAATCATGGGAATGATTTGTTTAAAATGTTGTTTTAAAATCTCCTGGGAAGATCTATTTGGCACTGGGAGTTTGATGCCAATTCCATTAGGACCACTAGCCATTGCTGGAGGGTTGGCAACTCTATCAAAGTTCTTCAGCATCTCTCAAAATTCATCCAGCTGGGTGGGACTGTGCTTGCCTGGTTACTTTCTTATCTATCCACTCATAGTTAGAGAATCACCTGCAGTGTCTTCTCTGCCCACACCTGCACCATAACACTTTGTGGTGCTCTAAGGATTTATCCTCTGTACCTTCCTATTTCTCATTTACATGACACCCCGAGGTGACATCACCTGTATATTTACTCTGACAACACCCAACACTACCTTAACCTCCACTGCCTCAAATTTATCAGACGCTTGCCTGACATCCAGTACAAGAAATTGCTCGCAATTAAATATTGGGAATATCAAAGCATTTATCTTCAATTCCGGCCACAAACTGCATCCCCTTGTCACCAACTCTATCTATCGCCCTGGCAACTTTCTGAGGGTCAAACAGAGAGTTCGAAACATTTGTATTATGTTTGACACCAAGCTGTGTTTTGACCAGATATCTGGGCCTTCACTAAGGCTGTGTATTTTCATCTTCATAGCCTCAGCCAACTGTGTCCCTGCCTCAGCTCATTTGCTGCTGAAACTCTCAACCAGATCATTTATACCTCGAGATTCAATATTCCAAAGCACTCCTAGCTGGCCTCCCAGTTGCCATTCTCTATAACTTAAGTTCATCTAATACTCTGCTGCCATGTCCTAATTCACACCAAGACCCGTTCATTTGTCAAGCCTATGCTCACTCACCTACATTTGATTCCCAGTTAAACAGTGCCTTGATACCACACACTGGGCTAAATCGCTGGCTTTTAAAGCAGACCAAGGCAGGCCAGCAGCACGGTTCAATTGCCGTACCAGCCCCCCCCCGAACAGGTGCCGGAATGTGGCTTTTCACAGTAACTTCATTTGAAGCCTACTTGTGACAATAAGCGATTTTCATTTCATATTAAAATTCTCATTCAAATACCTCCAGGGCTTCACCCCTCCCTATCTTTGCTGTCCACTCCCACCCTACAACCACTCGAGATCTCTGTGTTCCTCCAATTCTGGCAACTTGTGCACCCCCCAATTTTCATCACTCCACCATTGTGCTTCAGGTGCTTCGGCGCAAGCTCTGGAATTTCCTCTCTAAACCTCTCTTTCTTCCCTTAAAACACATCTTAAAGCCTACTTCTTTGACCAAATGTTTGGTGATCTGGCAGGATAGCTCCTTCTGTAGCTTGGCATTGGATTTGTTTAACCCTGTAAATAACCTTGGGATGTCTTGGAACTGTAGGAGCGTTTTCAAGGACTGAGTATTGAGCTGACTTTTATGTGGGGTTCCTCCCTCTTAGTATAGCTCAGCTAAACACAAAGACCTGCAGCCACATCAACTCTGGTTAAGACGTCTTTATTTTTCCAAGCTTGGTCAATGTACGAGGGAGAGTGATTTTGATAAATGCCAAATCCATTCTACTTTACACTGGCTCAGGTGCACCAATTATACAATTTTCCAAAAATCAATAGCCCAACCCAATTGGACTCGATCCAATCCTTGGAGCTGACAATTTTATCTTGACTAATGACGTTTACTTTAAGCAGCATAATGACTGTGATAAGCTCATGATTTTACCCCATCCTGCCACCTGCTGTTTACCAAGACTCTTTATCCATTATGCCTTGTTTTGTTCCCATCCCATGTTGCATATCTCAGCCAGTTTCTACCCACCTCAATGTTTGTCTGGGTGCAGGATGTTGAAGTTGGTTCCTCTTTATACCATGGATTGTCTGAGACAGGATATTGGGGCCACTGATAAGAACTGCTTACTGAGCTGACTGTGTTACTGCTGACCATACTATTTCTGTCTGATTCTGTTTGTCTTAAAAACATGGGCAAGTTAGCTAGCTTAAATCCCAACATGCATTGTGGCCACTGCTTTTAGCAAGAGTTTAATGCTTGTTATTGCTATGTTCTACAAATACATGTTCAATGGTTAATAATGACTACTGGGTATACTTTCTATCATTAGTCTCAATCCTCAATAAACTAACTAATGCAGAACTATTCTAATATTATCCTAGCTATCTGGTTTTAAGGGGTCTCATCTCAGGACACCCCTGTTCACGTACATTGAAGGTGCTTGAGAAATGCAAATTGTTGTTGGTCTTGCAATCTCATGCTAATTGGCGTAATTCCTGTCTCTGGTAATATTTCAAGTGATTTGCACCATTAATTCCACGGTGATTCATTTTGTCAAGATTATTTATGAAGTTAGTGTGAGACAGATTTTATATCTTATGGTTTCAAGTGTGACAGACACATACTGAATGCAACATTTGAACTTTATTGCTGCTGTCCAATGATAGAATTCTGAAACTGTCGTCACATACTAAACCAGTGTGAGGTATTGCCATTCTGATTGAACAATGCAAAACATGAAGGTGGTTAATAACAATTTCACACCATGTTGCCTGCAGGATTTGCATTTTCTTTCCTTTTGTCTGATCCACTCCGTGGTGAATAAAGCCAACGCCTCACTGGGTTGATTTTAACAGGCATTTATATTTCACTCTATTCCCATCACTCTGTGTTTATAAAGTAACAGATTTACAAACTTACTTCAATTCACATAACTTACCCCTTGTTAGTTTGTTTTATGCTTCAGGCCCACTAATTAGGGGCAACTTGGAGGCAACTACTTTGCTCAATGTTTTCCACTTCACATCATGCCATTGAGTTTGGCACTATTGATACCATGACCAGGGTTGGTAAGCTGTGGACAACAATTTTACTCATAGACATCACTCCAGTGGAACTTTATGATGTTTCCTCAGTGGAGCTTATAAGAAGTTTTAGTTATTTTTTCATGGGATGGGGCATCGCTGGCAAGGTCAGCATTTGTTGCCCATCCCTATTTACCTTTGAACTGAGTTGCTTGCTTCGCATTTCAGAGGGTAGTTAAGAGTCAAACACATTGCTCAGGAGTAGGTCAGACTAGATAAGGATGACAAAGTCTTTTATGGCAACAAATAATGTCATGGCCATCATTAGAAGACGAGCTTTCAGTTCCAGATTTATTAATTAACTTTAAATTTCACCAATTGCCACAGTGGAAATTCACTCCAAAGTCTCCAAAACTTTAGCCGAGGAAACTAGATCACTAGCACATTGACAGTATCACCGCTCGACCATCTCCCCTGAGTTTGAGAACATGCAAGACACCAATGAGAGTAATGCGACCTATTTCTTCATAACATGAAGAATTAAATGGAGAACGCACTTTCCTTCAAAATATATGTGACCAGACTCTCACATGTATGGAGAGCTTCATAAATTTCCAAGGAACGCTGAATATTCTTGACCCACATAACATTCACATAACCTCTGTAAAAAAAGAAAGTCAGGTTAAAACAAAATAGTCAAGAGATTAATTTTCAACCATCATTTCTGGGAATCCCTGATATAGTTCCGAAAACAGCGTTCTGCTTTGACAAAATCACTAACTGTGCCCAAGTATGATTATTTTGTTAAAGTGATGGGAAGCTCCAAGTTAAATGGCAAAACAGAGCAAATAACACAGATTAACAATCATTCCATTTTGACTAAGTCTGGAACTAGAACTGTTTTTCACAGCTTACCCCAATAAACAAATGATTGTTTTGCATGTTTGAACTCTTCATTTGTGCTGATGTTTTTGATAAATCACAGATCTTGAACTCAATTCATTGCCAGTTTCCTTGGCCAGACAATACCACACTTTTCCACTGCATTCCTTACTCCTTTGTTCCATCATTTTCTCTGCCTTCTGTTTGAACTTGTACCAGGCCTCAGAGCTTCGGCTGGATGCCATTCAGTAACCATCTTCCTTACAAGGTTGCAATATATTTGACACGTAACACTGTTTGTGTATTATGGATATTCTCATAGCAACAGTGATCACAAAAACACCAGTATTTTACTGTTGTTAGTTTTATTTACATTTGAAAGATGAACACAGTGCAGGTAACAGACAGTTACTAAACCTGAGGTTCTTCAGTTGCAAGTGGAACACTTGAGACTGACACATCGCTGACCTATCCACTGGTGTTATTAAGAAACCATTATAATAGAATGTGGTTTTTATCAAGTCATTCGTGCACAAAGATCTCAGTTTTGGTTGCCTAATTGGAAGAAGTTCCTGTGGAGGCACTTGTTACCTATTCAACTTTGCTGTATCTCCGAACTACAAAATTATGATGAATTAATAAACATAGAGCGATCGCTTCATAACTTTCTGCTCTACTGATTTATATAATCCTTACTACTGCTGTACTGGCCCCGAACTTGAACAAATCAGCCCTGAGTTTAGATGCCATGTACATGTATCATTGATGCTTGAATAGTCATTTTTTTAATACTAGAGTACAATTGGATTTGGGTGAGAAACCCCTGTGAACAGTAAGTTCAGTGTGAGGTCTGGACCATTTTAATTTGAAAGCATCATTGAAATAGTTCTGACCCAGCTCCTGCTGAAACTGCTGGTGGAAGTGAGGGGAGGGGGGGGGGGTAGATAAGAACATAAAAACTAGGAACAGGAGTAGGCCATCTAGCCCCTTGAGCCTGCTCCGCCATTCAATGAGATCACGGCTGATCTTTTGTGGACTCAGCTCCACTTTCCGGCCCGAACACCATAACCCTCAATCCCTTTATTCTTCAATAAACTATCTATCTTTATCTTAAAAACATTTAATGAAGGAGCCTCAACTGCTTCACTGGGCAAGGAATTCCACAGATTCACAACCCTTTGGGTGAAGAAGTTCCTCCTAAACTCAGTCCTAAATCTACTTCCCCTTATTTTGAGGCTATGTCCCCTAGTTCTGCTTTCACCCGCCAGTGGAAACAACCTGCCAGCATCTATCCTATCTATTCACTTCATAATTTTATATGTTTCTATAAGATCCCCCCTCCCGCATCCTTCTAAATTCCAACAAGTACAGTCCCAGTCTACTCAACCACTTCTCGTAATGCAACCCTTTCAACTCTGGGATTAACCTCGTGAATCTCCTCTGCACACCCTCCAGCGCCAGTACGTCCTTTCTCAGGTAAGGAGACCAAAACTGAACACAATATTCCAGGTGTGGCCTCACTAACACCTTATACAATTGCAGCATAACCTCCCTAGTCTTAAACTCCATCCTTCTAGCAATGAAGGAAAAAACTCAATTTGCCTTCTTAATCACCTGTTGCACCTGTAAAGCAACTTTTTGCGACTCATGCACCAGCACACCCAGGTCTCTCTGCACAGCAGCATGTTTTAATATTTTATCATTTAAATAATAATCTCTTTTGCTGATATTCCTATCAAAATGGATAACCTCACATTTGTCAACGTTGTATTCCATCTGCCAGACCCTAGCCCATTCACTTAACCTATCCAAATCCCTCTGCAGGCTTCAGGTATCCTCTGCACTTTTTACCACTCATCTTAGTGTCGTCTGCAAACTTGGACACATTGCACTTGGTCCCCAATTCCAAATCATCAATGTAAATTGTGAACAATTTTGGGCCCAACACTGATCTCTGAGGGACACCACTAGCTACTGATTGCCAACCAGAGAAACAGCCATTAATCCCCACTCTTTGCTTTCTATTAATTAACAAATCC